>NC_136917.1:173736241-175160998 GCF_949752795.1 Hyperoodon ampullatus
CACCGGAAAGCAGCTGTCCCCATGCCCGCTCGCCTTTGCTCCTCCCCCTTCCATCCCATCTTCAAAACAAAGGACACCTTGCTTTCCTCCATCACGTCGATGTCCGGTGTGCGCCTTGCCTGCCTGCGCAGGTGGAGGTCGGTCCGTGCCCACCGTTCCCATCGCGCTGTGTGCTGTTCCCTGCTGGCCTTGCTCCCTTCCGTCCCTTTCCTCCCGCCGGCTCTACCCGGCACCCCGGCTGCTGTGTCTGCGGGGCTCTCCATCTCCCCATGCCTGCCGTCATCACTCACATCCTGTCCTGCGTGATCCTGCCTCAGGACTGCACTCAGCCCTCCCCCCAAGCCGAGAGCCTTTTCAACTTATCTCGCCAGTGGATATCCTCCATCTGTGGCTCTTCTGACATCCAGGAACCTCCCTGGACCCCTGTTCCTTGTCTACTCAAGTCACCACACCTGTCCAGTGTGCCCATCTATGACTCTTTAGTCCTTTACAATTGTCAATGAGTGTTAATCAGAGCACACCCGCCACACTGCCACCCACTTGAGCCCTGGGTCACAGCCCCATTTCTCCCACGCACACTCATTACCTAGACCTGCCTTGGGTAGGGATTTACTGATGACAGGCTAGAGACTAATTATCATGCAGTGTATTATTACACAAATCCAGTAACAGAGCTATTTCTTCTCTCGAAAATATCAACTCTGCCCAAGTAAACCCTGATATAACAATCCCTGCCATACAAGTGTTCTCTCGTTGTCTGTTTTCCCAGGGCAGCATTATAATGGATCATGTTTGGTGCGCGTGTGTGTAGATTTACATATGCAATACAACAGTAGGGACAGTTCTATGTAATAGTCTGGCTTGCTTCATTATTTACAATAAGGACCCTTTAAATACATGTACAATATCTAGAAAAGGAGACACCTTTACAAGTCATCTGGATGCAAATATTAAAAGGGAATATTTTAATATTTTACCACATATTGCTTCTACTGTTGGTTATTGTCTCACACTTGTGTTTTTCTTTCCAATTTCAATAACTGTTCCCATGGCAGAGCCCATAAGATGCCCTGATGGGAAAGGCACCTCTTTGTTAGAAAGATACAATAATATCATGCTGGGAATGCACTTCTTCATGTCTGGTAGATCAGTTGGCCAGAGGAAGACCTGCAGTGAAGGACTTACCTTTGTTGGGTTCAGTTTTCTCATCTGAGGTGCTGGCACCAAACTTCTTGTATGCAGCTGGTAGATGTGACCTTTGTAACAGCACCCAGCATGCAGTAAGGGCTGAGAAACTGGTGGCTGTGATGAGTAGGCCGACCTTCTCCACAACCAGGTTCTGTGCATAGAGAAGGCAGCCATACAGATTCATTGGTCAATGACTTGAAAATGTAGGAAGGCTTTCCTCATTCTAGTTCTCATCACCTTTCTTTCTAGTGGACTTTTAGGTAATTCATGCAGATCCACAGAACAATATGCCCACTGATAGTCATACTAATAGTGGTCGGCACGTGCCAGCACTGTGTGTCTTAGACCTATGCTTGGGTATAAGGCTGCCATCCAGCTCAGATGACCCAGGGAGGTGTGCAAGGCTCCAGGTTGCTGAGGACCTGGCTCAGGTGCGTGCTTTATATTCTGCAGTTCAGCTCTGAGAGATAGACAGCTTGCTTCCCAGCCATGATGGGGTCAAGCTACTTCACTGGGGTCAGCTGCTTAATCTCTCTGTCCCTCAGTTTCTATATCCTCAAAGTGGGGAAATAATGCTTATCACGTACACTGTGGTGAAGATTACATGAACTTGACTGTACAGTAATGTTTCACCAACCCTGCAGTTCCTGCTCAGTTGAAGAGACAGTGAAGACAGAAGACTGGGTGGACTCAGAATCTGAGCTTTCCTGTGGATAAAGTGAGGACTTCTGCAAGATGCCTGCCCCAAAGAGGAAGCCAAGCTGAGGCTCGAGATGTGTTTAGTCAACCTTTAATAAATTAGGTTCAAACATAGAAAGGACGTGCAAATTTTTTTGAATGATTTTTTTTCCTCCGTGACCTGACATTAGACGTTAAAATACCCTGGGCCCCCTACTCTGGCACTGTCGTCCAGAAGCCCTCCAGGAGAGGTCTCTTAGGAACTGAGGCTTGTTCTGAGCGTGTTTGAAGGCAGAGCTGAGTAGGGCTGAGTAAACATTGAGCCTGTTCTGTTGCTAGGCTGGCTTTCCAAACCATTTGACAGCTGAGGACAGAATGCATTTTTGACTTTGAATTTGGAAAATTTGGGTGCTGTGACAACAAACATTAAAATAGATTAGAAGTGTTTATGACACAACCTACTCCATGTACCATCAGCAGATTGTGCTTTGGAACTCATTCAGCACATATACTGTGTTTGTGTCAAAATAGGTTTTTAGAAACATTTAATTTGTATAATATTGACAATTAGACTTTAACTGTCAATGAGAATCATGTGTTCTAAATTAACATGTCATATAACCAGCTTATTGAACAATATTTGAACAGGTTTGTATGTAACTACCTATTGGTCAAATTTCTTATTGTAATGTCCATGTTCAATAAAATTAGGTATTCCCGAAAAACAGTAGCTGGATTTTTATAGTTAACTGTTTACTAAAAATGTTGCATGTTCAAATAATCAATAAATAATCTTATTATGTTGTACAGGGTAAATCATGTGGGAGAGATGGGATTTTTTTTTCTCACTTTACTTTCAGACATTTAATGCATATTAGCAAAAGTAACATGAGCACAGAACAATGTCACTGTGAAATCAAACTTAACGGTCTTTTTTTGGGTGCCCACAAATAACACAAATATCTTCTATTTTAGAATTCATATCAAGATTTAAAAGAATGTTTTCAACCAATTCAGGAGGAACTTGTTGAATAAAAGGATCCCAGAATAGGCAACAAATTGCCAAAGAAAATTGGATATGTGGTTGGAAAGGGCCATGCAGACATTTAGTTGAATTTGTGGGATTAGAAACCTAACACCGACTGTGAAGGCTTTCCAAGAGTTGGGTTAACTGCGGCCCTTCTTGAACCTTTGCCATGCTCATTCCAGGAAATTGGGGCACATGCACGTGTCTTTGAATCACAGTCCCACATAGACGGATACCTCATCCCAAGATTTGTTCCCAGAAAGATGACATCAAATATACCTCCTTGACATCTCCACATTATAGGATCAAGTCATGCGTAGTAGAATTCCCTTCTGCCATATCTCAATCACCTGCTTTTATGGTTTCATACCCTGTGATCAGTACAACAGAAGATCCAGGATTAAGTTAAATTCATTTAGATGTGAAAAAAATATTTCACTCAACATCCCCCAAGATAGTATAAATTCATACATACATAAAATATCCACATGTGGAATTTCCTTTTGGTGTCCAAAAGAGATGAATGTTGGTGTGTACCTTGCCTACAGTTTTCTGTGATAGAAATGCAGATATCATACTTTTCAACTAACACTTATTTTTATCTTTAATTCTAAAATACTATTTTTATAGTTTCAATTCATAGGAATCCATAACATATTGAAGTAAACATTAAAGGTGTTTTTTTTCAGAATGCCTTGGTAGCTTTTCCTGCATATTAGTGTTGTTCCTAGTCTCTTCTTTCTACAGTTATCTTACAGGTAAAAATATGTAGCTTAAGGTACTAGTCCCACATTTTATTTGTTTTTCCTTTGTTTTGCTTCCAAACCCATATTTCTGCCTCACGTCTAGTGTCTCAAACTCTTGACTAGAAAATCGGCAGACAAAATATGATTGACACCAAGGTTTAAGTCCATCAAGTTCTAGCGGCCATTCCTGATTTTTGATATGATGGTAGAAACCATCCCTGCAGTGCAGCAGCAGATGCCAGCAAATCCCCTCCTGAAGGCTGGGGTCATGATTATAGAATCTGTCTTCCAGTTGCTTACCTTTCAAAGTCATAGTAACAGCCCTTAGTGTGCAAGGCCCAATGTTCCTGCTGGAAATGCTAGGTCCAAGGGTTCCTGAAACAAAAAGATCACGTGGAGTAGAGACTCAGCTCTGTAGCTTTGTCTTCCATTATGTTTAAGATTAACAGAAGCGAGGAATGCCTACAATTAAACTTGCCAAGGCCCGGAAACATAATTAAGGGACATTCCTTGGGAATCGCTCGTTAAAGATTGTGTTTTAATTGCTATCTTGCTAAAAGAGACCAGAATGAATGAGGTTGTCACAATTTTCCAGTCAATCTTGTAAAGTTGCATTTTCGTAATTGCTGCAAAAAGGTTCTGGGTTGAATTCAAGAGATTGCTTCCTAGTCCTGTCACTCTTGTCCTCTGCACATGTGTAGAGTCTCCTCAACCTCCCCTCTTCTCACCCCAGCACCATCAGACTCTTTCCACCTTCCCCATACCTGCACTGTGGAACTTTACCTACAGGGAAGCCTATCTGGCAGAATCACCAATGATTTCATGACTTCTTTTATAATTTCTCCTTTGGTCTTGTCTGTGTCAGTTCGAGGTTTGGAGGAGAGTTTGTTACAGGTGGGGTTGGAGTGTGCCTGGCACTGGCATCGCTGTTAGGTCTTGTGCACATGCATTGTTGAAGGCAAATGGCAGGTTTGAAGGCAGTTTTGTCTAATTCTCAAAGTCTGTGCCCAAATCCAACGTTTGACCAACTACAACCCACAGGTCAAATTTGACCCACCACTTTCAGGTCCTGGAACTTTACATTTTTTTTATGTGCTGAACCAAAAATCCAAAAGAAGAAGATTTTATGACATGTGAAAATTATATGAAACTCAATTTTCGGTGTCCATGAGTAAAGTTTTATTGAACACAGCAACACCCATTCATTTATACATTGTCTGGGACTGCTTTTGCACTGCAAATGAAGAGTTAAATAATTGCAACAGAGATCACATGACCAGCAAAGCCTAAATTATTTACTACTGGGCCTTTACCGAACAAGTTTGCCTACCACTGATCTAGTAGATCTGGGGTCATGAATTTAAACATTTACAAATGTGGGTGAAAGGTCAATTTAGTCCAGCGAGGCATGGTAGGGCTTGCAGTGACCTAGTCAGCCAATGTCCCAGATCAATCTCCTCCAGCCAATTGTCACCAAGGTAGTTCAGCATGGCTGGATTCATCATGTTTTCAGGACAAGACAGCAAACATAATGTTTGTGAGATTTTTTTTTTTTAATTAAACACCGTGTACAGGAAAGCATATGTATCTGTGGGTCACGTACATGCCTGGGCTGCCAAGTCATGAACTCTGTCCCCATCCAGTCCTGCCAGACCAGAATGGGTAACACTTGAGGCATCCCACTGGGGGGCTGGACACACTTGAATGCTTGCAAAGCAGAACTGAAGTCTCTCAAAACAGAAGGAGGACTCTCTTCTCACAGCTCCCTCCAGATGTGCAATGCATTTTTGCATTTTTCACTGAAAAGCTTCAACCTAGTGTTTTCAAACTATTAATCAATTGAGGCTGGCTTTCAAAGATATGATTGATATAGGTATATTACTAGCATGACTGTCAGGTTAATGTCTAAACCACTTAAATAAAGTAAAGATCGTTCTTGTCATCAAAAGTACTGTTAGTTTTGGTTGGGAATCATGGAATGTTAAATTCAAAAGGGAATTATAACATTAGTATGTTTCTATAATGTATTTTTACCTACCTTGAGTTAGCATTCAGTAAATAGTTGATGAATAAATGAGTACTGAATAAATATAAATAGATCTATAGGTATACATACATATTTCTATATATATATCTATTTCACTTATGTATCTGTCTGTCTTTCACACATACGAACACACACACACACACACACACACATATATATAGATATATAGATATATATATATATATAGAGAGAGAGAGAGAGAGAATTCAAGGCCAGAATCACATTAAATTCTTGGAACTCATCTGGATGTTCATGGAGAGATTTCCATCTTCTCCAGCATCCCACAGGTAATTATGACATGCCTGCACGGTACCAGGCCTGTGCTGGGAATTGCTGATTTATCCAGTAAAATAATCATATTACAGGAACATATCAGAGTAAAAAGTGGAACCTACCACTGGGGACCTCCCAGGGCTGGCCCGGCCCTTTGGCCCTGCCTCACTGTGGGGACTGGGTCATGGTGAGCATTCAGCAAACATTACCAGTCAGTGTTATTTACCAATGGGGTGTGATAGAAGAGTCTAAGAGATGCCCTCGTTGCTGACCTGCACGCTTAAGTGGGTGCACTGTCATTCTCTAAAACAGGGACAATGTGGAAAGGCAGAAAAACACTGTGAGAGAGAAGCAAGGTGAATTTTGTTGTGAAATATCCAGCTTGAGCTATAATGGGGGCATCCAAGTACATATTATTGAATAAGAAGGTGTTTATAAACATCTGGTAAGCACCAGAAAGATATGGGCCAGAGGCAGACAGCTGGTTGTCAGGGGTGAGGGCAAGAACTGAAGTCGGGGAGCGGCTGAGATGCCTGGGGTCATAAGATCAAGAGGCTCAGGGGTCCCTGAATGGCATCTGCATGCACTGCAGGGTCAGGAAGGAGTTACTGGCAAAGATCACGAGACAAAAACAAGGACAAGCTGTGCCACAGCAACCAGGAAGGACGTGGCCACCAAAAGGCCATGGCAAGTACCCATTCAGTGTATAGCCCGAGATGTGGCTGGTGACAAGAAGGCAGTTTCTGGGAATCAGGAGGACAGCAGCGGGATCTTAAGGAGAGGAAATGAAGACAGATTAAAAAAAAAATCTGTTTTTTACCAAAAGTTTGACTATGAAGAAAAGGAGAAAGAGAGCGCAGGGCTCCAAATTGTGTATGTGTGTGTGTGTATACATAGGCACGCAGATATGCACTCTTGTTTAATGTTTCATTGGTGAAGACGTTGGGAAGGGTGGATCCCCACATGTCACTTGCTTTCACAGTACCTACGTGCTACCAGATCCAAATGGCCGCCGCGGACCCAGAAGGCGAATGGCAGAGCAATCCATGAAGAACAGATATCACTCCAGTCCCACTTCTGTCAGAATCAGACCATATTACCTGGAAGGGTTCAGAACCACTCTGGTCCACGGATCTCCCATCAGTCAGACAAACACGTTGGAATAAATGGTATTCAAGATTTCCTATGGTTCCGTGGCCCTTATATTTTACTGTTGAAAATCAGTTTCCAATATCGATGCTTTCATTGAACACACATAATATTTTCCAAGTTGAACACACTGAGGTGGTTCCATGGCAACCCAAATGGGCAGCCAAGTGGAGGAGAGGTTCATCCTTTCTAGTCCTGCTGCCCTTTCCCCCCACTCCCATGCAAGAGTCACAGGCCTTGCCGCAGGGAGGGGAGCTTAGCTCAGAGCCTTGGGATGTCCTTGATTCCTGGTCTTGCTCACTCTGACCTAGCGCTTAATCTTTGCATTTTACTTCAGACGGCTCATCTTTTGCACTTTGCTTCAACAATTCCACTTAAACAGCACAAAACTTTTAGAGAAAGAAAGATAGAGCCTTGTTCTTCTTTTCAAAGTTAGGCCCACCAGCATCCCAAGGATTGATGCTATTTTTATTTTCCTAAAACATGATAGGATGTAGAGACATGAGAACACACAAAACCCCACACTTACATCGCTCTCTGTACACGTGGTGTGTGTGTGTGTGTGTGTGTGTGTGTGTGCATGCATGCAACCAATGTTAACTTTGGAACCTTTTCAAACGTTTGTTTAGAGATGAGGACATATAAAACATATGTTTCTGTATTTACTGAAGGGTCCTTGTGTGTTTTAATGAGGGCTGCCTCTCAAGCATGAGTTATATTATTTGACAGTTGGTTCTGAGATTTCTTGATTTTTCTAAAGCAACGCAGATTATATTACCCTTAACATAAAGTTAAAGTATCTAAAAACACCCCAACATATCAGTGCATTAAAGTTTTCAACAGTCTCTGAGTAGCTCAAGTTCCCTTGTCCCAAGCACAATGGATGACATGATGTAAAGGAATCACCACCGAGGAACAACACTTAGGTGTCCTGTCACTGCAGTGCTGTTCTGTTCATCTCTCTCTCTCTCTCTCTCTCTTTTTTTTTTTTTTTTATCTGTATGTGCTCAAAGCTCCTTATTGCATTTTTTCCAAGCTTAGAAACACTGTTTCTATGAACTGTAGCCCCGAGAGTTCACCTTGTCAGTCATCCACGGGTGTTGGCACAGCTTTGGAGGTCCTTAAATCACCTTCCTACTGACCACCATGTGTCCGGCACCAGTTCCCAGCACTTCCAGGGGTTTACCGTGGTTTCTGCTACAATGTGCTCTCTACTTACCTTCTGGAATTGATCCTCTTGCATCATGGATTTTTAAAAATGGACTTTATTGAGGTATAATTTATAAACAATAAAAGGCACACATACAAAGTGTACAGTTTGATGAGGTTGGAAAAATGTGTACACCCATGCAATCACCACCCTATTCATAGTGCAGAAAATTGCCATCATCCCCAAAGCTTCCCTAGGGCCCCTCCTCAGCCAATTCCCACCCTTTGTCTCTTTGCCAAGGAAACCACTGATGAGCTTTCTGTCACTATTGATCAAATTCGTCTTTCCTTGTGCATTGTAAAAATGGAATTATAATTTGTGCCTGATGTCTTTTGCTCACAATAGTGCTTTTATTCTTCATCCACCTTGTTTGTATAAATAACTTGTTCTATTTAACTGCTAAGTAGTATCCCATTGTATGGATGCACCATGACATTGATGACCCTGTTGATGGATATTTGGGTTGTTTCCAGTTTTTGGCTACTATAATCAAAGTTGCCACGAATATTTTTGTACAAGACTTTGGGTAAATACCTAGGAGCAGAATTGTTGGATCCCATGGTGAGTGTTTATAAGAAACTACTAAATTGTTTTACAAAGTGTTTGTACCAATTCATACTCCTACCAGCTATGTAGAGACTCCAGCCCCACTCAAACTTAATATTGTCAGTCTTCTCTAATTTTAGTTATTCTACTGGGTGTGTAGTGGGACCTCACCATGGCTTAGAATTGGATTTTCCTAATGACTAATGATGTGGAGCATCTTTTCATGTGCATATCGGCTATCCCTATCTTTTATTTGGTGAAGTGTCTGATCTTTAGCCCCTTCCTTTTACTAAAATTGGGTTGTATGTCTTCTTATTATTGAGTTGTAAATGCTTTTATCTATTCTGGATAGAAGTTACTTGTCAGAGATACATATTGTGGAGATTTACCCCCAATTTTGATGTGACTTTTAATTTTCTCAGTGATGTCTTTAGAAGAACACAAGTTTTAATTTTGATGAATTTTAGCTTTTTACAACTTTTAAAATAAATGCTTTATTTAGAAATAGATTTAGATTTACAGAAAAGTTGCAAAGATAGTATGGAAATTCTCACACACCCCACACCCAGTTTTCCCTATCTTACAGTTTCCCACATCTTACCTTAGTGTGGTGCCTTTGTCACAATTAATGAATCAGTATTTATACAATATTATAACTAAACTCTATATTCAGTTTTCCTTAGTTTCTCGCTGTCCTTCTATCCCAGAATCACATCCAGAACACACATTACATTTATGAATCATGTCTCCTTAGGCTCCTCTTGGACGTTTTCTCAGACTTCCCTTGTTTTTGAATACTTTGACCATTTTGGAGAATACTGGTCACATATTTTGTAGAATGTCCCTCAATTGTGATTTGATTGATTTACTTATGACTAGACTGGGGTTATGGGTTTCGGGGAAGAAGACCACAGATATAATGTGCCATTCAAGGAAGTCCATTTCATCATTTCGTTTTCTTTTAGGTTTTATGCTTTTTGTGTCCTAAGAACGTTTTGAACATGATGACGTAGAAAAAATATTTTATCTGCCACATCTTCATGTAGAAAATGTTTATTTTTAGCTTTTACATTTGAGACTATAAAGGTTTTGAAATAATTTTGTGTGTGATGTAAGCAAAGTGTCATGGTTCCTTTTTTTTTTTTTTTTTTTTTAGTTATATGGACATCCAGTTTTTGCTGCACCACTTTTGTAAAAGAATACCCTTTCTCCATTGAATTGCCATGGCACCTTTATAAAAAAAATCATTTGACCATACATTGGCCTATTATCAAATTATCTCTTCTGTTTAATTAGTATCTGTCTGTGCTTATGCCAATCACATACTATCTAAATTTCTGTAACTCTATGGTAATTCTTGGAGTCAAGTAAGATAAGTGCTTACACTTTGTTCTGCTTTTTTCAAAATTGTTTTGGTTATGCCAGATCTTTTGCACTTTCAGGTATATTTTAGAATCAGATGATCAGTTTCTACAAAGATCACCTGCTGGAAGTCTGTTTTTGTTTGTTTTTGTTTTTTTTTGTTTGTTTGTTTTTGGATTGAACTGAATCTGTACCTCCATTTTGAAGAAACACCGTATCATGGTCAGAGAACATACTTTGTATAACTTCAATATTTAAAAATGTTTGGTGACTCATTCTATGCCTCAGCATATGATCTATCTTGGTGGGTGCCCCTTCAAAAATATTTTATTTCTTTTTGGTTTGAAAGTTATTTTTGCTGGCTTTAGAAGTCTACTTGGACAATTTAACATTTTAAGCATGCTATTCCATTCTCTCCTGGCTGAATAAATTTCCATGAAAAGTCTTCTTTAATAGTAACAGTTTTTCTTCTATACCAAGTGTGTCTTTTTACTCTACCTGAATTTACGATTTTCTTTTTATCACAGGATTTTATGTATTTTATTATGAATTGTCTTATTGTGGCTTTGTATGTAGTTTTTCTGCTTGAGGTTCATTGATCTTCTTGAAGGGTCTTCTTTGGACACTAATGTATCCTCTGAGTGATCAGCAAAGACTCTCCACTCTGCTAATAAGAAGTTATATAGCTCCTAGGCCTGGGTATCAGTTTATTTGTTAATCTTTGCCGCATTTGTAGAGCTTCATCCTACACATATAATTTACGTCTTAGTATTCAGCAAAGTTCAAGGAAATCCCAGTGCAGATTTATGTAAATTTTCTGTGTAACTAGAGATCCCCATTTCTACTTTGTGACCCAGAATGTTTCTCTATATATAAAGCTGATGCAACAATAAGTATCATCTCATTTTTTCTACTTTTCCCCCAAGGATCACAGTTCTAAGTTCTCATTAACCAATATCCAAAGTTTTTTTTTTTTTTCATACATTTTGTTTTTCTGTTTATTTAAGTTGGGTATGTTGAGTCTTGTAGCCTGCACCTAACCAGGTTGCTGGATAAAACAAAATTATCAACATTTTTCATAGGCTTTAAATATTACTCTGAATTTCATAATATCAAAAATATATATCCAGAATACAATGCAAAGTTACTTGTCAAAGAAAGAGCCAGAGAATTCAACTCTCATGTGTAAAGACATTAATCAGATGCCAACACTGAGGTGTACAGATATTGGAATTATCTGACAAAGACATTAAAGTAACTATTATAACCATGCTCCAACAAATAATCATGATTACTTTTGAAACAAATGAGAAAAATTGAGAATCTGAATAGAGAAATAGAAACTATAAAGAAGAACAAAATGGAAATTTTATAACTGAAAGGTACAACAACAGAAACTTAAAAAAGCAATTAAAAAAAAAAACTGTGACTCAGAGATCTGTGGAACAATAGCAAAAGCTCTAACATTTATGTAATCAGAGTCGCAGAAAAGGAGAGAAAGAGTTTGGTGCTAAAATTTTTTTTAAAGAAATAATAGCTGAAAAATTCTCATTTGCTTAAAGGTATAAATCTATAGAATGAAGAAATTAAGTGACTTCTTAACAAGATAAACTGAAATAAATCCATTTAAGATACATCACAATAAAAATGCTGAAAGCTAAAAAAATTTTTTAATGTTTTAAGCACTGTTGAAAATGATACATTATCTGTAAGGGGATGGTTAAAAGGACTGGATTTTTCATCAGAAACAATGAAGGCAGGAGGAAGATGTAGACCATTTCTAAAGTGCTGAAGAAGTGTCAACCCTAAATTCTATATACTGTGAAAACATCCTTCAGCAACAAAGGCAAAATAAAGACCATAAGAGAATTTGATCTCAGATGAGGAACCCATAAGAGAATTTGGTGCCAAAAGATTTACCCTAAGAGAATTACTAGGAACGTTTTCAACAGAAGGGAAAATATACTTGAAAGAAAATTTAAATATAAGGATAAAGGAAGAACAACAGAAATGGTAAATGTCTGGGTAAATATAATGGACTTTTTTCCTCTTGAGATCTTTAAAATATGTTGGATGCTTAAAAGCAAAATTTATAATATCTCTGATGGCGTTTTCAATATATATTGCTATAATATAATAAGACAAGTATAACATAGAGGGAGAAGGTAGTCTATATGTTTGTAAGGTAAAATACTGATACTAAATAAGCTGTGAAAATTTAAGTGTGAATATTATAATCCCTAGAAAAACTCTAGACACCACACAGGCACATACATACATATACACATTCTATACATTGGTAAATAGATATGTAGATATACATAGAGTCAAATTGCAATAGATGAGCTAAGATGCAATACCAAAAAGGTGAATAAACCCAACACAGACAGAAAATGGAAAACTGAAGAACAATAACAAAAGGAAGAAAGAGAAAACAAATAATAAAATGGTAGACGTAAACCCAAGCATATCAATAATTACCTTAAATGTAAGTGACCCAAATATACCAGTAAAAAATACAAAGATTATCACAATGGATTAAAAAAAAGTGACCCAGCTATACACTGTCCATAACAAACTCATTTCAAGTATGATGACACAGTCAAGTTGTAAAAGAATGGAAAAAGTTACACCTTGAGAACACTAAGTTAGAGAAAGCTGGAGTGGCTATACTAATATCAGATGAAGTAGTCTTCAGAGCAAAGGAAATGACCAGGGCTAACGGGGACATTATAGAATGATGACCAAATGCATTCCCTAAGAAGACATAACAATATTAACCGTGTACGTCTCTAACAACATGAAGAAAAAACAGACAGACTGAAAGGAGAAGTAGACAAATGCACAATTACAGTTGGAGGCTTCAACTTCACCTCTCTGTAACAGATACAACTTGTATACAGAAATTCTGCAAGAATATGGAAGAACTGAATAACACCATCAGCCAACTGGACCTAGTCAAGATTTAAACAACATTCCACTCCAACAGATAATGCACATCTTTTCACATGCACATGTAACATTCACCAAGATTGTCCATGTTCCTAATCATAAAACAAATCTTAACTAATTCAATAAAATTGAAATCATGCAAAATATGTTTTTAGATCATAATAGAATTAAACTAGAAACTGATAAGAGAAAGATATCAAGAAAATCTCCAAACACTTAGAAATTAACTAACACACTTCTGTGTGATGAATAATATCAAAGGATATTAGAAACATTTTGAATAAAAGTAAAATGAACATATGCCACATCAAATCTGTGGGATGTCCTTGAAACAGTGCTTGAGAGGAATTTATAGCATTGGAAGTGTGTATGAGAAACTAAGGAAAGTTTCAAATCAAAGATCCAAGTTTCTTTATTTAATAAACCAGAAAAAGAACAGCAAAATAAACATAAGGAGAAGAAAATAAAACAGAAACCCATGAAATTCAAAACAGAAATAAACAGAGAAAATGAAAAAAATCAAAAGCTTCTATGAAATGATCAATAATATTGATAAACTTCTAGCTAGATTGAGAAAAAAAGAAGAAAAATGTGCAAATTATCAATATCAAGAATGAAAGAAGTGATACCATGTCACAATATTAAAGGGATAATAAGGGAAAATTGCAAATAACTCTACACTAAGAATATCAACAACCTACAAAATAGGGTCTAATTATTGAAAAAAATGACAGAAGTGACTTCATCAAAATTAAAAACGTTGTTCTCTGAAAGACAAGATTAAGTTAGGAGACTCACATATAAATTACATATTGAGAAAACACATATCTGAATATGGACTTGTGTCCATAATATATCTATATCTATATCTATCTCTCTATCTTATCCATCTATCTTATCCATCTATCTATATCCAGAAAATATAGGAAATAATATATATACCTTCAAAACTAAACAGTAAAAATAATCCAGTTAAATTGGGCAAAATATTTGGACAGACATTTCACAAAAGAGGAAGTAAATAGCACATAAAAAGATGTACACTATCATTAGCCATTACAGAATGCAAAATAAAACCATGATGAGCTAGTATTCCATACCTATTAACATGCCTAGAATAAAAAAAAAAAGACTATTTCAAGTGCTAGTGAAGATGTGGAGAAACCAGGACATATATTGCTGAGTGCAATGGATAATGAATACTACTCAGGCATAAAAAGAATGAAACAATCCTAATTGCAGCAACATGGATGGACCTAGAGTTCATCATACTAAGTAAGCCAGACAGAGAAAGACAAGTATCATATGATATCACTTATATGTGGAACTTAAAGAAAATGATACAAATGATCTTTTATACAAAACAAAAAGAGACCCACAGACATAGAGAATAAACTTATGGTTACCAAAGGGGAAGGGAGGGAAGGGATAAATTAGGAGTTTGGGATGAACATATGCACACTACTGTGTATAAAATATATAAACAACAAGGACCTACTGTATTGCACAGGGAACTATATTCAATATTTTGTAATAACCTTTAAGGGAAAAGAATCTGAAAAATATATATATGTATGTATATATAACTGAATCACTTTGCTGGACACCTGAAACTAATACAACATAGTGAATCAACTATAATTTAAAAAAAAAAAAGAAGAAGAAGAAAAATGATACAGCCTTTCTGGAAAACAACTTGGCATTTTCTAATAAACTTAACTATATATTTACCCCATGAGCCAGCAACTCCACTCGTGGGTATTTATTCCAGATAAATGAAGATTTATGTCCACACAAAAACCTGTGTATAAATATAGATATAGCAACTCTATTTGTAATAGGCAAACAATGGAAGCATCCAAGCGCCCTTCACCAGGTGGATGGATTCACAGACTCTGGTGCAGTCACACCCTGATTCCTGCTCAGCAATAAAGAGGAGGGTACTCCTGATACACACAACTTGGGTGAGTCTCGGAGACATTGTACTGAGTGAAAGAAGCCAGTTTCAAGATGACATACTGTATGATCCCATTTATATTCATCTGACATTCTCAAGTAGGCAAAACCATCATGATGGAGAAGAGATGAGGATTGCTGAGGGTCAGAGTGAAGAGAAGATCCAACTAGAAAGGGATAGAGAGATAGCCTCATGAGATTTTTGATGTGATCTAACTGTTCTGTATCACGATTGTGATAATGTTTGCACAGATCTATACACCGAAAAAAGAGCAATCTACTGTAAGGTAATTTAAAAATTAAAATCAAGGAAAAAAAGCCAAGTGGCCAGTAATAACAGAATAGCTAGGTCAATTATGAAAATGTCACTTGCTAGAATATTAAAAGGATAATCATAAAAATTGCAGCAACATGAAAAAGCAGATTTGTAATAATGTTAAGTGAAATGAGTTATACTGCAAAACTATATTTAATCTTATAAAAAATTTGTCATGAAAAAATAAAAGGTAATAGATGAAGTGATAAAAATGTTTGTTTTGCAGAACTATGGGTGATTTTCTCTCATGTATTTTTCTCGAACTCTTATAATAATGGTATATAACATTTATTGGTGAATATAAGTTATTAAATGTTGCTGTTATTGATAGAATACATATAAACCACATAGAGGAATACATAAAGATACAGAGTGTGTCCTATATTTTAAAAAAATTGTCAGCTATGTATAGGCTGGCTTGATAATCTTCATTTTTCCTTTTAGGGTGGATTTTATAAGTTTTTGCACATTAGTGGTAGAGTTAAGGATTTACCAACGAAGTGCCTTCTAAAGGAACTTCACTTGGGACAAAAATGAAGACATTTGTACAAGGTGAGATATTGTGTCTGAATTAATAATTTTACAAAGGTACACTGTTAACAATTGTGAAATTAATATCAGGTAAAACTGAAGTCTTTTCAAATCTAAGGATTATGTGACAAAAGCAAACTTGCTTTATTTTTTTTATTTTTTTTTTTTTCAAATTAGATAGGAGGTGGAATCAAATGCCTCCTTTACCCCACTGGATGTTTATTTTTTCTGGTAAAAGACAAAGGCATATAGATAGTCTAGAGCCAGTTTTCAATCATTTGTTTATCAATTCAGATTACACAGTGTCTCAAAACCTCACATAGCCAAGAGTTTCCCACTTGCAGGCTTTGGGAGATGATGCATTTAGTCTTAGTCAAATGCACTTGAGAATCAGGGCAGACTTGTGATTAAAACATCTTCTAAGTCGCAAAGCCAGCGGTGGCCGCAGGGGTTTATTTCTCGTTAGAAGAATAAATCATCCTGGCTAGTGTGACTAAGTTGTGCTTGGAGAGGTTTGTGTGTGTGAGCATGGACTCACGTGCACACACACACACGCACACAGCATGTTTGCAATGAGCAAACGCACGGCCACTTCTGCTGCTCACTTATCAGGCCCAGAGATGGGGACTGAGACACAGAAATCAAATTAATTCCAGCGGAATCAAAGAAAGCAGAAAAAAGCATCTGTTTGGGCTAGAGGCTAAGTCTATAAAAACAAAACAGAACAAACCCCCAAATCGACCAACCAACCTCCCGCCTGAGCCTGAGCACCCCAGGAGCTCTGGGCAGAGTGAAGGGACTCTCCAGGTGACGACTTCTTGGTGGCCGGGCTGCTGTTCTGGGAACAGGGCAGTATTTGACCCATAATTGCAGCAGATCCGCAGCAGGTTTCGAGTAGCTTCTGAGCAGCGGTGCCCAGGCAGCCTCCATCTGCTGCGGGCTCCTGCGCCTCCCAGGGGGGGACCTGGCTGATTTTTCAGTCAATTAGCAGAGGGCTGCTTTTGTTCTGCTGCGCACGCCCTGGGCTCTGCTTACCCTGGGAGCTGGCGTTCAGATGGGGTGGGTTTGGAGAAGCATATTGTGTTGGTTTTTTCCATGACCTTGTGACACTGTTGGGCAAACGTTATCTCAATCATCTCAGCGATTTGCTAAAAAGCCGGCGAGCTTCCCTTTCTTTGTTGTGGTGTCTGAATGAGTGTGTGTGTGTGTGTGTGTGTGTGTGTGTGTGTGTGTGTGTGTGTGTGTGTGTGTTAGGGCAGAGGTGGGCGAGCCCGCCGTGAATGGGCTGGTTTAAATACATCACATATTTGAGTTTTGTGTCCCTAGAGGTCTGGTCTCAAATTTATTTATTTATTTACTTTTTTAAATCAGTCACCTTAATGAGGACAAGGCAGGGATTGAATTGATGTAGAAAGAGATTTATTGGGTGAAACAGAGTTTATTCCATTGAACCCTGCCAGAGGTGGTTTAGCCTCCATCCATCTTGGAGGGATTGCTGTCGTAGCCTTAGAAAGTTCTGGACAAGCGGTATCTCAGATTATAAATCCTCTTGGTCCCCGAACCTTAGTCACTCTTGACTCAGTTTCCCCGGGTGAGATGAGAGAGAGCAGGACGTGGGAAGGGACAGGTCATTCCCCAGATGTGAGGTCCTGACTAATCCAGGCCGGTGAGGGATCTGCAGTGCTGTTATTTGGGGATTTTGCGATGACCTTGACTCCTGGTCCTTCTGTGGTCATCACGCACAGCCAGCAGCGAGTCTTTATCTTAGGGCCTGTGACTCTGAATCACACGTTGTTTTCCTCCAAAATAAAAACCTTTACTTTCTGTTATAATTAAAAATGGTCAAAGTCCAATATACAGCATGGCTTTCCATTTTTCAAAGAAGATATTTGTAAAGAAAATCTGTCTCCCTCCAGCTCTGGAGGTACTTGGCTTTTCCAGCACAAGACACTGGTGCTGTCCCTCCCCTAAGTGTCCTTTATATGAGACAGGCTGGGGGGACCCTGAGGGCCCTCCCGAGCTTCCCTATGCCCAGCCCCCTGTGGTTTCCAGTCCCCCAACTCTGAGCTTCCTAGACGCCCAACCTCCCATCCATCCCGTCCACAACCTTCAGGCTATTTTTCCTGTGGGGCGTTGAGCACATCCTCCTCTCCCCTTTCATCTGCCCAGACTCTCAGTTCTGTCTTTCTGTAGTTAATAAATGTACCTTTTTTCTCAGTGTCAAGCAATCAAATATTCACCGGGTCTGAGCTGGGGTTAACAGATTTCTGAAAATTTTATTGCGTGACAGCCTGTCCTGCATAATCCCCTCAGCTGTCTCAGGTTCTGGGGCAGAAATGATCTTGTGTGTCACTCTAATAGTCTAGAATTACACTTGTATCGCTGTCGCCGGCATATGGGGCTGTGTATACCCCTAGGCCAGTTCCCTCTCTTTCACGGCTCTTAAAACGATAACATTTGGCAAAGCCAGCTCTGACCAGCATGCACCATCCTTCCCGAGCGGCGACAAAGGGGCCACCAGAGGCCTGACTGCAGTGGCCAATCAGGGCGCTCTTTACCGCTAATGAGAGGGCCCCTGTGCCCTGGGAGCTGGGAGCAAGTTTCCACTTAATTATACAGTCTTCATCTTAAGTGCCTGCTCACAAGGGCTTCAGCTGTGCAGGTCTCCTCAGGGGTCTCCCCCGGCCCGGACCAGACATATTGATCGCTGGGCAGTCGATGGGCTGGAGGGCTTGGGTACATCATGCAGGGGAAGCAACCAGCTGGGGACACGAGTGAGAGGTGGCAGGAGGGAGGGCAACTGAGGGGGCGCCCCATGCCTGTCGCTGCCAAAAGCCATTCATACTAACTGGGTAGTGGGGTGGTGACAGTGATATCACTTACGTGAGGAGTCTTAAAGATGACCCAGGTGAACTTATTTACAGAACAGAAACAGACTCACAGACATAGAGAACAAACTTATGGCTACGGAAGGGAGTGGAGGGATAAATTAGGAGTCTGGGAGTAACAGATACACACTAGTATATATGAAATAGGTAACCAACAAGGGCCTACTGTAGACCACAGGGAACAATATTCAATGCCTGTAATAAACTACAGTGGAAAATAATCTGAAAAAGAAGACGTGTGTATAACTGAATCACTTTGATATACATCTGAAGCTAACACAACATTGTAAATCAACTACACTTCAATTAAAAAATTTAGGGCAGGAGAGTAAATAGACAGCAGTGGCAGCAGCACACTCCATTAGAAGACAGAAAGGAGATATCCTGCAGAGGAAACAGAGTCCAGGCTGGTCTGATGATGCCCGATTCTGCAAGGAGAGGCTGGCAGTTGAGGCCCATCCAGCGCCTGTTGCAAGCACATGTGGACAAGCTGTGGGAGGGTGGAGAAAGCGTTGTGGCTGCAGCCCAGGTGTCACAGTTGAGGGTAACGTGCAAGGGCAGCTGGCTGGAGCACACTGAGGGTTCATGTATCCTACCTGTTCCTTTTTGGGGGCCACCTCTGTGTTCCTGTCCAGGGAAGGCTGGATGTGCCGAAAATCACTGCTGGGTGTACCGTGTCATTCTGAGTGAGCCCATGGTCATTCTTACAGAGAGGCTGCTCCTGGATTTGAGGATCATATGCCAGCTGCCCTAACGGAGCAGGAAAGGCTGTAGTTGTCTATCACTCTGGCCCAGAGAGAAGCGAGGCACCCTGGGCATTCACCCTGGGTATTAGGAGAGACTGTCTGGGTGACTATTTATAGTTCAAGTTCAAGTTTAAGCAGGTTCTCAGTGACCTCTCTTTGCAGGAGGCAGTCACGTTTGGATTACTGTCTGTTGAGCTGTCTTCTGGCTGCATCTCTGCCACCATGGCTCCATGCGTTCTGGTGGCATTTGCTTTGCTGTCTCATCCTTGGCTCATTCAGCTTGTGGTAATTTCTGGGGGTCCTCAACAACCCTCAGTTTGGATACGCTGCTCCCATCCTCTGCTTCTATGTCCATAGATGTGCATGTCGTCCTTTGGAAAGTTAGTCTCAGGTCCATGCTGGCTGTGGTGCATGCCTTTGCTTCCCGAACCTCTAAAGGTGTGCTGCCCAGGGACAGTGTGAGCTGTATGAAGCCAGTGCTGGTGTTTCCTAGAGCCTCAAGATTCCATAAAACAAAGACAAAGGCAAAGACATAAACAAAAAACAACAAAGTAAACAACAGCAAAAGGCTTTAGCAGGACAGGACCAACTCCAGGGTCAGCACTTGGTGGTGAAGGCTGGGAGCCTCGTCTGTGACTCTCTCTGCCTTAGTTGTGGAGGCTCTACACTGGAAACAGATTTCTTTTTTAGTGGAAGTGAAATTCACACAACATAAAACTAACTACTAAAAGTGTACAATTCGGTGGCATTTCATACATTCACAGTGTTGTATAATTATCACCTATATCAAATTCCAAAGCATTTTTCATCATTCCCAAACAAACCCCGTACCCATTAAGCAGTTTGTCTTCATTATCCCCTCCTCTAATCCTCTGGCAACCACTAATCTCCTTTCTGTTTCTATGGATTTACCTATACTGGACATTTTACATAAATGGAATCATACAATATGTGCTCTTCTGTGTCTTGCTACTTTCACGTAGGACCATGTTTTTGAGGTTTGTCTGTTTTGTAGCATGTTTCAGTGCAGTATCCCTTTTTATGGCTGCATAATATTCCATTGTGAGGATAGACCACTTTTTTTTTATTCACCAGTTAACAGACATTTGGGTGCTTCACCATTTTGGCTATTATAAAAAATGTTGCTATAAACATTTGCATACACATATTTGACTATATGTTTTCAACTCTTTTGGGTGTGTACCTAGCAATTGAAGTCCCAGGTGATACGGTAATTCTATGTTTAACTTTTTGAGGAAACTGAAATAGAATATTGAGACGCTCACATTTTGCCAGCTCTTAATAAGGATGGACTTGCCCCAGTGATTCTCCTGATGCTTTGAGGTTAGCAGACAATCCCACCCACTGGGGCTGCCCAGGTACGGAGTGGGTGATGGCTGTTTGCTTTATTCGGTATCAGCAGGACTTAGTGAGGGGTTCTCTGGTTCACTGCAGGATTAAATTCCATCACTGTAGTTCTAGGGGCCTGAGAAGATAGTTGTTTGTGCAGTGGCATATTCATCACCTCTTCATGGTAATGTTTTAACAGCAGTGTGACGAGGGTGGGATCATGGGCGAAATCTTTATGGCCTGTGCATCACTAGGAGATGGTGTGGCTGTGTTTGGGAACCTGTAAGAATAATACAGTACCCACAGGAAAATCATAGCAGGGATGCTCACTCTTCAAACCGTGTTCATTTATATTTATCTTAAATCTGAATAGTCCCAAGTTTTAAACATTTTTGCATACAGCATGATTGTTCACACTTTTGAAACAAAACAGATTTATAATTAATACTTTGCCTGGAGGTCAACTTGCAAGGTCCTTTGGTATAGCTGTTCAATCTGAATTCAAGTTTAAATAATACACCTAAACCCATGAGTTCTGAGGTCTAGAAGGCATGACTCATCAGTTCTGTGCACAGTGAAATCCCTGTGGCTTCCGGGATTGATACCCCACTCTACCAGGACTACCAGTATCGCACTATAGTTCTTCAGTCACTTAAAAATTTCCCACCATCTGAAGTATTTTGTATTCTGGTTTACTTCGTTGATTTCCCCTCCTGATGGATGGAATTATACCAGTTTATCATAAAAATGGCAACTCTAGCCAATGTAATTTCTTGTGCTGTGATTAGATTTTAACAGGTGTCTGTAAAATTTAAACTTTCATGCTGAAGATTAAACTGTGGTGCTTCGCCTTCTTGTCAAACAAGATGCTGCTCTCATAGCCGTTGGAGAGAGCCCTCTGTTCTGGGGCTGTGCCCTGCTCGAGCAAGGTGGCATTCTTCTGCATAAAAAGAAGGTGATGAGCTACATATGAGGTGTGACGACACTGTCACAAGGATGATTTCTAAGCAACAAGCTGAATTTCCACTTCCAAATGCATGCCTGCCCTTCTGAGACGTCCCCTTGGATGGTTCCTGCCTTGTCCGTTGCTGCTGCTGAGGCTGCTCAGAACAGCTCCCAGTTACCCTCTTGGAACTGCATATCATTTCATCCACAGTACATCATCTGGCAAGCATTTCTCCTTGGAGGATATTTTTGATGGTGGACAAAACTTTCAGATTTAAGATGGATGAAGTGGAAGATGGAGCCATGGGATGGAAGGGGTAAGTGTGTGTGCGTGCGTGTGTGTGTGCATCTGTAGGATAAAAGAACAATGTATGAAGTCATGGCACTGACTTTCAAGAGATCTCCCATGGGCGGAGTCATCCCCAGGTGTCACTTGGGTATTGTCACTCGGATATGGATGGGGATGCTGTTGGTCAGGGGAAGCACCCTGATAGCTGCATCCTAGGTCCATGAGGATGGGGGCCCGGCACACAATGGGCAACCCACAAACACCTGCTGAGCCAATGCATGAATGAACATATGAGTGTGAATGAATGAAAGGCATCTGAAACACAACAAACACATGTCGTTAAGTAACGCCAGGATGTTATTTCTTGAAAGCCATTTCTATACCTCACAGCCAAAGCCCAGTTACCTGTAAACGCTGGTCAGCCTCAGGTCATCGAAGGAACTAAGGCAGGCTCAGTGATGAGCAGAATAATGACAGTAAGGTAAACTGGTTGCTTTACTCAAATTTTGGATTCAGGTTTATAAGATAAGGACATTAAACTAAAATATATGGTTAGCTCTTTTCCTTTCATTTTTAGTGTACCTTTATTATTTTTTTAGGATTATGGGGTTTTGGTTTGTTTTTTGTGTTTTTGGAGGATTTTTCTTTTTTTAATGAAGTATAGTTAATTTACAATGTGTTCATTTCAAATGTACAGCAAAGTGATTCAGTTATACATATATATGTGTATGTATATATTCTTTTTCTAAGAACTCTTAAAAAACAAAAGTCTAGCAGTCCTCCTTCAAGAATTATTCAGCTTTCCTGGGGAAACTGCACACCATCTCCAGCACCAAGGAACCCTCACAGATCCGCATGTGTGGGGACATGTTTGCCCTGTTGACCTTCCCATGGGCATGACTGTATACAGTGGGTTCCTCACAAAGTAACTGAAGATACGCTGCCTAGAAAAGGACCATCCAGAAATAAGGAAAACATGGAGGCTGGGAGATTTCCAGAATGGGTGGTGTCAATCTGAGTCAGAACTGCCAGAATTCTCATGGTCCTTTTGGGAAAAATTCATATTTTAACCACAATTTTTTGTAACCTGCTACTATGGAATAATGATGTGGAGGCACCATGAGATTAGAAATAGGTGAAGACTATAGGAGGATCCCTATTTTAGCTCCTCCTTCCTGTTGGATTTATTAAGGATGATTTTTATATTTTATTTATGAAGGTCATTCCTCTTAAAGTGGCCCTGCCTGGGGAACGGTTTTGTCTCAAAAAGGAAGGGTCAGGGGGAAGGGTAAATTAGGAGTTTGAGATTAACATATACATACTACTATATATAAAATAATCAACAAGGACCTACTTATAGCACAGGGAACTCTACTCAATAATCTGTAATAACCTATATGGGAAAAGAATCTGAAAAAGAATGATACATGTATATATGTAACTGAACCACATTGTTGTACACCTGAAACTAACATAACACTGTAAATCAAGTATACTCCAATATAAAATAAAAATTAAACTTAAATAACTAAAGAAACGAACAGAAAAACACATGTCATTCTCAGATTCACTCTTGTTGTAATCACAGAGCAGGAGAATCAAAGGGTTGAGCAGAGCACAGGACAAGGGGCTCTATGAGGAGGGTGTGCCGTGACATGTGTGACTGCGTGTGTGCCTGTTTGTGCATGTGTGCGTGCATGTGTGTGTCTGTGTGTGCATGTGTCTGCATGTGTGTGTGCATGAGTGTGTGCTCATGTGTGCGTGTGTGTGCATGTGTGTGTGCCTCTGTGTGTGCATGAGTGTGTATGCCTGTGTATGTGTGCCTGTGTGTGTGGCGGGGGAGCACTGCAATTTAAAGTAACTCCGGGCCCACAAGAGTGGAAATGATGAACAATACAGGAATTTGCCAAGGACTGTGTGGCAAATTCCTGTACAGTTTAATCCAAACATCATTGGAAGTCATTGCTGTGGATTGAATTGTGTCTCCCCCTAAACACGTGTTGAGGCCCTGACACCCCACAGAAGTAAGTTCTTTAAGGAGGTGATTAAGGTTAAATAAAGTCATAAGCACAGAGCCCTGATTCTGTAGGATTAGAGTCCTTATAAAGGAGGTAGAGACACCAGAGCTCTCTCTCCAGAACTGTGAGAAAATAAATTATTTGAGCCCCTCAATCTGCAGTATGTTGTCACGGAAGCCCCAACAGATGAAGACAGTCAGATTTGGGGAAGGCATGATCTACATATAGCATCTCTAGCTGCTATAGATGGCCCAGGTGCTTCCATGAAGTGTCAGCCTCACCTGCGGATGGACTTCCACCTGCACTCTGGGAACTGCACTTGACAGCTCCATGTGTCTGTACCTCTGGGGATAGCACGTTATGTAAATGCATATCCAGGCAGCACTCTTGCTTCCTGAACCTCATTAGACAAGCACTGGCCCCTGCAGGCGTGAACACAGGGTGATGTATGACTGAACTCATTCTCACTCCTCCCACCTGGACAGCAGACAGCTGCCATCTGTGTGGTGGGCTGTGCCATTGGTGTGGAGGCCAGGTGAGTCTTGGGTTGGTATGTGTGCATCAACATGGTGAAGCTTTGTATGGGTCTCTCGGAAAAAAATTTTCCCAGTTATTTTAATGTTGAAAATATACATTTAACCACAAAAAGCATGAACTGTCCTTGCATGCATTTCCTGGGTTTGAGAAAGCAGAATTACAGACCCCAAGTAGTTGATTCATAGTAAGTGAATGGAAAACCCCTCAGAGATGCATCCTGGCTTTGCACCTTTACTGTCATAGATGAGAAGCCCGTGGCTGAGCACAGCTAAGTGTGTTGGCTCCCGTCCTGTCCCAGTGAATTGGGGAGGTAGACATCCAGCTCTCAGTGGGAGTTTCCCACCTTTTAGGACTGTGCAAACCTGGGCTCCCCCAGCGCCTGCCCTACGAATCTGCTGTAGCCCCCTCTTTACTAATACCTGTCCCCTGGCTCATCAACACCAGCTTCCTGAAATCAGAAGGTTGTGCCCTTAGATACATTTCTCCTACTGAACTTATTCAAATTCTGATTACACAGATTCTTTTTGCTGCCTAATGGTCAATTCACACCCAGGAATGGACTTGAATCAGGCTAGCAACTACATTTAAATGTGAGGACGGGTTCACACGAAGCTGAGGGGTCAGGATGCAAACGTCTGGTGGGAAGTAGGAAGGGGTACACCTGGCTGCAAGCTATGGGGGTTGGAGGTGAGGCTTAAGGTGAGAATGTGAGCTGGTTGAGTGAGGAGTCTGGTCCAGGCTGATCACAGGAAGCCAGGTGCTGGCTCGGGATGAAGTTATCGTTCACCTGGCAGAAGCCTGTTGTGCATTAAACTAAAGGGCTGGAGTAAGGAAGACTAAAGACAGAGGGCTGAGTAAGACATTCCTGCAAGATGAAGCATACCTGGAGTAGAGGTGTGGCCGCTGGAATGGGGAGTACAGAGAAGCTTCGTCAGATTAACTGGTAGACCAGGAAGTCTGGATCGGAGGGGAAAGGCACAGAGGTTACCGAGTGTTCAAACTTTGCCTGGAGATGCTTCTAGTGTAATAAATGGGAAAGTGGGTAGGATGAGCTCCCAGCAGGACCCGGTAATAGTTTGGGTTTATTCGCTTTGGTGTATGGTGGGGAGTGGGGGAGACATTTGATGAGAGGAAGGGAGAAAAGACATTCAGATAAAACACCCGTGGGCCACGTGGACACGTACATGAGCACCTCGCAGGGACAGTTGAAATTCTAAGAATAGATAAGAAGGGCAGTGTTGCCCGGACAAGTTCCCGCAGGAAAGCCTGGTTGAGAAGCTCCTTCCTTTCACCAGAACACGGAGGCCTTTCCAAACAAGGGTTGGCTCAACTCCATTCTCACGTTCACTCTGCAAAACACCTTCCACTCTGGGAAAATGAGTCACAGAAGAGGCCGCAGTAGATTCTGTCCACACACGGTCAGTCCAGTTGCGGTCCCTCACCCCATTTACGTGCACCACCACCGTTCAGCTTGAAACAAATGTGTGGTGTGTATAATTATTCCCGTTTTACGGGTGAGGAATCTGAGGCTTGCAGAAGCAAAGGGGTTGTTCTCAACACCGTGTAGGTGGGAAAGGAAGGAAATGGCCATTCTAAATCTAGTGCTTTCTGCAAACAGCTCCTGTGAGAAGGGGCCCGGCACATAGGCTCCTCTAAACCCCTGGTGTCTTTGCAGTTCCGTAAAACTCCATTTGACCAAACCCCACATGTTTCTAGAAGAAGGAGGAAGTGCAGAGGGAATGACAGTGCTCCCCTGAGCAGCCAGGGGACCCGTCATCAACATGGAGCATTGACTCAGGGGGGAAGGGCCAGGCGGCCATGGCAGAGAGTCATCTGGCGACAGGAAAGGATGAACTGGGTTTATTCTGAGTCACCGCACCCTCCCTCCACACACACACACAAGTACACACACACACAGACATACACATACACAGTTACCAGCCGTGGTCCCCAGGAGCATGACCCACCCAGTGCAATGATTAGTTTTCACAATTTTAACAAACAGGAAACAACTTTCACATGTTTGTCCAGAAAAAACATTACAGATAAGACTTGGCAATCTGCTTTTAAATGCATGAGCAGACTCAAGAATTGGGGGAGAAAGAGGAAGTCAGATGAACTGGGAGCCCACAGGCCACATGTGGTTGTCTATGGGGACATTTCTAGCTGTTGTGTATGTGAGGGTGAAGTTGGAGGTGTGCTCTTTTTTAAAATATTTATTGATTTATTTATTATTTTGACTGTACCGGGGCTTTCTTGCGGCATGCGGGATCTAGTTCCCTGACCAGGGATCGAACCCGGTCCCCCTGCATTGGGAGTGCATAGTCTTTACCCACTGGACTACCAGGGAAGTCCCTGGAGGTATACTCTTACAATTAAAAAATTTAGATTTAATTTAACTTAGATAATGTTGGGAGACTAAACGTGCTACTTGGATCTTAAGATCATGAAGACATAAAGCAGATTTTCAAAATTTATTTATTATTTATTTAAATTGAAGTATAGTTGATTTACAATGTTGTGTTAATTTCTGTTGTACAAACAAAATGATTACATTATACATATATACACATTCTTTTTAAAAAATATTCTGCCTTATCAGAAAATATTCTGACTGTAGTTCCCTGTGCTATACAGTAGGATCTTGTTGTTTATCCATCCTATATATAATGCTTCCAACTCCTGAGATATGAAGCCGTAAAGAGACCTTGACAGGTCATGTGTTTTTATGATACCAATCAAATTCTTATGGGTTTTAAAAACTGTACTGATAGCCACATAAGAGAATAGAAAATGAGAGCCTGTGACAATTGACATTGATTGTTTGTTTTCATTTTTAAAAAGAAGGCATTAATACTATAGAACATGAAACTATTCTTACCATTAATAAGTCATTGGAAATTGTGAATTAACTTAATTGTTCATTATATGAATACTTTGGAAGAGTTGCATAAAATATCTAGCCCCTGGGCTACTCTGCACAGTCAAAATAACAATGAAATAATGTTAAAGAGGAAAAAAGTAAGTCAACCTTATTCAACACACACTTGAAAGCTGCACAGACCCCTTCGAAAGTGTTCAAAATAACCTGCCATTTCAAGCGCATGGTAATTAAGGGAAAAACACAATTTGTATTCTATTCCCAGGTATGTAAATCTGGATTTTCTTTGGATTTTTGTAGTTACCTTATGAGGTAAAGGGACATGTGTCTAGGAGTTGGGAAATAAATGAGGATTATACGAAGCTAAAATGATTTTATAGAAAGCTTTCTGATTAAAAAACATCAACCTTAAAAATACACTGAAGATTATAATAAACTGACCAGGTTAACACCAATGCAATACCCTCTGTTTGCCCCTTCCTGAGGCCGAGCGCTGCGTTTATGTGTGTGATGGATTGCACGAGGGCTCTCAGCACCAGGTGATGACATACAGCACCAGGCAGGAGGACACTACGGGACCATGGGTGGACATTTGAGAGAAGCCGGACTGTCAGTAACAAATAGACACAGGATACGACACTCAGAACACGGAGACTCACAGTAAGGATTTCCCACAGGCGCAGACTCCCATGTGTGCTGTGGAGAAGCCAGGATTGGAACACAGCGCTGTCCAAGGTCCACACCAGCCATGCGTGATGTGCTTGGTGCTGGCGCCCTCAGAGATCTGTGTCCACGGAGGCTGTGGAACAGTGGCAGGCCCGTACCTGAAAGCACCTTCTCATCAACCACAAAGGAGGTTGTGAAGAGGTAAATTAGAAGGACAGCTAAAAGAGTCATCTGACTGTGTTTCCTTATTGCATTTTCCCCCCTTTGATTTGAGAACAAAGAAAACAAGGCAGTCAGCTACTGCATTCCTTTATAACAACTATTCGAATTTCACTGTCGAAGCAGAAGTTTCCTGAAGGCACCTTCAACCTTTCTCAGTGCTTGTTTTCTAAACCACGATTTAGCCAGTTGGGTGGATAGGGGGTGGGACCAGGGAGTGCTGTGGTGGGGATGGTTTATGGGGGTGGGTTATGGGAAGCCTGAGAGGGAGGAAGGGGAATATGAGATGTCCCTGAGACCAGCTCCAGGACAATGGCTTGTGGTCCTCAGGGCAGCAGGGCCCTGGTCTTCGGTTCCCTGATGGGACTCAGATGTGAGTCTAGGGACCTGGGGATAGGAAACCCTTATCATAGGCACTCCAGCTCTGGCAGGAGCTCCAGGCAAGCAAGGTTAAGACAGACAGAGCCAGCTGCCCTCAGGGCCCCATGGGCTGAGCAAGACCACACTCCCTTTGACCACCTAGGACCACATGCTGGGCAGGCCATCCTTCCCCTCAAGTCCTAGTGGGAGTGTGGGCCCTGAGCTTTCCCAGGAATCTGAGATGGGAGACAGTCCCAGGAATACCTGGAAAGAATTTCCTTCCATCTAGATAATATAAATTCAGAAATAGATTTTTCTATGTGAAAAACAATGAGCCAAAAAGTTTAAGTGAACTTATACACACACAAATATATATATATATATATATATATATATGCACATATATATACATATACATATGCATACAGTATACATATACACATCATATACATATGCATATAAATAAATAAATGTGCATGTGTGTAGTAAAATACACAAGTCTTAATCGTACAACTTAATGGGTTTTATACAGCATCCAAATCAAGAGCTACAACTTTACTGAGATCTCGGGAGAATTTCCCGCTAATAAAACACTGTAAACGCCCCCGCCCCAGGTATCCTGATTCTGACTCTTCACCCTGGGAACTTCATAGAAATGTTCCCATACAATGTATATTTCTTTGTGTTCATGTTTTGGCCAATGTCTGTTTTTTCTGATAGCAGTGGTTCATTCTCTTTGTAGTTATTGTATACATATGACAAAATGTATTAATTTACCCTATTGTTGGTGAACATAGTGTTGTTTCCATGTTGGGTTGTTGTAAGTACAGTTAAGGGGTGAAGGATATAATTGTTTCACACTTTGGTGCACACGTATACTCGAGTGTGTTCTGTGGTAGGTACACATTTATCTTTGGTTGACACAGCCAAACCAAATTTTTTGTGCAATTTACACTCCAACCAAGATTGTACAAGAGTGCCAGGTGCAGCCCATTCTTGGCCTTCATTTTATTTTAGTCATTCTGGTGGGTGTGGATCTGTTAGTACCACATTGTGGTTTAATTTGCGTATCACTGATAGGTAATTACATTGAGCTTTTCATAGCTTATTTGCCATGGAATATTCTCTTTTGTGAATTGACAGCTGTTCATTCTTGTGTCAATTAAATAAATTGGTAGTTGTTTTTGGCAGTTGATTTCCAGGTGGTTTTATATATTCTGGATAAGAATCTTTTGCTGTATTTCAAATGCCTTATCCTGGTCTGCGGCTTGCCTTTTCATTCTTCTTAATGGAGTGTTTGATGAACAGAAGTTTTTTGTTTTAATGAAGTTTGAATTATCAGTATTTTATTATTGTTTGTGTTTGTGCATTTATATGTGTCTTGTGTAAGAAGCCTCTACCTGCCCCAAGGACACAAAGGTAATATCTTATGTTTTCTTCATGAGGTTTTAATATTTTACTCTTACAATTTGTTCTATCATTTTTATAAAATTATGTTGTATGTTGTGCCAGAAAGGGGTCGGCATTCATTTTTCCCCTCATGGATATACAGTAGCTTCAGCACTATTTAGTGAAGAGGGTATCCCTTCCCCAGTGAAATGCATTGGTGCCTTTCTCGCAAATCAGTTGATTTGCATATGTGTGTGCTATTTCTATAATCTCTGCTCTGTGCTAATGATCTATTTGTCTACCCCTTGGCAATATCTCTCTCTTGATTTCTGTAGCTTCATAATAAGCGCTAATCTCTGTTAGTATAAATTCACTAACATTTTTATTCTTTCAGGTTGTATTGTACTTGAGATCCTTTACATTTTTATATAAATTTTGGAGTCAGTTTGTCAATTTACTCAATCATTCCTGCTGAGATTTTGATTGTGATTGTATTGAACGTATTGAATTTTGTTATTTTAGGAAGAATTGACATCTAAATACGACTGAGACTTCTAATCCAAGATCATGCACTATCTCTCATTTTTTTTTAATATTCTTTAGTTTCTCATCAATATTTTGTATTTTATACACATAGAGGTCTTGCAATATTTTATTAGGTTTATTCCTAAACATTTGATTATTTTTTTTATATTTTAATTTCCAGTTGTTTGTTACTAGTACAATTGGGTTTTGGATATGAACTTTGTAGCCAGCAAACCTGCTAAAATTCACATTCTAATTTCAATAGTTTATTTGCACGTCCTTTGGTATTTTCTATATATACAATTGAGCCACCTATAAAAATGACACTTTTGTTTCTTGCTTCCCATCTTTTTACATTTTAATTTCATTTCATTATTGATCTGGTTGGGATCTCCAGTATCATGTGGAATATGAGGTTGATAGTGGACATAATTGTCTTTTACCTGACCTCAGAGAAAAGTGTTTAATAATTTACCATTAGGGATTATGTTACTTATTGATGTTTTATAGATTCTTCTTATGAGGAAGTTCCATTCTATTCTGAGGTTGAGGAAGTTCCATTCTATTTTAAATTTGGTGAGATATTTTCATTTTACTTAATTTCATTTCATTGTATTTTTTTGTGAATGGGTGTTTAATTCTCTCTAATAGCTTTTTGCATATATTCAGTTGAACAGATGCTTTTTGCTTTCCCCTTTTTGCTAACAAGACCAGTTTCATTGTTTGATGTTCAAATGTTAAACCAACCTTGCATTCTTAGAATAAACTTCTTTGGGTCATAATGCATTATTCACTATATAATTGAACTCAATTTGCTTATATATTTTTTAGCATTATTCTATCTGTGCTCATGAGAGACACTGGCTTCTAATTTTCTTTTCCTATAGTGTCTTTGACAAGTTTTAGTGTCAGGCTTATGCTGGACTCACAAAAGAAGTTGCAAAGTGTTTTCTCTTTCTTTATTTTCCAAACAAATTTGTATAAATGTGATATTATTTCCTTCTTAATAAGTAGAAGAATTTTGCAGTAAGAACATCTAGCCCTATAGCATTTTTTATGGGAATTTTGAAATTACGTTGTCAGTCAAAAAATAGAGGATTTTTCTTTCTAATTTTTGTTTTTATTTTGGTAAATTATGGTTTATTTATTTATTCATTTTCTTTTCTTCAATTTTTATTGACATATAGTTGACATATCACACTGTATAGGTTTAAGGTGTACAGCATAATAATTGGACTTACATAAATCATGAAAGACTATCACAATAAGCTTAGTGAACATTCATCATCTCATATAGATATGAAATTAAAGTAATAGAAAAAAAAGTTTCCCTTTTTAGGAGAACTCTTAGGATTTACCCTCTTAATAATACTCATGTATAGCATACAGCAGTGTTAGTTATAATCTACCACGTTGTACATGACATGCCAAGTACTTATTTATCTTAAGACTGGAAGTGTATACCTGTTGAGTGCCCTCATCTAATTCCTCCTCCCACCAGCCCTTACCTCTGGCAACCACAAATTCAATTTCTTTTCCTATGCATTTGTTTATTCACTTTTGACATATAATTGACCTACAATGCTGTGTTAGTTCCTGTTATGTAACATAGTGATTTGATATTTCTATACACTTCAAAATGATCTCCATGCTAAGTCTAGTTACAAAATGTCACCATAGGAAGATACTACTTAGTTATTGACTGTATTCCCCACACTGTACATTTTATACTCCTGACTCATTTATTTTGCAAATGGAAGTCTGTACCTCTTAATCTCTCTCATCCATCATTTCCTTCCCCTCCCCCTTCCCCTCTGCCAACCACCTGTTTGTTTTCCATTTCTATAACTCTGTTTCTGCTTTTTGTTGTTTGTTCATTTGTTTTGTTTCTTAGGTCCCACAGTAAGCAAAATCATACAGTACTTTTTTGTGTGTGTGTCAAACTTACTTCACTTAGCATAATACCCTCAAGGTCATGTTGTCACTAATGGCAAAATTTCATTCTTTTTTATGGCTGAGTGAATTTCATTGTATATATGTACCACATCTTCTTTATCCATTCATCTGTTGATGGACATTTAGGTTGCTTTCATATCTTGGCTATTGTAAATAATGCTGCCATGAACATAGGGGTGCATATAAGTTTTCTAATTAGTGTTTTTGTTTTCTTCAGATAAATACCCAGGAGTAGAATTGCTGGGTAATGTGGTAGTTCTATTTTTAATTTTTTGAGGAATTTTTGGGGGTAAGTTATGTTTTTTTTAAAGGAATTTCTTCATTTCCTCCAAGTTGTCCAATATATTGGCATAAATTGTTTCATAATATCCTATAATTATTATTATTACATTTTTCTAGTATCTAGGAAATCTGTAATGGTACTTCCTTTTTCATTCCTGATACTTCTAACTTGGTTTTTCTCCTTTGAAAAAATTATGGTATAATGGGTTATTGACTTATTCATTTTTTTTTCAAACAGCCACCTTTAGGTTTTGTTGATTTACTCTATTATATGCCAGTTTTCCATTTCATTGACTTTTGCTTGTATCTTTCATTTAATTATCTAAATAATTCTAGATTTATTAGTTGGTAGCTTACATCAATAATTTTATACATGTAATCTTTTCTTATATATGCATTTGAAACTATCAATTTCTAAGTGCCAGTTTAGCACATCCAAAAAGTTTTGATAATGTACATATATCAATTCAAAATATTTTTAATTTTCCATTGTGATTTCTTCTTTGATCCATACATTATTTATAAAAGTGTTGCTTAGTTTATAAATAGTTGTGGACTTTTTTGTTATATTTTAGTTATTGATTTCTAGTTTATTTCCACTGTTTTCAAATAGCCTAACTTGATGCTTTCAGTCCTTTGTAAGGTGTTGACCCTTGCTTTATGGCCCAGAATGTTCTCTGTTTTGGAAAATCTCCCATGTGTACTTAAAAAGAAAGTCTCCCTGCAATTGTTAAGCTTAGAGAGGATACTAGCCAGGCCAAGTCATTTTCTTGGGTTGTATAAACCTCCTTTGTACTGATTTTTTGTTGTTGCTGTATCAATCAGTGAGAAAGGTGTTAAAATCTCCAAATCAAAATGGTGTATTTGTCTCTTTCTCCGTTTAGTTCTGTCAATTGTTGTGTTAAATAATTTGAAGGCATGCAGAAATGAGAAATTTAAGGTTATTCTGTGTTTTTCTTGGCCTGACCTATTATCACCTGGAAATATGCCTATTTTTCTCTAGTAAAATTTTGTTTCATAAAATTTCCTTTGTCTATTTTTAGTGATCCTGCATCAATTTATTTTCTAATATATAAGATATGTCTTTCTCCATTTTCAATGTCAACATAACTGTGTTATTATATTTAAAGTGCATTTTTTAATGAAGAACATATATATGCATCTTGTTTCTTTTATTAAAACTATTTTTTTTCTGGGCTCCCCTGGCGGCGCAGTGGTTGAAAGTCCGCCTGCTGATGCGAGGGACACGGGTTTGTGCCCAGGTCCAGGAGGATCCCACATGCCGCGGAGCAGCTGAGCCTGTGAGCCATGGCCTCTGAGCCTGCACGTCCAGAACCTGTGTTCCGCAGTGGGAGAGACCACAACAGTGAGAGGCCCGCGTACTGCAAAAAAAAAAAAAAAAAAAAAAAAAAACCTTCTGTTTTTCTTTTAAGTAGGATCTAGTACATTTATATTAAAAATAATTATTGATATATTTGGACCTAAATCTACCATCTCATCATTTATTTATAATTTTCCTGTTTGTCCCTTTATTCCTCTTATTTTTCTTCTTTTGCGTTTAATCAAATATTACTTCTCCATTTATTCTCCTCTATTACATATTATGTAACAGTCTTATATTACTTTTTGTATTTCAATATGCATCCTTAAGTTAGTTTTTGTTTTTAAAACATCCTAAATAATATGACAAACTTTCAACAGTTTACCATCATGTATCAATGTCCTCTTTTTTAAAAAATCTCTTACCATAGATTTTTACTTTTATATATATATCAACCACCCACAAAATATTATTATTTCTGTATAAAACACTCAACATTCTTTTATATGTACCCACACTTTGTCTTTTCCAGTCCACTTTGTTCCTTCTGTGCTCCCACCTAGAATCATTTTCTATAGCTGGAATTTTTTCTTTCTTTTTCTTTTATTCTTCTTTAGTTTTTACTATAGTTTAGGTCTGCTGACAATGAATTTACTCAATGCTTACCTAAATGCATGTTATTTCACCTTTTTACCTAAGTCAGCTTTATTTAGGAATAAAATAAGTTCAAAAAAATTCACCAATTTTAAGTGAAATCATGGTGTAGAACTTTTCCATTGCCCCCTGAAATTCCCTTGTACCTGTTTTCAGTTTATCCCTTTCTTTTTCTTCCAGCCCTTGATAACCACTGATCTACTTTTGTCAGTATAGTTTTGTCTAGAATTTCACATAGTCTCTCTCTTGAGCATAAAACATTTGACATTCATCTATGTTGCTTGTATTACAGTACTCTGTCTCTTTATTGATGACTGGTATTTTGATGTATGGGTTTACCTCACTTTGTTTGTCTGTTCACAAGCTAAATTACATTTGAGTTGTTTTAAATTTGGGGGCTTTAAGAATAAAGTTGTTATGAATATTCATGATAAATTCTTCGTGGTCATATGCTTTTATTTTTCTTGGATGAATACCTAAAAGTGGAATTGTTTGGTCATTGGATAGATGTTATATTAAGTTTTCTAAAAAAATAAAGAAAAAAATAGTTTCCCAAGCAGATATACAATTTTATATCTCCAGCAGAAAGTTATGGAAATTATAGCTGCTCTTCCTTCTCACCAATTATTTGTGTCAGTCTTTTTAATTTAGCCATTAATTTAGCAAAAAGGAGAAGTAACTTGTTATGGTTTTCATAGGCTTTTATCTAATGATTAATGATACTGAATATCTTTTCATGTGAGTCCTTTTTCTTTTTTTTTTTGCGGTATGCAGACCTCTCACTGTTGTGGCCTCTCCCATTGCAGAGCACAGGCTCCAGACGCGCAGGCTCGGTGGCCATGGCTCACGGGCCTTGCTGATCTGCGGCATGTGGGAACTTCCTGGACCGGGACATGAACCCGTGTCCCCTGCATCGGCAGGCGGACTCTCAACCACTATGCCACCAGGGAAGCCCTCATGTGATTACTTTTAATTCCCATATCTTTTTTGATGGCATATCTATTCAAAATTTTTGTCCTTTAAAATTTAGATTATTTGTCTTATTATTATTTTAATGTAAGAGATTTTTAAAGTATTCTGAATATAATTCCTTTATCAGTTATCAATTTTGCAATTTCTTTTACTAGTTTTTGCTTTCCCTTTTCCTTTACTTAAAAGTGTCTTTGTAAGGGCTTCCCTGGTGGCTCAGTGGTCGAGAGTCCGCCTGCCGATGCAGGGGACACGGGTTCGTGCCCCAGTCTGGGAAGATCCCACATGCTGCGGAGCGGCTGGGCCCATGAGCCATGGCTGCTGAGCCTGCGCGTCTGGAGCCTGTGCTCCACAATGGGAGAGGCCACAACAGTGAGAGGCCCGTGTACTGCAAAAAAAAAAAAAAAAAAAAAAAAAAAAAAGTGTCTTTGTAAAAGCAAAAATGTTTTAATTTTGATTAAGTCCAATCCATTGATTTTTTTCATTTATGGTTTATGTTTGTCAAACCCAAAGTCATAAAGATTTTTTTTCTATGTTTTCTTCTAGAACTTCTATTGTTTAGCTTTTACAGTTAGGTACATTATTTATTCCTAATTAATTTTGTGAATGTTATGGGGAGATGATGTTTATTTTTTTCTGACATAATTATCCAGTTTTTCTAAAACCATCTATTTAAAAGAGTATCATTTCTCTGCTGAATTACTTTGATATCTTTGTCAAAAACTGATCAGATATATGTAGATATATTTCTAAACTCTTTATTATGTTTCATTAATTTATGTCTCTTTATGTCAGTACTGCACTGTCTTAATTACTTACTTTAAAATAATGCTTGAAATTATGTATAATAAGTCCTACAATTTTTTTTTCTTACTTTCACATTTTGATTTGGCTATTCTATATCCTTTGCTTGCTACATAAATTTTAAAATCCTCTTGTTGAATTCTACTAAAAGTTTGCTGGGATTTTGATTGGGATTACAATTAACATATAAATCAATACATTAAGAATGAATATATTAACAATATTGAATCTTGCATTTATGTTGTTAAATTCTCCTTATGTACTTCATATTTTTATGTTATTATAAATGGTACTTTTAAAACTTTTAATTTCTAATTTTTCTTTCCAGTTTGTGTGCCTTTATTTCTTTTTCTTGCCTTGTTGCGTTGGCTAGAATCATCAGTATAATACTAAATAAGACAGGATGAGAGCAAATATTTTTGTCTTGTTTCACCTAAAGGTGAAAATCATTATGTTTTGCTGTGAAGTATGGTGTTTGTTGTAGGTTTTCATAGATGCCTTTATGGGCTGAGGAAGTTCCCCTCTATCCCTAGATCCCTGGAAGATTTCATTAGTATGAGGAAGTCCTCTTTTGTTTCTATTTCCTAAGAGCTTCTTAAAAAAAATCATAAGTGGATGTTGAATTTTGTCAACTTATGTTCTGCATCTATTGAGGTGATCATATAGTTTTAGTTATTTTAGTTTGCTATATAGTCAGTTACATTAATAGATGTACAAATGTTAAAACAACATGGCCTCCCTGAAATGAGTCCCTCTTGGTTATTATCTTTTTAATATACTTCTGGAATCAATTAGCCAAAAGCTTTATTAAATTTTTTTCTGTGGCTTTATGTTCTTGTAATGCCTTTGCCTGGTTTGGACAACATTGTCATACTAGCTTCATAGAATGAGTTTGGAAATATTTATACCTGTTTTATTTTCTGAAAGTGTTTGAGTGGGATCATTATTATATTTTCCCTTTAACATTTGATGTAATTCACTACTATAGCCACCAGAACATGGATTTTCTTTATGGGAAGGCTTTTAAATACACATTCAATTTATTTAATCATTATAGGGCTATCCATATAATCTGTTTCTTTTTAGTGAACTTTGGTATTTTATGTTGTTCAAGAAATTTTTCCATTTCTTGTTAGTTGTCAAATTTATAGGCAAAAATTTGTTCCTAGTGTTCCTTAATATTCTTTTATTTTTCTGTTGGATCTATAATGGTATCTTCTCTTTCATTTCTGATGTTGGTGATTTGTAACATCATTTTTTTCCCTTTCAGATTTGCCTAATGTTTATCAAAATTTTGTTGGTTTTCAAAGAATTAAATTTGATTCCATTGAGGTTTTTATTTCTTTTTTCTTTTTTCTTTTTTAAAATTTATTTATTTATGGCTATGTTGGGTCTTCGTTTCTGTGTGAGGGCTTTCTCTAGTTGTGGCAAGCAGGGGCCACCCTTCATCGCAGTGCGTGGGCCTCTCACTATCGCGGCCTCTGTTGTCACAGAGCACAGGCTCCAGACGCACAGGCTCAGTAATTGTGGCTCACGGGCCCAGCTGCTCCGCAGCATGTGGGATCTTCCCAGACCAGGGCTCGAACCAGTGTCCCCTGCATTGGCAGGCAGATTCTCAACCACTGCGCCACCTGGGAAGCCCCATTGAGGTTTTTAAAAATTTATTTATGTTTTCTACTTCATTGATTTCTGCTCTTATTTTTAGTATTTTATTTCTTCTGCTTACTTTGGGTTTATTTGCTCTTTTTTTTTCCCCCAAGATCTTTAGGGTGGAAGGTGAGGTCATTCATTTTAGACATTTTTTTTATTATCTAATATAAGCATTTGATTGCATAAAATTATCTCTATTCATTGTTTTAGCTGTGTTCCACAAATCTGATATCTTGTTTTTTTCATTTTTATTCATTTTAAATATTTTCTCTTATGATTTTTTCTTTGACCCATCTTTATATCATTGTGTTGTTTAATTTCCAAATATTTGTGTATTTTTTCAAATATCTTTCTGTTATTTATTTCCAGTTTAATAGCATTATGATCAGACAACCTACTTGGCTTCATTTCAGTCTTCTTAAATTTAGAGGTTTGTTTGTTTTTTTCCTTAGAATATGACTTATCTTGGTCAGTGTAAAATGGACACTTGAAAAGAATATACATTCTGCTGTTTCTTGGTGAAGTATGCTATAAATATCAATTAGATCAAGTCGATTGATACTTGAATACTTACACCCTCATGCTGTTTTTGTCACAAATTTTAATTCTACATATTCTATAAGCCCCACAATGCAGTGTTTTCTGGGGGAAAACACTGGACTACCAGTCCAGTGGTAATAAATGGACTACCAATTATCTTTAAAATATACTAAAATATAATAATGACTGCCATATACATTTATCTATATGGTCATCATTTCTGGTGCTCTTTATAGTTTACATTAATTCAGATCTCTATCTGGAACCATTTTCCTTCTGCCTGAATAAATCATTTTAATTCTTTTTATTGTGCATGTCTACTGTTTATAAACTCTCCCAGCTTCTGCTTATTTAATTAATCTTAATTACTCTTTTTTTTATTAGTTTCTGCTTTATAACAAAGTGAATCAGTCATACATATACATCTGTTCCCACATCCCTTCCCTCCTGAGTCTCCCTCCCTCCCACCCTCCCCATCCCACCCCTCCAGGTGGTCACAAAGCACCAAGCCGATCTCCTTGTGCTATGCAGCTGCTTCCCACTATCCATCTACCTTACGTTTGGTAGTGTATATATGTCCATGCCTCTCTTTCGCTTTTTCACAGCTTACCCTTCCCCCTCCCCATATCCTCAAGTCCATTCTCAAGTAGGTCTGTGTCTTTATTGCTGTTTTACCCCTAGGTTCTTCATGACATTTTTTTTTCTTAAATTCCATATATATGTGTTAGCATACGGTATTTGTTTTTCTCTTTCTGACTTACTTAACTCTGTATGACAGACTCTAGGTCTATCCACCTCATTACAAATAGCTCAGTTTCGTTTCTTTTTATGGCTGAGTAATATTCCATTGTATATATGTGCCACATCTTCTTTATCCGTTCATCCGATGATGGACACTTAGGTTGTTTCCATCTCCAGGCTATTGTGAGTAGAGCTGCTATGAACATTTTGGTACATGCCTCTTTCTGAATTATGGTTTTATTTATTGAAGATGTTTGTGCTAGCTAATGAATTTTCAGTTGACTGCCTTTTTTTTTTCCTTTGAGTTCCAAAAGATATCCTTACTGTCTCTGACACATGCTGGTTTTTTTTTTTTTAGTTTGTTTGTTTTGTTTTTGTTTTTTAACAAAATCTGCTGTTTTCCTTATGTTTGCCCCTCTTTATGCAGTGTGTCTTTTCCCCTCCTCTAGTTACTTTTAAGATTTATTTCGTATTCCAGAATTTCAATTATGATATTCTGCAGTGTGGTTTTTCTTTAAGTTTATTTTTCTTAAGGTTCATAAAGATTGTTGGATCAGTGGATTTTTGGTTCTCATCCAATGTACAACAAATTGAGTACTATATTTTCAAGTATTTTTCTTCATTTTTTCTTATTTCTGAGATTATATATATATATATATATATATATATATATATATACCTGATATTGTCATCCCACAGATTACCCTTACTATGTCCATTTTATTTTAGTCATTTTAGTCTCTTTGCTTCATGTTGTACGGTTTCTATCACCATGTCTTCAAGTTTATGGTCTTTCCTTTTGCTTTGTCTATTATGCTTGTATTTCCACCCAGCATATTTTTTTTATTCAGATGTTTTTCTATCTATAGCAGTTTCATTTGTCTTTTAGAGATATTCTATTGTTCTATCATATTTATGTTTTCTTTACTTTTGTGATCATATTTTTTTATAGCTGTTTCTAACTCCTTTGTCTTCTAGTTCCATGATGTGTGTCATTTCTGAGTTTGTTTTATTGATAAATTAGTCTCCTAGTTAGTAGTCATAATTTCCTATTTCTTTGTATGTATGGTGAATATTTATAGATTTCCAGATATTGTTAATTTTTTTCTTTTGGATTGCTGGATTTTGTTGTATTCCTTTAAATAGTGGTGAGTTTCCTTCTGGTACACAGTAAAATATGGAATCAGTTGGATTATTCTGATGCCTGTTGTTGGATTTTGGTGGGGGGTGGCTGGTTAAGTTGTGCTCTGAGAAGCTGTTGCTACAGTGTTAAGTTAGCACCATTACTAAGGTGATAACCCCTGAACTTTCCTTCCAATGCCTTGTCCATTATGAGAGCTGTTGTTGGGAAAGAAACAATTCCCAGCTCTGTGTGAATTCCAAAACGTGTTTCACCTACTCCTTTTCAGTGAATACCAAATGATACAGATTTCTCTTCATTCCAGTATAGTCTTCTGCTTTGGCCCAACCTACACTGGTCCTAGAGAAGAAAAAAAACAGTGTGTAACAAATCACCAGGGTGGTTCCTTCACTCTCTGGGAATGTAGATCATCTTATTCTTAGTGTGTTCACTGCTCTCAGATGTCTTCAAATTATGATTTTCACATTTACCATGTTATTTCTGATTGTTATAAAGAAATATTAACTGTCATGACTTACTCCCATTGACTTAGAAAAATCAAATAATTCCTATAGACACAAGTCTGTAGAAAAAAATTGTACTCAATACATAGATGCATCCTCACTAAATGTGCCAGGTATTCACCAAAGTGGAGTTTATCTATTAATTCTCATAAAAATAACAGTGCTAGTGAGGTTTCCTGTTATACCCCTGAAGGAGTCAGTTTCCACCTTTGTGGAGCTTACAATCTATTGAAACATTAAGTAAAAGAGGAAGACTTTGCCAGCTTGACACTGCCTGCAAAGCAGGAGGACCCATTAATGGGATACCCAGTTAGAAATGTTTGGTCGACAGACGGACACAAGGCTGCATGCAGGGAAAGGACTAGAGGTACAGATTGAGAGCTGCCTGCACAGGTCACATTTTGAACTACAGTCTTGAGTAAGATGATATGGTCCTAGCTAGAGATTAATAAATGGATATATATTTCCTAGGAGCCTTGGGAGACTGGTCAGCTTTATCTTGGCCATAGTAGACCATCTAAATTATGTTACTTAGATCATGGCAGGTATGAGCCAAGCTGTAGTCCCATCTCATCCTGTAACAGCTCTTGATCTCATTGTCCTCAGTGAGGATTCTTGTTAGGGATGGTTGTGACCTTGCTGATCCTGGTGTCGTATGATCTTAATCACCCTAAGGGAGTTAGTGCATTCCTGGAATGAACATATCAGTGTGAGAACAAAGCCAAGGACTCCTGATCACCTTCCAAACACCATCCATGTACTGAAGTGCTGACCTGGGAAACCAACCAACCCTTAACATTAACCAAAGGTGTTTGAGTTTGGCTCCTCTGGGGAACAAGTCATAATTCCAATTTTATTTAATTGGAATGGTAAAGAGAATAATGTAATAATGTTTTATGTGCACAAAACAGTACTTTTCAATACTTCATTATGTATGTATAATTCACTAAGATCCCTGTCATGCTTTACTTATTATTTGCATTTTCCCCCCCTGGAAATTTACACAATTTATTTTTATAACATTTTAATGTAAAACTAACACCATATTGTGAGCAAGACTTCATAGTTTATATAATTTCCTTGGATTTATTGCTTGTGGTTCCATGTATAAATCCCTGCCATATCATAAATTAGAAATTGCTTCTCTACCTTGTCCATTATATTTATAGATAGGGTCATAATTACCAAAGTATTCATTTTCAAAGTCTCTTGGTTTGACTCCAATCTCATTTATTATGGTTGCATTATTTCTGTAATGCTGTTTATTAGTTGGTGCCAGTCAATATGATAATACATACCCTGTGCTGGAGCCAAGTGGTAGAACAGATATGAAATTCTGTGAGTCACATACTTTACTATCTTGTCAGTTGTCTGTGAGTGAAATTAATTAAATATTTTTTTTCTTATCTATTTATAAGATGCACCTATTTGCCATGGTCTGGACAGAGAAATAACTCAGCAACTTGGATATATAGAGAAGGTTGCTGATGTATGGTGAACATTGCTTTCTCATTAGTAAGATAAGATTCACCTCATTGAGGGGCTTTTAGTCCATAATTTGCAGAGCCCTGAGTTTTCTTGGAGGTGACCTAAGGGATGTCTCTGAGAATTTGAGAGCTTCTTCTCATATCATGACAACAGTGGCTGCATTTTTGTCTCATGCTTTGGGTATCCATTCATAATTACGTTAGGGTAAAAGTTTCTATAGGCCTATATAATCTGTGCTGTCATGAGGCAACTACTTAGATTACTATGGATGTGGCATAAAGAATAGTTAAATCATGAGCCCACGAAGCTCTTTGCCTACATGTGTGGAGTACCCAGGGTGAGGGTGAAAGGAAGGGACCTCGTTAAATGAGTCTTAGCTCATTCCCCAAGCCTAGCTCCTGGGGAAACAGTTCCCAGTCTCAACAATCTCATGCTTTAGAGAAGACAGACACGAGGACCCCAGGCAGGTCGAAGTAAGCTGAAGTTGGTGTGGGAACACAGAAGAAGTCTCCTGACTCAACAGGTCCATGGTGCTGGGGGTAGGGGAGGATGGAGGGGAGTTGAGGCAGGCTCCCCACTGAACTGTGGTGGAAGCTAGCTGTGGACTTCTTAGCTTAGGGTGCAAATTACTTCATTTTAAGGTCCCAAATGACTACAAACCTACCTGCTTGTCATTTCTGCCCCAATACTTCAATTACTCAAGTCCATGCATCTTCCTCCTTATCCCCAGTGTGACAAGCCCAAGTGTCTCCAGAAATGGCCACATGTCCCCATGAAGTGGCAAAGTCATCCCGGGTAGAGAACCACTGATCTAAGATTAGGTGCTAATTAAGGACAGGTGTCCAATGCCAACATACAGAAAAAAGAACACTTAGAAATGAAAGGAATTTTGTGTCCGGCATGTTGACGACTGTCAGAATACATTAAATACATCACATTATTCCGATACAAAACATTCCTTTTGAGTGATTTTGGTATGTGTCTGCCTAACAGCAATTTCAAAGGAAAACAGTTTTGCTTGAAGTGAGAATTTATCCAAAGGTGAAATAAGAGGATCACATCCACCATTTGCCCTGGAAAGATTTAGAATACTTTTTCTCTAGACAGTAGAGGGAGGATTTTTTCCTTCCTCTTTATTATTATTATTATTATTTTCACTTTTGGTCCACCAGGGATTTTTCAGATTCAGAAGAAAATATTGATATTTCACAAAAGACAAGTAAAAAGGACTAACACTCAAGCTCTTGGTTGCAGATGGTGTGCAGAAAGATGTCCCAGAGCACCAAGAAGAGGACATTTCTTCTTCTCAACAAAAAGTGCAGAAACCTCAATTAACTTGCAGAAATAAAAGGGATGCATGAAACTGCCTGTCACTCAAAAATAGTGGCAAAGATATCAGGGGTCTATCGCCAGAACCAGGTTTAAATAACTCGCTCTGCTTGGTCCCAGACTCCCCAGGTCTTCAGTGATCACTGGACGGGGCTCCACTGGCTCCGGGTCCGAGGCTCCTGGACGGCAGATGTCACCTGGCATCGCTGACCCCACATGGGCACTCACCATGCTTTCAGCCTTCTGCTCATTGATTCTGCCTTTTAATCTGATACAGGTGGTGGAAAACTTGTCCTCAGAGCCATCCTTGTTCAGAACCTGTGGTGAGAAAAAATCACCACATATGCAGCCTGAGCACAGTGGAATGAAGTTATCTGGATTCTGAAGCTGGCAGAACTTTGTCCACCGCCAGGGCCCTACAGCAGCCTGATCCTTCCGTCTGCAAATGCCAATTCCCACCAGCTCTGCCCCCAGGCCTCTAATTTTGGCCTCCATCTTAACTGATAACTTGAAGGCTTTTTTCTGCTTAAAGAAATCTCTGTTCATCACTTAGAAAGAACAACCCAGAGCTGAGGGATCATCTAGGTTTCATCCTACACCATGGATCTCACTTCTCCCACTTTGGGAAATTAATTACATTGTCCGAGGCATAGAGAGAATTTCTAATCAGGGCTCCTTGTTCGGTTATAAGCCACAGTGTAAAGCCTCACCCAGCCAGGACGGAACCCGTGCACCAGCCACAGCTGTGCTGTCCCGGAGCCTTGCTGATATGCATGTTCTGGTTTTGTTCCTGATGCTCTGACTCTCTGACCTGAAGCTGTGATCCCAGGGTACACGTCTGAGTTCCCCTCATTGGCGCATGCCAGGTGGTGCAGAAATGGAGCTCTCCCCCGCACCCCCCTGTGGCTGGAGCCCCAAGCAAGCCCACACTCTGTGCCTTTGCCCCCTGTGGCATCTGGGGGAGGGTAGCCTTCCTCACACACATGTGTCATAATAACGACCAAACCAGGAACGTGTGCTGGCACACAATACAAAAGGCAGCCCTGAGTCACAGCAGCCTCTACAGCAGTAGCCATCAGCATCGATGTATTGATATTCGATTCCAGAAAAGCACACCTAGAAAGCTGAACTCACGATGGCCACCCAGCAATTGTGGAAAAGGGTGACCTTTCTGGTCTGAGCCTGGCTTGTATTTATTCAACTATCATTCAGCAAAAATTTGCTGATGACCATTATGTGTCCCGTGAAAAGCTGGGGGAACATACGATGAAAAAGACGCAGAGCCCTGTTATCAAGATGCTCAGAGATCGCTGAGCCAAATTCTCGTGTGGTTAAGGTACCTGCCTTCCAGGAGGGCTGAGGCCGACAAAGCCAGCCTGCTGGGGGGACAGGAGAGAACTGACCTGACTGAGGTGGGGAGTCCAGGATGGCAGCGTCAGGAGAGGTTGGTGGAGGAGATAAGGTCAAACTGACTCTCATTTGATGACTAAGCGTTTTCCTGAAGGGTTTAAGTCCACAGAATTCTGTGTTTAGCCAGCACCCTGCCCTGCAGAGGGCTTTGCCAGACGGGTGTGAGCTTACATGTCTTCCTGGTTCTGTAGGCATCGGAGGAACAAATCCTGACCAGGGGTGAGGGCATCCTTTTCCAGCAGCCCCACTACTATCTCCTGGATGTGAGGCACATGACCAGGAAGGGGTCCCTGCACACCTGCTGCCCCAGAAGCAGGTGTTGACAGCTTTTCCTTTCCTGGGAATGTGCACACCCTCCTCCATCAACTCTGGACCCCCCTTTACTCCTGGCCTGATAGCTCGTACCTGAGCAGCTGATGCTCCAGACAGTGCCTTCTGGAGTCTTGCCTATGAAGTAGATCCTGATTCCTTTTAAAGAATAGTCTTCCTTACACACAGCACACAATAATGTTCCCCAATATGGAGTCCTGCTTTCCCCTCCAGGAGGCCTGTTAACTCACACAAACCTACAGGAGGCGGCTGACCTGGTGAGCATTCCTCCCACTGCCAGGCCGCCTATGGCTGGTGGCTGGTCTAATGTCACTCTTGCTTCTCCGTGGCCTTGCATTGCCCACCGTGGATCCTCTAGTTAAAACATCAGCTTTGCCACATGCTTTTCAAAGCCTTTAAGACTTCTCCTCAAAGGCTTTATCCTGACCACTTTCTTGGGATTCCACAGAGACCTCAGGACCCCTGGCTGCCATCACACCTGGGGCCGACAGGTGAACCACTCAATATGGGCGCTGACAACACGTGGGCACTGAACTGCCTTTCTTCCACCCGACAGCAGCTCTTGCTCTTTCCAGCCTCAGCTTTTCTTTGCTATGGAGCCTTTGGAAGTCTGCTGTCATTCATCCTCAAAACATCCAGGGGGCACAGGTCACTATAATTGTCCGAGGTCACAGAGGGACTGGCCAAGGTGATGGGAGGTGAGTGATTTGCCCCAAATTACCTAGTGGGAGTGTGGACACTAGCGTAAAATTGTTCCCCTGAATTAGATTAAGCATCATTGTTGAGTTTTCCCTACCTTCACCTCCTCACCTGGGGCTGGCTCCTTTCTAATTGATAAGATGACTTTCTATCTGCCCTACATTTAATCCATCTTTAAAAAGAAAAAGAATAAAACAGGAATAGATTGGGTGTACACCTTATTTTGGCTTTATTTGTAGTCTTACTTTTTAAGATCTTTGCTCTGGGCACTGTAATTGGAGAGGCACTTACTACCTTCCATTTGTAATTCTTATTAATTTAAAATCTTCGAGGCAGGAAAAGCCCAGATCATTATCAATATTCTAACACCCACAGAAAAATTAGTCAGGCACCTACCAGTTATAAATCCTCTACTCAAGGAGACACTTGTTGTTGGCAAAGATGATCCTGATGTGATGGAAGCATTTAATGTAGAAAATGTTGCTCTATTTCTCTTCATGATGGCACAAGAGAACCAGGGCTCAGGGTGGGGGGAGAAGCTGGAGAGGAAGGCTGCTCAAGAAAAGCAATATGTTGGCTGGGCTGATCAATAAGAAGATTAAGTTAACCCGGTAGAGGACTTATCAATCTTCTTATTGATCAGTTTAGCAAACATATTAGTATGCTGGTGCAGCATTGCAGGGCTGTCCTGGTGGCATTTCATCAGGTCCGGGGTAGACCAGCTATCCCAGCTTGGCTGGGGCACCTCTCCTTACAGCTCATTCACCAACAAAAGGCCACCTCTCCTCTGTTCCTGGGCATGATTGTCCCCAGAGAAAGAGGCTGATGGAGAAACTCAAGTGGGATTAGGTAGGCAGCTCTTAGAAGCTGGCTTCAAATTCAATCAACAAGTTCTTATTTGGTAAGAATTCCGGTGACTCAACTGTTTTTTTTTTTTTTTTAAAGGATAAAGTGAGCTTTTATTCATTGAATATCTAGTGAAAGCTCAAAGAAAATTATGTTAAGTCTTCACATTTGTGAGAGATCCAGTTGTGGTCATTTAACATTCCTTATACGGGCGTCAGAGAAACAGATTAATGTTCATCTTCAGCGTAAACACTTTCACATTTTATTCTTTAAAAAAATAACATTTTGAAATTATTTGGACAAATGTCAAATAGTTTATTTTGAATCACTTGTATGAAATAATTAAGAGGTTTTGAAGTGATATTTATGTAGCTTAAAATTTGTTATTTATCATTCAATAAATATTTACTGTACATAAAGTCCAAATCTTTCATCTTCTGCTGTAAGGCCATCTATTCTGTACAGCTGATGGTCAACCCCTCCAAGGGGAGGAGAATGGAACAGAGTCCGATGACATCATTTCCCTGAGCTGCAGTGGAGCTTTGCTCTGTACTCATTCACCACAGTAAGAAAACAGGAAATCCTGAGCCTAAATATTCCCAATTAAGAATATCTGCCACTTGAGTAATTTTATTGTAAAAATAAGTTCCCTTTCTAACAAATTCCATAATTGTTTGCCTCATTTCACCACATTTCATAAAGGATAAATACTTGCCCAAAATCAGTTACCTCTTATTTCCCTTCAAAATGTTTAGAACTGGAGTTCCATTCCAGAGGGACTTGGATGCCATCACATCTTAATGTATTAGAGACGGGATAAATGTACAGTGCACCTTGCAGGGGGAAACGTGCTTAGCTACAAGGAAGAAAGAAATGTTGTCTATTTCTCTGAGGAACTCTTGGCCCCTCTGGGGAATTCTTGTGAAAATCCTGGGGAGAAAAGTCAAATGCCAGAGGGTGTCAACAGTGACGTTTTGGAGAGAACCCCGGATGGAGACGGGGACAGCCACCTGTGATTATTACGTCTTCATCTCCTGTAATTTTATAGGCTTCAGTGGAGAAAATGGGGTGGGGGGTGTCATTTACAGGTTAACTTATCCAAAAATAGTTATGGAAAGCTTCATATTTTGCCAAGAATTGGAGCTGAAAGACGAAAATACATGTTTTGTGCCTTCCCCAAATCCAGAGTCTAGACAGAGTAGGCGTGTGCTGCTGTGCCCATTTTTGGGAAACAGGAGCCTCTTTAAGGTGTGTCGCTTCTTTGTGTGGGTGTAGGGACCATCAAACACCTTGCAGCAAGTTGTCCTTATGAGAGACCTCACTGCAGTGCCCTCCATTGGTTGTGTGAGAGCAAGGCAGAAATCATCCTTTTTCTAGAGAAAGGGAAAAACAATGTAACTTTGTCTGGTTTGGGGAAATGGACCATTTGATGTGCTGGCCTGTGCAGGAAGGTAGATTTGGGACAGGCAAGCAGGAGGGATGCTGGCCTTCCAGGACCAGCCCAGGACTCTGATCCTCCCCAAGTCTATTTTAGTGTGTGTAGTATAGATGGCCACAACATACTCAGTTTGCCTAAATAGAAAAGCAAGATGAAAGACTCCTGGCCACACACCTCTCTGGGCAGGACTGGGCCTGGTCTGGTTGAAGTGACTCTGAGATCTGCAGTAATGTTGGATCCTGGCTCATCTATGGAGACTGTGCATGGCTCTTTTCTTCAGGACAACTCAACTCTAATTCAAGTCTTAACGGACACTGTCCAGCTAACCCAGAAACCAGGTGGAGTCCTCATATGCAGCAAGCAGTTTTCAAGACACAGCAAGAAATAGTACTTTCCTCAGTTTCTTATACCAGAAATTATGAATTAGTTTCCATCTTAAGATATAGCATTTAGGAGCATTTAGGGGAAACATAATCATTTTAGGGTTTCCTGATCCAGATTGTTAATTTTGTAAAGCTGGTTATACAGAGCAAATTTTTAGCAAAGAAAAGCATGAACTTGAATCATAGAGCACGGCTTATCAAAGGGTGGTTTGCAAGACTACTATGATCAGATTCAAATAATGAACTAGCTACAAATTTTGATTTCTAGGCCCTGCCCCAGAAATAACGAATAAAATATCTAGGGTTAGGGCCCAGAAATACTGAATTTTAACAAGTCCTCATAGTAATTCTTATGCCCCTTAAAATCTTAGGGGTAATTTGTTTAACAGGCTTGCTTTAAATTTGTTGACCATTATCAATATATTATCAAAGTTTATATATAACTTGTATATATCATTATAAAGTGTATATATACACACACATATGGTTATAAATCTGTCAGTTTAGAACATACAACCTTCATGTGAATTGCATGGAAATGATGTCTTGGAGCTTGAGTTCTAGATGTCTTTAACCCAACACTGACCTGAAGTAAGTATATAGTTAAAACCTCAGACAATTTTCATGGAGGTCTGGTGGAGACTAAAGAGTTAAGTCTGAGCCCCAGTTTTACATTACTTAGAATCTGAACATGATTTGTGCCCTGGTGGATGGGGACTAAACATTCAGATAGAAGGAAGTGAAATATCTGAGAGGACCTTGTAGGCATCACAATGGGTCCACCTGCACTGGGAGATTCTACGTAGAACTCACTACCTATGATGAAACCCAGATGTCCTTGTGAAGCTGAGGTCATGTGTCTTTCGTGTAGGGCATGTCCCTGGAAATGGGTGGACATAGAGTTTGGGAAAGCCCATGCCTGGGAAAAGGGCATTGCAGAGGCATCCTAGGGTGGCTTCTGTGAAATGAAAATTCTGTTTCCATTTGTAGATTTGACATGTAAAAATTAATCCAAGGAGGACACCCACACATATGAGATACATTAGTTTCTGAATGAGGTGGAGCTTTCTAACAGTTTCTCCAGGATGGGAGGCCCTGCCTTCCTGTCTGAGAATAGAGTGAGCAGCTGCCTACCTCCAGGCAATTAAGCTTGGGTGGGTTCGCTGAAGGCCGTGACCTTTGTGGTTCCTTCTAAAGCTAAGAGTAATCTGGGTCTGTTCAATGATAGGTGGATAAAAGCAAAATTTCATCCAAAAGCCCCTGTTTACATCGTGGGTAGCCAACAAAGCAGTGAAATCAGTGGCTCAAGAAAGCCAAAGGTTTAGAAACGTCATCTCCAAAGCCACTTCTTACTGAAATACCTGGACCTGACAAAACAAAACATTTGTCTCCGGCTCAGGAGATTTCCATCTGTCATTCCGACCGTGAGGCAATCCCAACCTGCAGACAAAGCTTGTGCGCTGTCAGCTGCTTTCCCAAGCTGGGACGGCATCGAGCATTGAAGCTCCCCTTTGGGGTCAGCATCACACATTTATGGAATCGCTAACTGCATTGAAGAGAGTAGCTTTTGACCAGTGAATGGAGTTTTTCGCTTTGCTCAGAGTTAACTGGCCATAAGGGGCCCAGGTCTGCATTGTGATCTCATTAGTGCCAAGTTTTAGCTCAACGACCTAACTGACCCCCATTCAGAGCCACCGTCCTCATTCACCAGGCAGAGGAGCGTTGTCTGCAGGCCCATCGTCTGGTAACATCTACATCATGGTGGCTGGAACTCAGGAGGCCATTGGTCTGAGGAGAACGTGGTCCTTTCCAAATTGGCTCCAGCCTTTGTAAGACTGTGGTGCTACCTGCATTGACTTGAGCTTCTCACCTGCGGGCTTAATCCAGGTGACTCTCCTGTGGCTTCCCAGCAGCCCTTGAGAACATGGACATGCAATGTGTGGACGTGAGGACGGCAGTGACCATCACTGGCTCTGTGCTCACACACCTGAAACAGCCAAGGGGTGAGAAATAAGTTGTGACTTATCTATAAGTGCTCCTCATTTAGAAAGAAGAAATGGTAAGATTATAAACACCCACAAGTAGCTAAGTGTCAGGAGGGGTCATCTCAGCCTGGGCTCCTTGGAGACCCAAGGCCAGTGGAATTGTGTGCAGATGTTTGCTGGGGTGAACTGGGGGCCAGGTCAGTAGGGAAAGAGGAGACAGGACGGTGTGGGGAGAAGTGACCTGCTCTGTGGTGCAAGCCGAGGTCTCACCGGTGCTGGAGCTGGATGACCCTCAGACTCCTCTGAGCAGCTGGGTCTTGTCTTCGTTCACGGCAGGCGATTGGTGGCCCCTGGAAGGGGCAAGGCCTTGGGGCGGGCAATCCTCTAGGCTGTTTTTTTAGTAAGTGATATTCCCAGCATCCAGGGAGATAGATGTCTCAGCCATGAAGAGAGGTCTGGGTAGAGGATCCTAGGATCCACTGGCATCACCCAGTCCAATATTCCATCGGATAGAGGAGTCCCCGTTCCATCCCTCTGACAGACGGTCACCCAACATCTACTGGAAACTTTCCAGTCCCCTTGGCCACTCAGCTTATTCCCTTTTAGCCTAATTATGGAGCTATCAAACGTTGTCTTCCTTTTATCCAGCAAAATATATCTTTTTATAACTTTCACCTATTACTGATATACATACAAGAAGGGGCAATTAAAAAGCCGCCTGTTGGTCTTCTTTCTCTCATAAAAAAAGAAAAATCTATTTCTTCTTTCCATCCAGAGGTCTTTAAATAATCAGGGAGAGTCATCACGGCCCTTGACTAACTTTCTTTTCTTCTCTCAGCTAAGCAGATACTACGGTGTCCTCAGAGCAGACGCAAAGGAGTGATGACAAACTAAGGAAGAAAAGGCCTTTGAGAAATCTTCAGAATCACTCAGCCCAGGAAAACTCTGGGGAGAAAGAGAGAGTGATGGTTGAAGTTGGGCTCCCGTCTGGGGGGGACACGTTCCTCGGGTGTGCTTCTGACCTAATGCCCTGGTGCTTGGCGGGGCAGGGAGGGGGGCAGCAGGGGTTCCCCAGACCGATATCAGACTCGCCTCGCAGCTGTTTGCCAGAAGCTAGTTCCATGACAAGCCATTCCTGCCTGCCTTAACCAAGGCGGTCTCCTCTCACTGCTGCCCTACTTTCCTTGCTGAGGCTCACAAGGCAGCTGGGCGTGTTCACACTCATTCTGGCTGAGACATCCGCTCTGCAAAGCAGGTATCCTGGGAAGCAGGGGATATAAAACTGGAAAACTCAAAAAAGAAAAAAAAGAAACGATAGATTCTACCTCCAAGGCACAGGATAAAGCCCTCTTCCTCCAGGCCAGTATGAACAAGGTCCCCCAAAGGGAGGGTCTGGGGTGTCCCCTGCCATCCCCAGGCCGACCCTGTTTAGCGATCTGTCCTTAACACAGGCGGAAACCATCTGGGAACATCGGTCGTTAAAGGTTTGATGTCCATGGAAAAATAAAAATGCAGGTAGCATACCTGCCCTAAGTTTCCTCATCTGTACGATAAGGTGATCCTCAGGACTTCCACTCATATAGAGAGAAGTATAAAAATATTTAAAAATAGGTCACTAGTATCAAGTAGGAAAAGAAAGTAAACCCTTGAACAGACCACGTCTAAACCCAGAAGTAACATAATATTATTAATCAAAATAAATTATTTCTGGCTATTAAATAATGGTTTTATTTTTGAGACGTGTGCTTTTTAAATTTTACTTATTATTTTTAAGTTTATTTATTTATTTATTTCAATTTGGAGGCATGAGCCCCGTCCTGTTCTTTAGGCTGGCTGCCACCTCCTCTGTGAAGCCAGTGAGAGAACCACTCTCTTTTCTACTTACAGATCCCGAGGGAAGGGTTCTGACCAGCCAGCTCGAGTCAAGCATCCAGCCAGGGAAGGCATGAGCCGACCTGGGCCAGGCTTCCCTCGGAGCCCCTCACTCATCGACGCAGATGAGCATCCTCCTGGTTCGGGTACAGGTGGGCCCTGGCCAGCGCACACTGGTACTTAAATTTTTGAAGCACTTCTATGACAGTTGGCAGATAGCAACTGCCATGAGGCCCGGGATGCCACATCTCAGCCAGTGGGACCTCCAAAGCCCCCAGACCTCCTCACCATCTAGCAACCAAAGGGATACATGATCTGTTGTCCAGGCAGCATCCCTTTGGCTGATCAGTGGCCAACATGTAGGACATTTGTTTGTTTACTGCTCGCCCAGGAATAGGGGTGTTGTGGGGAGGGAGTTTAGGTGGATAGGGTGGTTGTCAGTTTCTAGAAGGGCCGAGTTGGGGTGAAGCAGCAGACAAACAATTGTTTCCAGGACACCCATCCAGCTGACCTTATGTGACCAGTGGGGCCTCCAACAAGCTTTTTGCCTCTCTAAACCTCTGCTTCATCATGGGTCAGGGGGCAGAATTCCATTCAACCCTGTGGTATGTACAGCACTTGGCATACACTAGGCTAAAATAAGTGATCATCAGGAATATGGGTTTTAGCAACCAGGAACTCCCTCCAAAGAAAACCACATGGAAAATATGTCTCTCTGCTGTCCCATTATTATTGGAAAATGGGAGCACTAATTCTATCAGAAACTTGAAATAATTGAGAATGTTATCAATAACCCAAAACTATTGGAGTGATATGAATTCATTCATTTAATTTAACAAATTATCTTCAATCTAGAAATAGAAGCTCTGACTCTTTTTACATGTTTGATCATACGAATAAAGATACGTTGATATCTTCTAATGCTCCAAAGTATATGGATAATGTTTAAATAAATGGGTCATTTTAGTGGCACATTTAAACACTTTTGGATATAGTTGTTTGTTCAAATTGTAAAGTATGGTCTAAGTAGATTGTATTAAATTTTATAATGCAGAAAACAACCACGCTTTCATCATGACAAACAAGTCCATGAATTCAAGACAAAACTCCACGTAAGTCAATATAGCAGTGATTGTGCTGCCCCCACTGGGTAGAGCCATAGTGAGGATGCCCATTTTTACTGTTGCTCCAGTAAATGGCACCACCACTGCCCCCAGGGACTCAAGCCAGAACCGTTGGTCCTCCCCCTTCCTCCCCACCCACGTTCATTACACCTCTCTGTTGTGTTGCCACCGCCATTGATCAGGGTAACATCTTCTCATTTAAATCAGGGAACAACCTCTTAACTACACTTCCTGTATTCACATCAAGCCCTGCGATCTCCTCTCATACATAAAACATGTGTCAAACCCTGATGCTCCCACATGTGCGTTTCTTTTGCATTTTGAATTAAGTCCATCTCCCTGCTGTGACCTGCAGAGCATGGGAGGTGTGACCACCATGGGAGGTGTGACTGCTGTCTCCCCTGTGACACCCTTGGCCCTCCAGCCCAGAGCAGCCTCTTCCTGCCATGTCCCACCTCACCACCTTCCCTCTTCTGGGCAAGGCAAGCTCCTTCTCCATCCCAGTGCTGAGCCCCAGCGTAGCTCCCAGGAGCTACCTGAACTGGCTCCCATGGCTAGGCCATCTCTACACCCTGGCTGTGTTGTCCTCAGCACTCATCACAAGGCACATCGGCATCTGGGTTGGCTGCTTCATGGGCTTGTTCTCTGTCTCTCTCACTAGAATCTAAATGTCTTGGGGACAGAGTTTGCCTGTTTAGCTACTACCAAATATTCGATTACTTTCACAGCAATTGGAACCTGGTAGGGAATTAATGACTCTTTACCAAAAGAATGATTTCAAAAGCTGAGTGCAAAATAAGCACATAATTACAATTTCTACAAGTGCAACGAAGGAAGAATGCCTGATCTTATAAGGAGGTGTAGCAGACACTTTGTGCTCAAAAGCTTGAAATGTTATTGCTTACTTACGTGTATTAAAAAAAAAGCACATTTTAACAAGCTAACCCTGATAACTAAGTAACCGACGTTTGCCAAACATGGTTGTAGATCAACAAGATGTAATAATAAGTAAATTCATACAAAACATATGTGGGCCACAGACACCCATTCTGGTGTAGGTTCTCCAGAGATGTATGGATGTTTCTCATTTAAATGAGTGCACTCCAGCAAACTATCTTCAAATTCTTCTTGAATCTTGTGACAATTTTTTGGTTTAGGGAAGATCTGCCCTATATAAACAGTGAGAGATTTTTGTAGTATTCTAGACACAAACAGAAATAGCACTAAGAGAAGACCATAATAATATTAATTTGCTAGAGTATCGCACAGTCATAAAGAGGTTCTTCATGGCCATCTCCTTCAAATTTCTTACTACAAATCTAGAGACCCAGGTAATATTATCCCAGATGTTAACCAGCCGTACTGTCTGGACTAAGTTGGTCGCCACTCTCTTGTTAGTAGTATAATGAGGATTCTAAAGATTAAGTCCAGCCATTAGGGAAGTATTATAAATAAACTAACATTTTAAAAACACATCTAACTAGTTAAATGCAAATTCATATTAGAGGAACAGAAAACATAGGTGTATGTGTTTGTAAAGTATTTTAATTTTCCTTTGTAAATAAAACATTATGTCAGAGATAACATCTACCACTTTTACAGAAGATACCAGAAACATAAGACAAAATTAAGCAAACATTATTTTTATTGAGCAAATAATGAGGCTTCAGACTTGTAAGGGATAAAACTAGCTTTCTCCCTGAAAAATTGAGCTCTTTTTAAATTAGGACATCAGCTGAGGAATTCTTTAATCATAGACTAATGAAGGTGTTTTAATAATATGCAACGTTATTCATTCACAAGTGTTCATGGATTGTGTACAATGTGTTAGACATCGGTCTTGATGTTGGGGATGCAGTAGTGGATGAAAGTAGCAGATTCTCCCACCCTGCCCATCAGGGGCTGACATCCACATGGAGAACTGTAAGAGCAAGCAGTCCTGGGCACTTCCATTGCACCAAGAACTTTACATGGCTAGATCATTTGTATGTGCAAGTACTGTTTTATTATCCCCAGCTTTTAGATGAGACACTATGGCACAGAGAGATCAGTAACTTACCTGTGGTCACAGAGTTTGTATCCAATCCAGGACTCTGCCCCCAGCTGATACTCCTTTGTTTAGTTAACCAATATTTACTGAGCTCCTGCTATGTGCCAAGCACTGTACTAGACACTTGGAGATCCCTGGTGAATTAGACAGAGAACAATTCTGCTTCCACTTGGTCTTATGGCATTTTAGAGCCACTACTCTGCATTACTCTCATCATGGTGATATCAACTGACAACTCAGTGGATGCTTTGCTTATGCAGGGAGGTGGGTACCTAACCCAGGGGTAAAGTGATGTTTTTGAAACCAAATTGCAATTAGGATATTGACATAGTATAATGACCTCATTTTCAAATTCTCCTTTACCTAACTGACAAAATCCTTATGATCATATAGAATGTACTAGGAGAAGACTCTAATGATCCCAAATAACTCAGTCTTCTCCTCACTAGGAGGAGTTTATGAGGATTTTATCCCTCTGACTCCTGAGGAGGTAGAGGATGGTAAATTAGGAAGTTGGAGTCTACTTCAGGGGATGGTAGACAGAGTAATGGCCCCCAAAGACATCTACATTCTAATACTTGGAAATGTGAATATGTTATGTCACGTGGCAAAAGGGATTAGGTTGCAGATGGAATTAAGGTTGCTAATCGAATAACCTGGATGTCCTGGGTTATCCGAGTGCGCTGGATAGAGTCACAAGGGTCCTTATAAGTGAAAGAGGAAAGCAGGATGGTGAGACTTAGAGAAGGAGATGCGACAGAAGAAGAGGCTGGAGATGAGATTGCTGGCTTTGAAGACGGAGGGGCCATGAGCCAAGGAATACAGATGCTATGATCTAAATATCTATGTCTCCCTCCCAAATTTATATGTTGAAATCCCAAACCCAAAGTGATTGTATTAGGAGATGGGGCCTTTGGAAAGTGATTAGGTCATGAGGGTGGATCCCTCCATGAATGGGATTAGTGCCCTTGTATAAGACACCTCATAGGCCTCCCTTGCCCTTTCCACCATGTGAAAATACAAGAAGTCTACAACCCAGAGGAGAACCCTTCCCTGACCCTGCTGGCATCCTGATCTCAGACTCCATCTTCCAGAACTGAGCAATACATTTCTGCTCCTTATAAGCCATCTTGTCTGATCATTTTACTCCCCTCTGCATACTTTCTTCTGTATTTTGGGGTCATATTTTTCCTCTTTAGTGGTTTAGGGTAAATTTGCTTCTGTTCTAATCTCTCATGCTTCACTGACTACTGTCAGTCAGCTGCTTATTTAGACTTTATAGGACAGTCACCATCTTCACTCTACAAATTGACTCTCCAGCAATTGCTAGCACAACAAATTGAGAGAAATCTTGGATGTTTTCTGTGGGACTAAGAGATCATTGCAACTGTATGACTCTCAGTTACCTTGGTGGACTGTGTCTTTCTAAACAGAGTCTCCAGAGAGAAGAGAATCCCTGGGTGTACAGATAACCTGGGTGTGTATTCAGGGGACTGACCCCTGGAAAGAATGATCCCATTTATAGGAGCTGCACAAGGTGAGGTGGCCATCAAAAATGTACCTTTCATTTTGGCTCAGATAGCAAACTAGTTTACACTCTTCAGCCCAAGTAGTTAGGGATAATACTTCAGTCTTGGATTTTCTCTTGGCCAACCCAAGCGTAATTTAAGCCATTGTTACCACTACATACTGTACCAGGATTAACACCCAAATCTCCCCCTTATTATAATATTTAAAGTATTTTAATATCTGATGAATACTTCTGTATAGCTACTGCTCTATCAGCTATTTCAACAAATGATTCAAAGGCCAAACAAGAGTAAAATTAGGCTGATGGGCACATAAACTGAAACTCACACTATTTCAAGTGGAATATCATCTTCAGGAAAAAAAACATAACACTGGTGGAGATTTGAACATTTCTTGGTGGTCTCTTCAGCACTCCAGGGAAGAGATGTGCTTCTGTAGTATGGTAAACAGAGGTGCCACAGTCCCAGATACACAGCCCAATGAACGTCCCCCAGATTCTGTTTAAACCTTGTGATCAACTGTTGATGAATTGGCACCAGTACGTACACTTCCACAAACCAAACCACCAGTAGCACCTTCTTACTTCTGGAAGTCAGCCAGCTGGGAAGAGCCTTGCTCCAATAAACTCACCTCTGAGCACCAGTTAAATCACTGGGGGACCCCCTCCCTGCAGCCTCTGTTAATGCTTCAACCCCCAAGCCCTATACCATGAAGAGATCAGTCCACTTTGCTCAGGTGTCCTGTGTCTGAGAGGCACATCACCCCCTACTTATGTAATAAAGTCAGCTTTCTGCTCCAGCTTCTGAGTGTGGTCTCTCCCTTGAAGCTAGAACTCAGCAGGCCTTCTGTCACTTTTCCCTTCACAGAACAAGAACTAAGGTGAATCTGTGAATAAATGAGGTAAAAGGAGAAGAACCCAGTAATCAGAAATGTAAGATGATAGTTACAATAGAACTTCAGTCACTTAAGAATATCCCATGTTAAATCCCAGCATGAAATTCAACAACTTTTTCTAGTGACAATACTAGAGGAAATAAAATTCTTCAACTGTATATTTATATAATCTTGAATTATGAAGTCCTGAGAAAAACAATGTGAGAAATTTCTTATTTCTTATACTAAGCTTTATAATCAAATGGGCAGATTACCTTGCCAAAGTTCAATTTGGCTTTGGATAAATTTTGGTTATTTATCCATTCATTTAAAAATAAGAATTGAATTTCTACTTCTTTTTTCAATGAATGGGCACTGCCTTGATTAGTCCCTTGAGATCACAGAGTACCAGGCTGCAAGGGGTCTGAATATGGGGCTGGACTTCCTGACCTGATTAATATACATATAGTAGAAAGACATTTTAAAACCATTTTCAGGGAATATTTTGGGCTGTGTACCTAACAGAAACATCAGAAAATGCCCAGCTGTGACTCCTTCATCTTCTGCTGTGATATAGCTATAATGTGGCAGTATGCTACCTTCTTCTTGGTACATGGAAAGCACAGTGATTTCTAGATGCACTGGATCAGTGGAGAGACCATTAAGAAATAAAAGGTGAAATACTATGTTACAAGTATGGGCAAGGTTTTAAAGTTTGTGACTGTGCATGATTTAAAAACATAAGGAATGATTTTAAGTGGAATAGATTTGTTTACTTTCTTATAACAGTACAACTGATTGACTGATTTATTTCAGTTAATAGTAGTAAGAATTAGTTTAGTTTAGTTTAGTTTTGTTTTTTTTAGAGAAGAGAAAAAAATAGAATTACAGAAATCCAATGATTTTCCAGATCGATCTGATTCTCCCAATGATTAGATTTTCCTGCATTTTCCTTTTCTAATTGATCTTTAAGCATCAGCCATGAATTCTTCTATGTAGAAATAAATTATTTTATGAGTCCTGAATTTATACACTATATCAATCAATGTGGAAAAGGAAAGTCAACCAGACAAGAAAAACAGTAAACAACACACAGCCTAAGGAAGGCAGACACTTTCTACATTTTAAAATAGTTAATTTATTTTTAATTACATTTTCCACATTTTTTTTTTTTTTTTGCGGTACGTGGGCCTCTCACTGTTGTGGCCTCTCCCGTTGCAGAGCACAGGCTCCGGACATGCAGGCTCAGTGACCATGGCTCATGGGCCCAGCCACTCTGCGGCCTGTGGGATCTTCCCGGACCGGGGCACAAACCCGTGTCCCCTGCATCGGCAGGCGGACTCTCAACCACTGCGCCACCAGAGAAGCCCCTACATTTTCTACATTTTAAAATCAAATTAATTTTATTGAAGGGAGGGCAGGATTCCTGACTGTCCATAAGCTCTTAGGTGGGGGCTGGGTTGGGCGAGGCAGTGAGATTTGAAGGAACAGTGAGGCATTTAAGCGGCCTTTATTGTTAGGTTGACTGTTATCAGGAAGGCAAGACAGGGTGGTGGAGTAGAAAGACCCTGAGCTCACCTGCTCTCACATCAAAATTACAACTATTCACAGAACATTTATCAATGGAAAAGACCAGAACCTACCAGAAAAGATCTTCTACAAATAAAGATATAAAGAAAGAACGATAAGGGGCAGAGTCGTGGTATAGTCAAGACCCACAAACAGGAGAATAATTACATTGCAGAGGTTCTCTCCAGGGAGTGAGGGGTCTGAGCCCCACCTCAGGCTCCCCAGCCCTGGGGTCCTGTGACTGGAGGACAAATCCCCAGAACGCTGGCCTTGAGGGCCAGTGGGGCTACTTTTGGGAGACCCAGAGGGCTGTGAGAAACAGACTCCTCTGCTAACGGGTGCACACAAAATCTCAACCACTCTGCAACTCAGGGAAGAAGCATTAATTTGATAGAAGCTTGTGTCAGACCCCCTGCTGATCTTGTAGAGCCTCCTGGAGAGACAGGAGGCACTGTAGGTCACCCTGGGGACACAGACCCTGGCAGCAGCCATTTGGGGAACTCCTTCTACTATCTGGATGCTGGTACTGACAAGAGCCATTTTGGAATCTTCCCCCCTCCTAGCTTATTAGCTTCAGGACCCAGACCTGCCCATGTCCACCAGACTGTAGGAACCAATACTGGCCAAGCAACCAACTGGACAGAGACACAGCCCCACCCACCAGGAGAAAGCCTTTCTTAAGACCCCCTGAGTTCACAGCCACCCCTGGACACTGCCCTGTCCACCAGAGGGCCTAGTGCACAGACACTAGACCTGGGGCCCCCAAGGCTCTGCAGTCAGAGACCCCAGGACCCAGCTCCACCAACCAGTGGATAGGCACCAGCCCCAGAATACCCTGGGCTGCTGCCCCAACCACCAGCCCTCCTGCTTCAGCCTCTGGACCAGGCTCAACCTCCAGAAGGTGGACACCAGCCCTGGACAGTGCAGCCAGCTGTGTCAGGAACTGGATCTACCCACTGGTGATCCAATACTAGTTCTGGGACCCTTGTTCCCTGTAGCCAGACCCCTGGACCCAGCTAAGCCCATTAGTGGACCAGCACTAGACCCAGGACCTGGCTTTACCCACTGGTGGGTAAGCACCAGTTCAAGGATGTTTTGAACCCCAACTCCACCCACCAGTGATCCATCACTAGCCCCAGGTCCCCTTGGTTTCTACAGCCAGCCATCTGTGACCTGGCCCCTCCAACCAGTGGCCAGAAGCCTCCACACAAGGCAGGGCCTGGCAACCAACCTGACCTGGGACTTGACAAGCCTATCAGACCACACATAGTGGTCAACCTACCACAACAGAAGTACATGTGCAGCTCACATAGGGGGAACCCCTGGAGCATATGGCACTAGTGATGAGATGAGAGTGGTTTACCTCAAGAAACAAGAAAAATCTCAAATTAACAAATTAACCTTACACCTAATGGAGCTAGAAAAAGAAGAACAAACAAAACCAAAGGTAGTAGAAGGAAAGAAATCAAAAAGCAGAAATAAGTGAAATAGATACTTTAAAAAATTGAAAAGCTCAATGAAATTAAGAGCTGGTTCTTTAAAAAAATAAACAAAATTGATAAACTTTTGGCCAGACTCATCAATCAGAAGTAGAGAGGGCTCAAATCAACAAAATCAGAAATGAAAAAGACTAAGTTACAACCAATATCACAGAAATACAAAGGATCATAAAAGATTACTACAAACAAATATATGTCAATGAAATGGCCAACCTAGAAGAAATGGACAAATTCCTAGAAATGTACATTCTCCCAAGAATGAACCAGGAAGAAATAGAAATTGTGAATGGGCCCATTACCAGTACTGAAACTGAATCAGTAATTTCAAAACTCTCAACAAACAAAACCCCAGGACCTGATGGCTTCATAGGTGAGTTCTACCAAACATTTAGAGAAAAGTTAACACCTATTCTTCTCAAACTATTCCAAAAATTTCAGAGGAAGGAACTCTTCCAAATTAATTCTATGAGGCCAAGATCACCCTGATACGAAAATCAGACAAAGATATTACAAAAAGAGAAAATCACAGGCCAATATCATTGATAAACATAAATGCAGAAATCCTCAACAAAATATTAACAAGCTGAATCCAATGATACATTAAAGGGATCACACCATGATCAAGTGGGAGTCATCCCAGAGATGCAAGGATGGTTCAATACAGTAAGTCCCCTACATATGAATGAGTTCCATTCCAAGAGTGCATTTGTAGGTTCCATTCCAAGAGTGCATTTTTAAGTCCAATTTGTTTGTAAGTCCAAGAGAGCTAACAGATCATCAGCAATAGGAGATAGAGGGCGAGTTGCAATTTCACTCATGTCTGACATTGTTGGAACACACGTTCACATGTTTGAAAGTTCACAACTTGAAGGTTAGTATGTAGGAGACTTCCTGTACATGCAAATCAATCATTGTAATACACCACATTAACAAACTGAAGAATAAAGCTATATGATCATCAAGTCATCAAGGATGACTGCTTTTGCCACTTTTATTCAACATATTGTTGGAAGTCCTAGCCACAGCAATCAGAGAAGAAAAATAAATAAACAGAATCAAAATTAGAAGGGAAGAAGTAAAACTATTACTGTTTGCAGATGACATGATTCCATACATAGAAAATCCTAAAAATGCTACCAAAAAACTACTAGATCTCATCGATAAATTCAGTAAAGTAGCAGTATACAAAATTAATAAATGGAAATCTGTTGCATTTCTATACACTAACAACAAATTATCAGAAACCAAAAGAAAGAGACATTAAAGAGAGACAATTCCATTTACAATTGCATCAAAAAGAATAAAATACTAGGAGGTGAAAGACCTGTACTCAGAGATCTATAAGACACTGATGAGAGAAATTGAAGATAACACAAACAGATGGAAAGACATACCATGTTCATTGATTGGAAGAATTACTATTGCTAAAATGACCATACTACAGATGGTCAATGCAGTCTACAGATTCAATGTAATCTCTATCAAAATACCAATGACATTTTTCACAGAACTAGAACAAAGGATTTTAAAATTTGTATGGAAATACAAAAGACCCTGAAAAGCCAAAACAATCTTGAGGAAGAACAGAGTTGGAGGAATTGCAATCCCTGATTTCAGACTATACTACAAAGCTATAGTAATCAAAGCAGTACAGTAGTGGCACAAAAATAGACAAATAGAGCAATGAAACATAATAGAGAGCCCAGAAATAAACCTACAAACTTAAGGTCAATTAAATGTATGACAAAAGAGTCAAGGATATACAATGGGGAATAGACAGTGTCTTCAATGAGTGGTGCTGGTAAAACTGGACAGCTACATGTAAAATAACAAAATTAGAACATTTTCTCACATCATATACAAAAATAAACTCAAAATGGACTAAAGATGTAAATATAAGGCTTGAGACCATAAAACTCTTAGAAGAAAACATAGACAGAACACTTTGACATAATTTGTAGCAGTATTTTTTTGGATCTGTTGCCTAAGGCAAAGGAAACAAAAGAAAAATAAACAAATGGGACACAATTAAACTTAAATCTTTTTGCACAGCAAAAGAAACCACTGACAAAATAAAAAGACAGCATATACTGAATGGGACAAAATATTTGCAAATGATATGACTGACAAGGGGTTAATATCCAGAGTTTATAAACAGCTCATACAACTCAATAGACAAAAAAACATAAATAACCCATCATTAGTGGGAATGTAAATTGGTGTAGCCACTATGGAAAACCATACTGAGATTCCTTAAGAGAGTAAAAATGGAACTAACACACACACACACATGCACACACACACAATGGACTACTACTCAGCCATAAAAAAGAATGAAGTTTTGCCATCTGCAAAAGTATAGATGGACCTTGAGGGTATTATTCTAAGTGAGATAAGTCAGACAAAGACAGACAAATATTGTATGATTTCACTAAAAGGTGGAATCTAAAAGAGCCAAACTCATAAATACAGAGAGCAAAATGGTGGTTACCAAGGGCTGAGGGCTGGAAGTGAGAAGATAATATTTAAGGATACAAACTTGCAACTAGTTCTGGAAAGCTTATGCACAGCATAATGACTATAGTCAATGATACTGCATTAAGAAACTTCAAAATTGTGAAGAGACTAGGTCTTAATTGTTCTCACCACAGAAAAAGAAATGATAATTAGGTGACATGGTAGAGAAGTTATCTAGCACTGCAGTGGTAACTGTATTGCAATGTATAAATGTATGAAATCAACGCATTGTACATCTTAAACTTACACACTGTTATGTGTCAATTACATCTCAATAAAAAATAAATAATATAAAATGCAGTAAGATATAGTTCATAAAGGAGATAACATGTGTGGGAAGAATATATATTTAATTTTAAAGCCTTAGGAAATTGCTAACTCTTATGGGACATGTGCATCCAAAGTCCAGTCTTGAAGGATGCTCCCAGTACCTGACTACTCTTTTCCCTGCTCAATAAGTGTCCCTGACTTCACCTATTTACAACAGCTCTTGGGAAAGAGGAACTTTGCTTATTAACTAGAAGGAAAGAGCTTTCTTGTAAGTATTTAAAATACTACCGGTAGTTAAAGGGGAGTAAATGGTGATGATTACGTCATTGCAAATGCAGACTCTCTATTCAAAGACTTACATTTGCCAGCTCCCAAGGCTGATGGCCATGGTATCTGGACTCTAGGTTTTCAGGATGGCAGATGCATATGTCAGTGCAATTATATATTTGTGTAGCTCTAAAGGCGGCTGAGCATCCATATTTATGCACACTCTCAGGAAGGAATAAATAATAAAAAGCCAAAAAAGAAAAAAATGGTCATGGAGACAACAAAATGTCAAGTGAGGAATTTGGTGCAAGAGAGATTACATCTGCCCAATAGCAAAAAAAGCCACCAAACCGGGCACAGGATGGGCCAGACATAGGATTTCCCTTAAACTAAGCAATTAATAAAAGTAGCTATTACATATATTGATTTCGTAAATGTCTCTGTAATTCTGAGGTGGCTACATTTATAATAGGTTTGTAGAAGCCTCTAAAATCTTGAAAAAGGGAAGAGATGCAAAGTGTAAATATGTAAAGAACACATGGAAAATTGCAAACACTGCAGCCTTGCATGTGGCCAACTGAGACTGCGTGCCCAGCTGGGTCTCCACTTCTGCCTCTTTTCTGCAAGAGGCCATGTGATTTCTGTCCTTCTTGGAAACCTTGAGAAGCCCTGACTGGTCATGTCACATTGTACACACATGCCTGGCACATTCAGAGGAGATAGCCTGACCCTGCTTTACATGCAATAAAATACTCAAAAATTAGATCAGTACGTCTATCTTTGCATTGATTTTTCTGGGCATGTTTAAAAGGATGTTGCCTGTTAACTTGCTTGTAGCAATAGGCAAAGAAAATCTCCCTAAATCACTCCACGTGGTTGAGGATTTATGAAATATGCGACCTGGATAAATATTTCCTCTTTAAAAAAAAAATCAAGCAACTTATAAATTGCCACTACAACACACTAAGGCAGTTTAACTCAATTTAGCAACAAAGTCAATGTTTAGTGCAGCCGTCATGCGGGGGCCTTATTAAAATCCCCGAGGCTCTGGAGTGTCTGAGGTGGGGAGAAAGGTTAAACTGCACATCAGCTACTGAAGGGGGCTGAAAGCAGAGCGAGTCCAATTAAACTTTCAGCCTTGTTCTCCCGCATAAACACTTGCTACTTTATTCCCTCTGGATCGCACCGCAAGGCGGCTGGAGAGAGGACCAGCAAGAACCTTTCATGCCGCGTTGCGCTGGCCGGGGGTCTGGCCGAGCCCTTCTGGGTGAGAGACGCCTCCATCCCACTCTGTTAATCATCATCTCACTCCCAGCACCTGGGACTGACTCCAAGTCCCCCAGTTGCTATATTGACAATATTCCCTGTTGATTTCCTCATTTTCTCAGCCAAGGCTAGACTGACCTCTTTAAAATTCTTTATAAACGTCAGTAATTGCTGCATCCAACTTCAATTCATTACTTTCCCAGGCCTCATGTATTTTGATGATATGAAAGTTGACCACATTTACATGCAAATTGAAGTTTTATATTAATAAGGGCCAGTGAAAGGAGATCGCATGGTAATGCTCCATTATGACTTTTAAATACATTTGCCCATGTCTCGGCTGGCATTAGCATGGTCAGACCATGAGGAAATCATGTTGGTCTGATTGCAATTTTGTTTTCCAATTGAAAGTACAATTTCATCAGGTTTCCCTGTCATTTCTAATAATGACTTAAGTTTGCTTGCTAAATTGGAGAATTTCTCAGGCCTGCGGATGAGCTGGCAAACAGGTGAGGTGGCAGCTGCTCTGGGATGAAGTGCCTCATTATGAGTACGGCCAACCGTCAGTCCCAGGGGTCTCCTTTGGTGACGGGGGCAAAATCACTCAGGGCTGCATGAGCAGAGATGGATTATCTTAAGCACATAAACTTTCATCCGAAAACTTCGCAAGCCCAACAATAGTTTGTTTGCTTGTCACCTTCAAATAGCATGACCAATGACTGCTTCATCTTCCCAAGTGTAAGTCCGGTGGTTTCCATCACAGTCTGTATATTTGTATTCGGCAGCACGGTGGGGAGCTGATTCTTTTTCCTTCCCTCGGAGTGAATTATCTGTATAAATCAACAACACTGTTATGCATCTATGTCACGAATAAGACTCAAAGATCCGGGACTCCACCAGAAATAGCTCTTTAATAGGGACATTTTTCTGACTTACCCCCATTACAGTGAATGTGGGTTGTATGCCTACAAACAAACCCAGATGAGTCAGGAGGCTGCAAGGAAGTTACTGATAACATCCTCACAGCGGGACAGTAGAAGCAGCTAAATGACAAGGCTGTCTACCAGAAAGAACTGAAACATAGTAATTTTCCTGTGAATTTGAAAGAATTGTGGAGCTTCTGCATGGCTCAATTTACCCAGTGGTAAATTGTGAGAGTATAAATGTTGCTCATCTCTAAACTTGCTCTCGGTTCCACTAGTTTATGAGTCTGTGAGTGAGGATTTGGGAACTGGATGATATTGGGAATAAAAGTTTACGTTTGCCCAATTAGATGCCACTTGCCTTCATTTCTATGTTCTTCCCCATTAAATAGACCTATTGTGTGTCACTTGATTTAGATAATACAATAGCCTTTTAGTCAACAAATCCTTAAGGCATTCAACTTTGATCTGATTTGTTTTATCTTTGAGTAGATAAGATGCTGATGGCAGATTGGAGGCGAGAAAGGCCACTGGGTGTACAATAGGGTTCCATTGTCTCTGACCAGTACAGGATTTACCCAGAGAATTGCCAAAATTAGCACATTCTATTCTCAGTTCCTCCCTCTGGAGTCTCAAGGTAAGCATTATACATTTAATAAATAAGTCTAGGGTTTGTGGAGACCCATGGACACGCACATAAAATGACTATGTGAAAACAGAGAGGATGGCTTGTCAGTTGACCAGTTTCTGGTTTCAAAGCCACATCAAACCCAATACATACAGAGTGATTTGTTTGTTTTAATCTTTGTCATTACAGGAAGTTCTAAAGAAAATATAAGGTAGGTGGTAATATGGCAATGATACTTGATCTGGGAAAAGATGGAGTCTTGCCTTTGCTGCAGAAGGGAAAGGAAAGCTCGGACTCTGGTTTGCTTTGTTAATCGATGTTTGATTGATGATAAGCGTTTGAGGGTTAATAAAATAAGTGGTGGAGACTCCCACCCTGCTGGTGTGTGGACAAGTGTCTTTTGTGTGTTTGTTCAAACAGTGGTTCTAACCTTTGCCTTGGGCCACTAACTCCTTTGAAATTTGATGAAACCTATGGATTCTCTCCCAGGAAAAAAGAACTTCAAACTCACATACCCAGTAAGTTTTGCACACAAGTCCAAGATTGTGGTAGAAAGAATAAGGCCTGCCAAAAAATGACTACCTCCCAGTCCTGGCACCTGTAAATATACTTGGTACATGGCAAAGGAGAGTAAATATTGCAGATGGAATTAAGGTTGTTAATCAGATGACCTTGATGTGGGGGGGATTACCTTGGATTACCCAGGTGAGTCCGATGTCATCACAAGAGTCTTTCAAAGTGGAAGAGAAGGCAGAAAAGAGAGTCTGAGGAAGAGATGTGATGACAAGCATGTTAGAGTGATGTCGTACAAGAAGGACTTGGCTGGCCATTTCTGGCTTTGACTACAGAGGAAGGGGCCCTGAGCCAAGAAATGTGGGTGGCCTAGAAAACGGCATGAAAATAGATTTTCCCCCAGATCTTCCAGAAAAGAGTACAGCTCTGCTGGCAACTTGATTTACACCCATTGAGACCTATGCTGGATTTCTAAGCTGCAGAGCTGCAAGATAATACACTTGTGCTGTTAATTTAAGGCACTAAGTTGGCGGTAATTCATTGCAGCACCAAAGGAAAAATAATACAGCTCCTTGAAACCCATCTAATACACGCTTTCCTAAGCTTTCAGTAAAGCATAGATATGGTGGCTCCAAACATACAACAGAGTGGGATAAGCTAGATCTGTCATTTCCAAGAGCGCCAAGAATTTTTGATGAAAGACAGCAGTGTGCTTCCTGCAGCAGATTATTTTAATGCCTAACCTGAGGCTGAATCTACATGGGAAAAGTGGGCCACCTGGGTGGGGAAACAGGCACCTGGAACACAAGGATGAATAATACTTTAGCTCATCCAGTCAACTGAAGATACAAGTGATGTAAAGAAAGGTGGACCAGGACACTGTCATAATTGCCTGCACCGTGTAGAGACACCCCGCCATGGTGTCCACACTGTGCCTTTCCAGTGCTTCACGTTCAGTGTCTGCTCATGGCTCATAACATTTTGAAGTTTGTATAGTTGTGTAGGCTGAATTAGAAAAATCTCACTTGAGACTCCATACTGATGGCTAGAGGGGCTGGGTTGAAAGCCAGGCAGTTTTACCTTCTTCTTTGCTTCTCCGCACACCACACTCCTGGTTTCATGTCGTGGCACCAGCCGCTCCTTCTTGCTTCTGTTTCCTCACCACCTTCTCTCTTCCTAATGACTAAAGTCTGGAAGGACCGAAGCTTGGTGGCAGGCTCTTCACTGTGCAAGATTTCTGCCCTCGGGATTTGACCCACTCCCTGGTTTCATCACCATCTCTGCAATGAGCTCCAGAGTCAAAGCCAACTTGACCTGGGAGTCTCCATCTGGGCATCCCTTGGATGACTTGAGTGGAGCCCTCGACCTCCATCCTTATCCCAGACCGGTTCCTGCCCTGGAATCCCCCATTCCACTGTCTCCCACCAATTGCTTATCTCAAAAGCCTTGGAGATGCCCTCTGTTTTTCCACATGCTATCTCAACACAAATCCTTCCAAAGATTATTCTGACTCCTTCCACTGCCCACGCTCTCCTTTGGACACTCTTGTCTGGATCACAGTGGCTTCTCACCTGAACTCCTGGGACGATGCCCCCATCCTGTCCATTCTCCACTCAGCATCGGAGTAGTCATCTGAACATGCAGTAGAATCATGTGACTCCTCTCCTAAAACCCTCCAAAGACTAGACCCTCTGACCTGTGGCTTCCCCTTCCCATGACTGCTCAACCTCCTCTTGGGTCAAGTGCACTTTCACGGGCTCCCAGGCACCCTCACCTCCAGCACACCCTGCTCACTCTCACTCAGGGTCCTAGCACAGTGGTCCCTCTGCGTGGAGAGCCATTTCCCTTGGTTCTGGGCTTCCTCACTCCCTCTCTGCATTTCAGACTCTCTTCAGATGTGCTCTCCCTGGAGAAGCTGTCCCCAGTTCCTCCAACTCAAAGAGCCCTGCTCACCTCATCACTCTCCCTGCTAGTACTTGGCTTGTTTTCCTTTGTTGCACAAATGAGACCAGTTCACCTCATTCCTTCATTCACCTCCTTGTTGGTTTACAGTTGGCTCCTCCATATCTCTAGTTCTTTGAGGGAGAAACTTGGTCTTGCTCTTCTCTGAATCCCCAAAGCCTAGTTCACAGCAAGGATGCAATCAATGTTGCACAATGTTGCTGGGGCATTGCTAGCACATGTGTACACCTGCATATGCCTCTGACAGCACCACAGTCCTTTGGAAGAGTGTGTGTGGGTCTCTGAGTGTCCAACAAAAGGGGGTCCCATAGGAGAGTGTGTGAAGGGTTTGGAAAGTGGTGTTTTGGAATAAAAGTGATGACAGATTGGTCAGTATTCTCTATACCTTTGTCCACGCTCTTTCTTCATTGGGACCACCTCCATTCCTGGCTGTACGTGGTCCAGCACTGGCCATTCTGAGTCCAGTCGCCATGGGGTTTCCTCTGTTTCTCCCTGGTGGCAATTGATTTCCCTAACTCCCAGACTTGTGGAGACATGAGTCCTCAGAGGTTTTAATCACTCCCTGGCTTTGTAGTTATTCTAGGCAGCAAATACTACATGTGAAATCCATCTCACCCTGTGAACCCTGGGGTTGGTTAGGTGCCCAGGGGTCATTCACTGAATACTTCGGGAACGAATGAATCAATGAGTTGATGAGACATTTAAGGTGACATGCAATAGATAAACAAGGACTTGCTGTATAGCACAGGGAACTATATTTAATATCTTGTAATAACCTATAATGGAAAAGAATCTGAAAAAGAATATATATATGTGTATATATATATATTTGTGTGTATATATATATATTTGTGTGTGTATATATATATATGTGTGTGTGTGTGTGTGTGTGTGTATACAACTGAATCATTTGGCTATATACCTGAAACATTGTAACTCAACTATACTTCAATAAAAAAAAAAAGATAATGTGCAGCCACAAGACACAAAGTGTGACCTGTTAACAGCCCCAGTTTACCTGGGACTGCCCAGTTTTATCAATGGTAGTACCACATCCCCGAATTCCCCTCATTCTGGGGAAACTGAAACTGTAGGTCACCCTAAAGATACATCATCTTAATAACAACAACTATGTACTGTATATACTCAGAAGGTTACAGTTATTGTTCTGTCATTTAGAAAGATTCAGAAATAGGATGCTCTGCCTATTTGAAATGATTTGCTAACTGATGATCAATTTTTACAGAAATGGAAAGGGTACTCCCCTTGGAAGAATGGGATTTCACCCTTCCCAAGTCCAAACAAACCTGTACCAACAAACTGTACTTTGTAGTAAGTCTAATAACAGAGGAGTCACCCTGGGAATGGGTAGCTTATTATACGTATTTTGGTTTGTGCCGGAGATGAAAAGGGAGGCCTGGCTGCTCGTAAAGAGACTTTCCGTTGCTGTTGGGTTTATGTCAGTTTCACCCACCCGTTTCAGTCATGGTCAGGTGCTCAGGAGATGACTTTCCTAGTGAGCGTAGAAGCAAACAATTGACACCAGTGGAGACCAATCATCATCTACATCTCTCTCTCCACCGTTTTTCTCCCTAAAGCAGTGTAACCCTTTATTTAAATGAAAAAATGTCTTAATCAGATGCCCAATATGTAAAAACAAAAGCAGTAGCTCTGGCTGAGGCCGGGGGTGGGAGGAGGTGTGAGGTGAGCTCAAGCTCCCAGCCTGGCTCCTCACCAAGTAGTGCCTGGTGGACGTGGGGAGGAAGGAGCTTAGATCCCAGTGTGAGGATCCTCATCCAGTTTAAGCCCTAACAGGAACACTCTGAGGGAGGGGCAGGGCTGAGCGTGGTGAAATCAGGGTCTTTGCTGGCATCAAAATCACGTGTGCTTTCTTCACCATATGGCAGAATCAAAGGGCACTGCAAGCAGAAACACCCCACAGCACATATATACTTTGACCATGTTTGTTGTGTCTATTTCCTTACCATTAACCCCCACCCACTCACACAGAAAAATCTAAAACCGATTTTATGGGTTAAAGCATGATGGCGAATAACAATTGTCTAAGAGAATAATGTCAGCTTAATTCCCCCGACAAACTTTTATTTTCTTTTATTGTTGGTATAATTTAGGAGATAGAAAGACACTGAAGAACCATCCTGCTTGATGAGATACATCATTCAGGAATAAAACTAATAACCCGTTGTGCATCACTTTTAAACTTTTAAGTGTTTTCTTGTCCATTCTCTCATGTTACTTTTATGGCACCCCAGTGAAATGTGCCATGTTGCTGTAATTAGCCTCATTTTCCCCCCTCTTTTTTTTTTTATTTTAACATGAGACAATTAAGAACAGCAACAGGCACGGACAAGCCTGAAAGTCTGGATTTTTGGTTTATGACTCTTTTTACCTCAGGACAAAGTGAACAACTGCAGGACAGGGGTTGTTTCATTTTTGGCTCTACTGTCAGGACACTTCTGTGCCTCCTTACATGATCTGCTGTCCTATAGACCCTAAGAGAAAGCGAGACTTTGATTTGGGGGTTTTAATTTACTCCTGCTGCCCAGTGACCTTGACCATGGCAATTGGGGAGTCTGGTTAACTCTCTATGCCTTTATCTGTGCAAGAAGAAGCTGACTGGAATACTTTACTTGAGTCAGATGATTTAACTTATTCAAAATCATTCAATTCCACAAAAAAGTAAGACAAAATATTCTAACAACTGGAAACAACTCACAGAATGGGAGAAAATACAATATCTGATGAGGTGTTAATATTCAAGTACACAAAGAACTCCTACAACTCCATAACAAAAATAAACCTAATTAAAAAATTGGCAAATGACTTGAATAGACATTTCTCCAAAGATATACGAATAGCCCCTAGCACATAAAAATATGTTCAAAAACAACTGTTTTTCTAACAACGGAAAACTTGATTCTTGGAAGATTACACACAACTGTGACTTATCCCCTCCCACAGAGCACCCATCTCGACTTACTTGTCCACTTTCTTCTTTTTGGGTGTAAACCCAGACATGGAAGTGCTGAATCCCATGGTAAGAGGAACCACCATATTGTTTTCCACTCTACATTCTCACCTGCAGTGCACAAGGGCTCCAATGTCTCCACATCCTCACCAGCACTTTTTTTTTGGTAATAGCTATCCTGGTGGGTGTGATCTGGTATCTCATTGTGGTTTGGTTAGCATTCCCTAATGATTAATGATACTGAGCATATTTTTATGTGCTGGGCTATTTGAATATCTTTGGAGAAATATTTCCCCAAGCCCTTTGCCTATTTTTTAATTGGGTTGATTTTTGTTACTGAATTATAGGAGTACTTTATATACTTGAATATTAACACCTTATCAGATATTATACATATTTTCTCCCATTCTGTGAGGTGACTTTTCACTCTGTTGACTGTATCCTTTGATCCACAAAAGTTTTTTTTTTTTTAATTTTGATGATAAAGTCCTGAAATCCAATTTATCTAACTTTTTTTTCTTTTGTTATATGTACGTCTGGGGTCATATCCAAGAAATCATTGCTAAGTCCAAAGTCATGAAGCTTTTCCCCTGGCTTTTCTCCTAAGAACTTTATAGTTGTTATCCTCACATTGAGGTCCCTGACTCATTATGAGTTAATTTTCTTATATGGTGTAAGATAAAGGTCTAATTTCACTTTTTTATGCATGTGGATATGCAATTTTCCCAACACCATTCCTTGAAAATACTTTCATTTCCTCATTGAATGGCTTGACACCCTTGTTGAAAATCATTTGATCTTATACCTGAGGGCTTATTTCTGGGTTCTCTATTGGTCTATGTATCTGTCTTTATGCCAGTACCACACTGTTTTGATTTCTATAGCTTTGTAGTAAGTTTTGAAATCAGGACACGTGAGACTTTTAATTTTGTACTTCATTTTCAAGATTGTTTTGGCTCTTTAGTGTCACTTGAAATTCCATATGAAATTTAAGAATAGGATTTTCTCATTCTACAAAAACTGTTGGGATTTTGATAGGAATTTTACTGACTTTGTATTGACATCTTAATATTAATATTAAGTCTTCTAATCCATGAAAAAGGCATGTCTTTCCATTTATATCTTTAATTTATTTCAGGAATGTTTTGTAGTTTTCAATGTAAATAGAATTTTTAAAAAATTCCTTTTTGATTGTTCATTGTCAGTATAGAAATGCAACTGATCTTTGTGTGTTGATTTTACATTATGCAGTTTCACTGGATTCATTTATTGGTCTGCCAGTTTTTTGTTTTGTTTTGTTTTGTTTTTCATAGAATCTTTTGAGTTTTCCCCATATAAGATCATGATATCTGTGAGCAAGTTTGTTCTTAGAGCTATGCACAAGTATACTTATGTATTGAAAATAATCACCAGCCTGTTTTAAAAGAAGTAAAAGGGCACAGACACCCCCTTGCTCCTGGTGGTAGATAATTCACCATCTCAGAGATCCCCCCCTATATTTATCCATAACAGGTCATTTTCAAACAATTTTACGGTTTAATTTACAGGTTCATTTCATTCATGGCTTGGATTTATGTGTTTGTTTTTCTAATAACAGCAGCAAAAAGACCACCACACACAAACGTATTTTAAGCCACTTTAAATACTGAGTGATCCTCCTTGGCTTTACTTTCCAGAGCCAGGGGCCATCAGGGCATGCGTCCCGCTCTGTGAGCTCACGGCCCCCACTTTGTTGACCCAGTTGGAATTATTTTTATTGACTCTGTCTGCTTTCTTCTCTCCCTCTTGGCAACGACGACGAACTTTGTGCAGCCGACAATGGCTTCTGTATTCACAGCTCCCCTCGGAGACAGGGGCTGTTACATCAAAGGTCTGCAGTGAGCTGCCCTTCCTATAATATTTCAATTTAGACACTGCCTCACTGCAGTGGCGTCACATCTCATTTACGCCGTGGCCTTTGTAGGAGACAGGGATCATTACAGAGCGAGCACTGAGAAAAAACATATTACAGGCTGGCCAGGTAGCGGAAGAGAAGGAGATGGATGAAACACAGAGGAGCAGCGAGAGGAAGGGAGGGTCTCCCTGGGAAATGGAAGGGCCTTAGGTGGACAGGACCCCCGGCCCTCCAGGTTGTCAGGCTGGAATCAAATGATGTTGCCGCTGATTCCTCTGGCTGTACCACGTTCCTCGAAGATGCTGTTTCTCTACTTTTCTCTGGTTGTCGCAGTAAAGGCAATTCCCCTGTGCTTCCAGGGCAGAGATTATCCTCTTTTATATAGATTTTCCCTTTTTTTTTTCTTATTTTTAGTCCTTTGTGACTGCACGGAATGGGTCTCAGCGTGTATTATGTGGACTACACTTTCCCAGGCCCTGCCTTTACATTGCATTCATTGGTTTGGACAGACCATCCAGCAAGGAAATAGAAATAATCTTTTGTTTGTTTGTTTGATTTGCTCTCCAGCCTCTGCAATTCACAGTCTAATAATTTCATTTTAAAAGGAACAACTGTCAGGAAGGCTTGCTCTATTTACTATTAAAACAGGAAGAAGAAATACTGAATCTCAAGCAGAACAAGCCTCGTTCCTTTCTTCCTTTTTCTTCCTTTCTCTCTTTTATTCCCTCTTCTTCCCCTCCCCACCATCATTTCCCTAAATAATATATGCGGAAATGTCACCAGGGTGCAGCACAGCCCCTTTAGGAACGGTCCAGAAACATGTTCTGCAGGACCCTGGGCTGGTTTGCCTTCAGATGTCGAGAGCCATGTCCAGACACAGGAAGGTACCGCCGGGTGTCTGGGTGGATGCATTGATGGATGTGTGAGTTTATTTCTGTAAAACTGTCAGTGGTGAGGGTGGAAGAAGTCACGTGACCTCACCCTTCCAGCCAAAGCACCACTGAAACTACCCAGGGACAAACCTGGTCTCACGCTACATCACATTTTTTAGCCCATTTGCTGATCACATTTCTCAACTTTCCAAATACTGCAGGCAATTCTCAGGCCCCTCAAGTGCTGTGGGTCACAGCACTAGTGGCTGCAGAGAGGGGCCATTCAGCCCTGTGCCCAGGAGCTGGGCTTTCTCACGGAGACAGGGCTGGAATTCACCTCATCCATCTGCTGCTCTGAGCACGTGAAGGACTTGCCCAGCTGTCCACACATCAGGGTTCTCATGGGCACCAGGAAGGCCCTTCTCCCAGCCCACGATAAGTACTGATAAACACTGAGTTGTTTTTTGGGTTTTTTTAACCATATTTTTTAAAGAAGTATAGTTGATTTACAGTGTTATGTTAATTACTGCTGTGCAGCAAAGATACTGTGATATATATATATATGTATATATATATATACACACACACACACACACATATATACACATATATTCTTTTTCATATTCTTTTCCATGATGGTTTATCACAGTATATCAAATATAGTTTCTTGTGCTATAGAGTAGGACCTTGCTGTTAATCCATTCTATATGTAATAGTTTGCATCTAATAACCCCAAACTCCCAATCCATCCCTCCCTCACCCCCATCCCCGTTGGTCACCACAAATCTGTTCTCTATGTCTGTGAGTCTGTTTCTGTTTCACAGATAGGTTCATTTGTGTCATATTTTAGATTCCACATATAAGTGATATCATATGGTACATATATACAATGGAATACTACTCAGCCATAAAAAAAGAATGAAATAATACCACTTGCAGCAACATGGATGCAACTGGAGATTATCATACTAACTGAAGTGAGTCAGAAAGAGAACGACAAATATCATATAATACTGAGTTGTTTTGAATCACTTGTTTCCTTTAAAGGCTACCTTGTGAGCTCCATGTGGTTTGTTGTAGTTTGGATTGCTGGAGCTGCTGGAGAAATCTGGAAATACACTTATTTATTCTGTAGCACATGCACGGTGGGCTCTGTCCACACCATCACACGTGTGATCCATCGCCTGCCTGCAGCCTGATCCCTTGCCCAACCCTCTGGCTGAAGGTTGACCCTGTCATGTTCCTGAGGAGGCCCAGATGTCAAGAGGTTTGCTTCAGCTACACTCCGTCGTCCCAGCTCTCTCCCCCTCCATCTCCTGTGTCTTCAGCCCCCTTTCTCTGGCAGTATTAGGAGGAACCCCATAGAAATCCAAGGCAGTCCCTGGGCTCACAAACTAGCTCTTCCCTGTGTCTTGGGAGCCTGTGTTTCCCCAGCTGCACTTCTCTGAGTCTCCTTCTCCCCCTCCTCCACCTGAGGCATCCTTCCCATCTCCCCCTCCATCCAACCTCCCTCCAGAGAGAAGGGACATAAACACTGTCCTCTAGGAAGAAGGGGATTTGGGCTTTTCTTGAAACTTTTAAGAGACTGGTGTGTTTGATGTGCAGAACACACATCAGGATATTTTGTTTTAGGGAACCTGAAGTCTCTTTACCAAAAGCATCCCCTCTGTGTGTCTTGGCCTTTCTCTCTGGCCTGCGTCTTGGGTGGACTGTTGTAGGTGTGAGGCCCATGCTGCAGCCCTACAGGCAATCTTGTGTTAGTTTCACGTGGTTACTCAGGTGAAAACATTTCATTAAGCAGAATCACCAGTGGGCACAACGACTCTACTTGTTGTGGACATGACTTCTGGCCACACCAACCTTAGCAATCAGAGGTGGACATCAGGCCAGTGCATCAGACAATTCCTGCCAAAACAAATACTCTCATTCATTACTTGAAAGTTTTGATTTTTTTCTTGACCAGCGGTAGGTTATTATCTTCAAGTGTCTGTGTTCATGCCCCCCTGAAAGCATGTGCCTGATTCCCTGGCCACTTTCTCTGCAATGGTGTGGTTCAAGGACAGAGGCCAGGCATCCATCCATGGGTTCTCACATGAATCCTCTTTGTGCGGACCCTTAAACCATTCTAGTTTTGTCATCCCTGTGTTGAGAAGGCAACTCTGCTCACCCTGCACAATCAGCGCTGTGGTCTTTGTCCTCAGAGTAAAACCTCAGGAGTGGATACATCCTCTCCTCACATGTAGTTTTGCCTGGCAAGTATCAGTAGGGGCCCCGCTGGCATTCTTTGTCTTGACTGCTGCCCGTCTGGAAGCGCCAGCCTCACACCTGGAGGCCATACACACTTCCATTCCACCTCCCACCAATGTGGGCACATTTGGGGTTGATAAGGTGCCCCATGGATTGTGCTTTACTCAGGATGATGTTGAGCTGTGGTATTGGATGCTCTGGCCCTGATGATGGCCCCAGAGCAAACCCCATTACTGAGAAGCTAGGTAGTGGTGACCTCTTTTGATGAGCTCAGAATACAAGTTCAAGAAAAGAATCAGGCAACAGAGAGAACACCGACCTGGGGCTGGAGAGGCCTGGGTTCCAGGCTGATGACTGTTTTTAGTCATCATATCCTCACAAGTCACTTAATCTCTCTGTGCCTCACTTACTTGTTAATGGTAAAGGGTTGGGTGGAATTATCTTTCTCGTCCTCAGCAGTTCAGAAATGTGTGGTTCTCACCTAAGCCTCTGGGTCAACACTCAGAGGACCCACTGCCTCAATCTCCACATCATCATGTCCTGGGGCGGGGGGGGGTGCTGGTCTCCTCGGGCTGCCTTAACAAAGTGTCACATACCACGGGGCCTAAACAACAGGCATTTATTGTCTCTCAGTCTGGAGGCGGGATGCCCTGGACGCAGGTGTGGACAGGGCCATGCTCCTTTTGAAAGCAGAGGGGTGGGATCTGCTCCAGGCCACTCTCCAAGCTTCTGGAAGGTCCTTGGCGGTGGCTGCGAAACTCCAGTCTCTACCGGGTCTTTTCCCTGTGTGTGCCTCTGTCCAAATGTCTCCTTTCATGACACCCGTCCTACTGGATGAGGGGCTGTGCTCCACTACGACCTCTCTTCACCGAGTTACATCTGCAATGACCCTATTTCCAAACAAGGTGACATTCTGAGGTCCAGGGGGGCGGGGGGTGAGGACTTCACATATGACTTTCTTGGGAGGGGGGTGACACAATTCAACCCATAACTGTGAGTCTGGCATGAGGAGACGTCAAGGCAAGGGGGACAGCGGGGGCAAATACACCCCTTTAGTAAGCACAGCGCTAGGCCCCACTTGGTGACCTGGGTGTGGCCAGTGATAAAGAGCTCAGGTGCAGGTCAGGGGCTCTGCGGAACTGGAGTCACCTCTGCCTTTGTCACCCGTGCCAGTCTGGGAGGGTGACACCACCCCTTCCCCCACTGCTGCTCTGGCCAGAGCCCATCAGAGGAGAGAAGGCAGCCGGGGTCGAGGACGGGGTCGGGCCGGAAGCAAGAGAAGACAAGAGAGGACTGAGATGCATGCTCACTGGCTGAGGTCGCCACCCCCTCTGGAGCGCAGAACCCCCTGGCTGCCCGCTGTTGGAACCTTGAGCTGGAGGCTGGTGGAGCCTGGAGAGCGGGGAAGGTGTGCGGGGAGTGGGCTCCAGGCCTCAGCGAGAGAGAGTCCCCGGGAGCAGGGCGCCACCTCCAGGGCCCACACCCCAGGGCGCATCTGACCAGCATCCCAGGCCGGCCCTGCCCTGATGTCCCGGGAGGGACGTGAGGAGATGACCGAGGCTCCCTCTCAAGTCCCTACACTAAAGAGCAGCCCCAGTGGGGAGAAGCTACCAGAAGTCTTCATTTGCTTGTTCCTCAGGTGCACAATTCGCTGCTACTCCAAACGCCACTCTCGCTGAATCCAAGCTGCCCACCCCTCCCCCTCCCCTCCCCTCCCCTCCCCTCCCCTCCCCTCCCCTCCCCCTCCCCTCCCCCTCCCCTCCCCTACCCTCCCCTCCCCTCCCCTCCCCCTCCCCTCCCCCTCCCCTCCCCCTCCCCTCCCCTCCCCTCCCCTCCCCCCCCTCCCCTCCCCTCCCCTCCCCTCCCCCTCCCCTCCCCTCCCCCTCCCCTCCCCTCCCCCTCCCCTCCCCTCCCCCTCCCCTCCCCTCCCCTCCCCTCCCCCTCCCCTCCCCCTCCCCTCCCCCTCCACCCTTCCCCCTCCACCCCACGCCACACCTCCCCTCAGCCCCCCTCCTCCCCCACCCCCCCACCCCGAGAAACGCACTGCTTTTCTGTCTCCATGAGGGCCATCCTGCAGGGCCTGCTCTTATCTCAGCTGTTTTAACAGTGAACCACAGAGCTGAGCAGCCACAGAAAAGTTAAAGATCTTCTAGAAGTTCGAAAACGTCGGGTACTTCCCCACATGGGTGACTTGAATGACTTAGTGACACTTCGCCACGTTCTTTGTGCAGAAGTGGCCCAGTGTGAAATCCCCGCTGGTTTTCAGGGCCCATCAGGGACGTAGGAGAGAAAGGAGGTGACGTGTGGGCCCTATTGCCTCCAAGTGGGAGGACGGAGGTTTTGTTTTGTGCTTTTTTTGGAAAAAAGGCATTCCTTTGAGAATGTTCTCCATCTGTTACTGGGATATCCCCGCGGGTCTATCACATCCACCTTGTGTCCTCGGGAGACCCCAAGGAAAGAAGCAGAGCTGGTACCCTGGGGAGGGCGACGGGGGCGCAGAGGTGAGGAGTCCCCGACATACCCTCCCCAGGAGACATGCATTTAGCCCGTCACGTGCTTGGCAGGGCTGCTCAGCGTCAGGGGTCCCAGGGCATCTGTGTCCCCACCGAGTGCCTTTCCCCCAACGTCCGGAAGCCTCCTGGATGATAGGGTCGCGGGGCGGGTTACAGAGGGAGCATGTGGACTGCACGTGCCCTTGGCCTCCAGCCTGGTGGCCCTGAAAGGCCTAATGACATTTTAAGAATTTATTTATTCAACAAATACTGATTAAGGACCTGCTGCAGGTAAGCCATTCTTATCCTGGACACACAGTGGACAAAATGGAAGAAAAGCCTCCTCTCACTGGAGTGGACACAGGTGTGTGGGGCAGATAATCAATAACTAACTAAACTATGCCTCCCTGTGTCTGATCAACGTGGGGCCATGGCTTAGGGATGGGGACGGGGGTGCTGCCACTTTTAACTAGGACTGCGAGAAGGCCTGGCTGCAAGAGACCAGAAGACAGGGAGGGAGAGAGAGTAGGAACGTTCCAGATGGGGGAAAGAGCAGGGTCAGGGCCCCAGGGAGGCCAGCATGTTTGAAGCCAGTGGGGTGAGTGAGGTGACTGAGAACAGCCAGGTAGGGAGCGTGGGCGAGGCCGGGGCCTATGGGCACATCAGGACCATGGTTCTTCTCTGGGTGCCCCAGGGGACATTGAGGGTTTGGGGGGAAGGGCAGATCTGAGGTCCATCTGCAGTGGATTCAGGCCTGAGAATGGACAACAAGGACAAGGACAGACCCAGCTGGGGAGAGAGAGCCACAGTCCAGGGTGCGGGTAGGGCTGCGTGGGAACAGAGAAGAGGGCAGAGGAGTCCAGTGGCCCTGTTAGGATGGCTCCAATGACCCAGCCCTACCCGCACCCTGGACTGTGGCTCTCTCTCCCCAGCTGGGTCTGTCCTTGTCCTTGTTGTCCATTCTCAGGCCTGAATCCACTACAGATGGACCTCAGATCTGCCATGAGGGACCCTCAGAGTAGCTCTACTCTGAGCAAGTTCACCATGAATATTTGGGGCCTGACTCCTGGGAAATGATGTCCTTCCAGGACACCGCATCTCTTGCTTCCAGTTGCGTCCTGTAAGAGAGGTCAAAGTGATAGCTTTACAAAATGGATTTATCATACAGTAGAAAACACTTTGTAAGTGAAAACAGATGAAGGATGTTGAAAATGCTGGAATCTTAGAATGTGTTCTGTGTTCATACAGGCTATGTGAAAGCATCATTTGAATATTTTAAAGGCTTTTTTTTTCTTTTTGTTAAAAACACACTGTCTTGAAGAATGCAGACCCCATGAATCACCTTTTTAAAAGGGGGGGGGGCGGTTTAAAGTTCCCATGTAGCCTACGTCATGAATAAGCTGCTACTGAAACATCCTGTGCTCTTGATAAATTTCTAAGACCTTGGCAATTGTCTTTAGCATGAGAATCATACACAAATCCCACACGTGAGCTGTTTGGACTTCCATTTTTAATTATTCATGAAATGTGCAGAAACATGGTCCAATGCACATTTGAGCAAAATTTGCTAATGCCAGTGAACAAATCATAATCACCTCACCAGGGGGTCGGGGTGCAAGCTCCCCTTGAATCCGTGACTTATTAGAACCTGCTGCTGCCACACTGACAGCCAGCCCATGGTGACGGGTCCCCAGTTCCCAGAACTGGGGGCCTCAGCTGTGACGTCTCTACTCTCTCAACCCAAAGGGAGCTGCATTCAGCAGGTTTCTCAGGTTCAAGGTTGATGTATCTGTGCTGAAGATACAGCACGGCAGAGGGGCATGTTTCAGCTTTGGTACCTCGAGGAAACTTAGCTTCTGGTATGACATCATACATGACGTGGCTTCCCTGTGGGTCCCTCTGTGCAGAAGCAGGGGTAACCGCCAGGAGACTCCAACTCTTATGGGATGGAATGAAGTGAGATTACTAACACTGATGGTCTGAAATTAAAAGGAAAAATATCAGGAAGCCAAGATGGACATAAATATGAACAGGTCACCCACATAATAGGAAAATGTTCAAACTTATTAACTAGCAAAGAGATGTGAGTTACAATGGCACACATCCAATTGTCTTTGGAAGATATTTATTAGCACTAATTATTGTCAGGCATTCTTCCAGACTCTGAAGATACAGAGATCTATGAGATAAGGGTCTGTTCTCCAAGGATCCTACTCCAGTTGAGAGGGATGGACAAACAAACACACAAGACCCCAGGGAATGATGAGTGATGGAGATAAAGCAGAGAAAGGTGTCCAGAGAGATGGTCTTGGGTAGCAGGCTGGAGTTTAGCAGGGACCAGACCAAAATCAGCTAAGGGAGTGTCTAGGCAGAGGGAGTGCAGGTGGTCTTGGCAGGGTCTTCTGCAAATTCAAAGACAGGGGGAGGTGGTATTGTGGTAGCAGAGTGAGGTGGGGATGATAAGGTGGGGGAGAGTAACAGGTGATAAGACCAGAGAGGAAGTGGGGCCAGGTCTCCACAATCAGGGAGATGGGAAGTCCCGCCAATGGGATTCCACGTTGTAGTTGCAATATGGATATATTTTAAAGTAGAAATGACAGAATTTTTTTCTTGAGTTACACATTGAGTGAAAGAGAGAGAGAGAGAGAGAGAGAGAGAGAGAGAGAGAGAGAAAGGATCTAATTATGACTCTAAGATCTTAGATAAAACAAATTGAAGAATGTAGTTATAATTTACCAGGATGGGGAAAACTATGGGAGAAGAATGTTTGGGGATAAAGATTGAGTTCCTTTTAAAACATGAAGATTGAGATGCTTCTTGAACATATAAGTGGAAATATTGAGAATGTAGCTGGACTTACAGGACTGTAGTTCAGGAGAGAGGTCTGGATTGGAGGGATAATTTGTGAATCATCTGTGTATAGGTGGAATTTTTAAATGACAGTTGAGTGTTATCCTCTAAGTAGTGCAAGTAAAAGAAACACTCAGTGAGGTAGAAGAACTAGGAGTAACTTTTTAAGAGCCAGTGAAGGAGATTTTATTTATTTTTGAAAGAGCAGTTGATCACGTGTCAACTATTATTAACAGCTCAGATAAGCTGAGATCAGAGAATAGCCCACTGGTTTATGTTCTGGGCTGAATTGTGTTCCCCCCAAATTGATATGGTGAAGTTAAACCACTGGTAACTCAGAATATGACTGTATTTGGAGATAGGGCATTTAGAAAGGTAATTAAGGTAAAATGAGGTCACATAGGTGGGGCCCTAATCTAACTGGTGTCCTTATAAGAATAGGAGATTAGGACACAGACACAGGGAGAAGACGGCCGTCCACATGCCAAGGGGAGAGGCCTCAGAAGAAACCAGTCCTGCTGACATCTTGTACTTCCAGCCTCCAGAACTGTGAGAAAATAAATTACTGTTGTTTAGGCCACCAAGTCTGTGTCACTTTATCACAGCAGCTCTGACAAAGGAATACTCACTTGTCATATGAGGTGACTCGTCACAATGTTTGTGGCAGACTTTGCTGGTTAGCAGACCAATATTGATTCCTCCTGTCTCTACTGAACTGATCACATTTAGGTGACCATGTACCTGACTCTGAAGGATGGTCCATGATGGTCCTTTCCTCTTTGCCAGTGATTTAGTCCAGGGACCAAGTTCTGTTAAGAGATGTAAGAGGACATATGCTAGGGCTTCTGGAAAAGGGCCTCCTCCTCGACAATGGAGAGATGCGTGAGTAGATGGTCCTGATGCTGCCCCCTCCTTGCTTCCTCCTCCGGGTTCTGACAGCCAAGGACTGAAACTAGAAATTAACAACAAAAAGTGCCTCCATCCCGACCCATTCAGAATCAAACAACCCACATCCAATTCACAAGTTAAAGAAATCACAGTGGAGTTATGACCATACATGTAAAAATATAAATATTGTAAAAGGACAGCAAATCAAATTTAACACAAAAAGGCAGAAAAATAAAAAGCAACACTCTTTAGGGGAAGAGAACATGATTCATAAGCCCTACAATAAATCATACACTAACTCCAGCACATGTTAAAAAATTATATATATAATCAAAAAGCAAGAAAAAATGGCAAAGAACCAAGAGATAAAAGATTCAATAGAAGCAAATAAGAGATAAATCAAATATTGTCATTAGTGGTAAAGACTTCAAAATAAGTATGACTAATTGGACAAATGGACAAACAACACTGAGCAAATTATAATCAATAAGCATTCTAGAAATACAAACTGCAAAATATATATATATTTTTAAAAAGTATATTGAGTTAATTTTAAAACTAAAGCAGAAGATAGAATTTATAAACTTGAAAATAATCCAGAATATAGTATTTGGGATCGATTTTAAAGATAAGAAAGAATGGAAACAGCATAACAGAGCATGAGAGAAATATGAGTGAAGATATGAATGAGAGAATGAAACAGAAGCAATATTGAAAAGTAATTACCCAAAACTTTCCAAATGATAAGACATCAACTCACAAACAACTAATGAGCTTACAACTCAGCAAATTCAAAGCACAATGCAGAGATAACTGCAATTAATCACATCATTGTCTGATTGTTTAAAACCAAAGATAAAGGGGAATATTAAAAGCACCAGGGGTGGGGTGGGCATCCATTAACTTCAGGGGAAGAGGAGGGATGACCACCTGAAGCTCTGAAATTCTATCCTCAGTAAAAATATTGCTCCAACATTACAGGAAAATAAAGATTTTTTCGACAAAGGCTGAGAGTATTTGTTTCCATCAGATTTCACACTATTGAAAATGTGAAAGGGCCTGGTTCAGGAGCAAAGACAAGGATTCCAGAAGAAAGCAGAGAACTGGGGAAAAAGAAAGGTCATTGAAAAAGAAAAATGTATCAATAAGTTTATAATATATTGTCTCTAAAACAAAAATAATAACAGTGAGGGGCTTATAACCTGTATAGAAATAAAACATATGACAATATGTGAAAGAAGAATTGGTGTAAAATCAAGTTAAATTGCTCTTAGAGGTTTCATTGTTTGGGATGTAGAAAAGTGCCAACTTAAAAAAGTTAGTGGTAAGTAAGGATCCATGTTTTTTTAATTTTTGAGATGACTACAAAGTGATAATAAACATAAAATAAAAAGTCTACTGGAGCAGATAAAGTGAAATAATATATTGAATTAATTAAAACAAAGAAGTTTAATGGTGTATATAAAAGTAATATGTAATTAACAAGTAGCATTTATATTTGCATGGTTTGGCATGTGAAAATCTATCAATCTAGTTCACCCAGATTAATATATTAAAAGAGAACAAATAAAACATGTTATCTCATTAGAGAGAGAAAAAAATATAAAATTCAACACTCATTCAAGAAAAATTCTTAAAGAACTACAATAAAGCTATCCGCTAAAGGCTGCATACCCCTTAGCAATGGGAGATTAGAAGCATTTTTATTAAATCAGGAAGAAATCAAGGTTGCCTCTCATCACTCTCTTCTATTTAACATTGTTTTTACAATCCCCAATTCAAAGACATTATATATTTAAAAAAGAAATATGATGAATAGGCATTGGTAAGGCTGAGACACTATTTTCCTTGTTTCTAGAAGACATGATTATCTATACTGAAAATCCCACAAAATCAACTAACTCTTGCTCACTATAAACTATTCATCAGGATTTCAGGATAGAAAACAATATAATACCAATAACAAGAAAAACAGCCGTATTCACTTCCTCCAAACTCACCATACACACGAAGGTAAAGATACAACTTGTACAACAGCAACAAAAATTCTAAGAATAAATCTATGAAAATAGGACTAGAAAATTTATGGGAGAAATTATTTTAAAAAAATATTGAAGTCTTTTTAAATATAACAACTTAGAAGCACCCTCACCTCACATGTGCGAGTTCTGTATGAAGAAAGTTGAAAGCTTTACTGGCAGGAAACATCGTGATAAATGAGGAGGGGTCTTTGCTGTTTCTGATTTGGGGAGGGAGGGACTGGGTGGGACGTGTCCTCACACTGCCTGCCCCATGCGTCAGCTCCGCCTCTGTTTATTGTGAAACCCAGGCAAGTTGCCTAACCTCTTCTGCCTCAGCTTTCCCTTCTAGAAAATGCTGACAACAGCACTGATGCGATCAAAGTACAAGGATACATAAAGCACACGTGCTTTGTTTCTCACCACGCAGAAGAGCCCCAGAAATGTGAGCTTCCCTCTCCCACACTTGCCCAGACATAAGGTTGGTCCCCAGCCCAGGTTTTCACCAAGACACAAAATGTTCTAAACTTCAGCTGGAACATAACAACAAGAGTTGACAACAAAATGTTTAAAAATGAGGATGCAACTAGAGATCGTCATACTAAGTGAACTGAGTCGGAAAGAGAAAGACAAATACCACGTGATATCACTTATATGTGGAATCTAAAATATCACACAGATTAACCTATCTACGAAAGAGAAACAGACTCAAAGACATAGAGAACTGACTTGTGGTTGCCAAGGGGGAGGGGGAAGGGATGGATTGGAAGTTTGGGGTTAACAGAGGAAAACAATTATATAGAGAATTGATCAACAACAAGGACCTACTGCATAGCGCAGGGAACTATATTCAATATCCTATGATAAACCATAATGGAAAAGAAATTTTTAAAAAATGTAAAACAATGAGAGTGACAAAGGGGGTCTAGTCACTCTCAATATGAGATGACGTTGTCCACTGACCAGTAGTCGCCCCTAAGCCGACGGTCAGAAGAACAGAACAGGCTCCTTGAAGCCGACCCTACTCTGGTTCAGTACTTGTTCTGTGGCCATAAATGCAACTAACAGAATAAGGAGGGACACATCATTCAGAAAATAAATTCCCAAAATAAGCATTTGAAAAAAATGACAGAAACTCAAATTATATCCTTTGAAAAATATTCTTCAAGTGGGTTAAGAAATTACTATACAGAATAAACGTTTTTTCTTTATCTGATCTGAGGAATGAGACATTTCAAGCACATTTAGCAATGGAAAATCTCCATTGCAATGGAAGTTTATGATATTAAAAATATCCTAAATGGAGAAAAAAAATTATTTTTACAAATCCATTTTTTAAGTGAATTTGTAATCCATGTCTCAGATTATTATTCTTAAAGCATAATTTCTACTAAAAAATCAATGGAAAAAAAGACAAACATGAAAATATAAGGTTAGAAACAAAAATAATCCAAGTTAGGAAATGATTTTCCAACATTATCACATCCAGATAAAATGCAAGTTAAAGCTTTGCCTGGTCAGCCAGGTTTCAGCAGGCAATGCTGAGTCCTGTCCATGATGCCCCGGGCCACCTCTGTCTGAGTTTCAGCAGGATTTTCAATCTGGCACACATTTTCCATACAGCAGTTTGACAATGTGTAGTAAGAGCTTTTGCACGTCCACAATTTCAGCCCTGCAATTCCACTGGAGGAATGTCTCCTAAGAAAAGACTCAGGGATGCAGTCAGCAGTCTCAGCTGAGGTCATGGTCTCAGCCTTGTTTGTAGGAGTGAAAAATGCACCTATGCAAATGTCTGGGACAGAGAAATGTAAACATGGGAGAGTGTATTAGGGAAAGGTAGGTACCCATAACAACTGCAGTTTTCACGTGCTAGAGAGACATCTATGCATTACAAATATTAAGAAGAAGTGTTTCAAACATGAATCATGATTACTTCTGAGAGAGATTCTTCCACTTTACAAGATAGTATAATAATTTTATAATTGAATAAACATCATTACAGTAGCTTAAATTAACTTTAAAAATACACATTGTGACCATTTAAAACTGTACCTGTGGCGGGGGAAGGAGAGAGACAGGCACCCAGTAGATGAAATTGAACAAGCATGGTCTCCCCAGGAAGTCCTCCCAGTAAGGGCACCCCTCCCCCCAGGAAGCCCCAGAAGGCAGATGTCCAGTGGTCTCCCAGAACGGCCCCACCTCCTCCCTGAGCCTCTTCTTAGGGTCTCCACCATAAGCTCAGGAGAAAGACAGGACTGCAGTCTTCCTTTGTCACCTTTTCAGAGGCTAAACCTTTGGGGCAGGGGACATCAGTTAAAGATCAGCAAGAGGCTGGGGATTGCCCTGCAGTTGGCTGACCTTGCCTGCTGCACCAAAACCCCATGTCTATCTTTATTGATTAGCTTCTATTAATAACCCTGCAGGATTGGCAGGCATGTTGCAGGGCTGGCTGAGAGACTGTGGCCAGAGGTGTTAGGGAAACAGTCAGCATCCCTGACTGAGGCCCTGAGTCATTACTAAAGAGCCCGTGGTGTGTTTTGTAACTTGGGGGCCTGGGCCACGGCTCACTTCAGCTGGATAATTATTGAACTGACCCTTGCAATATTCAAAGAACTATCACTTCCTTTCTAAGATCTGACTTTTGCCTGGCTCTCCTTGGAGCAGATTCCCAACCCTGGGAATGTCTTGTTGTGGAGTCTGTGTCCCAGGAGCCCCCTGCACACCAGAGGCAGGAAGGATGAGGCTGTGAATTAGAGAGTTGAATTAGGCTCCAGTCTTCTGCCTTCAGGTGAGGAGGACTTGCAGCCACCATGGTCCTGGGAGCGCGTGAAATCTCCGTGAGATAACAAAGTAAAGAAATATGCAGTGGCTAAATCAGGGCACTGCACTCAGCTAACCTAAGGGAATTGTCTGATATTCTGCAATGCAATGAAATGTGACTTTGGTAAATCTCTCTGTTAGAAACAACAATACACAAATGAAGCAGTAAAATTTCCAGGGACATCATGAGGTGGTCACATAGATGTATGGAAACAGAAAGGCATAGTAAACACATTTGCTCTGTAGAGACGCAAAGGGAGGGAGAGAGATGGGAAACATCCTTAAATGAAGGGATTTGAGGCCTTAAAGTAAGTGAGAGGGATGAATAGCTGTCTGTTTATGCCTCAAATAACAAAGCGTTAAAAATATTGATTTGCCTTTTTGTCTCAGATTTGTGTTGTTGTTGTTCTTTTACTCTTTGCTCGTAATAACTATTTCACAATGAGCTACTGTCAAGACAGAAAACTCAGAAGGTCAAGATCTGAGCAGGTTGTCTGGGTTCTAAAACTGCATAAAGGTACCCTGGGAAGTTGTTAAAATGCAGGTTCTGAGGCCCTGGACCAGACTTACTAACTCAGAATCTGGATGTGGGATGTGAGAATCAGGATTTTTATCACGGTTCCTGGATAAGAAATACTGATAAGAACAGATCATATCACACGTAGGCAGATTTGGTTATGGTAAATGATAGTAATGTTAACTTTTTCAAAATTTATGTAACCATTTACCTAATTTATTTAAAGACTATTTGAAAAAAATGGATAATTAAATAATACTGAAGTAAGCATCATGCCTCTCTGGGCTATTGGAAGGAATCCACTAGCATTGTATACATAGGTGATGTGCCTAGAATGGGGTCTGGTACCAAGTAAATGCTCAATAAATTAGCTTTAAGTGGAAAGCTCTGAGGTAATAGCAAGAATATAAACACTGGAATCAGACTTGTGTGCTTTACAATTCTTGCACAGGATAGTCAATCATTTTGCAACGCCATTATTATTATTATCACAGTTATTGTTATTCTTCTTTTCCATTCCCACTGCTGCTACCCAATTTAAAGTCTTACCATCTCTCACATGGTCTCTCGTTGTGACCTTTCTTGATCTCACCTGCCTCCTGTTCCTCTCTAGGCTCTGGAGTTCTACACATGCTAAACTAGGGGGGTTGTGCAAAATGCTAAGGTAACCTAAACTCTCCCTATGACATTTGTCATAATTCTCACTTGTGCTAACATTTCATCTTTGTGCACAGGATGAAGATTAATCATTGCAATAAAAAATAGGGATTTATCTACCTTTTCAAATATTCACGTATCAGACCTCCAGCTTCAGACAGTTGTCCTCTGACAGTACAGTCTTCCAGCTGCAAGTTTGGATCAAATAACACTGACTTCCAAAAGAAATGCCCCTTTTTCTCCAAGACCTCCCCACATCAAGGTCTTCCTCAGCTTGACTTTCCTCCGAAGCTGTCCCAGGATCAAACCATCCTTGCTTTCTCCCTTTATTGGCCATTAATCTGTAATACATCTGCATGACAGACATTTTATCTTTTAAGTGAACTACCCTTTCTTATATTGCTCTCCTTATTCCTTTTACATCTGTTCCCCATCTATGATAGGGCCTGTCTCCTTTTTTCACATTTTCTATGTCATCTCTACTAGAACTTGACACACAGTAGCTGCTTAATATATAATATAATGTTGCCAAGAACTCAGTTTGTTCCTGGCACTGACTCAAATCAACCTCATGAGTTGGGTGCTATTATTATTCCCATTTATAGATGAGGGAACTGAGGCAAATAAAACTTAAGTAGCTTGCCTAAAGTCTCAAAGCAATAAAGAGTGAAACTGGGGTTCCAAACCGGGAGTCTGACTACCCAGTATTTAATCTCCTTCTGTTCATCAAATTCTCAATCATCTTGAGTTGATCTGTGGCAAATCCTCTTCTTGCTGTGAGAAGAGCCCACAAGGGGCCCAGCCCCAGGAGAGCATGAGCTTGGAGGTCCCCCAGAATACTGACTGGACAGGGACCTGCTCCCTTGTAACTCTCAGCACACCTCCCATGCCTAGCCAATTAGTACTGAAGCAGAATGAAGCACCAGGACAAAATGTGGGACCTGGGTCCCATTTGCACAGTTTGCCTGTGTAGGACGAAATGGCATCCAATGTCCCATCGTCACCTGAGAAACCACTGGAAGTCACAGAATCATCCTATGAATAACATTCAAAGGCCTTGGGTCCCACAGGCAAACAGGCCCAGCAAGATGAACCAACCCTGTTGTCTTGCCCTCATGGGCTCTGGGTTAGAGATGCCTGGAGGTATCCTTGGCAACCAAATCAAACTGCTCCTGCACTGTACACTTTCCTGTTGAGAACTTGGAGCTTGAGCCAGGTTCCTCTCCCCTCCCCAAGAGGACTCTGAGGGAATGAGGAACTAAGTTTCCAAATGTCCTGCTCATTAAGATACTTGAACATTTCCTGCGGACAGATAGGGAATCCCTGAGCTGGCCTGAAACCCTAGACCCAGGGGCCATGTAGAGTTGCACGGTGTTTATGGGACAAAGGGCAGATTATGTTTCAATTAGATACTAAAGTCTCAATAAAACTCACAAGAAAGCTCAATCATCATCACAAACAAAATGAAAGTAGCCTGGGTTCATATTGTAGCTACATGGATATGTCATCATTAAAAAACAATCCATAAGCTTCTGACATTTTTGATGCACTCTTTGCTGTAGAGGTACTTAGATGTGCTTCAGTACTCATTCCTGTTGACCAGTTTGTTTAGACTTTAAGCTGCAGCCCCATGTGAAATCCTCCAGATGCTTGCGTTTGTCTGTCGGTTGGAGGTGGCTTGCCTCCAAATGCCTCTGACCTCTTCTGCAGTCGGACCTCAACTCAATTTTGTAGCTTTTTCCTCAGCTGAAACCCTTACCAACCCTCTGGTTCAGCCACATTGAATGAGGCCACCAGCAGTTGGTGTATTGGCATGGCAGGCTCTAACCCTGCCTGGAAAGCATGCATCCCAATCTGTGTCCCTAAAAACACTCCAAGGCTCAGCTCAAACGCCACCATCTTTAAAAAGCCTTACTCCTTCCTGGCTCCCAAGGGAGTGTGTCCTTTCTCTGAATGTCCACCACTCTCAGGTCAAGAGGAAGTTGGTGTGGTGGGGAGGAAGGACTCTGGAGCCAGGCAGCTTGATTCTCAGCCCGGTTCTGCCACTTCCAGCCTGGTGTGATCCTGGACACACCACCTCACCTCAGCTTCCCCGACGTGAAACAGAGCATCATAATGCCATCTCACAATGTTATAAAGCATATATAAAACATATATACAGCTCCTAGAACAGATTGTTTGTTACTGTTATGAGGCTCTTTTCCTGTCTTCCTCCTGCACACGTGCCCGCACTCCCATAACTCTCCAGAGGTCTAAAGTTTCAAGAAGCCTCTTACCCACATGTCACCTTGATACCTAGTGTGATGCCTTGAGTATTATAGTCAGTGAATATGTAGAAATATGCATTATTTCTATGAGAATACAATCTTTCTACAAGAAGTAACCTGGTCTAGATTTAGATAGATAATATCTGAATGAACTTGACCTCCACAACAATGACCTAGATTGTTCCTAGCACCTCATACCCCACCAAGCAAAAGCCTCTTTGTTTACAATATTTTGTTATTTTGTTCTCTGCACATCAGTCAGGAATGTTTGAGCCCAGAGTGAACACAAAAATGTGCATGGTGAAATGTATAGGTATAGAATTGAGCTCGGTTTATCCTTCTAAGCACTGCATTTGTTTCCATAATTTAGGTAAACGCTATGGTTAATAGTTAACTAGGCTGGCTTCAACAAGGATCACAAAATTCACCTACCTTTACAATACAAATTGTACTGATTGGTTTTTTTTTTCTATTTACCACTCCTATTTTAAAACAAAGCACGGTCTATTTGGGCTTTGCCTCTCAATTTTTCTTGATCTTCACTAGGTGATAAATGCACCGTAGTAACAACATTAAAAAAAAAAACCTATTCTATTCAGGGAGATGCAGGATGCTCTGTAGATGGGTGGATTGCATCTCTTTTACATTTTCAGAAATAAACCCAGAAAATCTTAATTGCTATGATAATCTAGTCAGCATTTATTTTAAAGATATAGCATAATAAAAAATGTTAATCAGAAAATAAACAAGTATATAAAAGAACTGTAATAACCTTTTCCACTAAAGAGATAATTCCATTTTTTACTTTCACAATCTAATTTTGATGTTTTTCTTAACAGTATGTGATTAAAAATATTTATATGTTCAGATGTCTGATTATAAGTTTCTGGATAATTTAAAAACAGATTGTTAGAACTACTACTTTCCAATAGAAGGGTAAAAACACACAAACACTATCTGAGAACATAAAAACAATGATCTATATTCTTACATTATTTCTAAAATATTTGGCAAGATTAGAAATCATCATTATTTCTGATAGGACAGAATCTGTTTTTGATTTCATAATTATTATTTACCAAAAGCAATTCAGAGTGGGTAAACACAATGAAAAAATACACAGTAATTAATTTTTTCCGAGCAACATCCTGGATAGAACCAGGTCAGGCAAAATGCCAGATAACAGAGAACCTTCAGTAACCTACAGCACAAATGTATTTGAAATACAAAAGCGGTTCACGCTCTCTATTCAAAAGGCTGTCAGTGGTGCTGGCACCTGGGCTGAAAACACCCAGGGTCAGTTACTCTTACCCAGAATTAACTCAGATGGGAAACTAGCTGCCTGGCTAATTCCCTCTAATTGAATGTTGTTTAATCACATCGTTTCCCGGACCAGAATTCTTAAACTTACTATTTTTTTTCTTTCTGTTCCTAACTTGTTTGCCCTCACTAATTAAAGAAATGTGCCGTGTTTGAAAACAAACAAAAAATAATTGGATATGCTGGTAGGAAAATTGCCCAAGAGATCATGCCAAAAACGTGTGGGTGATTCAGAACAAGCAGTTCCCCTCCTTTTTTGGTTTCAATAGCTATTTTAAGTTGCCGGCTGAATAGGCACAACTTGGCAGAGCAGCTAAGAATAGACGTCCACCCGTCCCTCTGAAATGCAGGGGAGGCTGGCTCGGAACCTCCCGATTCCTCTGGGCTTCTGCAGAGATTGATCTAAGGAGAGCGCTGTCACTTAAGACCCAACTTTCATTCCACGCTGTCTGCAGTTAGCAGCGGAGAAAGTTTAATTCTGAACTGTGAAAAGATTCAATAAGTCACCACAAATCACCCCGGCTGAAGCCCAAACTGAGTAATTTACACAGCACTTTGTGATCTTCAAACAGTTTGCAGTGGGCAATTATTCATGCCCGACATGGGGCCGCTGGGTCCAAGCTCCCTGTTTGTTCTAAGGCCGAGGAGAGGTGTTTGAAAACCGCAAGGGACGACCAGGGGCCCAGAGATCACGGCTAATGTGACACCCCCAGGCCTAATCTTCTTAGAGCACTGGGATAAAATAAGTATCCATTACAAAATCGCCCTTCATCCTGCCCCCTTCTGAGCCCGGCCACTCTGATAGTCAGCTCGGAGACAATTGTGCGATTCTAGACTTAATCAGGTATTAGGCGCTGAGGCAGGAGGAGAGGGGCTAATCTCCATATTTAGTCCATCTGTACTGGTGGACCTGACTTGCCTGGCCCCGATAGATCAAAAGGAATTGGCAAAAATCAGATTAAGGCTGGAGAAAGGGGGGAGTTTCGAGCCGTGGAACAGGCACATTTTTTCTCCCTGCCTTGGATGTGTGTACATTTATTAAGACCGTGCGGTTAATCCCACGAGCTTTCAATGCATTGTGCTTGCCTTTTCTTCTCCTGCGCCTTCTTTCAATCAAAAAAAAAAAAAAGCCATTAAAGTGAAATATTGTATGAATTATCAACATATGAGCCCTGCACATCGAGGGCTAGTGGAGTTGCCCGGTTTAGAGAAGTCCAGCGATATGGGTGTGCAATACAGCCTGTGGGCTCGCTCGCCCGCCCGGGAAGGGACACAGGCCTGGCATTTTCTGGGACCGAGACACACGGCGGAGCAGTGTGAAGTCAGCGGAAGAGAAGATGCTAATTATTAACACAGGCTGCCACGGAGCCGGGCTGGCGGTGGGGCAAGTGTAAGCGCAGCTCTGCGACATCTGATCTCCTGGCGTCACCACCTTGCTGCAGATCTCCGAGACGGAGCCCGGGAAACATATGGGATCCACCAATTAAACTGGCTCCTGTTTCCTCCTTTAAAACGTGCTGCCACGTTAGACACAGTCGGTTATTTTCTTCCCCGCTCCTCCGTGTGGTTTTGTCTGCAATACCATCTTGCCTCTGTGGTCCCCGCCGCTGCCTCTACCCACGGGGGCTTCCAACCCAGGTCGCGTGGACAGATGGATAAGGAGGGTGAAGGATTCACACTCTCGCCGCTGTTGGCTGTCACCCGCTGTTTGTAAACAGTGACATGTGGCCACCAGCCGTGTCCTTCAAGCGCCGATAAGTTAAACGTGCAGGCGGGCAACCTTGAGCTGGCCCCCATCTCATGATGGACACGGCGCACAGCTCGGCCTGTCCCAGGCGGGGATGGAGAGAACTTGCTGCGAGAAAGGAAACGTGGTCAAAGGAGCGCGGGCTCCTCTCCTGGAAGACTGACAAAGTCCCTTCTTTTTCAGGAAGCCCCACGCAGTGCCAGAAGAGAGCCGCACGGCCGCTGGATTTTGGCAGTTGAGTCACCTCATTAGAGTGGATTAAGTCGTGATGCTGAGAAGGATAAAAGGTGAACAGCAGAGCGAGAGGACCGCAGCCGCGGCAGCGCCGAGTGTCATCTGTGGCCGACGTGTCACCGACTCTCACCCATGTGGTTCACACTTTCAATTTCCTTCTGCAGGAACCGGGTGGTAATTGCAGAGGCTGGTGCTGGAGCCGCGCGTCGGGGGCCTCCCATCCTTCGTCACCTCCTCTTGATGCTCGAATCCAGATATGTTCAAAGGCAATGGTCCAGAGCCTGCGGATTCCCCCCGGGACCTGGGGAGGGGGTGATGCCGTTCAAAAATGAACAAATAAGAAACGCACCACGTTTGCAGGATGGCAATTAAATTAGCCACCACTGTCTGAGCCTGGCTCACTCTCCAGCGTGTGGCAGTGAGTCGCACTGGCGAATCCCTGCCTTTGATTCTGCCTCACAAGACTTAAAAACACAACACAAGGACAAACTCAGGTGTCCCCTGGCATCCTGCCTCTGCCGCACGTGTGTTTCTGCAGGTGCGTCTTTATCAACCGGGGCCGCGTCGGCGTTCCTCCCAGACGCGGTGCCATGTTGCAGTTTCCCCGTCAATCTGGCTGTGCCTTTCTTCTGCTCAAATTATAGGAAATAAAGAAAACCAACTCCAGATGTAAGTGATTTTATGAGCAAGGGGTTAAGGAGTTCAAGAGGATTTTAGATTGTTGGGAAGACAGAATTGCATGGGGCGAAGCCCATCTGTGGTCAGGAAGGAAGGAAAGGACAGGAACAAAGCAGATCAGATAAACACTTGGAATAAAAATACGGAATTGTCAGACAGCTCTCCTGACTTTCCCATATTTCCCTATCTCCAGCTGTCAAGGGGATTTTTCTTTTAAAGTGGAGGGGGGCTGGGGTGGGGGCTTGCCTTTCTTGGGAAGATTAGTGAGAAAAAAACTCTAAGAGCTCTGAGCTGCACACACGAGGGTTGGTACATAATTGTGACTTATCATCTTTTGGGGCTTCAGGACAGGCAGAGGGTCACCCTCAAGGCACCTGATTTCATGATGCTGCCTCTGAATCACCAAGTCTGGCCAATGCAGGAGAGACGCAGGGCAGAGCCCGCAAAGATGGTATCGCTAGCATTGGGAGAATGTTCCTGAAAGGTGGAGTCTTTGCTCATCAACACACCCGGGCATTTTTGTAAAAAATAAATGAGATTTTGATGTGGATTGAATACACTGTATTGTTAGTAATTTGACATCCACAGACTAAATAGAGAATTTCTACTTAGACCAGGCACCCTTTTTAATCCTCAGCACAGGTTAGCACAGAGAGGTGGCTTCCTTATATTGTGTGTGTGTGTGTATGTGTGTGTGTGTGTGTGTGTGTGTGTGTAAGGCTGCCATCCATCCTACCCCAGGGACAGCGAGCCTTTCAGTGACGATTCTGGAACGCACAGCCTCCAACCTAAGGAAATGCTGCATGCATCCAGACCCTTGTGCCGGCCAGTCAGATGCTCATCCAGGGCCTCACCGTCCTCTCTCTCTAAGCCGATTTCGAAGGCCCAGCCCAAGCCAGTGAACACAGTGTCCTGAGATGAAGCCAGTCCCCAGGAGAGGGAGGCAACCCAGCATGCTCAGTCTAGGAAGGGACCTTGAGAACACAGAATGGAACACGTGAATGGCTGGCTGGAGGTGCCTGGCTTGCTGGTGGAGCCACTGTAACAGAAGCACCACTCCACCTCTGAGGCCCAGAGATGGGGGGACAAGAGACCCTGTTGTGCAACGGTTTACCTCTCGCACCCTTCTGATATGGGAAGCAGGGGCCCAGCAGTTGGAATATCTTCTCTGATTAACTGCTAGACGGCCTCCAGCAAATGCAGACTCTTAGACATCAAACCAGCATCAGCTCAGAAGCAGAATTTCTTCCCTGTTTCCTGTGATGTACCCAAGTCCAGCTCTGGCCTCGCTTCCCGGTCTTTTTTTCCCCTCTTTAATCAAATTCCTTGGCAATGGATAACCAAGGAGACAATGGAGATGGACCCCGCCAGATTCCAACACCATTTCTGTCCCATCATCTTGATTATTAGGCTTGTCCTATACCTTAAACCCAAGGATTCTGCTAATGATACATCAGAGAGGCCTGAAGGAGACAGGGCACCCTGAACTGTCCATGTTTTGGAGGCCAAGCCCTTGCCTTCCACGAGCAGGGCCATTGAACTGGAGGACCTTTGCCTCAGCAAGTCCAGGTCCCCTAGTTTGTGATGGCTCAGCTCAGCCCCACTGCAGGACACGGGAAATCAGGGGCCTGCACTGAGATGGTGATGGGTCCCAGGGAGGTGACACTGGGTGATGTGGTGATGGGTCCCAGGGAGGTGGCACTAGGTGACATGGTGATGGGTCCCAGGGAGGTGGCATCCTGCTGTAACAACACCTGTGCCTTGAGTTCTACGGGGAAACTACACCCTGTGCCTTAGTCTGACCATAACATTGGAGGAGATATCTGGGTGCATACAAAAAAATGAAGTACGAACATAGCATTGGTCAACTATAAGCTTTATTTCTTAATATGCTCAATTTAAAAGATTTAGTGATAATTCTCCAATAGATAAAAATGATATAATTAATGTGTGAATACATGAATTCTCATCTGTATAACCAAGGTAATGATATAAATCAAAGGATGATGTAATGTAACAATGTGAAATATACAGAAATGTGTAGAAAGACACACACGTTAATATAATAATGCTGTATATTTATTGAATAAGCTCATTATTCCTATTCAGGGGATCCAGGATACTTTAAGAGTTTTGTGTTTTCCGATCACCTTATTAGAAACAGATTAAGAAAATGATAGCAGTTATATTGGATGATTAATTACCACTGTCCCAAATTGTGCATTAGCTTGTGGCTGATCCCGGCCCAAGAGCTGTCCTCACCATCACTGTACTGCAGGCCTGTGGTGTCCAATACCACAGGCCCAGAGCCATCCACGCAAATAAAGCAAATGTGGACAGAATGGTTTTAGCATCTACTGTAGACCCGTTGCTGTTCTTTCAGAGACAAGACCTGGCAGGCCAATGTATTCCCACGTGAGACCAATCTGACTGCTGGAGCTGGTGGTGATAAACCCTGGCTTTTCAGGCTGGAAGGTGTGGGAGCTGAAAGAGGGACCACATGGATCATGGGGTCAGTGGAGACTGCACCAAGGTCTGTGCCCCGTGGACCTGCTGTGGGTACACAGGTAAGAATGTCCACCTGTGCTGATGCCTAGTAAGCAGGCAGCTCTCCAGAGTTGGGTCTTGTCTTGGCTGAGTAAATCCTCCACAGATGAAACACATTACTTAACCTGAATTATCTAAAAATTACATATGTTACTGTTCTTCCCACATGAAACCATGTTCATCTGATAAAAAAAGGGTGCCTTCATGGAAAGCCACCGTCTCTGTCACCCAGGGCCTCAAGAAGTCATCCTTCAGAAAGCCTGGCTGGCTCACCCCACTCTGTCTCCCCGAGGTGGGGCTAACCCTGTCCTCTGAGCTCCCAACGTCTTTGGGCTCCGCCGTGTCTCCCACTGTCTTGTGCACATTTGGTTTGTCGTGTTGTCCAGTGAATGCTTGTGGAATGACGGTATGTGATCCATTCAGGGATTTGCTGAGGGATTGCCGGCCAGATATCCAAGTCATGGCAACATGGCGGTACTTAAAACCTCTCTGCTGATGGATCTCAAGACTGTGAATCTCTTTAGTTCTTGCTTGGGAGAAAATACACGTGTCGCTTAAAGCTCACCGATTTGTTACTCGCATGTCAAATCTTTACAGTGAAGATCCTCAGTTAAGATGATCTGGTCCAGATCCGTACGTTAGTTCAGGCCCCTTTGCCCAGTGTCTCACGGAGCTGGATGTCTCATGGTACTGTGTGCATGTCACAGTACCCGTGTGTTTATTGGACTCACAGTAAATATGCATCTGGTTGTGGCTGCCTTGTCATGAAAAGTCCTTCTTTGCATGCAGGAAAGTTCTGCCAGTTCTGGAAACTCTGAGGAACTCCTTGGGATCGAACTCGAGTCACGAGTCTGTGTTTGTTTTGCTGGAACAGCAGCACTGATACCTGTTTAGTTCCTGATTCAATACATCTTTACACACTCCAGGGAGAGGACCAGTGGCCTTACCACGCAGCCACCTTAAAATACAGCATCACCTTCATGTCATAAACCAGTTTATTTTCTGTGTTGTACTGCAGACTAAGGATGATACAAAGTCCAGCTTTCATGTCCATGAAGGCCAAGCCCGTGTTGGACAAGGCCGAGAGTGTGGACAGCCTGTCAGCACCGGAGGACGTTTTTGCGAGAAGGTCACAGACCTGAATGCATTAGTGAGGCGGGCGATGCACGGTGGCCCCGGCTTCCCCTCGGTCCCTGGCAGCAGCTGCACATTAGATGACACACCCTTTCAGCTCTAAGTGCTGCTGCTGCCTGTTATCGGCCAGTCGCCAGCGGGCTCAGGGGAGCAGCGCTATCTCCTATGGCCATGAAAATTGATATTGAACATGGAAGGGAAAATCTCACAAGCTGATAGCAATTAGCTAAAAAGGATTTGCGACTCCATGATTCATCACTCCAGGGGACCAAAGTCATTTGCAGACGCTGTTTCCAGAGTCCCCGCGCGCAGCTCCGAGCTCTGCCTCTGTTTCCCTCCCACTGGGGTGTGACATTTTCAGCTTTCACAGCCCCTTTCCAGAACAGAGGCTGTCGCAGGTGGGGACTCTTCTGTCACAGATGCTTTCATGAGAAGGTGCTCAAAGCCAGGCTCAGATGCTTACTTCTATTTAGATATTCAAGTCGGAAAATGGAAATCCGTTTCCTTAAGAGTTTGCTGTGTTGTTTTTGTTTAGGGAAGTAATTTGTGACTCTGGGTCAGTAGGAAAATTTTACCTAAGTTCATCAGAATAATAGTGCTAAGGTACCAAAAGTGTCTCGAGATTATTTTCCAAAAAGAAACGCTTGACCCAGGTAGCCACCCCTTTATTCTTGATCGCCGAGTTGCACAGACCCCTGGCATGTGACCCCAGTGCCAGCCCAGTGGAGGCTGTGCTCCCTTCCATGGTGGTGGGGCTTCCTGGCCGCCTGGGCCCACCTGCAGCTCTGGCTATTTAATCTATGTATCTGGTGCCAAGCATTCCATTAGAATAATATCCCAGACCTTCTCTATTTCTTAAATGGACAGAAAATTTCTGTGCAATTTTGTCACAAATGATGCAGAAAATCATGCCCTGAGTGTTTCTCCATGTAGAACTGTGACAGACCTGAAGAGGAAAGTTAAACATAAATGCTTTTATGACCCCAGAGAAGGGAGAGAGCGCTGGAACTAGCATTATAGAGCAGAAATTATGAAGGAAAATTTTATTTATACAATTTTCTTTACTATTTATATATGTGAAATAAATCATATATTTATATACTCTAATTTTAATGTCAATGTGCATATATGTGCATATACATATATCTGAATACACACACACACATGCATCGAAATTAAAAGCTTCTTTATGACCAAAAAATACCATAAACAGACCAAAAAGAATGCCGCATGTAACCTCATCATCAATTAGCGTGGTGAGATTCATACAGCAATTCAGATTCATACACCTGTCCCTCCAGTGACAGGTGCCTAATATCACATCTGACCACAGGAAGGCTTGGCCGGGACTGGGGGGCTATCTGATGGCCGTGCAGACCGGGGGGAGGGCCAGTGTGGGGAGCCCAGAGACAGCCCCTCCCTTCGGCCCCGCCTCAGCATCCTGTGGGGACCAGTCCCCCGTTGTATGGGTCAGGGAGGGTCAGCCATCCATCCATTTCCAGCTACAGCTTCTGGCTTCCTCCTGCTGGGCACAGAGCCGCCCTTGCTCTACTAGGGTGTATTTTACCTTGAATGGTCCATGCAGTCAAGTGTGCAGCAGTGATTTTGTGGCCAGCAGGAAATTGTCTGGACGTGTGTGGAAGATTAGGGACAGGAAGGAACCCACTCTGAGAAATGTAGGTGCCTCTGTGGGAGGGCGGGCTGGCAGCAAGGTGGAGGAAGCATAGCCAGGTCGACACAGTTGCTCCCCGGAGACCAGGAGACTCTGGGAGGTGGACTTTAGGTGGACGAGGTGCCCACGGGATGGACAGGACGTTGAGGGTCTCCAGAGGACCAGTTTCTGCAGCACCTGTGGCAAACCTAGAAATGGGTTAAAACTAGAAAGTAGGGGGGTAAAGGTTGAATAACAGCATGGAGAGAGCTTCTCTTCTGGGGTTGGAGAGGAATTCTCGGTGGGCAGTAACATTGCATTCAACACACAGTGGGCTTCAGGATGATTCAGAGATACTTCATGTGCCTGTGATCTTAGAGCTCCAGTAGGTCTGTTAGTTATGTCATCAACTGCATTCAGCTTATGTTAATGTGGTGATATGTTCCTTAGTTGCAAAGTCATTGCACTGACCACATTTATAGGTCCTAGAAACCAGAGGATCATATGGGTAACGTCTGGAAGTTTCGGGATCTCTGAAATCCATCTCTTGCCAATTCTGAACCAATGATGGGTGATACCGGCATCCTTAGATCAGGCTTCCTCCTCCCCATTTCTTCCTCTAGCTCTTTCTTTCCCTCTTTCCCCAGAGGATGGATCTCCTTATGTGATAGTCCCCATGCTTAACTTCCTGCTGATTATTTCAGAAACGATCCCTGCCCTGCGCCTGGGAATTCCAACCCCGAGAAATTGGAAACACCCTCTCAGCTCCCAGAAGGGAGCTTCCCCTTCTGGCTTTGGTCTTGTGAACATATTTCCTCTTTGGATGGATGTTGTGCTTGCTCAGGGCCCCCAGGTCTATTTGGACTTGGGAACCATCTCCTCCCCCATGCTTGGTATAAGCCTGTGAGTTCCCGAAAAATAGCCCTCTTATCTCATCCATGTGCTCCAATTAGAGGGCAAGTTGTCTCCTTGTGTCTCTGACTCTGAGATGGAGAAGTTCCACCCCTCACAGCCCAGGGCCAGAGCAGGTCACAGGGCAGCCCTGCAGGAGAGCTGAGCCACGTACCGTGTGTCCTCTGTACCACGCTGGCTGTGTGATGCCAGCGCTGCTCTGTACAACATCTGCTTAGCAAGCCGTGGTCAAAACTGCTGACGGCTCTGATCCTGGCGGGAGATGTGAAAACAGGTAAACGGATCCCTCCCTGGGAACTGGATCTCATAACCTTGTGTCTCAGAAAGGTCAAATAAGATAGATAAGAAATATGTAAATGCAGAGGAGTGCATTTGGGAGCAGGTTGGGGAGGGAGAGAGCTTGGCTCGCGGAGTGGGGACAGGAAATGTGAGCTGTGGGTGGGATGGCGCTCTGGCTCTGCAGCCGCTGTTCCCAGACTGACAGCTTTGACCTTGAGAAGGCCAGTTCTCCACCTTCACCTCTCCAGTGCTCAGGCTAGGAACCTACAACTGCATTGGTGATTGGGGTGAGCCAGCATGGGCAGCAAGAGAGTTGGACCCGTGCTGGGGAGACTCTGATGGGCGGGGTACATTCTGTTCCCCACTGACTCACTTTTCCAGTGCCAGAGTGCATGTCCTTTGGGATGGAACTCAGAGTGCACCTCTGCTGGTCTCATATTTGCCACCATTACCCTTCTGCTTCCATCAGCATTTTATTTCTCTTTCTTGGGCACTTACCATTTCCTTCCCCTCCACATAAATGCCTCTGTTAATCCACTACCCCTAAGTATCTCAGGGAGGGATGGACAGGTGTGGACGCTGTGGTGTGGCTCCAGGCCAGGGGTCTGGGTCTGTCTGTACCCTCGATCCAACTCTGGCCCACGGGAGACCTGGAGCAGGTTCCCTCTGTGCTCAGTGTTCTCACCATGAACAGAGCTCAGTACCATATCCCCCTGTCAGATGGTCTTATTTGAGTGACTTAACTATATTTGCAAAGTACTTAAAATAATGAAAATGATACACATGCACACACACACAAGTTACTTGTTCCTGAGGACCCAGCCATGCCTTCTTCTTGTCCATGTACCCAGTGCCAAGCTTGGTGATATGAACAGGCTGCAGGGTCAACTGGATGGGTTGCACAAAGAAGTTCAGGGAGGCCCTCAGTAGCCGCCCAGTCCTTCGAGAAGGCTGTGTGCCCATGGGCTCTTGTGCCCCCTCCTTGAGCCTCTGGATCCACTGGCTCTTCAGGCTCTGTGGCCTTCAATCAGCGAGGCCTTAGCCCAACCCCATGGCCTGGAGCTGCATGCGCCCCAGGCAACTCGGGGGCGTTCACTTCCCAAGGACAGGCTTTTGGTCAATAGAGACAGGCTGGATGAACATGTCCTCCCTCTGACGCCCCTCCTGTGGCCCCTCTGAGTCCAGGGCACAGGGATCCTAGCAGGAAGGTCCCAAGGGATAGGCAGCCACTCCACGAGGCATCGGCCTTCGGCCCTGTACAGGAGCTCTCTGCCTGGACCCTGCTTCCTGGGGAACCAGGGCTCCCACCTGCCTCACAGGCTCTTCTGAGGCCAAAAAAGCACAAAGCAGATGCTTCAGTGTGCTCTCGCTTCTTAAAAGTGACTAACGTACGCCATACACATCAAGGAAGCCATAGGTCCAGAGGTGTCCCTTGCATAGACCAGGGCCTACTGGACAAACTTGGCCCTCAGGGAGGAGGTTTGCACCCTCAGGGTCCAGCTCCAGTGGTGTGGGCCCTCCAGGAGAAGGCCCAGGGCCCACATGAGCACTTCATTAGGGGTCATGGTTGGCGTGGCTGGTGGACCCTCACCCCTCATCATTTTTTCTGGTGCCATCTTGGTTTTGATTCAAAGGATGATCATAGATTTTATGTTTCCTGGAACCGAGGTAACAAAGTACCACAAACTAAGTGGCCTAAAGCAAGGAGCATTTACTTATTCTCTCCCAGTCCTGGAGGCTAGAAGGCGTCGGCAGGGCCACATTCACCCAGAAGCTCTGGAGAAAGTCTTCCTCTCCTTGCCCGGCTTCTGGAAAATCAGGTGTCCCTTGGCTTGGGGCCGTGTCACTCCAGCCTCTGGCTCCATCTTTACATGTCTCCTCAGTTTCTACCCGTGTATTTTCCTCCGTGTGTCTCTGTGCCCTATCCCCTCTTTTTCCTCTTGTAAGGACAACTGTCACTGCATTTAGGGCACATCCAGATAATCCAGGACAATCTCTTCTCCAGATTCTTAACTTAGTCCCATCTGCAAAGACCCTTTTTTCAAATAAGTTCCCATTCGTGGGTTCCTCTGGTCAGGACTTGAACACAATTTTTTAAGGGCCACCGCTCAATCAACTGCAGATGCCTTTGGAGACGTTGAAGAAGTAGAGTGAATTTGAACAAACTGTTCTATGGAGAGGTAAGAGGGACACAGGTAAGTCACCGCCTTTGGCCCTAGAAAGTACACTCTTAGGAACCACAGGTCCATGAGTGAAGAAGGAGGCAGATTAATTCTTCACAAATGGTTTCATGATTTATTTAATTTTTGTACAAAATCCTATTGTGTATTTTACCAAGCCTTATTTTTTTACTTTTTGTGAGCATGCTATAGGCTTAGCATAAATCACGGTGAATACTAGCACTGACTTTGCACTTCCACTGAGCCTTATGTTCACAGGAGTTTGATTGTTTTGGAACTACGTTCATTTTATGGCTTTAACTAAACAGAAAAAGCAAAGTCCTAGCATTAGGCCATGTGCCAGTATCCATGGATTTTGTAGCTCGTGAAGAATCTGCTGTCACTTCATCCTTGCTTACTCCTTGGGTCATTGTCCCAGCACCAGGGACCTGGTGGGTCCCCACCTGTTTGTTGGTTGACTTTTGGAGAATAAGGGCAAAATGGGACTTGCGGGTTAGAGAAAGTTGTGGGAGATGTGGTTGGAAAGTAGGTTGCTTCCACTCTAGGAGCCACAGGCCAGCAGTTTTGAGTCCAATCTCTGGAAATTGAGGAACTTCGGAAAATTTTAAAGCAGAGAAGTGCCAGAATTTGGATAAGAAGGACAAGCCATTCCCATGGTTGTGGTCTATTATGGCTTGAATTGTGAACTCCCCAAATTCATGTGTTGAAGAACTATTTGGAAATAGGTTGATTGCAGACATAATTAGTTAAGATGAAGTCATGCTGGGGTAGGGGGAGATTGTACCCTGAGAGATATGAAATGTGGAGGAAAGAAATCAAAGGAGATTTAAATAAATGGAGATAATCCTGTTCAAGGATTGAAAGACTCAACACTGTGATGATGTCGTTTCTCCCTAAATCGATAGATAGGTTTAAGATTCTTTTTGTAAATAGAGGCAAGCCTTTTCCAAAATTTATATGAAAATCTAGGTACTTGAATAGCTAATATTATTCTGAAAATGAAAAATAAAGTAGGAGGAATCACTCTACCCTATTTAAAGACCGTCTCTGTCTCTGTCTGTCTGTCTCATTACACACACACACACACACACACAGTAAGACTGTGTGATCATGTGATACTGGTGGAGGAATAGGACATAGACTTATAAAACAAAATAAGAGAACCCAGAAATAACCCCTTACAAGTACAGCCAGCTGATTTTTGACAAATATGAAAAAGCAACTCAATTGGAGGAAGGAAAAACTTTACAGCAAATGTCGCTGAAGTGATTGAAGACCCCTAGGAAAAAATTAACTCAGGGTAAACTGTACGTCTCATACAAAAATTCACTCAAAAGGGATCATGGATTTAACTGTAAAACATACAAGTATGAAACTTTTACAGGATAGTATAGAAGCATGTCGTTAGGAGTTAGGGCTGGGTGAACAGTTCTTAGACATGATCAAAAGCACAATGTGTAAAAGATAAATAAATACGTTAGACCTCACCAAAATTAAATATTTTTGCTCTGGGGTAAGGCAGATGATAGTACAAGCTGCGGGCTGGGAGAAAATATTACCAAAGCCCATATCTGACAAAGAATCCATACCTAGAACGCATAAAGAATTCTTAAAATTCAACAATTAAAAAACAAATAGTCTCATTGGAAAATAAGCAAAATATGAAGATGTTTCACCAGGAGCGTGTATGGGTGGTAAATAAGCACGTGAAAAGGGGTTTGCCATCACTGGCCAGTAGGAAGGGATGAATGAGTACCTCGATGAGCCAAATGCTGTGAAAATGAGACAGAGGATGTCCCCTGCATTGTGTGGGGGATGTAAAGTGGGCCAGCTACTCTGGAAAGTAGTGGAACAATTTCCTTAAAAGAAAAGCAAAACAAAAACGTTAACCACACAACCCAGCAATTGTATTCCCAGGCACTTAATCCAGAGCAAAGAAAATTTACATCCACACAAAAAACCGCAGGACTGTGCAAAGCAGCGTTATTTGCAACACTCCAAACTATAAACTGCCCGAATGTCCCTTTGCAGAAGAATGGTCACGCACACTGTGTCCATCATACTTTGGAATTCTGGAACATGATTCAGCAATGCAGAGGGAGAAATTCTGTATGTGCACAGCTACGTGCATGGACCCTCTGGGTATCATCTGAATAAAAATAAGCCCATCCCGAAAGGTGACATATTACATGATTCTGTTCGTGTGATATTCTTGAAATTACAACATGATAGATGGAAAACAGACCAGTGATTGTCCAGATTTAGGGAGGAAGAGTCTGACTATAAAGGGTGGTGTGGGGAGATCAGTGTGGTGCTGTCACAGTCCTGGGTCTGGATTATGACATGGTCACAAGGATTTACACCTGTGATCAAATGGCATCAGATCATAGACATACATCACATCAGTGTCAGAGTCCTAGTTTTGAAGTTGTATAATAATGTAGCATGTCATCACTGAGGAAACTGAGTGAAGAGTACAGGGAACCTCATTGTACTATTTTTGTAATTTCCTGGGATTTATAATTCTTTCAAAATAAAACATTACATGCAGAAAAAAAAAGCCAAAAATGAATGAATTTTAAAATGAAAGTATGCATAAAGAAACTAAGCCTTGGGTACAAAGAAATATACCTCAAAACACAGAGTGTTGAAGCCACCAAACAAAGGGCACAAGGGTAGATGTTTGTGCTCATGTGTGATTATAAAGCCAGTAACACCATGCTGTAAAAAGTATATTGGCACAGCATAAGCAGAAAGGGTATTAAATTGTGCATGGGAACAGCCAACACCCTGTTTAGGATGAGAAGGAAGTAATACAGAGAAGGACTCAAACATAATCTTTAAGATGTTTCTTCTTTAAGAACCCTGGAACAAATATGGGAAAAATGAGAGGTTTGGGAAAGCAAGTGGTTAATGAAAGTATTGCTTCTATTTTTCTCTGTACTTTTCTGTAATCTTGAAGTATTGTATAAATTATGAGAGCGAGCCACACAGAGAGAAAGACAGAGACATAAAGAGACAGAGAGACACTTAAGGCCCTTTTCTAGAGAGCAGAGGAGGCTGAGGAAGGCTGTGACAGCTTTAGAAGCAATGGATAGAGGAAACAACAGTGTTCTGAGCCTGCTGATTTAACTGCATTTTGCTTTGAAATTGAATGATAGATTTAGAGTGATTTCTGATTCAATCAGAAGAGGCAAGTGTAGATATTGTGTGGGTTTAGTAAGAGAAACACAGAGGGCACATCTCTCCCTGCAGGCTGCAGCTCCTGATGGCAGGTTAAAAGGGAGAAAGAGTTTTCTCTCGGGCTGGGGTTCAGGGTAATTCTGGAGTCAAGAGTGAGGCCACAGGAGTGGAGACAGCAGGAAGTACCGGCCGCATGCCAATAAGGGCCTCTGCCTCGGATGCTCACCCCAAACACCCTGCCAGTGTGCGACATACTGCCTCTGGGGCCCGGTTCTCAGAGCATCTTCTCTTCCTGTCCTCTCTGCTGGGTTTGGATTTGGGGGTCTCAGACCCAAGGAGCTCTTTCAATTTAATTTTGTGTAGCCTCAGACCAAGATACCACTTGTGATATGTACCAGTGTTCTGTTCTTCTCCTGAGCAGAGGGACCACCCTGCATCCCCATCACCACACACAGAGGTTAACATTCTCTGATGAACACCCATTGGTTAGGCATTACATTTATTCCTCTGAACAAAGAGACTGTGTTCTTTAACCACATGGACTGTTGGTTGTAGAGGGCTGCTATCCACTGAATGTTTGTGCTCCTCCTCCCACAATTCATGTGTTGAAATCTTAACCACACGGTGATGGTATTAGGCTGTGGGACCTTTGGGAGTTAGTTAGGCTGGGGCCCTAAGGAATGGAATTAGTGCCCTAATGAAAGAGGCCCCACAGAGTCCCCAAATCCCTTCTGCCATGTGTGGCCACAGAGAGTATACAGCCATCTATGAACAAGGAATCGGACCCTCAGCTGACACCATATCTGCCAGTGCCTTGACCTTGGACCTCCTGACCTTTAGAACTGTGAGAAGTAAGTCTCTGTTGGTCATCAGCCAGCCAGCTTATGATATTCTGTTATAGCAGCCCGGACAGACAAAGGCAGTGGCACCAGAAACATCCTTTATTTCAGCTCTCCTAGTTTTACAAGGAAAGGAACCGAGCCTCAAGCAGTGGAACGATTAGACCGAGGTGATAAAGCAGCAGTGAGAGGTGGATCCAGGGCTGGAATCTGGGCCCCTGACAACATGCCCTGAACTTCAGGGTCTCCCTCCGGGGCCGCCCACCTACCCGACCCCTGTCTTCTGCAGCTACACACTTTACAGCACTCACAGAGCCCAGCATGACACTGAGCAACCCCATCCAGAGGAAAGTTTGGTTAAGAACTCAACAACAGAATAGAATTTGTTTTCAACATGAAAAAAGGTTTTTTGAAAAATAATTTATGGTTAAATATTATTTGATTAAAAATAGAGGGCACCATGCAACTTTGGCAACAGAGTTTGACACTTGTGCACATTGGTACTTAAGATGGTGTTCTTTGAGGACTTGGCACCTGAGGCCTCCATCCAAGAGCCACTGAGATCTGAGTCCCATCAACAACCAGGAGAGGGACCTCAGAAGGGCATCTGGCCCCAGCTGACAGTGAGGGTGAGATGACCCAGCCCCAGGTGACACTGTAATCACAGCCTGTGACAAACCTCGAGCTGGGGCCCAGCTAAGCTGCATGTGGATGGCTGACTTACAGAAACTTTGAGAAAATAGATGTTCATTGTTTTCAGTCACTAAATTTGGGGGTCGCCTATTAACAGTCATCAATTACTAAGACAAAAACTTTCCCAGAATGGAGTTCAAAAATAAAATGTAAGTATATATTTTAAAATCGTTATTTTCCCTCTCACTAAATAAACTTCCAACTTTCCCTGACCATAATAATTTGAGAGACATTATCCAGTTCTGCATAAAATCTGGTCCCTCTACAACATCATCCCTAAATGGGATTATTAATGCAACTCTAGTCTTTGAATGAAAAAAAATGCTCAAATTGATTATAAAGTAGCAAAAGCACCTGAAGAAGTATGTTCCTAGGTGGCTTTGTCAAAAATCACTGGGGTGGATTTGATTTGTTGGGCAGATTCCAGTTTGGCTAATAGTGGATATGTGATGTTTAAGTATTTTATGTACACCCAGAGGCCCTTTTCTGATTTACAGAGCTTTTGCAAACACTGAAATAAATATACAGAAATGCTGAAAAAAATTAAAGAAAATATTTCCACCTCCTGCAGTTCACTGGCAACTTGCTGCTGGGCTGAGCTTGACAAGTATGCAAATATCCATCCAATTGCTACCACACTGCCAATTTCACAGGGTTTAGAGTTTCTTATCAAAAAGTGTGCAAAGGATTCTGTGCAGCAGATGAAGTGATGGGCGCTGACAATCTGACTTTGCTCATTTGATCTATCATGAATTAAATGGAAATAAACATGCCTATGGGAGAGAAAGTGGTTTGGTTTTTATGGCTGAGCCTCTGTGGAGCAGTGACCACTTTCTACACCCCCAGGCAATATATGGACTCACCAGGAAAGAGAGAGCATGGTGGTACTCGGGTATGGTCTGGGGCATCAGCTGGGAGTCAGCAAGTGTGTCTTCAGGATTTAAAACAAGAGGGAGCCTTATTCACACCACTGCTGGGAAATATGTGCTTGGTTCCCACTTGCTGGGGAAGAGGCCACGGTGGGGAGAAAGCATGTTAAATGGTAGAAAAGCAGTAAGGAAATCACAGCACCGCGGAGGAGGGGGATCCAGGAGTGCAAACCTGTGAGCATGGTGGGATCCCAGTGTGAGCTCCCCAGAAGCAGAGCTGGAGACAAAGGTTTGAGTACAAGCAGGTGCTTTGAAAAGAGGAAGAGAGGAGTGAAGAAGTGATACAGGGAAGGGAGGACACCAGTAGAGGATGCACCAACAGACAGGTGAGCCCTGGAGACCCCGAGGGCCTGGGATACCATGTGTATTGTTCCAGGAAGCGGGGTTGTTTTCTGTCAACTCCCATCCATCATCAAGGGCTGCCCTAAGGAGTTAGTTCTCGGTCACCTCTAGCCCCCTCCACACATGGACCAAGCATGACCCCAGCCAGAGAAAGACCTCAGGCAGAGTCACTTTTGCAGTACAAAGCCCTCAACGCTTATAGAACTGGTGAGCGCAGAGGGGAAATCCATGGGGCTCTAACGACATCAGTGGCCATTTCTCATGGCAAAGTTTAACCAAGGTTCTTTCTTCATTCTGCTCTACAGTGCAGTCCTGAAGAGGCAGAGGAGAGCTAAAATATTCCTGTTGCTCAGGGCAGCCCAGTGATGGAAGCTTCCAAATACAAGGAATGTTTGTGATTGGTGGAGCAAAACAGAAGCCAAGTGAGCAGACTCCAGAAGACCCAGGTTTCCAGAAGGCCCAGGGTTGGCCTGTTTGTCTACCCACCCCATGTCTCCCCCACCAGCATGATTCCTACCATATGGTAGGTGCTCAATGCATATTTAGTGAATAAAAATGCATTAATTCATAAATGGAAGAACGGAGACTATATCCCATGGGTGGTGATGTATAGGAGCCCAGTGAGGACTGTTAGCATTGTGCGTGGGGACACAGTTGGCGATCCCTCTGGAAGAATGGATGAGGGCTTGGGAGCAAGAGTTCCCGTCATGGGGGCTGTCCTGGGGCTCCAAATCATTACTATGAAGCATCTTCTTCCACTTGACCCCACAGTGGGAAAACCCATGTGAAGCGGGGCTTGTATGTGGTGGTGAGGAAGGCTCTGATATAAGCGATACTTCTATTTGTTGAATGAGTTTTGAAAGTGACAGTTTGTTTACAAACTGAAAATTTAGAGCATTAGGCTAGATAATATTTATTGCCCTCTTTTTAGAGCTAAAAATAATCTGTGGTTTTGTTTAGAATGGGTAAGCATAATGAAAAGCAATTTCAAAAACATCCAAAATCTTTGCTCTGTACACTGGAAAATTTAAGTTACTCACATGATTATTTTGCATTTGCCTGTTTGGTTGCCATTCTTCATGCTCTTTATGTTTTCCTTTAGAAGGAAGTTACCATATGGAACTTTCCTTCAACCTAAAGAATATATTTTAGCATGTCTTGTAATTCAGGTGCTCTGGTAACTCAGCTTTCACTCCACTTTCTCTCAGTTTTTGCTTATCTGACAATGGCTTCATTTTATTCTAATTTTTGAAGAACATTTTGCTTATAGAATTCTTCATTAGTAGATTTTTTTTTCTTTATCAGTTTAAAGATGTCATTTAGTCTCCTGGCCTACAGTGTTTCTGATGAGAATATAGGCATCATTTGTATCATTGTTTTCCTATATATAATGTTTCTTTTTTCTTTGGCTGCTTTCAAAATTCTTTTCTATATATTTAGTTTCAGTCATTTGACCTTGATGTTCCTAGATGTGGCTTACTCTGTGTTTATTCTACTTGAGTTTGGTGGATCTTCTTGGGTCTGTATATTGATGTGCTTTCATCAAATTTGGAGAGTTTCTGGTCATTATATTTAAAATAGTTTTTCTGCTCCATCCTTGAAATTCTTTTGGGGATACCAGCTTCACGTATTTAACCACATTTACTGTTGCCTGATAAATCAGTGAGACTCTATCCAATAATTTCTTTACTTCTGTTCTTCACACTGGATAAATATTAATTGCTCTATCTCAGGACACTGACCGTTATTCTGTCATATTTAATCTGTTAAGGTAATCTAGTGACTGTTTTCATTTCAGATATTGTAATTTTCAGTTCTAGGTTTTTTTATTTATTTAACAATTGCTATTTCTCTGCTGATATTCCCTATCTGTTCACTCATTAAGACCATATTTTCTTTTACATCCTTGAACATATTTATATCTGCTTTAAATATCTGTGGCTGCTAAATCCAACATTCGGACCATCTCAAGGTGTGTTTCTGTAGTTTGATATTTTTCTTGACTATGGGTCACATTTTTGTAAGTCAATTTTGATTGAGGATGATATACTCTAAAGTCTCTGAATTTTGTTATATTCCTCTGGAGAGTGTTGAATGGTAAAGACTTCATCTATATAACATAAAGTTCAATTGTTGACTGATTATTGTGGACATTTTAGACTTGGTTTGTTGCTTTTTTTGATTAGAAATGTGGAAAGGCTGAGTGTTTACCAAATCTATCTAACTTGACATGACTAAATCTCCAAATTCTGTCTTTTCTGTGGATTGTGTTATACTTGACTTTCTACCTTGTTAATCTGGGCCTAGAGAATGCCTTAATCTAAATTATAGTCCTTACATCTATGCCTCAGTCTTTCTCATGTCTCAGATAGAGGCTGGGATGTCCTTGAGTTCTTTTCACTCTGACTGGTCTGGAAACAAATGTCTCTCAGCATTGCTTAATCTCATACTTTCAACCCTGTAATTGACACTTGAACATAAACTTCACCTTGTGTGTATCCAGACTGATCCTCAGCTAATGGTTCCCACACTGAGATTTTTAGACTGTGGCCTTTCTCTGCCTGCTTTCCAATGCCTCAGAACTGTTCAGTTTTATAATTTTATAGCAGAAGGGTTCATCTGATACCAGTTATTCTGTCATGGCTAGGAGGAAAAAATATTGTCATTATTTTGAAAAAATAATAAACTTGTGAATTTTTAGTCAACATTTAGATTTCTATATCTAAAATGTTTTTAAAAAGTGAATATATTTGTTAGTTTTTTTTTTTTTTTCAATTAAGTATCCTTTTGTTCATTAGTAACACTCAGGGAGTGAAAAGATTTGGGGACAGTAGAATGTGTTAGGAAATTTGAGGAGGAGAACAGAAGTGGGAACCCTTTCTTCAGGGTGTCATCTTGCTAAACATAGTTCAGCCTGAGTTAATGAGAAATTTGGGTCAGAAAGAAGGTTAAAGTTTATCTCAATATAGACAAAGGAACAAAGGCCTGATGAGGTTAAACATTCTCATCAGAATCACACAACTATTTGATTGCCTGACATGGAAAACAGAGCAAAAGAATACACGTGTCTTTATTCAACAAATATGTGTGTCTTCTAAATGTGATATTCTGGGTGAAGTATTTGAGTTACAAGGGTAGGTGAGATACCAAGGATTTCCTACCTCATGGTGTTCCCTGCTTGCCCTTCTCACCTCACCGCTCCCTCTCAGAGCTGCCCTTCTTTGTGGTCAACTGCCCTCTGTCTTGGAAGAATTTCTTTTAACACTAAAATTCTACTCTCTGGTCCATTTTTCAGCCCCTAAACACTGCCAGCTGCCCCCAGCTGTCTGGCTTACCCTTTCACTGTTGTGGAGACATGTAATTTTGGGATGCAGGTTCTCAAACTAACCGCACATGGGGACTGCCCTGGACGGCTTGTTACAACGGACCACTTAGCCTCACTCCAGGCCTTCTCCTCCAGCAGGTCTGCATGGACCCTGGGGATTTGCATTTCTAGCAAGTTCCCAGGTAACTGATGTTGCTTGTCGGGGGCTCTGCTCAGAGAAACACTGCTCTAAAAGTCTCCTTAAGGACAGGATGCAGAGGTCTTTCTACAGGGTTCAAGGCTAGTGATCAGTCTCCCCGAAACACGCCCCAAAGGGCATTTTCTGAGACCTCACTCTACCTGCCACCCCCGCCCCCCACCCCGGCCCTCACTTAACCCCACCCTCTAAGCCTGGATATGGTCTCAGAATTTCCATGGTCACCCTTGGATCTCTCTCGCCCCTTCCCTTTGGAGAAAGAAATTCTCTCCTATGCTTATTCATTTAGCAAATATTTTCAGCCTTGTCTCAGTTCTCTCTAACTGCAGCTTGAAAATATTGGTAGTTTTCATTAATTCTAACAGAGGTATTATAACCATATCTGTCTTTTTTTGGCCTACCTCCCATTCTCCTGTATTAGTTGCTATATATGTAAAAAAGCATATTTATTCTGTGCTTATGCATAGATTCTTTCCATGGAGAGAATATTCTAGGAGCTCTCCATATCTACACCCCCCGCCACAATAATTGTGTCTGAGCAGCCAAGTGTGCTGGGTGCGATGGCATGGCTAAGTGTTTGACAAATTTCCCCCTATCTTCCAATAAGGCCCTAGCCCATTTTCCAATAAAGCTGATGAAACCTGATAAAAAAATGTCAGAGGAATCAAAAGGCCCCCAGGCTAAGTGGAATCATATCTTGTGAAATCCCACATTCAGTATCATCTATACTGGAAATATTAAAAAATTCATATATAGTGAAATGATAGATACTTTTGTCACTATTTTAAAAAGTTATGCTGATAGAGCTGTCCCTGGGTCCTCATGAAGGACACTTCTTCTTGAATATATGAAGATGGCATTACTGACCTGCAGACCGTCTAAGGCAGGCTCTGCTCTGAGTGCTCATGACTCTGCCCTGAACCATCACACCCCTCATCTGCCCAGCGGCCATGGCTGGGTTCACGGGGAAAGTGATCAAGCACCACTAGGGCAGCGAGGGACCCTGGAGGAGACGGGGTGAGGGCACAGAAGTGTCACTGTGAAGGGACATGTCCTGGAGTCTGGTTGGCAGAAGCTGGAGCAGGATTCCCTGCCTTGTGTCATTGACACACTTGTTAGTCGGGTCAGCCTGCCTCTTGCCACCCACGGATGAGGCAGGTGGCAGAGCTTGGGTCTGGACACCACAAGCATTGGCCTGAGTCCCTCCTCGACCCCACCAGGGACAGAAGATCTCCACTGGCCAGGGACACCCGGTTGGGCCGTTCCGCAAGCCCTGGCCGTGGTCCTCTGTTCTCTGGTCACCTGTGAGCACAGAGACGTGGTGCTGCCCTCATATATATACTCCAGCGAGCTGGGCTGCATGTGTGTGTGTGTGGCGGGGACCCCTGGAAGAGAAGAAAGGGTTCTGCTGGATTAGCCCTTTTACTTCTCTGCAGTGGGAAGTGAGCTGTAAAGTCAGCCAGTGATGATGGGGCCAGGGGCTCCTTGCTCCCCCTCGATGTCCCCCAACCCCTGCACAGGCTGCTGTGAGGGTTACAGCCTGGCTTAAGGGCTGGGATGTTAGGGTACTGTCACGACAAGGAGGCCACATCTAGATGAGCACCCATCACCCCTGTTGGGAGAGTTCCTTGGCCACCATGTCGGTTACTATGAGGGCCCCTGTCCCCTCCACCCCTCCAGACCACCACTACACACTCCTCTGTCCACCTCCACTGCTGGTACCTTAGTGCCATCCACCAGTGTCCCTCTCCTGGAGCCCCGAACCCCGAGCAGTGGACGCCCAGGCTCACCTCGGCCCTGCAGCTTCTCCTCCTCCCAGCAGCCAGGACCATCTCTGAAGGTGCCCACCTCATGGCCTCCTCTGGCCTGACTCTCTGACTGGTGGCACCTTCCAGTTAAGCTGTGCTCGCTGAGCTTCCTGCCAAGAACGCCCAGAGCACACCCTCCTGCCCAGCCCAGAGGGCTCACCATCCTCTCAGTCTTCAGGCCTCTGCTTAAGTATCACCTCCTCCGAGAGGGTCTCCCTGACAACCCCCCTCTCTCTAATGATAAATTCTTTGTGTAGTTAATTTATTAGCAGTGTTGTCTCTTAGCTCGCATGCTTAAGAAGAACAGGGGTTGACTCTGAACCTAGTGTAAGAGTATATATGCCTTACTCTTGATGGGGCATGAAGCATTGTCCTAGCACGTGATAGGAGATGTTAAATGTTTGGTGACAGAGTGAGTGAAGACAATTGAGCAGAAGACTCAGAACTGCACACGGATGTATCCAGGGATCAGTGGGGGTGGGGGGGTGGGGGGGCGGGGTCTTGCCTGGAAAGAGGCCTTGGAGGACCCCCAGCTGTTTTCTCCTTCGACCGTGGGCTCTGAATCGTTCTTGGTATTACAACACGGTAGACACAAGCCCTGCAAGTAGATACCATAAAAAGGCCAAGCTCAGTGGAAAATGATGAACATTTCTCCAAAAATCACAGCAACTGTCAATGGAATGGAGCTTTCGGGAAAGGAAGAGGTTTCTGGTCCCCCAGGCCCCACCTGCTCCTTAGGTCATCAGGTGTTTGCACAAGTGGTAATGGGGGAGGGATGAGGTTCTGCCCCTAAGCCTCACATGCCCTGAGAGTTAGTCTGACAGCACTGGTTTTCATTCTTCTGCTCAAATTTAGCTGTTATCAATTAATACAAGATGTTTTGAATCTCATTTGCACTTGAAAATATTAATCAGAAGAATAATGTGCATCTCCTACAATAGGCTTTTTTCTGGGGAAGCTGTGAAGCCCCAAATAATTTAAATTTATTCAAAATTCCCCAAGTCATTTGGGAGAGTTTGTATGTAACAACTTAACCAATCAAAAACATAGCTGGACCCTGTGAAGGAGCAAGGCACAGCCCCCTTACAGGAGCCTCTGGAAAAGCTCACGTGGTGTCGGATTCAAACAGAAAAGGAGACATTTCAAAACTTAAAGCTGACAACTGATTTAAGTAAAGATCTCCAGCGTGTTTTTGGTTTGTTTGCTTGTTTGCTGGATGAGGTGACTGGGGCGTTCATCGTAGATTCTGGCCCGGAAGTGGGGTGGTGATGGAGACCTGAGTGATGGATCCTGGGCTTCTGCCTCCATCCATGTGTGGGACAGATGGGGTTCCCATGAGAGTTTCCTGATAATCAGAACCCAAAGCCCAGGATGCTCCGGCTTCCCAGCAAATGTGGAGAGATTTCTAGATGACAAAAAACATGTCTTTGATAAGAGCCTACAGCTAAAACCTCACCCAGAAGTCACCAGCTTCAAATCAAAAACCATGGAGGATGAAAAAAGAAAATAAGAGTCAGGAGACGCAGTGCAGCCTTTCAACTAGGGTTCCACTTATGGGAACTCTGCCGTTTGCCTGGGGGGTAAAAGCTTTCCATAAAGATGTGGAGAGAGTAGCCCTCACAGTGTGGGCGCCCTGTAGGCAGACCCTCCGTGTTCTGAATCCAAGCCCACTTGAGAATGCTAACAGGTAGAAGAGGGATTGGCCATCAAATCACGCAAGTGTGACAGATCTGAATCCTCATCACATAGGACAGCTGAAGCCAGAGCCCCTGATGAGTAAATGATTCGGCCAAAGATTCCATTATGTAGAACAGAAAAAAAATACTTCACTCTGAAGGTCACCTGGCAATATAGCCCAGAATGTGAGGTACAAACAAGAGGATGAACAAAATAATAATAATAAAAAAATAAAGAGTGCATACCTGTAAAATTCAGGGAAAAAGTATGGAAGGGTGTGCCTGACAATTAATAAAAATGTTACTTATAAATTTTGCCTTATTTGTAATATTTTTCAACTTTTAAAAATGTATAATATTGTGATTTCTTCATCTAAATACTCACTTTTGTACTAAAAAAAAAAAAAAAGGATGATCTATTCATCTCATTCTCCAAACACTTTTCTTTACAAGTGTAGTGGTTGAATAGTGGCCGCCTCCAAAATAGTTTCCCCAGAAGCTGTGAAAGTGACCTTGTTTGGAAAGAGTCTTGGCAGATCTCATTCAGGACCTGGGCTTGAGATCATCCTGGTTTAGGTTGGGCCCTAAAGCCAACGAAAAGTGATGTCTTAGCTCGGGTGGCCAAAATAAATACCACAGACTGGGCAGCTTAAACACGAGAAGCGTATTTCTCATAGTTCTTGAGGCCACAGGTCCAGGGTCAAGGTGCTGGTCAGTTTGGTTCCTGGCTTACAACGGCTGCCTTCTTGTTCTGTACTCAAGTGGGCTTTCCTTGGTGCATCCAAGCAGAGAGAGAGCTCTCATCCTCTTCTTATCAGGATACAAGTCCCATTGGATTAAGACCCCATTGTTATGACCTCATAAAGCTGTAATAACCTCCTAAAGGAACCTCTCCAAATACAGTCACCTTGGGAGTGAGAGTGTCAACATATGACTTTGGTGAGGGCACAGTTCAGCCCGTGACAGTCCACAAAAGAAGCAGAGAGAAGAGCAGGTTACACACGGAGCTGGGGCACGAGGAGACTGCGGCAGAGGCTGGAATCACGCTGCCCATGGACGAGGAGCTCCAGGGTCCCCAGAAGCTGCTGGAGCTGAGGCAGGACCTTTCTCTGGAGCCTCGGCGGGAGCGCGGCTCTCCCAACACCTTGATGTCAGACTTCCGGCTCAGAAGGACAAGAGGTACATTGCTATGGCTTCAGCTACCAAGTTTAAGGTCATTTGTTATGGAAGTCACAGGAAACAAACATAACAGCTAAGTGGCAAATACTTCAGACAGACTATTTTTAACAGAACAAATGTGTTCATGATTTAAACCGAGTAAATCCACAGATTATACAACGTCATTGGGAGTCACTGTCATGAATCTGCTCCAAACAATTAGAGTTAGTGCAGGAGGGTCACATTGACATAAATGCCTGGAAATGGAAGCCAAAACATGTCCAGAGCAGAGAGAGCCTCGGGCTGGGGTCTGGCAAAAGAACCCACCCCCAGTGGCTCTGAGGATGGGGGTCCACTTCATTCAATCAGGGAGGAGGGTGGATCTCAAAAAGCTGCAACCGACTGAAGTTTTCCATCTGCAGTGTCTGAAATGCCTGTTTCCAGGTCAACAGCGGGAGCTGGGCTAGTGGATGTGGACCAGAGAGGCCCTGATGAACATAGTTTGTGCTGATCCAAACCAACCCACCCCGGTCTCCTGCAGGTTGTCCTTCGGCTCTGTGCTGACCACTGCTCACTCGAGCATCCCTCCTCCTTCTCTGGCTGTTCTCCCCATGCTGTCTCCTTGGAAACATTCCCACAGGGAGAACATATGCTGATGAGCGGCCGTGGTCAGTGGCCACTGACAATTGCAGTGTGGATAGTGGAGGGGAAAATGGAAATTACTGTCATTGCCATGTTGAGGGAAGACAGGAACCCAACGAGATCCCACCTCAGAGCCAGATTGTCTTTTTGGTGGCTTCTGGGCTGCAATCCTAAAGAAAATTAGACAAACAACAGACAAATAACAATAATAGCAAAACCTCTCAGCTCATTTTTTTTACAAGGCATTTATTAAGTCCCTAATTGTACCTGGCATTATGCTACAGATCTACAAAAATAATTCTTATCCTTTGGCCATAGACTCTTTTTTTTTTTTTAAGATTTGATGTGAGTTCTGGACCCTCTCCAAAGAGAAATGCACTTGCACGCAGAAATTGGCCTAAAATATCAGGGAGTTTATGAAACCTCTGAAGCTGATATGTGATAAGAATCCAGATTTGGGTTTCTGATATGACCACAACATATCAGTAGAGAGATCGCGACATCAGAGTTTACATATTCCAGCCTGGCCCGGGGTCTGCTGAAATATTTTACATTTAAGTGAAATTCGAGAGCCTTCAGGTCACCTCCGAAGGGAGAGAGAACGCCACAGCTAAGCCAAAGCGAGACAGAACAGATGGATTCAGGGCTTCCAGGCTGAAGCTGATAGGTGGAGAGTCACAGAAGGAGGTGAGCTCTCAGTAAGGAAACGTGGAGGGGGGGCCAGGGGTGGGGCGTGGCAGAGGGGGGGACAGGTGGCACCGGGCATCTTTGGAGAAGCCCTTGACTCTCAGTGTGAAGTGATAGATGCTGTCCCTGGGGAAAGAGGAGACCCCAAAAGCCACTGAGATGGGTGTGGGGCTGCCAGCCTACAGCGTGCAGTGCATGCAAGAGAGGATGGTGGGACGGGGGTGGATTGAAACGTGGACCGCTTAGAAAGGTGTGGAGAAGCCTCTCTAGGAGAATGTTATGGCCACTTCACAGGCAAGCAGAGGGGGAGGAAATAATAAAGTCAAAGAGCAACAGTGTTTATCCACCAGCTTAGTTTACAGCTTGGAGATTTTGTGCAGCAGGTACACGCCAGCCCCAAGAATGCTCTGATGGGTGATGCCTGTCTACAGGAGGGGAAGGCCCACCCGTTCAGAGAGGCGGCCAACAGGCACAGGACCTACAGGAAAGGGCAGCAGTGGGGCTGGAAGCCCATCCTTCCACCACAGGCAAGATCACAACAGAAGGATGCCTGTCAACACCACCAAACCTGCTGCAGCGCTGGTGCCTCCACTGCATAGACGGGTCAGAGTCCATGTGAAGGCCTTTGAGCTTACATAACCAGCAAGAACTAGACTATTCCTAGAAAATGAGCTTTTAAAATTCCCTTTTGAGGTGCCTCGAGGCTTGGCATCAGGACAGGATGGACCTGATTGATTCAACACCCCGAGATCTGCATCCTGCTCTCTGCACCCCCAAAACTGTTTCAAGGCGAGACAGCAGACACGAAGGAAAGACGAAGGGCCTCTGAGGATCCTCTGTGCTATCCTGCAACTTTTCCGTAAATCTAAAATCATTCCAAAATAAATGTTTGTTTAAAAGAATGAGGTAGAAGATGGAGAAAAGTGAAAGACAGCCTGACTGCCCCTGATGGTTGGGTGCTGCGCTTAGGTCCCCTTACTGGCCAGTCCCGCTCCCCTCAAGACCTCTTTTTGCTGATACCAAGGTTGATCTCTCCTGGGGGTGACACCTCCATCTCGGGCAGACCTCGGCCCGAGACTGCCTGGCATGGGGTACAAAAGACCATCCCCCTTTCCTTCAAGGGCTCCCTTGGGCTGTGATGTGGGCCTCGGAGCTTCCCTAGGACCAGGGAGAAGCGAGTGTCCAGCTGACAGCACGTCCACCACCTACACTGCCTCCCTCTTGCCTCTTCCTCCTGAGAGCCCTCCCAGAATAAATCTCTCAAACAAGAATCCCCATCGCAGGCTTGGCTTGGAGGGAGTCCTGGTAAGGCCCATCTTTTTATAATTTCCACCTTTTAAGTACCAAAGTTTGAGACCATGTGTGGACTCTGCTTTAGGCTGGAAGCAGCATCTCAGGCTGCTTTCTCTCTGCGCTCAGTGTGTGTTTCAGGTGGGCACTCACACTTGCTTCCAGGTCTCCACGTGAAGGATGCACGATCAGGTTGGAGCCAAGAAGCCTCTGTAGGCAGAGTGACTGCCCTGCACTCTCAGATCTCATGCTTTTTCAGCATGGGTGGACTTCAAGTTTCCCAGCCTTGATGTGTGGAGTTATTTTGACACTTCCTCACTAATGTAATCTGTGGGTATCTCCAAATTAAAGCCAGTGCCCTGAACTCTGCAGAGATGTGTTTTGAAATAATAAAAACATATACATTAGTTTTTTGGTCATCTGGTCTATTTTCTGCCAATACAAGATTGCTTTCAACTGCATCTTCTCCTGGGTTGTATCAAACTCATTTTTGAAAGATTCAGAATCTGGGTCCTTCTTTCTTGGGAGATTCTTCTTTGGATAAATAAGCCTCACATTAGGCCAGTTCTTCTTCCCACAAAACCTTTCTGTCCAGAGGTCACTGATCACTCTCAGCTTGTACCTCAGTGGTGCTGCGAGCTCTGAGTTAGTGCAAAGGAAGGAGAGAAGGAGTCAAACAGGATGTGTAAGAGGTGAGGTAGAGATGTCCTCACCCAGGTGAGATAGAGGTGCCTTCAGCCAGCTGAGATAGTGATGCACTCACCCAGGTGAGATAGAGGTGCCCTCACCAGGGTGAGCGGCAGGCTAGAGGTCACATCCACAGCACGTCTATTCCTCAGGTCCGGGAGAATGACTCTCAGTTATTTGAATGCATTTCTCCTGATTCTCCCATGTCTAAAATCCCACTGCTTTTTGTTGGCCAGGCTCTCTAGAGATGTGGGGTTCACACGTCCTGTGTTGCACGGCACACCCACTGCTCCTGGGCTTCTGAATTTCCCAGTGTCATCATCACAGAGGTTGCTCTTGAAGCCTTTGTTGCTTCTGTGATGGGTGGTACCTTCCTGGCGGTGCCATTCTGGAACAAGCAGACCCATCAAGAGGCATCTGAGGAGCTCCGTGCCCCCTCACGTCTGGTCAATTCAGTGCACTCAGCCACTTTAGGGTTGTGAAGGTGAGTTTCAGAGAGGGCCTCCTGTCCCCAGAGAGCTGTCCAGCTCATCTAAACGTTCACTCCTTTAAAGCTACTTCTACTCTGAAGACATTTATGTCAGAGTCTCAGCGAGAAAGCGAATCTGCTCCCTGGAATAACAAGGCTTTACCCTACATGGTCCTGCTGAGCTGGGACCCAGGGAACTGGGGAAGGTGTATTTGTCTCCTATGGCTGCTGTAACAAATGACCACAGACTTAGCGGCTTAAATCACACAGATATCTAGATATTACTTATAGTTCTGGAGTTCAGATGTCAGCAATGGGTCTCACTGGGCTACAGTCAAGGTGTCCAACAGGCTGCTATTACAGTTGCAAATGGGCGTGACAGTCGTGTCAGACCCATCAAACCCCCTCTCAGCAACACCCCCCACTGTGCCTCTGGGCACCTCCAGCTCCTCCATCCAGCCTAGCACGGGGAAAGGTGGGGCTCCATGGAGGAGCTAGTCCCCTAGGAAATCAGCCTGGTGGCACTGTTCCCAAATAGCCCACTGGGTCCAAGTTCTGCGATGACACCCAAGTGTGTTATCTCACCAGAGAACTGGAGGTGAAGATCGAGTTCCGCCTGTATCAGGCATCAGGCCCCCATGTACGGCTACTTTAAAGGCTGAGTCCCTGAAGCCCCATGGGTTGGTGACTGTCTATTTTCAAGATGCAGCCGCTGCTTCCCCACAAGGATGGGCGGCATTTCCATTCAGGGTAAACTGAATCCAAGAGTTGTGAGCCCCATAATTACCAGCAAAAGCAATTTCATGGGAGACTTTATGAGATACTTTAGGTAAATATGATCTATCCTCTGCTCATTGGCTTTGAATCTGGGAAAGTACATTTCTTACAGATGCTTGAACAATGGACTCTGAACATGGACTTTCTAAAAGTCGGAATCATCTCAGACATTTTTGTGCTTGTTCTATAGTTTGACATAATGTACAAATAAATTATTATTAAAGTGGTGCCAGGTATTTATCTTTCAACAAGTAAATGTGAAAGAAAGACATAAGCCCATGGTTACAAATATATCTGAAAACACTTGCAATAGAAAATGAGATACAGTGAATGCTTTGGAAAAGTATTTTCATTTTTTTTCAAAGTTGCAAAATAATTCCTGGGTTAATTTTTAACACATTTATATCTAATTAAACTCAACAATTTATTATTTATAGTACATTTTAATATCTTAAATAATAATATATATTACTATATGTAATGTATGTTATTTAATTATATTAATATTATACAGGAAGACCTTGGAGATATTGTGGATTTGGTTCCAGGCCACCACAACAAAGCAAATATCGCAATAAAGTGAATCACACGAAAGTTTGGTTTCCCAGTGCACATAAAAGTTAAGTCTATGTAGGCTTTGTTGTATTGTAGTCTATTAAGTGTGCAAAAGCATTCTATCTAAGAAAACAATATACATACCTTAATTTTAAAAATACTTTATTGGTAAAAAATGCTAACCATCACCTGAGCCTTCAGCAAGTCACAGTAGTAACATCAAAGATCACTGATCACATACCACCATGACAAATATAATACTAATGAAAATGTTTGAAATGTTATGAGAATTAACAAAATGTGACACAAAGACATGAAGTGAGCAAACACTGTTGAAAAATGGTGCTGATAGACTTGCTCGAAGTAGGGCTGTCCACAAACCTTCAATCTGTGAAAAACGCAGTATTTTTGAAGTGCAATACAATTAGGTATGCCTGTAAAATTATATTTAAAATTATACTAGATTAAGTTATTAAATTATGCAGTGTCTATATATCTGTGTATCTAACCTGAGGGTCTGCCTATAAGGAGCTGTGCTACACAGTAGAGGTCACTCTACAGACACAATACATAGACAGATGCCCGCAGCTGTGCATCACATCTGTGTATAGAGAGAGGTTGTAGGAAGCATGTGGATGGGAGCCACTTGGTTGGGTAAAAATGATACAGCCACTTGTCCTGGGAGTGTGGGGTCCCATAGGGGAGCCGAAGCAGGACAAAAGCAAAGGTAGCGCTAGGGAGAATGAGGTCTCCTGATCATGGGGTTGCAAACCTCGTGGGGAGCAGATCGTCTGATGGAGGTCGAATTTGAGCTGGTCCCTCAGGCTGGCTTGGCCTCAGGGAACAGTGATGGGTAAGGAGGATGTTTCCAGGTGGGAGAAACACAAGTCAGAAAGACTTGCACAAAAGCCCATGGATGTGCAAGAGCGGAGCAAGGACGCTGCCTCATTCTTCAGAAGTCACAGCTAGTTTAAAGCACCCTTTTCCATCTGGGGTTGAAATGCTTACTGTGGCTAGTACAGCAATTTAACTGTTTATCCCTGTTAGCTGTCACTCCGATGATGATGCCTATTTATTTAGGGTTGACCTGTGCCAGCAAACGTATCCTGCCACAATGTAGAGCAAACATATCCTGCTTTCTGCACCCATGGATTATTCTTTCTGACTTTTGTAAAGTCCGATTGACCTCTGGTCTCCTATTTTCCCAGTATGTACTTCTGTGTGTCTGATGCTGGTGTCAGTGAGCTTGTACTTTGCTGAAGTTGAACGAAGCTGTGTTGGTCACCTCCCCAGATGGCATCATTCAGGTCATGTGAGCATCTGAGGGGAGGACCTCAGTGATAAGATCATAGCCTCAACCAGGAAGCCTCCGAAAAGGCCTACCGTTTTATCTCTGCAGATCTACCCTTGAGCTACTTAAGGCTACCAAGACATGTCCTGGCAAACCTTTGTCGTTTTCTCCTATAAACTAAGCATAAATTCTGTGGGAGATGACAGATGACTTCATATACCATGCAAGCAAGTCCAGACAATAGCTTTAGCCATGACTGATTGCCTCGCTGTAACCCACTTTATGTTAAATGCATTCTTGCTGTTCAATTCCACCCCTGTAATTCTGTTCTTCTGCATTCCCCGGCCCTCTGTGGACTAACCAGGTTCCTTCAGTAATGATTTCTTTTCTATTGTATTGTTTTCTGCATAATCAAGTCGGTAGGTGGGGGTCTGGGTGACACGGCCATCTGTCAAGTTCATTTGCTCTGAAAATGCAAGAAATAACGGTCTCTACAACTTGGGGCTATCCGTTATCGGGGAAGAATATCAGCTTCTACCCCATACTATCTCCTCATCTCTCCAAATTGTGTTTCTCCCTTCAATAAGATGCACGTACACTTCCTCGTACATGATGGGCTATTGACGTGTTTTGGTTCCCTTTGTGGGAGGAGACGTAGTTTTTTGCCGACCACTTGTCCACCCTATCTTGCAATTTATGCAGGAATCCAATTAAGAGAAACACCATTGTCCAGCCTAATGGGCCTGTCGTGAAAGACACTGCCGCCGCCTGGACCCTCCGAGTTCCTTTCTCTTGGCTTCCCTGATGGGCCACCAGCTCCCTCAAATGTGCCGGTGCACAAGTGTTAGGAAGACAGTGCCACTGAGGGGGGGAAGCCAGTATTCACTTCCCTTCTCAAAAAATTAGAAGCTGGTAAACTCACTTTATCAAATTTACTGAAGTTGAGCACTGGTACCTACCCAGACTGAGAGGGGTGAGCCACGTGGAGCAAAAGGGGGCTTTGGGGGGAAGGAACAAGAGTAATTCATGAAAAAAAGTTATAAATTTCTTCTCTAAAAAGGCATGGAGACATGGAGAAGGTTAAAAGCTGATAATGGGAGAGAAAACTTAGAGCCAATGAATGCTCCTCAATTAAAATATCATGCTCAAAGGTTATTGTCAATAATGGGGACACACTTAATATGTTTTGTAACATTTTTGATGCCTCTGAATTCTGTCCAGAGAGAAGTAGGACCAACTGTATTCAGAAGCTCCTTCCAAATGGCTCCCTGGCCTTGAACTGAGGTACAAAGTCGATGCTCCCACCCCAACGATGAGGGATGTGGTATCTTCCTCAGTGTTGATGGGGGGCGGCTAACATGCCCTCCACAGTTGGAGGACCTGGATCAGCACCTCTCCTGTGCTGCAGGGCAGGGGTCCACGCTCAAGGAGAGGCCTTGTCAGGGAACTCAGGGTGGCACTTGAGTCCATGTTCTCCAGAGGAAGAACCAGTAGGAGAATGTCTGTCTGTCTGTCTGCCTGTCTATCTATCATCTATCTATTGAGAGAAAGACACTATAAGGAATCGGCTCGCATGCTTCTGGAGGCCGGGAGGTCCCCAGATCTGCCATCTGCAAGCTGAAGACCCAGGAGAGTTGGTGGTGTTGCTCTAGTCCGAGGTCAAAGGCAGGAAAAGACCATGACTCATCTCCAAGACAGTGGAGCAGAGAGAGAATTCTTTCTTGCTCTGTCCTTTGTTCTATTCAGGCTTCCAACAGATTGGCTGAGGCCCACCCACTTTGGGGGAGAACTATTTGTTTTACTCAGTCCAGCAAATCAAACATTAATCTCACTGGAAACAGCTTTACGGACACATGTGGAATAGTGCGTAAATTGAATATCTGGGCGCTCTAGGCCCCGGCGAGTTGACCCAGAAGAGTGACCATCACGGATGACACTGCCCTGGTTTATCTCCATACAGAATTCCCAGGATAACTTGTTTGAGAATAGAAGCCCTTTGGGGACCTCCACCATGATGCAAGGAGTTTGTTTTAGCCCCTTCTTAGCTGAATAACTGCTATGGAGAGCAGGGAAGTGGTGGAGAGCTTGTGCACATCAGGGCAGCAGGCAACTTCTTGGGGAGGAGGGTTGGTGGTCTGGAGAAAGGCCGTCCCTCCCTCTGAGTTGAATCCGTGGTAACTCGGCCCTTTGTGGGGAGGCCTGGCTGTCCTGCTCTCTGCAGGGCTTAAACAAGGCACCCTGGCCAAGACATTCCTTTATACAGACAAGTGACAAGCCGGTCTTGCTATAAGAATCCATCCTCCTTAAAAATCCAAGCTTCAGCTCAAAGCAATGTCACTCAGAAGACATTTTTGGCTAGTAGTCAATCCTTCAAGGGAACATGAAATAGTTTTTCCATGAAGTGGCTTTTGTGAAGTGTTTTATACACACTTGAAGTCCGTCTTTCTGAATTTTAATAGTCCTAATCCAATAACAATCGAGTTAACTAATTTCAATTATTTTTTCCAAAATTGAAAGTCACTCAGCAAGATTGGCTACTTTTAGCATTGACTTCAGGAAGAGCAGTGGGGAAAACAGCTCGCAGGAGAGGAGCAAGTCCTGATAACAGACCCATGTTGGAAGCTTTGCGTTGAAATCACAGTGCATGTTACACATTAGCTGCATTAACCTGATATATGTGTTACTCTGAGGTTCTTATAATTTGGCCTTAAATGAGCTGCTCAGCTCAGTTATTAGCCAGACTCTTTTAGATGTTTTATTGCCCTTAATTTGTACTAATGATAAATATTATCCCAGGAATTTTAAACTATTTAAAGATGAGGTCAAGGTCATGAATAGACCTGAATGTCTTGCTCAGTTGAGTTGGGGCCTGAAGAGAGATATAGCTGTAAAATCCTCTAAAGTAACAGCTGCGTGTCAGATGGGTCTTGCCAAAGCATCTCCCCCTGTGAGCGGAGGAGCCCTTTGGAAAGACATGTGTTGTTCATCTAGAATATTCCTCTGCTCTCTCATGGTTTCCAAAAGACCTCCTTTGGATTTCAACATATTCCTTTAGTTCGGAAAGTGCACTTGTTAATGGGAGAATATTTATATAAAAAAATACAAAAGGGAACACAAACACTGATTATTTCCAAATGCATTTCAAGCTGAAGACACACCTCACATCTTGCAAAAGAAAATACGAGATCCAAAATTGTATGTCTCCAGAACTCTGGAGGAAAAAGTGGTTGGCACCAACAAAGTTGTGACGTTTACGATTCCTCAAACCTTCCCTCCAAGACTGACAGAAGGCATCAACCAGATCATTTATCAGCGTGGATGATTAACCCGTCCCCATTTTCCTCAGCGCTGTGTGATCTTGCCTTTTGGTCTCCTTGTGTCCACACGTGATTGACAGATACGGACATGTGTTTAGGCAACTTACCTTGACGGACTTCACCTCCTCTTTATCATTCGGGAAATGCTCAACTCAGACTGCAATAAATTGTGGAAAAATAAGGTCAGTTAAATATCTTGTTAGTAAACCTGTCTCCCTTCTCAACCCCTGCATGTCCTCTCTCACCTACTTCTCCCTTTCCTCCTTTGGGTCCTTCTCTTTGGTGTGGTGGACCCTGTGCAGAACCCCTGTGGACTCGAGGTATTTGTTAATTACCCAGTACCACTATCTGCCAACTCCGATCACTAATTGCTCCAAGTTTCCTCCAGTCTCTGTTGGTTTCCTGCTCCCAGGAGCTTTCCAGCTCTCCTCTCATCCTTTCTCTTTTCTTCTTTCCCAAAGGACTTGGAATAGCCTTTGCAAAGAGATGTGGGCCCAGCCTCTGCGTCCTTCCCCGAGGGTAGGCAGGAGATATGGCATGTCTATAACTCAATAAATTGCAGTCCACACAGCCAGACCTCAGACCCTCGGATGCAGAGCACATCTGCTTATCCTCTGCAAGGGTCCAGAGACTTCCACTGAGACCCCCTGAATCTTCACCATGGGTGGTTCTGGGACCCACTGTAGAAAGATCTGAGGATGGGAAATGCCTGGAGGGGTAGCATATTGTTTGGTGCCAGCCTAACACCAATGCAAAGTCGAGAGACGGGCTCAATGGGTAGTGTGAGGATAATTGCCCCAGCATCACCAGAAGCCACCTCGTAAATCCACTTTCCATCTATAAGAATATCCATCCTCCCTGTCACACCCCAGTTCCTCTTTCTGTTCTAGCCATTCTCTGTTTATCTGGCATTTAGGGGCAGATATTCATCAGCTGACTACAGGAATTTTTAACCTGAACTTTATAAATAGTTGAAAATAGGAGAAAACCTCAGTGGACATTTCTTTCAGGGTTCCCCATGGGCCCGAGTGCCGTCTCTGCCTTCCTCCACTCCCCCCATAGAGGACACCACGTCTCCAGAGCGAACATTGAAAAGATAATAGAAACACGGCCCCTCTTCCCGGCATGCACTGCACACATTGCACAGGTGGACTTCACATGTCGGGAGGTTAGTGGACTGAATAGTCTCCCCCAGAGATATGCCCAGCAGGAAACTCGAAGGTGACCCTATTTGGAAAAAGAGTCTTTCCAGCTTTAATTAAGAATCATGAGCTGAGATAATTGAAAAGGAAGCTGGGTTTAGATCCCCAATCTGGAGTATTCACACCTGGGCTTTGAAGGTCACGGTGGAGAAGGTTCCATGGAACAGCATTCCTGGAGATGGGCCTGGGCGGACACCATTCCCAAGGGGCAGGCAGTGGCCTCTGTTGACATCAATTCATCAAAAGGGAGATGTGAGACACAGACACACAGAGAAGAAAACCACAAGAAGACAGGCAAACATGGAGTGATGCAGCCACCAATGTAGGAGCACCTGGAGACCCCAGAGACTGGGAGAGGCAAAGAAGGATCTTCCTCTAGAAACTTCGGAGGGAGGGCAGCCCTGCTGATACCTTGGTTTCAGACCTCTGGCCCCAAGATCTGTGAAAGAATAAATTCCCGCTGATTTAAATCACCTGGTTTGGGGTGATGTGTTATGGCAGCCACAGGAGGCTAGTACAGCATAACTATCCATAGTCAGCTGGCATTCGGCGGTTCTCTCTTAGACTCATCTTTGTCATTATAAATAGGGAAAATCTGTAAAGACTAAAGTCCCACATACTAGGAATAGCACAGCCTTACTTATAGGATTACAATTTGCAGAACAGTGTCTAGGTCTCCCCTGTAAACCCGATTCGGTAGATGCCCAGGTGGTGGCTCAGCATCCTGTTCCAGAGGGCCTCCTGACCTCTGCATCTGAGTCTTTCAGGAGTGGCTGGTGGGAATCACCATGAGACAGCAGCTGTCCTCATGAGTTACTGGGTCCTTGTTCTGTGCTGCAGCCCTTGTGACTCCCCCACATACACAGACACACCCTCCCACTGCCCGTACTTGCTTAACCCCCTTATGCTACATTCCTGAGTCTGTCCACGTTGGGAGTCTGAGCCAGGTGGCCATCCTAGCTGCATGGAGAACTCTGCACCTGGTCAGGGAACTCTCTGGAAGAATGGAATTGTACCCTAACAAAAAAAGTAGCTCTGGAGACACACCAACTGGAAGACACAAACCCTGGACACCTGCACTTTGTGAGGGATGCCCCCCACCCCTGCCCTAGCCAGCAACCCTGTTTCCCGAATCCGGGCCAGCACCAGCCCAGGCTGTGCACCCCCAGCCTGGACCGTAGAAACTCCAGTTTCTCCTGCTTTCTGGAAAGCTGCCCCTCTGAAGGAAACAAAGATAATTGTGCATCTGTTTCCTGCCACACAAAGCTATGATTTATTTATGATGCTCGACCAGGTTGGCAGAGATGCAGTCTCCATGGCCAAGTCAGAGCGGAGGCCTTTGTCTGACACATTAACAGGCTGATGCCCTTTGGTGCAAGTGACACGTGGCCACCCTGCTTTTCACACCTCGACCTCATTCCGGGAAGGGGAACCTGCATCAAGAAGACGGCAAAGGGTGCAAAAATCAAAGTTACTGGGAGAACTTTCCGAATCCCAGGGGCGGCAGGTTGTACTTAGATCTGAAGGAAAGTAACTGAAATGGAGACTTTCCCTTTCACAGCAAAGGCACAGATTTTCCCTGAGCTGCTCTTAATCAGGAAGGCCAGAGCAATAGTTTTGAGCAGGAGGCTTTCAAGCCGGGTCAACTTGATCTGTAAACCTGAGATCCACATCGTTGACCTTGAACTTTATGTGGTGTATTTCATGGACTCTCACTGCACCAGCTTCCTTTCACCTGCTTCTGGAGCTAAAACTGACCAAGACCAGATTCACTGACTAACCGGAGCTGAAGCCTGAATGTAGACACCCCTGGAAGGGCCCCTAGACAAGGGGACCCCGAATGCAAAGATTCTCTCCAGATTTCCTTGGGAGGGATGAGGACCCCAGGCTGGGAGGAGGTAACAGTGGTTAGAATCAGGGAAGATTAGACAGAAAGTAGATGCTGTGTGTTTCGGGGAACTCTATTTCCCAGTTCCGTCGAGGACTAACCTTGCTTACTTTCCTCCCCTGGCCCTGTACTCTGTCAAACTACAGTGAGATGTACCACCCATGAGAGGGTCCTGGCATCTGGCCTCCACCGTCCACAAGGGTAACTTCGAGAGGCCTACCAAAAGTGATCATTGGTCTTACTGTGCTTAACAGAGTTATAAAATTTAAATACTTGAGTGGTTTAATGTATCCTGTTTAAATATATGCTCAGAATTCTTGAGATTTTGATAGTGTTGGGTAGATTTCTTACCTTATAACTCTAAAAGTCCTTTGCTAGTAATTTTATTAAAAAATATGTATATATAAAGGGTTTTCATCCATACAGCTGTGGGCATCTCAGCTTGGTCCTCACCTATGTCAGAAGACTCAGTTTCAATGTGAACAGCAGCCGCTCTGTGCTACTGAGACTTCACATCACTCTGTGATGTCACTATTGCATTTGGACTATGCAAAGTTGTTTAACTCCAGAGGCGACCAAGGTTCAGGGCCACGTGGCCTGAGGGTCTCCTGCAAGGAGTCAGGTGAGGCACACTTTGGAGGGTTCTCACCAGTCGGCATGTTTGATGGGGAGCCTTAATCCCAAGTCCCATCTGTGTGTGACCTCCAGGGGAACTGTCCCCATCATCGTGCACTAGTCCAGAGCCAGCTCAGCAAATGGGCTGGAACACAGAGATTTTACCAACAGTGTAAGGTCTTTTAAAACAGATTTTAATAGTAAACATAGACTGACTTCCCCAGTCTTGATAGAAGAAAGCTTTGTTTATCCACTTATTTATTGAATGGTAGACAACTGTTCTTCACTGCCCCATTTCAGGCACCATTGGAACCGAATTCCAGATGATGGACGACACTATCTCCTCTAAGACAAGGGCCAGAGATGAATCCAAAGGACGGAGATGGTCTTACACTGAGCTGCAGCATCTGCCATTGGAGGGTCACTGATGCAGCTCCTGGTACCTGGGCTTCCCAAGGGGCTGGGGCTGTACTGCTGCTCAGAATCTGTCCAACCCAGTAGGATCCGCCCCACGTAGCAGGAAGGAGATTCAAAGTCGCGAAAGACAGTGCAGTTTGAACCATGAAGATGCCCCTTCCAGCAAGGTGGGTGGCAGGACAGCTGGAAGGAGGGCAGCCAACTGCATCTCCTACCCGGGAATCACGCCGTTCTGCACACTTGTCTGTATCTGAGATTAGCCTCCCACATTTGGGCTGCAGGAGGAAGGGTGGATGGTTGTCAGACACCCCCCCAATGCACATGGGTCTGAACCACTGTCACTGACTCTCCTGGGCAGCCAAGGTGGACAATAAGAGTCTCGGATGGCGCCGAACAGTGACTGCAAAACTAGGGACATCGATCTGGGTGAGAAAACCAGACACCGGGTTGGAGGTCTGAGTTTCCCTGTCCGTCCTGCACACCAGGGGAGGGAGCTCCACACACTGACCGCACGCCAGCCCCCAAAGGACAAGGAGTACCTGCCAATGGGGATGTCCCTGTGGCCGGCTGCGGCGTCCCTGGACACCTGTTCATCCGCAGCAGGACCATTGCTTGGGTCTGGCCTCACCTCTTCTTGGTGGTATGTTGTGATTGTTGCAGCCGCTGCTTTATCAAGGCCGTTTGGAAAAGTCCACCAGGAAGCTGAGTGTGGGCCTCGGCTCAAGGGGCCTTCAGAGCTGGGATTGTGATGGTGGAGCTTGGTGTCTTGTGTCAGATCTCTCGAGTATGAGAGATGGAAAACATGCTGCTTTTAATCCATCCATTTTGAAACAAGCGGTTTCTCTTGTGGAATTGCTAATGACTTAGGGATCCTGTCCTTTGGGAGGCGAAGGCTTATCATCTGAGCATCTGCTAAAACGGGCTGGGTGGAAACAGCAGGCCCAGGGGGGAGGGCTGACCTGCTTGTTTAACACACCAGGCTTTTGTCTGCTTATCACTGATTTTATTTTGTGCTTCCAGAGACTTTCTTCACTCTGAGTTTATCAATAAAAAGATCATCAGTCAAATCCGAAGTGGCACCAACGTCCACGGTGAGTAATGGGCACCGAGGAGACCATGGGGAACCCCAGCGCCAGCACCTGGGGACTCAGGAGGCATTCATCTTGCCAGCTTAAATCACGTCAAGTCAGCAACTTCACAGGCTCCACTCTAGGAGTGCCTTCTAAGAATAATACGGCCATTTATAAACAAAGACACCTTCCACTGTTTTCTTTTTTCACCTTATTTTTAAAAGGTTGAGCCTCGTGGGGACCCTCCGTGGAAGCTGGAAAGAGGTCCCTCAGAAAACCACACACTCATCCATTTGGCGTCCAGCTTGGCAGAACTTCTAGCCATTTAGGGCAGGCAAAGCTTTGCTTTATATTTGTACAGTGTCTCCCTCCAAATATTTTGCTGAAGTCTCATTTATCCTCAGACATCTCTCGACGCATAAGAAGGAAGGGAAGATGTGCAGGTGGTGGAGGTGGTAAGGTGTTTTCTCGGGGAGGACAGGGATGCAGGAAGAGGTCAAGGGCCTTCCCGACATCAGGATATCACACAGCTCGGGATACAATCTAACTTCCACACTGCAGCTTAGTGGTTAGAATATGTCCATGTACCATTTCTAATAGGTCAGCAATTGTTACCCTGTGCAGGGAACCTGTTCCAGGCACTATTGAAAGCACAGCTTAAGCGTTGAGATGTGTCTGACCCTCTAATGGTGAATGACTCTGTCCCCACGCTTGGCGCCTGTTGGTACCTAATGAGTATTTGTTGAATTCAACTCAACTTTCCTTTGGAAGCCCATGGTGTGTACTACACAGAGAACAGCCCATATCTGCCTTCTGCTCTTCTCTTATATTATAGTTGGAAGAACGGATCAGAACATCGAAATAGAAATGCCAGAACTCTACATAAGTGATGCAGACCAAGAGTGTAGGAAGGCCCAGATGAAACGTGGTCACTGGGGGTTGGATGAGACAGAGGCTGCAGGGAGCTGGCATCCAGCTCGACTACAGATAAAAGAAAGAGGATGCAGGTGATTGGAGGAAGTACAGGCAGATAGGCAAGGGTGATGTTCCCCAGGGGAAGCTGGTTTTGGAGAAACGGTGGATTTATTTAATAACTTGAAGTTTGAGAAAGACATCTAAGTGGAGAAACCCAGTCAGAAATTGGAACCATGGGATGTCCGATCTGGGCATCTGGGGAGAGGCCTGAGTTGGAGCTGCGTCCCCAGAGGAGACAGTTGTGTTCCTGTAAGTAGGTGAACTCTGAACCGGAAGCACTGGGGAGAAATGGGCAGGTAGGACCCTGAGTCTTGAGCATCACGTCAGAAAAAAGGACTAGCAAGTATCCTGTTTGCACGTGCTCTGTTTGATGTTAGCACAACCTGAGACACTGCAAGGTCATAATCAATAACAAATCAGCAAGAAAGCCAATTCTTAAATAACTTCTCAGAATTAATGTTTTCCCATATAAGAACAACCACCAGTCATTGTGGAATGAATGATTCTTTTTATGACAGCAAAAAAAGCGATAAAATACCTAAGAATGATTTCAGTACAACCAAAACTGGTAACAGATTTACTGAAGTGTGTTTAAAACATTTGAACACATGGGAAACGTGCTGTATATCCTTGCCGGCGGACGGCTCTGCCCCTAGAGATCACACAGGGCCCCAGGGCCTTCTTCCCGGGCTGGGTGTGTGACTCCACCATCTTGCAGGGCGTGGTGGAGGCCAGCGCTCCAGTCTCCCAGGCCTTCTCTGGGAAGGGACGATGGTGGCAGAGCAGCAGTTTTGACGGCGGGGGTACCACCTGGGAATCACCTTGCTCACGTCTGCTCAGATCCCATCACGTCGAGTCAGCTGCAAAGGTCCCCGGAAGTGTGCTGGCCACCTCCAACTCAGGGGGCCGGGGCTTCTTTCATTAGAGGAAGGAGAAATTGACAATGGGAAACACAAGCTCCCTCAAATTGTATGTTTAATGCAATTCTACCTCCAATGCAAGCTAAGAACCTGGCATCATATTAATACTTTTAACGGGGACCTGGAAGACTAAGCATGTAAGAATGGCCAAGGAAATGCTTCAAGAAGCAGTGATCTAGACTTATATATACTACGAAATGTAAAATAGATAGCTAGTGAGAAGCAGCTGCATAGCACAGGGAGATAGCCTCAATGCTTTGTGACCACCTAGAGGGGTTGGATAGGGAGGGTGAGAGTGAGAGGCAAGAGGGAGGGGATATGGGTACATATGTTTATGTATACCTGATTCACTTTGTTATAAAGCAGAAACTAACACAACATTGTAAAGCAGTTATACTCCAATAAAGATGTTAAAAAAAAAGAAAAAGAAAAAGAATCAATGACCGAAGATCTACCTTACTGAACATACTTGGTACCAAACATACCAAAACCTATGATACTGGTAAAGATTAGACAGAAAGATAAATGGAACAAATTAGGAAGTCAAGACATGGATACACATCAAATGAAAAATATATGTAATACCTAGTGATGCAGTGACACACACACAGAGACACATGGAGAGATGGAGAGAAGAGGAAGACAGAGATGCAGACAGAGACAGAGTGAAAGAGAGGGAGGGGAGAAGACTGGTTCATGTCCCCAGTTTATCATATGTGACACCCCCAAAATACAGTGGGACTTAGGGCAAGAAAAGTATGTGTATATATGTATATATGTATATATGTATGTGTGTATATATATATATATATATATATATATATATATATATATATATAATCTCCCTATAGCTTATATATATATATATATATATATATCCTTCTACATAATCTTACATATCCTTCTATATAATCTTATGTATCCTTTTATATAATCAGTCTTTCTCCATTGATTTGAAATGCCTTTTGTCTTATACTTATTTCATATATATTTCACATATATTTGTATATGTTCCCTATTTCTTATATATGTATTATATATATTGAAATATATATATATATTTCATATCAGTGGAGAAAGACTGATTACACAGAAGGATAATGATTTGAAAAATATTAAATTCTTGCCCAAGAGCACAATCCAAAACAAATGCTAAACATAATCAATAAAGATGTGCCAGTTAACAAATACAACTGTAACGGCATGGTGGAAAGCAAGGGTACTGGTGTGGGTACTGCCCGCCTGACAGGGACCTCGAGGGCGCCAAAGGCAGTGAACCAGGGCTGGTGGCACAGTGGGCAGCGTCCACTCTGGGCCAGGACACTGAGGCCTTGGGGCTCCGAATGCAGCAACTCTGATGGTATAGATTTAGCACAAAGAAACAACCCCACTGGAACCTTAAGAGATAAAGGTGATCATGGCGAAGCTGTGACTAATAGTAATAATAAGAGCAGTGCCCTGGGCTGGTCAGAGGGAGTAGACCCCCGGGGTGCTGCTTTCCCTGTGTTTGGGGTGCAGTGACTTTGCAGGGCGGAGCTGTAGCACATGTGACCAATGTTGGGTTCAGTGGGGACAGGACAGGTGGTCTGGGTGGACAGGGAAGGCCTTTAGCTTCTGGCCTTCAGGAACACTGGCCCCAGGAGGTTTCCCAGGGGAGCCTGGGCTGGTGTCCTGGGGGACTGACCGGCTGTCAGTCCTACCTCAGGAATCCCCTTGGGGTGCTTCAGTCAGAGGAGCATGTGAGAGGGGATGCCTGAGGCCCGAGGTTGCAGCTCCACGGGGGTGTCCCCGTCTCTCCCGGGTGACCTGGCAGCCCCTCCCTCCTGCCCGCTCCCTCCTGACTCCCCCCACCCCAGTCCCAGCACCTCCCTCCTCGGATCATCTTTTGTTGTATCATTTGTGAAGTAAAATGATTGTGTGGCCTGGAAGGCCTCCTGAGAGCAGCGTTTCATGAAGCGGTTACTCCAAGCCCCATGAGGCCAGATGCTTTGAGATCATCTGGTGTCACATACTTTTATCTGAAACATAAATATATGTAACAGCTTTTTTTTTTTGAGATATTATTGGTGCATCACCACCTTTCCTCATTACTATCCACCTAAAGAGCCTTTTTAGATTTTTTTTTAACCTGACCGCTCCCCATTCATGAAATGTTAACAACACATAACACTGTCCAGCTGTCTTTGTATTGTATGTATGTATGTGCTTTTGATGCATGAAAAGATTAAGACTTTTGCTCCCTAAGAACCAATGTTCGCTCCCTTGGAGAGAGATTGGTCGTGTTGGGGATGACATAATTTAGATCCAAGTTTTCCAACTTGCATGAGCACTAGAGCTGCCTTTAAAAATCACCACCCCATAAGGATGCACCAAAAGCATCATGTGCTCCCTGCTTTGGCCAGGCTGATGCTCCTGGGAGCCCCTCAGGTCTCCCATCTGCAGCCAGAATTGAGAACCCTGCTTCAGTTGTAAGATGGGGCTGGAGCATCCTGGGGGTCCAGAAACAGGTTTGGGGTATGTCCAAGGTTGATGGGCTGGCTAGAGTCCCACCTGTTGGGACTCCTTCAAGTTGAGATGGATGAGACCAAAGAAAACCAAGGAGGTGGAGAAAGAGCGGGGACTCTGTTGTTTGTGTCAATATCAAGAAGATACAAAAGTAACTTTACAGCGACTCAGGGATATTTTTCTTTGCCATAAGCAAAACCCCTTTATCTATGTCACAGAAAAAAGAAGAGGAGGTGGGGATAAAAGGCTGGTGCCCTCCTGGTATACATCTTCCCCGTCTGTGCCTCCCTCCCCATAAGTCATGTGCCCATCCCAAGAAGGCTGCAGGCAAAGGGGTGTCGGGCCCTGGAAACCTCATTCATTCTCACCAAACTAAAGTCCTCTTTCAAGGAAACTGCTTTCCTTTATTTCTGTTTCAAGACAAAGAAGGGGGAAAAAAAGTGCTTATGAAAGAGATGGTGGGGGGAGAGGGGGTGGGGGAGGGGAGGGGAGGGGGGAGGGGAGGGGAAGGGGGGAGGGGAGGGGAGGGGGGGAGGGGAGGGGGAGGGGAAGGGGAGGGGAGGGGAGGGGAGGGGAGGGGAGGGGGAGGGGAGGGGGAGGGGAGGGGAGGGGGAGGGGAGGGGAGGGGAGGGGAGGGGAGGGGGAGGGGAGGGGAGGGGAGGGGAGGGGAGGGGAGGGGAGGGGAGGAGAGGGGAGGAGGAGGGGAGGGGAGGGGAGGAGGAGGGGAGGGGAGGGGAGGGGAGGGGGAGGGGAGGGGAGGAGGAGGGGAGGGGAGGGGAGGGGAGGGGAGGGCGAGGGGAGGGGAGGAGGAGGGGAGGGGAGGGGAGGGGAGGGGAGGGGAGGGGGAGGGGAGGGGAGGGGGAGGGGAGGAGGAGGGGAGGGGAGGGGAGGGGAGGGGAGGGGAGGGGAGGGGAGGGGGAGGGGAGGGGGAGGGGAGGGGAAGGAGGGGAGGGGGAGGGGAGGGGAGGGGAGGGGAGGGGAGGGGGAGGGGAGGGGGAGGGGAGGGGGAGGGGAGGGGAGGGGAGGGGAGGGGAGGGGAGGGGAGGGGGAGGGAGGGGAGGGGAGGGGAGGGGAGGGGAGGAGGAGGGGAGGGGAGGGGAGGGGAGGGGAGGGGAGGGGAGGGGAAGGAGGGGAGGGGAGGGGAGGGGAGGGGAAGGAGGGGAGGGGAGGGGGAGGGGAGGAGGAGGGGAGGGGAGGGGAGGGGAGGGGAGGGGAGGGGAGGGGAGGGGGAGGGAGGGGAGGGGAGGGGGAGGGGAGGGGGAGGGGAGGGGAGGGGAGGGGAGGGGAGGGGAGGGGAGGGGGAGGGAGGGGAGGGGAGGGGAGGGGAGGGGAGGAGGAGGGGAGGGGAGGGGAGGGGAGGGGAGGGGAGGGGAGGGGAAGGAGGGGAGGGGAGGGGAGGGGAGGGGAAGGAGGGGAGGGGAGGGGGAGGGGAGGAGGAGGGGAGGGGAGGGGAGGGGAGGGGAGGGGAGGGGAGGGGAGGGGGAGGGAGGGAGGGGAGGGGAGGGGAGGGAGGGGAGGGGAGGGGAGGAGGAGGGGAGGGGTAGGGGTAGGGGAGGGGAGGGGGAGGGGAGGGGAGGGGAGGGGTAGGGGAGGGGAGGGGAGGGGGAGGGAGGGGAGGGGAGGGGAGGGGAGGGGAGGGGGAGGGGAGGGGAGGGTCCACAGGCAGATCACAGTGCTTTGTCAGTCACTGAAGATGGAAGACGCAGCAGCAGTATGTTCGCATATTTAGAAGGTTAACTGGAAACATCCAGGAAGTACTCTTCAGCCCCATCTTTGGTGATGGAGGATCTGACATTTAAGAATGGAAAGGTCTAGAAGACACCCGTGCAGTCCTGTCCGAGGTGAGGGATTGTGTCCCCACGAGGAGGCGATGTGCTCCACATCACACTACAGCCTCATGCCACACTTGGAGAGGGTGTCAGGGAATGAATACCTGGCATGCTGAGGACGCTGGGGATGGTGTTGCCTGAGGTGTCCTGGAGTGTGGGCCCTCGGAAGAGATGCTCACAGAGGCGGGGCTCCACCCCAGCCCACCTGAAGGGCTGCAGGAGGCAGGGGAGGTAGGGGAGTTGGGAACGGGCCCCAAGAGGTGAGCAGGGCTAGTAGGTGTTGCTCCCAAGGAAGCCCATTTCTACAGCCGGTGCTGTTCAAGGAAGGAGGAGGGTCAGCCAGGGTGCGCAGTCTGCATCGCGGCACGCCATCCCCATCGTGGCACGCGGCACCGCAAGGATGCTGCGGGTGGACCTCGTCTCACAAAATCGGGGTCCTGGTCTTTCTCTGTCCGGCTCTGAGTAAGAAGGGAAGTCTGACCCCTGTAGGCGCTGCATCCAGGCTCCCTGGCCCCTGACTTGGTTTTGGCCATTGGGAGGCAGAGGCAGGAGAGCAGAGGGTGGGAGGGAAGGTGGGTGGAGGTGCCTTTCTTCCCCGAGGTTCCAGGACACTGGATGCTCGCACCATGGCCGCCTGGAGCAGATTCATTCCACCAGTCACCCCACCCAACCCCGAGTCGATCAGCTCACAGAACTGTTGGGGGTGCCAGGGCATCGTGGATGTGAAAGGGCTTTGGAAAAAAATGTCCTGGTCCCTAGAACATGTTGGAGGAGAATGCAGTGATGGATGATGTGAGTTTGACTTCCAGGGCAGTCAAAGTATGGAGAGAAAGATGTCCATCATTGCTATGATGGGAATCACCCCCTAGAAGTGAATTTGGATGCAATACAGGTGAGCTCATTCCGAGGGGATACAAATTATATGGAAGTTAAAAAGCAGGGCTAATCCAGACAGTACAGAAGTTCTGGCAAGCAGGAGTTTAGTACTGATTTTCGACAGTTCTTCTGCAAACTCTGTCTTAAGACAGAAGCAGGTCTGGGAGGCACTCTGCCCGTCCTCTGGTGAGCCTTTCTCTTCAACACCAAACTCGGGGACACGGGATTCAGATGCCCTGCCCCTCGGTCTCTTCAGCAGGCCCGTCCCTGGAGTTTATGGGCTCAGGACAAGAATACAACTGGAGGCCATGTACCAAATGTCTAAATATCTAACCTGTTGGAAACAAAGCTAGAATATTGAGAGATATGTTCTGTTTTTCTGCTTTACAGATATACCTTCAAAATAACAGCATTAAAATCTAGCCCTAGAGCTAAAGTTTTTCAAAACTACAAGTTGGCAAGATAGCAAAGACATTTTAATTATTATCATTATACATGTCTGGGTGACCTGTTGATGGGCTGGCAGTGTCATCCTAGTACAAAATAACAACTTCCATAATTCATAAATTATATGTTTATTTCATAAGATTATTTTTTCTTGCCTTTATTTTAGCAAAATCATTAGTTACACTGTTGTAATTGGGATGGCTGTGTATTTTCTGTTTTGTTAACAATAAAGATTTAAAGTGTTTAGAAATAAAATGCTGTCAATTACAAAAATAGGAAATTTGAATATATTCAAATACAGTGAATTTGAAAATTAAAAACCTATGCATCTATGTTCTCAAAGTGTTTTTTTCCTAAAAACATTTAAATCCTATTAAAATGAAAGTACATATTGTAATTCAAGAAGATCAACAAAGTAAAACAAAATGAGTCTAAAATTAATTTCCATTTGTCTTAAGCATTTTTTAAGAAAATAAGTGTATTTTATTTCATAAATCTAGCATTCCACATCCATCTAGTTGTCAATATAAGGAGTCAGTGTCACATTTAATACCTGATACTGACCCTCTGTTCTGGGTTCTCCCCAAAAGATGTGCTACAGTCCTGACCCCTGGTACCTGTGGATGTGACCTCATTTGGAAACAGAGTCTTTGCAAACTTCATCAAGTTACGAAGAGGTCATACTGGATTAGGGTTCACCCTAAATCCAGGGACTGGTGTCCTTACAAGGAGGTCGTGTGAAGACAGAGGCAGAGATTGGAGAGGTGTACTTGCAAGTCAAAGAGCACCCAGGACTCCTGTAGCCCCAACGGCCTGAAGAGGCTGGAAATCCCTTCCCTGGAGCCTGCAGAGGGAGCACAGCCCTGCAGACACTTTAACTTCAGACTTGTGGCCTCCAGAAATGCAAGAGAATAAATTTCTGTTGTTTTCAGCCTGCCAATTTGTGGTCATTTGTGTCAGCAGCCCCAGGAAACTGCTATATCCTCTTATACATCAACTGGAAAAAAATGTAAATGATTTAATACTGTAAAATGTTCCTCGACCATCACGGGCAGCTGGTGGTAATATCAGGGTGATTCATACTTCTAGAACCACACACAGAAGCACGAAATAAAAGGAAAAAGTAAAAGGACGTAGGCCCTATGGGGGAACAAGGTCGGTTAGTCCAGACTTGCTGCATTTAAGCACCTGATAGAGACGTGGTGGGTCCCCTCTCCTCTCCGCACATGCCCGCCGCTCGAGGCCCGTCCAGGGGCACAGTGTCCGTCTCTGGCTGTGGCACTGGAACAGCCACGGCCTTCACGTCACCTTTCCTTGAGGCCGTCGGGCAGGAGGTCTTCCCCTAGGACCTGACTGACATGTCCAGGAGAGCGATGTTCCTTGCTACCGTGTATGTGAGTCAGGGAGGCATCGGCCAGGCTAGTGACAATGGCCAGTGGAACCTCGACCCCAATGAACAGTGAGAAAGAACAGGTGAAGTGATGCATTGACAACACAGAACAAGGCCTCCTGAAGCGGATTTCCTGGCATGACTAAGAAGAATTAGTTGGCATAGGGGTCCTCAGCCTACGGGGCATCAGGGAGTTCAGAATGCGTGTGGGGTGAGACTCCGTTGGAGTGACAGAGGGGACAAGGTCAGAGGCCTTGGTCAAGGACCACCTGTGCCCCGTGAGACTTCACCTTCCAGTCTGTGAGGTGGGGCCGCTCTGCACACGCTTGTTGAGCATCCTGCGTGAACCAGGAGACGATGCTCTGGTGAGGATGGAAGTGCTGAGCCTGGCACAGCGGTTGCCCATGCGGAGTGCATGCTCTCTCCCTCCCACACTCCACTCCCCTGTCTTTCTTTCTCTCTCTCCCTCTCTCATCTCGTGAGAAATAAACACAGAGTGTAAAGAAAACTGGGGGTCCTGTCATTTCCTGAGAACTCTATAAAGCTGTAGGACACGTGGCCCAATATGTGGCCCAACTTCCGAAAGATGTGAGGGAGCCTCTGCTGGTCCTCCGTCACCCCGGCAAGGATGGCCCGGCCCCCTGCACGAGGACCCCGAGTGACTGAGCAGGACTGGGTGCTGGGCTCCGGGAATGAGAGTCCAGCAGGACCTCACGGGCTGGACACTCCCGGGAAGACTTGGCAGTTGGAGGGGGGTAGAGGCTGCAGAGGAGTGCGCTCTGGGGTCCAAGGTCAGGGCACGGCGGCTCCACTGCCATCCACCCGGACGCAGACGCCCTTGTGCACTTGGCCCCTGCCTTCAGTCCTTCTCAACCTCCGCTTTGATGACACGGAGCATTCGTTTGGCAAAGACAGTTTTCATGATGTTCCAAACATGAATTTTTATGGTAATTTGTCGTGTGTTTCTGATTCTCTGACAGTGAACTCACCAATAATTTTGGATGTCCCAGCAGCTCTCTCTCAGTGTTTTGTGTATTTACCATTTCACACACACACACACACACACACACACACACACACACTCCAAACACAAGAAGGAGACCATACGATGTGGTTTCAAGAGGAGCAAAGCAAAGCCTCGTGTCCTGATGGTGTCCCCCTGGTCCAGTGACCAGCATCTCCCCCCTGCCGTCACAGGAGGGCTGGGGACACCTGCGAGGGGCCCATGGACCCTGGCAGCTCACCATCGAGCCCCAAGGCTACGGGAGGAAAGGAAAGCAAAGCCCTCGTCCAGGTCGCCTCTTTGGCTATTTGCAGATGTTAAGTGCTGACTATGAATGCTGTCGAATCATGGTAATTACGGCACAGCCGACCTTAATTCTCAGTCCTCTGCTTTAGACCTGGCATGTGGGGAATCGCCCGGGACTTTCTGTTCACTGAATCACGTCGCTTTAAACGATCTGGAACAAGATGGTGATAACATGCCCACCTGCAACCTCTCCTGCAAACCTCCAAACTCTTCCCTGGGTGGCCATGGAGGCGGCTTTGCTGGGACCCTCACCGTGGTGAGGCACAGCACCGAGGAATGGGGGCCCACCTCCCCCACTTCAGGGCAGGAAAAGTTCCCATTTGCATCTCTCATTCTTTACTCAATGCAGCAGGCATCAGTGGGCACCTGCTGTCTGCAGGTCAGGTTCCAGGAATTGTGGGAGCACCCCCAGTGGTACCGGCCCAAAGCCACCTGGAGCGTCCAGAGCAAAGGAGAGCGCGCCCAGCCCGGCCTGGCGGTCTGGGAAGATGCTGAGGCTAAGGAACTAGTGGGCCTTGGCCCCGGGGCAGAAAAGCTCCCCAGGTGAGAAGGGCAGGGGCCAGGAGACAGGAGGGAAGCTCAGCCTCCAGAGTCCTGTGTGGCCGAGATCTGGGCCTTGAAGGCATCCCGACCCTAGGAGAGAAGTGAGGTGAGGAGGGATGAGCGTCAGTGAGAAAATAGCACCTTGCCGAGGGTGGGAGGCAGGCAAAGGAAGAGCAGGTGGTGGGGGGTGCCAGTGGCGGCCTGCCCCGGGCTGCTTTGCCCTGTGCCCAGAGGTGCCAGGAAGGTCTGTGCAGGGAGGTGCAGAGGCAGAGGAGCCCACACCTGTCCTGCCGTGGGCTGGCAGAGCCACGAGGGCGCTCCCACCCACAGGCGCGTCTCAGTCTGGGGAAGTCTCCTTCTGTGCCCGGCGCCTGAGTGGGAGAGGAGAGAGCCCCACCCAAGACACAGACAGAAGCCAAAACCCGAGCTCCCCCCACCCAGGCGGCAGCCTCAGGGGTGCCCACCTCCCTCCAGCTGCCCCTCCCCAGCTCCAGCTGGCTCCTGGATTCCGGGGCTCCAAGTAAGTCCAGCTCTTGTTGGGAAAAGACACATATTCCTCCAGCCTGGGTGCTGAGCGAGAGGGCACAGGGGCCTCAGGGTGAGCCGGGGGCCAGGGCAGGCCATGCCAGAGCTGGACCTCCCACCCCCGGGTCCCACACCCTCCTCACAGAGGGGAGGGTCCCTAATCTGCCCGACTTCATACATGTCCTTTCTCAGCCCTACTGTGGGGAACAAGGTGACAAAGGTTACCTTACTTTAAGATCAGATTTTCATTGAAAGGGACTCGGGTAAGATGGCATTTGCCTGAAGATGCGTCATGTTTAGGGAGATGAATTAAAGGGCCACTAAGCCAGTCTATAAGAGTCTCTTCTGTTCATCTGCAGGGGATGAGGCGCTCTGAGGAGATCCATGCTTTGCTTGACGACACTCTTGCCTCTGTTATCCTGAGCCTCTTTGCAAGCCCGACGCACTCCTTGCGGAGTCTGGTGCCGTCAAGGAGGAGCTTTCCCAGTCCGAGGAGGGGAGGGGAGGGGAGGAAACACTTGACCCCTGTCTCCACACCCGCCCTGGGGGCAGGGCTCCTCCTGGCTTGAGCAGTTCAACACACACACTCCTTGGTCTCGTGGCTCAGATGAGTAAGGAATGCCATGTTCCAGCTTTTGTTACTTCTCACACTCCTTTTTCATATTTCGAGGCAAGAAAAAAATCCTAAATGTGTTTTGCCAGAGATTTCTACTCATTTGTCAAATCCCATGTGATTTTGGGGAAATGTAATCCGTGTGTTTCTCATTCATCTGTGCTCGAATCATCAGCTAGGAAGCCAGTGCTGGGCAGCGGGTACCACGGGCCATGGGGGTGGATGTGATGACGGGGTGGCAGCCAGGTGGGGTGGCCTAGCTGCGGTGCAAGACACCAGGTGGCCTGGGGGATGGGGCCCATGACCTTCACACCCTGGGCACCCACCGGACTCATCCTGGCCGTGGGCACCATTGTGACCGCAGAGAAAGCAAAGTGTAGACGTGGCGGTTCCCGGTGGGGTCGGCAGGAGGGAGCTGAGGAAGACCAGTAACTACAGGGCTCAGGGACCAAAGCTGTAGAAGGAAGGGAGACCTCCCCCATGATGGGCCAGGAGGGCAGTGAGGGGCAGTGGGCACTGCTGTCGGAGCTGAGAGCATCCAGCCGGCATCCTGAGCCTCGGTTTGCTCATCTGTGCAATGGGACTGTGCTGCCCCTCCAGGTGAGTCTCCCGCACTCTCCTGCACGGACGGGTTCATGCTCACGGCTCGGTCTCCCTCCCTGGGCTCCGGAGGTGAGGGGTGATAGGTCAGCCTCCAAGGCAGTCTACCTGGTAACAGCGTGAGGGAGGCCTGCCTTCCCCAGAGTTGACAGGAAGCCTTGTTGCTGGACTTTAAATCTGTGGGAAATCTTTCAACAGAAGTTTATATTTTGACATTATTTTGAACATAAAACTTGGAGGATTTATGATGAATAACTACAGATTCACGACTCTAGAAAGAATCAAAATTAGACCCGATGTTCGGTCATCCACGAAGAATTATTTTTTCTTTTCTTTTATCATCATCAATTTGATGAAGCAGGTTTCTCAGAATAATTATTTCCAAGTTAAAATTACTTTCTGTAATTCATCCATCTCGCAATTTCATGTAATAATCATGTGTATTTATTTTTTCTTAAGTAATCAGGGTATTTTCATCAAAATTCATTAAAAGCTGCTTCTAGAAGGACATGCTTTTAAAATATTCAAATTTATAGTCAATGTTTTATTAACCATATTTAGCCTATAATTATTTTTCTAATGAAAATTATCCTGACTGCACCATCTGATGTTACGAGGCTAGTAGTTCAAACAAAATTCAGAGAAACATTTATACACAAAGGACTGTGTATTAGTCATTTGGAAGGAAGGATTTATGTGCTATATAATTAATTGTTGCCTGAGTTTAACAGTCCATATTTTATTCCAATGTATTATTTACATGGAGGAGGCTTGGGGGTCACCCTTCAAAAGGTTAGGAAAATACAAATACACACATTATCCAAATGGTGGAAGGTTGCATTACAATAGATGGAGGTTTGTGTGTGTGTAGAATATATATATATATATATATATATATATATATATATATATGGTCCGTATATATACATTAAAAGAATACATATACTCTCTATATATACTATATAGAATACAGTGTACAATATACATTATATATTATAGAATACTACAATGATGAATATATGAGTATATGTGTGATGTGGTTTGCATATAAAAGAAATATGTCCTATATATTTTATAACACTACGGTGACTACCAAGAGTGCATGCATGCGTGTGTGAGGGGGGTTGTATGTAGAATACATGCATGCATGTATTCCCTCTATATAGAATAATATCTATTCTTTATATATAACAAATATATATTCTATATATTAAAGAATACTACAGCAATGAATATGTGAGCCTATGTGTGCATGTGGCTTGTGTATAGAATATATATAGTCTATATATAAATATATATATATGTATACAGAATATATCTATGTTCTCTCCATATGTTATGTAGAATATATACATTATGTATTATAGAATATTGCAATGATCAATATCTGAGTTGTGTGTTGTGGTTTGCATGTATAAGACATGTCCTATATATTATAGAACTACAGTGATTACTGAGAGAGAGAGAGAGAGTGTGTGTGTGTGTGCACACTATTGTATCCATCACTCTAGTATTGAAGTTTTCACAGACTGTGAAAGCTTCGGAACTCTCTTTCTCAACAACAAATTTTAACCAAATGGATGTTGTCACTGTTTGAAGCTGTGAGGAAAGAGAAATATTTGCAGCTGAGAACGTACCATTTCTGCGAGCATGTCGATTTGGTTTTCAAGAGCAAGAGAAAACGATACTCTTTTGCTATGGTGTGTGTGTGCCTGCACTAATTTTAAAAATCACGTCTCAGGTCAGTTTAGAAAATCACCGATGGAGTTGGGAGCAGCACTGTCCTGTCAGGTGCAGTTTCTCACCTGGCGCCGGGCTAGAGATAGACAGCAGACACGCAGGGGGTGCCCCAATCCCAGCTCACCTGGCACGTGTGGGCCACCCAGGGGACCCCCATGACTGCAGCATGAGTGGTATGTCCTTGATCTCTGTGCCCAATTGAAGCCAGTGGCTTTACTGATACTGACAGGTGATTCCTTTAGAAAGAAGTTTTGATGTCTATGGAATGCACAACCCTGTAGCAGAAATTAACCAACCGCAATCTCACTACCTCACAGAATTTACAGAACACCTTACCAAGGCTCTACAAACATCAGACCATGTGACAGCACAGACTTACAGATATTACCCCTGAGAATGCTTAGTCAGTGATGTTTGTGAAAAATAGCTGGGAAGCACTGACGTAATAAAGTGAACTTTTAAATGAGTGGTTTCTAAGGAGAAAAAGGGACACAAGCGTGTCTGGCCTTGAGCAAAGCCTCCGGCTGCCGTGTCCTCAGAGGAGCCAGACCCCACACGAGCCTCCTTCTTGGGGTCAGCAGGTGAGACCAAGGGACAGAGGGGAGGCCAGCACTGCTCTTGCCTCGGGGGACCGGGGTCTGTTCTCAGAAGCAGGGCACCTGTGGCGGGTACCCACCGTCATTCTGAGACCATGATGCGGCTGCTTTGATGGCTTTACTGACAAAACACTGGCTCCCAGAGGTTCATTGTAAGAAGCAAGATGGCAGCAGTATATCTCCCCGGGGGCCACCTCGTGAATGATGCTGACCCATCCCCATCGATGCCCCAGTGCCCAAATTCATCACCTCAGAAGGCCCATTTAACCTTCATCAGGTTGGTAGAAATCCAGATACCAACCTCAAGCCACTCTCCTCATTCTCAATAGCATAAACCAAAGCATCTTTAATTCCTCATTTAAGCATCATTCAATATGGCCTTGTCTTCTATTTTTCCAAGGACAGAAAAATTCCAGCAAAATGCTTTAGAGAATATTTTAAAATTCTGTATCACAAGAAGCAGGGTGGAGCCTGCTTTACTTTACCTTGTTTGACTTAACCCCTCCAGTAAGATAATCATAAATGGAATTTTAAGAAATGCCCCATGCATGAAAGAGGTGGTTAAACTAAGTCGTCTCCCCAAGCCCTGTTTGTCTGACACTAAGCACTGAAATATGCTTTAACAGAACAACCTTGGCTCCAGGGTGCAGGTAGTGGTTAGGTGTGACAGAGGGTCACAGAGAGAAAATCAGAAACACTGAGCAGGGACCTGGAAACACCGTGGAAGGTTCCAGGCTGGGGCTCGGTATTTGGGAGAATTTGCCAAGGGCGGCCAGTGGGGCTGGACAGCCTGCTCCCCCCGTGGACTTTTCAGAGACCTTCTCACCCAATGCCCCGACACCTCCTTCTGTTCACGATCCCAGAAACCGCCGCCCTGACCCCATCACAACAATTCTGCCTTGTCCCGGGAAACTCTTGTTCCATTCTGGGGAAGATCCCACCTTCTGTTCCCGTTGGAGGGTTGGCAGCTCCTCTGTATGCCCCCCCTGTCAGGGATGTTTGCCTTTTTAAAAGGGCAGCAATGCCTTGGTCCAAGGGAACGGATTTCAGGCCAAGAGACCAATGGGCCTAGACTCTCTGGGCCCCGGTGTTCCTGGGCGCCCCACAAATCGGGCCTTATGAGGACAAACACACTTGGCGGAGGGCGACAAACGGGCATCTAAGGGGGCGGCCGGCTTGGGACAACACACATGTAAAGGGAAGCAGGCTCCAGGGATGAATTTGGAAGATGCAGTCAGGAGGTGGGACTTGGGGACCGAGCCACACAACGGGAGAGATGCTTCTGTTCTGCGGAGGTTTGTGAAACGTTTCTGATCCTTAGGGTGTTACCATAACAGCGGCAGCAAATGAACTAAACTTCACATCATCATTAACTAATGGGCATCGGTTCCCACCTCGCTGGGGATTGGTTGGGGATTCCCGCACAGGAGCAGCTCAGAGGGAAGACTGAGTGGCTTTGGCAAAGTAAAAATACGTTCCTTCCTGGCTCTCCTCCCCAAGCCCGGTCCCTCCCCAGTGCACCTGATTAAGCAAAGTCAGGAGAGGTCAGTGGTCAGTGTCCATTGTCCTAAGTCCTGGGCAGAGAATGTACAGTGTCAGCACCAAGAGTTCACGCCAGGCATTCAGAGTGTGGCTGGTAAGGAGAAGTGGCCTGGACGACGTTGCACCCCGTCAACTATGCCAGAGCTTACTGTAAACCTGAAGCTGTTGGGTGGCTTCTGTCAGGGTCTGGTGGGTGATCCACAGAGACAATCTCGATAGGTTGCAGAACGCAGGGGATGGAGTGGAGAGAGTGGACGTGAATGTGAGCCCCGGAGGAGCAGTGACCCCACGTGCGCTAAGGGGCTCAGAGAGCTGTGGAGAGCATGTAGGAGCCTGGAGGACAAGGTGAAGGTTACGGTCCTGGCAAGAGCCACCCGCGGAGTTGGGAGCTGCACTGTGCACACCGTGGCTGTTCCACGCACAGGGCAAGTGCCTGGTGCCTGGTGGCTGGTGCACACCCAGAGCCCATGCTCGGCGCCCTGCACTGCTATATCCTCACACCGGCTGGCGCCAGGGCCACCGGGAATCTGAAGGCCAGACTGGGTCTGCTCCCACCTGGCCCTTGACCCAGAGAGCTTCATGGGTAAAGGGACAAGAGCCAGAAACGGAAGAGATCCTGTGAGGTTCCTGGCAAGGATAGTGCAGGAACTGGGGACTACTTACAGGTGCCTCTGTGAGACTAGGTGGCCGGAGACACCATTTCCCCACGTGCCTTGGCCACTCAGAGACCCACCTTCAGGAGCCCCCGAGCTGAAGCCCTGGTGTAGACATGGGCATTTAGTGGCACCACTGTCACCAGGCCCTGGGCAGTGGGCATAGACAGAGACCTGGGGAGGAGAGGGCCACCCTGGTGACCCTTCCGGCAGGTGACCAAGAACATTGAGAGCCATGGAAGGTTCCTCCTGGGGTTGCCCAGAAGCAATTCAGGTGGAGATGCTTTGGGAGGGGAAGGGGCTTCCCTCCTGGGTAAGGGGTGGCCCCGGTGGTGCAAAGGGGCCAGGCTCGGGAGTTAACCCTAATGCAGTGCATCCCCGTGGTTCAGGCTCCAGCTGAAGGAATCACGAGTGCTTTGTCCAGGCCCTTGTGACCCTAGACAAATAGGCTGCCATCATTAGGGCTTTCCTGTCCCTCCCTGGGAGGTGTGACCTGCAAGATGTCTGCAGGATGTTTCTGGCCCCATGTGGAGGTCAAAAGCAGGGTTTTCCTTTAGCAGGTGCATGGACAGCCATGATCAAGGGCCACATGCAGCCTTTCTGGGGAGCTGAGGAAGTTCTGACAAGAAGGAAGCCAGCAGAAAGGAAGCTGGGAGAGAGAAGGATTGACAGGAAGGACTGGGAATAGGTTAACTCTGGCAGCCCCTACTCTTGGATGAGAAGGTGCCGGAGCCAACCCAAGGCAGCCTTGTCCTTCCTCACTGCTCCAGAGAGGATGGAGGCTTCTCATTCTTCCAGGGATGCAGGGAAGACAGGATTTAAAGGGAAAATCATTTTTGGAATGGTGTACTTTTTCTCACAATCTCTGAACGTCCCCAGATATCTGCATTCAATTACTTCTGTGTGTGGAAGGGAGAACTGGGCTAACGTACAATTAGGTAATTAAGCAGCCTTCGGTGGGATGCACTCCCAGCTTCATAATTCTCAAATATCACCAGAGTGGGTGCCTGCTATGGACTGAAATTGTCCCCCCAAAAGTCACGTGCAGCAGCCCTAGTCCCCAGTGTGGTGGTATCAGGAGATGGGCCTCGGGGTGATTAGGTCATGAGGGTGCAGCCCTCATGGATGGGATTAGTGTCCTTATAAGAAAGGACATGAGAGGCTTGAGCTCTCTCTGCATCATATGAGGACACAGCTAGAAGGTGGCTGTCTGCAAACCAGGAGGTGGGTCTCCAGCGGGAACCGTAATCTTGGACTTCCTGTCCTTCAGAACTATGAGGAATAAATGTCTGTTGTTTATGTCACTCAGTCTATAGTATTTTTGTTATAGAAGCCCAAGCTGGCAAAGACTGCACCCCAGAGAACCAGGATTACCTTGGGGTCCTGCTCCACCATCCTCCTCTGTGTAGGTATTATCTCTCACAGGGTGATACCAGTGGTGACCCAGAAAAAGGACCCTGTGATGTGACATTAGTAAACTTAGAAAAGTGAGAATTTTCTTAGTGGCAGTGGTACCAGGTCCTGTGTGGGTAAGAGGACAAATTCCTCGACTTACGCTTTTTTCCACTCCCCTCTCATCATAACTATTCCTAAATTCAATTTGTGTTGTTTATCTTCCCCTGTTGAATGTTTACATGTCAGTCCAGTTTTTTTTTTTTTAAACAGCATAAAAAATACGCAAAGAAACGAGTTCCAGGAGGACTTCTTGAAATACATGTAGGACGTGAAATTACAGAGTTGTTGCACATCAGAAAAAGTTCCAAACACCAAATAGCTTGTGCCTCATTCAGGACTGTGATCCTCCCTGGCTGGGAACATGCACATGCGTGATCCAGTGGGCAGGGTACCTCTGTTCTTCAAATTGTTTAAATGTTACTCTGAAAAAGCAACAACAATCATGTTTACCACATTTTGTAAAAAAAAAAAAAAAAGCTAAGTTTGATCTAATGGATCCCTGTAAATAGCCACTGGAAGAAAATTACTTTCTCAATTTTCACAGGAACCACCATGAAGCCTGGGGTGGGATGGCCATGTGTAGTGTGAGACCTCCCTTGATACAGGGGGATTTTCTCCTCTGGAAGAGGAAGAGCAGCATGGGATTAGAAGGCATTGATTTGTCCTCTTTGCTGTCAGGCACAACATTGCTTTTGATAAGAACAGTAGAAACGTAAACTAGTTTACACAACCAAGGGTATATTTTGGTGCTGGTAAGTGAGGAGTCCTTGGGTACATGGGCTTCAGGAACAGCTGGATCCAGGAACTCCAACTGTGAACCAAGAGGCACTGTCTCTTTCTCACTGTGATCTAGATCTGTCTTCTTCTGCAATGTTTCATTCTCAGGTAAGATCTCCCACCTGTTGGAAAACATTGCCCCCGACCCCTCCCAGATTGTATTTCTATCATCTGCAGTGATTCTAAGAAAAGAGTGTTCAGATCAGCCTGGGTCAGGTTGTGTGCATCCCTGAACCAGTCTCTCTGGTCAGGGAAGTACAAATGGCCATGTGGAGTCATGCAGGAGTCAGACCCACTAGGAATAGTGCGGCAATGGGTAGCAGGGGTAGGAGTTGTGGTGAGCTGAGTGATGGGCCTCCCAAGATGCCAGCCCTAGTTCCCGGAGCCTGTGGGTATGTGGCCTCCCATGGCAAAAGGACTCTGAAGATGTGAGTAAGTTAGGGACCTTGAGGTTATACTAGGTTTTCTGGGTGGGTCCAATGTCATCTTAGGGCTCCCATAAGAGGGAGGCGGGGGTGTCAGAGTGAGAGAGAGAAGACATGAGGACAGAAGCAGAGGTCACAAAGGAGAGAAGATGCCGGGCTGCTGGCTTTGGAGCTGGAGGAGGGGCTGCAGACCAAGGAGTGTGGGTGCCCCTGGAACCTGGACAGGGCAGGAGATGAATTCTGCCCTCGGAGCCTCCAGAAGGAGCGGGCCCTGCCAACAGCTTGACTTTACCTTTTGAAACTGATTTGGGAATTCTAACCTCCGAACTGTACGCTAACAAATGTGTGCTGTTCTAATCCACGGGTCTCTGGTAACCTGTCACAGGAGCCGCTGGAAATTAACACAGTAACAACATTAATGACCACACCAAGTAACACGCTTGGAGAACTCACTCCATGCCGAATACGCTTCTCTAGACCGGGTTACTTCTCCGGTGACCCCACAGGGTAGAGCTCCACTTCACGGGTGAGGAAACAGACACAGAGGGAGGGGGTGACATGCCCAGGGTCACACATTAATGTCCAGAGGCCACCCCCTCTGGAGGGGCGCTCACAGGATCAAGCTGTCTTAGGAGAGCAGGTGGCAGGGAGGTGGTCACACAAACCAGAGCGGACTTGCCTGACCTCCGAAGAGCAGCCTGGGCTGAGGCACAAGTCCACTACCAGCCATACCGGGCCCCATGGGTTAGGAACAGAGGCCGCAGGAGCTAGACATTCACCTCAGGAGGGGCCAGAACGAAGGTGGCTAGCTGCCTCTCAGCTCAGCAGGCTCACCCCATCTCTCACACACTGCATTCTGAGCACAGCGTCCACGAGCTCCGTGTGCGAAGGACACTCTAATTCTGCTGTGATGTGTAGAACCTTAAAATTCACTGGCTAAACTATTGTAAGAGAACCATGAAAGTATACAGCCATCTCTTTGAGAAACTCAGTAGCTTGACAATGCGTATTTCCCCCAAATAAATGGACACCACGTATGGGCACCAGAACTTACACAAGAGTAAACTCTCTGAAGAAAATCTAAACATTTTTTTCTTGAATCAGTGTTGCCTAGACGTGTTCTAGAAGAGCTTTTAGCTCTTTTTAGTCAATCTTGCACTCACCCAAATGAGAATTTCACCAAATCCAAGTGCACGCTGCTCAGAGAGGTAAGGAAATAAAGGAAAGCTGAGCCTGTGTGACCCTTAATTGTTCCATTTTTTCTTTGCTACAACAGCATCTCGGCTCTCCAGCTGGAGGCCCCACCTCATCTTCTGAAGTTCTGGAAGTCAACTTCATTCAATAAGTTGTCGCTGCTCTGCAAGCCTGGTCAGCGAAGGTGAGGGACCGGGCTCTCCCTGCACGTCCATCGTCTTAACATCCAGAATCCGTACGCTGAGCCGTGCACCTCCTTAATGCAGAGTCTGCGCTTCTTAGAGGGAATCTCCCCATCAGCGCTGCCCATGCCGCAGGGCTCGGGAAGCGCTGGTTGCCGAGCACATGAACAGAAAGAAAACACCGTGATGCTGGCGGCTGTTTGCCACCGAGCCATGCTAATGCTGAAGCTGAAGATCACAAAGAGCACCCCTACTGATGCTCAGGATCATCTTCGCAGTACGTGGGAGAGAGGCCTTCGAGAGTGTCACCTGAGATCGCAGGTGATCTGGGGGTCTGGGGACACCTGTGCCACGTCCCAGCACAAAGCGCCTCCCAGGGTCCCAGGTGATTGATTTTCTGATGTGCGTACCCTGATTTCTAGAAGGAAGTATGGGACAAGGAGAAGTATCAGTCATCGTGAAATGAGGGACCCGGTATTTTGATCTCCATGTACACACTGAACAAAAGCTACATCAACTTCTAGCCTAACGAGCAGAAGGGCCTCTTCTTGAGTTTTCACCAGACACGTGAACAGACACAGAGACATGCATCATAGCCTGGGTTCCCAAGTGACACAGGCCACGGAACCTCGCTGGGTGCCGAGCCACACGTGGGCCCATGTGAGGCGGTGGGTCTGTGCTGGGCTCACGAGCGTGGGGCACCCTCACCTGCCAGCGCTCAGACCAGCTCCCCTACCTCCGCATCTGCCCACCATGGTCACAGTCCTGGCAGTCCTTCAAGGGTTGTGTTTTTATTCTCTAACAAATGCTCCAATTTACAGAAAATCATAACTCAAGTCCATGCAGACATCGGCCCATTCCTCACAAGGAAAATTTATGGCCAACAGGCCTGGTGACAGGGCTTGCATAACACTTGAGGGATGATTTCAGAGGAAACACGGCTGAGCTCTGGGTCTGCGGCGCGAGAGAGGAATTCATTTACAAGTCCTGCCATAAATGCTCTTTAAAATAATGTCAAGTGGCCTAAGTGCTCATTCAAGATGAATTTACTCCAACGAGAAAAGTGTCAGTGGGTTGAAACCACACACACGCACACACACACGTGCACACACACGCACACACGTGTATATAAAAGCCTGAGGAGAGAGAGCTTCACAGCCTGAATATTGGCAGGATCTGGTGCTGTGTGTGTGTCTTTTTCAAAAAGCACAAAAATAAGATTCTAACCGTAAGACCCATGAGGAAACTGCCTTTAGTTCGCTGAGATAAGTCAATAACTCTGGGGGAGAATTAGCAGTCTCTGGAGCCTTGGTGTGCCTGTGGCTGGAATGGGAAAGTGAGTCAGGACTAGAGCCGGGTCTGGGCAAGCAGGCGGAATCTATGAAGAAATCCACCCCTTTCTCCGGGGGACCGGCAGCACCTCCCTCACAAAGATGTGGGATTGTCACCTCATTTTGTTCTCCTTGCAGATTTGAAGCAAGTGGGTTCTGGCCCAAGTGGCCGGCCTGAGACCTGTCCCCCCAGGGCATTACAGGGTGAGGAGACAGGTCCCCAGAGGCATCGGGGTGGGCTTGTTCTTTTTATCTGGAAGGTCTCTGCATGCGGTGAAGTGATGCATTGTTGCAGCCCAGCAGACTTGTTAGCCATTTTCCTTTCCTGGATTAAAAAATTGAATTATACACTCAGCCTCGTTACGAAACCTGTAAAGTTTATTAAAGTTTATCGACCATGTGTACACACGTCAGGATTTAGCTTCTGTGGCTGCTCTCAAGCTGGAACAGTGAATTAAGAGGCCGCGGCTCGGGTGGACTCCAGCCGAGCTACAGGTAGCAAAAGTCTCCTTCAATTAGACATAATCATCACTCACAGTCAATAATTGTGCTAAAGGCTGCTTTCAAATCTGTGAGGGATTCGCATTTAATGTACTGATTCAGCTTGTCTGAGCCAAATTCACTGTGTACTGAAACCAAAGCAATTTAGTTCTTGCCTACGGCCCTTCTGGCAGTTCATCTAGAGCTCGCACTGTAAGGACTGTGAGATACAATTTAATCTGAGCCATCTGTGCAAAGACGGCCCCTCTCCTAAATGGAGAGAGATGCAGGGATGGCTAAGCTCTGGTTTTATGGGAAGAACCAGGCCTTATCTCGCACCTGAAAAATAAAGCATTTAAGATAGAGTAAAAAGCCAAATCAAAAAAAAAAAATTTTTTTTTCCTTGGGTTTATGAAATGCACACAGCAGCTCGTAACAGCTTTCCCGCTCTGACCGGCAGAAGACACTTGAGCTGTGATCCCGGGATGAACCATTTAAGGATATTACGCTTATCACTGGCTGCAGCTGACGGAGGAGATCTTTATTAAATATGAAAGGGAAATGGTTGGTTCTTTGTGAGTTTGCAGAAATATTGAAATGCCTTTATGCACGTTGCTTGCCTTGTGGTCCTGGAAAACGGCTGTAATATTTATCGTCCACCTCGGGCCTCTTCCAGTGGGTCATGCCCTGGATGGCACCTGAAAGACAAGTCTGGCCTCTGTTTATCTTACAGCACCGTCCATGGTATTTTGAGGCTCTCCTGACAGTGTTAAAATAATCAGCCAGTCGGTTTCTGGGCCATGTGACTAAACGTGCCATTGCTCCAAGCAGGCCCTGTTGTTGAGTTACAACTCTTGTTAATGCGTGAAGACTGTTTTCTTGTTTTTCAAGTGGGACGTGATCACAGAAATACTTAAAATGACACATACACAGAGGCAGAGTTGGTATGGCTTGGGAACTTGGTCTACTAGGGTCATAAAGGGAAATTTGGACAGATTTTGGAAGTGCATCTAGGTCCTCCTAGAATAGCAGAGTCTGTGGGAAAAATGAAATCACACGTGGACTCGGAGGACAAGCCAGGGTCCCTTGGACATGGCCTGCTGCAGTGGGAAGAGCTCTGGGCAGTGTGGGGATGGCAGGGATGACAGGGCAGGACAGACGCTAGGTGGACACAGCCCAGAGTCAGAGGAAGGCGTGGCCATTTTCTGGTTCATGGGATCCAGGGCAAGGTCCTGGAGGACGAAGCACATTTGCCATGTTTAAGCTTAAACTCCCCACTTCACCCAGTGAGGCGTCACATGGATGAGCGGACGATAATGAAGCCAGAGACAAGTTCCCCCGTGATGCAGAGGGAGGGACCCTCTGTGCAGAGAACTCGGACAGGATCCCAGGCGCAGCAGTGCAGTCCCCCAAGGGTCCTGGGCAGAGCGGGGACACTTGGTGCACTCGGGTACAAAGGAGGTGGTGGGATGGGTCCAGCACCCACTGGCACCACACCTACTGTCATCAGGAGTAGACATCACTTGGCTGGTGATACCCTGTCTTGTTCCAGCTGACATTGCAGAGCAACGTCTGTGCATCATCTCACTGATGTACCTGACAACCTGTAAATTGGGACAGTTCACAGACTGGGAAACAGGTTGAGGCTGAGACAGGCCAGGGGATGTCTTCCAGTTGATCGGTGGACACAGGACTAGATTCAGATCAGGAGAGCTCAGGATTCAGTGCAGTGGGACGGAAGGGACTGGCTTCTGGGGACCCCAAGCCCTCTCATCAATGCTCTGGGTGTAAACGCTAAGGGAAACAGTGGCTCTCGGCTTAGTGCTGGGGTTCAGCCCCTGGTACAGCCATAGCCAGGATTCAGATGTGGGAATACTTCCATCCCGGTTAATAAACACACACCGCTCAGCAGAGAACACACACACACAGGCACACACAGACACACACATAAACATACAGGCACACGTTCATATCACACACATGCACACATATACATGCACACATACCCATGTATAAACACACCTGCACACATACACATAAACATACTGACACACATATAGGCATACACACATATGTATCACATACACACATGCACATCACCTGTGCACACATATACAGGCACACATATATAAACATGCATACACACACTGACACACAGACACACACATAAACATACAGGCACTTGTTCATATCATACACATGCACACATATACAGACACACATACACATATATAAACATACATACACATAAATAAACACACATGCACAATACACATGCATAAACATACTGACACACATATATGCATACACATACATATCACACACATAAACATACACATGTGCACATAGATACAGAGACACATATGTAAACATACATGCACATACATAAACACACGTGTATGGACACAGGCACACATAAGCATACAGGCATATGTGCATATCACACACATGCACACAGAAACACATATAAACATGCATACCCATTCATAAACACACATGCACAGCACACATGCATAAACATACAGGCATAAACATACATACACATGCATAAACATACACATGCACGGACATACACACACACCAATCACTTCTCCAGCCCCACACCCCCCACAAGCCCCACGTCCCATCCTCCAGAGGATGCTGCTTTGAGTCCATTCCCTCCAGCACTGGAGCCTCACTGTCTGCCCAGCCCCCTCCACAGCTGTGCTCCTGCCCCCACTGTCTCTTCCGCCGCATCTGCATGGGTGGACACCCCCCTCGCTGCTCATGTGCGAGTCCTTCTTCCCAGAGATGGACAGTCCTGCCGCCTCGTGTGCTGGACCATGGTTCTCCCGGCAGCTCTGTGCAAGGCAAGAACCAGAAGTGCAAACCGGCAAATCCAAAGTTCCCTGAAAATCCGATTTACACTCAGCAAATCACTGTCCATCATGACGGGTTTTCTGGCCTACTAACTTTTATTGCAGGGTTCATTTTGGTCTTTAGTTGCTCATTTTAAGAGCCAGGACAGTGGTTGCAAGGCCGTGCATGGAAAGTATCACTCCAACTCCTTTATTAACTTCATTTTTCTTTATATGGGTTTTATGAATCCAGCAATAATATGCAACCTTCAGACAATTTCCTGGGCATTTAATGAGCAGATGGGGAACTCCGTTTTCAAAAGTAAAACTAGCAGCCCTGAATACTTGATCCAATCCAAGACTTTAAACATTTTGCACAAGATGAATGTAACATACTTCACAATCCTGTTCTCTTAACATTTTCTACATTTTTGACATCTGAAATCACACTCAGTTAAAAAACAAGACAGAAGCAGGTTTCTAGAAGAGCCTGAAAACATGTTATTATGTTTACTACTTACGACCATCCCTCTAAGCCCTGCAACCAAGATACTTTTTTTCTAAAAATATTGAAGAGAGAAATGCAGGATCAAAAATATATGCATATATACGTGCACGTACTTATGTAGATACACATAGATACATAGAAATTCCAATAGTTTTTAAATGCCTGGCTTAGGTTTGAGACCTGAAGATTAAAACAGATCTGTGTTTTTAGAACCCACGACAGCCAATTCATAGCAACGTCTGAACGTCATGGTGCAGAAGCTTCAGACACCAACGTTGAGGGGGATGGGGAGAACTACCTGCAAGTGGATATTTTAAAAAGAGAAAAAAAAACATTGGAGCATAAAAGCGATGCTGTCCACAAATTCCACCAAATCATGTTACTCTCGCAAAGGTGCCTGTGATGGAACAAAACATGAGAACAGTCAGAACATGGTGTATCATATTTTAGATCTTGTAAACTTTACCAGCTGGCTGTGTTTCTTATCAGGTGCTCAGCCTTTACAAGGAGATCTATTTTTTTTTGGTGCACATTGCAAAGCAATGAGTCCTCGTTAGAAACATAAAGCTTAGGTGGGGAAGTGCCCTGACTGTAGCTTGCTCAACAGGATAAGTTGCCTGGACCGTGTTGGTCCAAGTGATGCCAAAACAACCAAACCAGTTGTTAGACGTTATGTCACCAGGATTCACTCCTCACCCAGGCAGACATTGGTGTGTCAGTGGAACGAGTTTTGCAGGCAGCCTGCTGAGGCTGAAGGCCACCCCTGCCACCACAGACCCAGGCTGCTCTACATGGCACCCACTTGGGAAAGGTACAGGGTACCAGGGACACTGCTGTCTCTCTGAAGACAATGAGGGTTTGAATTCCTAGTTACTTCATCCAAGCAGAGCATGTGCAATCAGAATTAAAACAAACATAAATATCTCTGATGCCAGCTTTCAATTATAGGGTAAAAATGTCTGCTGCTTGCACAGCCCTCACCTCCACAGAAGGCTTGCTTGGCACCTTATTCACTCTGGAAACAAGACCTTCCAGCACTTGGGGGATCATCGTCTCACGGGGGTGCTTGCCTTCAAGCCCCAGTCTATGTCTCCCCTTGGCCAGAGAGCAAGCCAGGCTACGTTCCTCAAAATATGGTGGTTATGACTCAGCAATCCCACTACTGAGCATATACCCTGAGAAAACCATAATTCAAAAAAAGTCATGTACCCCAATGTTCACTGCAGCACTATTTATAATAGCCAGGACATGGAAGCAACCTAAGTGTCCATGCACAGATGAATGGATAAATATTACTCGGCCATAAAAAGGGATGAAATTGGGTCATTTGTAGAGGCGTGGATGGACCTAGAGACTGTCATACAGAGTGAAGTAAGTCAGAAAGAGAAAAACAAGTATTGTATATTAACGCATATATGTTGAATCTAGAAAAATGGTACAGATGAACCTATTTGCAGGGCAATAATAGAGACACAGATGTAGAGGACAGACGTGTGGACACAGTGGTAAAGGGGAGGGTGGGACGAGTTGGGAGATTAGGATTGACAAGTACACACCACCATGCGTAAAACAGATAGCTAGTTGGAACCTGCTCTAGAGCACAGGAAACTCAGCTTGGTGCTCTGTGATGACTGAGAGGGGTCGGGGGGGTGGGGTGGGAGGGATGTCTAAGAGGGAGGGGATATATGTATACATATAGCTGGTTCACTTCTTTGTACAGCAGAAACTAACACAACACTATAAAACAACTATACCCCAATTAAAAAATATATAGTGGTTCGTCCCCAGGGGAGGGGATGTCCCCAGGGGAGGGGACGTCCCCAGGGGAGGGACGAAGAGAGAGGGCATCCATCTCCCTCAAGAAGAAAATATTTCCACTCTTCCAAAATCAAGTTCCTGGGAGCTCAGCGTCCAGGTAATCCACATAGTACGTATTGGATAAATTTAGGGGAATAAATACATGGATTAATTCATGCATGTGTGGATTTTTTTTTTAATGCTATTGAGCCACTCACGATTCTCTTTTGTGCTTCAGAAGATTTGAGGAATGGATCTATGGCATACATTGTGTGCATATAGTTGGGTGGGCGATGGTTCCCATAACTGCAGGGGTAAATCACGCATGAGTTTTGGGGGCGTCAGGATGTTAAAAGATGTTTTGATTGACTGTTTCTCAGAGTTATTTGGGGTTCCTACTCACCAATTTGCAGGTGTTTGTTTCATCAAAACAATACATGACACATGAGCTCTGTTTCCATGCATTTTGTTTCAATTATCTTTTTATGATTAATTTCTTTATTAATGGGAGTCCTTTATTATTCTTTATTTATTATTTATTTATTATTATATATTATATTATATATATAAATTATATATTATTATTTATTATTATACCCTTTATTTTTTCTTTATTAATATGGGAGCCCTCCTGTGGCGAAAAACATCCCTGTAAGGTGGCAGGCACGTGGGCCACTCACTGGAGGCCACCTTGCTACTTCAGAGGTGGATGTTGAAATGATTTTGTCGTATAAATTCTTTGAGAGATTGTTTTGTTGTTGTTTCTGCCAGCATCACAACATAATTAATATTTAGCTGCAATGTCTGATGGTGGTTGTGTGCTTACCCTCTAGAAGTATTTTAAATACAGTGATACAGGGGCCGTGCCCTGCGTCCCAGGAAACGTGTCATGGTAGTGATTTTTGCTGCTCTGTTTAGCTTCCTAGGAAGGGAAAATTTACTTCACTTTTACAGGAATAAAAGAATTACACCACCCACTGGGTAAATCTAAGCTTTAGGGGCCAAGATTATTTGCTTAGCTGGGAATGTGCATGGGAATAAAACTCATTTGATAAGTGCATTTTTTTAAAATGAGCTATCTCTGCTACACCCATGTTTGCTTGTTTTAAAAGCACCATTGTTTGACTGTGACCATTGCATACATATGTAAAAAGATTTTTTTTTTCATTTATTCATTCTTCATTTTTACTTTAGGTCAGTTGTCTTCTTGAAAACAATAGTGTCAAGAGTAAAATACCACTGCTGTTTTTTGTTTTAATGGAAAAAGATGCATACTTTAAAAAAGTTATCCTAATATTTCTCACTTTAGTTTATGGTTATTTAACTTGTTTTGTGAATAAGAGATAATCACATGCAGGCAAGAATGTCATCCAGAATGAGACTGTTAATTTTGAGGGTTAAGCTACTTTTGTTCCATAATACGTAGCATCTCTGGTCTGGCTTGTAGAAGAGGCTTTGACAATAAAGGTTTGAATAGGTTAATGGAAAAAGGAAATGAAAAGATAATGAGATAGGTGTGGACACTCCCACCTCACCGGAGAGGAGACCGAAAGACCAGCTCACCAACGTACTTTAAGAAAAAGGTTTTCATTAAGAAAATGCATACAAATATTTTATTTAAATGCTCTAATTGCTACAAAACATTGGAAAATACCAGCCAAATGAAACGTTCGTTAAAAATAGTGACATCCATTCATATTTACGAAGCGATTAAATGTAGCTTTTCTGATCCAGAAAAAAGAAGGAATGGCTGGAGGAATACTGAGGAAGAAAGAGAGAAACGGTGAGCACTCACTCACGGCCCAGGTAGCGAGCTGGACACGGAATGCACATAGGGTCAGGAATATCCATGTGCGGGTGTGAAGTCTGGTCCTGCCTGTGTCATCAGCTGCAGCATCTTTGCCCAGCTCATTTCCGTGCTACCCCACAATAGCACCGACGACATCAGGCAGCCCTGAGAGCAGGGAGCACCGACCTTTGGGTTGACTATAATTGGAGTCTTCTCTAATTAGGGAAAATATCAGCTGACTCTAATATGCAGCAAGATCATTATCATTAGGTCAGCAGCTAACTAATTGATGTTTGTGTAGCATAGGATTTTGGAATACAATACATTAAGTTTAGAAAAACAAACCACAGGGACCTGGGAAACCAAATTGCATCATTTGGGGCGTTGCTGCCTGTACTATTAAGGCTTATCTACAGGGTTTTCATGGTTTAAGAACCAGCTCATAATGAGAGTGGGGATTTTGTCAATTCCACATCTTGCCTCGGCCATTAGGTAATCCTAGAGGTGGAACGAGATCTGAGGTATCCTACCAGCCCATCCAACGTAAAACTTGGGTTTTTGGAAAGTTCTCAGGGATGACAAGGCAATTAAGCTTGTGCTTTGCTGTGTTTCTTCAGAACACTTTTTCATGGCAGGCAACTATGTAATCGCTATTTCAAACCTGAAATAGTCAGATAAAAATTATTAACTGCATTCTCTCAGTTTAGGTCAAATTTCCAGCTTGTCATTTACCAATGTTTGGATGCAAGGTGAGTCTCTTTTATTGACATTTGATGTGGAAAACTGTTGAGTTTGTGAAAAGGAGAAAAAAAGACTTAGATTATGACTACCCGGCCCCCTTCTGCTCAGAAGAGACCAGCTGTGAGGTGGGGAGGGGATATTGTTAGTGGGCATGGGAATTGGGGACGTTAATTGATTTGGGTGTGACAACCATCAGGGCAGCTACAAAAAATAACTCATATTTGGTTGCATAATTTTAAGGAGACAGGTAGTAGACTGGTAGTCATCATGTACTGTTGGATTTCTCACTCTGCTTATCCATATATGGTTCATTCCAGCCCCCCAAACACTTAGAAATATATTATATTGTGTGTTTTTTTTAATTAATTCATTTATTTTATTTATTTTTGGTATGTTGGATCTTTGTTGCTGCGCGAAGGCTTTCTCTACTCTTCACTGCTGTTTGCAGGCTTCTCCTTGCGGTGGATTCTCTTGTTGCGGAGCACGGGCTCTAGGCATGTGGGCTTCAGTAGTTGTGGTGCATGGGCTCAGTAGTTGTGGCACACGGGCTTAGTTGCTCCGCAGCATGTGCGATCTTCCCGGACCAGTGATCAAACGCTTGTCCCCTGCATTGGCAGGTGGATTCTTAACCACTGCGTCACCAGGAAAGTCCCTATATTGTGTTTTATTAAGTTGTTTTTTCAATAAATATCTACTGGAAGCATACTACACAATGGATGGCAGAAACACAGGGGTGAAAGAGACAGACACTCAAGTATCCTCAAAGACCCCTGAGCATAAAGGAGATGAGAGATACTACATGAGTCACCCAACAGCTGGGTATTAGGGTCCAGGAAATCTGGGATTCAGTGGGCCAGGAAATGAGTCTCTACTCTCATGGAGAGAGTGGGGGATTCTGCCTGGGGAAGGGATATTTGAACTAAAATCTGAAAAAGTAGTAATTAGTGAGCCAGAGGAAAGAGAGTGAATGGTCAGCGTGAAATGGGGGTGCTCTGGGGTGATCCCCAATTAATCTTCCCAACCCTGATCTCCCCTCCAAGCTTCAGATTAAAAACCTTACTCTCCCTTGATACCTTTACTGAGTTCCTGAAGGAAACCCAAAGCTTAGTATGTATAAAATAGGTCACTGAGTGCTGTTTGCTGAGAGCCCCGCAATCCCGCTGATGGCTGAAGCACTGACACCTGGGATTCTCCTTTCCATTTTCTCCCCAACCCAACCATCAGCAAGTCCTGTAGGGTCTTCCTCCACCATGTGTTCCACACTGTCTCTTTCCTTCTCTGCACTTCCATCTTTGCCCACACCAGCCACATCTCACCTGGGATGCTATAAGTGCATCTCCATCATTCCATCTCAGAGCAACCAGAAGCATCTTTCTAAAATGTACATCCGTTCATGTGACTCTTCTGAGTATAATGTCTCCTGGGCCACTACACACCTATGAGGATGGCTAATCCTCTTATGTCTCCAAAATACGGACAGCACCAAATGCTGACAAGGATATGGAGCAACAGGAACTCTTGTCACTGCTGATAATAATGCAAAATGGTGCAGCCACTTTGGAAGACACTTTGGTGGTTTCCTTCAAAACTAAACATACTCTTACCATATAATCAAGTGATCACACTGCTTGGTATTCACCCAAATGAGTTAAAAACTTATGACCACACTAAACTGTACATGAATAGGTACAGCACCTTAATCTGTAATTGCCACAACTGTGGAAGACTGAGATGTCTTTCAGTAGGTGAATGGACACATGAACTGTGGTCCATCCAGAAAATGGAATATTATTCAGCTAGAAATGAGCTATGAAGTTATGAAAAGAACCATAAATGCATATTGATAAGTGAAAGAAACCAATCTGAAGAGGCTTCATACTGCATGGTTCCAACTCTATGACATTCTGGAAAAGGCAAAACAGTAGAAAGATCAGTGGTTGCCAGGGGTTGGGGGAAAGGAGGGAGGGATGAGTAGGTGGAGCACAGGAGGTTTGTAGGGCAGTGAATCTACTCCGTATGACACTATGAGCGTGGATACCTGTCATCATACATTTGTCCAAACCCAGAGAATGTAGAGCACAGAATGAGCCCTTACATAATCTATGGACTTCAGTTAATAACATTGTATTGATATTGGTTCATCAACTGTAATAAATGTACCACACTAAGACAACATGTTAATAACGGGGAAAAAATATTTGTGCATGTGTGTGTATGTGTATACATGAGTGCATGTGTCTATGTGTGCATGTTTGTATGTGTGTATGTGTGTGCATGTGTGCATATTTGTGTGCATGCATACATGTGTGCATATTTGTGTGCATGCATACATGTGTGCATGTGTCTATGTGTGTGCATGTGTGTCCATGTGTGCACGTGTACGTGTATGAGTTTGTGTGTGTACGTGTGCATGTGTGGTTTTTGTGTGCATGCATGTGGGGGGGGTGAGGGAGTATATGAGAGCTTGCTGTGCTTCTCACTCACTTTTTCTGTAAACCCAAACTGCACTAAAAGAGTCTATTAAAGAAAACATGCCTACCAGATTTCCTGTCCTGCACAGGATGGACTCTGAAGGCATCACTCACCGTGGCCACAAGGCCTTGTGTCATCTGTTCCCTCAGTGACCAACTGTCCCCTCAGGACGTTGCTCCAGGCACAACCTTACTCCTCACCCAAGACTTCGGCCAGGCCTTCCCTCTCCCACACCTTTTGTGGCTGACACTGCTATGGACTCAATGTTTGTGTCTCCCCCCAAATTCATGTGTTGAAACCTAATCCCCAGTATGATGATTTGTGGAGATGGGGCCTTTGGGGGTTGACCAGGTGGTGAGCGTGGAGCCCTCATGAATGGAACAATTGCCCTCTGAGGAGAGACATGAGACAGCTTGCTTCTCTCTCTCTCTGCCACGGGAAGATGCAGCAAGAAGGCAGCCATCTGTAAACCAGGAAGAGAGTCCTCAGCAGAACCCAACCCCGCCAGCACCCTGACCCAGATTCCAGCCTCCATAACTGTGAGATGTCAGTTTTTTAAGCTGTCCTGTCTGTGGCATTTTTGTTATAGCAGCCTGATCTGGCCAAGGCTGAGTTTTTCTAATTCTCCAGGTCTAACTCTAGCATCTTCTCCAAGAAGACTCTCTGCCCCAGCTGGATGTCTGCACGCCTGACCACATCACACAGCACCCACCGGTCTGGAGCGGTCCTGTCAATGTTGCATCTCATCACTCTTCCCTTCCTGCACTAGGTAATGAGGCCCAGGAGGGTGGGATTTTTCCATCTCCTTCTAGACAGAACCTGACATGGAGAAGACCTTGCAGAGCTCCCCAGGAAGCAGATGGAGAAGTGAGCATATGGTGGGCATGTTCTGAAAATTCTGCTCTGTGGATGCAAGAGCTGTGAGTGTGAGGATGAAAGCAAAGAGAAAATGAAGTCTTTGTGTGAAGTCATCTATAGAAACAGGGACAAACATGGTTCTTCTCTATCTTCTAATTAATAATGGGAAATATATATATATATATATATATATATATATATATATATATATATATATCTCAAGAGTGGATAAAAGTTAATATCCGATATTCAAGTTGGAAAGAAAGTACAATTAATTGAATGAAGGAAACCAAATATTATTAATTTTGGAAAATAAAAAAGAAACACAACTATTCTTCAAATAAAATGCAACTTCAAGCTCATTGTGTGTTTCCCTTACTCAAGAAATAACTATTGTCAGACACCAGGAGTTCTAGGATAGAACCTCCTTTTGTGGAGTTTATAATCTCTTGGAAGAAATAAATGGCCATCATGAAGTGATGAGCTCTGGCTGGTAGAGTCTCTCACAAGAAGCCTGTAGAGTTTATAATGTCCTGTGATTCTGACCACAGGCAAATATTTAGCATGCAGAACCTGGCCATGGTGACCACCCCTTCTCAGGCTGCCTGCCTCCAAATCACGGTGCTCCAGCCAAAAAATTCGGGGCCCTGGCACAGCTCCAGATGAGCAGGAGCACACGTGAGGGGCCAGATGTCGATTCCAATCCAGCTGCTTGCTTTGTGAGTGGGTGTGCTCACATTTCCTCGGGCATCACGTACCTAGTCGTCCTCATGCTGGCAGTTGCTGCCTAAGTGGTGCCTCCACCCAAGATGCAGAGAGAGAGGGCAGCTGTAGCATCACTGGAACCAAGGAGCAGCACAAAATCCCCGCCTGCACTTCACTCTGCACTCACCTTCTGAAGCCATCGCTATGTCGTAGACTTTGGATCAACAGCCATGTGGCCATTGTCATCCCGCCCTCCTTGGGGGCTGCACATAAAGGGGGCTTGCTCATGCCATCCCCATCTCTGTAATGAGTGGTCAAGGGCTGGACATCAAAATGACCCTGGAGCCTCCGTGTGATAACACGGCTCTCACTGGCTCTCGCCAGCAAGATGCTGTTGACACTGGGGTTGGCGCTGGTTCTCAAGGAACCCGTCTGAGTCCAGGGTTGACTCCCTTGTGAGGAGGGTCTCACAGGGTTGATGCCTGGAGGCTGAGGCTCCAGAGGTGGGGGCAGCTGCTGAGGGCAGCTCCCTCTGTGGCCACACGCTCTGCCCCATGGTTTTTCTAAACCTCTGCGGGTGTAGACAACCCATCCTCACAGAGTGGGCAGTCGCAGACCATGGGATCCAGAGCTCATGAGGTTCACGCAGCAAGGAAGGGACCTTCAGGCATGTCAGCCAGCTTGGATGGGTCCTCCAACTGAGTTATTAGATTTTAATTATTTTTTTATAAAAGGAATATAAAGAGGTATCTCAGGGCCAGCAGATCTGCTTAGAGGGGAGGTGACTGTTTCCACCCAGGTGGACACGAAGCGGGCCTGGTCACTCGTGCCCGCTGGTCCTTCTTTGTGGAGGGAGAAAAGGACCAAGGAAAGGTGAGATGTGGCTGGAAACAGAGAGACATAGGTCACGGGGGCTGGTGACATGTCCTCAAGTGACATTTCAAAACTCGACTTGAAGGTTATGTATTGGGAGGTGGTGTAGAGAGAGGGAGAAAGAGAGAGATTGTGGAGGGAGATTGGCAGAGCCAGAGAGAGGAGGGGGGAGAGAGAGAGACCGAGGGAGCAGGAGGAGGGATGGGACACCTGAACCATTCTGGACATTCTTCCTGACATTGACACTGGTCAAGGGAAAGCCTGACTTCTTGGGATGTCCAGCAAATTGTGTGTGTTGCTTTGTGTTCAGATGACCCATTCCCGACACAAAGCAGCCCAGCCTGAAACAGTCTTCACCGCAGAGGCAGGGGAGGGGATGCTCATCTCAGGGCACGTGTCACTGCATCTCCACCTGGTAGGTGCCGGGAAGCGGGTGGGGTGTGGGTACCGCGGGTCCTAGGCAGGAGATGCATCCCGGCTCCGGGCACGTCCCCCGCACGACACACCGCACCGGAAAGCAGCCGTTGGTGCAAACACTCTCGCTGGCTGCCTGTCGGTGCTTGCCCTTCGTAAGTGAAAACACTGCTAAATCCGTGCTAAGGTGCAGGACACAAAGGGATTTACTGTCCCCAGGCCCGCTGACAACGCTCACATTGTCTCCTGAGTGTGGGCCTGGGCTGTGCAGGCAGCCTGGCTGGTTAACCATTGACCAAGTGCTCATCAGGTGACTCACCAAAGCCGCAAGGCCTCCCCAGCAGCCGTTTCTGTGCAGATCCGCCCTGGGCACGCCCCCTTGTTAAGATCCAACTCCTTTATTCCGGGTGATAATTGCTACATATGCTCACAAATGATTTATTGTTGATGGGACGTGCACTGGGAAAGTTTGCCAGAGGGCATCAACGGATGTTGGTGTGCACACAAGGGCGATGACAGACAGGGCCTTGCCACCAGGGATGGTCAGCTGCTCTTGTTCACCCTGCGGAGGTGAGGAGGGCACCCCTGCATTCCTGTTTGGTGAGCGCAGGGCATGAGGTGATCTCAGACATGCATGGTGATGCCAGGCAGTCATCTGGGGGCGACTGACAAAGACCGAGGCTCGGATTTCAAAGAGCAAGGCAGACACCCATGCTTTGGCATACTTGGCACTGAGTTGGTGCAGCGGAAAATTCCACACTTTCTCCTTTGAAACTTGCTGTTCAGGCAAACGAAGCCCTGCCTGCCATCTTGTGGGACAAACACTTTTCTCTCCTTTAGTCATGGACTCCCCACCCCATGTACAGAGCTGGGACCCGCTGACCAAACATACGGACAGGCTGGTTGGAGACACATGTACGGGTCACAGACAGTGAGAACAGAGAGGGTGCGGCCACCCTACAGGCACAAGGTTGAAACCCCAAAAAGGAAGCCAGCGCCCTTTGGCAGAATTTCCCAATGTCTTTGTTTCAAAATGACTTTCAATCCAATGTGAGTCGCTGAGTAAAACAGAAGCTGAACATGAGCTGATGACACCTGGAAGGTTTGTTTAATGATGTTTATAAAGTCACTCTGTTCTATTCACTCCAGGAATGACTGTCTGAGTCTTTCCTGCCTGCCCTTTGGGTGATTCAAGACAGACTGAACCCTTTAAACCCAGGACGGGTTGTGGCAGAGACTGAGATTTGATATTTGGAAGTCAGTGTAGATGTTTCCTCCCAACCCACTGGTTCTCTGTGGAAGGACGCTGAGGCCCAGAGACCTTCAGCCTCTTTTCTGGGGTCAACCAGGGAGCAAAGGACAGAACCAGGAAGCGGGGACTCGAGGTCCTGCCCCACCCCCAAAGTTGGTTCCCTTCCAACATGGTGGGCGGGGATGAATTCTCTTCTTATGACCCATGTGAAAATCATCATTTTGCATAAGGATAAGTCCACTTACACCTAAAAAATAAATAGGAATCTAAAAAGAGGATTTCTACATCAAGTGAGGATTAGTTCCCGGGTTAGTTCCCAGGACTTTAAAAGTCACTCTTAGCTGAGTAGAGCCCTTCAGATCATGGCAGTCTGGGCCTGGACCGGTGTTAAGCAGTTAACATGACAACTCGCTGCTGGGTTGCTGGTGTCATCACCCTCTCATCCTCCTTAGGTGTGGGGGGTGACGACGTACATTTCTAAACTTGTACGTCCTTTGCCTCCTGAAGACAGTAGGATTCTTTGTCTGCATCTCCCTGTGGGGAGGCTGAGGCTTGGAGCAGCAATGGCACCTTGAGGTCCATCATCCAGGGAGAAGGAGAGCCGGCCCTCAGACTGGGGCCTCGGGACTCACTTGAGGATGTCACCTTGCTTCTAACTAAAGTATGACTTCTGTTTCCACAGGGTGTCTGAGATTCTGTTTGAGTCAGGAAAGGAAGGACACATGGACATAGCATGACTGTCATGGGTGAGGAGGAAGGGTTTATACTCACAGGTCCCTAGAAACAGGAGGTCCGGCTTGCCATGGCGGCCACACATGGAAGCAGTGGGCTGGTCAGGAGTCAGAGGGTGAGGGAGAAACATGGCAAGACCGCTTACTGGGGTTCCGTGGGAAGGACGGGAGGTGGCAGGGTGAGCAGGTCCCGCGGGCCCCAGGGCACAGGGTCTGTTCTGTCCGGAGTCATCTGGGGCCTGCCCTGGGCTGAGGAGGGCAGCGGGATGGTGGCGGTGTGCCTCTGGGTTGGCTGGTTTGCACGTGGACGGTGGGCTGACAGCACTGCTTGCTGCTCCCCACGAGGGAGCCAGCCTGGAAGCAGCCTTCCCTGCAGGGCCAGCGAGACCCAACATGTCAAAACATTAAATACAGAAACAGGAAGATGTGGTCACTGCAGTTTCCATTTCCCAAGAGGCTCCTGACACTCCGGCTGGACATGTCAGGCTCAGGTGGGGAGCCTGGGGTCCCTGCTCCAGGATGGCAGGCATTAGCTCTTTCCCCAGCCCCCCAGGCCACGGAGGTGGCCCAGGCACTGTGGGTTCTCGTTCGGATCTGGGGTTTCCCAGGAGGCGTCAGCTCTTTGGGAGCTGACGTGTGGTAAAGCCAAATAGAGGCCTTCAGACCTAGAGCAGTTTAATAAGATTCCAACCATATTCAGGCACTGACCAAGGGAGGAAAAATGCGGGACGAGTCCGTGAAAGCCAGGTGGGGAGAAAGGAGGGTTTCAGGAAGGGCACGTGTCGGTGGTGATGTCATGTCTTCTCTACATAAAATCCTGTTCACCCACCTGTGCTCTTCACGAAGCAGCAGCAAAGTGTCCCAGACCTGGACCAGAGGGGCTAAGATGTGCACACGGGTTTCTGGCCTCACTGCAACCAGGAGAGGACCAGCGATTGTGGAGGTGATACAGTGGAGACTCAGCTCTGAGTGGGCAGTTGGCCCAGTTGGACCAACGAGGCCAAGCCGACCAACCCCACCCCCCAGAAAGGTCAGGACCTTTCCTCCCCGCTTCTCTCTTCTAGAATAAGGAAGGCCTCGCTTTTCCTAGAAATCACAACAGACAAGCAGTGGCTGCAGACTCATTTTCATCATTTCTGAACTAGTAGAGGAGTAAAAGAGAGTGTTCTCCCAACGCAGAAGTCCGGACATCCTCCCTCTGGATTCCTTTTCTTGCTGGATAACAAGAACCACAGCTTCAGTGACATGAAACAACAACCCTCAATTATCCCACAGCCTCCACGGGCCAGAAATCTGGGCACAGCCGAGCCAGGCCCTCTGCCTGTGGCCTCATGAGGCTGAAATCTAGGCATCAGTGGGTTTCAGCAGGAGGCTCAGCCAGGCAAAGGCCTGCTTCCAAGAGGCTCGGGTTCTCAACTGAATTCAAGAGCTTGCGTTTGTAGGAGTGAAGCCCTCCCCCCCAGAGGCCACCTCCCCTGCCAGCAGCTCAGGACGTGGCTGTGTGCTTCCTCCAGGCCAGTAGGACAGGGTCCCTCTGTCTCCAGAAGGACCCAGTCCCCCTTCTAAGGTTTTCACTAGATTGGGACAAGCCCACCAAGGAGAGTTCCCCTCTTCCTTAACTCAAACATCAATTAATTTGAAACCTTAATCATAGGTGCAAATATCCTTCATTTTTGCCATAGGTTCTGGGCTGATTTGTGGCCCGTCAAAATTCAGATGGTGGAGTCCTAACCCCCAGTTCTCCGGTTGTGACTGTATTTAGAGGTGAGGGCTTTAAAGAGGTGATTCAAGTAAAACGAGGTCATATGGGTGGGCCCTGGTCCCATTAGGTGACTGGTGTCATTATGAGGAGGTTAGGACCCAGATACACACGGAATGATGGCCTGTGAGGACACAGGGCTATACACAGAGGGATGTGGCCTTGTGAGGACACAGGCGTATACACAGAGGGGTGTCCTTGTGAGGACACAGGCGTATACACAGAGGGATGTGGCCTTATGAGGACACAGGGCTATACACAGAGGGATGTGGCCTTGTGAGGACACAGGGATATACACAGAGGGATGTGGCCTTGTAGAGGACACAGGGCTATACACAGAGGGATGTGGCCTTGTAGAGGACACAGGGCTATACACAGAGGGATGTGGCCTTGTGAGGACACAGGCATATACACAGAGGGGTGGCCTTGTGAGGGCACAGGGCTATACACAGAGGGATGTGGACTTGTGAGGGCACAGGGCTATACACAGAGGGATGTGGCCTTGTGAGGACACAGGCGTATACACAGAGGGGTGTCCTTGTGAGGACACAGGGATATACACAGAGGGATGTGGCCTTGTGAGGACACAGGGCTATACACAGAGGGATGGCCTTGTGAGGACAGAGGGCTATACACAGAGGGATGGCCTTGTGAGGACACAGGGATATACACAGAGGGATGTGGCCTTGTAGAGGACACAGGGCTATACACAGAGGAGTGACCTTGTCAGGACACAGGGATATACAGAGAGGGATGTGGCCTTGTGAGGACACAGGGCTATACACAGAGGGATGTGGCCTTGTGAGGACACAGGGATATACACAGAGGGATGTGGCCTTGTGAGGACACAGGGCTATACACAGAGGGGTGTGGCCTTGTGAGGACCCAGGGATATACACAGAGGGATGTGGCCTTGTGAGGACACAGGGCTATACACAGAGGGATGTGGCCTTGTGAGGACACAGGGATATACACAGAGGGATGTGGCCTTGTGAGGACACAGGCATATACACAGAGGGATGTGGCCTTGTGAAGACCCAGGGATATACACAGAGGGATGTGGCCTTGTGAAGACACAGGGATATACACAGAGGGATGTGGTCTTGTGAGGACACAGGGATATACACAGACGGATGTGGCCTTGTGAGGACACAGGGATATACACAGAGGGATATGGCCTTGTGAGGACACAGGCATATACACAGAGGGGTGGCCTTGTGAGGACACAGGGATATACACAGACGGATGTGGCCTTGTGAGGACACAGGGATATACACAGAGGGATGTGGCCTTGTGAGGACCCAGGGATATACAGAGAGGGATGTGGCCTTGTGAGGACACAGGGCTATACACAGAGGGATGGCCTTGTGAGGACACAGGGCTATACACAGAGGGATGTGGCCTTGTGAGGACACAGGCATATACACAGAGGGATGTGGCCTTGTGAAGACACAGGGCTATACACAGAGGGATGTGGCCTTGTGAGGACACAGGCATATACACAGAGGGATGGCCTTGTGAGGACACAGGGATATACACAGAGGGATGTGGCCTGGTGAGGACACAGGGATATACACAGAGGGATGTGGCCTTGTGAGGACCCAGGGATATACAGAGAGGGATGTGGCCTTGTGAGGACACAGGGCTATACACAGAGGGATGGCCTTGTGAGGACACAGGGCTATACACAGAGGGATGTGGCCTTGTGAGGACACAGGCATATACACAGAGGGATGTGGCCTTGTGAAGACACAGGGCTATACACAGAGGGATGTGGCCTTGTGAGGACACAGGGATATACACAGAGGGATGGCCTTGTGAGGACACAGGGATATACACAGAGGGATGTGGCCTTGTGAGGACACAGGGATATACACAGAGGGATGTGGCCTTGTGAGGACCCAGGGCTATACACAGAGGGGTGTGGCCTTGTGAGGACACAGGGCTATACACAGAGGGATGTGGCCTTGTGAGGACACAGGCATATACACAGAGGGATGTGGCCTTGTGAGGACACAGGGCTATACACAGAGGGATGTGGCCTTGTGAGGACACAGGGCTATACACAGAGGGATGTGGCCTTGTGAGGACCCAGGGATATACACAGAGGGATGGCCTTGTGAGGACACAGGGCTATACACAGAGGGATGTGTCCTTGTGAGGACCCAGGGATATACAGAGAGGGATGTGGCCTTGTGAGGACACAGGGCTATACACAGAGGAATGTGGCCTTGTGAGGACACAGGCATATACACAGAGGGATGTGGCCTTGTGAGGACACAGGGCTATACACAGAGGGATGTGGCCTTGTGAGGACACAGGGCTATACACAGAGGGATGTGGCCTTGTGAGGACCCAGGGATATACACAGAGGGATGGCCTTGTGAGGACACAGGGCTATACACAGAGGGATGTGGCCTTGTAGAGGACACAGGGATATACACAGAGGGATGTGGCCTTGTGAGGACCCAGGGAAGGTGGCCACCTGCAAGCTGAGGACAGAGGCCTCACAGGAAACCACCTGGCCAACACCTTACTTGCAGAATTCCCGCCTCAAGGGCTGTGGGAAGATACGTGTCTGTTGTTTTAGCCCCTGCAGCCCAAGCCAACTGATATGCCGTGTAAGGCCACTTAATCATGGGCCCAATCCCATCCTCTCAGGTTCTGACTACCCCCCAGGATAGGGGATCACACGGGGCCTACACAGCACCGGCTGTAAACCTGAGCTCCCCCTGCCAGACCAGCCGTGTCCTGGCAAGCGCCCCCAGGCTGTGTCATCTGGCTCTACCCAGCCTGGTCCTTGAAGACAGCTGCTGCCGCGGACCAAAGATCTCTTCTCTCCCCTCCCTCTTCCTGCTCTGTGGAAACTCGGCCACCAGCTGTCCCCTGCAGATGTATGCCAGGGCCACCACTGGAGACAAAGATGCCAAGAAAATTCTGAAAAGAAAGATGCGATGTATATATTTATAAATAGACTCTTACTCAGCCGTAAGAAAGAACAAAATAATGCCGTCTGCAGCAACATGGATGGACCTAGAGATGATCATACCAAGTGAAGGAAGTCAGGCAGAGAACGACCAATATCATAAGGTATCACTCATATGTGGAATCTAATTTTTTTTAAATGATACAAATGAAGTTATTTACAAAACAGAAACAGACGCACAGACACAGAAAACAAACTTATGGTTACCAAACGGGAAACATGGGTGGGGGGATAAACTAGGAGCTTGGGATTAACAGGCACACACTAGTAGATATAAAACAGATAACCAGCAAGGTGCTGCTGTATAGCACAGGGAACTAGACTCAATATCTTGTAATAATCTATAAGGGGAAAGAATCTGAAAAAGAATGAATATATGTGTATGTATAACTGGATCACTTTGCTGTACACCTGAAACTAACACAACACTGTAAATCAACTATACTCTAATAATTTTTTTTAAAACTGTATATTACTTTTATAATCTGAAAAAATGAATAAACTTTATTTTCAAATTAAAAAAAAAAAAAGAAAACTCTAAAAAAAATCCAGACACTGGACACCTCTCTGATAAGTACAGGGTAGAGCCATGGTGTGTGCTGATTGGTGGGAAAGCAGGGTGCCCGTGAGCTTTTATAGTTTTTGCAAAGTTAAGGTGTCCAAGGGCTAAGCAACATTTTGCAAGGTCATGTGGCCAGGTGGGAAGACTGGAAGAGAGAAGACAAAACTCCCGTAGCAGTGTGGCTCTCACAAGAGCTGCTTAGTAACCACATAAATGCCCGTTCCTGTGTCTGTGGACCTGTGGGTTATTGAGTCAGTGATGGGGAGAAAGCCTCTCCCTGAAGACACAACAAGGACAGCACCTCTGCTGCCCCTCCTGGCACCAAAGGGACCCTTGGATGTCCAGGGAGCACAGGGATGCCGTGAGCTGCACAGTGGGGTATCAGGTCATGTGTGTCCAGGAAAAGTGCTCTTGCTCAGTAGCTGTTCTAGCCACAAACACCAGTGTCCCTGCCATCACTTGCCTTCTGGCACCTAGTTCAAGACCCCTAGGTGCTGTCCAGCGGAAGCTGAGGCCCAGGACCAAGGTCTTCTCGTGTATCTTCCTTTCTAGTCCCTGGGGTAAGGGCTTTGGTGCGTCAATATCTAAATAACAGCAGAGTCAGTGTGGTCCACAGATGAACCGGGGTGGGTAGGAAGCCGGCACGGTCTACGTGAAGTGGGAGCACCCTGCCAGAGGGGAGGGGCTTGGGGTGGCCAGCTGTGCTCCCGGGCCCTGCGGCTGCAGCAGGCTATGCCAGGCCCCTACCCCTGGAAGAGCTGGTGCGAGTCAGGATGCCCTCCTGCCCGGGCCTCAGAACCTGGGGCTGCAGGGTCATTTAAGGCCCGGCTCCCGCTATGGACATCCAAGGCTCACGCAAATGCAGGGGGGACGAGGCCTCGCTGCCCCGGGGGCCTCCCACGCGCATCCCGATCGCCGTGCTTAAGAAGCCCTGTGGGGCTTCCCTGGTGGCTCAGTGGTTGAGAGTCCGCCTGCCGATGCAGGGGACACGGGTTCGTGCCCCGGTCCGGGAAGATCCCACATGCCGCGGAGCGGCTGGGCCCGTGAGCCATGGCCGCTGAGCCTGCGCGTCCGGAGCCTGTGCTCCGCAATGGGAGAGGCCACAACAGTGAGAGGCCCGTGTACCACAAAAAAAAAAAAAAAAGAAGCCCCGTGGTCCAAGGATGCGTGGAGACGTGGCACCGGCTGGTGGGGGTGATAAGCAGGAAGATTTCTCTCTCGTGTGGGTAGAAGCCCGTGCACTGGTCTATTGTTCAGCGCGCTCAGATACCAGGGTGATGGCGTTCTGGAAACAGATAGATGAACATCTTCTCTCCGCCTGCTCAGAGAGCCTGGTCCCTCCGGGCCGGGCTGCCTGGGGCAAGGCAGGGGCTTTGGCACCTCGGGCTCAGAGGGCAGGTCTGGGCACCACAGTCGAGGGTGACCCCCTCTGTTCACCTCCTCGAGCACCGTCTCTGTGGTCCCCAAAAGGCCTTTGGTGACTCCCAGGGAATATCTATGCACCCCCTTCCTAAGCTGTCACTGTGCTGCCTGACTCCCGCCTGACCTGCATCTAGATTGTCCTCTGGGGAACCCTCTGCCCGACTCCGGGCACGCCCTGTGCTGCCCTGTGCCCTGTGCGAGAACCCACCTCAGTCTTCCCTATCTCATCCCAGTCACCCCCAGTCCTGGCTCAATTCCACTTCCCAGGAGGCATTTTTCCTGAGGCTTCCGTGCAGGTCGTGGGAGAGGTGTGCCTGGCACAGCAGACCCACCAGGACATCACGGTGCTCAGACCCCACTTTCCTCTGGGGAGATGTCTTGTGCCCGTCTTCTCTGGGCACTTGGGAGGCCCACACAACTCCCAGTTTACTCTGGACTCCAAAAGCTTGCTGTGAGGGAGAGGGGTCAAAGGGTGTTTGGGCAGAGCCAGGCTGGAAACCCTACTTTGCCTTTAGTCAGCTGTGATAACCAGGACAAGTTACTGAACCTCTCTGAGCCTCAGCCTCTTCCCTACACAGGTATATATTCATACCAGCCAGAGTTGTTGGCAGGAGAAATAAAACAAGGTATGTAAGACACTCAGCCCTGTGCCTGGCACATAAGGCATTGACTCAATGAAACAATGTTAGCTCACTCTCTTCTCTGCTACCCCAGTTTCAAAAAGTTAACCAGTTTTTTTTTCCTCTTCAAAACTGCTCACCTAGTGCAAGCTGTCAGCTGATAGTTGAGAGTATAATAATTCAGTTTATAGTGAAAATGACTGCTAGCTCATTTCTGGCTCACACACGTGATTGTGCAGGTCCACTTGGTCTAAATCCTGCCTGTTTATGTGATCTTGACATTTGGGTGCGTCCCACGTGGACCAAAGTACTCCGGAGGTGACAAGGGTCTCTGACCTCTGATCCTGGGGTCAGCTGGGATCCTTGAGCTGAGATCATAAGTTCCTGAGGTCTCACTAAACCTCATCCTTGAAGTATCCTTACTATACATCATCAACTGCTGAAAAATGTTTCAGCTGATGGAGTGCAGTTTTTCATCCCCAAAGGCAATCCTGAGTCTTCATCCAAGAAGACACTTCGCCCTCCTAGTTTCATACTTGCTGGATGGGTCTGTGTGTTGCCACCCTTTCCTAGGAGGTTTTGATAGATTCATCCATCCTGTGCTTGAGACAGACAAACCATAACATGTTTATTTTGTGAAAACCACCCCTAGCGGGCTTCCCTGGTGGCACAGTGGTTGAGAGTCCGCCTGCCGATGCAGGGGACATGGGTTCGTGCCCTGGTCCGGGAAGATCCCACATGCCGTGGAGCGACTGGGCCCGTGAGCCGTGGCCGCTGAGCCTGTGCGTCCGGAGCCTGTGCTCCATAACGGGAGAGGCCACAACAGTGAGAGGCCCATGTACCACACACACAAAAAAAAAAAAAAAAAAAAAAAAAACACTCCTAGGAAGATGGGGGAATGCCTGCAAGGAGACTTCTGCCCATCATGGGCTCAGAAACAGCCTCAGAATGGCGGTCGCTCTGTGCAACCCAGCATCCCTCCCAAGCATCATCCCTTCCAAGTGGACCCACTCACTGTGTCCACCAGAAGAGCCTGGGGGGTCTTGGTGATTTGTCCTTCCTCCACCCCAGGAGGCAAGGTGGGGAACGTGCACCCGTCACAGTGCAGCCCCAGAGGGAGCCTGCTGCGTCCAGTGGCTACTTCCTCAGAGCCCACACTCCTCCCCCCTGGAGGCAACACCTCTCCATTCTGTGTTCTCCTCCAGAGATCACGCTCCTCACGGCAGAGGGTCAGCCGCACAGGGGGACATGGCCACGCTCTGGAGGTATTTATGGATTTTGCGTTGGACTCAGAGATTCAGAGACGGCCACCCTTCATGTGCCATTTTCTGTTATCTCGTGACATTTTAAAAATGAAATTGAATGAATCCGCTGTCTCCCATCTGTTTTGATGAGCTGGTTATAGAAACATTGCCCATTATAATCATCACCATCTCCCTTCAGCACTTCTAACACAGCCAAGAGGAGGCTGTCATTACTTCTCCTGTCTGAACAATCTAGACGGAAGAGCAGCCTGACAGGAGGAGAAGGAACAAGTATGGTGGTCCAGGACAGCATCACGGCCCCTCCAGCCTGGGGGTCCACCCCCAAGCCCCACACCAGGGGAAGGAAGCCCGGGTACAGTCCGTGAACCTGGGCTGCTGGGGCCACTTCTCCATACAGAATAACTCAGGTTTCCCACCCATAGTTCACACACACACATCAGGTGATATGTTAACACTTTCCCTCAGAGAACAAAAACGTCAAAACAACCTAGACCAAAAGGCTTTGTAAAAGAGTTAAAATAAAATAAAAGCTTAAAAAGTTCTCAGCTGTCTAAATTATGGTAAGAATTAGCTCAATCTTTTGTGACCTGGAGTCTGCACTGAGGCCAGGATGGGAGATGAAAAGAAAGAAAACGTTATTTGGCTAAATATATGATCGACCATGTGGTCTGTTGCTGAGGAATTAGACCACAGAATATTAACATGCATTCTTCCTTTCCTGTACATCATTCCCAGATAGTTTGAATAACTTTCTTTCTACAGGAGAGGTTGCAAAATATCACAACGGCCCTGAATTGAGGCATAGATTTCCCTTGGCAAGCAACATTGACGGAAGTCAGCAATTTCTTTCTCTGGATTGGAATTGGAATGAAATCACAGTTTTGCTGGTTTTTTTGAATAATTTTATTTCTTTCAGGGTTCAAAATATCTCTTAGCGTAAAGAGCACTGAAGATTTTATTATTATAACTCTAGCATCAAAACATGAAGAAATATCATATTTCTAAAGGCCTAGTTTATCGCATACAGTGATAATTAGGATGGAATCTGGGCTTAACAAACTCCAACTGTGACCAGGCTATTTTTTACTTTATTTCTCAAGAGAAAAGATGCCATCAATACCATCTACCCTCATAAGGGCCGTACCTTTTATGATTTTCCATATCCTTCAGGCAGGAGGGGACACCGTTATCTCAGTATGTACATTTAAGCTGTAAGTGGGAAATCAGAGGAAGAAGGAAGTAGTTTTGCTAACAGTCTTTATTATGTGGTTGTCATAATTTTAACCTTAAGATTTCCTTTTATAAAGAAAACATCCATGGATACAGTAGTGTTTCTCTGAATCGATGCTTCACAAGGATGAAGAGTGGTGTTGAAGGCTGGTCTCTGCAGACACAGTGAAGTCCTCACTCTTATGTGTAAGGTGTCCTGGAGGCTCCGAGGCACCACTGGGCAGAGAGGGCTCTTTGTGCCAGTGGGGGGAACAGGGAGAGAGAAAAGGCAGAGCTCACATTACAGACCTGAGCACGACGGGATGGCTGGCTCTTGGTGGAACCCGGGAAGGAGACTCTTAGGAGGTGAGTCCTAAGGCTTTTTCTCCACTACTGCCCTCTTTTTTTTTTTTTTTTTTTTTTGCGGTACGCAGGCCTCTCACTGCTGTGGCCTCTCCCGTTGCGGAGCACAGGTTCCGGACGTGCAGGCTCAGCGGCCATGGCTCACGGGCCCAGCCGCTCTGTGGCATGTGGGAGCCTCCCGGACTGGGGCACGAACCCGTGTTCCCTGCATCGGCAGGCGGACTCTCAACCACTGCGCCACCAGGGAAGCCCTGCCCTCTTTTTAGCATCATAGTCAGAACTTGCTGTGGTCAGATCATGTCCCCACAAAAGACAGGTTTGGGTCCTAAATCCCAGGGCCTTATTTGGAATTGGGTCTTTGCAGATGCAATTGATTAAGATGACATCACGGTAGGCCTGGGCCCTAATCCAGTGACTGGTATCCTTATAAAAAGAAAGCAGAAACACAGACAGAAGAAGCAGAGGAAGAAAGGAGCAGAGATGGAGGGATGCTCTGTAATCCCAGGGATGCAGTGGACAGCTGGAGGAGGGATCCTTCCCCGGAGCCTCAGAGAGAGCGCCGTCCTGCCGACACGTCGCTTTCATGCTTTTGGCTCCAGGACTGTGCTAGTAGCCTCTGCTGTCTTTGGCCGCTGTGGTCCTCTGTGTCAGCAGGCCCAGGGCACCAACATGGGCCAGTGCAAGAGCGACAGCCACTCTAGGGCAGTCTGACAGCTGTGCCCTTGTGAGCTCCTCTCCTGGAAGCTCTGTTCCTGAGGAAGGGATCTGACAGGTGCTGAGGGCTGGAGAGCCCTGGTCACCGGCTCCTCAGATGACATTCATACAGCAGGGAAAGCAGCAGATCTGATATCCGAGTTGGCGGTTCTCACAGTGGATAAAGGAACAAGAAACAATGTAGTTGTATCAAAATCATGTTTTTCAAATAAGTGGTATTTGTCAATTTTTTGTCTGCCAGAATTGGCCTCTTTGCTTTGGAAATTATATTTCAGTTTTCCTCTAATTTACACATGTTATTTTCCTCACGATTTGAAAGGGAGTGAGAACGGCCTCAGAGCACTTCCCCCAGACGCAAACTCAGGCCAAGAAGACAGGAAGGGTTTGGGTTCACCTGCAATCCTCTCACACACATCTCCACGGCACCGTCGTCCATGGATCAGAGCCAGGCCCTCAGCCCCGTCTCAGGATTTCCTTTCTGGCCCCCAGAGTCACCACATCTCCCCCGACTCCTCCCTCTGCAGGGACTTGAAATTTCCCGAGAAGCAGGCTGCATCCTTTCAGCATCCCTGGCTCAGGTGGGCACTCGGGGCAGCCGGGGGTCAGGATCCAGTGGGATGAGGGGCAGGGAGCTGGTGTACAGTCCCCAGGGTGAGCCTTTCTCAGGCCCCAATCCATCTTCATCCTGTAATTACGCTCCCCCGACCCGCAAAGGGAGTGTTGCTATGACACACATGGGCAAATCAAGGCAAATTTGAGGCCAGGTCATGAAAGCGGTAGGTCCATTGTCCCTGCCTGTGTAATTGCTGATTGAAGAGGCAATAAGACGGCGGGCGCTGAAGGCTGGGGGTGAGAAGGGCCAACAGCTCTGAGCCTCTCCATTTCACCCTCCCGTGGACCAGAGCTTCTGGAAAGGCTGATGACATGCCTCTTGTTTAACCCCCAGGACGAGGTGAGCAAAAAAGAGAAGGAGGAAATCAAAACTAAAGAGAATTAATGAGCCTTCACACATTGTCCTGTTTCTTTTGTGGTTAAAAAAAAAAACCTGGTGGAAAACGAAGAAGTCGGGGGAGAGTGTCTGGCAAAGAAACAATTAATACCAGGCTGTAAATTCCACAAAACATTAACTTCATTACACGGCCAGGCAATCACACCGTCACTGACGGAGAGGAGATTTCACCTTCTCCCCACTTGCCGGCTCTGCAGGAATCAGCGCTTTTTCCTCCTGGCAGAGGTCACGCCGGCAGCGGGTCTGAGTCACTGTGAGGTGGAGAGGGAGCGGGGTCCTCACCGCCAGCACCTCTGGGTTTTCCCGCTTACTGGACATCACTCCAGTTAACGCACAGGAGCAACGAGTCAAGGGCGTGTGTGCGTCCGTGCACTGCTCTCTGGTGGAACTTTACTCCCTTTGGTGCCTTTTCCTCTGCATCAGCACCACACAGACCACACCTGGAACTTCGCCACGTGGAAACCACAGGCCGATGGAATTGTTGTGGTTTCTTTTTCACTAAGATACTGCTTAGAGAAAGGTCTCAACTATCGTTCTTAGCTTGTGTTCCATCTCTTCTATGTCGGAAGGAGTTCAAAGTCATCACAGTTGAAGAGAAAAAAGTCAACAAATAAACTTAATGCCTCTGCAGATGCCACAGAAGCTCTGTTCAAGGCCAAAGCGAGACGTCCCCACGCGGCCCGGTCCTGAGAGCCCAGAGCCCCCGGCAAGGTCCCTGCATGTTGCCCTTCCACAGGGTGGGAGCAGCACCCTGGATCTGGATTCAGATCCGGCCGTGATGGGAGAGGCCTGTGGAGGGGGGAACCTGAGGGCACAGCTGCCATGTGGTACCTATGAGGGCCGGGTCTGATCTCCCAGACCTGCTGTTTTGACCACAAGTGGCCGGTGTCCTAGGCACTCGCTTAAAGACTCTGAGATTTAAAAAGTATAAGCTGAGCGGTGATTGGGCACAGCCCACCTGTCTGCACACGGCTAAAGTGAGGGTCCTCTTCTTTCCAAAACGAGATGTGCAAGCCCGTCCCACCCCTGAGCTCTCTTCGCCACCCACCGGCTCGCAGGATACCAAAGACTCAAACCCCTTCTCATGTCCATATGAAAGCCAGAAGGGGTTTATGTATCGAGGAGGCCTGGTGCCCCTGACCAGACCCTGCTGGGCTTGGCGCCGAGAGTCAGACCACCCCAGCAGGTGCCTGGGACTGCGTGAGCGTGCACCTTAGCAGGGCAGGTGGAAACACACCACGCATATGCACCTCACACCACTCACCTGCACACCCCAGACCCATGCACACACATGCACACACCACACTCATATACCACACACCCACACGTACACATACCCACACATACACACACACCTCATGTGTACATGCATACACATAGACACATATGCACACACAACCACATGCCACACGTACACTCATGCACACAAACATACACCCGCATCACGACGCACACATACACACCCCCTGCACACACACTCCAGAGTGACTTATTGATGGATAAAAATGTGTAAAGCCAGGCACTATCAGAAAGCCTCTTAGGGGAATATAAACAGGGTGTTCGGATGGGGCAGGGGCATGCTGAGTGGTGATGGCTGATTCTCCTGCTTCAAACACATAAATAGTTTTAAAAATACATAATTTTTTAAAAATGTATAAGTTATTTCTCAAAAAACCACGGAGGGAAACTAGGTAAAAGGTTGACAGGACCTCTCTGCATTATATTTACAGTTTTCTGTGAGCTTAAATTTGCTTCAAAATAAAAAAAAATTAAAGTATACACATAGCTGACCTCAGATGGAGCAACTCTTAGCAGAAGGGAACTTTTTTAAGTGAGTTTAGGTAAACCCAGGGACTGTCCTCGTGGCGACCGGCCACCCTCGTGCTGCTGAGCTTTCGATAGCCCGTAGCCCCCGGGTGTGCTGGCCTCGGGCGGGCGACGCTGGGGGCCAGCATTGCCCCCCTATCACCAAGCACTGCCCCTGCACAAAGAGCAGCCAGAGGAGACAGACCTGCCCACAGCTTCAGGGAAACAGCAGGGAGGCTGCAGGTCCGTTTAAGAAAATGCGGCTCACAATCAAGTACACACCACGAAGAGACTTGAGTTTTAAAAGGGTTTTTCCTTAAAAGGAAAACAAACAAACAAACAAAAAAACAGGAACAAACATAAACTGGGAAGAAAAGAGGAGCCTAAGGATCCTGCCCGAGGACAAGGTAAAATTCCTGGGGGTTTGGAAGACAGAATTCTAGAAGTTTCCTGATGGGTCTCCTGGGGAAGGGGCCCATGTTCTGTGTCCTGGGCCAAGATCCTCAGGAAGGAGGGTTGTGATGGAAAATGAAGTAGGGTTTGTGTCCCCTGTTTGCTGCCAGCCCCCCAGAGTCCCCTCTTTGCCTACGATGACTATCTCGCTCACCTGGGCAGAGGGTGATGGGTAAGTCTGGGTGTCGGGGAGGGCAGCCAAGCGGCGTTTCCCAGGTGCCCTGGAGGTCCAGACGAGGAGGCTCCCAGCCATTCACCTGAGGCCACAGGTCATGGAGGACAAGTGAGCGTCCAGAGCAGGACCGCCCCTACCCTGAAAAGTACACAATCTCCTTACGCTCGGAAGCTTGGTCCGCTCTCGGAGGACTATTGGTACAGCTAAGAGGTGAGGGAAGACGAACCCAGAAAATCACTGGAAATGACCTTGATTGATGGACTTCAATTCTCTGCCCCCTTGAAGAAAGAGAGAGAGAGAGAGAGAGAGCAAGTTGGGCTTTGGAAAAATCAGGTCATTTTCCTGTACACCTAAGATCGTGGGTTGGTATTTTCACCTCCTAGATACCCTGTAGTCTTTGTAGATTTCAAACACAAGTGTCTGCCCATTCGCTTATGTAACAAACATTTACGGAGTGCCTCCTGGGTACCTGGCACTGCTCTGGGCCCCAGGATACAACAGTGAAGAAAACACATGAAAGTTCCTGCCTAGAGAGGAAAAAACACGAGTCTGGCAGGAGAGACATTTGTAACTTGTGTATATTCTTGATTTTTCCTTTTCTTTTTTAATTATAAATTTCAAATTCCTTTAACTCTGATACCTTAAACATCCCTTTGCACCACTCCAGTCCCGACCGTTGCTGCGGGAACCTTTCCTTTCACTCAGGTTATTGCTAAATGTTTGTGAAATGAATGAACAAATTAGTGAGTGACTTAGCTTTATTGTGTGAGAAAAAGTGCGCTTATGAAAATGAGCAAACCAATTAGCCTTGGCAGCCCGTGGCCGCGTCCCAGATGTGGACTGGACAGCTGTGAAAGCACCCGAAGTTCACCCAGCTGCTTGTTCTAACCCACTGATGATTGGTTTAAACCAACTCATGGCGTTTCCAATGACCGTGTTTTTATTCCACCAGACTTCTTCTTAATGTTACGTGGATAGTTCATTTACTTACTAAAACACGCCATTCCAGGGCCAGAGCTCACATCATTTCTCCATCTTGTCTTAGCACCTAAAAGCTGCCCAGGATGTGGCCTCACCCTGACGGGCACGCACGATTCCGCAGGAAGCAGGTGCCCTTGCAGCTGGACTGCAGCCTCGCAGGTGTCCGCGCCTCTTTTACACTTGGAAGAAATCACTCTAAGAACCCATCAGATTCTTCATGGTTTGAAGCTCCCTTGGCATTTCCCTAATTTATTAAAGCAGCTTTCCTTAACTGGTGACTGTCATTATGCAGGAGAAACGTAAGAGAAGAAACACAGTTGTGCCCCTTGATTGCTCCTGGAGCAGAAAATGCTGTTCTGCGCGGGTGCCGGATTCATCACAAGCTCCATATGGGCCAGGATTAGTGGAGAAGCTTCTTTTATTTTTCTGCTGAAGTGATCTCAAGACTGTGGACTGAGACTACCAAATTAGACCTTAGTGACGTCGGCATTGTTGACAGTGGGGCTGTGGTTTGAGATCATCAGGGATGTAAGGACCAGCATGTCAGTGTGGCGGGATTTTGCTTGTTTTGCCAGGCGTATCTTTCCTCATGTGGATCAGGGAGTTATTGCAGATGGAGGCTGGGAGCTCTGACCGGGTCCAACCTCAGGAGTGGAGGACTGTCCTGCAGACTCTGGGCCTGGGGCTGGGGCAGGCGTCCAGTTCTTCCTGACTCTGGCCGTGAATACCTCGGCCGGTCATCTCACCGGCCCTCCTCCTACCGCTGAGATCTAACTGGTCACACAGGCTTGGGCATGGATGAAACGCCAAGGCTTGGACTGTGATGAGGAGGGATTTTCTTTTCAGATCTACCTTGTAGAACTCTAACTCACCCGGAGAATGAGGATTTTTTGTTTAGACTCTTTCAATAGACGAGGAGGCCAATTTGAGCTCAGATGTGAGTGGTGGTGTATAGTTGTCTTAAACAATTTCCACCCAAACTCAAATAAAATTGTATGAGTTGAATTCATAGCTTGTCTTCTAGAATGCCCCGACCCTCCAGAAACATCCATTGCATTTATGGTTCTCTCTCTGAGTGGGCATTACACACATTTTGAAGAGAAACCAAGAAAGATGCTACAATAAACTTGATTCTTCTGTAAATGATCGAGCACACGATTATTTTTATGTATTAAATCATTTTTATTGTCACATTGTTATATAAAATATTGATATTTTATCATTTTAAATATATTATTTGCAATGTATAACAATATAACATGTATCTTATTATATTTAACACAATGTACAAATGTTATATAATATAAATTTATAGCACAAGATACATTAAAATGTGCTTACTTTCCTTAAAAAGGAAGAAAATATATAATAATTTGGCCAATTTGTTTAGTATTTCTGGGGTATTTTCTCTATTCTTAGTAGGCATGCCCTCATCATAAACCTGCATCTTCTGTTTTTCCCAGCACAACTCAATAAGCAGAGTGACATTGAGAAGAGTTTTTGAAAAGAGAGCTGTTCCCACATGTCTTACATTTTCTTGGATTAATATTCCATGCCTGTTCTGAATATGGAAGGAGATGTCATCAGTGGTTGAGAAATTGGAGTCCGTTGCAGACACGATTGTTTAAAAAATAAATACTAGGAGGACGCAAAAAAAAAAAAAAACCAATGGAGCAGGAAGCAAGGGTGGCGGTGTGATAGTGACGCAGACGCTGTGCCCCCAAGTTTGCTGAGACTCCCACAGACTTTGACAGAAACAAGCCTTCTCAATCGAGGCCCCTTTGTGATTGTCAAGGGGGATGGCGGCATCTGAGTCTGCTGGCTTCCCGACACGTGGAGTCCACACCTTTCTTTATGAGCCGATCTGTTTTTTCAACTTGTAGAGATACAGCTAAGAGCGAGAAGCAGCCCTAGTAGCTACTTGAGGACAAGGGGGAAAGTCATGTGAGCACAGTATTAAAAGCAGCACTGGGCATGAATATGGAGGCATATGTGCCCTTAGAAAGCATGGATTCTCCTTAATTCCAGCAAGAGTGATGCTACTTTTGTTAACTGTTCTGGCTGATTTCTGCCTAAACAAAACATCCTTACATGCAGGCTATCACTGAGAAATAAAACCACTCCATGAAATAGCTCAGACAGTCAGGACAGTGCAACCTCTTGATTTTTAAATATTTATCCTTTTTTAAAAATACATAAAACAACGTGAGTCAGAGCTGACTGCCAAGAGAACTTCTCTAAAGGGATCTATTCACTTTTCACTTTTTTGTGAAACCATTTAAAATTTTAAAACTAAAACCAAAAGTAAACGGGAGAATTTCTTTTTCTTTGGGATTAAACTTTTCTTTTTAATATTTTCTTTTTAACATTTTATTGGAATATAATTGCTTTACAAAGGTGTGTTAGTTTCTGCTGTATAACAAGTGAATCAGCTGTACGTATACATATATCCCCATATCCCCTCCCTCTTCTGTCTCCCTCCCACCCTCCCTATCCCACCCCCTCTAGGTGATCACAAAGCACCAAGCAGATCTCCCTGTGCAATGCAGCTGCTTCCCACTAGCTATCTATTTTACATTTGGTAGTGTACATATGTCCACGCCACTCTCTAACTTTGTACCAGCTTACCCTTCCCCCTCCTCGTGTCCGCAAGTCCATTCTCTACATCTGTGTCTTTATTCCTGTCCTGCCCCTAGGTTCTTCAGAACCGTGTTTTTTTTTTTTGTTTTGTTTTTTGTTTTTTTTTCCATATATATGTGTTAGCATATGGTATTTGTTCTTCTCTTTCTAAATTACTTCACTCTGTATGACAGACTCCAGGTCCATCTACCTCACTACAAATAACTCAATTTTGTTTCTTTTTATGTCTGAGTAATATTCCATTGTATACATGTGCCACATCTTCTTTGTCCATTCATCTGTGGATGTACATTTAGGTTGCTTCCATGTCCGGGCTATTGTAAATAGTGCTATAATGAACATTGTGGTACATGACTTTTTTTGAATTATGGTTTTCTTAGGGTATAATGCCCAATAGTGGGATTTCTGGGTCATATGGTAGTTCTATTTTTAGTTTTTTAAGGAACCTCCATACTGTTCTCCATAGTGCTTGTATCAATTTACATTCCTACCAACAATGCAAGAAGGTTCCCTTTTCTCCACACCCTCTCCAGCATTTATTGTTTGTAGAGTTTCTGATGATGGCCATTCTCACTGGTGTGAGGTGGCACCTCATTGTAGTTTTGATTTGCATTTCTCTAATGATTAGTGATGTTGAACATTCTTTCATGTGTTTGCTGGCAATCTCTATATCTTCTTTGGAGAAATGTCTGTTTAGGTCTTCTGCCCATTTTTGGATTGGGTTGTTTGTTTTTTTGATATTGAGCTGCATGAGCTGCTTGTATATTTTGAAGATTAATCCTTTGTCAGTTGCTTCGTTTGCAAATATTTTCTCCCATTCTGAGGGTTGGTTTTTCATCTTGTTTATGTTTTTTTTTTTTTTTTTGCTATGCAAAAGCTTATAAATTTCATTAGGTCCCATTTGTTTATTGTTGTTTTTATTTCTATTTCTCTAGGATGTGGATCAAAAAGGATCTTGCTGTGATTTATGTCATAGTGTTCTGCCTATGTTTTCCTCTAAGAATGTTATAGTATCTGGCCTTATATTTAGGTCTTTAATCCATTTTGAGTTATTTTTGTGTATGGTGTCAGAGAGTGTTCTAATTTCATTCTTTTCCATGCAGCTGTCCAGTTTTCCCAACACCACTTATTGAAGAAGCTGTCTTTTCTCCATTGTATACTCCTGCCTCTTTTATCAAAGATAAGTTGACCATATGTGCGTGGGTTTATCTCTGGGCTTTCAATCCTGTTCCATTGATCTATATTTCTGTTTTTGTCCCAGTACCTACCCTATCTTTGTAGTATAGTCTGAAGTCAGGGAGCCTGATTCCTCCAGCTCCGTTTTTCTTTCTCAAGATTGCTTTGGCTATTTGGGGTCTTTTGTGTTTCCATACAATTTGTGAAATTTTTTGTTCTAGTTCTGTGAAAAATGCCATTGGTAGTTTGATAGGGATTGCATTGAAGCTGTAGATTGCTTTGGGTAGTATAGTCATTTTCACAATGTTGATTCTTCCAACCTAAGAACATGGTATATCTCTCCATCTGTTTGTATCATCTTTAATTTCTTTCAACAGTGTCTTATAGTTTTCTGCATATAGGTCTTTTGTCTCCGTAGGTAGCTTTATTCCTAGGTATTTTTTTCTTTTTGTTGCAATGGTAAATGGGAGTGTTTCCTTAATTTCTCTTTCAGATTTTTCAGCGTTAGTGTATAGGAATGCAAGAGATTTCTGTGCATTAATTTTGCATTCTGCTACTTTACCAAATTCATTGATTAGCTCTAGTAATCTAGAATTCTCTATGTATAGTATCATGTCGTCTGCAAACAGTGACAGCTTTACTTCTTCTTTTCCGATTTGTATTCCTTTTATTTCCTTTTCTTCTCTGATTGCTGTGGCTAACACTTCCAAAACTATGCTGAATAAGAGTGGTGAGAGTGGAGAACTTTCTCTTGTTCCTGATCTTAGAGGAAATGGTTTCAGTTTTTCACCATTGAGGACGATGTTGGCTGTGGGTTTGTCATATATGGCCTTCATTATGTTGAGGTAAGTTCCCTCTATGCCTACTTTCTGGAGGGTTTTTATCATAACTCGGTGTTGAATTTTGTCAAAAGCTTTTTCTGCATCTATTGAGATGATCCTATGTTTTTTCTCCTTCAGTTTCTTAATATGGTGTATCACATTGATTGATTTGTGTATACTGAGGAATCCTTACATTCCTGGAATAAACCCCACTTGATCATGGTGTATGATCCTTTTAATGTGCTGTTGGATTCTGTTTGCTAGTATTCTGTTGAGGATTTTTGCATCTATGTTCATCAGTGCTATTGGCCTGTAGTTTACTTTCTTTGTGACATCTTTCTCTGGTTTTGGTATCAGGGTGATGGTGGCCTCGTAGAATGAGTTTGGGAGTGTTCCTTCCTCTGCTACATTTTGGAAGAGTTTGAGAAGGATAGGTGTTAGCTCTTCTCTGAATATTTGATAGAATTCACCTGTGAAGCCATCTGGTCCTGGGAGTTTGCTTAATGGAAGATTTTTAATCACAGTTTCAATTTCAGTGCTTGTGATTCGGCTGTTTATATTTTCTATTTCTTCCTTGTTCAGTGTCAGGAGGTTGTGCTTTTCTAAGAATTTTTCCATTTCTTCCAGGTTGTCCATTTTATTGGCATAGAGTTGCTTGTAATATTCTCTCATGATCCTTTGTATTTCTGCAGTGTCAGTTATTACTTATCCTTTTTCATTTTTAATTCTATTGATTTGAATCTTCTCCCTTTCTTTCTTGATGAGTCTGGTTAGTGATTTACTAATTTTTTTTTATCTTCTCAAAGAAACAGCTATTAGTTTTATTGATCTTTGCTATCGTTTCCTTCATTTCTTTTTCATTTATTTCTGCTCTGATCTGTATGATTTTTTCCTTCTGCTAACTTTTGGGAGTTTTTGTTCTTCTTTCTCTAATTGCTTTAAGTGTAAGGTTAGGTTGTTTATTTGAGATTTTTCTTGTTTCTTCAGGTAGGATTGTATTGCTATAAACTTCCCTCTTAGCACTGCTTTTGCTGCATCCCATAGGATTTGGGTATTCGTGTTTTCACTGTCTTTTGTTTCTAGGTATATTTTGATTTCCTCTTTGATTTCTTCAGTGATCTTTGGTTATTTAGTAGTGTATTATTTAGCCTCCATGTATTTGGGTTTTTTACAGATTTTTCCTATAATTGATAACTAGTCTCATAGTGTTGTGGTCAGAAAAGTTACTTGATATGATTTCAATTTTCTTAAATTTACCAAGACTTGATTTGTGACCCAAGATATGGTCTATCTGGAGAATGTTCCATGAGCACTTGAGAATAAAGTGTATTTAGTTGTTTTTGGATGGAATGTCCTATAAATATCAATTAAGTCAATTTTGTTTAATGTGTCATCTAAAGCTTGTGTTTCCTTATTTATTTTCATTTTGGATGATCTGTCCATTGATGAAAGTGAGGTGTTAAAGTCCCCTACTATTATTGTGTTATTGTTGATTTCCCCTTTTATGGCTGTTAGCATTTTCCTTATGTATTTATGTGCTCCTACGTTGGGTGCATAAATGTTTACAATTGTTATATCTTCTTCTTGGAGTGATCCCTTGATCATTATGTAGTGTCCTTGTCTCTTGTAACATTCTTTATTTTAAAGTCTATTTTGTCTGATACGAGAATTCCTACTCCAGCTTTCTTTTGATTTCCATTTTCATGGAATATCTTTTTCCATCCCCTCACTTTCAGTCTGTATGTGTCCCTAGGTCTGAAGTGGGTCTCTTGTAGACAGCATATATATGGGTCTTGTTTTTGTATCCATTCATCCAGTCTGTGTCTTTTGGTTGGAGCATTTAATCCTTTTACATTTAAGGTAATTATCAATATGTATGTTCTTATTACCATTTCCTTAATTGTTTTTGGCTTGTTAATTTAGGTCTTTTGCTTGTCTTATGTTTCCTGCCTAGAAAACTTCCTTTAGCACTTGTTGTAAAGCTGGTTTGGTTGTGCTGAATTCTCTTAGCTTTTGCTTGTTTGTAAAGGTTTTAATTTCTCCATCAAATCTGAATGAGATCCTTGCTGGGTAGAGTAATCTTGGTTGTAGGCTTTTCCCTTTCATCACTTTAAATATGTCCTGCCACTCCCTTCTGGCTTGAAGAGTTTCTGCTGAAAGATCAGCTGTTAACCTTTTGGGGATTCCTTTGTACTTTGTTTGTTGCTTTTCCCTTGCTGCTTTTAACATTTTTTCTTTGTATTTAGTTTTTGACAGTTTGGTGAGAATTTGTTTTTAAACTTTGGTGACCTGTGAAGGTAGCAATCATTCTCAGGGCCCTATGATTAAAAAGGAAAAGCACCATCCTAGTTTTTTTCCTCCCACATCTAGTGTACTTTATTCCAGAATCTTCCCTTATAGAATTAGCACATGTTCATGTGCATGTGTGTCTGTGCACATATACATTTACCATGTTTTTGTGTTACATTCATAAAATCATCCAGTTCTAATCATTTTGCTATTTACTTCTAACTATCTCTAATATAGTCATTCGATTTTAATTTGTTTAACAAATATTCATTGAGAGAACAGCTTAATTTCTTGCACAATACCTTTACCAAAATCGCCAGCAAAGAGTCTTTCCTCTACCATGCTGTTTTCATATTGTACCCAAAATGTCAAATCCTTTTTTGAAATGGTGTGAATACCATGAAGCCACCTTTTGCAGATAGAGGTGATACACCAGACTTCTTAGAGCACTGATGACATTGAACCTGAATTCACATACCCTTGTGCAAGTCCAGAGTTTTCAAGCATGAATTTTTATTGATTTACATTACAATGTACTAATTTAATTAAATTCATTGATTTTGGTTAAGATTTCATTGATTCAGGCCAAAGGGGATGACTGTCTTTGGGAGACGGTTACCAAAATGCTTAGTGGCTATCTCTACTTGGTGAGATATAAGGAATTTCTGCACTTTTCTGCAGTGGGCATGTATCATTTTTAAAACCTGTGGAAATTCCTGCCTCGGTATCATTTAAGGCCCTGTCAATCCGTGGAAACTCCTTGCCCATCCCACCTTCTGAGGTGGCTTTTTCCTCCCTGGGAATCCTGTCACATGCCACCTCTGTGAGCACAAAGCAGAGTGTATCCCACAGAAACTTCTAGTTTGCACCTCTCTTACACCCTAAGTTCCATATGGCTGGTGGGGTGTTCACCTCTGTGTCTGGAGAAAGTCAGGGAATGGTCTCCGTGGTCTGTGTCTCTGCAGCCTCTGCGTTGGGGCCACCTCACATCTCAGACCTGCTGCCCAGAGGCCAGGACTCTCCTAAGCTCAAGGTGCAGAGGGTTGGGGGGTCAGAGTAAGGATGGAGCTGAATCTGAGCTTGAGCCAAAAGTGTGTCCCACAATGATGCTGGGATGGTGCTCTTGGAGCTGCCCCAGGACATTCTCATGTCTTCCTTGGGCCTGGTTGAATGACCATCTGCTTTACCTTCTGGAAGGAAATACACAGGGAGCACAGGGCTCACCTGAAAATGTTGTGAATGCAAGTCATGCCCAGTGGGGGAAACTGAGGGTATTTGGGACTGTTTTCTCCTTTCTGGGCATGACTGTAAATAATTTCTGCTGGAAATAGCTCCCAAGCCCCTCCTTTGTTTTCCTTTCCCCAGCAGGCTCTTCCATTCTTTGAACACATTGTATATGTTCCAGGCCTGCTCCCTCCTTCCCGGGCAGGCAGTCAGAGGTAGACTAGATGTCCCAAGGAGAGGGGTAAGCCCCATGCTGCATGGGCCCCACCATCTAGTGAGAGCTGATCCCCCCACCTCCCTGAGACTCTAAACTCCTTGGGGGGAGGGGGCAGGGCCAGCCCCATCACTAACCCTGGGACCCTGAGGCATGGCACACAGTGAGAACTGGGCAGCTATTCCATGACTAATCCATGACAGATGGACAAACCTGACCACTGTCCCTGCAGCTGTAGTTCTCGAACACTGGAGCCTGGGGTTGGGGATGGGAGACCCAGCTCCCCTTCACTGGGCTGGGCCAGAATCTTCCAGAAGCTAGACAAGCTGCCTGAGCAAGTGAGCAAATTCTACTTCAGAAATTTAACATTTTTCCCTTAATTTAAGTTTCTTTCTTCCTTCCTCCAAACCCCTAATCATAGACGTTGGGCAGGCCTGAGAGCTAATTCCTTACCACTGCCCGCAGTGAGCTTATCCACTGTTTCTTCATTCCTGGAGCTCCTACTATTAAAGCCCACTACTAAATAAAGCCATTCTGAGCCAAAAAACACTCAAAATATACCCATTCCCTCATTTAATGCCTGAATCAGTTCTGCCATGGAAATATAGGCATGGTTGCCTGTCTGAGGAGCAGGGATTGGGTCCAACCACCTTGGAAACAGGTAGAACGTATGAAAGCTAGTGTGTCTGACCTTACCCAGCAATTCCACTCTGGGTAGAAATCTGAAGGAAATGGTCACACAGGTTCACAAAAAACAGACAGAAGAACGTATATAGGAGCATTCTTTGTAGGAACGCCAGATCAGAAATTACCAAACAGTCACGATGATTCATTGAATCGGAGTGTGTTCTTAGGATGGAAGAGTACACAGCAACTAAAGCAAATAAGCTACAGCTCCACCATTGCCACAGAGGGAAGCAGACACGGCATCTGCATAAGCAGCAGGTGGCACTGGGTTTTGGGGACAGAATGCAGACTCCTTTTGTGGGGAGAGGCCTCTGATGACCAGAGGGTCTGATGAAGGCTTCTGTGTGCATGGAATGTTCTTGATAGCTCCACTCCCTCCTCGCAAAAGTTTACTGTGCTGGGCACTGATAATTTGGATTCCTTTTCTGAAAGTATGTTCTAGTTAATACAAAGTTTGTTCTCAATAAGAAAGAAGCCAGGGTGTAAAGCCTGGAGTCAGACTCAGGCCCACCTTCCCTCCACCCTGTGTGCAGGGCCCTCTAACGTTAGTGCTCAGTGACATGGAAATGCATAAAACCCCAGTATAGTCTTGTGAATCAGCAAAGGAAAAGAGGGACAAATGCATAAAATTACCTCTAAATTTCTCTCTCTTAAAAAGGAAAAGGCCCATACTCTTATTCTGGCCAAGCCTGAGACATGGGATTTTCAGAGAAGAATTCACTGACCGGATGGCGGAAGAGTAAGACGCGGAGATCACCTTCCTCCCCACAGATACATCAGAAATTCATCTACACGTGGAACAACTCCAACAGAACACCTACTGAACGCTGACAGAAGACCTCAGACCCTCCAAAAGGCAAGAAACTCCCCACATACCTGGGTAGGTCAAAAGAAAAAAAGAATAAACAGAGACAATAGGATACGGACGGGACCTGCACCAGTGGGAGGGAGCCGTGAAGGAGGGAAGGTTTCTACACACTACAAGCCCCTTCGCGGGCGGAGACTGCAGGTGGCGGAGGGGGAAAGCTTCGGAGTAGCGGAGGAGAGCACAGCAACAGGGGTGCGGAGGGCAAAGCGGAGAGATTTTGGCACAGAGGATCGGTGCCCTTAGGCACACACCAGCCCGAGAGGCTTGTCTGCTCGGCCGCCGGGGCGGGCGGGGCTGGGAGCTGAGGCTCGGGTATCGGCTTTCAGTCGGAGCGCAGGGAGAGGTCTGGGGCTGGCGGCAGGAAGAGAGCCTGAAGGGGTTAGTGCTAGCCCGGAGGGAGTCCGGGGAAAGGGTCTGGAGCTACCGGAGAGGCAAGAGACTTTTTTCCCTTTTGTTGCCTGGTGCGCGAGGAGAGGGCATTCCCCTCCCTCCCCTCTGCCTGAGTGAGCCAGAGCCCCCGAATCAGCGGCTCCTTTAAACCCGTCCTGCCTGAGCGAAGAACGGACGCCCTCCGGCGACCTATGCGGAAAGGCGGGGCCAGGTCCAAGGCTGAGACCCGGGAGTTGTGAGAGCAGAGACAGGGAAATCTCTCTGTGCAGCCTCCGAGGCAGTGGATTAAAGCTCCACGGTCCATTTGATGTGCCCTGCGTCTGTGGAGTGTATGAATGGACAGCGAATCATCCCAAATTGAGGAAGTGGACTTTGAGGACAAGATTTAAGACTTTACCCCCTTTTTACAACGAATTATCCCAAATTAAGGAGGTGGACTTAGCAAGATTTCAGACTTCTCGCCCTTTTCCTCTTTTTACAACGAATTATCCCAAATCGAGGAGGTGGACTTGAAGAGCAAGATTTTTGATTTTTCCCCCTGCTCTCTTTTTGTGAATGTGTATGTGTAATCTTCTGGGTAAGATTCTCTCTGTATAGCTTTGCTTCCACCATATGTCCCAGGGTTCTATCGGTCCGTGTTTTTTTTTTTCAATAATTACTTTTTAATTTTAATAACGCTACTATATTTCATACTTTATTCTATTTTACTTTACCTGCTCTTTCTTTTTTTCCTACCTTCCCTTCCTCCCTCCCTCCCTCCGCTCCTCCTTTCCTTCTTTCTTTTTCTTTCCTCCATCCCTCCCTCCCACCCTTCTTCTTTCCACTTTCTTTTTCTTTCCTTCCTCCCTCCCTCCCTCCCTCCTGTCTTTCTTTCTTTCTTTCCTTCCTCCCTCCCTCCCTCCCTTCTTCCATTAACTCTTCCTTTTACTCTCATTCCTCCCTCCCTCCCTCCTTTCTTTCCTTCTGTCTTTCCATCCTTCCTCCCTCCCCCCCTCCTTTCTTTCTTTTATCCTTCCTTCCTTCCTTTCTTCCCTTCTTCCTTTCTTTCCCTCTCTCTTTCTTTCTTCTACTAATTCTTTCTTTCTACTTTTTCTCACTGTTATTCTGAGCCGGGTGGATGAAAGGCTCTTGGTGCTGCAGCCAGGAGTCAGTGCTGTGCCTCTGAAGTGGGAGAGCCAACCTCAGGACACGGGTCCACAAGAGACGTCCCAGCTCCACATAATATCAAGCAGCGAAAATCTCCCAGGGATCTCCATCTCAACACCAGCACCCAGCTTCAGTCAACGACCAGCAAGCTACAGTGCTGGTCACCCTATGCCAAGCAACTAGCAAGGCAGGAACACAACCCCACCCATTAGCAGAGAGGCTACCTAAAAACATAATAAGGCTACAGTCACCTCAAAACACACCAGCAGACGTGGACCTGTCCACCAGAAAGACAAGATCGAGCCTCAACCACCAGAACACAGGCATTAGTCCCCCCCACCAGGAAGCCTACACAACCTACTGAAACAACCTTAGCCACGGGGGACAGATACCAAAAACAACGGGAACTACGAATCTGCAGCCTGCAAAAAGGAGACCCCAAACACAGTAACATAAGCAAAATGAGAAAGCAGAAAAACACACAGCAGGTGAAGGAGCAAAATAAAAACCTACCAGACCTAACAAATGAAGAGGTAATAGGCAGTCTACCTGAAAAAGAATTCAGAATAATGATAGTAAAGATGATCCAAAATCTTGGAAATAGGATAGACAAAATGCAAGAAACAGTTAACAAGGACCTAGAAGAACTAAAGATGAATCAAGCATCGATTAAAAACACAATAAATGAAATGAAAAATACTCTAGATGGGATCAATAGCAGAATAACTGAGGCAGAAGAACGGATAAGTGAGGTGGAAGATAAAATAGTGGAAATAACTGATGCAGAGCAAAATAAAGAAAAAAGAATGAAAAGAATAGAGGACAGTCTCAGAGACCTCTGGGACAACATTAAACGCACCAACATTCAAATTATAGGGGTTCCAGAAGAAGAAGAGAAAAAGAAAGGGACTGAGAAAATATTTGAAGAGATTATAGTTGAAAACTTCCCTAATATGGGAAAGGAAATAGTTAATCAAGTCCAGGAGGCACAGAGAGTCCCATACAGAATAAATCCAAGGAGAAATACGCCAAGACACATATTAATCAAACTGTCAAAAATTAAACACAAAGAAATCATATTAAAAGCAGCAAGGGAAAAACAACAAATAACACACAAGGGAATCCCCATCAGGATAACAGCTGATCTCTCAGCAGAAACTCTACAAGCCAGAAGGGAGTGGCAGGACATAATTAAAGTGATGAAGGAGAGAAACCTGCAACCAAGATTACTCTACCCAGCAAGGATCTCATTCAGATTTGATGGAGAAATTAAAACGTTTACAGACAAGCAAAAGCTGAGAGAGTTCAGCACCACCAAACCAGCTTTACAACAAATGCTAAAGGAACTTCTCTAGGCAAGAAACACAACAGAAGGAATATACCTACAATAACGAACCCAAAGCAATTAAGGAAATGGGAATAGAAACATACATATCAATAATTACCTTAAATGTAAATGGACTAAATGCTCCCACCAAAAGACACAGAGTGGCTGAATGGATACAAAAACAAGACCCATATATATGCTGTCTACAAGAGACCCACTTCAGACCTAGAGACACATACAGATTGAAAGTAAGGGGATGGAAAAAGATATTCCATGCAAATGGAAATCAAAAGAAAGCTGGAGTAGCAATTCTTATATCAGACAAAATAGACTTTAAAATAAAGACTATTAGAAGAGACAAAGAAGGACACTACATAACGATAAAGGGATCGATCCAAGAAGAAGATATAACAATTGTAAATATTTATGCACCCAACATAGGAGCACCTCAATACATAAGGCAAATACTAATAGCCATAAAAGGGGAAATCGACAGTAACACAATCATAGCAGGGGACTTTAACACCCCACTTTCACCAATGGACAGATCATCCAAAATGAAAATAAATAAGGAAACACAAGCTTTAAATGATACATTAAACAAGATGGACTTAGTTGATATTTATAGGACATTCCATCCAAAAACAACAGAATACACATTTTTCTCAAGTGCTCATGGAACATTCTCCAGGATAGATCATATCTTGGGTCACAAATCAAGCCTTGGTAAATTTAATAAAACTGAAATTGTATCAAGTATCTTTTCCGACCACAATGCTATGAGACTAGACATCAATTACATGAAAAGATCTGTAAAAAATACAAACACATGGAGGCTAAACAATACACTACTCAATAACGAAGTGATCACTGAAGAAATCAAAAAGGAAATTAAAAAATACCTAGAAACAAATGACAATGGAGACACGACGACCCAAAACCTATGGGACGCAGCAAAAGCAGTTCTAAGGGGGAAGTTTATAGCAATACAATCCCACCTTAAGAAACAGGAAACATTTCGAGTAAACAACCTTACCCTGCACCTAAAGCAATTAGAGAAAGAAGAACAAAAAACCCCCAAAGTTAGCAGAAGGAAAGAAATCATAAAGATCAGATCAGAAATAAATGAAAAAGAAATGAAGGAAACAATAGCAAAGCTCAACCAAACTAAAAGCTGGTTCTTTGAGAAGATAAACAAAATTGACAAACCATTAGCCAGACTCATCAAGAAAAGAAGGGAGAAGACTCAAATCAACAGAATTAGAAATGAAAAAGGAGAAGTAACAACTGACACTGCAGAAATACAAAAGATCATGAGAGATTACTACAAGCAACTCTATGCCAATAAAATGGACAACCTGGAAGAAATGGACAAATTCTTAGAAATGCACAACCTACCAAGACTGACACAGGAAGAAATAGAAAATATGAATAGACCAATCACAAGCACTGAAATTGAAACTGTGATTAAAAATCTTCCATCAAACAAAAGCCCAGGACCAGATGGCTTCACAGGCGAATTCTATCAAACATTTAGAGAAGAGCTAACACCCATCCTTCTCAAACTCTTCCAAACAATATCAGAGGACAGAACACTCCCAAACTCATTCTATGAGGCCACCATCACCTTGATACCAAAACCAGGCAAGGATGTCACAAAGAAAGAAAACTACAGGCCAATATCACTGATGAACATAGATGCAAAAATCCTCAACAAAATACTAGCAAACAGAATCCAACAACACATTAAAAGGATCATACACCATGATCAAGTGGGGTTTATTCCAGGATTGCAAGGATTCTTCAATATACGCAAATCAATCAATGTGATACACCATATTAACAAGTTGAAGGAGAAAAACCATATGATCATCTCAATAGATGCAGAGAAAGCTTTCGACAAAATTCAACACCCATTTATGATAAAAACCCTCCAGAAAGTAGGCATAGAGGGAACTTTCCTCAACATAATAAAGGCCATATATGACAAACCCACAGCCAACATTGTCCTCAATGGTGAAAAACTGAAACCATTTCCACTAAGATCAGGAACAAGACAAGGCTGCCCACTCTCACCACTCTTATTCAACCTAGTTTTGGAAGTTTTAGCCACAGCAATCAGAGAAGAAAAGGAAATAAAAGGAATCCAAATTGGAAAAGAAGAAGTAAAGCTGTCACTGTTTGCAGATGACATGATACTATACATAGAGAATCCTAAAGATGCTACCAGAAAACTACTAGAGCTAATCAATGAATTTGGTAAAGTAGCAGGATACAAAATTAATGCACAGAAATCTCTGGCATTCCTGTACACTAATGATGAAAAATCTGAAAATGAAATCAAGAAAACACTCCCATTTACCATTGCAACAAAAAGAATAAAATATCTAGGAATAAACCTACCTAAGGAGACAAAAGACCTTTATGCAGAAAATTATAAGACACTGATGAAAGAAATTAAAGAGGATACAAATAGATGGAGAGATATACCATGCTCCTGGATTGGAAGAATCAATATTGTGAAAATGACTCTACTACCCAAAGCAATCTACAGATTCAATGCAATCCCTATCAAACTACCACTGGCATTTTTCACAGAACTAGAACAAAAAATTTCAAAATTTGTTTGGAAAAACAAAAGACCCCGAATAGCCAAAGCAATCTTAAGAACGAAAAATGGAGCTGGAGGAATCAGGCTCCCTGACTTCAGACTATACTACAAAGCTACAGTAATTAAGACAGTGTGGTACTGGCATAAAAACAGAAAGATAGATCAGTGGATCAGGATAGAAAGCCCAGAGATAAACCCACGCACATATGGCCAACTTATCTTTGATAAAGGAGGCAGGAATGTACAGTGGAGAAAGGACAGCCTCTTCAGTAAGTGGTGCTGGGAAAACTGGACAGGGACATGTAAAAGTATGAGATTAGATCATTCCCTAACACCATACACAAAAATAAGCTCAAAATGGATTAAAGACCTAAATGTAAGGCCAGAAACTATCAAACTCTTAGAGGAAAACATAGGTAGAACACTCTATGACATAAATCACAGCAAGATCCTTTTGGACCCACCTCCTAGAGAAATGGAACTAAAAACAAAGATAAACAAATGGGACCTAATGAAACTTCAAAGCTTTTGCACAGCAAAGGAAACCATAAACAAGACCAAAAGACAACCCTCAGAATGGGAGAAAATATTTGCAAATGAAGCAACTGACAAAGGATTAATCTCCAAAATTTATAAACAGCTCATGCAGCTCAATAGCAAAAAAACAAACAACCCAATCCAAAAATGGGCAGAAGACTTAAATAGGCATTTCTCCAAAGAAGATATACAGACTGCCAACAAACACATGAAAGAATGCTCAACATCATTAATCATTAGAGAAATGCAAATCAAAATTACAATGAGATATCACCTCACACCAGTCAGAATGGCCATCATCAAGAAATCTACAAACAATAAATGCTGGAGAGGGTGTGGAGAAAAGGGAACACTCTTGCACTGCTGGTGGGAATGTGAATTGGTACAGCCACTATGGAGAACAGTATGGAGGTTCCTTAAAAAACTAAAAATAGAACTACCATATGACCCAGCAATCCCACTACTAGGCATATACCCTGAGAAGACCATAATTCAAAAAGAGACATGTACCAAAATGTTCATTGCAGCTCTATTCACAATAGCCCAGAGCTGGAAACAACCTAAGTGTCCATCATCGGATGAATGGATAAAGAAGATGTGGCACATATATACAATGGAATATTACTCAGCCATAAAAAGGAACGAAACTGAGCTATTTGTAATGAGGTGGATAGACCTAGAGTCTGTCATACAGAGTGAAGTAAGTCAGAAAGAGAAAGACAAATACCGTATGCTAACACATATATATGGAATTTAAAAAAAAAATGTCATAAAGAACCTAGGGGTAAAATGGGAATAAAGACACAGACCTACTTGAGAACGGACTTGAGGATATGGGGAGGGTGAAGGGTAAGCTGTGACAAAGTGAGAGAGAGGCATGGACATATATACACTACCAAACGTAAGGTGGATAGATAGTGGGAAGCAGCCGCAGAGCACAGGGAGATCAGCTCGGTGCTTTGTGACCGCCTGGAGGGGTGGGATAGGGAGGGTGGGAGGGAGGGAGACGCAATAGGGAAGGGATGTGGGAACAGATGTGTATGTATGACTGATTCACTTTGTTATAAAGCAGAAACTAATAAAAAATAAATAAATAAATTAAAAAAAAAAAAAAAAAAAGAATTCACTGACCTTTAAATCAGAAGTGGGAACAGTGGCTCCGGGGATAGATTTGAAAGTTCATTTTCCTAACATGGACATAAAATGGTGCTGGGCCTGTCCCTTTTCACATCTGTTATTAGTGAACCTCAATAAAAATTTAAAAACAGTCTCCAAGTTTATTAAATTATCACATGGTGGCTTTCCAGAAATCACACATTTTCCAGACTCTGTGTTAAAGAAGAAGTGTTAGAGTTTTGTTTTGTTTTTGGCAAATGTGAGGGAATTTCTTAATCTGTTTTCAGTTATACAAACCAATAAATGTGTGTATATATATATATATATATATTTATTTATTTATTTATTTTTTTTTTACTAATTCAGAAAATACTTTGAAGGATTGCTAACAAAATTAGCCAGTTCTAAAAGTCCAAGTTGGTACATAAATACTGTCTGATGCAGAGCTGAGGCTTTGCTGAGTTAAACATGTAGTTTAAACTTAAGCTGTTTCACCACCATTGAATGTCACATCAGATGTGAATAGCAGAGTCACTTTTCACAAAATCTCCTGCAGGCAGCATCCACCTGATTCCAAGTGAGCTCAGTGGGACGTTACACATTAACAGGAGGCACACTTTCAAATCCCAACCAAACTATACGTGTAAGAGCAAAAATAGGCCATTTCTCGTAAGATTAAAAAATTTCAGGGGAAAAGGGTGGAGGGATAAATTAGGAGGTTGGGATTAACGTACACACACTACTGTGTATAACACAGATAAACAACAAGGACCTACTGTAGAGCACAGGGAACTCTATTTGATACCTCGTAATAACCTATAATAACCTATATTGGAAACGAATCTGTGTGTATATGTATATATATATATATATATATATATATATATATATACAACCAAGACCCACTGAATCAGGACTTGTGCAGGCGGAGCCTAGGAGTTTCTGTGTGTGTCCCTGTGTGCACGTGTATGTGGCTGTGTGTGTGTGTCCGTGTGCTCTATGTGTATGCACGCACGTGCCTGTGTGTATTTTTCCACGTGACTAATGACAGAGAGAAGGGCTGAGCCTTTCTAAGAGGTCACGGGTCGCGGAGGCTGTTCGCGGATCCGTGCGCATGTGGGAGCGAGGCCCTGCGGTCGGGGTTCCCCGTCTCCTCTGATGCCCTCGGTGCCACCTTCCCTGAAGGGCAGCATCTGCAGCTCAGGGGCCTCTCCTGGAGGGAGTTGAGTATGTGGGGCTTCTCGGGGCACCCTCCGGACTTTCTGACAATGTGAGTCAGAGCCCACTGGTCTGGCTTGTGGGTCTCATGCCCCCAGCCCCAGGGCTGAGCCGCCTGCACCCAGATGATCCACTGGACTTGCCCCCTCCCTCACTCATCCGGGGAAGGGACGTGGGACGTGGCGGTCTTTGCACCTGCCTGTCGGGCTCCACCTCCAGCACCTCGTGCACCTGAGGAGCATCTCGTCAGCTGACAGGTGAGGGGCTCAGGGTTCCGGGCGGCGAGTGTGGGGCTGAGATGCCCAGCAGCAGTGGCCCCATGGGGGGAATAGTTTCCAGTGGGACCCCACACATCCCCTCCCCAAGCCTAGGCCCCCACCTGTCTGCTCTCCTCCACACCACCTGGGCTGGGAGGTGACCCCCAAAGGCGTGTCCACACTCAGCTCCGATCTGTGAGTGTGACCTTGTGTGGGAAAAGGGTCTTTTCAGATGAGATTAAGTTTGGGGTCTTGAGATGAGGAGCATATCCTGGATAAACCCAGTGACACACGTCCTTGTAAGAGACCCTCAGAGAGGACCCAGGAGGAGGGGGCAGAGATGGACAATGGGCCCCTGGAGCCGCCAGGGGCTGGAAGAGGCCGCAGACTCCTGCCCGGAGACTCTGGAGGGAGCCCAGCCCTGAGACACCTCGCCTTTGGCCTCTGGCTCCAGGGCTGTGAGCAGACCCGCTCCTGTTGTTCTGAGCCAGGTCAACGGGGTCACGTGTTACCGCAGCCCCAGAAAACCCATCGGCTGCTGACCTGCTCCTTTGTCCCCACCCTGAGCTTCCTGTTGTTAGGCACCACCGCTGCCCTCGGAGCTTGGATGCCTCAGGTCTTATGCTGGTGGGGACCCTCCTCTTTCCACTAACTTTCTAGGCCCCTCGCTTTCAGTCTCAGCCCACTGCTAGGAACTTCTTTCAGTGAATTCTCCACATTCTCAAGAAAACATCAACGTCCCTAGTAACCAGCAGGGTGAGGGCACACACAGCAGGTGCTTCATAAGCGCACAAATGAAAAACCTCATGATAAAGACCAAAGTGCCAAATGTTTCAGCTCAGGCTGCTGTGACAAGGACCCAGATTGGGGCTTATAAACAACGCTGGTTTCTCATGGTTCTGGGGCTGGAACCAGCAGATGCCATGCCAGGCAAGGACCGAATTCCCGGTTCATAGGTGGCTGTCTTCTCTGTGTCTTCACAGGGCAGAAGGGGGAAGTGGCTCTCTGGGGCTCTGTCCTCAGGGCACGAATCCCCTCATGGGGGCCACACCCTCACGGTCTCATCGCTTCCAAATACCATCATGCTGGGGGCCAGGTTTCAACATACGAATTTGGGAGGACACCGATACTTAGATCACAGCAGTGACTGTCTGCCCTTGAGCAGGTGGGAGCTGACTCTCCTGAACTGGAGATTTTTACTTAGAAGAGGCTGAGTGTTTACAGGTCCTATGGTTGACAAGCCATGAACAAGCAGCCATGGAGGCAAAGGGTCTGCCAGGAGCTTCTTCAAGTGTCAACCTCTGCACCAACCCCTGTTCCCTTCCCTTCTGTCCATGTGGTGTCTTTCCCCTGTGACAGCTGACACATCCACCTGAGAGGCGGACCAAGGGTCCCCACACTCCATGACCCAGATACATCTCAGTGGGAGAGAGTGGGCAGTGACCACCTGGGTGGACAGACCTCTGATGCCAGGAGCCCCCAGGCATGACTTGTCACTCAGGACAACTGTTCAAGTCAATCATGGGCACAAATTTTAAGCTGTCTTTTCTAGTAGGAGGGCTGGTTTTGGCCAGTCTCTCCACATGTTCTTCTATGGCTCTGGCATTTGCTGTCAATTGTCCATCAGTGGAGAGTGGACAGTGGAAAGGCAGTAAGTCTGGGATTCAGCCAAGCCAACCATTGGCCTCACTGGACTAGAGCTTACAACCTTCTCCTTGTTAGAAATAGTCATCAGACTGGGTGTGCATCTCAGCTCACTAGTTGTTAGCACCAAAGTTAATGCTAGGGAAAGCCACTAGGTGTGCATCCCAGCTCTACCCCTGCAGAGCAGCTGCTGGCCCCAGAGTGTCACATTTCCACCTACTAAGGCACAAAGACATCCCTGTAGGGAGGGAAGTCTCTGCCCAGGTGTGGAAGCTACTGCCCAACTTGCTGGAAAAATATCTAATGGGCATTGCTCTGAAAACAAGGGTTTGTGAAACAGTGGAGCCCATGTGCAGCCCCATTACCACAGGGAGGTAAGTGTGCCAGAGAAGGCATTCACAGAGCCATAGAGGAGGGGGCAGGGACCCACTGTTGGGAGCCTGGCCAAGATCAATGCTTCACATACCACGCGGGGCAGTTGGGTTCTGCTGGAGTGCGCAGACGGTAGTCCCTGGAATCCCGAAAGTAAGGGCAGGGAGAAATGGTCCTATAAACCCCACTCCTTCCAAAAATGTGTTTGTGCATCTATGGATGTGTGTGTGTATGCATTGTGTGTTGTGTGCGTGCAGATATGCCTTGATAAGAGATACTGTGTTGGGTGGACAAAAACTGCCTGACCTTAGAGATACATTTTTGTGCCTTTGAGAATACATGTGAACTCTGAATTCCAAAGTAATCATTAGACATTGAAAATATGATAAACTTAATAAAACAGAACTTGGAATACATTTATGACTTCTTTAAAACAAACAAACAAGGCTTCATGTGTCTTACTGATATTAAATAAGGATGCCCACCAAGCTTTGTACATATGTGCGAACAGGCTCAAAGGTGACCCTAGTGATGTTCACTTTCTGGCGTGCTGCCCTTGTATAATCCCTTCCCCTTGACCTACCCAGCAACCTGGTGAGCTGTCAGGATGCTGCTTCTTGTGTACATTATGTCTTAGAAGACTCTTGGGCTGGCGCACAGACTCACTCTAGAGTCTTGTCCCCTCATGGGCTTTGAAGACACCACGTGGGAAGCCGAAGTGGCAAGGAGCCGAGGGTGACATCTAGTTGCTGAGGCAGCCTCTGCCCAACACCAGAGAGAAGTTGGGGCCCCCATGTCTAGAACGATGTAGAAATGGATTCTGCCAACCACCTGAGCTGGCTTGCTAGCAACCCCTTCCCCAGTCCAGCCTCCAGACCAGCCCTGGCCCACCTTGGTCACAGACCACAGAGGACCAGCCAAGCTGCTCCCGGACTCCTGACCTATGCCATCTGTGAGGTATTAAAAGCATGCTGTTTAAGCCACTAGATTTCTAGTAATTTTTCATGCAGCAATAGGCAATGGATATGCTGTCATGATTTTAATACTTGGGAAAACTGAATCATTAAAGAAATTCTGACTTAAATCCTCATAGAAATTGAAAACCTGCTGGCCTCATGAGTGTATCTGTTTTTGAAATCAAAAATTTCAAATATTCACTTTTCTAATAGAAAAATATTATTTTTCATCAATGATGTATATTTCTCATGGGGCTCTGAAGTACCCTTAAAAGACATATTTATACATCTACAATTCATGCAGCATATGATTTCTTCCTGTTATATTTGTGAAATGTATGCAGAGCACATTTTATTTCTAAATTAACTGCACAGTTCTGCACTAAAGAAAATGAACTTGAATATTTTGAACATAATCATTCTTACACAACTATGGATGGATGGAAAGAAGGAAGAAAGGAAGGAAGGAGGAAGAAAAGAAAGAAGGAAGGAAAACGAAATGAAAGGGGGAAGGAGAGAGGAGAGAAGGAGGGGAAAAAAAGAGATATCTTTTCCCCTAGAGCAATCAAGAACTTAACATCAGTGTGTATGGAAAATTGTGACGGCACAGCAGAAAGGAATGCAACACTTAATATTTTTAAGTCACTAATTCTCCTCCATTTGAAATTCAAGAATGGCATGCCTAGAGATTTTCAACAAAGCATGTAAGCACTTATGAACAATCATGTGCTCCGTGGTTTATTTGTATGTGTCTCTACCTTCTGTTGCATTATCTAATATGAAAACTAAATTGAGAAAACCAACTAAATTAAAGCTAATCAGAGCTTCATCGTGGCACCCAGCTCAGCAGATAATATTGCAGCGCTCCATGCAATTAAATTCTTCAATTATTCTAAGTGTTATTATGCTAATTTAAAAGGCTAGAATTATTAGAAAATGTATAAAGAATTATGCTCAGTTATAGCATTTTATTTATGTGATTTCACCTTAAATTATTTAAGGTATGGAAATTATGAGTTATCAGTATGTGACTTCAGCCTGTGCCACTGGGAAAGTCAGCCAAGCTGACGGGGAAATTGGTCCCATTTTATCCTCCCAGGAGGATAATCTCACAACTTGAAGGACGGCTTGCGTGGCTCCCTGTTGGGGAACTCATCACGGGCGTGCGGGCTGTCCCCGTACCGCAGGGGCTGGGGAGGCTCTGCCTCCGAGGGGGCACACTGCTCTTTGTTTGGTATCTCCATGGTTTGCAGACTCTCCTTAATTATGAGACATATAAGAAGGAGAGAGGAGGTTGAGAAGGAGTGGCCCAAGGCTTTGGAAGGCTGCACCCACACGGCCGGAGGGAGCCTTGAGAAACACCTGCTCCCCACCAAGGCCTCCATCAATGGGACTTCGTTTGTCTGTATAAAAGATAGATCAAGAACGGTTGGGCTTTTTAATATATGGGGGAATTTCCATCAAATTCACAGCCTTTTATATCTTTTATTTTTCCTGTTTCTTCAATCTTCTCCTTTTCTTGAAACACCTTTCCCCACTCAGCTCCCCTCCCTCCTTCCTTCCTTCCTTCCCTCCCTCCCTCCTTCCCTCCCTCCCTCCTTCCTTCCTTCTTTCCTTCCTCCCCCCATTTCTTTTTTTTTTAATGGAAGTGTAGTTGATTTACAATGTTGTCTTATGTTCAACTGTATAGCAAAGTGATTCACTTATACATATATACTCTTTTTCAGATTCTTTTCCATTATAGGTTATTACAAGATATTGAGTTTCCTGTGCTATACAGTAGGTCCTTGTTGTTTGTCTATTTTATACATAGTAGTGTGTATCTGTTAATCTCAAATCCCCAATTTATCCCTCCCACTCTTTGCCCTTTAGTAAGAGTAAGTTTGTTTTCCATGTCTGTGAGTTTGTTTCTGTTTTGTAAATAAGTTTATCTGTATCATTTTTTTTAGATTCCACATATGAGTGCTCTCACATGATATTTGTCTTTCTCTGTCTGAATTTCTTCACTTAGTATGATAATACCTAATTTCATCCATGTTGCTGCAAATGGCATTTTTCATTCCTTGTTTTTAATATTTTTTGTATTCATTTATTTTATAACATCTTTATTGGAGTATAATTGCTTTACAATGGTGTGTTAGTTTCTGCTGTATAAGAAAGTGAATCAGCTATACATATACATATATCCCCATATCCCTTCCCTCTTGTGTCTCCCTCCCACCCTCCTTATCCCACCCCTCTAGGTGGTCACAAAGCACCAAGCTGATCTCTCTGTGCTATGCAGCTGCTTCCTACTAGCCATTTATTTTACGTTTGGTAATGTATATATGTCAGTGCTACTCTTTCACTTCGTCCCAGCTTACCCTTCCCCCTCCCCGTGTCCTCAAGTCCATTCTCTACATCTGTGTCTTTATTCCTGTCCTGACCCTAGGTTCTTCAGAACCGATTTTTTTCTTTTTTTAGATTCCATATATATGTGTTAGCATATGGTATTTGTTTTTCTCTTTCTGACTTACTTCACTCTGTATGACAGAATCTAAATCCATCTACCTCACTACAAATAACTCAATTTCGTTTCTTTTTATGGCTGAGTAATGTTCCATTGTATATATGTGCCACATCTTCTTTATCCATTCATCTGTTGATGGACATTTAGGTTACTTCCACGTCCTGGCTATTATAAATAGTTCTGCAATGAACATTGGGGTGCTTGTATCTTTTTGAATTGGAGTTTTCTCCTGATATATGCCCAGGAGTGGGATTGCTGGGTCATATGGTAGTTCTAATTCTAGTTTTTTAAGGAAATTCCTTACTGTTCTCCATTATGGTTGTACCAATTTACATTCCCACTAACAGTGTAGGAGCATTCCGTTTTCTCCACAACCTCTCTAGCATTTATTGTTTGTAGATTTTTTCTTTCTTTCTTTCTTTTTTTTTTTTTTTTTTTTTGCGGTACGCGGGCCTCTCACTGTTGTGGCCTCTCCCGTCATGGAGCACAGGCTCCGGACGCACAGGCCCAGTGGCCATGGCTCACAGGCCCAGCCTCTCCATGGCACGTGGGATCCTCCTGGACCGGGGCACGAACCCGTGTCCCCTGTATCGGCAGGCGGACTCTCAACCACTGTGCCACCAGGGAAGCCCCCTTTCTTTCTTCCTTCCTTCCTTCCTTTCTCTTTCTTTCTTTCTTTCTTTCTTTCTTTCTTTCTTTCTTTCTTTCTTTCTTCCTTTCTCACTTTCTTTCTCAGGGGCTCTGGGATGTGACCATCCACTTCCCTCCTCCATCCCTCTTCATTTGGGGTCAGAGGGCTCCTCCAGAGGTTCCTGCCCCTCCCTGTTTTTGTTTACATCAGCATTTTCCCCCGAATCAGATCGCAGCACATTTAACCCACGTGGCTTCTGCTTCTCAGAAGGCCCGTCTGGTCTAACACAGCTCTGTCACCTGCAATGAGCTCAGGCCTGCAGGACTGGGGCAGGGTACTCCGAGTTCCCTCCGAGCTGTGGCAACAGTGGGAATGAGATCATACGTTTCAGGCATGATCTAACAAAAATCTCAGTGTGCCGGTAGTTATGGATTTCACAGTTCACTTCTCTGAGCGGAAGGCACACACTCTTGGAGTGCCTAACATGCAGCATTCTTGAACTCAGTGGGAACATTTGTTCTGAATTACAAACTGTCTTTGGCTAAATAAAAAAAAATTCTGCAAAGGCCACTTACTAGAGCTCCAGCCTGTAAAGAATTGCTGTTTGGCCACTGCTCCTGTGTTTTGGACACATCACTTTGAGAACATCCAGAAAGTGAACACGGCCTGACCCAGGGCCACCTGGAACAGGCAGGAGAGGAGCAGGAGCAGGGGAGGGAAGGTGGTGAGACAGGCTGGTAGGGTCTCCTGTGCCCCTCCCACCTCGCTGAGCAGAAGCAGAGCATTGGGGGAAGGGTCCTCCAGTCACATGTGCACACGCGTCTTCCTTCCTGAACTGGGTGAGGCCCGTGACTCGTGGAGGTCACTACTGGTGCGAGTAAGAGTGATGACCCCAGACCTGGCAACGGGTGGTTCCCAAGAACCCAGAGAAGAGACATAGAAAGGCTGAGGCTGCGCCGTGTGGAGAAGGCGGGGCTTACCTGCAGGGCCAGACCCAAGCAAGGACTGGGCAAGAGTGGAGCTGCCTCGAGCAGCAGGCGCCCAGGTCCAAAATAACATCTCTCTGGGCGGTCCAGCAGGAAGCTTCTGGAGACCTGGGAGGACCAGAGAAAGCTGAGCAGTGGGTGCTCAGGGCAGGACAGGCCAGCCTTGATGATGATAGTGGCAGGAAGAAGACGGGGTCCACTGATCCCCATCCCACCCTCGGCTCACGTGGGGGCTGAGCTACGGGGACCACGGCAGCTTCCAGGGCCAGTTCTCAGCAGGACCCCAGCAGGACCGGGATCCCCTACAGGGCTACTAGTTCTTCTCCATGACAGGCCACAGGCTTGCCACAGGAAGTGGTCTAGAGTCCACAGAGCCAGCCACTGCCCTGCGTCCTTCCCGGGAAGAACCATCACCATGTCTGCAGAAAGAGCCAGCTGGTCTCTCCATGCAGGACACGGTGTGCGTTGCCTCCTGATCTGAGGTAAACTGGGTTGAACCGTGTCCAGTGAGTGCACAGAGGCCTTGTCCTCACTGCATGACCCCGGTCCTGGGTATCAAATCCCAGCCCGCTTCTACCCCAAAGCTCAAGAGCTGTTATATCCACGCTTAATGCAGTTTTATTACTGTATTTTTAAAGCAACTGGTTGATATTTTTTTTTTTTTTTTTTTTTTTTTTTTTTTTAGGAAATTGGGCACAAAAGATGTTCTGGGAGGTTTTTGCCATCTCAGGCTTCCTAGACCTCAGCATGGTCTGGTCTTTCCCAGCAAGGCCCTCAGCCCCTGCCGGCTTCGGGATCTGGGTGGGAGGGTCTGATTACAACCCCTGTTGGAGACATAACCATGAGGGCTTGCCCCAGAAGGTCATAAATCTGACTCTCAGCTGCAGCATCAGCAGAAGTTTGGACTGAGAGAGCCAGGGATGTGATTTATCTTCCCCGCCAGGAGAGCAGCTCCATCTGCCTGCACCGTGCTCTGGACTCCCAGATCCAACTGTGTCCACAGCCAGCACTGCGGCAGCCCTGCAGGGCATGGGGTCCACACACGGAACCCATCGAGGTCAGACATGGGAGTCACGGGATCCCAGAGCTCAGCCACGTGGGGAGACCTGGGCATTCTGTGTAGTTGTTAAACGTTGTAGAAGTCATTGTGCACTTACTGTGACACCCCCCACCCTTTAGACAACTGGCCTCAGGGAAGCCCTACAATGAGCAGCCGGACAAACATAGGATGCAGATTTGAATGTCAGATACTCAAGGAAAGGTTGCTTAGTATAAGCACATACCAAATATTGCAGGGGACATGCTTGTACAGAGTTATTCATTGTTTATCTGAATTTAAAATTTAACTGAGTCTTATGTTTTTGTGCAAATCTGAGAATTCTTCACTTGAAGTACTTCTCCCCACACTTACTACCAGCCTTGTCTGCTCTGCAGGTGAGTCCCATGTGAATTGAGATCTTATCCTAACTTACATTATATTCCAACACTTTGCGCACCAATTGGCCCAAAGCAGAACACTTATAACATTGTATACAGTTTGGAAGTTCCTGGCACACTAAAGGATACACTTTTGTTGCTTTGTTGGTGGGTGTATTACTTGTCGAGGCTGTTGTAAAAAGTTATCCAAACGGGGTGGCTTAGATGCAGAAATGTATCGCCTCCCCGTCTGGATCAGGAAGGTCAAGATCAAGATGTCAGCAGGCTGTTTCCTTCTGAGACTGTGATGGAGAGTCTGGTCCAGGCCCCCTTCCAGCTTCTGTGGGTTTGCTGGCATCCTTGGCATCCCTGGACGTGTAGAAGCATCACCCCTTCCGCATTTATCTTCACGTGGCATCCCCCTGTGTGTGTCTGCATCCAAATTTCCCCTTGTTATAAGGACCCCAGCTGTAGATTAGAGTCTCCTGATGACCTCATTTAAACTTGATTCCATCTACAAAAACGCTGTTTCCAAATAAAGCCAAGCTCCGAATTACCGGGGTTGGGCTTCTGTGTGTGTGTGTGTGTGTGTGTGTGTGTGTATGCACGCAGGACACGGTCCACCCCTAATAGTGTTTAGTTATACCTGGGGTGTGCAATGAAGACAAGGTACCCTCCCAAAGCACTGAAGACATGAGTGCTCCATGCGTGTCCTCCTCAGGCTCCAGAGAGGGCTGCTCTGCTCATGATACTCTATGGTTAAACAAGCCTGAAACCTGAAGGGCTTCATCAGGATGCAGGGAGGCTTCAGTCTCTCCCATTCTAAGCAACCCTGTCTTCTCCATTTGGTCTTGGAAACCTCTGGGCTACTGAACATGGATGGTGGGAAGGTTGGAGACCACAGGGCCCTTCCTGCCCAGTGAGGGGCGGCCACAGGGCAGGTCGCTGGGCCGCGTGCTCCGAGACTCTGAGACCCTGAGACTGTCTCTCACACACCTGTGTCCCAGGTGAGTCCAGAAAGAAAATGACAAACACCAGGGCCATGACTCTGCTGCCCTGCTGGACAGCTCCACCAGTGTGTGATGCTGTGTTTCTTGAAGATGATCCATTGCCAAGAAAATGAAAACTGAAAAGCGAAGGATGCACTCTTCTTCTTCAGTCTTGTTCTCCAAAAACAGATCAGCAGTCCAGTGGGAACAGAGCCTGGCCGACCCCACCATGCTGGACCAGGGCTCACTTCACGTGGTTCACAACCGATGAGACAGCCCCACCCCAGGTGCACACACCACACGCTCATCCACTGTATCCTGGTTGAACCCCTCCTGCAGTCCAGGTAGGCTTCCAGCCTGGAGCGGGGACGTGCACCTGAGTGATACGGGGTGTCATTCCTGTGGGAAAGCAGTGTGCCTACATTCTCATGATTCCCTCCTAAAACATGAGCTGTCCTGATAGGAGTACGAAAACCAGGTTTTGGTCTTGAACCTTCCTTCTCTTTAGTTTTACAGGTGGAGTGGGGTCCAGAGTCGTCTGGAGGTGGGCAGCCCCGCTGGCTGTGAAATGCAGCCTGCACATCCTCACCAAAGTCTGATGTGCAAACAGAGTCTTCCTTCTGTTTCTCTGAATGTCCTGTATGGGCTTGAGTTTCCACACAGACCCTGAAACAAGGATTTATGAGTGAGATGTGACCCCCAAAGCCCCAGCCTAGAAGGGGTGGGCGGTGAGGCTAGGAGGCTGGAACAGGTCACAGCCCAGAGCCACCCAGGGGTGGGGATATGGGGTCCCATTGTTGTGGGTTAAATTGTGTCCCCCAAAAGACAGATTCAAGCCCTACCCTCAGGACCCTGTAAATGTGACTTTACTTGGAAATAGGGCCTTTGCAGATATAATTAGCGAAGGTGAGCTCATGCCAGGTTAGGGTGGGTCCCAAATACATGTGACTGGTGTTCTGATAAGGAGAGAGGAGGAGACCCAGAGGCACTCTTCCCAGGAGACGCCCTGGGAAGACAGAGGCAGAGCTGGAAGTGATGCAGCCACAAACCAAAGATTACCAGCAACCCCGAGAGCTAGGCAAGAAACGGTCCTCCCCAGGAGTCTTTAGAGGTAGCACGGCCCTGCTGACACCCCAGTTTCTGACTTCTGGCCTCCAGAATGGTGCAAGTATAAATTTCTGTTGTTTCAAGCCCCCTTGTCTGTGGCACTTTGTTATAGCCCCCCCAGGAGACTAACGCACTGGCCAATTCCCGTCCATCATGGGTTCAGGGTGGCTCCTGGGGGCTCTACCCTGGGCAGTGTGGCCTATCCTGGGTGCAGGGGGCTGTTCGAGGTCAGAGGGAGCCCCCAGGACAGGCAGAGGTGCCTGGGGTAGGGTGTGAGGCATGTGCACCGGGGAGCATCGAGGGGCCTGGGAGGTCCCGACCACGTCTGGGACAGGTCCCTTCACCCCGCGAAGTGTGTGACCTCCTGATTGTGCCTGAATTAAGACATAGCCCCCAGATTCAGTGCTGCCATATTTTGACCCCCAAACAAAACTCAGATTGATGACCTCATACATTCATTAATCCAGACAATGATCTGGGTGTCTCACATGACTCACCCAGTGTCGGAGGCAGGGATTCTGGTGACAAAGAGAAGAAAACAACCTGGCTCTTGTGGAAAGTGGAGGTGACCTCAGGAGGTGGAGAAGGATATGTCTCTCCAGAAATCAAACATCCTCCAAGGACAAAATGTCCCCACTGCGAGTATTCAGGGGAACAGATCACAGTCTCTGAGGCAACGCTCAAAGACCCTAGAAGGACGTGCCATGACTTTCTCCTCGGAAGGTGTGCATCTATTCTAAGGTGACAGCTTTAAGGGGAAGACAATTCAAGTGGAAATACAAGTTCTGGAGAATTTATGAGAAAGTCAAGTCTGCCACTTGTGGTGTCACCTCACCCTGTGTATCTGAGACCCTACTGAGGACATCCTTGGATGCCAACTCCCTAGGGCTTCAGTGGCTTCTTCCTGTCAGTGCACAGGTCCAAGCTGATGTCGCATGTCACCTGGAGAAGTCCAAACCTTCTGGACCCTTATTCCTGACATAGGAAGGTGGCCCCACCTGGGCCCCAGTCTGGCGGGTGCACCTACAGGTCAAACAGGGCCCTTTGTCCGACAGTGACCACCTGACATTCCAAAGTTTACCCAAATGAATGTCCTCTTCAAGGCTTTGTTTGCCTCGTTGCACTGAGCCATCATCCACTCAAAACTCTTCTCCCCCATTGGCAAAATTATTTTCTTCTTTAAAACAGGTCCTTAAAATATTGTGCAATGAGACACTCCAATATCCTGGCGTACGTGTCACCCTAATAACACATGACAGTATGTGCCATCCTTAAACCTGGAGACAGTGCAGCTGGTCATCATCTCCCCAGACGCTGTCTTGGCTGCTCCTCCGAGGGTCCTACTGCAAGTGTCCCCATCCATGTCTACACTCTAGTCCCTGAATGTCCGTCCCCACCCCTGCCCCTTCCCAGGCCATCGCCTGAAGTTCAAGTGAGAACCACTGGGGTTCTGTTGAGAGAATGCTCTGTCTGTGCACCCGTAAGCAGATCCGTCCAGACCCTCCCACAGAGACTCATCAACAAGCTGCTCTCAGGCGGGCGCAGGGTGCATTCCTCAAGGCAGTGTGATCGCCCTTCTGAGTCCCCACCCCCTTTCTCTCTCCCCACACCACCCATAAGATCAGCCCAAGGCTGCGCTCTCCTCCCCAACCCATGAGCCGTGGGGCTTTGAGCTCTTCCTCCTCATGTCTCTCTGCTCTTGGCCAGAATCTCAGAGAAGCCCTTTTCTGGGCTGCAGAGCTGTGGGAGGAGACCTGGGGGCAGCCGGTCAGGGATGCAGGTGGGCACCACCTCACCGGGCACTGCTGTGGACAAGCCATGGCCACGCTCACCACCCTGCAAGGGGAACCTGCCTGTACCCAGACACCGGAGGCCACCAGGCATGAGCACGCACGTCCCTGCATCTCCCTGATCCAGCTGCCCACCCCCCGCACAGCTCTCAAGAGAAACCACGGGGACCTAGCATATTCTGGGGACACTTGTGAGCCCTGCGAACCCTGGTATCTTGTTTCTGCCTCTCCGCCCTTGGCAATAACCAGATTTAAAAATGGGTGGTTGGAGCCTCAGGCTCACGTCACTGAAACATCTGACGTCCTGGTGGCCAAGTCTGGTGGAAAGAAGCGGGCGGGTGAGGCTGCAGATCTGTGCCTCCTGTGCAGTGTGACCTGGACTCACACAGCCTCTGATACCCAGAACCTCGGTTCCCATGTAAAATAAGAACAATAATTAGGCTCTCAACATAGAATTACTGAATGGACTAAATACGCAGCACACATGTACGTGGACTCGTAAACAACAGTACATTGTGAGTGTCCTTTTTAAATTAAATTGTGATCATTATTATCTTCTGATTTGTTTTCTTTTGCATTATTACCTTAGATCTAAATAAATATGGGAGCAAGGATTAGCCTGCAGAAGGCCTCCTGCCAGTCTAAACAGCGAGATGTCTTTCCCCCACATTTCTGTCCCTGAAACTTTCCTTAAATACCACAGAGGGGAAAGGAAGCCTAGCACCACTTCTGAAATGAAATGATGTCTGACTTCTGCTGCCAAGTCCGGGGAATGCTGAGTCTTGGTTTCGGCTCCTGCAGCGGCTTTGTGTCCCAAGGAGTAGCCTGGCTCCACCCCGTCCGGCGCGGCTGTTACCAAAGTCTTCCTGGGAAGGAAGCAAGCTGTGCTTCCCGAGACCCAAAGCAGCGGTGGCCTGGGGTGTCTTCCTTCAAAGCAGAGCATCATTAGCAGCCATCAGCTGCAGAAAGTAATGAAAATAGAATCCTAGAAAGAGTAGGAGCTGAGGGAGCGGCAACCCTGGGAGGGATTTCCCCCCTGCACAGTGCCAGTGAGGACTGTGCCACAGGACCCTTTCCCACGAATGCCCTCTGACGTCTGGTCGTAGCCAGATAGCCAAGGGCGGTGACATTTGAGCAGCGTGTCTTCCGTCAGCTCATCTGGCTGGGCAGCGCACACAGCGAGGGCTTATCCGTGTTAACATAAACCCTCATTAGAGGGGATTAGGAGAGAAACAGTGACAAACAAGATGGACACTAACCCTCGGAGGGTCTCAGGCAGACGCCACACACTAATTATCCTTTCAAATGACTTGAAGATGCCGGGCTTGCGCGTCTGCGTATGTGCTGGGGATGCTCGCGGGATTGTGTTTTACATATGACGACGACCTGTTTGTATTTGCAACAGTTTTGTGTTCTGCATCCCCAGACACACACGCGCATGTGTCAACATACACGCAAGCACACGCACGGCCCTCCGGCCTGGGACACAGTCGTCCAGGGGATGCTGACTGGGTGGCCCTCACCTGCTCTCCCCTCCAAGTCATGGCGAGACCTCCCTGCACCATTGTGTCTTTCCACAGATGCTCCCGAGGACGCGAAGGGTCGGGATGCTCTGAGAGTGAGCGGCTCTGTAAGGCTGGATCTGGAGGGACCCCCACTTAGGCTCCATCTGTAGGGAAACGCTTTTCCTAAAGCGCAATGGGATTTTCCAAACTCTGTAGAACCACATTTGTTTGGATTCAAAAGGGCACGTCACTGCACCCACCATGTAAAAGTAGATGTCAACCTCAGTCTCACGTCTGTCCCCAGCCCCCGGGAAGAACGTCCCTCCATCCGCTCTCCGTGCAAGCTAGGTGCCACTGCTGGGCGGGGGGGCACATCTCCTGAAGTGGGTCCCCCCTTCTGCACCCCCAACACCCTGTCTTCTGGACACATGCCCTCCTCCACTGGCATTTGAAAGGCACGACTCTCAGGTCCACCTCCGGAGTCTTAGATGGCAGGTCGGAATCTGGCTTTTTAACCACCCCCTTGGGTGGCTCCAAGGGGAAGGAGTTTGAAAAGGTCACGTCATTCCCTCTGCTGCTCTGTCTGTTCTGAGGGAGCTCAGGACTGAGGCCTGGGTACCACCCCCAGGATGGGGCCCTAGACAGTGTGGGAGCAAACACAGACAGAAGGTCCTGTGCAGGGTCCCACGGGCCAGACAGGGAGAGGTAGGAGGTAGAAACGTATTCCTAGATTTCCAGATGGAGGCTTCAAGCCAAGGATGAACTTGCCAAGAAAAGGCGTGCATCCTGAAGGGAGGAGGAGGTCAGTGTGGCCAGAGGACTCTGTGTGTGTGTGTGTGTGTGTGTGTGTAGTGTCCACGTGTGTGTGCCCATGTGAATGTGTGCCTGTGAGTGCGTGTTTGGACAGGTTCTATTTGGCTTTTGGGAGGATTTCAAGGCAAACAATACCAACTGTTTACAGCCACACGGGCAGACGCTCAGGCACCAAGCTCTGCCTGCTGTCCAAATGCATGTCATGACTGACAGTATCCAGCTAACCACCCGTATTATGAGCTTCTAGGTGTGTCCCAGGCAGCGCTGTGGGATGGGAGTCGCCGGGCATTTCTTTACGTGGATGGTGTGCTTGGTCCTGAACACTAGAGAAGTGAGGGAGGAAGGGCCTGGTTGCCAACAGCCCACGTGAGTGGTGGGTAGGTACATAGATTCAGCGGTCAGGGAGGGCATACCCTGTGCCATTAGAAGAACCCCTGCAGCCCTCCGAAATCATTGCCATGTTGTCTTCCTTTTACCAAAGGGGAAACGAAACGAGGTCCAGAGATGCTGGGTAACTTGTCACAAGTGCAAGAGTGGGGAAGTCACCCTGGCGTCGGGTCTGGCGTGTCCACTCTTCGGCGGGAACTAGGCTTGCTCCCCGTTACAGGGAGGAGCTGAGCGTCTCTGCAGATTTACAACCAGCAATGCTATTGTAAACAGCTGTTGTGAACAGCAACGCCTTCGTCACTTGTAACGTGTTTATGGCACAGAGGCTGACAAGAGATAAATCTATCATTAAACCTATTAAAAATTTCAAAGTACAGCCAACCAACCACTCCACTGTCTTTCATGGGTACAGTTGTCATCTCTGGCTGCACATTAGACTCACGTAGAGAGTTAAAAGCCATCCCAATGCCTGGACTCTGCACTAGACACATTACACAGAAGCTTTGGGGCTGGGTACCAGGCATCCATAGGTTTCTAAGCTCCGGGGCGATTCGAGCGCTCAGCTCAGTGAAGAACACTGGCTCTGTCAGCCTATTTGGTTTCCTCACACAGCACCAGCCCTGTCAGTGGCACCTAAGCTTACACATCCTACAGTAGGTATAGGATGAAGGCCCACACCTTCATCCCTGCAGCATCCCTGTGGTGCCCAAAGCAAGCCCACCTCTGCCTCCATTTTGCTGACTTAGAGAAACATATGGTGAAAAGCACTCCAGTGGTGTTGTGATGTGACGTAGTTTATTTTCAGGAGAGAATTGATGCTAATCATTTCATAAATACCTCTGGTCCTCTGTTGACTCATGGATGGTCTTAATACACCCATTTAAATTTGTCAGCTACACTTAACTGCATTTTATATGGGAAATTATATTCCATAGTGAGATTTGCAAATTTGGGAATTCACCAAGGTCTTGGAATATATCTGCCATGAATATAAGGAGTGTGTGACATCTGAAAAGCTATTGTCTGAGGAGAGAGCTTAAGTTGAAAACAAAATAATGGTTTTATTATAAATCAGACAGAAAGAGCTTCTGGGGGGTACTAACTACGAGGCATAGCTGTAGAGTCCCTTTAAATGGAGTGTGTAAAAGTGGCAGAAGGCTGACCTAGTCTTGACTTGGACTGGGTGGAGTTCTTTGACATGTGTCTGGGCAAGGATGCCACTCTTACGGCTGGAAATCTGAGCAGGGCTGTGACATAACTGGAATGGCCATTGGCTTTATCCATCTCTAGAGCTGACACAACAGCACATTTTTCAAGGTTAGAAATGTTGTGTAATATCAAGGGAGTTGCATAATACCCATGTGGACAAAATAAGCAAATGTGACTCTAAATGGGACCAGAGTAAGCAATTAATATTTGCAGCAATGTGGATGGACCCAGAGATGATCATACTAAATGAGGTGGGTGAGAAAGAGAAAGACAAATACCATAGGATGTCACCATACCATACCATACCATAGGATATGTGAAATCTAAAATAGGATACAAATGAACCTATCTATGAAATAGAAACAGACTCACAGACATAGAGAACAGACTTGTGGTGGCCAAGGGGGAGGGAGGGAGGGAGGGACGGAGTGAGAGTTTGGGATTAGCTGATGCAAACTATTATATATCGAACGGATAAACAACAAGGTCCTACTGTAGAGCACACGGAACTATATTCAATAGCCTGTGATAAACCATAATGGGAAAGAATACGAAAAAGAATGTGTGTGTGTGTGTATATATATATATATATATATATATATATATATAACTGAGTCACTTTGCTGTACAGCAGAAATTAACACAACATTGTAAATCAACTATACTTCAATAATTTTTTTTAATCACACAACTCTAGATGCACACTTAGTGATGGCGCAATTCTGATCCAGAAAAATAATCAAATTATCCACCCCTCCAGAGCACCCCGCCAGCAAGTTAATTGCTTCAGTAATCAGGTGGTGTCAGTTACTGCTCCCCCTATAATGCCACCTCTGCTCTAGGGCCAGCCCTCCTAAGCCCTCATCCAAATGCCAACTGCATCAACAGACAGGGCAAATGCGTGGACACACGTCCAACAGAACTTTAAACATATCTCACATCTTCAAACTGTCAAGAGCAAAGATGGGTGGCTTTTTAGCATCATCATGTTGGATATAATTTTTGCCCTAGGAACTGGGAAATGCTCCTTCACAGGATCAAAGGGTAGTTATATCGTTTTGCAAGCCCTCTATTAGGTTTCCCATTAAAAATGAATGCTGCTAATAATTTCATTTATATGCATTAGTATTTTGGAAAAAAAAAATACCTTCACTGAATTTGCCTTGAAATTCAGAATGCTATCAGGAAGCACCATGACAAGTCATAATATCACAGTATTTTCCTGATTTATCTTTCTTGATTGTAATATGTCGTTATTATATGACAAAAGCATTGCCTTGGGAAAATCACACATTTTTTGCTTTTTTTTTAAGTTGAACTCCTCTGTTTCTTCTAGTTTCAAGCTTAAATTGATGGGCATTTTATGTCTATATTACAATGCACACAGCATTTCCTTGGGTGAGCTATTTGTTTAGTGCCAAGATAATCAAATTTATAATTAGGTGGATAAGTGTTATTGGTTGATACAGTTCTGATACTATAGTTCCCTTCCTATTAGATATATCAGAGCAGCATTGTACATAAGCATTGTGTCGGCTCCGAAGGCATATATTTGCCGACAGTGATACCCACAGGCCACCTTTTGCCTGTCCTCTAATGACCCTAAAGGCATTGTGGGTTAACGGTGATTTAATCCCCTTATGCATGCATAATGTGACAAGCTTTGCATAAATGATAATAAATAATTGGTATGTATAAATAATTTATCATTTATTTTTGCAGTAAAAGTAGAATTCTTAGACATATTTTAAACAAAGGGAACTGCAAACATGATCTCAATCAGAAAGAGGGTTAAGTCTTCCTCAACTACAATTTTCAAAGTTCAAATACATTCAATGTATATTTGTGATTTCTTTCGGGAGAGTTTATTATATCACCAAAGACTTTGAAGAATGGCCCAATTCATAAAAATCTATTTAAAATATATTCTAAATGGCAAACTTCTTTTCAAAATAAACTGAGTCATATCTTTTATTAAGAAAATGATTTCTTTTCTCCTGAGCATGCACCCCGTCCAAAGTTTCACAGTTAAATACATTATTTGATGTGAAGATTCTATATTTAGTTCAGTAAATATTTCAGATTAAACTTGGACTTCTAAAGCTAAGTATATGCCAAACACCAAGAAAAAAAAATGACAGCAAAATTAAAAATTGGTCACTTGTCAACTGAAAAACTAGGTGAAGTCGATGGAAGATTGAATTACTGCACCAACATGGGATTAGAATATGGTTAATTTATACCATGTCCAGATGCCAGCTGCCCTCCTGTACTGGCCAGCACATGTGGGGACAGGATGGAGAGGGAGATCAGGGGATGCTTGATCAAGGGGCAAGTGGAAGAGTAGGGATGGCACATTGCCTGGAAAAGGGTCTCTGGAAATCTTGATTGTGGGGTGCAACTCAACCCTTTTCTTCCCACCGTGGTTCCCTCTACTCCCAATATTACCTCCTGAGACAACACTGGTGCCTTGGGGTGTTTGTAAGAGACACTTAGAATCACTGGACCCAGAAAGACACCCCTCATGAGGCTGGTTCTGCAGCTCTGATCACAAGCTCCCGACACCCAGGAGGACCTATAGTTAGATGTAAATACAGGATGAGTCAGCATGTCAGCCCTCCGGACGCTCCTCCAGGCCCCGGGCGAAGTCTGAGGATAGAGAGAAGCCCAGGGTGGTGACAAGGAGGCCAAAGAGGACCAATTACAGAAGAGACACAGTCATCGGTGGCCTCTTCACGTGTTATCGCCCGAGGATAAACGAGCAGCCTTCCTCTGCAGTGTGTGCTGGGGGTGAACTGTGTTCCCCAGAGGCCATACTGACACCCTAACCTCTGTCCCTGTGAACACGACCTGATTTAGAAATAGGGTCTTTGTTTAGGTAATCAAGTTCAGGTTCGTATTGGACTGGGGTGGAGCCTAATCCAGTGACTGGTGTATAAGATGGGAAATCTGGACACAGAGACACAAAGAGGAGGACTCCATGTGAAGGAGAAGACACCCAGAGGGGAGGGAGGGTGGGAGGGACAGCCCAGGCACTCCCAGGGTCCCACAGCTAGAAGAGGTGGGAAGGAGCCTCCCCTGGAGACCCTGGAGGGAAGGTGGCCCTCCACACCTCAATTTCAGACTTCCGGCCTCCAGAGCTGGGATTTGACACATTTCTGCTGTGTTAAGCCCCCCAGTTTGTGGTCACTGTCATGCAGCCCTAGGACATGCGCAGTGTGTACTTCTGAGGATGGCAAGGCCGCTGGTTACACTCAAACCCTGGCGGGAAACACATGCCCTGATTCACTTGGAGCTGGGATTTTATTTTTCCGGTCCAAAGGCTGCTTTCCCCTGAGCTGCGCCTGTGTGTTTAAACACTATCATGTTGTTAAGGGGCCTGATTTTTCCTTTTAATGGAAGACGCTCTTCCCTGGTCAGTGCTGGACAGCCTGCCCATCTTAGGGAGGATTCCCAGGCTGAGGTGCCCCTTAGCTCCCAGCAGTATTTACTTCCTTTATCGGCCTCAGTTGCCCTGAGGAGGGGAGAACATCGGATAAAACTTCAGAAAAGCGCGTTCCGCGGGAAGAGACAACCAGATTACGCTTCTCATCAAAGTTGAATTTTCCTCTAATGGGTCTCAAAAAAAGGACAGCGTGATGGCTCTGCAGGAAGACGGGGCTGGGTCCCAATGAGGCCACATGCCGAGCTGGCTGGTGACAAGAGCGTCCCCCAGTCTCTGCAGGGGTGCTCCCCTCACGGTGCGGACACTTCCAGCCCCAAGCCCATCACCGACGCTGCTCGGACCCCACACAGTATCCGGGACCGCCTGGCGCTCCTCCCACTTGTGGGGACGTGATCTCTCCTTGGCCGGGTCCTGAGCACAGCAGCCATCATCACTAACTTATTAGATCTTGAGGCAATTAGCTGAAAACAAACAGAGGAGACAAGCCTGGTATTGAAGCATAGAAACCAGAAGAAAATAGCCCCTGGCGGTCCATTATTTCAAAGCTGCTTCAAAGGCTGGGATAGCCCTCGTGGTGAAGAAAGGAGCGTATTGTTTTCCTGTAACGTCTATACAGCAGAAGGGCTTACCATGTTATTTTCCTACTGATTCGGGTTACATGTGAGCTTGCCTTGAAATAATAGGTGCTGGAAAGCACTTTTCAGTGTCCACCTAAACCTGGCGTGCCATGCGTGCCGTGATTAGCCAAGGATTAAAAATCCAATTAGACCCTCCCTGAACATGAGAAATCAGGCGAGGAATTTTGAGAAATGCATTGAAAACCAGTTCTTAATATGACTGGGTGTGATAACATGCACGAAATAGAGAACTGAGATGCCAGGGATCCCCAGGATCTTCTGAACAGATCGGCTTTCACCATCTTCGATATAAATGTGCCTTCCTTGCTATTAATTGTACTGATGGCAGACAGTAGATGTGTTTAAATCAATTTCCATGGGAACACAGTGATTTGTTCTTATAACTGAAAACTTCGTCATGTCAGAGGGGGCAGTTCGCTCCTAGCAAGTGCCTGCTATGGTTAGATTTTGAGACTTTTGAAAATATTATATAGAACAACACACGTAATAACCTTAAAAGGGAAGATCATCATTTGCTGTTTGCCCCATACACTTGACTTGGTTAAGTGCTGTGAACATGCTAAATAATATCTTATCTGATGTGATTTTTCTTTAGTCACATGTGGTAAATACTGTGAATTTTGTGAGGCAAGAGGGTCTTTGAGTTTTATTCCTAAAAGAAAACACAACTGAAAGATTTTAAATAATTATGTTAGTCATATCTAGGCTTACGTACTCCTTTTTTTAATTCCTCTGCTATTTAATGCACCATTTGATTTACACAGATATATATCACGCAATTGCTTTTTTTATGTCAATCATCTTTTTCAGTCAGAATGAAATGCTTAATTATTTGACTTTCACAGAGCAAACTGGGCATTTTAAGACAGTCCAAGTATGTGACCGCGATTCGTGAAAACTCTATTTTTACTATGGAGTGTGTGGCATTCTTTTGGCAAATACAATCCAAATACACATTTTAATTCAAAAAATGAAAATGTGCTTTCCACAAAGACAGACTGGTAAATTTTATCAAGCATCATCTGTTTTTCCTGCTTTGCACTAAGTTTACAGGCTCTCGTCCTTGAACAGGTTTCTGGTGATCTCTCCTGAAAAACAGAAGTGGTCTCTCTCTGTCTGTCTCTCTCTCTCTCTCTGTCTCCGTCTCTCTCTTGTATGCTTTCTCCTCTTTAATGAGGCTTCCTTTCCTTCTTGCTGTGTTTATATGTCTAATGAGAGTCTGTATGGGAATTACTGGGCTGGGTTAGAATAGTCTGACCAGTTCCCTGGGCCGGTGTCTGGAATACTGAGATTGGGTGAAATTCCTTCCCACAAGAGATTTCAGTTTGTCTGTGTGCCCTCTTGGCATCTGATTTCAAGACACGATGTGCTGGTTTATCTCCACAGCCAGTCTGGCAGCCACAAAGCCCTCACTCAGAAGATCAGACACAGTTTTTTCGGATCAGATGAGCTGCTGTTTGTCTCTCTGTCAGAGTGCTGGATAACGGCTATTAGAGCAGGCTGCCCTGACTGAAGGCATCTCTGTTAAAGGAAAAGCCCTCCATTCCATCTTCCCAGAGAGAAGGGCTCAGCGAGAACACACTGCAGTCGCCGAAGACCCAGCCCTGACGTGTCTCCTCATTACGGTTCCATGATCAGGATGGACAAAATGAAGGGAGACCCTGAAGATTGGCCTTTATGCCAGTAGATTGGGCCCAAACCACCCCATTCTGTTTTTTGGGTTTTTTTAATTTAATTTTTATTTTGTATTGGGGTATAGTTGATTTACAATGTTGTGTTAGTTTCAGGTGTACAGCAAAGTGGTTCAGTCATATGTATACATATATCATTCTTTTTCAGATCCTTTTTCCATTTGGGTTATTACAGAGTACTGAGTAGAGTTCCCTGTGCTATACAGTACGTCCTTGTTGGTTATCTATTTTATATACAGTAGTGTGTATGTCTTAATCCCAAACTCCTAACTTATCCCCCCATCTCATTCTGTTTTATTCTCAAAAGATTGCAGTTAATTCTAATGATGAGGGTTTTCTTTCCCTGTCAGCAGTGTTGTGTTTCAGTGAACAGTGTAGGTAACTATTTAGAACCTAAAGTTATGTTTTTGTTCTTTAATGTATGAGCAAGATATGTTTCATAAACACATACATTCTCCAGAAGAAACATTTCCAAGCCATAAAGCTGTGAGATGTTATTTTTCCAGCCAGTGAAATGGTGGTGATTAATTTGTCCACCTTCCTCAGTTTTATGGACAAGTTTAAAGCCCAGGTAGAAGGAGAATGAAGACTGGGACCTCCTGATTTCTCTTCCAAGGCTCCTTAAAGGACACTGTTAGCAACAAAACTCCAGTCTCTCTTTACCTGATTTTGCAGATAACAATGCGGTCAAACGTGAAGGCTCTGAGTGTCCTTATCTGGGTCATCAAATGGTTCACAAGGCAACAGGGTGACGGCTGATGCTGAAAGCATGTGTGTCCTAACTGCTCAGGTCAAGGGGCTGAGCGTCCAGGAACTAAATGTGGCTACACTTCCTGATTCCCTCTGCTCAAAACACTAGTCCCATTGCCAGGACACGTGAGTTCTTCTTTTTCTCTCAGAGTTGCTCTTCAATTCCCCGTCCCAATTAAGGTTGTTTGGGGGATAGAAAGAAAGAAAAAGAGCTCAGCTGTATAGCTGTTGCACTGAAGATGATTGATAAAGCCATAAAATTACTTGTGTCACCCTCTGATTTTAAATGAGTATGACACACACAAGAAAAGCTCCTAACCCAACCTCTGCTGAGTTTACCTCTTTCCAAACCATATCAGGCTTGACCTCAGACAGGTCTGTGAATCCCATTGGTTCAATCCCCGCATTTGGCAGGTGAGAGGCAGACGCTGAAACAGCGTTCTCGGCGCCCCAAGCCTCCCTGGTTCTCCAGATCTAGGCCAGCAACTCACCTACATTGCTGTATTGCTCTGATTTTCTCCTATTGCTCTCACCTGCTGGAAATATGTCCCGACTCATTCTTTAAGGGGAACAGCAAGCAAACAAAACCTGAAAATAAGAAGCCTTTCATCCTTCACCAGACACACAGCTGTTCCCTGGGATAGTCCAGCCATAAACTTGCCATTCACGAGGCGCACCTTCTCAGGATTGGATTTGGGTGGGTAGAGAGGGATGTCAGAACCTCACCGTCATCATACTTGTAGCTTCAAAGCCAGGTCAATGAAGTGAATAAAATAGTTTCTTTGAAAGAGTTTGTCCTAACAATGTTCAGAGAGAGCATGAAAGTGGTGAGGGAAACCACAGGGGGACCTTGGTCCAAAGCTTGTCTTGCTTTATTCTTCACTTCTGAGTTTGACTTCTAAGTTCAACCACAGGAGCCTGGCTGATATTTTAGGTCCAGTTTTCCATGGGGAGTGAATCATGGAGGTCAGAGGAGTTGATCAAAACTATTGATATAGTTCCTATTCCTACTCAGACTATCAAAATCCCCAGGGCTGATAGATCTAACCTTGGCCTTCATGAAGGAGATACACCTGATGGGAGAACCCAGCTCAGCCCAACACTTGGACACATGCACCCTTCCCAGTTATGGGAGACCTTCCGCACAGGTGAGGCATACTAGTTTCCTGTACCCGGTGCTTTGCTTTTTATAAAATCATATATATGACCACATCTTTGCTATCTTTGACAATGAATTGAAAGCCATGGAGAGTTGACTGTGGAGATTGAGGAACTGCTCCTTAGTCCACTTGCAAAGTCTGTCTCTATTGCTCTAGACAAATATCAGCCCACCCTTTTTCTCCAGCCAGGCCCTCTCATTTCCCCAGTCTAGGTGGAATTTTTGTGGTGTTCAAGAATGACAGGACTGTTCAGCGAAGCATCTAAATGATATTTAACATCTAATATGATATTTTTAAACACTGCAAAATGTTTGGAGACTTTCACATCTGAGTGGGTATTGATACTTATTTAAATTTGACTTTGGGTGAAAACGAATCATGCTTTTAACACTCATCAAACAACTCAGTGTTGGCTATTTATATAAAGTCAGTTCAAATGAACTCAACTATTATTTACATTAAGACTTATACTCTTGAGAATTTACTACATCCTGACTTGTACCTACACCAAATTGTTCTTTGGATTTTGGAACCTGTTCTTTCTTTTCCAGTTTGCCTCTTCTGTCACCTTGTTGCTGTCCTCTAAGTATTCACAGAGGAGCTCCTCCATGCTGTCACTGTGTTTGCATCAAGGATAAAATACTGGAAAGACAGACAGACACCATGGTTTCCTCAGCTGCATGAACATAAAACGTGGAGGGCTCTGCAAATTATCCACCCATCATTTCCAGGTTGCAGGACTTCTCCCAAGTGAACAAGGAATGTCCCTATTTTAGCACCTGTTGGCAAATGGTCAAGGTGAGAGGAAGATCAATCTTCCTAGCCTTCTTCTAATTATCCCACATCCATCAAAGCGCTAGCTTTATGTTCTCTGAGCAGAGACGTGGAGGAGGAACAGGTGATGGGCAATCTCGTCTCTACAAGAACTCTGACAATGGAAGGTGGGTGTGGAGCAGTGCAGCTGGTGGACCTTTACCTCTAGTCATTGGAGAGTAGACACCATACTCAACATGCTCCTGTGGCATCTCACCCTGCCTCAGTTTAGGAAACACAATCAACCCCTTCCCCCAAACCCCAGATCTCCTGCAGTGCCTCATGTGCCAAAATGTTTTCTTTTCTCCCCTCAACTCTGTCCTACCAGCAGGCCCCTCACCTCCATGCCCTGAACCCAGGACACTAAAAGTCACTGACCTGCTTTCTAAGGTGTACTCATTTTCTCTCCCCTTTTCTTCCTTTCCAGTACAGGAGATTCTTCGTAGAATATGGTATACCTCTCTATTTACTTAGATCTTTTAAAATTTCCCTCTGCAATGTTTTGTAGTTTTCAGTACAGATCTTACCTCTATTGTGTTACATTTATGTCTAAACATTGCATCTTTTTTTTTTTTTTTTTTTTTTTTCGGTACGTGGGCCTCTCACTGCTGTGGCCTCTCCCGTTGTGGAGCACAGGCTCCGGATGCACAGGCTCAGCGGCCATGGCTCATGGGCCTAGCCACTCCACGGCATGTGGGATCTTCCCAGACCGGAGCATGAACCCATGTACCCTGCATCGGCAGGCAGACTCTCAACCACTGCGCCACCAGGGAAGCCCTAAACATTGCATCTTTTGACTCTATTGTAAGAGGTATTTTGTCATTTCAATTTCATAATTTCCATTGCTAATTCTCTAAGTTCTTCATTCTTTCCTCCACCAGCTTCTCTCTGAACTTGATGCTCAGACCAAACCTTTTCACCCTCTGGTGGAATGTCTTTCACTGCCTGGGAGAGGGTGGCCTGCCTCGATCAGAACACAATGGCACCACGGGAGAAATCCTATAGGTTTCTAGAAAGTGGGCTACTGGAGGCTCTCAGGGGAAGATGACAGCCTCTGCTCTGATAACAGTGGGAAAGTGTCTCTTTCTCCTTCCCTGGCAAGTCCCAACCAAGAAGGTTCTGCATTAAAGGACATAAATTCAAGTAATTTACAGACTTGACATTTATAATCAGTGATCTGCCTCACATGTGACTTGACTTAGCCATTCATTTAAATAATTTTTCTTATTTAAAATAGTTGCCACTCATAAGAGTCTGCCTGCCAATGCAGGCAACATGGGTTTGATCGCTGGTCTGGGAAGATCCCACATGCCACAGAGCAACTAAGCCCGTGTGCCACAACTACTGAGCCCACGTGCTGTAACTATGGAAGCTCACATGCTCAGAGTCCATGCTCTGCAACAAGAGAAGCCACCACAAGGAGAAGCCCACACACTGCAGCGAAGAGTAGGCCCCGCTCACCGCAAATAGAGAAAGCCCACACACAGCAATGAAGACCCAATGCAGCCAAAAATAAATAAAATTAAATCTTTAAAAAAATAATAAATAAATAAAATTGTTGCCACTCTGTGCTTTTCCTCAGGCTCTCTAGGGTCTTCACAATGTGTGGTTCATGTCCTTTTATTAAGTAATAATTCTCAAAAATAAATATTTTAGGGGCATCAACTCTGTACTGTCTTATCTACTTCTGTGTCCCCACAACTTTCAGTCATGCACAAAAAAGAGAACAATTTCAAGGAAGCAAACCAGACAGCTCAACAAAGACAGCAAAGTGCCAACTCAAATGATGAGGGAAGGTGGGGGCAGGACGGAGGCAGGTCCTCCCAGGGGTTAAGGAGTGTGGAGAAAGAGGGGTCTTGAAATCAAGTGCCAGCATCTGCATTCATTCATGTGTAACAAAGGGAAAAATTCTAACACCAAAGTAGAGCATAAGAAAGGAAATAATAAGCATATGAGCAGAAATCAATAAAATAAAAAAAACAGAAAATCAATAAAGAAAATCAATTAAACCAAAGGCTGGTTTCTTGAGAAGATCAATAAAATTGATAAATCTCTAGCAAGACTGATTAGGAAAAGAGAAAAGACACAAATTAGTAACATCATGAGTGACAGAGGGGGCATCACTACTGACCCAACAAACAATAAAAAGCTATAATGAAACATTGTGAATGACTCTGTGGCAGTGAATTTGATGGCTTAGATAAACTGAACATATTTATTTAAAAAAATACAAAATATTGAAAGATACGAAATAGCAAATCTCATGTAAGAAGAAATCAATAACATAAATTGCCCTGTATCTTTTAAAGAAATTGAACTTGTATTTTAAAATCTTCCCACAAAGAAAATTCCAGATCCATATGGCTTCACTGATGAATTCTAAAAAATGTTAAAGGAAGAAATAATGCCTATTCTACACAAACTCATCCAGCTTAAAGCCAGCATCACTTGGATACTATAATCAGACAAAATACTAGAAAAAAAATAAAGCTATAGTTTGACATCTTTCAAGAAATTAGATGCAAATATTTTAAACAAAATTTTATAAAATGAAGTCAAAAATATACAAATGTTAAAAGATCATGACTAAGTAGAGATGCAGGTTTGTTTTTTATTTGAAAAATAATCTGTATAATTAATAAACATTTAAAATATAGAATTATTTCAATAGATGCAGAAAAGAATTTGAAAAAACTCAACATATTTTCATTTTTAAACTTTCAGCAAAGTAGGAATAGAAAAAAAGTCCTCAACCTAATAATGGGAATTTTAAAAACTTATAGCTAACTCTATATTTAATTGTGAAAAACTGACTATTTTCTACAAAAGATCAGGAAAAGGTAAGGACTCCATTCTCATGTTATAACCAAAAGTGTGGTCCACTGCTTGCTGCCCAAAAGCCATTAAAGAGGCAAAGTTGGTGGCAAGGAAAGTTTGTTTTATTTTGGATGCTGGCAACCTGGGTGGGGGGCATCCTGCACAACAGACTCATGTCCAAAGTCCAACTCCCCTCCCCCAATTGCCAATCGGGGGCAAGAGCTTTTATAGATGGAGGGAGGGTGCTACATGCAGAAACAGCACAGTCAGCTCTGACCGTCATCTTGAAATTGGTCCTGTGGTACTCTAATCAGTATCATCTTGCTTGTTTTAAGTGCAGTTAATCTTCAGTTGCAAAGTCGGTTTGTTCCCATTTCCTTGAGGCCAGTTCTCGGAATTGTGGCAGCTTATGCCATGGCTACAGTCTGGTCATCATGAAGTTAACTTCTTCCACCTGGTGGGGGTTTCAGTATCTACAAAATAGTTCAAAGGACGTTGCTCAGAATATTATCTGTAGCCCTTGAGGAGGAACAAAAGGTCCTTGACTACACTTAATGACTAACTATTATTATTTAGTCTCCTTTGACTGTTTTCCTTTGTTTCTGCATTTTCTCACTTCTCTGATTAAACTTATTCTTTGGCTAAAGTTTTTCCAAGGACAAAAGGTAGGTGGAGGTGGGTCAGGGAAGGACCATAGGGTCCTGTTCTGTTTCAGTATCTTGTGTCCAACATTATTACAGAGATATTAGCAGTGAAATAGGATGAAAAAACAAAATAAAAGCATTTGGATTGAGGAGGGGAGGGATAAAGGAAGCAAAACTCTTTTTACTTACAAATAGCATATTATGCAGAAAATTCTAAGAAATGTACGAAAAAGATATTAGGACTAATAAGTGGGTTTAGCAAGATTGCAGGATTAAGGGTAGCAACAAAAAATCAGAAATTAAAAAAAAAACATATTTAGAGTAGTGTTAAAAATTATGAAAACAAAACAGAGTTACATTTGATAAAAGTTGTGGTACTGTGTGTAAACAGAAAACTAGAAACATTGCTGGGACGAAGTGCAGACCTAAATAAATGGAGAGATATACCATGCTCATGGATCAGAAGAGTCAAGATTGTTAAGATGTTAGTTCCTCCCAAACTCATCATTATATTAGCATAAATCCAGCCAAAATCTCAGCAGGCTTTTTTTGTAGAAATTGACAAGTTGATTCTAAATTTATAGGGAAATGCAAAAGACCTAGAATAGCCAAATTTTGGAAATGAACAAATTTGGAGGACTTATGCTACCTGAAATCAAGATTCATTATAAATCTATAATCAAGATAGTGTTGGATTTACATAAAGGTAAACTTATGAATGAATGGGAAATAATAGAGGGTCCATAAATAGATTCACAGATGTATGGTCAACTGATTTTCAACAAAGGCACAAGGGCGTTTCTATAGGGAAAGATCATCTTCTCAGCAATGGTGCAGAATAATAAACCTCCATTTTACCTCATGCCACAATGCAATGGGAATCTTGACTTGTAATCTGCAAAACTGAAATCTAGGAAAAGCGTGAACAAGGACCATGACCATAGATTTCCACACCCGTCTTGGTTATTATTCATGAATAGAGCAAGAAAGAATTTCTGTAACATGTGGTTTCAGAAACTTGTGTAAGCTTCAGGGGGAAAAAATATGTAAGAAAATTCTTAATCCCAACCAAAAAATTGAATCAGTAAATGGATCGTTGTACAGAAATATGAAGTGTCAGGGCAAAGTTGTAAGACTTAAAACAGCACACCCTGTTGATTATAACTATATGTTGATAATGTAGTTATGACTATAATGCAATGGTTAAGAACCCACTCTAGAAATAAATTAAAATTCTTTAATAAAAAATACTTGGAATAACATTCCACTTTACATCAACACAAACTGGGAAGAAAAGGAGAAAGTCCGTGTAAAAGAGTTCTAAATGCTGGAGGGGAGAGAGGGATGGGAGTATAGTGTAAATTTTAGCACAGAGAAAAATATATAGGTATACACACATTTAATTTTGAATAACAATGAAAAGGCTTGATTTAACAGAGATTAACATATTGAAATCTTTGCATTCCATAGATACAATATTTTATTTTACTTATACACAAATATTAATCATATGGAGTATCTTAAAAAAATTCTGTAATGTAAAGATTATAGGCTGCATTCTTTTATCACAATGCAATAAACCTGGAATCAATAATAAAAACAGGACCAAACATGTCTACCTAGGACAGCGAATGGGCCTCCTCTAACTACCTCTTGGGTCAAATTGGACTGAAATCTGAGATTGCAAATTATTTAGAAATCAATATAAATCTGAAAATTTCACTCAAAACTCATAGAATATGGCTAAAGCCATACTCAGAAGAAAAATTACAACCATAAATGTTTTCACTATTCAGTAAGACATTTACTAAGGGTACATAATTACATGCACTTAAGTTTAAGAAAAAAGGTAAGATATAAAATATGTATTTACCAGATTAGTACCTTATTTAAATTTTTTTTTAAAAAGAACATGCGAAATACAGGAATGTGATGCAATAAAATTTTACCAGCAACTGTATTTAAGTGATGGCATTTTTGACCTCTAATTCCTTTTTTACCTGAAAATTCTATAATGTTATTATGCATTACATAGTATATTTATATTTAAAAGAAATTCAAAATTTCTATACTCTAGCTATGGATTACATAGTGCAAGCTCCTTATTATTTTAGAATTATTTTTAAAACAAAGAGATGTCAAATAATGGTGATGTTAAGTTAAATTCCTCAGGTTATAAGGAGGTCATTTTCCCTGGAATCACAAAAAACTCCCTGAAGGTTTCCATTTCTTTTATTATAAAGCTGGGACTTCGTTTCTATTCATTTAACTAATTTTACATTTGAGTGTGACACTCAAAAATAGTAAACTGCTTGTTATTTGTCTTCAAGTACATGTTTCTGTACATATGTGTGTGTGTGTATGTGTGTGTGTCTGTGTGTGTGTATATATATATATTGCTTTTGAGCAGTTCCTGCTGTGTTTGTTCCATTACCAAAGGTAGTATGCACGTCTTCTCTCCTCTGAGATTACTGGGTTTGTCCTGTGCAGTTGTTTCTTTTTACAAGTAACTAGTGAGATTTCACAGAGCACTATAAACTGATTTCTAGCTCTGCACAGACCCCTCTGTCTGACTGCAGGAAGACCTCAGGCACGAACCTTTCCGAACCCGAATCCCTTTCTGGAAAGATGAAGGGCTCCCGCGTGAGGCTGTCAATACAAGCCATCTCAGATGCTAGGGCTCGGAGGTGCGGATCCAGGGACCGTGTCCCCCTGAAGGAGGCATCTCTGAGTCAGGCTGCAGAGGTTCTTCTGGAACCCAGAGCGACCCAAGAAGTTACCAACTGGACCCAAGCCAGGAGGAAGCAGAGAAGGGCGGGGCCACAGCTGGGGGTGGGTGCCCCTGGCAAACTCTGCAACCCTGTCTGAAACTTCTGTCTGGTCAGCGTGTGGGACTGCAGGTGGAGAAAAAGTGACTTTATGCCTGAGAGGCCATAAAAGTCTTCTCTGAGGTGGGGGTCTCCCGAGAAAACTTAAGGAGAACAGAGGCTAGTGTAGACGCCACCCAGGGGAGCACGGGGCTGGGCTGGGGAGACAGGAGAGAGCTGGTCACAGAGCAGGTGACCCCGAGGCAGACCTGCGGCCCTACGGTGCCCTCAACTGTGCTCCTGTCCAGAGGCCCGAGCAGGCCTTCCCGGGTGTCTGGGCCTATGAGCTCCCTTGCCCACCTCCTCAGTCTGAGACCCAGATCTCAGAGGACTTGATGGGTCAGGGACGGAAGTCCTGCAGGGCAGCAGGGGCTGCCGTGGTGGGCGGGGAAGTCTTCGGCTCCGCCCTTACTTGCTGCGGGGACCCGGGGCCACGAAGGCAGTCTGCCCTCTCCGTGGAGTGGCTCTGTCAGCACTTGGGGTTTACAGGTATTGCCTGTGTCTGATGCTAATCAACATCCACCCCAGCAGGGCGCCCAGCAAGCTGCTGAAGTTTTCCAGGTAAGGAACTGCCCAGGGCCGGTGCCCTCTGGTTGTTTAGGGACACAGGTCCACCCTGCAGGTTAGGCCGTTTAGTTACAGCTGACCTAGGAAGGAAAGAATTGTCAGCACCGGCCCACTCTTGTTTTGCAGGCTGCCTCTGTGAGACTGCAGTGCTCCAGGCCTGGGGACAGGCCACCCCAAGGTGGTGTCTGCTGGTCTCTGAGGGTCATTTTCCTAGGAAGGATCATTTTCCTGTTTCCCACTGGGGACTCATCCAGGAGCACCAGGACATACTTCCGCTGGCCTCATTCCAATGGTGAGGCTCTCTCCTGGCCAACACCCCTCCCCCTCAGCTTTCTGAATCCATTACCAGCAATAGCTTCAGCTAACTCTGCAGAGCGTAGACGTGAGCTGTGCTGTGTTCTAATGTAGACTCTCCTACATGGTGAGTCACCTGCAGACCAAGCTCTCTTGAATTAAGGGTAGTCTCATTGGTACCTTGGGCCGATTGATGACACGAAGGCCAGCAGCGTGGAGGACACTCCTCTGCCAGCAGCACAGGCTCCGCCCCCGCTGGGGTCCTGACAGGCGAAACTGGCACTGATCACCCCCTTGCCAGTCTTCCCAGCACCTCAGCTCACTGTTCAGGGTGTGGGATGCCCTCTCCACAGTGCTGCTTGGAGGTGTGGGGGTCAGGGCAGCATCCACATCAGTTTCTGTACGATATCTGTAAACATGCTGACGTAAGGGCTGGTCTCTGTTCCCGTAGTTCCACTCACCCACTGGGAAGAAGTGCAGAAGGGGAAAGTGGACTGTCATGGACTCTTCCAAGACTTGCCGGCATCTGGCGTGGTGCTCGTGGGGGCCGTCCAGGGCTGCAGGTGTGGAAGGCACCTCTCCCCCACCTGTGCTGTCACTGGAGACTGGCAGCCCACTCACTAAGCCCCACTCCACGGTCCTGCAGCTGCAGGAGCTTGCATGGTCCCCCCAGAGCGTTAGGAAACTGGATGGTGCTGATGAAGCAATCCCAGAAGCTGGTACTTCAGGCACTGGCCCGGGACGGCAAGTTTGGGAGGGGGGAGGAGGAGCTGGGCTTTTGACTCCTGGGCTCGTGTTTTGGTCCCTGTCCCCCAGCTGGCCATAGAGTCTGACGCTAGCAAACCGTGCCTCTTGAACCTCCCTGGGCACCATTGCTAGGTCCCTGGAGGCTCCTTCAGACCGTGAAGCAGTAGCTCTGGGACTGAGCACACAGGATGTTCAGGCAGCAGTGGGATCATGGCACCTCCCCCCCAAGGAAATCTCCCACACGGCAGGACCCCAGGGCTGAGCCAGGCTGTGAGGCGTCCCCAAAGCTGCTCCTGGAGCCCATTGCTGGATGGAATGGAGCGGATCTATTTTAGAGGAAGCGGATTCATACCAGGACGGATGACACGGGTGAAGGAGGGAGGGAAGACAGGGTGGAGTGAGAGAAAACGGGGCAATGGGAGCAGCTAGAGCTCACCACCAGCAAGTGGGAAGAGACAGGACCAGGTACAGGGGCACTCTTCACATCTGGTGCTCGGCATCATTCAGCGGGGAAAGCCTCTCCTTGTAGCTTCTTGAAGCTGGACAAGGTCCAGCTTGTTAGAGCAAACAAAAGCTACATGATTGGGTCTCCACCAAGACAGAAAGCCGTTTGTCTCCTGCACCATCCGCGTGCCCTTTCTGCTCACGTCCCGGTCACGGCGTGCCCTCGGCCTTCTCCACGCAACCCCACGACGCCGGCCATGCTTCCTACCATCATCACCGCGGAAATGCACTGGGAGCTTATTTGCAGGTGCAGGGTTTCATGCTCCCTTTCAAGCCGAGGACAGAAGCCCCCTCGAGCCACTGGAGGGGCTGTGAAGGTGGATAGGGAGTCCTCTTCAGAGAGTTCTGCATCCCTGCATCCCCACCTCCCTGGAGCTCAGCAGTGGAGAGGATGGGGAAGCTTTACTCTTCTGCAATCTGCCCCGCAGAGGTAGGGGAGACAGAAGGCAAATCACTCCCCCTGATTTGTTTCTTGTGTTGGGGACAGACGGCTTCTAAGATTTGTGGGGAGGGTGTCTTGGATATTTATAACCCGCGCTCGCTCTATCTCCCTGAGGAGGACGTCCCGCTGAACTAAATGAAAATAAAGATCATCCTGTAAGTGTTTTGCAAATGAATTCTCTTGCAACCACAGCCCGTGTTCTCCATGTAAGATTGGGTGTGTTACTGCATTGCTTATTTCATTACTCAGACAAGAGGCGAGTTGTAGGGTAATTGGAGGGCCGGGTTCCACGTTTCAGAGAGAAGCACCCAGGGTCACTGGTCCTTAAACACTCTGGCGTACATCTCAGCTGTGACTTTGGGGCCACTGTGCCTCCAGACAAGTTCCAACCCCTTACTCAACCTTTTCCTTCAGGCAAATGTGAAGTTCTTGGAGCAAACTGGACCCCAAAGAGGCCTGCCTGCTTCTGCAGGTGGCAGGGTCAAAAGTATGCACCCAACTGGGGAGATTTCCATTTCCTGAGAAACCAAAGGGGCTCAGACGTGAGCACATTTTTGCCCCGTTTATCCACCAGGAGAGAGATCTTCTCATCCTCCTCTCAATGACACAGGAGGTTTGGCCGCGGCTCGCCCCATGCTGGGGATGCAGCAGGACCACTGCCCACCAGTGCCTGCCTTGTCCATCTGTGCTAACAGTGGGACCCCGCTTCAGAAACGTTTCCTTCCTTTCGACATAAATAAACATCACGTGTAAATTGAAACCTTATTGTAGCTGGTAGACAATAGTATTTTAAAAGGTCTGAGAATAGGATTAACATATTGTTATAATGGTATGTTCTGATTTAAACAATTCTGAGTTCTTATGAGGATTCCTCCTGAAATATCTATTTTGTATGTAGTACAGGTCCTAACTGAGGTTTTTAAAAAAACAACTTGACATTACTCAGAGTCCTTTCTTATTAACCAACAAGAACAATTAGGAAATGTTTCAAATAACTTTAATCTCTGTGCTTGAATACACATAATTCATTTTCCTATGTCAACAAGTATAGGCTGATGTTTTGAGCAGATTTCCATATGCTAATTTACCTATTTCCCTTTCTGAAAGACTATAGTTTCCTGACTATTAATTCCAGCTGACAGGGAATGGTTTTGCTTTTCATTCTCTGCAAAATAGTGTATTGTTGCAAAGTGATTTATAATAAACAGTATCTAGGAGAGAACTACAATGCTGATTGTTTTTGACAGCCAAAAATGCATTATTAATGAAATAATAACGTTGGCAGCATCTTAGATGCAAGCTGATTGTGCAGAGTTTATTTTTCTATTCAGAACCTAGATCCTCACTTTCTATTTAGAGCTTCTCGAGATGGATGATCCTGGCTCAGAAGAATGTGGAAACACATACGTGCTATACACAGTTCAGATGTGTCCACAGTCAATAAGGAGGGATTATGTTTTCCTTAAAATTGTGGCTAATGCTGTATTTTGTTATTTTTCAGCTTTTCTTGATTCAGTAAACCTTCCTTATCATAAATTGGAACTCCCTCAAACCACATAATCTGTAACTAATAATGATAATTTTTAAAAGGAAATATCTATTTCTAGAATCATGAGTGGAAGGAATATGAACAGTCAATACATAATACATGGATTCCATCCATAGCTCCAAATTACAGCAAGCATAAAAATGGAAGAGTAAAACAAAACCTAAAATACAGCTCCACACTAGATCAATTCGTGTGTTGGAATCTGGGGGAAACCAGTCATTTACCCCAACAAAGTCCATAGCTTCACAATTCAAATTCAATTGTACAAAGCTCCAGATTTGATTGCATCTGGTAGTAAACTATTTTACATTTTGAGCTTACTAATTCTACACAAAACATATTTGACTTCATCCATTCACTCTGACTTTGTTACTTACCTCACTGAAACATCGGTACTTCCAGTCAAGTTATGATGCTTCTATTAAAGGACTAGCCTCTATTGTCATCGGGTCCTATATTAATTGTGGTATGAACTTTATTGAATTTACCCAAGTGCTTTGCTGGATCGTCTCCAAACACTAACAGGCAAATTAAATTAAATAAAAAGGGCCAGCTCTATTTAAGAGCATCGTGTAAGTGCTTTGGAGACTGGGCATAATTAAAGAGGCTGTAAACTAAGACGGCAAGTGCAAATGTCACTCTCACCTGAGCGCACCCAGTGTACAGGGACTTCAAACAGAATTCATCATGGAACAGGGCATCTGCAGCCAAAATGCAAGGCTCTTTAATGGAAGGTGGGCTTGCAAACAGGGTTGAGCAGATGCCTGGAGAATTCTGGGCGTGCCTGGAAGGACTGTGTAGCGAGATTGACTCTCTCCTCACCCAGCTGGATGCAGGGTGCCTGGGACTCAGGCCACGTGTGGACACTTGTCCAACGGCTTCACCCCTGATGCCTGGTCCAGCCTAACATCAGTTTTGCCAAAAGACCTCAGTTGCAAACCCTTTAGGATGCTCCTGTCTCAGGATGACACCGCCCGAGAACTACCTGGAAGCAGAGGTGATTGCCTTGTCCATCCGGGTCCCAATTCCTAACCAACGCCTAGAACATTGTAAATGCTGAAAGGGTCAGGGGATGTGTGAAGAAGCAAATAAACAGCTAAGAAGCTGCAAGAAAAAAGCATTTTTACAAAACGGACAATAATTTGGTGATTAAAAGTCACATCCCTATTCTTAACCATTTCATCTTCTCTCTGCCTTTGCTGCTCTGAGAGATGCACCTATTAAAGGCTCCCTCTAGGGCTGGTCATACCAAATTGGGGCACTGTTCAGACATCACATACTGATGGGAGAAGCTGAGGGAGGGTTCTAAGGGACAGACATGATGTTCAGTGAGTCTGGACACACATCCGTTAAGTGCTGTTCCTCTAAGATGCGCCTTATTGCTCCGAAAACAGGAAGCAGGTGAGTGCCTTCCCCATCAGCATGAGCCTGACTTACAGTTGAGGAGGCCATGGGCCCCGGACATGGTCACTGTGTCCTCAGCACCACTGCGCTCTGGCTCTGTGGAACAGGGGGAGAAAGGAATGTGATGGGTAAGCGTCCCTGTCTGAAGGGTACAGCGGGGCCCACTCAGTGTAGCTACAGGATGCGTGTTCAGAGTGTCACAAAGGAATAAAGAAAGCCAATATGGACCCTAAGAAGCATAAAGGTATCAGGTCACCCTGGGACAATGGCTATGATGGTGACGTTTCCTTCTCACAAAGGGTTAGAATTCTTCTATTTTTTCAAAAAATTTATAAAATATGCACAAACATCACAGATTATATACATATATTACAATATATATACCTTACTTTAAACACTGGAACAGAATATTTTATAAAAATTCTCACTTCTCTTTGGGCCTGAAGCTAATGCAACTACATTGAAAGCAGCTGGGCAGCAGGCTAAGACAGCAGGGTCAGCATGAGTGGATGGATAGGAGCTACCAGGTGGGGGCGCAGGCAGGGCGGTGTGTGGCCGCGGGTCAACATAATACTTCCTTTGGACCAATCACGTCTACCAGATGCATGCTTATGTGCTTGTGGAATTGACCATGGGCTTTGCAGAGAGCATTCAAGTACAAGTTGGAAAATGTAAAGAGAAATGAAGAAAAGATTCACCTGTGAACTTAGTTCAGCTTGTAGAGCTCAAAGGACCCCAGAGCTCTTTATAACCACCCTCCTTGAATGCCTGCTGTGGGCTGGGCTCACTGCCACATGCTGGGCCCTCACAGATGACCCAGCAAGTCTGGCGGGGAGGCAGCTGGGAAGGGATGAGTCCCAAGGAGGTGGTTCTGGGGAGCAAGGCTGTGGAGGAGGGCTGCCTAGCTGTCAGAGTTGAATGGGTCTTGTTAAGCCAGCATCAGGAAATTCTAGAAAAAATCATTGTCCAGGTCCCAATCCAGACCAATGGGGTAGAGTCACTACAGATAAGGCCCCGGTGTCCGCAATTTTAAAAGCTCTCTGGGCAATCCTCAGGGTTGAGAAGGCACTCCAGGTGGACTAGAGGGAAAAGCATCCCAGGGAGAGGGTGGTCCTGGGCTAAGGTGGGACAGGAAGAGACCTCCTGACGCACACAGGAAGCTGCCTTGCTCAGAAAGAGGTGGGGAGAATATAATATATTCACAATAATATGCATAATGTATGTTAATATATGTAGTGACATCCATAACATAACATAATATGCACATATAGTATATTTACATTAATTAGTAAAAGAAATATACCTCATTTACATATGCATGATTGATTTAACATTGTACAAACAAGTTGCTCCTATAACTTGCTGGGCTATTCCATGAAGGGACATTGCTCACTAATCCAGCATCTTAGTGAAGGACAGGGCCAGATCCTATGCAGAGCAAACAACTTGCCCCTAATAAGCAGCTGGAAACACACCCTGGTGTCAGAGGAGTCAGAGGACAAAGGCAGTGACCCCAATAGGAAGGGACGCCAAACTTAACTTTATAGACTCTAGTCCAGGAGTCTGAGAGTTCCCACCCCCATAAGAAACTCCAGAAGCCTCTCATTCTATAAGGAGATGATCAGACATTATCTTCATGCTTCTCGAAGTCCAGTCTCACAACTGCACATAATTCCAAATCACAACCGTAAAGAAAAGCCCAACCCTGACGTCAACTCAGCCCCTGTGACTTCATCTCAAGCCATGGATTATGGGATCCACGTGTGGCGGCTTCGTTCTGCTCTCAGCCAGGCCTCCAACCTCAAAAGTTGCTGCAGAAGCAGCCTAGATGCCTGCTGGCCAGGTGTAACTCAGAAGGCCACTGTTTCTCTTCAGTCTTGTATGTCACGCAACATTCTTGTACACAGTTCGTACTATTTGGCAATTCTTTACATGTTCCAATAAGTATTAACATTGATGCTACACTGCTGTACAAAAGCAATCTCTAGAATTACAAGAAGAAGTGTCTTCCACTGCTTAACCTATCTAGTCTTTTCTGGACACTTTTCTCACACCATTTCCTGGGGAGTAGAAAAAAATTAAAATATTAATGAATGTAGCTCATCAACCTACAAGTCAGTCCTCATAGGAACTCACCTCTCACACACACCCATCACCCCCAGGGGTGCACTTTATCATGGACACATCCCTGTAGCTGATACCCCATGGGAGTCCAGAATTACAGGAGGCCACATGTACCTTAAGAGATGCCCAGAGAGCATTGTTCAGAGGAAAGAAGAGTGCAGAAGAATAGGCATAATACAGTCCGATTTTTGCTGAATAGATACATGCTCACATATTCATAGAATGTTCTGGAAAAAGGATCAATGGATTTAGTCAGGGTTTAGGAAGAAGCTCTTTCCCTTTGGCCTTAAATTATTTTATTTAAACTTTCAACAGCACCTATTATGAACCTCCCCCTACCAAATAAAAGCTAGCTAATAAAAAAACTATATTCCAGATTTGCTAGCTAACAACAAACAAACAAACAAAGCTTACTGGCTTTGGGGTCTCACTTCCCAGTCCACTTGGGGAACATGGGCCGAGATGCCCAGTTTGTAACCCAAGACCCTCGCCCTGCCTCGTTCCTGAACTTCCACACACACCATGGCCCAATCCCTCTCCTCTACCCTTCCATGAACCAGGAGGCAGCACGTGACTTGAAGTCATTTGACAAGTGAGCTACAACCTAGTATTCTGTGCTATTCAAGTAACATAAAACAGAGCGGGAACTTGGTGTAACTTGTGTCCCCCAAGATGTCACACCCAGTAGCTTTCAACCATCTTATTAAAACATGGGACTGTTGTTGTGATTTATTCCAGACAGGTTGATGGAGCTTGTCCCTTGGGGAACAAAGGGTCGTGTTCAACTGGAGAAAATCTGGGGGCAGCTCCCGTGAAGGCAGGTGTGATATGGGGAAGCAGGGGTGTCACCCTATATCCCAGGGAAACTGATGCAGGAAAGACACCCTTGGTCCAACCACTAAGGGGACGAACGCTTACTGGAGTATCTTTACGCACTGCTCTTGGGTACACGCTCTGGTGTGGTATAAATAATAAATATGTGGTTAGTGGAATGTAATTTTTTCCTTTCATTCCCCTAGAATAGAACTGCTTTTGAATTATGTTATCATTTATTACAAGGCCCAGTGGTGTACAATCTCCCTTTCTTCTCCTGGCTTGAAAAGCATGTGCACTTAGCATGGATGGCACAGAACATTTTTAATCATGCACTTTAAAAACTCTGTTCTGCCTGTGTGCACACAAGTGGACACACAATTTTGGATAATGCCTGGTAATCACGGTTGGTTTCAGGAATGACACGACGTCGCCAAATCAAATGCATTTTGCGATTGACCTATTTTGAGAAAAGAAGAATCGCTGAGCAGCAGTGAACTCCATCAATGGGTTAATAATTTTACGTGCTATTCTTTTTTGAAAAGGATTATTTAAATGTTTATCAGTTGTGCGAAGTGGAACCGTGCAGGTAACTCGCTAGGGATGGCTCATCATTGCCTATGCATGGAAGCGTTGTAGGAAGATTAAAATAACATTGAGTATATTCTGTAAATGAAGGAGAGAACTAACAGAAGCCTCTGGAGTCCATTATAAATTTTAATAATACATCAAGGTAATGTAACTGAATAACCGATCTCTAAGGGAAGAAACACAACATTTGGCTAATATTACAATTTAAATTATGAAAACAAAAAGAGCTTTTAGTTAATCTTGTCTTTCTGCTTTTATTCTTCGGGCTCTTTTTTATTTTCCCTGAATCCAAAACACCATGTAAACAAATAAAAGTACGGGAGAAAATAAACAGTTTGGCATCTCAGTAGATTAATTAATGCGCTTCAGCCTTGGCACCAGTAGGCGAAAATTATGTGCATAAATAATATCACTAATTAAAAAGATGCAGATTAACATGCAAATAATGTTAATGAGAACCTGCCATTCCAGAGTGGATTCGCATAACATCAACAATTTAATGGGTTGGAAGGCTTGTGTTTGCATTACATTAATAAATTTCAAAGACCTTGCATAAAAAAGTTCTGTAGGAGCCTCTGTTTCCCTCTTGTGAGTTGTAAATTCTGTGGGCAGTAGCAAGCGCTCATCGGCAGATGCCAAAGTCATTATCTAAAAGACTGTTGAGAGGGTGCCACGTGCCAGCGTGACCAGCTGTTGGGAACCAGGCAGTAGGTGCTATTCCGTGCCAGTTATTCATATTATTTGGGTAGTCTTGATATTTATTTAAACTGATTAATATTTTGTGCTCTGCATCTTGATCTGGAGGGAAATCATTTTAAGCAAGCAAAGTTTAAAACAAAAAAACGTTATCTGCCTTTGATGTGTCATGGAAGTTGAATGCATAATGGAATTGATTAAGCAGACATCATTCCGAACCACAGACAAAAACAACATAAAGCATCTATAATGATGTCATATAATGTAGAAATAGAGTTTTACGGCGTTAAATTCCGAGTGGGTCATAATGTGTCGGACTCTTTGAAAATGAAAAGGCATGTTTAACGCAGAATGCCACTGCTTTGCTCCTGGCTGCATGCATGATGGTGTTTCTGTGAGTGAATTTCTAAGACAAAAAGCCAACAGTGAGGGAGGCCCCGGCAAACGTCTTCCTAAAACTCCCGTTACCTTCGCTGGTCTCCCCGATGGTCTTGGCTGCCTACATCCTGGGCTGGGGCCCCCTGACTGATGCAGAAGCATCAGCACGGCATGCAGGACACCCGGGCCAGCAAGATGCCATCTTCTGCCAGCGAGCTGGGAAAAGCTCTAGAGGGTGGGAAAATGTTCTTCCCCTGGAAGCTAGCTGTGAGTGTCCCAGGATGTGTGGGAACAGCCCAGGTGTTGTCTACACAGGCCAACATCCATGTGGTCAGATCAGTAAACCACCAGCAAGTTTGAGCTGAGGCAAAGCTCCTCCCTGGGTTGATGCAGGAAGAGAAACAGCTGGTGATGCTCTGAGCACAGATCCCCAAGCCAAGCAGGCATTGCTCCCCTGTGAAAGGTGAAAACTTGACCTGCCGGCACTCAAGTCCTGTTCCTGGAGCAGGATCAGGAGGCCACATCGTGGACGAGACTATGGATTTAGGACCGCTCTTAGACACGTGTGTCCAGTGACCTCCTGCGGGTTCCCGGGAGGACACACAGGCGGTGCCACCCTGAGGAGGGCTCTGCCCATCACTCTTCTGCCACCAGTCCAGCCCTGTGCGTTTTTGAAGGTGTGGAGTGTTGGTTAGGAGACCTGGAAGCCTCCTTACTCACAGATTTCATTCATGTTCTCCATCCAACCAATTATACACCCTCAGGGAGAAACAACCTCCAAACTAATACTTTTACAGCTTCAAATATAATGCAATGAGGCCACTGCCCCAGGACACTGCAGTCCCCACAGTCATCGCACGTCCTGCCCAGGATGTGAGAGACAGGAGAGGTCCCACTCCCGGGATCATGACCCTTAGATCAGCGGTTCCCAAACTTTTTGGCACCAGGGACCAGTTTCAAGGAAGACAATTTTTCCATGGACTGGGCAGGGGGTGGGGGATGGTTCAGGCAGTAATGTGAGCGATGGGGAGCGGCAGGTGGAGACTCGCTCGCTCATCCGCCCGCTGCTCACCTCCCGTTGTGCGGCCCGGTCCCTAATAGGAACCCCAGGGGTTGGGGACCCCTGCCTCAGGTGATGGGTGAGCAATGGAAGGGATCCCCCCAGGCAGGGCTGTGTTCAGCCATTTGTGAAGTTTCTTCTATTGTAGAAGAAGTGATTCTCACATCTCTGCAAGACCATGGCTGCATCATGACTTCTCCGTGGCAGGACCTCACTGGAAGGTGAGCTTTGGGGCGGGAAATACATCCTATTCACCTTTGTATCCACAGCACCTAATGAGGGCCAGGCTCTTAGCATGGGCTCCAGGGTGCTGATGGGTGGCAAAGGGGATCTGGCCAAGACACCGTGTCCAGGCCACAGCGGCCAATATCTGTAAGTCACAACCATCTTGACACTCACTGAGTGCGCTGTGTACCGGGCACTGTATGGTGGCCTCTGAAGCATGAGCTCATTAATTCTCACAGCAACCGGGGGGTGGGGGCACACATTTCTCTTAGGACCCACACAGAGACTCACTGACCCTGACAACCCACTCTCTCCTCCAGGCATGCCATACAGCCTGCCGTGCTGCGGTGCCTGGTGTTAAATGCAAGAAGGGTTAAGAGTTAAAGGAAATAATCCCATGCATGCCAGTTCCAGGCAAATGTTACCCTCGTGATTAGCTAATTGAGCCATATAGAGTCAGCTGTTCCCTAAACTTATTTATTAAGGAAGATGCTCATTTATCTTCCACGCCCCAGATTATCAACCTGGCTTTACAATTTCACACCTAATGTTGAGAAAACCATGTGTTTTTTAATCATTGTTTCCATTTGGAAACAATGGCCATATACATAAAAGAACAACAAACCTATAACTTCAAACCTCTAAGGGAAAAGAATCTGAAAAATAATATATATACATGTATTCTGTATACCTGAAACTAACACAACATTGTAAATCAACTATACTTCAATAAAATAAATTAAAAATTAAAATTAAAAAAAAAGCCTCAGTTGGGCTTCCCTGGTGGCCCAGTGGTTGAGATCTGCCTGCTGATGCAGGGGACACGGGTTCGTGCCCCTGTCTGGGAAGATCCCACACACCGCGGAGAGGCTGGGCCCGTGAGCCATGGCCACTGAGCCTGCGCGTCCAGAGCCTGTGCTCCGCAACCTGAGAGGCCACAACAGTGAGAGGCCCACGTACCGCAAAAAAAAAAAAAAAAAAAAAAAAAATAGCCTCAGCAAAGAAAAAAAACAACAATTATTAGGTACATGTTTCAAAACACACAAACTCCATCCTCTTAGGAAGGCCAGTGCTCTTTTACAGTCTAGGAGTTTAATGGTTTAGGGTTTCCCTGTGCACTTAGCAAAGACCTAAAGGATGGACACCATATGCGTTTATAGCCATTCAGGGGATGATGCTCCGAGCGGTTCTGAAGTTGTCCAGCTGGCCCTGCACTCAGGTAGGTTTCTATTGCATCCTGTGAGTATCTGGAAAGATGGTCGAAAGCAGCTGATTCTTAAGGGAGACCTGCTTTGCGTGGGGAGAGAGGACAAACCTGGGAGAGAAGAGGGGGCCCCAGAGAAAGTTCGGGGCCAGAGGGTAAGTAGACAGGAGGATGGAAGGTGTCAGGTGGGTTTCTGTCCATGAAATCTACCCTCCAGACTGCCGCAGAAATGCCACCTGCTCCGAGAAACCTTCCATAGCCACCTTTGCCATGGAACAGGTGGCCCTGCCTTTGGTGCCCATCCTGGGCATGCTTCCTACCTCGGCTTTCCTGGGACTGGAGAAATGATTCCCCAAAACAATGCCCCTAAGCCTTGTGCCATTTTCCTGAAACTAATCTTTCCCACTCACTTTTCTAAAAACAAGAACAGAAAAAAGAAAAACCCTCAGAATATAAAGCCTCTATTGTAAATGTTGCCTGTTTTGTAATTGCTGCCATCATGCTTCCATGTCTGCAGTGGAAAATAAAGTTGAAAATGATTTGCTGGGCTTGAACATAAAGTGATTCAATGTAATTAAGGACTGAAATTTCCCTTAAAGATTTAAATTATCTCTGTTGGCCATCAACACGCCCCAAGTTAGCTAGATAATTCTCAACACTTCATTTCACTAACTACCTTCCAATAGGGCTTAATAGGGTTGCAGCTCTACAAACCATGCACACCCCTCGATGCCAGTGCCAGGCGGTGCTTCTGGGCATCCCCTGCCCTACACTCCTGGGTACCATGGGTACCACCACATGTGAGCTGTTGAAACTATTGCCAATACCCACTACTTCCGAATGGCTGGGAACTCATCTGCTAAGGGATCTCCCCCTTGAGTCTCCTGTGCCTGATTTCTGGTGAATCAAAGGAGACCCTTAAGACCAACAATTGGAGACAATCCCAACCCAATAGCAGAAGACGATTCCAGACCTAATAAGTGATGCTCAAGTGTTCACTTTTCTTTTTGCCGTACTAGTTCCGCTGACTGTATTTTTCTACTCCTGCTGTTGCTGCCCAAAACTGAAAGGTTGTAGGTCCCAACATCATATTTATTGTCCATATTAGACAATCCTGGGTTGCAGTTTAGTCTGTCATAAGTTGCCCTTGAAGTTAATATTTCTAAAGTTAACAGAAAGTAGCTACCATTTATCAGTGCTTCCTATGTTCCAAACAGTACACTAAGCATCACACAGCTGTTGGCAGAACGTCTCTGAGGGAGGAGGGGTTGACTGCTTTTTAGAGATGAGGAAACACCATTGAGGGCCCCAGGTGCCCCCCAGGGAGGGTTGCAAGTGGCATCCTGAGGGAGAGCTGGCGCTGGAAGTGACATCAGGAGGGGACCAGGGGCTCAGTCCCAGCGATGTTGGACTCTGTGCATCGGCTCCAGCACTTCTGAAGCCAGTGTGATCCAGGCAGCCACAAAGAACCGGACACCACACAGGATGGAGAGAGGAGGCCTGGGGCAGTGAGTAAGCATGGAGTCGCCCGCTGCCAGCCCACACCTCCCTCTCGAGCCTCTGCCTTGACGCATGCAGCGCTGGTCTGCCTGGGTTCTCCAAGTCTCTGCTCTTGGTACTCATTCCAGCTCATTCCAGCTGAAGCTCCGTTGCCCGCTTGTCCCCTGCCAGACACTCAGCTGGGGTGCTGAAGCGTGCTCCGGGGAAGGATGAGGGTGTCATAGAGAGAGTGCCCCAGCCGCTCCAGGCACAGTCCTTTCCAGCTGATGGGCTCTCATCAAAGGCCAGCTCTCTCATGAGGCCTTGAATGCACCTGGATGTGACTTTTGTCTCCTTGGAGCTTAGAGTCCTCCCCATCACGCCGGGGGCCCCGGGCCATGCTGTCTTATGTAAATAATCGTTGGTTAGCCGCTCAATTCACATCAACAGGTATGTCTCAGGCGCCTGTGTGCTGGCAGTGGGGATACAGGGTGGAGGAAGAAGAAAGCATGGCTGCCCATGGACCTAGTGTGGGGGAGGGGCAGTCAGCTCTGAGACAGGTCATTCTGACTCATGCCTGTGGCCACAGGTGACACACCTGAGAAGTCCTGAAGCTTGTCATCCAGGTATGCAACGGGGAGGCCTTTCCCAGGAGACCAAGCAGCAGGAGACAGAGGTGAAAAGTCTGCCTTTGACACATCTGGTGAGAGCGGGGAGCTGGGGATGTGAGGGTGCTGGGGAGGAGGGGTGCGGACCTCGGAGTTCCTGCTAAGGACCCCACACGCATCCTGTGGTGACAAGAGCCCTAGGGGCTTCTGGGTGCAGTTCCCAAATCAGGCTTCCATTGAACTGGTGTCTCTGGTGAGGATGGTGCAGGGGTGAGGGGTGAGAACAGAGAGGGAGAGGGAGTTGGCCCAGGGCTGGTGGGCAGGGCGGCACTGAGTGGACACTGCATGGACGAGCACAGCCTCCAGCCGGTCCCACCCCTCGCCAACCCCGCAGTCACGCGCTCTCTGTGCCTCTGTCCTGCCTGGTGAGCTCCTCCCTCAAGGAGTCCAGAGAAGGATGACGTGGGGACACTTTGGTCAAGTGTCTGACACACTGTACCTCGTGGTGTGAAGCAAGCTCTCGGTGCGTGATTGATTGTTAACTAAGCAGCCGGAAGCCAGGGACGGGGATGAGTGTCCGGGGCCGCGCGTTACTGCTGTGCTTCATTAGCCTGGACACCGCTGGAGGGAAAGGACCGCGTCATTTAATTCCAACCCCGGTTGTCTGCTCTCCCTGTGTCAGAGCCAGGCCCCTGGGAAATGGGGACGCAGGTGTGGGTGAAGGGGACCCTAGGAAGCCCGTTCAGGGCAGGCTGGGGGCGGGCTGGAGGGGGTGCCCGTCCCACGGCGGGGGGGGGGGTCCAGGAACTGGTGAGCCCTCAGCAGAGTCCCTCCTCGGGGGCAGGCCCGGGCCGTTCCTGCTCAGCTGACCTGTCGCTGAGGTGAGCTGCCCCGGATTGCTCCCGTCCTTGGACGACACGGCTTCTTTACTGAAGGGCGTGTCTGGAGGAGGACCAGCAGGAAGCGTCCAGCAGACAAGGCTCCTGGCCGCTGAGGACTGACCGCCTCAGTCCTGGAAGCAGAGCTGGCAGCACGGCAGCCCCGCCTTGCCCTGCTCAGACCCATGTGGTCTGTACCTGGACTTCCCTCCTCTGGAAACGGCACCCCCGGGACATGGCTTGGTCTCTTTTCCTGGCCAAACTTCTAAGAAGCAGGTCAGTGGCAAACTTCAGCCTTTGCCACTGCAGCTGGGCTCAACGCTTCGAGCCATTCTTCTTCTTCTAGGACACCCAGGACAGAGCCTCCTTGCCCTCAGCTGCAAGCCCAGTGACTTACCTGTGGGGTGACGCCTGGCCTCATCCTGGGAGGTCTTATCTCCTGGTGGCCGTGCCCCTCTCGGCTGTGACTGCAGCCTTGGTCCCCTCGCTGTCCAGTTTAGTCTAAGAGTTTGGAAAGGTGCCCCAGAGAACTCTCTGGGCGACAGTGGATCACTCCCTGCTCCCACGGGGCCGTGGCAGCCCCACCTCCTCCTACTTTCCAGAGGGGTGACTTCCTTCCTTGCTCGCTGCTCCCTTGCCATGAGGTGCCCAAAGCTTCCACGAGGCGGCCAGAGCTGGAGGTGGATGGTCCTCTATGATCCCCAGGGGAAGCAGCCCTTGCTGGTGAACCATGAGCACTAGACCCACAGAACCCACGGCTGTGGACCAGCAAGTGCTCGTGGCCAGAGTTAGTCCCTACAGCGCTGGTGGGAGGGGCCATGCCGACGTCCACGCCAGGGTCGTGGGGAAGAAATGGCACCGTAAGCTAATCACTGACTTAGCGTGTAGACTCTGTCCTGGACGTGGGTGGCCCATCCCCACAGGGTGTCTCACGGCTGGAGTCTCAGTTGATCTTCACTCCATCAAGAAGGCAGCATGTGAGGAAACCGGTAGGCCCTGTGGCCGGGAGCCCACACTGCACTCCCTCTGCTGTGGAGCGGGGCTCTTGCTCTGACGAGATGTTAAATGTGTCCTCACACCAGTACATCAGACCCTGAAAAGGCCTCAGATAGCAGTGCCGGCTGAGGTCCCGTTCGCAGGAAAGGCAAACCTTTACCAAGAACATGCATGAATTCCGGGCAAGGAGAACCCCTTTCCCAAGGTTGGAGGAAGTCCAGTGCCATCAGCTTGACACCAAATGTACAGAGATGGCTGCATGTCAGCACTGGTCAGTATCCACCAGCATTGGTCTCTCCCGCTGCCCAGAGGAGTTGGGCCAGCCCTGCTGAGTGGATCCCGGGTTCCCAGGTCCACGCGGAGCCTCCATCCCTCCCACCGCAGCTCTTCTATTCCGGAGTCTGCTGTGCATGGCTGATGTTGGTTCTGTTTATTCGGCCGTTTGCTGCCTCTCCTGTGATGGATGCCCTGGGGGACACGTAAACACTCAACACAGTGACCTTCCCACTTGATCCCGATCCCGCAGGTTCACTGATACGGCTCTGCCCCAGGTCTCCTCGCATCTGACCTTCCAGTGTTTCTCCTGCCAGCCCTTGGCTGCCCAGGATTCTATGTAGATTCTCACATCAGGGTGAGGCCGCTTAGTGTCCATACAAATCAGAGAACCACGTGCATTGCCTGAGGCTATGGCCATCGGGAGGACATCCCCTCCCTGCTGGCCTTCAGAGCCACTCCTGAGGGCAACAGGAGGGCAGGTGTGGCCCTTACCAGCTCACACCCATGTACCAGGCAGACCCATCATGAACCAAGCTCAGCAGTCCCCTCCTCCCTCAGCCTCCCCTCCGGGACCCCCCACGTAACATAGGTGTGCACTGGGTGAGGTTCCAGGGCTTCAGTGATGGAGACACAGGGTCTGAGCTGCCTGCCTTGCAACCCACTGGCCCAGCTCGTAGCTGACACACCATGCACCACTTCCACCTCATGATGGATGCCTTTGGAAGCCTTGGGGTCTGGTGGAGCACATCCCACCACAGCTCCAGCCTCAGGGCCACCAGGGTCCAACAACACCCCCAGAAGCTGCTTCTCCCAGCTGTGGGGGAAGGTGGGTCGGTTTCAAGTCCTGGAGCTGGGGATGAGTCTCCTCTTGGGTGTTGATGTAAGTACACGGGTGTCATTTCTCCCCAGAGGTACCTCTCAGGCCACACGTGCTGCCACATCAAGTGACCCAAACTGCAGAGGCACCGGCATCACAGCCTGGACCCCCCAGCTGTGCCCTCCCTCCTCTGGGCTCCCCTGGAAGCCGGCAGCCCATGTGATGCTCGGTGAGTGAGTCAGAAAAGCTTCCCAGGTGTGGGGTACAAATGTCACCTTGCTTCCTTGAGAACGATGGGAGATTACGATGAACGAGCTCTTCCTTGCTGTGAAGGGGCTGCCCTGACGGGTCCCAGGCACCCAGACCCTCCAGCACGTCCCTGACGGGGCAGACCCTGGACCTCTCCGGGGATCACCCCACCCACAAGGGCACTCCTGTCCCACCCGAGCCTTCACTTCTCTCTCCATTGTGACCACCTCCCTTATTCACATGATGTCACTGACAGAGGAGCCACTGAAATGCCTACAAAGTGACCAGGGCCCCAGCCTCCTACACAGCCCCGGGGGGCAAGTCCAGAAATGGGCTCTGTTGCCCATTTCACGTAACACAACTGGCTTCTGGTGCTCCTTCTTGATAGGGAGGCAAAATAGTGCATTTGCCAGGTCAATGGCCACATACCCGGGCCTGGATCCACTTCAATCGGCTTTAGCAAAGACACCACATGGGGTGTGGATGCAGGGACTGGGCCGCTACTCGGTGCAGTTTCTGGTGTTCTGGGATTTGCCTGGTGTTGTGGAAGCCAGGCTTCAAACTAGTTGAGGACACACTGGGACCATCACCTCCACACCCTTTCGTCTTAAGTGGCCGCTGACTCTGCCATTTCCCGCCCCTACACCCACACCCAGTTTGCTATACCATTTGGATTTACCATCCTGGCTGAGCAGGGATTCCTCCTGGCCTTCCCCACTGAGAATTCCCACCAGGATACTGGCCGAGGAGTCAGGATGAAGTCCTGCCTGCCTCAAAGGATGTGCGTCCCGGTTACACACGTGGGGCCTGGGGACTCTGCCCCTGGGCGTGTCCACAGCACAAAAGACCCCTGTGAGCCAACCCTGACCTGGCCTCTGTGTTCATCAGTGGCTCCCATATACCTCCATTCCCATGGGGCAACTTTGGTGAAGCCACCAGCCTCCCCTCAAGCCGTGTGACAAGTCCTCACAGTGCTTGGGGGTCCCTCCCTGCCATCTGCAGTTGCCCCAAGCTCTGCGGGCTCCTCTTGGGAAGGCCTCAGGGAATCACCGCTGTAGACTCTCGCCATGCAGTGTCACGGGCCCTTCGTGGGGACTCAGCCTCGGGCATCACACTCTGGTCTAAAGTCAGCTTCTGGTCCAGGATCTGAGTCGGGACTGTGACCTTGAGTAGGGCAGCTGCCGGCAGCTGTCAGATGACTCTGCCTTTCTCTCCAGGTGGGGACTGAACGCTGCCCTTGGAGGCTGCCTGCCCATCTCGCCCTGGTTGCCGTGTCCCTGCTGCCACCCCACACAGCTCCTGGCGGGTCGGGCCCTCCTGGCTCTCACACGGACCTCCCCCAGCCCATGTTAAGCACCTTACTGTGTATCTGACAGGTAAGCCCCACACCTGTCTCTCATTCTGTGGCCGTCGGGGCCCCAGCTATGGGACAGCATCTCCTCAGAGCAGCCTGGTGCGGAGTGTGGCAGCCTCTCCCTGGGGATCCCAGCGGCCGCAGACCTCCTGACCTTCCTGACTGTGCATTAGTGTCGCTGCCCCAACCTCACTGCTCAGGGCCCTTTGATCCCTCCTCTGCCATCTGCCCTGGAGACTGTCGTTTCCACTCCACTTAGCCCGGGCCGCTGCCTTCCCAAGCTCTCCATCGCCCATATGGCAGAGTATTAGTGCTGTCTCTCGGGGGTCTTGGCCAGGGTGTTCAATGCCACTTTGTGAGACAAAACCCCTATTTAGGCAAAATCTCCTTTATCCAACTTTATATTCCATGGCGCTTGATGAGGTCTCGTGGGACCCAGACCTGTGCTCAGGCCAGCATGTGTTGGAGGGTCCTGTAGGCCCTTCCTCTCCTGGCAGGCTCGGCTCACCCCCAAGGCAGGCAACGGGGTCGGGGGGCTCCTAAGCATGTGAGCATGTGTGTGTGTGTGTCTTGGCGAGAAGGCTCTGCATCATCGTTCATCAGGATGAGGGTGCCGTCTATCAACAGGGAGGGGTGGGCTACTTGTGAGCCCCAACGGGGCTGGAGACTGAAGAATCTGAGACTTTCAAGTTCCTTGACCCAAATTTCCCACCTGAGTCTTGGGTCCAGTTCTCCCTGATTAGGATGGGGCCCAGCCTTTTTGAGCAGGCCTGCTGACATCGAGTGGCCTGCTCTGGACCTCTGTAACTCTTTTAAGTGAATTTTCTGCAGGTGAGCTGAGGTCCATGTGGCCAGGGAGCCCCTCTGGGCCACACTGGGCCTGAAAGTGTGACCAGCCAGCCTGGCGCCTCCTTGTCTGTCTCCAGGGCACCGATGGCCTCCAGGACCCTCTCTCCGGGTCCATGTCCTTGTCCCAAAGCCTGTCTGGGCGGCTCCCGCTCCGTCCTCCTCTGGAAAGAGGACACTCAGGGCGGACAGGGGGACGTCATCACACAGCAGAACTCAGCTGAAAGGACAGATTCAGGACGAGGGGGTGGGGACGCAGGGCCCCCCTACAGTCCCGAAAGCGGACGATCAGCTGTCGGTGGATCCTCCTCCGTTTCCCTTGTCTCCTGATCTCCTTTATTCCCATCCCACTGAGAGATTTTCTAGAGCTCAACTTCTCCAGGCCTCTATGAAATGCTGCTGAGCTTCCTCATGGGTTTCTGCGAGATGCTTGCATAATGTCTTTGCTAAATCGTGTGGGTCCTTGGAGAAGAATGACCGTTGGAAGTGGGGTGTTGCAGTTGGCACAGGCTTCCTCACCTCCTGGGGGGGCTCTGCACCAGACTGATGTTGGTTCCAGTGCAGAGGAGGTGCTGTCTTGATGAGCAAGATAGGATGAAGAAGGTATAAAAAAAAAACAAAAAAAAACCTCGCTTTCCATGTGCCCACTCCAGACCTACTGAAGAAGAAATGGGAGGGGTGGGCAGTATCTCTCGGGAATCAGTGCGTCAAGATCTCCAGGTGAGTCGGACCCAGACCCGGGTCCTCACCCTGCCATTTCCACCCACTTTTACTTTTCTTCAGAACCAACCTCTGCTTAAGTACTCAGGCCGCTTGCCCTGAGCACTTGACACAGCAGTTATTTTATTCTTCTCTGCCTCAGAGATGCTCGTGTGTCTGCTTTGATTCCCCCAATAGGTTACGGGGCTCTGGAGCCCAAAATAGCAACTTCCCCCTGCCCTCTTCCCTTCAAAGCATCTCATGCTCAGCACTATAGCCTCAGAATCAGAGGAAAATTCTGAAATCTGAGATAACAGGTGTGTATTTTGAGGATGAACAGCTATAAATGGTTTTATAGCTGGAAGAAAATACCTGAGTGTCTGAAAGAGCATCACAGAAAAAGAAGGGGAAACAGAGGCAGTTTCCTCTTAGTGTTCCCACTAATAAAACTAAGGGAAGCTGGGAGTTCCCTGGTGGCCTAGTGGTTAGGATCCCAGGCTTTCACAGCCATGACCGGGCTTCAATCCCTGGTCAGGGAACTGAGATCCTGCAAGCCATGCTGTGCGGCCAAAGGAAGGGAAAAAAAAAAAAAAAAAAAAAAAAAACCTAAGGGAAGCTTTGGAAAACTGAAATAAAAACAGCTGGGTTTCTTCCCTGGCCCCATACTCCCTGTGTCCACCTACTTACCTGGCTCAACCTGGGCTGCTCTGAGTTAGAGTTTATTTAAAATGGTAAAGTTGGGTCACATGATAATGGTAGATGGATGACACCTAGACCTCCAGCAAGCCAGGATGGAGTCTGGGAGGAGGCTGGCTGCAGAGCCCACGTCCGTCCAACCAGGAGCCCTCCCAGAGCCTGGGTTCCATGTGGAATAGGACATCCGGTCTGGAACCCCCCGTAGAACCCCAATAAAGTCTTTCTTGCCCCCTTCATGGAGGACAGAGTGCTAGAAACCCCACAGGATTGATGCCATCAGGGGCCACTGGCAGGTCCAGGAGCGTTGGCATCAGGCAGGTGGTCCCCATGGAAGATGCACAAAGCACAGGGTCACAGGGAGCCTTGCATGACCATTCTGCAGCCAAAGGCATGGAGGCCGCTACTTTCACCCAGACTCTGAGAACAATTCGCATCTTCCAGTTGCCCAGGAATAAAAGAGTCTCCAAGTCTTCTGTTTAAAAAGTAGACCATACAGAACACTTCTTCATAGCCCGTGCAGAATTTCAAACTTCTGTCTTGCATGCAGTTCTCCCAAGAATAATTCCACACAAATACCCAGAGACCTTTGAGCTCTCTTTTTTAATTTTATTGATTTTTTTACATCTTTATAGGAGTATAATTGCTTTACAATGTTGTGTTAGTTTCTGCTGTACAACAAAGTGAATCAACTATATATATACCTATACCCCTCCCTTTTGAGCCTCCCTCCCACCTCCCTTTGAGCTCTTTAACTCATGATGTCAGTAAGAAAAAGGGTGCTTGGGGGAGCACCACATAATCAAGCAAAAAATAATAATATTAACATTCAAAATAAAAGTAACTAATCGCATAGGCAAGAAAAAATAATAATATTGACATTTAAAGTAAAAACAAACATCAAAAGTATGTATACTTACAGGTTGCCATATGAAAGAGAACACAGACCTGAAAACCAGAAATCCTAATATTTAGTTTTCATGATTCCAGTGACCTTCCCTGAGACTTCCTGAAAGCCAAGTTAGTCATTTGATGCGTAAATTAAACGACACATAAAGTTAACTTATTTATTTATTTATATCCCATAAATTATATAAATATTTGGAAGATTTTCCATAAAGCTCAAGCCTTTTTTTTTTCTTTTTTGTCCAATTTTTGTAAAATGAAATTCTGTGCTCATCATTTTTCTAATTTGTTCTGATTAATCACCAAATTTCATTTGGACCATGGATACTGTAATCTAAAACAAGACAGAATCGGATTTTTCTTCTTTGAAAAGAGATTAAAGCTCAGACTTATGTTTGATCAAACAGAGCCAGCTATACACAACACTTTACGTAAAACTCAATTTCGGGGCTCTCCTCTTTGAACTGGAATATTTGGTAAAGATTTGCCCTGGAATCCAGTGTTGGGCACCCACCCACCGTTGTGTGACCGTTGCTGGCCATCATGCAGTGGTCCTGGGGCACGCTTGGCCATTTACCCCCAAGGTGCCCTGCGATGTACCTCATCTCCTCGGCTGATGGTCGGGGTCTGGCTGGGGTCTGGCTGTGTTAATGTCATTTCACATCTGCCGCTGAGTAGAGCAGCTTCCAAAGCAAGGTCCGGAGGAAGCTTTGTGCACTCGGGTCTATGTAATGGAACACTGAAGTCCCGCTCTCCAGCTTCCTTCTGTCAGAGGATTCCAGTGGCCTCTGGGCAAGACCTCAGCCTCCCTGAGGTGTGTGATGGGGCGGGGATGGACCTAGGGTTTCTCTAGGACTAACCTCACCCCAGCGCCCAGGGGAAGGGGAGGCTGGCCACCCGGGAGCCTGGGAAGGAGCATTTGGGAGGAAGGTGGGGTGGGGAGGCTGAGCGTCCTCACACCCGCGCTGTCCTGCCCCAGAAAAGGCCTGCAGTGTCACGCTGAGAGCGAGGTGGATGCGCAGACAGCATCCTCTGTGGAGACCTGCCTGAGCAGCTGCCGGCTCCACACAAGTTCCCATAAGCCTCTGCTTGGTTGGTGACCGGGTGAAGAGGGAGGGGAGTGTCCCCCTCCATCACCCAGCTCTGCTCTTGTAAAGGTGCAGTTCTTGCCTCTCAATCCTTCCACCTCTGTGGCTCTGAATGGCACCTGCTCGGCCGCTGGAGAGGATGCCACCCATGATGCTCTGCACTTCGTGGGGTCCTCTCTGTGCAGACGCCTCCCAAACTGGAGAGGTCAAGCAGGACCCAGACAGCGGCAGGTCTGAGATCTGAGCCTGTGTTCCCTGCATGGCCTCCAGAACCTGTCACTGTTCGTCTGTTGCCAGGTTGCAGCTGGAGAGCCAGAGGGGCTCGGCAGGACCAGCGTCTGCGGGGACCCTACAGGCAGGGCCACGTGCCGGGGAGGGAAGGGGGGCTTTGCTCAGGGGCCTCAGGCTTCTATCCACGGTGCCGCTCACCACCCTATCTGGGTTCTCTGCGCATCGAGGGGAGACAGAGGCCAAGGGGCTGTTCCGGGGGGCAGGTGGAGCTGAGAGGCAGGGGCCAAAGGAGGGCATTCTGTCTCCCAGGTGACAGAGGCGCCAACCTGAGGAGGACGCAGTATCTTCCGCTTTCAGAAAGCGTGAACACGGGGGGACTGCTGCGGCTCCTGCAGGAGGCTGCACCCTTGGCGGGGCTGCCGGGGCTGCCTGGAGGCCTGGTCATCATTAGCTGGGGACCCCTGTGGCTTTCGCGGTGGCGGGGACAGAAAGGGGAACCCAAGTGGAGGAAGAGAAATGACCATTTATGAGCACTTGGAGGGTGTGTTTGACATGGCTGTGGGCATTCAGGGAAGATCTTACAGAAATCAGAGGTCTCAGGTGATGCCAGGAGAGGCAAGAGGCAGGACACAAGGGGCGCTGTCCTCCTGTGGCATCTGGACCCCCAGCCAAGGAGGCCAAGGAAGCCTTGGACTCCCGGTGACCCCTCTGTTCCATGTGCCTCTCAGAAGCCATCCTTCACAGGGCACACTGTGCTCCTGAGAGACAGCAAACTGAGGCAGGGACACCCTGCTCCCGTAGATCGCCTCCTGGACCAGAAAGTCAGTGGACTTTGCTGATGGGTCCCGGGACCCATCACCCCCTTTGTTGGTTTGTCGTGAACTGCGGCTGAGAGAAGGAGAGAGGAGAACTCCTGAGAATCAGACAGGATGCAGCCCTGAAATGCAACCCCCAGGGTGAAGCTACAGGTGAGCCATACCTCAGCCTGGATGCTCCTGTCCCAGCTGAGCCCAGGGTCACAAGGTGTGTGCCTTTAACCTGCAGGACCACTGCCCTCACGGACCCCCCTTGGCCCTGAGCCACACACCTGGGTGCTCAGAGAGGAGACGGCTCTGCCCGGGGGGATCTGAAACTCTGGGCCGTGAGTTTCCCCCGATGAGCAGACCTCATGCTTCTTTCTCATTCTCCCGCCAATGCCAATGACCTGGGATTTTATTTTATTTATTTATTTTTATTTATTTAGGATCTTCTTTAAAAAAATTAATTCTGAGGCTGAAAATAATGAACTCAAAAATTGCTCACAGTTGTCTATCATTACATGATAATCCTTGAAAAAAAGGGGGTTTATTGTGTAAAGTTGGGTGGACGCTGATCCGCCATTGCATTATACTCTAGACCACGTGGGATTTATTGTGAGACAGAAAACATTCCAGCAGTGTTTCCCCTCATAACATAAAACTTAATAGCCATCTTTAGTGAATACAGAGCAGGCCCCTGTGTTACTCACCGTTTCCTCCAAGCTGGTTTCACCGGGCTTCTCTCTCCCAGTTGCAGGGGCCGGGATGGTCTCAGGACAACACCTGCTAGAAAGGTTAGGAGCACAGGGCTGGGGAAGCTTTGGGGATGCCAGTTCATGTTGCGCTTGGCTGGGAGGCAAGGGGCTGCTGGAAGCATCCAGAAAAAGCACAATGGGACACCTTGGCAGCTGGTCAAGAACTTAGTGGAGATCTGCTCTGTGCTCTCAGGCGGCCTGGGGATTGAGTAGACAACACACAGAAGGATGACGGGAAGATGATGAGTTATGGGTCATAAGTCTCATTTTAGCCATACCGAGAAAACTTCCTGCTTGTATGTTACCATAATCCACCGGTGGATGGGAGTGAGTAGATGGGGGTGCATTCTAGGACATGCCACACACATACCCAGAGCAAGCAAGGTGCAGACAGTGCCCAGAGGACCATCACTAGATGCCCAAGGGATGGACCTCAAGGCACAAAATCTCTGAAAAAAGACAAGGTTGATTATCTGGCTTTGGTGTAGCAGGACCACTTGGTCAAAGGTGAGCTCTAGAACAGAAGAAATAACTTCTTTTAGTTTGTAATGAGTAGTCATGCTCTTTCCTCCCTTTTCCAAGTAACACTTTTCAAAATAATCTGGTGGTTGGTCCATCTTAAGATAGAACTATAATATGCAGTACAGTGTGAATAGATATCAATGACTCTTTATAGCTCAATGTCACTCTCAGTGGAAAACAGAAAGATTGAAAAGGTAGGTTTAAAATGATTAAAAGGAGAAACTTGATGGGAGAGCTCATACTTTGGAGATTGCTAAGTACCATGAAAATCATTTTTAGGATGTGCTGGTGTTTGCTTGTTCATCCAGTAAGTAATTATTATGACCCACGTGTTGGGCACCGAGCTGAGGCCACAGTGGTGAGCAGGTCAGCATGGCTTCTGCCTCTGTGAGCACTGGAGCTGGTGATGACAACCGATGGCTCATGGGCGATTTCCAGAAGCACAAAGGAATATGAAATCACAGCTGTGATGAAAGTGTTTACCACAAGGGATCATCTCCATCTAGGAAATGGGGGATGGCTTTGTGAGGGAGGAAAGGAGACACTGGGCCCTAAAGAAGGAGTGGGAGCAGAGAAGGTGGATGTGGAGGACACAGCCTCCCAGGCAAAGGAAACAGAAGCAGCAAACGGTGCCACTGAAGACCCATGAGCCACGTCGGGTATGACAGGGTGAGGGGGAAGTGCCGATTGGGGCTCCAGGAGGCCACCTGTCATGGCAGCCGATCTTTATGGAAAGTCTTTCAACAAGTAACTTGGCCCAACATACTGGTCACCTGACTGCAAATGGCACACTCCAGAGGGTCATGGGTCAGGAGACCTGGGCCATCACTCAGGTGAGATCAGCGTGGACCAAGGTGAGGGCCAGGGAGGTGTCAAGGAGAAAATGAGCTTATGCACGGGCCCCCGGGACCTCTGATATTCAGCTAAGTATCATTCTGGGGTGTCTGGGAGGTGTTTCCAAATAAGACTGACATTTGAATTGGGGGACCCTGTAAAGCTGATGGCCCTCCCCCATGTGGGTGGCATCTTCCTATCCACTGGGGTCCTGAATACAACAAAAGACCAAGGAAGAGGGAATTTGCTCCTTTCTTCTGCCTGACTTTGAACTTCAACATCTGTCTCCTGCCCTCAGATTTGACTCAGAGGGACTACAACACCAGCTCTCCTGGGTCTCCACCTGAGTGTCAGATTGGGAGACTTTCATAATTATGTGAGCCAATTCCTCATGGTAAGTAGGTTAATATGATATTGTATATCTTATATAAATATTTGTGTATATATTTCTCCTATTGGTTCTGTTGCTCAGGAAAATCCTAATACAGCCACCATCTTTCTCTAGGGTCTGGGGAGACACTGTACAAAAAGCACCTCATGCCATAAACCTGTTTTAGTTGATAAGAGAAAGAAATTAAACCTGTGTGGGTGGAAGTGATGGGCTTGTGTGAAGGCCTCTGCTTTCCTCCTAAAAGGATAAGGAAGAGGAGCTGGCTGGGGTATCCCTTGCCTGCCTATTCTTTCCTTGAATAGGATGGTGTAGTCAGTTCAATGATGTCCCCCACCCCAAAGTCTTGTCCACCCACACAGGATGCGAACTTACTTGGAAGTAGGGTTTTGCAGATGTAATCAGCGAAGTTTCGATGAGGTTGTCTTGGGTCAGAGTGGGTCACAATCCAATGCAATGATAGGTACACTTGTAAGAGGGTAATTTGGGCACAGACACGGGTGAGATCACTACGTGAGGATGAAGGCAGAGACTGGAGGGAGGCATCTACAAACCAAGGAACCCCAGGATTACTGGCAACTTCCAGAACCAGGAAGAGGCAAATAATGATCCTTCTTAGAGCCATCTGAGGGAGCAAGGCCTTGCTGACACCTTATATTCAGACTTTTGGTCTCCAGAGCTGTGAGAGACTAAATTCCTATAGTTTATGCTACCCTATTTGTGCCACTTATTTACAGCAGCACAGGGCAAGTAAAGCAGGAGAGGTGTCAGGTTCAGGTGCAACAGTCCACCACTTATCTGTGCCCTTGGCTGTAGGGGTGAGTATGAGGAGCTGAGGTGGTATGATGGAGGAGAAATGTTGACAGAGATGGAGATGGACAGTGCTGGGCCCTGAGGATGTCAGGGAATGGTCATGATAGAGGAGAGTTGGAATTGGAGATATAAGTGGAAATGGAGGTAAAGAGAGATGGAGGTGAAGATGGAGGTGGAGATGGAGGTGGAGGTGGAGGTGGGGTTGGAGGTGGAGATGTAGGTGGAGGTGGAGATGGAGGTGGAGGTGGAGGAGGAGGTGGAGGTGGAGGTGGAGGTGGAGGTGAAGGTGGAGATGGAGATGGATGTGGAGATGGAGGTGGAGGTGGAGATGGCGGTGGAGATGGAGGTGGAGCTGGAGGTGGACGTGGAGGTGGAGATGGAGGTGGAGTGGAGGTGGAGATGGAGGTGGAAATGGAGGTGGAGGTGGAGGAGGATGTGGAGGTGGAGGTGGAGGTGGAGGAGGATGTGGAGGTGGAGGTGGAGGTAGAGATGGAGGTGGAGATGGAGGTTGATATGGAGATGGAGGTGGAGATGGAGGTGGAGTTGTAAGTGGAGATCGAGGTGGAGATGGAGGTTGAGTTTGAGGTGGAAGTGGATATGGAGATGGGGGTGGAGATGGAGATGGAGGTGGAGATTGAGGTAGAGGTGGAGGTGGAGCTGGAGGTGGACGTGGAGTTTGAGATCAATGTGGAGATGGAGGTGGAGGTGGAGGTGGAGATGGAAGTGGAGATGGAGATGGCGGTTGAGATGGCGGTGGAGATGGGGGTGGAGGTTGAGGTGGAGCTGGAGTTGCAGGTGGAGATGGAGGTGGAGGTGGAGGTGGACAGCCCTAGGCTGTCCTGGCCCCATTCTCCTGCTGCCTGAGACAGTGGCATCTGATTGGCTTACACTGCAACTAGTCAAGTACCTCGTTTCTGCCACACAACACATCTAACAAATATTGTGTTTTTTTACAAAAGGTTTTTTCTCCTTAAATTAGCTGCTCGAGACTGAGTCCCTAGGCGAGCCAAGGAGAGGGAGGAGTGGGACGTGTCCCTCTCAGGTTGTCTGTCCCCAGCTTTGGCCCTGCACCTATAACTGGGCTTCCCGCAGCCATCCTCCTCTGAATCAGGGCTGAGCTTGGAAGAACAGCTCAGTGAGTCATCCACCACCCTGGCCAGCCAAATGCTCAGAGTCGGTCTGATCACCACGCAGATGCCCGGTTGATGAGACGCACAGGCAGAAGGAGAAAGTGGTCCACACTTGGCTTGCTCTCCCTGGGCAGAACCAAGAGCAGGAACCCAGCCTGCAGCCAAAGGTTCTGGAGCACTTGGGGCAGAGCTCTCAGGGGACGGCGGCCCCCCCTTGCTGAGGATTTCTTACAAGCAAACCTCCAGAATGTCAGACCCATGAGGATAAGGCCGTCACGGTTTAGTGGAAAGAGCACAAGGCCACGTTGAAGGTCAGAATGTTGTGAAATGGGAGGTGGGGTTAAGTTTGCAGACTGAGGATCTTGAGGCAGCCACGTGACGAGTAAGATCAGCAAGTGTACATGGCTGGGACACCAATACCAGAACCTGACCGTGGGGCGAATTGCAAAGAGCAGGACAGCGGAATTGCAGGAAAGGGTGCACTTAAGCAGGGCTGCACGAGAGGGCAGAGTCATCGTGAGGTGCCTGTGTCTGGGCATTCCCTACACCTGGTGCAGGTCTTAAGGATGAGTTGGGAAACTCATCTGCCAAAACTCATGCCCCAAACCATCATTCCTGAGATGGACACATGGCGTACAGACAAAAGGATTTTCTGAATGGGGTGGGGAAGGTGCGGTTTTGCTGTTTGCAATTAAAATTTCTTACTCGAAGCTTAAACATGGATGCCTTGCCTGGGCTGGTGACTGTGTAGCCGCAGACATTGAGCAGGTGAGCTGGTCAGGTACCACGGTGGTCCATGCAGAGCGGCCTGAGGCACTTCTGCAGGTGGACCCACCCCAAGCAGCGTGTGCATGGAGATGGAGTAGGGGGGAGACCAGGTCTCAGGGAAGTGGAGGAGAACCCGCAGCCCCTACCCTGCTGGACTCAAGCTGGGGTGGCTCCCGTCCCTGGTTCTGGCCACCAGCTGAGTGGTCTGTGGGTGATGCCCTCACACAGACAGGGACCCTTAGGGCTCCCCAGCCTCCTTGGACGGGGTTCCAGGACTCCCACACAGTCCGGTTCCAGGTGGCTGGAGGTAGAAATGGGGCACTTCCCACTTTCCACACAGATTCTTCAAATCTCCCCAGGGGATTAACGGGAAAGCAGCCATTTAAATATTTTTAGTTAATCTGCAACGGGTCCACAAAATCTTCAAGATCCAGTTGCATGTCTATTACTTCCAAAAAGATGTAACATTGATTTTCTAAAAACTGCTTCAGTTTATTTTGTTTTTTAACTCCAATATTTTTTTTTCAAGTCACTCAATCTTATATTAGTTCACATGCCAGGTGTTCTATGAGATCAATTCAACATCATAAAGACAGAAATTACTTCCATACTCCAATTGTATTCTTCTTCAAGAAAAGAGCTTCTTATTCCAGTCGGATCATGGGCGGTGATTACAGTTAAGTGTGACTATTTCACGGAGGTATACTTCATAGGTAATGGCGATAATTCAAGCAATGGTTTATTCCACATCAAATAAAAGGGAAACTTTTCTTCTTTCTCCTATTGGGGTTTGCTTTGGAAACAACAGTAATAGCCATTTACTGTATGATGTCATTCATAAATCATAATACTGGTGATTTTAAATCAATATATTAAAACTAAATTGCATTGCATAGGTTTTAGGAAACATTTTTGCTTCTGAAACCGTAATTATTTAAAAATTCAATCACCACCCCAAATCCATGAGCTCTCATACAGAGGTATTATTTTTCCCTGATTTTACTTCTTCTCTGTACGTCACTCCTACGATGGGAGCCACGTCCAACGCCATTTAGCGTTTCTTGTCTCACAGTTGACGCTATATCGTCATCAGAATCATATTCATAAAAAAGTGATGATTAAACATCTTTTTGTACAAGTGTTACATAATGTCGCAGGTCTATTACTAAGAAGGCCTCTTTCCTGTGACCAAAGAGAATAACCTAATTTGAACTAGAAGAAGGGAACAGAATCGTTAAACAATCCTTTGCATTTTAAGCAACATTTAATTAGAAACACACTTTAACCACCGAAATGATAAAAATCCAAGAGATTAAAATTTAAGTGTCAATTATCATAAAATTCATCATTGTAATTCTTATTAAAACTCAGTGTTTAGATAGGTAATGATTTTATAATATGCCAATTTACATAAGGAGCCCAGAGATGGCTTATTATTTCGATTCTGCACAATTACAATTCTAGCTCCATACATCAGAGCTCTTAGCAATGTAAAATCACTGCGCTAATTAATAAGCCATTTCCTGACTGCAGCTAGTTATGGTGGTCCTGCAGCTGACCTCACGGAAGACAAGCCATCTCTGAAGTGCCTGTGTGTAGCTACAAACATAATGATGTGCCAGGAGGGAATCATTAAAAATAATTTACACAAGCCTTCATTTACAAGATCTTTTGATAGCACGCTTCCCCCGGAGTTTAGATCCACAGTGCAACCCCTACCATTTGGAAAGTGCCAGGCAGGGGAGTGAAGGAGGGGGACCTAAGTGGTTAATTAAGAGCCATTCGGACGCCACGAGAGCCTCCTGAAAAATCCCTCTGATGTCTGCTGTGTCAAATGTCTCTCACAGGCAAAGCCACAAGAGGCAGCAGCCATCACAGGCTAATTACGGGGGACGAGGAGCAGCTGAGAGTGGACGTCTCGGTGAGCACCCAAGCTTGAGATTGAGCAAAGCAGCCTTTTGTGTGGCTGGACCGGAGCGCGAGCCCGGTGAACCGAGCTGAGCTGAGCTGAGCTGAGCGGGGGATGATCATGAAGGATCGACTCTCCAGAAAGACAATGGCCAAGTGTGGTGACAATGCTTCCCTCTCGACCTCCAGAATTTCCCCTTCATTTCTTAAGAAAATAAGTGAGAGGAAATCATTCTTCAGAACGGGGAATTCTTTAGATTCATTCTTAAGGAAATCAAGTGGACCCAACAACAAGTAATTAACAAAAGCCATTGAGAACATCAGAGGCATAGCCTTGGTAATGTATGTGCCCGCACACACGCGTGCGCGCGCACACACACACACACACACGGCATGGCAGAACAAAGCAAAACAGAAAATAAAGTTCTAAAGACCTTGAGTCAGGCAAAATAGGCACCAGTTAATGTATTCAATATGAAATAATTGCATAGGACCGCTGTGATGCAATATTGTACAAGAGACAGAACCCTGTTAGCAAAACTCACCAAGGGACGGTCTTAGAAGACAATGAAGGGAAAATTAGCACTCTCTCCATAAAAAGGAGAAACTGGTTATTAAGAAGCACAAAGATGCTGGCAGGGGCATCAGACTAGTTAGAATGAAGATGCTTACACCTTGGGAGTGATCAGTAATAGGTGATAGGATCCTATAGTCAGTGTCTGACTGGACGAGTTATACTAATATATAAATCACTAAACGTCTTCATCCTTTGCTTTAATCTATTTACCCACGTATGGACCAGAGAGCTGAAAAGCACTCACCCCTAAAAGACTTTGTCCAGAAATTGATAAATGCTTTCATCTGATTCAGGGGGGATGTATGGAGCCAATGTGTGGGTTTGGACAAAAGGCCAATCAATAACCACGAGGTCCATGTAGACAGCGGACTTTAGTCTACATGACACTGTGTTTCAGAAGCAACATTGTCAGGATCAGGGAAACCTAGGCCTCTTGAGGCTTTTAGGGTAAGGAAAAAAAGAGCACGTTGTAATAGTCTTTAAATAACGTGTGTGGATTTCCCATGCTAAACTCTAAAAGAGGTCTGTCTTGAAAATGCTGATAGCTTTATGTATGTCATTAACTGTTGTGAAGTTTGTGCAAAGACAAGCTTGAGTATTTAACTGAAGAACTTTTATTGTAATCCCTGTCTTTTAACACTGGCTTTTGCCGTGGAGAAGAGATTCAGCTTTAAAGCATGCTTTGAAGTCCAGGCAGTCAACTCCAAGACAAAAGGAAACGAGACACAAATCAACCCATAGCATGGGTGTAATTAATGCCCCCTTCCACTTCAGGGAGACTTTGCAGGTAGACCCTTTGTTCCTCTGAAGGCCCTGCTGAGGTGCAGTAGACATAAGTTTATTTAATCAATTAATTTGTATATTTATCCTTTGAGATAATTGTTAGGTAGCCGCTCGCCTACCTGAAGAAATTTTTGGGTACAATAATCCACTTGTGTTTGGTATCGATTTTGTAATAAAAAGTGGAGGAATAAGAAATGAAGACATTGAGAGATGCTCTCAATTCCGTACCACCTGCCATCCGGCATGGAGGGTGCCTGGGGAAACACTGCTGAAAGAGACAGTCTTGACTCATGCTGTTCAAGAGTTAAAACAACCTGCCAGTCCCTCCTGATCTCCCCCACGTGGTTTCTAACTCAGGAGAACAAAAAGGTGCATCCCTCTTAAAGGTAGGTTCTGTAAGGCAAACGCCTAGTAAGTGTGGATGAGAATAAATGTTACTTTACGTGTGTGAATGGCTTGCTCAATCCAGTGAAAGAAGTAAATAGAAAGGATTCACCCAGAACCACAAAGAAAGGTAAACCAAAGCCAAAAAATTGGAAATTTATGGCAGCTCATATAAATAATTTTAATTAAGATAATTCCCAAACCAATGGAACCCCTAAGCCATGCGTCTTCTGAGAAAAATATGTTCACACTTTAAAAAAAATTACATACCGTTTTGCTTCAAAAAGCAAATAAAATATTCAACACATTAAGGCTTCTGTCATAATCCTAGACATCGGGCCTTCATGCTTGTGGTTAAAATTGTATTTGCCGGTCATCTGGTCTACAGTATCCAATGACTCTTACAGGCCAAATCGCCATTAGATTTACCCAGATACTTTGATATTCTTGACAGGTATTCATAGGCTCACATTGCAATGTATTTTCATCACATTGAAAAGTAAATTATTGCACATACCTACGAAATCAATCTATGAAATTTCGAGAAAACTCATTGATAGTGGTGAGTCTTCATTTGTTGATGGTTTTATGGATTTGGTTGGAAAAGTTCAGTTCAACACTTACCCGAGTATTCTGAGCAATTATGGGCCATGAAGTCTGCTTCTATGTCATCAAAATAGAGAAGATGTGCTGAAAACCATGTTGAGGTCAGTAGTTTTTATTCAGGGGTTTACTTATGGAACCCAGTAGGGAAATACAGTCTGGATTCATCAGGGAGATGAATAAGGCATCCTCCCTCCTGGGGACAAAGGTGAGACCAGCCCCAGAGGAGGACCCTCTCCGAGAGGAACTTTTCTAGTTAAAGAAAATGCATGAAACCCTCCCTTGCACAGGCCAGCCAATCTCTCACCGCACAGTTCTCTCTCACACAAAGAAGGGGCACTGGATGCATTTAAACTATTTTATTGGCATTTCCAAACAAGTCCATGCTGAACTGCATGGTTTTTTTTTCAAAAGCTGAGGTTTTGTTTTTTTTAGAAAAGATTTTTCCCTTATGAAGTAGCCCCATGCCTATTCTCGGGCCTTCCCCAGAGGTGGTCTTCCCCTGGGGGCAGTGTGGGACCAACTTCTCTGAAGGACTCGGCAACGCTTGGACCAGGAGCGCTCAGCAGTGACCCCTGCCTCCCTGGGAGCCAGGACCACCTGAATGATGCTTAAGACCAGGGATCCACCATCCTCCGGGGGTGCAGACAGACTTCAAAACGTTGCAATTAAATGGGAGCTACTGAGATTATAGGGCGATATTAACTATCATTAAGTGATTTCTGTGTGAAGGAGGTGAGCAAGCCTTCCCATGTCGGCCTGAAAGGGTCCTCAGACCTGCGCGTTTACAGGGAATTTGATAAACACTTGTGCTTGTTGGGGTATTTGTCTGACAGACAGACCGCATGTATCACCTTTACAAAGACATCAATGTGGCTACAAACTCGATGCTCCTGATTCCAAAGGACAAGCGCCGGCCTGTCCTGCAAAACCGCACAGCTCATCCGGAGCAGGGAGGGGCCAGCTGCCTGGCTTTCAAGAAATTAACTCTGTTTTCTTGAAATAATAAACAGAGTTTCCCGGACTTGAGAGTTCTGTTCACTCACAGTGGAGGTGAGCCTTTGATCTTTTGTTGTCACTTAAGCCTGACACGACCCTGGCAAGGGGACAGGAGGCCGCCCCCGTGGGAGGCCCGGCAGAGGGCGCTGTACAGTGTCCACAAGGAGAGATGCTTGGATGGGCCACCTCCATCTCCTCCCACATCTGCCTGGCTGAGCCCAGTGACCTCTGACCGCACCTTAGGCTTGGGCAGGGGGCGCCCTGCCAGCGATGGCAGTCTTCCCCATCGGCAGCCTTAGGGACTACCCAGCATCCAGGGAAAAGCCCGGCAGCCAGGATGCTCCCAGGTGCAGATTTGGGGCCAGAGGACACATACTCAGGGGTGTGGCTTATCACATGCACTGACTTACAACGTCCTCTGAAGCTATTTGATTACGCTTTTGAGAGAAAGTAAATCTATGTGCAGAACCACGGAGTTCTGCAGGCATCTGGAAATTTAAATTGTCAACTTCAAGATTAACAGCAAGCACTGCTGAAAATCTATGGCTATGAGGGGTCCTAAGTGAGGTCACGGGACAATGCGTGTCCCCTGGAAGCTGGGTTACATCCTTTTACAGTATCATTTCAACCGACCACTAGTTCAGGTTGCTTATTAAACACATGTCATGAAATCCTTGTTTTCGTTATGAATGCAGCCAACGTGGACCCGGTTTCATTGGATGACCTGGAGCAGCCATTTTTATTTTATTTCCCTTCTCTAATTAGCATTCAATTCATGCCCTCTTAATGAGATGAAAATGAAAGTTTCCACGTTGAATGCCGTGTTCTCATGCTTGCCACGCCTCAGGAGTTTCCGTGAATAAACAGTGGTATCAATGGGCCTCCAGAAGGGGCTTCCTTCGGGACCGTGGAGTTTGTTGACAAAGGTTCCCTTGGTGCCCATCTCTGGAGCTGGGAGGAGAGGCGGATGGGCCTCAGGAGGCCCCTGGCAGCCCCACTGCCTTCCGAAGCAACCCGGGGACAGTCATCTGTCACAGCCCAGACGTCGTTCTCTTCCCAGACTCTGCTGCCTTCTGCTATTTTCAGTGAAAATTAATGAAGTATATTTTCAGTCCATTAATAACCCCACTTTCACTAAAGAAAAGCTCTAGCCCAGAAGTACCAACATCACCCTGTAAATCCATGATTAATTCTGTAAAAGTCACCATTCCACCTTGGGCTCTGAGTCCCCACTAAACAGACACGTTTGGTTTCATGTCTGTCCTGCTTCAAGTGGCACAAAACCGCCTTCCAGGGCCCCCGCCTTGTGGTGGGAAAGCTATCGTTCTTGGAATTACGTTATTAAACTCAATCAACTTTAAAACCATTTTCTTCCTTGTTGAGTCTACATGATATTTGTACGTGATGGAAGGAAACAGAAGTATCCAGCAGTGTAAATGCAGATACAAGTCGAGATTTTGCTTTTTCATTTTCCAGCAAAGAGCTCACTCGGGAGGTCAAGGGGGCCCTGAGCACAGTGGCAACGGTCTGGAGACACAGGGTTGAGTGCAGGGTGGGGTGGACGTTTTTCCCTAAAGAATAGAAAGCGCATTCTTATTTTCGGAAAGTAACCTCCTGCCCAGAGGCCCCAGGCTGTCCGGGAGCAGCTTGCCCAAGTCACACTCATTCTCCTAGTTTCCCTCTAAGTTTGCTCCCGGCTTGAGAAAAGCAGAAAGGTCCCATCCAGTTATTTCAAATCTGTTTCTAAAGTCTCATCAGTAAGTCAAACAGTAATAGAAATCACTCTCCAACCTCACTCTGTGTGTGAGGAAGAGCAGACGCCGCAAGGAGAAGGGGTGGACTCCGTACTCCTTCCAAAGCCCCGAGTCCCTAATTTCTGCGCTGAACTGCATGGACCACGGTGCCCGCCAGTAAAATCAGAAGGGACACATGACGGCTGTGCCAGTGACAATTTTGCCAGAGAAGAGAGTCTTCCTTCCTTTTAAGTTATAAAAGCATATTCAGCCAGAGCCCTTATGAGGGCCCAACAACATTCAGCGCACACATTTCAGTGGCAAAGGCACCCTCTAGTCTTCCTCCAGTGACTGAGTGAACAGATACTGACTGGGGTCAAAAGCTGGTTAGAAAATTAATACAAATATAATCTTCTAAACAGTTGTTTTCAGTCATAGCATCATAGGTCAAAACACGTTAAACGTTTCACTCGTGAGAAGTATTTTAAGGAATGAAACCTTCGATTCTTAATGCAAACGAAAGACATTGCTCTTCCTCAGGCACAGGTGCAAGGTAAACCCAGCCACAAGGGGATGTTTGCAAAGGCAAGTGAGTTTATTTAGTCACAAGGTGGATACATTTCCTGGGAACACTAATCTAATTAATGACTTGGCTTGACATGTACAAAATAACTGCACGTGTTATTTTCAGACTATTAAGTCACTGTGTAGAAAAAAAAATCAAAGGAAAGCTTTACATCTGCCTTTCTTATCCATTTACTTAACAACTATCTATGGAGAGTATTCCAGAAGCCCACGCCCCTGTGCCAAGTGTTAGCCAAAATACAAATTTGGACAAGCTGAGCCTCCTCCCCATCAGAATATAAAACCATCCAAACACACACACACACACACACACACACACACGCACATGTTTATGGAACCATGTATGTATATCATATGAGTCTATACATGTAAATGCCAGTAGCGGTTATTTCTGAGTTGGGAATCATGGGTGGTTTTCATTTTCCTTGCTTTGTTTGCCCTTGTTTTATTACTTTCTGCAAAGAATAGTTAATATGCTAGCAGGAGAAAGCAGTACGATAAATGCTATTTGAAGAGTGTGGTTCTGTGCCAGTGACAACAGGGAGGCTCACGGGAGCTGAATGGACAAGGGTGATGGTCCAGAGACACAGGTGAAGAGGGGCAGCGTGATCTGATGCCATCGGGGAGCCTCCCTGCGATGACCTCACGGGCCCAGCGCCTGCCGGAAAGTGGTATCAGACAGCAGGAGGATGGAAACTGGGCCTGGTGTACAGAAGCCCTGCGTGCAGAGACAAGGAGTTTGGAGTGAGGGTGACCTTGTGAAGGTCACCGAGCTGGTGAGGACAATCACATGAGTGGGCAATTTCTTCTTAGAATCATATTCTTCCTCCTTTATCTCTGAGTCTATTGAAGTTTTTTTGTTTTCCAATTTGACTTTCAAATTTACCTTAAGTATTAAGTCCTTAGACTTAGAAGGAACAATGCTCACCAACTTCAAAATAAAATAAAAACTAAAATTTCAAAACCAAATTAAAATAGTCATCAAAAATGATATGAAAAAAAAAAAAAAGGGCTTCCCTGGTGGCTCAGTGGTTGAGAGTCCTCCTGCTGATGCAGGGGACACAGGTTCGTGCCCTGGTCTGGGAGGATCTCGCATGCCGTGGAGCGGCTGGGCCCGTGAGCCATGGCCGCTGAGCCTGCGCGTCCGGAGCCTGTGCTCCGCAACGGGAGAGGCCACAACAGTGAGAGGCCCGTGTACCGCAAAAAAAAAAAAAAAAAAAAAAAAGATCTGAACAAACTGATTTCCCTTTCTCGTGTTTAAATGTATTCTTAATGCACATAATCTTCATACACTTAGTATACTTATGCTTTAGTGTATTCTTCCTTTTCTTTCTTATATTTAAGTATATTTTCTCTCTCTTCTCTTCCCATTGTATCCATCTATCTACTTGGACTCTGGAGGGTTTTTTATTTATTTTATTTATTTATTTTTTTTGTGGTACACAGGCCTCTCACTGTTGTGGCCTCTCCCGTTGCGGAGCACAGGCTCCGGACGCGCAGGCCCAGCGGCCATGGCTCACGGGCCCAGCCGCTCCACGGCATGTGGGATCTTCCCGGACCGGGGCACGAACCCGTGTCCCCTGCATCGGCAGGTGGACTCTCAACCATTGTGACACCAAGGAAGCCCTGGAGGTTTTGTTTTTTAATAAGCTATTTGAAGTGAAAACCCTTATATTTTAAATGTTCACAACACTAGGAACTCTTAATAAATGTTGCCCAGTAGTTACAATCAAATCCATCAAAACCAAGCCCAACACTGAATGGATCTATACATAAAACAAGGCAAATAATTATCTTGGAAACACACTTACACATAAATTGCACTAACGTACTTAACCTATGAGCCCTCTTTCTTCCAATGCCAGCATGATGACTGAATTCCAGTATAGTCATAAAAGAATGTTAGGATAAACTGAAATCACTTTCATCCGTCAAGGGATAAACAGCACAGGGTGGGGGGGGGGAAGTGCATTTTAAGAGGAAAGTAAACAAGAAACTGGACTCTGTGGCATTAAATACTTTCAACTACTGAGTTTGGTTAAACAACAACAACAAAAAGCTCATTTAAAAAAAACATTAAGAAAGTATACAGAACACACCTGCTGACATTCAAGGGCAGCTTTACTTAAGATCCAGGTACAGAGAGCAAAGATTACTGTTTCAAAGTAGAAATTCATGGTACCTTTGAGATATCTGTAAAAATCTCCCTTGGGACCTGCCCTGTGGGGTCAGTCTGTCAGGAAAATTCCAGAGGAGGAGCTTCCTTAATTTGGTTGCCACTGGTGGCTTTCCTCAGCCCAGCCACCTACATCATTTTCAATCCGGTCAAAAGGTTTCTAATCCCTTTTACTTCTAGATGTTCTTAGAGGCAAATCATATATTTATACAAGTTTTATGTAGCTTTAAAACTCAATACATAATGCATGTTGAAATGAATAAGTTGCAATTTTATAAAAGAATAACCTAAAAGCCTTACGGGGTATTTAAATATTGTTGTTTAATCACAAAGTACAGCGTATTTTACATTGTAATCTCATTTAAATCATATAATGAATGCAATAATGAAAATTAAAATCCCAATATGCACGACTGTGCATGTGATTTTAATCTATGTGTGATTTTTAAACAGTATTTCCTAAGAGTCTATTCTTTCATTTGGTGAAACTTGTTTTGGGTCTCAAAAATAAGTGTCTGGTTTCACGATGTCAGGCATTTTTCTTATTAGAAGGGGACTTATCCACACCCCCTCCATAATCACAGACTATATAAATAATGATAATTGTAATAATGGCATAGATCATGCTAATAACTTGTGCAACATTTCTCCCTTCATATAAAACACTGATTCTTGGAGTGGGAATAGGGATAACAAAGATAATAGCTAAAAATAATTCTGGCAAATAAAGAAATAGATTCAGACCAAATTAATAAAGAAATAAATTTCTGGTAGTTTACCTTGAGATCATGTATCTTTCGCTTGTATGTCTGGTTTCTTATTATCACTATTTTAGCCACCCTAATCCCAGAAAACCAGGAATTACAATTTTGAGCATAAAAAAATCAACACCGGCAAGCTTTTGGGGACACAAGTGATCTGTCCATCCACACCCCTGTAAAAATGAAGCCATTCAGGGCTGTATTTATCCATCTGTTCATTATACACCATTAACTGAACAGCTATTCTGTTCAAACCATTTTCACAGACATTATGGAAAACTGAGGACAGCTCCTCTACGTGAGCATAAAGTAAGCTGCTTGTGTCAAAGAATGAACCCCGAATTGTGCTCTTGATAATCAAGTTATACAACTTTCAATATTTTTCAGGGACAGAGGAACTCTGTGTCATAAATCCATGGTGTGCCAATTTTGAGAAATAAAATGATGGGATTTTTCTTTTAATCTTTTACTGTTTTTATTTTTCTTCTCTTTTAGGTATACATAGCATCCAACCATTCAGAACACATCTTCTCTCTTTTCTTCATCTTCAAAGAATAAATAATTTTCTTCCTACAATTAGACTTGACTTTCCATCCCCAGAAATGATTCAGTCATTTCACAGGCTCCGGGATGAACTTGGGTGTACCCGCACTTCGTTCTCATCCTCTGCCACGTCCACTCGTGGCTCCACCCAGCCAGCTGCAGGACCCCAGCGCAGTAGGTGCTTGCAGAGGTGTGATGCAAAGGTACAAGGTGGCACCAAAATCACTGGTGCAGGAAAGCCCCTCCGCTCCTTCCTGTGTTTCTTGCAGTGGTTATTGGCAACATCAAGGCCATTTTGGAGAAAAAAACAGAATAAACACTTCAGATCATACAGTGACGCAGACGCATAAGATTTTCAGTGTTAACTACACACCAGGCTGATGCATCCAGTGAGGTTAAGCTTTTGTTTTGTTTGTTTATTTTTTGTTTTAAGAATATCAGGGGCTGGGGGAGTGAAGGGGGTGGTCCTGGGTAACTTGGACGAGGGACGGTGCATAAATAACAAAGCCTCCTGTGCACCTCCTCCTTCCCCTGCTCAATACAAGGGACAGAGGAGAGACAGCACAACCTCAGATCAATTCCGTAAGCTCGAGAAGAGGGAAGAAAATAAAAGTTTGACAGGAATTTATAAACACAGCCTTGGTTAAGTATATCATCACTCATAATACCATTAAATCTATTTCAATAAACCAAAACATGCTTTCCTTATTCTAGGAATTCTTTGTGAAAGGAAAACATTATGTGAAAAATAAAGTGTTATTGCAAACACAGTTAAAATCTGGAGTGAGGTTTTGAATAAACAAATTAAATTGCAATGGAATATAGCGTGCCTCCGAGCCATTTCTTGACAAAACAGTCATCTTATTTACACGCTTCACAATACCCCACCATGGATGTTGAAGGAAAAAAATAAGGAGAAAAATAATTAGCATATTAATCTTTTTTATGCCGCCATCTTTCAGATCCAGAAGACCATGGTGTAATTTAAATCTAAACGCTTTCCTGGCATTAGAATTCATTTTGGATGGGTCAATTGTTCCATAATAAAGGGATAGAAGGTGTACTTCATGCAAGAGATTTATGTTTGCCATTTGTTCATATTCATGTGCTACTGAATACCTCAATTCAAATGGTGATGGCTGTTCCTATCAGCCGGGCGCCAGCCACACAGATCACTAACCGGCAGCAATGAATTTCATTTGCAGGACAAAAAATACGGCGAAATTAACTCCAACAGTTTATTGATTTTTGCTTAACAGAAGCCAGTATAACAGCTCTATTGCCCTCATAATGATTAGTGACAAAAGTTTAATTAAGCAATTATGAAGCCAATAATAGAGTTGTCTGGCCCGCACAGCTCCCGTCCGCGCAGGACTTATCTCTCTCCTGCACATCAGAGCAGCTGGAATGTGCTTGAGGAGATTAATGCCGGAGAACACAGATGCCTACTTTAATTCTGCTTCGTGATGCCATTTGAATGGAGACGGGAACACAAGCTCCCCTTTATCAAATTACAAGTCCGCTTTTCATGAATATGTAGTTTAAAAAAAAATCGAGTTGTGGCTTCAAGGTGTAATTATAAAGACATACAACAAAAATGACACACAATTCTGTCTTAGTAATCCTTGCTATGAAATATGCATGATAATGTATTACTGAATAAAGACTTAACAACGTTCTAAGAGGCTTTGCCATTGTACCGTTATCCAAACAATTGGCAGCCTTTTCCAAATGTTATGGGAGATATTGTCTGACCTTACATCTTTGTTTTTTTTCCCTCTTAAATGTATTGTTTCAAGCTTATGGCATTGTTATTTGCCCAGAATGCCATGAAACCCTTCTTATCTGTTTGTAAGAATTCCCAATTTATTATGTAGGCTTAAATATGTTAATGTAAAAATCTGCGCTCCTTGCCGGCATTAATCATTTCATAAAATACGCATTCTTTCCCGGGAAACTGCAAATCTGGAGACCAGGAGGCATCTCCCGTCCTGACACTTCTGCAGTCACCGCCTGCAAGAATCTTGCTTCGTGCACATTCAAAATACCTTCACTCCAGAGGAAGAATGGTTTTCTTTCTGCCTCTGAAGCAGCAAATGCTCTTGACCAGTTCTCTAGCCTTTTTCTCTTTCTCCAGAAAAAGAAAAGGCCATGCCGTCTCCCTAAAGAAAGGAGGTATTTATCCTTCCACCGCCCTGTAAAAACTCGTTTTAGAGGTAGAAGTAAAACGACAAATCTGTACGTAGGTAAATACAGAGGGCTACAAGTCCTGTTTTCAGACTTTACATGCGACAACCTGCATTGCTACGTTGCATTTAAGAAAACAGAAAACAAATTCACCAGTGGGTTTTTGCCACTAACAAAATGTGCCTTATCCCAGTGATGGTGAGTTATTTTATCAAAATCCCCTGAAAAGAGATTTGTCTTTTTGGAAGTGCCGGGAACAACTGCTTCGGTACACAGGCAGCAGCTGGAGGAAAGTCAGCGAAAGGTTTCCCGGCAGCCTTTGGACCTCCCACTGCCGGCTTCTTCCCCAGCAGCTGCCTGGGTGGACGGCCTCTGTCCCCGGTGACACGCCTGGGCATCCCCGGGAGAGCACGGCAAAGTGGTCGGGTCCCAGCCGTCTCCCCCGGTCCACCCCCCCCCGAGCTCAGGGCCGTGGCACTGTAAACAGGGGGCACCCACCCAAGCTGCAGGACAATGAGCTCCCTGGAGTATTAGAGCAAATTCATCCTCAGGGTTTTCTCTTCCCATCAGCCCAAGTCACTTTTATTTGCAGCAATGATCAAGGTTACTGAGGAGGGATCGCATTTGTTTATTTGTTTGTAAACCCCGTCCAGGTATAAATGGGAAGAGACACTTGCTAGTGGCTGCTGAGAAGGGCACCCCGAACACTCAGGGGACACGCTTCCCCACCTCCTCATTGAGGACAGAGCCTGCAGCCCGAGGTGAATCTAAGTGATTTCAACCTCCCGGAAGTTAAAGCAACTTTGGAAACTGCACGGGTCAGTGTGATGCTTCCTGCCACCTTCAGAGAGAACTGTCTCTGTCTGTCCTGCCAAGTCGAAAGGTCCAGGGGAAATGTGGGCAGCACAAAATCGACATCTTAATTTTTCACCTACTCTCAGCTATTAATGAGGAGGGTGTTCCCTCCAATTCCACTCCAACTGCTACCCAAGAAGGTGATGTTTAGACTCTCTAATGCTTACTCCAACCCCACTCTCCCAGACAAGAATACTGAAAGACTTAACTGACGAAAAGTGGTTGTTGTTTTTTTTTTCTAAACTATCCTCCTGACGTTCATTAAAGTTGGTCCCACCTGTAAAGAACTGAAAGAAAATCCCAGGATATTAGAAAGAAAATGTTGTTCTTCTGTGTGGTTAATTGCTAGAATTTTCAAAATCGGCCCCATGATGGATGGCTGAGTCTTTGAAAGTCTAGCAGGGCCCTTTCTTAAAGAAAAGGGAATGAAAGTGTCCCGTGCTGTCCACATGAAGGCCTTCCCCCAGGACAATTTTTAATAGTACCTTACATGGATGAATTTTAGGGACGAAGGTTAAATTAGAATAAGCTTTGAAAGCCTGCCTAGTCAAAATAATTGTGGCTACGTTTTCATCTTTCTCAAAAATCAGAATATCAAGACTGAACTGTCCTTCGATACCTGTAACTTTCACACAGCTTCCAGTGGCTGGCTTCATCTGTTTGTTGGATTTTGAAAGATAAAATAATATATCTTCTTTCCTGAAGTCTGATCTACAGAGCGGCAGATCAAACTTTCCATGCTTTCTGAAGCTTCTGTGGGCTGGGATGGCCTTCCCTTAAACACAGTTTGCTTGCATGGAACTGCTCTCGTTGTCCCCCCAGAATAAATGTTTAACCATTTGATAATTAGCCCAACCCTACTCGTGACAAGTTGTGAATTGTTAAACTGCAGAGTGCCATCTTAATTCTTCTTTCTTGAGAGGGCTAACAATAATTTACTTGTTCTGGAGATACAAAATGATGTCAGTAATTAAGTCAAGAAAGATCTCACGTGAGCAGGTTATTTTGACAACATTGCGGTGCCTGTGATGTGGAATTTGCTGGGGGCGTTTTATGAACAAATGCAGCGTCCTGCACACAATGGTGAGGCAGCCAGGCCCTTCACAAAGTGCAACTGAGCACACACCCCAGTCAGATATCAGGATGTCGGAGCACAATTAAAAACCCGGGCGCATCCATTTCAAAATGAAATTGACTGTCATGTGATAAAATTGTTCTTTCTTCCCGATGCATCTGTTTCTCTCTGATTTAGCTGGGAATTAGTGTGAAGGCCTTCTATCCCACTGCTGGAATTAACAAAGGGCTCTTTTTGGCATTCTGGGTGTGGGCAAGGCATCTATCTAGCGAACTTGTTCGGTGCCTCAAGACTGCCTGCATGGCTTCATCCTTCTTGCATCTTTTTACATATATTTTTTGTTTGAGGTTTGGGGTTGCCAAGTGATGATTAATGACAATTTGCCCTTATTAGCAAAGGCTTCTAAAAGCAGAATGACAGTTTTCATTTTACATATTCAATCCGTCACTTTGCCAGATGAATGCAAAACCATTCACCTTTGCATATTCACTGAATTTTGCGCTGTGTGGCTCGAACGGTAAGATAAGCTTTAAATCTGCAAATTAAATATTAGGTGCCCCCATAGTAATACATTAAGCATGACTGGCTTAGGGAATGCCGGTGAGGATGTGACACAAATGATATCAATCCCATATACTTGTTCTGAGGTTTGCTCTCCCATATTTTATTGTGGAGACTAGCAGATGAAAAATATAACTGTTTGCTAATAGGACTCCCATCGTGTTCTGGGGGCTGATTTTCCGTTTTCCGTAACTCATCGTGATTACTTTTTTAGAAGCGTTCACTTTCCAGCTGATCCTCCTCTAGTTAGGCAGCATTAATGACACTTCAGTCATCCTGGCTTTCAAGCCAAGTCCTTCCACAGCGAACAGAGAGTTGACATTTCCTGACATTTTCCCAACTAATTACAGGACAAATAATTAAGCATGTTCTCGTATGTAACAAATGAAGGCAAAAGCCGTCTGTCAGGGTGGGTGATTGATGACACTCCGGGAGACTTTATCTGATGGGTCCTGCCATGCGATGGAGGGGAAGCAAATTTATTAGAATGAACAATGCAAATTCTGAGTCATCTTATCCAGTTACGCGCCAAAGCAATATCCATGTCAAGGTGAATGTGACAATGAAAGCAAAATATTTGCATTTTGTGGAGCAGGTTGAAGGGGAAATCAGAGGGAGAAGATGACAGGCCTAATTATTTTGGCTCATACAGGCTAGGACAGCTGTTTCTGGTGTCCTGAACAAGGCTGTCACAGAGGTAACTAAATAGGTCTGCATATAAGTCTGTATCCAACACTACTGAGATGTCTACCACTAATGACCAACGCTAATGTTACTGCCATCCCAGAAAAACAGAAAATGTGTCACTGTGCACCCTCTGTATGGCAGTCAACATTTCGCGACATAATTACTTGTTAGTGAATTAATTCCTATCTGTCAGTATCTATGCCAGTGTCATTTTTAGACCATTACAAAATTATGCCATCACTATAGCAACTGCAAGCACAGTTAAAAGGCAAAAGAGTTCAGATACCCAGGAAAAGTGCCTAGTTAGGCAGGAGATAATAATGTAAAATCCAAGTCCTTGCGCTCATGCCTACCATCCTAATTTTCTTTATCTGGATTACGTGTTTGATCAATGGTGATGAAACAATAATTCCAGGTTTCCAATTTTAATCCGCGATTAACATTTTCTGTAATTAAAACCTGTCTGCCGGAGCATCTCTCTGAAAGGAGGGATCTCCCCAAACTCAAGTCAATTAATTGGGTGCTAAAGAGAGCCAGGGGATGCGCGTCCCAGCCGGGAGCTGTGTGCACACGCACGTGCACGGGAGCATCACGCCGGTCGCCCCTCTCCTGCCCGTCCACAAGGAATTTCCACTGAGTCTGTATTTGGATTCTTCCCTGCTTCCTTCTGCTTTTCTTTGTGCATGGTTCCTGTGCTCTGCAGCGGCCATACTGGGCTTCCAGCCTCATCCCTGCTTAGCAATTCAAGATGCCATCACATTAGTGCAACCACTCCTCACTTTATTCAAATCAAGAACCTACAGGATTCAGATACTGTCTGCGCTGAGAACAATCAGCAACCTTTAGGACCCTAAATGCCCCTGGAGAAATACATTTTAAGACAGAGAAAGAGAGAGAGAGAAAAGATATTCTGCAACCAAAAAATTAAAGTATTTTTTTAAAAAACCCTTTGAATTTTAAATAGGAAAGTAGAAAATGTAAAATATCCTATAGAAAACTGAATCTATGGCCATTGATTTTTTTTAATTTAATTAATTAAAATGTTACCAGGCTAGGAATGAACAGCTCCACTAAGCTGCCTGCATAAATTCATCATGTTTGTCTGGAAAACAAGGTCACTTTTGTTAAGTGCGAATCTTTCACTGGTAAATCTGAAGATGTATGGCAGACATATAACTTAAAATGGCATCTTTGGACCCCCATGATTCAGTGTAAACTTTACGTAAAGAAGAGAGAATTTAAAAATCAAAAAGGTACAAATCAAGTAAGAGGTTCTTTAGACACCACATCCTTTTAATCGACACCCTAATTTTTTCCTACTGTACGGGTTTATTTTGATTACCCCCTAATGCGATGGGAAGGCAGGGCGGATTGAGATGTGTTTACATATATATTATTTAGTGGACTGTTAATGATACAGATGGGGAGAGACAGATGGGGGAGGGTAAGGACTGTGTTAATAAAAGTGCCAAAGGCAACTCTCTAAGCAGGTAAAGAAGGAATTAGACAAAGTGAGCAGCGTTCACTCCTCAGGTACATATGCATGGAGGCTGGTGCCCGTCAGGATAAAAGACATAAGTAATGTTCTGTCTCCCGATACCTTAAAGTATATTATTCATCCTCAGCTCACTAATGTTCTTTCGGCAGAATGTCGCGTCGCTTTGCCACCTGTGACATTTCGGGCAGATCACCAGCACTAAGGACATTCCTGTTAACCAGGTGAGAGCCTGACTTTCAAGGCCGTCTATTCTAAGGGAAGAAGGGAGAGGTTTGATCGGGGCTCTACTTAGCAAGGGGAAGCCAGCAGTGAATCCCGAATGGGCAGAAATCAATAATTTCCCCGGAAGGGTCTCTTCGAGCACTCCCTTCTGACAGAGACATCGACAGCGCTTAATACAAAGGCAACAAAGAATCCCAAGGTCTGTTTTGAAATAGCACCTGATTCTGCATTTTCCGTGGACAGTTCATAACTCTCAAGGCAGCAGCCTGCCTTCCTAACCCCAGGCCACCCAGCACTGAAACCAGGAGTGTGGGCCTCCATGTGTCTGAAATTTATTTTGCTTAAATTCCACGCATAATGAGTCATCCCAAACCCATCAATTTTAAGCAAAAATATCTACGATCTGTCACTTGTAGAAGAATAGTTGGCGATGGACATCAAGACAGTGGACTTGGTCATCCACTCTGATTACGCAGTGGGTTTTTAGCCATGTAAATAAAGCCATATCTTGATAGAAATTATATACAAATTTGATACAAGGCTCCAATGAGATAGTTTCTGTCTAATGATCCTAGTCAATCTAATTAATGTATTCTGCTACATTACATTTTAAGAAGTGACCATTGTGTAATACACTTTGAAATATGCACAAGCTAATGGGATAAGATACAAAAATTATTATGCTGACAGTAAATCATATTACATTCCTAATAAGCATTAACTAGATAACTAGGTCAAAGCAGTATTATCTTAATTGATTTTTCAAAAGAAACCTGACAGAAAAATGTCAATGCTCGAATATTTCTTCATGCATCATTAAAACAAGATTGGCTTTTAACAAAAGAAGAACCCTTCACAGAATTGATTCTTGCTTCGGGCTGCCTGCAAGTGAGTGTATTACATAAAAATCTATACAGGATATTAAAACAACACCGCTCTGCAAGACAGTTACAATTAAAAGCTGACACCCCCCGACGTGTCGGCTGCAGCGGGCTTGCAAGCAAATACGGGAAAGATTTCACCAGTGCGACCAATGCAGGGAAACCAGATAAATCTGCTCTTGGAGGGAAAGATACTGGTTAGGGGAGTTTCTAATTAAATCAGGACGCCCATCTCTTAACTGCTTCACAACTTCATAGTTATTAAATGCTCACACAGGATCATTGGGGAACCCCGTCTACTTTACCTGGGGTCTTTCATTGGAGTGTGGGGCTTGCGAATCTCCAGCAGAGGCTGTGGACAGGACCGTGTTACAGAGAACTGTGTTAGACAGAGGACCTAATGGTCCTCTTTTACCCCACAGGGGAGGGGAGCTGGCTCCAAAGACAATGACCACAGCCTCCTAAGGCAGTGCTTGACTCACGGTGAAGGTGAGATTGTGTTCCCAAGGGGCTGCCTCTTCGGGGGTGGGAGGCTCCTTGCACTATACTCGGCTGTGCTTTAAAGACCTTCCAGCTGGGGTGACATATTGACCTCATCTGGAAGATATCTACCTCTTCCTTCATCTCTGTGCTCTGTTTTCTCAAGCAGAGATTCAGGATCATCAGCTCAATTGGCCTGAAGTGGGTCCATGAAGCAAGATGTACCTTGGGTTTGTTGTCATCCATGAAAGATGCCCCCAGGAGATACTTATCACACACATAGTCAGGCCAGGACTCTCCAGAGGGGACACTCAGCCAGGAACACTTTCTCTGAAAAGGGACTGTGTTGGTTACAAATAATGCTTTGCTCTAAGGACATCTTTAGGCATCTTATGGCAAGTGGTTTGCTATCCATCCATGGTGAAAGCTTCAACACTTCGAGGGAAAAACAAAGGCAAAATAGATGCCATTTTGTTGCTCTTATCTTTAGGCAAGGGGTAGCTGGAAAGGAACACATGCTTCCTTAGACGACTTCTTTCTACCCTTCCAGGGGCCGTGTGCCTCCTTCTCTCTTCCTCTTTTTGCTCCTCAATTTCCAATCACTTTTGTTCACACAATTGATTCTCTGCACAGGATTAAGCCTGCACAGTGTGTGTGCATACATATGTGTGCACGCATGTGTTGGGCATGTGTGTATGTGCATGTGTGTACATATTTCTTCTCCTGTGAAGAACAGTAGTGCTCAGTGTCTGGAATGAGGTCTGAAGACGTGTGTAAAACGAACACTCTGGAGCTGAGTGTTGGCTTTATTCAAAGACGCACCGTCTTTAGATCATTGACGCAATATGATGAGCGGGTAAAGCTCTGCTGGTGACTCTTTATGAGAAGGGATTTGTGTAGATCAGGCAAACCTTGGCCATGTGTTCACTATGGTTTCGGATAATCTGATATTTTGCAGATCAGATTTCCAATCTAGCAGCTCTGTTAACTGATGGTCTAACCTACCTTCACCTTATTTCCGTAATAAAGGGCTCTGAGGACCCTCATTAACAGAAACACTGCTCGCCAGCACTGCCACGTGGCCTGGCAAGGTGTGGGCTCCCCTGAGCCTGCGGGGTGTGCTCAGAGGAAGACAGCGTCCAGGTTGGGGAGGATGAGAAAGCATGTTCAAGCCTGGCAAGCCCTGAATATCAGCCGCTTCTCCTCACCCATTTCTTCTCAAATGTCTCGAGAGATTTCGTCCTAGTAATCCAGAATAAACACGACATAATTCAATCTCTTTTAAGGGGCCCTGGCGGTCCCCCAGTACCACCTGTTTAAGGAGTGCCTCCTGAGTGCCAAGCCGAGGTCCAACAGTGAGAACAGCCTTGGGCAGAGAAAAGTGAGCCCTAGCATCTGGGAAGCTAAACCTGACCGTGGACTTCGTGACCCCAGGTGGGTTTTTTTTTTTCTGTGGAAGGTGATGGCTCTGCCAGCCAGTAGGAATGAGCCGCTGGCTCTGTCACCCCCACCCTCCTCACATCCCCAGTCCTTCCTTTCTCAGTGTCCCCACTCGCAGTCCCTGTGGGAAGAGCGTGGTAGTGAGAACAGCCCAGGACTTGGGTCCAGATGATCTGAGCTGAGATCTCACCTGGAAGAACCTGTTTTCCCATCTTTAAAAGGAAGAAAGTGGGGCTTCACTTTCAGGATTGCCAGGGAGCCAGGGATGACGTACAGAGAGTGTGGACCACATGGTTGGACCAGGACGTGATCCATCCAGTAACTTTACAATGTGGTCCAGTGACTGCGTGGATGGGGCCCCATCACCCAACTCCACAGGCAAAACCTCCCCCACCTCCAGACTCAGCTCCACCACATGGACCAGCCTCCAGCCCCTTGCTTTCCTCCTGTGTTCCTCCCAGAATACACCTCCAAAGTCTGAGCTCCCCATGTGCCCTCACACAGCCCACCAGACCTACAGGCTTCTCCTCTCTCATTTACAAACCTGCAGCAGTCCTGATCTGGTTCACACTCTGATCCAGGGAAGGCCATCCCCTAACGTCCTTATCCCTATGTTGGATTTAGTATGGATCATTTAATATTGATCATTATCTTCCCCAACACAGAATGAATTTGGGTCTAGTACAAACATCTACTCACCCTCAAGAGTCTGTCCATAGTAGCCAAGACCCAGTAGTGAAGCAATTTCAAGTACAGGGAAATTTTGATTTATATTTCTAAAGAACTTCCAGGTTTCTTAAATAAAACTATATTTTAAAAGCATGAAACAGGGGCTTCCCTGGTGGCACAGTGGTTGAGAGTACACCTGCAAATGCAGGGGACACAGGTTCGTGCCCCAGTCTGGAAAGATCCCACATGCCACGGAGCAGCTGGGCCTGTGAGCAATGGACGCTGAGCCTGCACATCCAGAGCCTGTGCTCTGCAACGGGAGAGGCCACAAGAGTGAGAGACTCATGTACCGCAAAAAAAAAAAAAAAAAAAGCATGAAACAGATCTTTCAAAGCTCTGCCAAGTTTAAATTTAGAGAATTTCCCACAAATAAAATGCAGCAGAGAAAAATCAAGTGTATTTATACTGAATTTTTTATTTATTTTGTTTTCAAATTAATACGTAGAAATATTTGCAGGTTGTTTATCCCTCAAAATATATTCCTTGAATACAGCTCAAAGGTCTTTACTTATCTTGGTTTTATTCAATCACCTTTTGAGATAGACTTTGAGAAATGTTTTAAGTACTTTGGACAGGCTGTTGAGTGGGAAAGGCCAATTAGAGAAAGTCTATACCTTGATCACCTTTCTTCAAAATGTGTGTATATTTTAATGCATATATTATACACACATATTTATCATTTTAACAGAAGGTATATCTGTGGTATTTATTGATACACTATCATTTTCAATTTCTGTCATCCACATGTAAGTTTTTTTACAGAAAACCTAGATTTCTAGTTTAATTTTGATTTAATGGAATCCTTTCTGCATGTGTGACCACGTCTTAGAAATCTTCAGGAGGTCACATACAACTACAGTTGACCTGACTTACTCTGCTGGCCCAAATGATTAATTCAATATTATAATAAAAAACAAGGCCTCTGTACACTAAGAAATTGGGTTGTGATATTACATATCTATTAAAATATATGGATAAATGATATTAACTTACAAATACCAATTGTACATGGGTTCACACTTCCATTATGGGAGAATTTTTTTTTCTAATTTTAATGAATGGTTACTATCTTCATGAAGGGGATTTAACACATCAACATGAGTTGAATAGTGCTGAAAAGTAATAATTTCCACCCAAGGCTAAGTGTTAAGGTATTTATACACATTTCTGTAATCTGAGAGCTTTAGCATAAAACAAATTAGACTGAGTGATTACTTGATAATTAATGGGTATTATCAGTTTGTTTCTTCCAAGGTATGGCTTCAAATCAGTGACAATAAATACGTGAATTATTGTTTGATGGCAATTTAATGATAAATAAACAAAGCACATTTAGAAGTATAACAAATTGAAGTGTTAATGTTTAATACACACTCCCCTCCAGTTCACTGGATACTGTGACCTGTTCCAGCCATAATGTTATAATTTCCATTTCCGTGTCTCAGGAAAGGGATGCCACAGCAGACCCAGGGAATAAATAAAACAATTTCCATCATTTGGATTTTAAGACTTTTCTGTCACATTGCAGAGAATGTTGTCCTAAAAGTCAAAACTTAATTTTGGAAAGCCTGGATTTTGAGAATTTAAGATTAAGTTTCAAAGTACTGAGGGATAAATTTTATGCAACAGACAATAGACGGCAGATTCTGACCAAAAAATGCAGTCAAAAAAAGTTGATGTCTTCTCATTCTAAATGTGAAGCATGGATGAAATACAATTAGATAGATAGATAGATACATATATACATAGATAGATAGATAGATAGACATAACAAATGACAGACTTAAAAATGAAAAACTGAAATCTCCAGACAATACAAAGTAAATTAAAATGCAAAGCCAGAAAGATAAGTGGGGGACTCTTGTGGAGTTGACCCAGGAAGACATTAGACTCCAATACAGTTCAGAGCCCAGGAGCTTGGATTTGACCCGCCCAGCAGCACAGGAGAAAAGACCATGCAAGGAAGAAAGTGTAATGGAGAATCTAGCATAAACCAGGACGATGAAAGGACCATTCATTAAATGACCAGGTTGGGGATGGGGAGGGGATAAAAACCTACAATTCACTATTTCAGGAAAACATTAAGGAAGCTCATCATTGCCTCTGGCACTACTTAGAACCACTGTCCTTCCAAGAGAAAAAATTCCCAAGGAGTCATCATGAATAAGTGGGTAGCGGGTTCAAATTTATACTATTCTTTATGTGCAAGATCCCAAAACTGATAAAGTGAAAACATGTTTCCATACTGCTACAACTCTCAGAGACCCAGGTGAACACACCATTGTCACATAAGGATTTTTCCATCATCCAAGCTGTCACTGAGGAAGAGGAAGATAAACTCACAATAAAAATTATAAAACAAACAAAAAAAATAGCTGAAAGTCAAATGATATACCAAAGTAATTAGTAGTGTCAATAAATAAGCAGCCTGAAAGAGATATACACATAAAATAAATATATTCAAAATTATTATAGATATAAGAAGGGATGGAAATATCTTGGGAAAAAAGGCCACTAAAGGGAAAGAAACAGTTTAAAAAACAGATAGAATTTCTAGAAATGAAAAATATGATATTTGATAATAAAAACATAATAAAGGCAACTCTAACTAAGTTTCTGAATGAATAAAGGTGACCAGTCCTTGGTCTCTCTGTCTATCAAAGTAAAGAAGAAATACTCTCCTAAAGAAAAAAGTAACATCATTCAGAAATTCCATAATGTTTAATTCACAGGCTCTGGTGTTCACTCAAAAGTTATCAAGAATGCAGGAAATGAACGTTATGAACAAAACCCATGAGAAAAAATTTACAAGACTCGTAAGTGACTGAGACCTTGAAGTTGTCAGTTAGGGGCTGTATGATAACTTTCAATAACATCTTCAAAAAAATTTTAAAGATAAAAATAACATCAATAAATGGAAAATTTTACTAGAAGACTGGAATCTCAAAAAAAGAGAAAGGAGAAGAAATTTTATAACTAAAAACACAGTATTGGATACTAAAACTCAGTTGATGAATTTAAAGCAGATTAAATGGAGAAAAGAGAGTTCAACAACTAAAAGATGGGTCAATGGAAGTACCTGCACTAAAACTCAGAGAAAGAGGAATAAAAAATAGAGAAAATAATAAAACTACAAACAAGACACAGTGACAAAAACTAACATACATGTAATTGGAGACTTAGAAAGAGAAAAGAGAAATGAGGCAGAAAAAAATATTTGCAGAGATAATGGCTAAACATTTTTGTCAAACTTATGAGACATATGGGTCCACATATTCAAAATATCTAAGGACAACAGGCAGGATAAATATGAAAAAATCCATACATGGGAATACCATAGGAGCACTGCCAAAAAGAACTCAGAGAGAAAAATCTTTATACAGGATCTACAGCTGACTATTCAACAGAAATGATGGAAGATATAGGGCTATGGAATTGTACATATAAATTGCTGGAGAAAAATAACTGCAGAATTAGAATTGTGCAACCAACAAAAATGACCTGCACAAATTAAAATAAATATATGTACAGATAAACATAGAAACATAGAGAACATAAAAAATTTACTACCAGTAGAAATACACAAAAAGAAATACTAAGAAGAGGTTTCTTTTGGTAAAAGAAATATGAACTGAAATGAGAGAAAAACAGAAAGGAATAAAGAATTTCAAAAAGGTCATAAATGTGATGAAATATAAATTTATATCTCTGATACAATAAAAGATAGTAATATTAATAATATATATATTGTGTGTATATATATATATATATATGATAATAAATGTTGAATTTTTAAAGTACAATCAAGAATTAAATAAGTGGTCATGTATGGGTAAGTGAGAATTAATACACTGGAGGACAGGAGAAGGAAATTACTCAGAAGGTATCCCAGAAAAATAAATAGATGGAGAGTATAAAATAGAGATTGAAAGATTAAAGAATATAGTAAAATAATGAAGACTGAGAATCTTTACATTCTCTCACCAAAGCTAGGAGAATATTAATATTTATTACTTCAATATAGTAAACTTGAGCAAAGAAACAAGAAGTGTGATAGGAAAAAGTGTTAAACACATTTGTGGATATATAGATAAATTGTTATTTATTTTAATTTATTTTAATTATTATTTATAAAATTAGCCACTTGTGAGTTAGGAAATGATATGGAAATAACATACCAAACAAAATACCTTTGAAGATGAAGAAATGATCAGTTAAACATTAAATTTTTCTTAGTAAAAAAGATAATGAATTTAATGATAAAATTAACATAAAATGATTGATTGTATACACTAAGTAAACATTTTCATTTTTTATATAAATAGAACACAAAACTTCCAAATTAACAAGAAGGGGGAAATGAATAAATAAATCCAATTTAGCATAATGGGAAATAATAAAAGTAGACCCCCAAAAAAAGAAGAAAAAAATACATGGTAAATGAAAAATTTAACATAATTTGGCAGAAATTATCCCAAATATGGTAGTAATTCAAATTAATGTAAAATAATAAATTGCCTTATTTAAGATACATATTATCAGGGAGAAACAAAAGAAAATATTTCAGTATTCTGTTTAATGATGAGGAAATAGTAAAATTAAAAGATATGTACACAGAAGATACTAACCAATAAAAGATAATAGTACTAATGCTAACCAATAAAAACAATAATAATAAAAATTTAAAAATAAGGTAATTTCTTAATGATAAAAAGATCAATTCACCAAAAAACTATAAAAATGCTTATATTATATGCACATTTAACACAGACTCAGAATATATACTGACAAAATAAATACAAGGAAAATAAAGGAACAAATCCACCATCATAATTGGTAAATTTACCAAGATATCCTGAAAATGGACAGAGCAAGCAAATAAAATTAGTTATAATAAAAGAAAAATTGAATAACAGAAAATATAAAACTTGATCAAATAAATATCCATAGAACTCTGCACTCAATGACCTGAAAATTCTCATTCACTCTTTAAATATATTCAACTTTTGAAAGCTTAATATGCAATGAATTCAAAAAAGATTTAAAAGGTCAAACATTTTTATATCAGGCTATTTTCCATCAACAAAAACTACCATTAGAAAGGAACACAAAACAATAACCAACCAAAGCATTTAGAAATTAAAATCAGGTCTTAATAATTTACATTTCAAAGAAGAAATTATAATATAAATTAGAAATAATTCAAACAATAATAGTGAAAACACATTAAGGTATACCAACATAATATTTAGCAGGAATGTTATTAACTTACATTCGTGTACTACAAAAGGATATAGAGTGAACATTAATCAACTCAAAAAGTTAGAAAAATAGGGGAATAGCAAAGTTCAAAGAAGGTGATTTTGAAAAATGAGTATAAATATAAATTAAATATAAAACATCAAGAAAAACAACATGAACAAAACCAGTCTTTTCATTAAAAGATTAATAAAAATATATAACCATTTAAATGGCTGGTAAAGAAAACATGCATATTTAAATAATATTTTGATTGTAAAGTGAAATATAACTAGAGATTTTTTTTAAACCACACAAAAATAAAATTTATGCCCTTTTAAATGCCATTGTAACATTCACACCAAAGCCAAAAAACAGTGAAAAACGTGATAACAAAATAATACCTAATTTAATAGCTTTTTAATACACCCCATATTGTTCTAAGCACTTTACTTTTATAAACTCATTTAATACTGACATCAACACAGATATAAATACTCTAATCTCCATTTTACATATGAGACAACTGAATCAGAGTGTTTGAATAATTTGCCCAAGGTCTCATACCTGGAAAAGTGAGGAAAGAAAATGCATAGCCTAATCACTCTTGTAGTATATATTCTTGCATATATTATTATAAAATATATTTTATATACAATATTATAATATGTTAATATTTTATATATCCTAATGTACTGATATTTTATATATGTATATATATATTCCCAAATAAAATGTTTGCAAATAAAATCTAACAAGATACATGGTAATCTTGAGATGGAGAAGAATCTCTTGAATGAGAAAAAAAAATTATATATATATATATATATATATATATATATATATATATATATCATAGAGGAAATAATTAATCTGGCTCTATTATAATTTGTAACTTTTTCATGACAAAAAAAACCATAACTAAAATTAAAATATAGGCTATATATTAATAAAATTTATTTTCAGACCAAAAATAATTGCATCTAGAAAATATTAAAATCTTTACAACTTTAAAACAAATATAAGCAATTTATACATGAAAAAATCTTACAAATATAAACAGATGCTCAACCTCACTCACCAGAGTAATGCAAAGTAAAACAACAATAAATAATATTTTATTCACAAATTGGCAAGAGGTGTGAGAGTTTAAATCAATGCTGGTAGGCATGTATGTGAGCAAACCCACTTTGGAATAAAGTAAAAAATGACCAAAACCTATGACCTAGCAATTCTACTTCTAGGAATTCATTCTGGATTGATGGTTTTTGAAACTTTGTTGTTGTGTTCCCATTAAAACAATTGTAAAATCCTATGTACATATTTATAATTTTTTATGATGTTTACAGTATTGTAAAAAAGTCATTTCTGTTGCATTATAAATATTAAATTTCTAAAATTAAATTGTTACACTCATTTTTAAATAAGTTTAATGAAATTCAAATATCATATGATATCCACCATCATCCACAATAAAATGCACGGAAAAACTCTCTAGTTCTCAGAAATGTTTTACTGTTTCTTTTAATCCTTGAATTTATATTTCTATTCCACTTCCCCCTAAGAAATTTATGTTAATTATTTATTTGTTGGAAATTAATCACCCCATCATATAGTACCACAAAATATATAGATGGTAAAAATTTTAAATATTCTGTACTTGTAAGGGTCTAGGTGATAAATTTACAGTAACCAGTAATCTTTAGACAAAATGATGACAATATTCAATAAAACAGAAAATGCTAATTTACCTCCAATATATTATCCTGGCATTGTTCTGTCAGAAAATAATATGGAAACTTTTATTTCCTATTTCTTTAAGTATATTCTTTTATTTATTTATTTATTTTGGTGTGGACCATTTTTAAAGTCTTTATTGAATTTTTTACAATATTGCTTCTGTTTTATGTTTTTGTTTTTTGGGGCCATGAGGCTTGTGGGATCTTAGCTCCCCAACCAGAGATCAAACCAACACCCCCTGCACTGGAAGGTAAAGTCCCAACCACTGGACCACCAGGGAAGTCCCTCCTGTTTCTTGATATTACAGAGGATGTACAGATGAGACACACATCAAGATGTGATTCTCAGGATTTTCCTGGCTGTCCAGTGGTTAAGACCCTGTGTTTCTGCTGCAGGGGGCATGGATTCAATCCCTGGTTGGGAAAGTGAGATCCCACATGCTGCATGGCACAGCATTGGGGAGGGGTATATGATTCTCATTGCCACGTATGGAGAAAATAATGGGAGACACTCACAGAAAAAGTGATTCTTCAGAGCATTCTTCTTATAAATTATACTTTTAAATTAAATATAGGATAAATGTAGGTAAATAGATGAATAGATAGATAGATAGATAGATAGATAGACAGATAGGTGATATACAAACAGACACAGACATAGGTAGACAGGGTTCAAAACCTTGCCATATGTTTTTTGCTGTGATGGTTTAAGGTTCTATACAATCTTTACTAATTTTTATTGACACAGTCAGCTGTGTTTGCATGGGAAGGCCCCAGCAGCATTGTATTCCTAACAATAATATGATGGGTAGAATGGGTAAGATTATTAAATATTGATCATCATGACTATTCTCTCTCTTACTTCAGGGACATCCAACACCCTCTTTCTAATTTTGCCTTTTGCATGAGACAATGGAAGACCCTAGTATTTCAAAGTGTTCCTTTGTTTGTTTCTCTAGAGGATTTAAATTGTAGTCATACCACAGGTACAACTGAGGATTGGAAAGAGTTACACCCTTATTTGTAAAATGGGGGAAAGAAAGTTGGAAGTGGAGCTAAGAAATCAGGAGAAGAATAAAATAGGTACAAAGAATAGTAAGGGTATATAGAAAATAAGCAGCAGATTTAAATATAGCAATACAAAAATTACATTAAATATAAATGATCTAATCTCTAAGTAAAAGACAGGGATTGTCATATCACATAAAAGAGCAATACAGTTGACCCTTGAACCACACCAGTTTGAACTGCCCAGGTCCACTTTTACATGGAGTTTTTTCAATAAATATAGTACTTGTATTTTCATTTTACTGATCTTTAACTAAGTACGGGGAAAGTTTGTGTTTGATTAGAGATCATAATATGTGGAATCAAAAGAACTAGGATTTGAGTCCTGATTCTAACCAGACTGTTTCAACATCCTGCCCTTAGGTGAGTCATTCATCAGTTTCTTTGTTTTTGTGCCAGAGATAGCAGTGCTTGGATTTTCAACTGCATGGTGGGGGTGGAAGTGTGGGTGTATGGCACCCTTCATCCACACTTTTGTTCAAGGATCATTTGTACTCAAATATTTATTCTACACAAGAAATCTACTGTAGAGCCGGAGGAAGATGGCGGAAGAGTAAGACGCGGAGATCACCTTCCTCCCCACAGATACATCAGAAATTCATCTACACGTGGAACAACTCCAACAGAACACCTACTGAATGCTGACAGAAGACCTCAGACCCCCCAAAAGGCAAGAAACTCCCCACATACCTGGGGAGGTCAAAAGAAAAAAAGAATAAACAGAGACAATAGGATATGGACGGGACCTGCACCAGTGGGAGGGAGCCGTGAAGGAGGGAAGGTTTCTACACACTACAAGCCCCTTCGCGGGCGGAGACTGCAGGTGGCAGAGGGGGAAAGCTTCGGAGTAGCGGAGGAGAGCACAGCAACAGGGGTGCGGAGGGCAAAGCGGAGAGATTTTGGCACAGAGGATCGGTGCCCTCAGGCACACACCAGCCCGAGAGGCTTGTCTGCTCGGCCACCGGGGCGGGCGGGGCTGGGAGCTGAGGCTCGGGTATCGGCTTTCAGTCGGAGCGCAGGGAGAGGTCTGGGGCTGGCGGCAGGAAGAGAGCCTGAAGGGGTTAGTGCTAGCCCGGAGGGAGTCCGGGGAAAGGGTCTGGAGCTACCGGAGAGGCAAGAGACTTTTTTCCCTTTTGTTGCCTGGTGCGCGAGGAGAGGGCATTCCCCTCCCTCCCCTCTGCCTGAGTGAGCCAGAGCCCCCGAATCAGCGGCTCCTTTAAACCCGTCCTGTCTGAGCGAAGAACGGACGCCCTCCGGCGACCTACGCGCAGAGGCGGGGCCAGGTCCAAGGCTGAGACCCGGGAGTTGTGAGAGCAGAGACAGGGAAATCTCTCTGTGCAGCCTCGGAGGCAGTGGATTAAAGCTCCACGGTCCATTTGATGTGCCCTGCGTCTGTGGAGTGCATGAATGGACAGTGAATCATCCCAAATTGAGGAAGTGGACTTTGAGGACAAGATTTAAGACGTTCCCCCCTTTTTCCTCTTTTTACAACGAATTATCCCAAATTAAGGAGGTGGACTTAGCAAGATTTCAGACTTCTCGCCCTTTTCCTCTTTTTACAACGAATTATCCCAAATCGAGGAGGTGGACTTGGAGAGCAAGATTTTTGATTTTTCCCCCTGCTCTCTTTTTGTGAATGTGTATGTGTAATCTTCTGTGTAAGATTCTCTCTGTATAGCTTTGCTTCCACCATATGTCCCAGGGTTCTATCGGTCCGTGGTTTTTTTCAATAATTACTTTTTAATTTTAATAATGCTACTATATTTCATACTTTATTCTATTTTACTTTACCTGCTGTTTCTTTTCTTCCTACCTTCCCTTCCTCCCTCCCTCCCTCCGCTCCTCCTTTCCTTCTTTCTTTTTCTTTCCTCCCTCCCTCCCTCCCACCCTTCTTCTTTCCACTTCCTTTTGCTTTCATTCCTCCCTCCCTCCCTCCTTTCTTTCCTTCTTTCTTTCCATCCTTCCTCCCTCCCTCCCTCCTTTCTTTCTTCCTTCCTTCCTTTCTTCCCTTCTTCCTTTCTTTCCCTCTCTCTTTCTTTCTTCTACTAATTCTTTCTTTCTACTTTTTCTCACTGTTATTCTGAGCCGGGTGGATGAAAGGCTGTTGGTGCTGCACCGAGGAGTCAGTGCTGTGCCTCTGAAGTGGGAGAGCCAACCTCAGGACACGGGTCCACAAGAGACCTCCCAGCTCCACATAATATCAAGCAGCGAAAATCTCCCAGGGATCTCCATCTCAACACCAGCACCCAGCTTCAGTCAACGACCAGCAAGCTACAGTGCTGGTCACCCTATGCCAAGCAACTAGCAAGGCAGGAACACAACCCCACCCATTAGCAGAGAGGCTACCTAAAAACATAATAAGGCCACAGGCACCCCAAAACACACCACCAGACATGGACCTGTCCACCAGAAAGACAAGATCGAGCCTCAACCACCAGAACACAGGCATTAGTCCCCCCAACCAGGAAGCCTACACAACCTACTGAAACAACCTTAGCCACGGGGGACAGACACCAAAAACAACGGGAACTACGAATCTGCAGCCTGCAAAAAGGAGACCCCAAACACAGTAACATAAGCAAAATGAGAAAGCAGAAAAACACACAGCAGGTGAAGGAGCAAGATAAAAACCTACCAGACCTAACAAATGAAGAGGTAATAGGCAGTCTACCTGAAAAAGAATTCAGAATAATGATAGTAAAGCTGATCCAAGATTCTATTTCCAAGATCCAAAATCTTGGAAATAGAATAGACAATATGCAAGAAACAGTTAACAAGGACCTAGAAGAACTAAAGATGAATCAAGCATCGATTAAAAACACAATAAATGAAATGAAAAATACTCTAGATGGGATCAATAGCAGAATAACTGAGGGAGAAGAACGGATAAGTGAGGTGGAAGATAAAATAGTGGAAATAACTGATGCAGAGCAAAATAAAGAAAAAAGAATGAAAAGAATAGAGGACAGTCTCAGAGACCTCTGGGACAACATTAAACGCACCAACATTCGAATTATAGGGGTTCCAGAAGAAGAAGAGAAAAAGAAAGGGACTGAGAAAATATTTGAAGAGATTATAGTTGAAAACTTCCCTAATATGGGAAAGGAAATAGTTAATCAAGTCCAGGAGGCACAGAGAGTCCCATACAGAATAAATCCAAGGAGAAATACGCCAAGACACATATTAATCAAACTGTCAAAAATTAATCACAAAGAAATCATATTAAAAGCAGCAAGGGATAAACAACAAATAACACACAAGGGAATCCCCATCAGGTTAACAGCTGATCTCTCAGCAGAAACTCTACAAGCCAGAAGGGAGTGGCAGGACATAATTAAAGTGATGAAGGAGAGAAACCTGCAACCAAGATTACTCTACCCAGCAAGGATTTCATTCAGATTTGATGGAGAAATTAAAACGTTTACAGACAAGCAAAAGCTGAGAGAGTTCAGCACCACCAAACCAGCTTTACAACAAATGCTAAAGGAACTTCTCTAGGCAAGAAACACAACAGAAGGAATATACCTACAATAACGAACCCAAAGCAATTAAGGAAATGGGAATAGAAACATACATATCAATAATTACCTTAAATGTAAATGGACTAAATGCTCCCACCAAAAGACACAGATTGGCTGAATGGATACAAAAACAAGACCCATATATATGCTGTCTACAAGAGACCCACTTCAGACCTAGAGACACATACAGATTGAAAGTAAGGGGATGGAAAAAGATTTTGCATGCAAATGGAAATCAAAAGAAAGCTGGAGTAGCAATTCTTATATCAGACAAAATAGACTTTAAAATAAAGACTATTAGAAGAGACAAAGAAGGACACTACATAACGATAAAGGGATCGATCCAAGAAGAAGATATAACAATTGTAAATATTTATGCACCCAACATAGGAGCACCTCAATACATAAGGCAAATACTAATAGCCATAAAAGGGGAAATCGACAGTAACACAATCATAGCAGGGGACTTTAACACCCCACTTTCACCAATGGACAGATCATCCAAAATGAAAATAAATAAGGAAACACAAGCTTTAAATGATACATTAAACAAGATGGACTTAGTTGATATTTATAGGACATTCCATCCAAAAACAACAGAATACACATTTTTCTCAAGTGCTCATGGAACATTCTCCAGGATAGATCATATCTTGGGTCACAAATCAAGCCTTGGTAAATTTAATAAAACTGAAATTGTATCAAGTATCTTTTCTGACCACAATGCTATGAGACTAGACATCAATTACAGTAAAAGATCTGTAAAAAATACAAACACATGGAGGCTAAACAATACACTACTCAATAACGAAGTGATCACTGAAGAAATCAAAGAGGAAATTAAAAAATACCTAGAAACAAATGACAATGGAGACACGACGACCCAAAACCTATGGGATGCAGCAAAAGCAGTTCTAAGGGGGAAGTTTATAGCAATACAATCCCACCTTAAGAAACAGGAAACATTTCGAGTAAACAACCTGACCCTGCACCTAAAGCAGTTAGAGAAAGAAGAACAAAAAACCCCCAAAGTTAGCAGAAGGAAAGAAATCATAAAGATCAGATCAGAAATAAATGAAAAAGAAATGAAGGAAACGATAGCAAAGCTCAACCAAACTAAAAGCTGGTTCTTTGAGAAAATAAACAAAATTGACAAACCATTAGCCAGACTCATCAAGAAAAGAAGGGAGAAGACTCAAATCAATAGAATTAGAAATGAAAAAGGAGAAGTAACAACTGACACTGCAGAAATACAAAAGATCATGAGAGATTACTATAAGCAACTCTATGCCAATAAAATGGACAACCTGGAAGAAATGGACAAATTCTTAGAAATGCACAACCTACCAAGACTGACTCAGGAAGAAATAGAAAATATGAATAGACCAATCACAAGCACTGAAATTGAAACTGTGATTAAAAATCTTCCATCAAACAAAAGCCCAGGACCAGATGGCTTCACAGGCGAATTCTATCAAACATTTAGAGAAGATCTAACACCCATCCTTCTCAAACTCTTCCAAACAATATCAGAGGAAGGAACACTCCCAAACTCATTCTACGAGGCCACCATCACCTTGATACCAAAACCAGGCAAGGATGTCACAAAGAAAGAAAACTACAGGCCAATATCACTGATGAACATAGATGCAAAAATCCTCAACAAAATACTAGCAAACAGAATCCAACAGCACATTAAAAGGATCATACACCATGATCAAGTGGGGTTTATTCCAGGAATGCAAGGATTCTTCAATATACGCAAATCAATCAATGTGATACACCATATTAACAAGTTGAAGGAGAAAAACCATACAATCATCTCAATAGACGCAGAGAAAGATTTCGACAAAATTCAACACCCATTTATGATAAAAACCCTGCAGAAAGTAGGCATATTGGGAGCTTTCCTCAACATAATAAAGGCCATATATGACAAACCCACAGCCAACATTGTCCTCAATGGTGAAAAACTGAAACCATTTCCACTAAGATCAGGAACAAGACAAGGCTGCCCACTCTCACCACTCTTATTCAACATAGTTTTGGAAGTTTTAGCCACAGCAATCAGAGAAGAAAAAGAAATAAAAGGAATCCAAATTGGAAAAGAAGAAGTAAAGCTGTCACTGTTTGCAGATGACATGATACTATACATAGAGAATCCTAAAGATGCTACCGAAAAACTACTAGAGCTAATCAATGAATTTGGTAAAGTAGCAGGATACAAAATTAATGCACAGGAATCTCTGGCATTCCTGTACACTAATGATGAAAAATCTGAAAATGAAATCAAGAAAACACTCCCATTTACCATTGCAACAAAAAGAATAAAATATCTAGGAATAAACCTACCTAAGGAGACAAAAGACCTGTATGCAGAAAATTATAAGACACTGATGAAAGAAATTCAAAAGGATACAAATAGATGGAGAGATATACCATGCTCCTGGATTGGAAGAATCAATATTGTGAAAATGACTCTACTACCCAAAGCAATCTACAGATTCAATGCAATCCCTATCAAACTACCACTGGCATTTTTCACAGAACTAGAACAAAAAATTTCAAAATTTGTTTGGAAAAACAAAAGACCCCGAATAGCCAAAGCAATCTTGAGAACGAAAAACGGAGCTGGAGGAATCAGGCTCCCTGACTTCAGACTATACTACAAAGCTACAGTAATTAAGACAGTGTGGTACTGGCATAAAAACAGAAAGATAGATCAGTGGATCAGGATAGAAAGCCCAGAGATAAACCCACGCACATATGGCCAACTTATCTTTGATAAAGGAGGCAGGAATGTACAGTGGAGAAAGGACAGCCTCTTCAGTAAGTGGTGCTGGGAAAACTGGACAGGGACATGTAAAAGTATGAGATTAGATCATTCCCTAACACCATACACAAAAATAAGCTCAAAATGGATTAAAGACCTAAATGTAAGGCCAAAAACTATCAAACTCTTAGAGGAAAACATAGGTAGAACACTCTATGACATAAATCACAGCAAGATCCTTTTGGACCCACCTCCTAGAGAAATGGAACTAAAAACAAAGATAAACAAATGGGACCTAATGAAACTTCAAAGCTTTTGCACAGCAAAGGAAACCATAAACAAGACCAAAAGACAACCCTCAGAATGGGAGAAAATATTTGCAAATGAAGCAACTGACAAAGGATTAATCTCCAAAATTTATAAACAGCTCATGCAGCTCAATAGCAAAAAAACAAACAACCCAATCCAAAAATGGGCAGAAGACTTAAATAGGCATTTCTCCAAAGAAGATATACAGACTGCCAACAAACACATGAAAGAATGCTCAACATCATTAATCATTAGAGAAATGCAAATCAAAACTACAATGAGATATCATCTCACACCAGTCAGAATGGCCATCATCAAGAAATCTAGAAACAATAAATGCTGGAGAGGGTGTGGAGAAAAGGGAACACTCTTGCACTGCTGGTGGGAATGTGAATTGGTACAGCCACTATGGAGAACAGTATGGAGGTTCCTTAAAAAACTAAAAATAGAACTACCATATGACCCAGCAATACCACTACTAGGCATATACCCTGAGAAAACCATAATTCAAAAAGAGACATGTACCAAAATGTTCATTGCAGCTCTATTCACAATAGCCCGGAGCTGGAAACAACCTAAGTGTCCATCATCGGATGAATGGATAAAGAAGATGTGGCACATATATACAATGGAATATTACTCAGCCATAAAAAGAAACGAAACTGAGCTATTTGTAATGAGGTGGATAGACCTAGAGTCTGTCATACAGAGTGAAGTAAGTCAGAAAGAGAAAGATAAATACTGTATGCTAACACATATATATGGAATTTAAAAAAAAAAAAAAATGTCATGAAGAACCTAGGGGTAAAACGGGAATAAAGACACAGACCTACTTGAGAATGGACTTGAGGATATGGGGAGGGGGAAGGGTAAGCTGTGACAAAGAGAAAGAGAGGCATGGACATATATACACTACCAAACGTAAGGTAGATAGATAGTGGGAAGCAGCCGCAGAGCACAGGGAGATCAGCTCGGTGCTTTGTGACCGCCTGGAGGGGTGGGATGGGGAGGGTGGGAGAGAGAGAGATGCATGAGGGAAGGGATGTGGGAACAGATGTATATGTATGACTGATTCACTTTGTTATAAAGCAGAAACTAATAAAAAAAAAAAAGAAAGAAAAGTCAACTCAAAATGAAATAAAAGGCCAGTAAAAAAAAAAAAAAAAAAAAGAAAGAAATCTACTGTAAATATGACATATAATTTAAAATTAAAAGTATGGTAAATAGATATCATGTCAACGTTAAGCATAAGTGAGTAACCTGGCTATATTAATAGCAAACAAAATACATTTGGAAAACTGAATATTAACAGGAATAAAAGAGAAATTTTTAGGGCTTCCCTGGTGGCGCAGTGGTTGGGAGTCCGCCTGCCAATGCGTGGGACACGGGTTCGTGCCCTGGTCCGGGAGGGTCCCACATGCCGTGGAGCAGCTGGGCCCATGGGCCATGGCCACTGAGCCTGCGTGTTCGGAGCCTGTGCTCTGCAACGGGAGAGGCCACAACAGTGAGAGGCCTGCATACCGCAAAAAAAAAAAAAAAAAAAAAAAAATTTTTACAAAGATAAAAAGGACAACTAATCAAGTAGACAAAACAACCATAAACAGTAGGCACCCAATAACAGCTTTGAAAAATCCATGAAGCCCTGACAGACAGAACTCAAGTGAGATATAAAGAAGTCTTTAAGTTTGTGAATTTCAATAGTCATCTTTCAGTAACAAACAGAACAAGTAGATAAAAAGCAACAATGACCCCATTAATCAACTTGGCACAATTGATAATCATGGGATATTCCACTCATTAACATTTGTATACACGTTCTTTACATATAAATGATATACTAGACTGCCAAAATTTAACTCAGTAAAGTTAAAAGAATTAAAATCATATAGATTATGTTCTTTGATTCCAAAAATTTTAATTTAAAAAGTGATAACAGAAAGATCCAGCCCTGTTCTCTGCTCTTGTCTGTTATCCACCTCCCCTATCTCTCTCTCTTCTTTATCAGGAGGGACACGCTCACCTCTGAGCCTTGGTCCAGCCCCTTAGTCTCAGTATACCAGCATCCACAGGACACCCCATCTCCCTCTGTCTTTGCTTAAGTGTCACCTTCTCCATGAGCATTTTTCTGGCCCCTACTTTACAATGGAATCCTGCCCTCCCTTGACGCTCCCTGCTTTGTTTTCTGGACCCCTGAACCCTCTGATGTACTATCCAGTTATACTCTCCGTCTGACCTCTGTTTCTGTCCACAGTAGAAAATATGCTCCATGGATGCAAGTGCATAGACTTGCCAAGGTCTTTGTCCAAAGTGGTTGCTCGCTAAGTTCTTGTTGTTGCTGTCACTGATCAGGGTGGGGGTGAAGGTAGGGAAAGACACCTTTACAGGTTTGCTGGAGAGGTGAAATGCTATGGAAAATTCATCCACCAGAATGAGATGTTCACGTCCAACAGCAAGAACACTTTCCTCTCACCAGGTTAAGCAAACCATTTTCACAAGGGTGAAGATGTTGGCACAGCGTTTTATCCCACAGTCATGGAGATTTGGTGTGAAATGTACACATGCCTTGGTGATGGGTCCAAAGTGGCCGGAGTGTCTTCCCAGTGAACTTTCTGTGGAGGTGGACTATGTGATCCCACAATCACTGCCCTAATCCCTGTCTCCTGAGCCCGCAGCCTGGAACCAGGTACAGCTCTGGGGCTGGTGCTGCTGATATGCTGTAAAATACATTATACATTCCACAAGAATTTCAGTGATTTAACTTTCAGGAGCCTGGAACATGTAACAACTTGCATCTAAAGAAAGAAATGATACACCTTCTAAATTATTTAGGTGAATTTTGTCATAAAGAAAAATATCTTTTAAATCAATTTTCAAGATTTAAATACATTTCTATGTAGGACTTTTATTGTTCAAACTGTGTAACAAGTTTGACTTTTTAAATATCATTTTATTCTATGATCTCCTCTACTTCCTAGTCTTTGTAATTGCATTTTATACTCTACCTGTTGATATATGATATTTTTTTCAAGAATTATTGTTGGTACTTGCTTTAATTGTGAATTCATAGTGGTCATTGTCACTTATGTTTAGTCATTTATTCTTTACAATAATAATACTAATAATATTATTATATATTATTATGTTATTATATAAATTTATTTTTATTATTCTGTTCTTAAGTTTGCAATTTTGATTCTTTTTACAGTTAACTGGAGTGTGCTTTCAAAGAATTTTTTCTCCAGTAATTACATAGTATTTTCTAATTCTTTACATACTTGAGAATATATATTATTTTTATATTTGAGTCATGACTCCAGCAAGTACAGATTACTTAAGGGAAAAAAAGTCCTTTATTGTTCACTTTTGTTGAGTTTTTAGACTGTCTTTACCCTCTTTCCCAAGGCCCTGGATTCATAACACCCTTGTCTTCTGTTATTATCTGGGGAGATGTCTGAGACCAGCCTGGTTTGGGCTTTACTTTTAATTTTCTCTGGAAGTTCATAGGATTTTTTTCTCTATACTTGAAAATATAAAACAGCAGAAAATGATTAGGCCTAAACATATTACTTTTCCTTTTGACACAATTATTCTGAAGATAGAAAACGTTTTTTCAATCCAGGAAAGTTTTCTAGATACTTTATTGATTATTGATGTTAATGTTATCAATACTGATATGCTGATAACGTACTCTGCTTTGTCAAGTGTGATTTCTAATAGTCACAATTACCCCCATTGTAGAAATCCTTGCTCTTTCCTTGTCATCTATTGTTTCTCAAGTCTTTGGAGTTTTTCCCTCGATATCCTGGAAGAATTTTAAGTTTATCCTTGACATTGCTGATTCAACATTCTGTCCTAGAAGCTCTCTTCTTTATGCTTTGAATAAGAATTTAATTATATTATTAATTTGGGGTTTCCTTCATTTTTTTCCTCCTTTAATTTAGATTCTCTAATGTACATTGTTCACCAGGCCTCTCTCCTCCTGTTGCATCCTGCTCTCTACCATAGTGACTATAGATTTTGTCCACTCCCAAAGGAAATGGGAAAATCAGGGGAAAGGACTCTAACATGTCCTTCTGCTACCTGCAACAAACCAATTTTAGAAGTGGCTGTTTCTCTCCAATTTTGTGAGAATACTGCCTGCCCACTGTAGGGAGCACATGTTGACCACTTATTGAGTTTGTTCCTCTTTGAACATCAGTAGGTGGATTGAAGACTGTCTTCTGCTCACCTGCAGGGGGCGTGGTGCACACTCTGCCCCCTCTGTCCACTGGGCGGGCTCCACACTTCACATATAACTAAGAACCCAAACCAGTTTCAGTGCCTTAAAGGTGTTCTCTCCACTGGGGACCCTGATGGCTTGAAGTGAAATCTATTCCTATTCCAACGTGTTTTTCTTACAACCCTGGAGAATCGTGTATGTGTACACATAGTACACAAAGAACCACGCCTTCCTCTGCCTCACCCAACGGTGTGCAAGGCAAGACTGATCGCATCCTGTATACACACATGCTGTGCTGGTCTTGGGGGGCGGGGGGTGGAGAGCAGGACCCAGACTGCTCCAGGACACAGTCCTGGGAGAAAAGAGGGGTGGGCAGCCTCCTGTCTTCTGGGCAGGGCCATGTCCAGGAATCAGGTTTCAGAGGAGGTGTTTGGATAAGCATATCCCTCCAGGCTGCTCTGGGCAAGAAGGTGAGATCTTTGTTTGGGACAGGATGTCACAAATCCATCAAATCCATGCAGCTAATGACACAAGAATGGAAATCCATGCAGAATGGGTTTACAGTCTCCCTTTGTTTTAACTGTCTCCTTCTGTATCATCTTGATGACTTCAGTGGCATTTTAGAAAAGAGAACATCAGGCTCTGATAGATAAACACCAAATTTACTCAACTTCTTTCTTCTTATTATTATTTTTTTATTTTTTCCTAATAGCAGCAAAAACTTTTGGAGGAGCCTGTATTTGATTAAATAGATCAACCCATCATTTCCCAGGTTACTACCCTGACTTTATTTCTTGTGAATAAAACAACCAGAAAAAAATTGAAATCATTATTGCCAATGCACAAAAATGGAAATGCATTTTCTAATCAAATGTGCTGCAACTTTGGAGAATTGTTTTTTACTGTTTAACCCCTGGATGCAGCACCACCTTCCCTCCCATCAATTACCCCACTCCCAGCACACCTCCTGACCAACTGTCCCCTTTCTTGATGGTGCACCAGCCAAGGCCACCCACCACTAAGACCCTTAATCTCTCCCAGACACAGTCCACCAACAGGATTTCTGTCTTCTTATAAGAGTGTCCTAAGAATCAAAAATAAACTCATGATGCCAGATCACACATACTGTTTTGTTGTTTTGTTTTGTTTTGGAAGTCCATGTATTACTTCCAAGTATGCAAATATGTTGGATTTCTGATAATCCAGGACTTTGTGTTGGTACAAATAAGAACATCTCCCACTTGAAGCCCACAGTTTGGCAGCAGAGGCTGCTGAGAACCTGGTGCTCCAATGATAAAGCAGAGTATGTGCCCTGACAGCCAACTCTCATAGCAGGAACTTCTGAAATTTTAATTTTCCCTTTAAAATTATTGACTCAAGGGCTTCCCTGGTGGCACAGTGGTTGAGAGTCTGCCTGCCAATGCAGGGGACATGGGCTTGTGCCCCGGTCTGGGAAGATCCTACATGCCGCGGAGCGGCTAGGCCCGTGAGCCATGGCCGCTGAGCCTGCGTGTCCGGAGCCTGTGCTCCGCAACAGGAGAGGCCTGCGTACCGCAAAAATAAATAAAATAAAATAAAATAAAATAAAATAAAATAATTTACTCATTGTTTTAATCTCCTCTGTTTAATTTTCTCTTGGAAATGCAGAACCATCCTGTGTTAAAATACATCTCCTTGAAGCCTCAGTTGTGGAGTGTTTGGCTATTAGTGTGGAGCAAGAAGAAATTTCTATCCAACTGTAAAAAATTATATATGTACATATATGAACAAGATTTTCACAAAATTGCTTACACTACTTTAATTTGTGTAATATCTATGTGCAGAAGTTAAGTCATAATTCTATATGTATATATTTAAGGGAATATTATTGAATCCTTCTTACAAACTAATTGTTGTAAACCAAAGTATTTATTTTAAAAATATGATTCTCAAGATATATATGTACAGTGAAGTGTATTTTGTAGAAATCAAAAAGTGAAAATTTACCCCCCCAAAATATATAGTAATTATAAATATTTATCTACTTATTGAGATAATAAAATGTACGACTTCATTTATCAGCAATGTATGTACATATGTATGTATTTATTATTTAGCCAAGTCAAACATCATAACAACTTTTGAAACTAGTTTTTGGTAATTTATTATAATTCCAGACTTGTTTCCCCAATGTGACCAGATGATTTTGCTGTTAATGTAGAGGCGAACACATAGCTCCACATTCCCGGTGTGGCTAGGCATCTGTGTCCCCCGCGGTCACCATGTTTGGTCGAGGCCCAAGAAAAACCTAGCACTTGGTGCCTTTTTCCAAAAGCGACATCCTGGTTTGGGGAGGAATATTTTTGAGTTAGATTACCTGCGTGGATGACCCCATTTTTGCCCTTCCCTGTATGCATGCCCTGCAAGTCCTCCATGAAAAAGTGGAGATCATTTCACTGCTCCTGGATTCTGAGTTCAGTGTGTGGGTTGCTTCAGCTGATGGGATGTAGGTGTAATAGATGCAGAGGCTTGCAAAGCACCAGGGGTGTGGGAGTGGGGATTTTGGCTTCCTCTTTGCTCCCTGCAGTAAGGACACTACCAGTCTGGCCAGCTGGAGGATAACACACATGCAGCAGAGCTGAATCACCCATGTCCCAGCCAGACCATCCTAGATCAGCCCGCTGGTGGGCAAGCACAGCCCCAAAATTGCAAAACCACCTAAGCACGTGCCCCTGACCACCGATGGCCATGCCAGTGAGGTCAGCATTCCCTAGGCTAGTCTGACTCAGGACCAAGTCGGTGTTTGCCTGTCTGCCCCGAGAGTCTGTAGGCTGTGTAGCACCATCGTGTAGAGATGACTGGTACACCCCATCCCCCAGCTGCAGAGTCCTGGGGAGACTGTCTGTCACTCTGCGACGGCACACAAGTCAGGTCCCCAGATGCTCTCCTCGCAAGGACTTGAGTCCTGGGTGGAGTCTGCAAGAGCAGTAAATGCAGTCGGGCTGTCTCTCACAGGAACCAGCCCCAGTGATGCTGTTTGTGAGCAGCTGCTCCCTGAGAGTCAGTCTCTGCCCCAGATCCTACCCTTCAAGTTGGGCTCTTCCATGAGACAACTGCTTCTCTTCTAGCAGGTCCTCTGTAGGTTTTCGTGGCCACTGTCTGTTCATTTGCTAACATCACAAGAAATCTGAGTGTGGCTTCTGTGTCATGTATGGTTCTAAGACCTGGGGACACAGGATGAGTGGGAGTGAGAAGGGGCCAGGTGTCCACAGAAGAAAGTCAGAAGCAGGTAGGACTCTCACCCAGTGCCTGAGATTGAACATTAACCCCACCGCAATAGATAACTCTGGAAAAATTACTTCTTCCCTCTTAATCTCAGTGTTCTCATTGGTAAAGTGGGGTTGATAACAGTACTGATTTTAGAAAATTGCTTGAGGACTCAATGAGAAAATATATGCAAACCACTCAGCACGATGCCCAGTTATCATAACTTCTCCTTCTCTTCCTGCAGACTAAGGGAGAAGAAAGCAATTCAACAAGCAGCTATATTTTATCATAAGGATGAGGGCAGCGGGCTTATCACTGGGACCAAGAAAACATGTGACACAAGACGTCTATCCTATGTTTTGGAGATCTAGGAAGATGTCAGGGAGGAAGTGGCATCCATCCCGGAAACCAAAGGATAGTGTGGGCATTAGTGAGGGCAAAGTGTGGGGAGGAGCAAAAACTGTTTCTGCCAGACATATTCAAAAGTGGGAGGAGATTGAACCTGGAAGAACAGAATGAAATTTGGCTGCTTCCTGGCGGGTTGGAGAGGCACAGGTAAGGGCAGAGGGAGCGGTGGGGACATTAAGGGGCAGAGTTAGCCAGAGGAAATGTCACGAAGAGTCTTGGGGACCTGTTATGGTCAGGATTCTGTGCTTAGAAAAAAGAGAAACATGGGGAAGGGTGACATGACTAGACATGATGCTGAGCATGATGGCTCTGTCACAGTGGAGCAGGCATTGGAGGCCAGTGAAGCATGAGAGAGAAAGGCATGTGGAAGTCTGGTGTGGGGACCCAAGCAAACTGGGATGGACTCCTTGACTGGGATAGGGCTTTGGGGATGGAGGAAAACAGACAGCATGGGGACACACTACTACGGATTTGTGGTGATAGGCTGAATGGGGTACTATAGAAAGAGAGAGTTATGGTTTGAAAGGCCAGTTAGGAAAAGGAGAAACAGCACATTGAGGGTGGGGTGGGGTGGGGATTTTGAGTCGGGCTTTGGACTCTTTGACTCTGTGATGCTCTTGTGGGGCATCTAAGAAGGAGTGGCAGGAGGCACCTGGATCCGTGGGTTTGGAGCTCAAGAAGGAGCCTGCACTGGTCGTGGAGAGCCTGGGTCCTTGGGCTGTGAATAGAGTCAGGCGTCACGAAGCGGGGGCAAAACTATGGGAGAATCCAGGGGTGATGAGGGCTGGGCAGACCGTCTGACCCACACGCCCCACACCGATCACTGGGCAGCTCTCCCCTCGCCTGAAGGGGGACTCCCCTCTTCCTTCCTGTGCCTGCAGTGGTTTTGGGAAATGGTCTGTGAGCCTGTGAAACTTGTGCACAGAGCAGGTGTCCTTCAAGAGCAGCCTGAGGGCTTCCCATGTTACGTGCAGGACAGTCACCTCTCGGTGCCGTGATCCCTGTACATCTGTGCATAAAATGTTCACATTTGCTTTCTGACTCTTGGTCACGCTCTCTACCAGTGAATCTGTTAGTGCTGTGGGTTTCCAGTAAAGTGAAATTGTATTGTGATGTTTCTATATTGCAGAGGAGAAACATAGGTTAAGAGAAGAGCGAGCATATTCTCACAGTGTTTGCAGGACTGATGGAAGAAGATCACCTGCAGAAGGTTCTCCTGTCTAAAGTGATCTGAATTCATTCTCTCTCTGCAAATGGCGATTGACTCGAGCCAATGCCGTAACTATTTACTGAACCACTTCTGTCTCCATCTCTGCTGCTGATGCTCGGGAGACTGGAGCCACACATCCGATGACATCTATAAAAGATAAGAAATCTATCCATCACCGCGTCTGTAATCCTCAGTCTATATTGAGTGAAGGCAAGGTTGTGTTCCATAAGATAAATCTCAAAAGCTAAAAAAAAAAAAAAAAAATTATCATCAAAAGCTTAGCTCCTGAAAGCCTCACTCTTGAAAATATGGTTCTATCAACTCTGCATTAATGTAATCATTCTATGTATAGAGGGTACACAAACACACACACAATATCTAACAGCTTATTTATTCCAAATACAGTGGCTTTTTAATTTTAAAATCTTTATCATAGCTAATATTTTTCAAGTCCTGATTTTGTGCCAGACTTGAGAAATGCCTTCTGTACTTTGACGCATTTAACAGTCAATTGTTTTTTTTTGTTTGTTTGTTTTTTTCAGTACGCGGGCCTCTCACTGTTGTGGCCTCTCCCGTTGTGGAGCACAGGCTCTGGACGCGCAGGCTCAGTGGCCATGGCTCACAGACCCAGCCGCTCCGCGGCATGTGGGATCTTCCTGGACCAGGGCACGAACACGTGTCCCCTGCATTGGTGGACTCTCAACCACTGCGCCACCAGGGAAGCCCAACTGTCAGATATTTTGGATGTGGGTGTTCACATTTCACAGATGAGGAGGAGTTAAGAAATGTACCCAGAGTCACATGAATTATCTCAGGAGTGATGGAGCAGCCAGCATTTCATCTTGGGAACACCGTAAGTTTCTCAAACCCAGAACATCTGAAACCAATCCTATACCCCTCCCTGGAGGAGAGGAGAGGTCCATACCCCCAACCTCCTTATTCAAATGATAGATACCCCACCCCTCAGCCAGAGAGAGAGGAAAGCCTTGGCACCAGCCAGAATTTACACATCTTTTGGGTCCCAGCAGGTCCCAAGCCTGGGTCCAGAGGACAATCCATAATCACCCCTTAATTCCATGGCTCCATCGATTGAGTGGAATCCATTGCTCTCTTAGTGACAGGGCATGGTGTAGGGAGAACGACCAGCCCATCAATTCCATTACACACTTCCAGCCCATTTGCATCCTACAGACAGTACAGCACCTAAACGAGCATCACCAATGGAAAGAGAAGCAAAGCCTAATTCTGAACCTGAACATAGATCGTAAGCTCCCCCCTCCTCTCCTCTTCATCTTACTAATGCAGAAAATGTGCTTCAATTAATCAAAGCTATTTATTACAGGATGACTTGATTCCAGGCCACCTGGGCAGAGGTGCCCACTGACCTGCAGGGACTGGGTTCCCTGAGTTAACATGGAGACTGCATGTCAGCAGGTCCAGGCTGGGTCAACTTGGCGGCCAGGTGTGCTGGGCCCTCAGGACAGATCTGCTCTCCCAGGGAAAACTCTTGCATGTCTCTCCAGGCGAAGGCAGTCGGATCCCCTCACTCTCTGCCCCCAGTCATCCTCCTTTTGCAGCCACTGCAAGTTCCATGCTACCCACCACAGACCAGGGTCCCGGCAAGCTGTCCACACTGGGTACCTCTCCACCTGCGTGCACACAACACCCTGTGGGCAAAGAGTGGCTGGCAGACTCTGCTATTAAAGATGGCCATGAGATCAGACTCACATCATCTCAAAATAAAATCTTGTTACATTTATCCATGAAGGGTAAGAGTTCTTATGTACTTTGGATATAATTCCAACTGTTGTAAATTTTTGGGTAGTAGATTTCAAAAACTTAATTTTCAAAGTTGTGTACCTATTTGTGCAAAGCAAATTTCTCCTTAATAACAATCAATAATCTGAAAAACTCATCACCAGTCCGTGAAAATAAAGTATGGGTAGGCATTTCAAGCAAGAAACTTGATTTTAAAAATATGTTTGTCGAAAATAACAACAGGAGCGCTTCAAGATGGTGAAGGAGTAAGACATGGAGATCACCTTCCTCCCCACAAATACATCAGAAATACATCAGAAATACATCTACATGTGGAATAACTCCTACAGAACACCCACTGAACGCTGGCAGAAGACCTCAGACTTCCCAAAAGGCAAGAAACTCCCCACGTGCCTGGGTAGGGCAAAAGAAAAAAGGAAAAACAGAGAAAAAAGAATAAGGATGGGACCCACACCTCGGGGAGGGAGCTGTGAAGGAGGAAAGGTTTCCACACACTAGGAAGCCCCTTCACTAGCAGAGACTGGGGGAGGCGGGGGTCAGGCAGGTGGAAGCTTCAGAGGCACAGAGGAGAGCACAGCAAAATTGTTTCAGAGGACAAAGTGGAGAGATTCTCACACAGTGGATCGCTGCTGACCAGCACTCACCAGCCCGAGAGGCTTGTCTGCTCACCCACCAGGACAGGTGGGGGCTGCGAGCTGAAGCTCAACCTTTGGACCTCAGACCCCAGGGAGAGGACTGGGGTTGGCTGCGTGAACACAGCCTGAAGGGAGCTAGTGTGCCACAGCTAGCTGGGAGGGAGTCCGGAAAAAAGTCTGGACCTGCTGAAGAGGCGAGAGACCATTGTTTCAGGATACGCGAGGAGAGGGAGTTCAGAGCACTGCCTAAATGAGCTCCAGAGAAGGGCGTGAGCCACGGCTATCACTGCAGACACCAGAGATAGGCATGAGATGCTAAGGCTGCTGCTGCAGCCACCAAGAAGCCTGTGGGCAAGCAGAGGTCACTATCTACGCCTCCCCTCCAGGGGGCCTGTGCAGCCCACCACTGCCAGGGTCCCATGATCCAGGGACAACTTCCCCGGAAGAATACACAACACACCTCACACTGTTGCAATGTCATGCCAGCCTCTGCCGCTTCAGGCTTGCCCCACATTCCGTTCCCCTCCCTCTCCCCAGCCTGAGTGAGGCAGAACCCCCTAATCAGCTGCTACTTTAACCCCATATTCTCTGAGCAAAGAACAGATGCCCTCAGTCAACCTACATGCAGAGATAGGGCCAAATCCAAAGCTGAACCCCAGGAGATGTGCCAACAAATAAGACAAAGAGAAATCTCTCCCAGTAGCCTCAGTAGCAGCAGATTAAATCTCTAACAATCAGCTTGATGTACCTGCATCGGTGGGATACCTTAATAGACAATGAATCATCCCAAATTTGAGGTGGTGGACTTTGTGTGAATTTCTCTGTAGAGTGTTGCTTTTACCATTTGTCTTAGGGTTCTGTCTGTCCGTTTTTTTTTGGGGGGGGATAGTTTTTTTTAGCACTTGTTAGCATTAGTGGATTTGTTTTTTGGTTTGGTTGCTCTCTTCTTTCTTTCTTTTATTACTTTTTAATTTTTCTTTATTTTTTGTTTTTTATTTTAATAACTTTTTGATTTAATTTAATTTCGTTCTTTCTCTCTCTCTTTATTTATTTATTTATTTTTGCGTTACGTGGGGCTCTCATTGTTGTGGCCTCTCCCATTGCGGAGCACAAGCTGTGACATGCAGGCTCAGCGGCCATGGCTCACGGGCCCAGCCACTCCACAGCATGTGGGATCTTCCCAGACCGGGGCACGAACCCGTGTCCCCTGCATCAGCAGGTGGACTCTCAACCACTGCACCACCAGGGAAGCCCTCTCTCTCTTTTTTTCTCCCATTTCTTCTGAACCATGTGGCTGACAGTGGTGCTCCGGCTGGGTGTCAGTCCTGTGCCCATGAGGTGGGAGAGCTGAGTTCAGGATATTGGCCCATCAGAGACCTCCTGGGTCCACATAGTATCAAACAACAAAAGCTCTCCCAGAGATCTCCATCTCACTGCTAAGACCCAGCTCCACTCAACGACCAGAAAGCTCCAGTGCTGGACACCCATGCCAAAAATTAGCAAGACAGGAACACAACCTCATCCATTAGCACAGAGGCTGCCTAAAATCATAATAAGGTCACAGACACCCCAAAACACACCACTGGACGTGGTCTTGCCCACCAGAGAGACAAGATCCAGCCTCATCCACCAGAACACAGGCACCAGTCCCCTCCACCAGGAAGCCTACAAAAACCACTGAAACAACCTTAGCTACTGGGGACAGACACCAAAAACAACGGGAAATATGAACCTGCAGCCTGGGAAAAGGAGACACAAAACACAGTAAGTTAAATAAAATGAGAAGTCAGAGAAACACACAGAAGATGAAGGAGCAAGGTAAAAAACCACCAGACCAAACAAATTAAGAGGAAATAGGCAGTCTACCTGAAAATGAATTCAGAGAAATTATAGTAAAGATGACTCAAAATCTTGGAAATAGAATGGAGAAAGTACAATAAACGTTTAACAAGGACCTAGAAGAACTAAAGAGCAAACAAACACTGATGAACAACACAATAAATGAAATTAAAAATTCTCTAGAAGGAATCAATAGCAGAATAACTGAGGGAGAATGGATAAGTGACCTGGAAGATAAAATAATGGAAATAATAATCACAGAACAGAATAAAGAAAAATGAATGAAAAGAATTAAGGGAAGTCTCAGAGACCTCTGGGGCAACATTAAACGTGCCAATATTCAAATTATAGGGGGTCCCAGAAGAAGAGAAAAAGAAAGGGACTGAGAAAATATTTGAAGAGTTTATAGTTGAAAACTTCCCTAATATGGGAAAGGAAATAGTCAATCAAGTCCAGGAAGTGCAGAGAGTCCCATACAGGATAAATCCAAGGAGAAACAAGCCAAGACACATATTAATCAAATTATCAAAAGTTAAATACAAAGAAAAAATATTAAAAGCAGCAAGGGAAAAGCAACAAATAACATACAAGGGAATCCCAATAAGATTAACAGCTGATCTTTCAGCAGAAACTCTGCAAGTCAGAAGGGAGTGGCAGGACATATTTAAAGTGATGAAGGAGAAAAACCTGCAACCAAGATTACTCTGCCCAGCAAGGATCTCATTCAGATTTGATGGAGAAATTAAAACCTTTACAGACAGGCAAAAGCTGAGAGAGTTCAGCACCACCAAACCAGCTTTACAACAAATGCTAAAAGAACTTCTCTAGGCAAGAAACACAAGAGAAGGAAAAGACCTACAATAACGAACCCAAAACAATTAAGAAAATGGTAATAGGAACATACATATCGATAATTACCTTAAACGTAAATGGATTAAATGATCCAACCAAAAGACACAGACTGGCTGAATTGATACAAAAACAAGACCCATGTATATGAGGTCTACAAGGGACCCACTTCAGACCTAGGGAAACATACAGACTGAAAGCGAGGGGATGGAAAAGGATATTCCATACAAAGGGAAAACAAAAGAAAGCTGGAGTAGCAATTCTCATATCAGACAAAATAGATGTTAAAATAAAGCCTATTACAAGAGACAAAGAAGAACACTACATAATAATCAAGGGATCAAAACAAGAAGAAGATATAACAATTGTAAATATTTATGCACCCAACATAGGAGCACCTCAATGCATAAGGCAAATGGTAACAGCCATAAAAAGGGAAATCAACAGTAACACAATCATAGTAGGGGACTTTAACACCCCACTTTTACCAATGGACAGATCATCCAAAACGCAAATAAATAAGGAAACACAAGCTTTAAATGATACATTAAACAAAATGGACTTAATTGATATTTATCAGACAGTCCATCCAAAAACTACCGAATACACTTTCTTCTCAAGTGCTGATGGAACATTCTCCAGGATAGATCATATCTTGGGTCACAAATCAAGCCTTGGTAAATTTAGGAAAATTGAAATCGTATCCAGTATCTTTTAGGACAACAACACTATGAGACAAGGTATCAATTACAGGAAAAAATCTGTAAAATATACAAACACATGAAGGCTAAACACTACACTATTAAATAACCAAGAGATCACTGAAGAAATCAAAAAGGAAATTTAAAAAAATATACCTGGAAACAAATGACAGTGAAAACACGATGACCCAAAACCTATGGGATGCATCAAAAGCAGTTCTAAGAGGGAAGTTTATAGCAATGCAATCCTACCTCAAAAAATAAGAAACATCTCAAATAAACAACCTAACCTTACACCTAAAGCAATTAGAGACAGAGAAAAAAAAAAAAAAACCCAAAGTTAGCAGAAGGAAAGAAATCATAAAGATCACAGTAGAAATAAATGAAAAAGAAATGAAGGAAACAATAACAAAGATGATTAAAACTAAAAGCTGATTCTTTGAGAAGATAAACAAAATTGATAAAGCATTAGCCAGATTCGTCAAGAAAAAAAAGGAGAAGACTCAAATCAATAGAATTAGAAATGAAAAAGGAGAAGTAACAGCTGACACTGCAGAAATACAAAGGATCAAGAGAGATTACTACAAGCAACTCTATGCCAATAAAATGGACAACCTGGAAGAAATGGAAAAATTCTTAGAAAAGCACAACCTTCTGAGACGGAACCAGAAAGAAATAGAAATATAAACAGACAAATCACAAGCACTGAAATTGAGACTGTGATTAAAAATCTTCCAACAAACAAAAGCCCAGGACCAGATGGCTTCACAGGCGAATTCTATCAAATATTTAGAGAAAAGCTAACACCTATCGTTCTCAAACTCTTCCAAAATATAGCAGAGGGAGGAACATTCCCAAACTCATTCTATGAGGCCACCACCACACTGATAGAAAAAGCAGACAAAATGTCACAAAGAAAGAAAACTACAGGCCAATATCACTGATGAACATAGATGCAAAAATCCTCAACAGAATACTAGCAAACAGAATCCAACAGCACATTAAAAGGATCATACACCATGATCAAGTGGAGTTTATCCCAAGAATGCAAGTATTCTTCAATATACGCAAATCAATCAATGTGATAAAGCATATTAACAAGTTGAAGGAGAAAAAACATATGATTATCTAAATAGATGCAGAGAAAGCTTTTGACAAAATTCAACACCAATTTATGATAAAAAACCCTCCAGAGGGCTTTCCTGGTGGCGCAGTGGTTGAGAGTCCGCCTGCCGATTCAGGGGACATGGGTTCCTGCCCTGGTCCGGGAAGATCCCACATGAAGCAGAGCGGTTAGGCCCATGAGCCATGGCCGCTGAGCCTGCGCGTCTGGAGCCTGTGCTCCGCAACGGGAGAGGCCACAACAGTGAGAGGCCCGCGTACCGCAAAAAAAAAACAAAAAACAAAAAAAAACCTCCAGAAAGCAGGCGTAGAGGGAACTTACCTCAACATAATAAAAGCCATATATGAAAAACCCACAGCCTACATCATCCTCAATGGTGAAAAACTGAAACCATTTCCTCTAAATTCAGGAACAAGAGAAGGTTGTCCATTCTCACCACTATTATTCAGCATAGTTTTGGAAGTTTTAGCCACACTGCAATCAGAGGAGAAAAAGAAATAAAAGGAATCAAATCAGAAGAGAAGAAATAAAGCTGTCACTGTTTGCAGATGACACGACACTATACATAGAGAATCCTAAAGATGCTACCAGAAAACTACTAGAGCTAATCAATGAATTTGGTAAAGTAGCAGGATACAAAATCAATGCACAGAAATCTCTTGCATTCCTATACACTAATGATGAAAAATCTGAAAGAGAAATTAAGGAAACACTCCCATTTACCACTGCAACAAGATGAATAAAATACCTAGGAATAAACCTACCTAAGGAGACAAAAGACCTGTATGAAGAAAACTATAAGACACTGATGAAAGAAATTAAAGATGATACAAACAGATGGAGAGATATACCATGTTGTTGGATTGTAAGAATCAACATTGGGAAAATGACTATACTACCCAAAGTAATCTACAGATTCAATGCAATACCTATCAAACTACCAATGGCATTTTTCACAGAACTAGAACAAAAACTTTCACAATTTGTATGGAAAGGCAAAAGACCCCGAATAGCCAAAGCAACCTTGAGACAGAAAAACGGAGCTGGAACAATCAGGCTCCTGGACTTCAGGCTATACTACAAACGTATAGTAATCAAGACATTATGGTACTGGCACAAAACAGAAATATAGATCAATGGAACAGGATAGAAAGGCCAGAGATAAACCCACGCACCTATGGTCAACTAAGCTATGATAAAGGAAGCAAGAATATACAATGAAGAAAACAGAGTCTCTTCAATAAGTGGTGCTGGGAAAACTGGACAGCTACAAGTAAAAGAATGAAAGTAGAACACGACCTAACACCATACACAAAAATAAACTCAAAATGGATTAAAGACCTAAACGTAAGTTCAGACACTATTAAACTCTTAGAGGAAAACATGGGCAGAACACTATGACATAAATCACAGTAAGGTCCTTTTTGACCCACCTCCTAGAGAAATGGAAATAAAAACAAAAATAAACAAATGGGACCTAATGAAACTTAAAAGCTTTTGCACAGCAAAGGAAACCATAAACAAGACCAAAAGACTACCCTCAGAATGGGAGAAAATATTTGCAAATGAAGCAACTGACAAAGGATTAATCTCCAAAATTTACAAGCAGCTCATGCAGCTCAATATCAAAAAAACAAAAAACCCAATCCAAAATTGGGCCAAAGACCTAAATAGACATTTCTCCAAAGAAGATATACAGATTCCCAACAAACACATGAAAGGATGCTCAACGTCACTAATCATTAGAGAAATGCAAATCAAAAGTACAGTGAGAGGGCCTCCCTGGTGGCGCAGTGGTTGAGAGTCCGCCTGCCGATGCAGGGGATACGGGTTCGTGCCCCGGTCTGGGAGGATCCCATATGCCGCGGAGCGGCTGGGCCTGTGAGCCATGGCTGCTGAGCCTGCGCATCCGGAGCCTGTGCTCCGCAACGGGAGAGGCCACAACAGTGAGAGGCCCGCGTACCACAAAAAAAAAAAAAAAAAAAAAAAAAAAAAAAAAAAAAAAAAAAGTACAGTGAGATATCACCTCACACCAGTCAGAATGGCCGTCATCAAAAAATCTACAAATAATAAATGCTGGAGAGGGTGTGGAGAAAAGGGAAACCTCTTTCACTGTTGGTGGGAATGTAAACTGATACAACCACTATGGAGAACAGTATGGAGGTTCCTTAAGAAAACTAACAATAGAACTACTGTACGACCCAGCAATCCTACTGCTGGGCATATACCCTGAGAAAACCATAATTCAGAAAGAGTCATGTACCACAATATTCACTGTAGATCTATTTACAATAGCCAGGACATGAAAGCCACCTACGTGTCCATTGACAGATTAATGGATAAAGAAGATGTGGAACATATATACAATAGAATATTACTCAGCCATAAAATAAACGAAATTGAGTTATTTATAGTGAGGTGGATGGACCTACAGACTGTCATACAGAGTAGAGTAAGTCAGAAAGAGAAAAACAAATACCGTATGCTAACACATATGTATGGCATTAAAAAAAAAAAAAAACGGTTCTGAAGAACCTAGGGGCAGGACAGGAATAAAGACGCAGATGTAGAGAATGGACTTGAGGACACAGGGAGGGGGAAGGGTAAGCTGGAACGAAATGAGAGAGTGACATGGACATATGTACACTACCAAATGTAAAATAGATAGCTAGTGGGCAGCAGCCGCATAGCACAGGGAGATCAGCTCGGTGCTTTGTGACCACCTAGAAGGGTGGGATAAGGAGGGTGGGAGGGAGACACAAGAGGGAGGAGATATGGGGATATATGTATATGTGTAGCTGATTCACTTTGTTATAAAGCAGAAACTAACACCCCATTGTAAAGCAATTATACTCCAATAAAGATGTTAAGAAACAAAAAGTCAAACCCATAGAAACAGAGTAGAAAAGTGGTTGTCAGGGGCTAGGGAGGTTGGGGGAGGGACGAAAGATTGACAGGTGTCCAGCTCCTAGTTCTATGCCTCAAGAAAAGACTTTCCCAGCCTTTCTGCATTGACGTGAGCCTTTTCTTCCTCTCAGAGGAATGATGAGGGTTTTTGTTCTCCGTGATGGAAAAGGAGGCATTCCCTGTTGAGGTGAATGTCTTAGGTTTGGGTTCCATCAAAAACAGAGCCTGAGCCAGGGACCTGGGTGAGGTCATTTGTTTGGGCTGTTGTCCTAAGAAGCTTGTGTTAAGTGAGTCAGGAAGAAAGGGAAAGGCACAAAGGTGACTTCAGTCTCACTGGCAACTCTTTCAGCATCCTTGTGGAATGAGTTATCAGTTGGGATTAACATATACACACTACTGTATATGAAATAGATAAGTAACTAGGACCTACTGTAGAGCATAGGGAACTCTACTCAATATTCTGTAATCTTAGGAAAAGAATCTGAAATATTATAATATGGGAGAAGAATAATAACCTATATGGGAGAAGAATCTGAATAGATGTATGTATATGTATAACTGATTCACTTTGCTGTACACCTGAAAGTAACACAACATTGTAAATCAATAAAAATTAAAATAAAAGAAAGAAAATAACAAATTTCTCATTACCAATGACATTTAAAAATTCTATTTGAAATTATACACAAATCCAAAATGTGACATACTATCTAGTTATTTTTTATTTTATCTAAATTTTTAAAGTAATAAATATTTTACTAAAGTCCACAGACATTGTACAAGTTTACTGTCTGCATATTTAACATTTCCTACCTGTGATATATCTTTTACAAGTTTGGGAAGCGCTGCTCTGTTAAAATACGGTCTATAGACCTTAGTAGTTTAAAATATCACTACACAGGTGAGCCATGGCCACAGGTAAGTAAAATGTGGGACATCCTCGTGATGCGTGGATGGGAGTGTTCCAGTTACAGAGGGAAAAGTGGGTCTTAAGGTGGTGCCCCGTGAGTGAGGACCTGTGCAGAGGAGCTGAGACTAGATGTCACCCTTGAGAGAGAGGGAACGCTTTAGTCTGGAGCTATGATAACGAAGGATAGTTGGGAAGGGAGAAACAGAGATTGGAAAGTACAAGCATATTTAATATGTGCTTTAATAAGAAATAGGACGATCTCTCTGGCACAACAATTTGTGTTGCAAATCGTGGACCAAATTGAATTCTAGGCTAGACCAGCTCAGAGATAAGGTGATGCCATATATGTTTGGTGAGACACCAGAATAACATAACAGAAAATTTTAATAAGAAGGTTAATTTATATACAGAATGCAAAACCCAGCAGGGTTTTTATGAAGGAATTGACAAGCTGATTCTGCAATATATAATGAAAGGAAAAGAACCTAGCCAATTCCCTGGCAGTCCAGTGGTTAGGACTCCAGGGTCTCATTACTGAGGGTGCGGGTTCCATCCCTGGTGAGGGAATTAAGATCCCACAAGCTGCACGGTGCAGCAAAAAAAAAAAAAAAAAAAAAAGGAACCTAGACTAGCCAAGACAAACTTGAACTGGAAAAATACAGCTGTAGGATTTACACTATTTTTTATTTTAGAAATGACTATAAATCTGCAATAACCAAGGCAGTGTGATATAGAAGTAATGGGAGCCTTACAGATGAAGGGAAGAGGAGAGGGTCCTGAAATGGTCCGACACCTGCAATGGCATCAAGGGAATTCAATAGCTGAAGAAAAGTCTTTTCAACAAAGAGTGTTGAAACAAGTGCATATCCATATGGAAAACAAAAACAAAAACAAAGACACAAATAAACCTCATCCCTTACCACCTACCATACTCAATAATTAATCTGAAGTGGATATAATAGCTAAATATAATCAATGTAATAGCTAAATCTATAAAGCTTTTAGAAGGACATACAGAAGGAAATCTTCACAACTGTGAAGTTGGTAAGGATTTCTCGGATAAGATACAAAGTGTATTAACGATAAAAGAAAAAATTGACAAATTGCCTTTATCAGAATTAAAAATGGGTGACGCTGAAGACACCATTAAGAAAATCGAAAGGCAAGCCACAGACCAGAGCAAGCCCCTATATCTGACTAATGACTAGTACCCAGAATGTATAGGCAAACTTTTCAACTTAATAATAAACGGACACACAACCTAACACAAGCAGGCAAATTACTTGAAGATACACTACAAAAAGAAAGATACATGGGACTTCGCTGGTATCCCAGCGGTTAAGACTCTGCACTTCCGCTGCAGGGAGCCCGGGTTCAAACCCTAGCCGGGGAACTAAGATCCCTCATGCCTTGTGGTGTGGCCAAAGGACATGCAAAGGTGTTCAATATCATTAGTCAACAGGAAAATGCAAATTACAGTCACAATGGGAAGCCACTTCACACCCAGGGGAGCAGGTAAATTGAAGAAGTCTTGCAACAATCTTACAAACGTGAGGACAGTGGAGCAATTGAACTCCCCAATACTTTTGAAATTCTCATAAATTCCACTTTGGAAAAATATTTGACATTTAAAAAAATAAAATCAAACATATACTTCCTTCATGGACCAGCAATTTCATTCTTAGGTGATGAAACACTCCTTTTCTTGATTTGGGTGTGGGTCACATGGGCACACAGTTGTCAACACTCATGGGACCAAACTATCTGTGCATTCACTATTTACACCCAAATATTGTGGGCAGAATGGACAATACAGAGAGGAACTGAGACAGAAACCCTGGCTAGGAGAGGATGACAGAGGCTGCTTCACAAGGGCTAAATGTCCTTGGTGGATGCACCAAGGAAAAGGGTCTCTCCTTCCTGTCGTTCCAAGAGACCTTCTCATCCATCTCCTTACTGAAGACAAATCCTTTGATCCTAAAAAGAGAAATGACTTTAGATTAAATAGATATTTAAGTCCATATTTTGTGTACCCATTTTGAAAAGTATTTGTATATAAGTATAGTTAATTATATTTATATTAACTTCGACTAAACACACACACAAAATTTCTAAATTTCATTTGCCTAACTTTGCAGTTTTTTCTCCAAGCCAACCCAAATAAGGAAGCAATCTACTTGCTAACTAATATGAAAACAGCTTTATGACTAATTCCCCCAAAACTATTCCAAGCAAATTGTGATCACTAAGTCGTGTCTGCATAGAAATTCTGGAATCTGCTCTCCCCTAAAGCCCTACCGTCCCACATACAACATTTATGTGATCGCCATGTCAAAGTAATGTGACTAATTCCGAAGTCGCTATCACATGCCTGATACAAGAACGGTTAAAGCTGGAATGAAGAATCTGACCCTGAGGACGTGGCATCCCCTAGCCCACAGTGGCATCACTGTGAGCTCACAGAGCGTGCTTTGGGCTGTGGGTGCGTGGGACACCACCAAGAATTACATGCTGTGGATGTGGAGGTGACGTGGGACATGCCAGGCACAGTTCTGCTCACATCACCACCAGTACTGTGTTGTTATTACCCCAGCAAAATTGAGACATGTGTACAGAGGGGGCAGTGGGACAGGGGAGAGGTCCCACCAAGGAGGTGACGTTTGGTCCTGAAAGTCCAGTTGGAAAGGTGGAGATGAAGGGGAAGGACGCTGGACCAGGGCTGGTGTCCACTCTGAGCCGGCAACACTGTGATGGTCTCCAAGGCGTACGAGCACCCGGTGGATCCCATGTGGCTCATGGCCCAGGTGCCTGAGGCGAGTCCAAAACCCCATGGGAGACAGAACCAGCATCTGGTCGCCAATGGCCACCTCCTGGTCTGCAGGACCTCTCAGCCTGCTTCAGCTTGATGGTGTCCCTCCAGGGGGAGCAGCTGCTGGCCCCTGAGAGGACTTTGAGTGGCACCCCATGAGACCCCAAGTAATCATCTTCACGTGGTGTGCCGTGGAAGCACGTGGACTAAAATCTTACCATGGTCCTTGAGATGGCATAGGCCGATTTTAAGAAGAGAATACACAAACTGAAGTAATTATTCCTTAAGTGTGCTCACACATAGCAAAGGGAAAGCAAGGAAAAACAGCAGTAAAGACATTTAGTAGTGATGGAGGAGGCCACCCATGTCCCTGTTGAGTTAAGCTGTCTCCTCTGGCTACACTCACTCTGAATACACTAAAGCCAAAGCATGTAGTTTTGCCAAACTGTGTTTCCCCTGCAGAAGGATAAGACCGCAGCTTACAGCCCAGGGCTCAAGACAACATGTTTTGGCATTTGAAGCTGCGTGTGGCCACAGGGAGAGGGTGTGAGCTGGGTTCTCGAGATGGACACCTCCCACCCGTGGCTCTTCCTGGCCAGGAGCCTGCTGCCCCCGGCTCTCAGAATCTCAGATTCCTGGATGGACATGGACCCTGGGAACACCAGTGGCAAATAGGACATCATCTGAAGCTGGATCACAGACAAAAAGCAGTCAGTAAATATTAGCAGGAGCCCCAAAGAAGAAAGTCTCTGCATTGATTTGCTCCAGTAAAAAGACAAAATCTGACTTTCTAACAAAACCAAAGAGAATTCCAGAGAATGATGTGATAAAACATACTAAAAGGAAAAAAATGAATTTGCTCTGAGATTGTACTTGACATGAAAAGAGTCTCCAGAGAGAGTGGTGACGTCCTGGGTGTTATCGAATCTAAATAAAAGAATATTGGTTAATAAAAGAAAAAATATATATGTATATGAAAGTAGACAAGAAATGAAAATAAGACCCCACAATAATACTGTTGACATTATTTAATAGGGCAAGAAACTATTTAATTTAAAAATTCATGCACCATGTAATCCCACATAATCAGACCGATTTGTTCCACGGCCAAGCTCGAGATCTGATCTATATTCAATTTTGGTCCAACTTGCCATAGACACTGAATTGGAGTTGCTCCACATTGTCGAACTAAGATAAATAACACTAACAAAAATTATACAGGCTTTTGAGGCTCAGTTTTAAAAAAATTAGATGGTTACTTTCTCCCATTTTATAATGTTACAGTGAAATTGCCTAAGCGTGCCATCGTTGTTATGAACAGAAATCATGAACAGGACTGCTGCTTGAGGATTAAGTTATTTTATTTTCAAAGAGATCAAAGTAATTTCTGAGCTACCAAATGGAATAAAGGCATTTGAGGTAAGTCAGCATGAAATGGCAGGTGGTTACCAGGAAAAGATGAATAACGTGGGATGAATGTGCATGTGTGTGCCTGCGTGTGTGTGGTGTGTGTAGTGAACATATTTAACAATAGAGAAGCACATGAAATCTCGACCTTGTGTGATGCTCTAGTGATTGAAAAATAACTCTTGATATCCTAATCTTGTTAAAAAATCTGAGATCAACAATTTCGCTACATCTCGTTTCCAAGTTTGATGTCATGTGTGTCTTTCCCACTTTGTGTGTTTGTATCTATAGAAAATGGAACCAAAGTGTGAGCTTAATCCAGGAGACCTCAATCATGGGCCAGTCAAGCCCACTGCTTTGAATTCAAAGAGGAACCACTGACCAGAAAAATCGTTGCCAACTCCACTGGCAAACAGACAGACAGAACGCAAACCCCCATGAGAAGGGGCCATGCTAGGCATCTTTGAATAGAGAGACCCCCTGGTCAGATACCAAGGCTCCTGGAAGCCCCCCTATAGAAGGTCTTCACCTGTGAACCTCTGGAAGGAGACCACAGCCATAGTAGCATCTCAACAAAACGCAGTAGGCATAGGGGATGCTGTGGGCCCCCGTCCCACCCAGCCGCTGCACGGTTAGTGCTGCCACCTCTGGCCTGTCCCCTCCATCGGGTGGGTGGAAACACACTTTCAGATGCACCAGCTCATGTATTATCTGCGGACTGAGCCCAGGCACACATCAAGCTCTATCAGAGGAGCCCAACTTCTATAAGCAGCTGGCAGCCGGCATGTAAATGCCACTTTCTTGACATAAATAACAGGAACATACGGTCCGAGACAGGAAGTGGGGGCCCCCCGATGGCTTGCTCTCCTGCTGGGCCAGTGACAATATTTATGACACTATTCTGAGACAGAGACCAAGGAGGGACAGCCGGCTAATGACTCTTTCATGAACGTGTGACAACGCACAGGACCACTGGACACCTCTGCTCAGCCCAGTCCTATGGGTCTGTTGCTAAATGTGCTCACCAATAAAGGAGAAAATGAATTTTCCAAAGGTAAGACCATGTCCCTCTGTTCAAAGCAATGGCGAGGCACCACGAATTCTCGCAGAGGACTGGTCGTTGATGGTACTCAAATCTCAAACCAACATCATCCAGGGAAACTACTGGAGTGTTAACAAGTCTCTCCACCCCTGCCTTTTGATGTTGGGGTGAGTGTGTGCTGAGATCATATGTCAGGCCAACGAGAATAAACCTACCTCTCAGACAGCTCCTGGGGTTAGTATATTCCGTACATGTCCTGGGACTTCCAGCCACCTAAAGTCACTGCCTGGCTGCCTCTCCCACATCTGATGTCCTCAGTTCTGAGCTCTCCCTTGGACTCACATTGGCCAGGATCCCCACGCTGTTATCCTCTCTTACCCAAGTTCTTTCTGCAACATGCACATTGGTTCTGACGCTCACACTTGAAGGGTGCCGTGGTTTAAATAGGAGCCCCACAAATATTTACTGACTGCTTCACGTGAAGTTCTCCCAGGGATTCGGAGCTCAGGACAGCCAGGGGGCCACCGTCAACCATGGGCACGTTACACAAACACCAGCCATCCTAACACGGGTCACGTGACAGATTTGCAGCTTCCCTTTTCTCCTCTCTACAGGGTCATTCTATCAGCCTAGAAGCACACTGCTTTCCTCATTCTAAAATAAAATAAAACACAAACAGTGTAAAAAGAATTTCCCTAGGGAGTTCCTTGGTGGCCTGGTTGTTAGGATTCCAGGCTTTCACTGCCATAGCCCGGGTTCAATCCCTGGTCAGGGAACTGAGATCCCGAAAGCTGTGAGGCACGACCCAAGAAAAACCCCGAATTTCCTTAGACCTCACTTGGCCCGCCAGCATTCACTCCCATTTCTCTGCTTCATCCTGCAGCCAGACTTCTCCAAGCATGGGCTACCACAGCCACCTCTGATTTCTCTCCCCTCCTGTCTCCTATAGTTGACCCCTTGGTCTGAAATCTTCCCGCTCTCTGTCCTGGAAACAGCATCCCTCATGCTGGTCCCGCCCTGGCCCTCGTCCACTCTGTCCTGTGGGCGTCAAGGACTCTGCCCTTATGGTTTTGTTTTCTGTTTTGTTATTCCCAATCTTGTGAAACATTCCTCCGCAATCTCCCACATTCGTGTCTGGTCTGCTCCTGAGCTAGATCCAAGATCCAAGGGCCCTCTTCTCTTCTCTGTCTACACAGAAGCCTTGGGCCAGGTCTCCTCAATCCCTAATGGGCAGCAGGGAGCTTGTTAAATTGTGAGTTCTGATTCAGCAGGACCTGGTGCAGGGGAAGGGGGGCCTGAGATCTGGTGTTTCTTTTTTTTCTGTTTATGCACACTTTAAAAAAATTTATTATATTGGGGTATAGTTGACGTACAATGTTGTGTTAGTTTCAGGTGGACAGAAAAGTAATTCAGTCATACATAGTTTTTTTTTCAGATTCTTTTCCCTTATAGGTTATTATAAAATATTGAGTAGAGTTCCCTGTGCTATACAGTAGGTCCTTGTTGGTTATCAATTTTATATATAGTTGTGTGCGTAAGTTCATCCCAAACCTCTAACAGGCTTCCAGGTGAGGCGGCCCCACAGCCCGCACTTTGGAGCCGGGAAAGAGCCCTGCTGCAGTCTCATGGCTGTAAGTGCCTTCCATGAGCTGATGACTCTCAAACGGGTCTCTTTAGCCCAGACCTCCCTCCTCAACCCCAGCAGACCATTTATGTGCCCACGTGGATATCTAACCAACCCCTGAGACAACCATGTCTACAGGGCCTACCCTGGAACATCCTAGCAGGAGAGACAACATTTAGACAATAGTCACTCCATCCAGCCAAACACAACAGAAATAAATCTGTGGCCCATCCACACCTGTGCAGGTAAAAGTCAGAGCCTGGGAGACTGTAACGAGGCAGTGGTGGCTGAGCCAGGACTCCCCACCCTCACCCTTGGTGGCAATGACCCCTCCCCACATGTCAGTGGAGCCCATGTGGGGGTCAGCAATGAGACACTGCTTCTTGCCCTCCATGGGGATGCATCAGGGGAGGCCTGCTGGGGACCCAGGACCCCCTCCAGGAACCCCCGCCTCAGGTGTCCTGGGAACCCACGTGGGGAAGCTGGACAACGCCCACCTGGCAGAATGAAGGCAGAGCCCACGCTTGTCTGGCCAGAGCTGTGTGAGAACAACCCACCTAGAAGGTTTAACTAAGATTCAGAGTCTCATAACAAAATACCCAAATGCTCAGGTCTCAATTGAAGCTCATCTATCAGATCAAGAGCCAGGAAGCCCCCAAACTGAATGAAAAATATAACCAACAGATCCCAATATCAAGATGATAGGGATGCTAGAATTATCTGGCAAGGATTTCAGAGCAGTCGTCATAACATTGCTTCAACAATTAAAAGCACCTTTGAAACAAATGGGAAAAAAAAAAAAGGAAATCTCAGCGATGGGGCAGTTTCAACTGTGCAAAATAAAGTGAGTTCCGGAGATGGAGGGGGTGATGGCTGCCCGACAATGTGAATGCACCTAAGACCACTGACCTGTACACGGAAAAATGGTTAAAAGGGCAAATTTTACGTCATAAAATTTAATAGTAATAATCATAAAAATAATAGTAATAATAATAAAGATGTCAAGGTATTAAAAAAAATCATAAGAGGTGGAAACGGTGTTGAAAGTGGTGGGAAATCGACCCCTGGGATATTCACATAATCCAACTACAACCCAAACACAGGATATTCACAGAGTAAAATTTGCGAAAATCCATGAAGGTCCTACGTGTTGTTTATCCACAGAAATCTTCAATCCTTTGATCGGCGTCTCATGCAGTAACTTTATATGGATTTCCCTAGTTGCCTCTGTTTAAAATATAACATTAATTAAGTACCTCTGGTGACATCTGAAATGTTCCTTCTCTTAGAAATAGAAAGAGCACTTTAAGACCATGAGGTGACAGTCTGGGGCTCGGGGGCCAGAGTGGCCTGAAAACCTAAAGGCCAGCCTTTTGCAAGGTCATGGTTACTCCTGGACTGGGGAGAACAGAGCTCCGACACCGGCCACACGCAGACACTCAAAGTGAACAGCCACAGGGGTTCGCCCAACATTTTCAGACCCACTTACTTTGAGGTCGAGTAAGTGCTGGGCCACTTTCTCTGGGTTTTAGGAGGAAAAAGAAGGACCAAGTTGCGGGCTGAGGGCGCTGGGCCAAGCTTCCCCACCTGACACTCTCGGGCTGGACAGTGCTGGTGGGAAGCAGCCAGACATCCCTTCCTAACATCCTGGAAAGTCTCCCCAGGCCTTGCTCTGCAGCCCCTCTCAGGGCACAGCCAGGGCCCAGGCACAGAAGAACAGCGCGGCCTTCCCCAGGCCAGGCCCTGTGGGCTGACCGCGGCCGGGCTGTGTTATGTTTTCACGGCAGACACTTCCATGCCGGTTTTGTGCACGGTTGAAGCAGAACAAGAGCGCTAAACAAACAGCGAGGCCCTCCAATCCCCCCAGTTATCAGAGAGTCCTGACAGGGCCCCTAGCCTCTCGTCCATGCCCTCTCCTTCGTTATTTTAAAAGTTTATCTCCTTAAACCCCTTCCTTTCCAAACAAGTGCCGTATTCCCCAACGTTCAGAAAGTCATTTTGGATAATCAGTAGTGAAAACAGCAATGGAAGAGTAGTTACAAAAGTTCTTGGGCCACCACGGTAACATGGAAATAATGCATCAGTATAGACACAACAACACCAGCTGCCTCGGGGAAGGATTTATGGCTCCTTCAGGATATGAGTTTCCAAGCTGTGTAAATTTAGAAGCATAAGTACACCAGCGAGAAAAACGTATAAGGTATAATCCCTAATATTTAGTAGGAGTGCAGAAAATCCAACAAGGTGACAGTTAGAAAGTGTGTGTCTATGTGTGCAGTGGACACAGAGTGGGTCAATATCTGTGTAGGTGGGAGAGGTAGGGGGCTTGATATACCAGAAACGAGCTGCTAGGATGGAATTCCACATCAGTGGTTCTCATCCTGGGGCAACTTTGCCCACCAGGGGACTGACCCTTGGCCCTACCTGGATGGAGACATTTTTGGTGGTGATAGCTGACATCTAGTGGGTGGAAGTCAGGGATGCTGCTAGGTGTCCTCCAGAGCTGTCCCTAGGACACACGTTCCAGCCTCTAAATGACAATTGTGCTGAGGTGGAGCATCTGTTCCCAGTGACTTTCGAGAGATTTTAGTTTCAAGCAGCAACAAGCCTTGGCCATGAGATTTTTGTCTCACGGTTTTTGCATTCAACCACCAATCAGAATAAAGCTTCAAGTATTTCCTGGTCAGGAAAGTAATAAAACTCTCAAAAAGTAGCAAAAAGCTTGTTAAAACTGGCAAAAATGTTGTAACAGCCTAGCCAAATTTCAAGTGTCGCTGCAAAGGAACTGTCATACTCTATGCATTCAACAGATTCTAAGAAGCAGCGCACTTTGTCTCTGGACATCAGGGGAAGGGCTCCTGCAGTGGCGGGAACACCAGGACAGACAGGCCGGGAACCAACCGTCGCACACACAGTGAATGAAGTAGAGTTGTGCACAGCACCTCAATGAAGGCCATGAGGAAGGCGTACTTCCCCTGGGCTGGGGACCAAGAAGGCTTCCCTGAGGACCTGATGTTCACACTGAGACCTGGAGGGTGAGAAAGCAACTCTTATTTTCTGAGGGTTGTGTGCAAACGCCCTGAGGCAGAGGGACCTTGACCAGGTGCCTAGCAGGTGGGGAGGGGCTCGTGAGGCTAAGCCATCATTTAAAGAAGGGAGTGACCTGACGTGAGGCTAGAGAGCTGAGAAGGGGCCAGATCGCCCAAGGCCAGCTGAAAGTCAACCCAGCACCTTAGCTTTTTCCAAGGGCCATGGAGACCGGTGGAAAAATTTTTAACCAAGAGAAAGCAAAGCTCAGAATCTCACTCTGGAAATACTCCGCTGGTCTGGGCATGGAGAAGAAAGGAAGGAGATGTTGGTTGAAAGCAGAGAAACAGTTTAGAAGCCTGTTTCATCCAAGCACAAGAAGGTGGTGACTTGGGCCGGGGTTAGGCAGGAGAGCTTAGCTTGACATGCAACAGAATAGCAGGGAGGAACACTGCCTTCTTCCCCCGCTGGATAAACTCGGTGGGCGATGCCTCAGCTTTCCCCATGTGTCGGGCCTTCCAGCACGCGGGTCAGGACAAACTTCCAGAAACCTTTCAGGGCCTTAGCTGTCAGTCGGCATGTGATGAACAGACAGCAGCCAGAGACAGCAGTTGGGTTAAAGGAGGCGTGGATTAGGAGAAGTGGTTGGTTAGAGGTCAGTCAAGGTCAAGTAGGACTTGAGCCAGAGAGGGATGGGGCTGCTGCTTGGTGTCGAGGTCAGAAAAGCATCTTTGAAGCAGAAGGCCAGGCCCAGGGATGGAAGGCCTTGCTTCCCTGGGCCGGCCCAGGGCAGGGAGCAGGGGGCGTGAGGTGGAGGAAGTGCCCAGAGGACCCCCCAAGGGGCCTGTTTGTTGGAATGAGTTCAAGAACACTAGCTGCCAGCTCCCAGGGCCCACATCCTGGTCTGCTGGAGCTACCACCCTCGCCACCCAGCGTCCAGGTCTCCCAGCCTCACCCCGGTGATCAGAGGCCAGTTGCTGTGATTCATCCCCTCCAGAGCATTGTTCTCTGCGTCTGATGGGAAAATCAGATTTTCTGACCTTGACAGGGCCCCTGAGAGGCAGGCATTCGCAGGCAGAACAGGAGGTTTTCTCATCAGAGTTGATTTTCCCCAACCCGTCTTCCTTCCCCTGTTCAGGGCATGGAGCCAGCGCAGGAAATGCCAAATGCTGTTGATATAAATGACTCGATCTCATTGGTGGGCTTTAAACTCTAAGTAAAGCTTTCCTTAGAAAAAAACCTGAGTTTGAATTTTGCTAAATTTTGGAGTCTTTTGTAAAGTTACTTTCAGGAAATTTCAAAAATCAACTAGACAGCCATTGAAAATTTTAAAATCAACATCTTGAGCTATAATTTGCATATAACAAAATGGACTCATTTTAAGTGTCCAATTAGAGGAGTTTTGTTTTTTGTTGTTGGTTTGCTTTGGCTGCGTTGGGTTTTTGTTTCTGTGTGCGGGCTTTCTCTAGTTGTGGTGAGCAGGGGCTATTCTTTGTTGTGGTGCTCGGGCTTCTCATTGTGGTGGCTTCTCTTGTTGCAGAGCACAGGCTCTAGGCGTGTGGGTTTCCGTAGTTGTGGCACGTGGGCTCAGTAGTGTGGCACACGGGCTTAGTTGCTCTGCAGCATGTGGGATCTTCCCGGAAGAAAAACCCGATGGAAAAACCTGTACTGTATGTCAGATCTGAGAAAACTGCCCACAATATGGATCTGAGTGATACAGGTGATACAGGGGTAGACAACGTGGAAGATTATTCTGATGGTGCCTCCTGGATGGGCCAAGGGGAGGGGAACTGGAAACCGAGGGGCTGTGGGATTGAAAGCCACTCTGGTTCCAGTCAGACTGCTTAATCCGAGCCTGGGTGAGGGATTTGCAAGGTTCTGGACTCGCCGAGAGAAACCGACAAGCCACCCCGACCCCAATGTAGAGCATCACACACCCCTCAGGGCACCACTTCCAGGGCAGGGACTTTGATCTCTGTGAGGTCACGGGGTCCCCAGAGTCTCTTCCTGCTGCCCTTTGCAGAAGCTCCAGGAACACGAGCAGGGGGAGTGAGTGCCTCTTGGGAGAGAAAGTCCCACATGGGAGAAAATGCCTAGCTCCTATTGGAGGGTCCCGTGGTCCCCAGACCACTGCCGATGCCTCCTCCCCGAGGCCCGAGTTTCCTAAGACACAGCCTTTTCCTGACCCACCCATCCTCGGGGCTCTGGGGGCTCCCAGGGTGGAAGTGAGGCCTCTGCCATCAGCACGTGGGCCGGGAGCCTGGATGCAAAGTCGAGTTCCCTGGTCCAGGCACCCCTGCAGAGAAAGGGCCCTGCCAGGCGTGGGGTCACACCATGGGCTCCCTGGCTCACTTGACCTTGACAGGAGCCAACGGCGGACCCAGGCATCTGCTTCCGAGGCACTCAGGTGGCCTCTGCAGCACCTAAGGTCCTGATTCTGGAACCCCAACCTCTGGCTGAGCACTGGTTACAAGGTTGAGGGGTGGAGTCCTGGTCACGCTGGCATCACAGCAGGCAAGCGGTGCCTGGACCAGGGGCTCACGGGAACTTCCCAGAATTGCAGGCGTGTGATGTGTGTGCATAGGTGCACTTGTCAGGGGGTAGCGCCCTCACTGTCCTCAGATTCAGAGTTGTCTGCCACCTGCAAAGATGTCGTGTGGCACTGGCCTTCTCTGCGCTGTGGCCAGTTTGCTGTCATGCGTTTGTTTTGTGTGTTTCTCGTGTACATCTGATGATGCCACCACTTCCCCATGGACGGGAAGAGGATACTCCGGACCTTCACCTCAGACACTCTGCGTCCTGTCCTGACCCTCCAACTTCCAGCCTCACGTTCCCCGCTGGAAACAGTCCCGGCGCCTGAAGACATCCTGATGCCTCTTTTCCTGACCTTTGCACCCAGGCTGTTTCCTTTGCCCGGAGGGCACCCCCTGTGGCCGGTGTGGCTAGTCCTGCTCACAGCTCAACGTGTGTCCAGCGAACACTTAGCACCTCTGTAAGGGTCTTCCTTCCCGTTGCATTGGAGTTTCCACGGAGATTTCATCTCCAGTCGACAGTTCTCTCAGTCATATTGTGCTGCTGCTGCTTCCTGGTGACGCTGCACGCAGCTCAGGTCCTGCAGGGGAACAGGAGATGCAGGACTCTCTCGCTGTCTGATGAACGCTGGAGAATGAGAGGGAGGTTTATATTTAGGAATTGACTCACAATGATTGTGGGAGCTGGTATGTTCGATGTCCAAAACCCGTAAGCAGACAGCGGTCTGTACACTTGTGGGGAGAGTCGAGGCTGCAGTCTTGTATCTGATTTCCCCAGGGCAGGAGCCTGGAAACTCAGGCAGGTTTTCTATGTTCCGTCTTGAGGCAGAATTGCTTCTTCTTTGGGAAGCTTCAGCTTTTGCTCGTAAGGTCTTCAACTGAGTGCGTGAGGCCTGCCCACATGATGGAGGGTCAGCTGCTTTACTCAAAGTCCACTGATTTAAATGTCAAATGTTAATTGCATCTAAAAAAATACCTTCCCAGCAACATCAGGTCTGGTGTTTGACCAGACAAGTGGACATCAAAATCCGGACAAGTCAACACATAGAACTAACCATCACGATCTCCTTTCCCAATTAGACTGAGAGCCCAGGTCAGCAGTGACCGCGCCCTAAGTGTTTATCTGTGGTACTTACATTTTGTGGCACAGAGTAAGTGTTTTTTACATTAATTGTTGAAAGAGACATAACCCTAGGCACTGAATTAACTCTAAGAATTCATTGGTGTTTAAAAATGCAAAAATTATTTCCCCAGTGTTGTTTTGCTTTTTTGTTTGTTTAATGTCTAAACCTTATTGATCAGTTTCCAAGGTCCTTTGGAACTTCCAGGCATCTGGGAACCCCTATTCCCCCTGGTCCCCAGCAAATGTCTCCCTCAGCCCCATTCTTCAAAGTCTCTAAAGCAAAGACACTCTGCACAATGTCCTCAATATTTAGAGACAGACAAACAGAAGCTGAAAGCAATGAAGTTCTATGGGGACGAGGGTATAGTGTGTCGTTCTGTGAGTGGGGTAAGGGCTGCAGACCTCCAGCGGCAGTCAGCAAGCAGCGCTGCTCTTTACCCACCAGTGAAGGCAGCTCCTTAGACTTCTCTCTACCAACGTCTCTGGAAAACAAACGCCACAGCATGGATTCCATTATGCAATCCACATGGAAATATTCATGTTCTTTCAGAAAGTTTGAATCACCCCACAGATGAAAGGTTTAACATTCTTATCAACCTCTGGGAATAGCTTAGACAAGGCTGAGTAGTGGGTGACCCTGGAAGATTGCACCTGAAAGCAAACACATAAACAATCAACCAATCTATAAAATACATTATTTATATAAACAATATAAACATAAGAGGTTATGTCCATTGATTTATCATGGCTATAGGCACACATACAAGAAGGCTTCACTTGGGGTCCCCCCCAAATAAAAATGCCTGAAATTATTTTATATGTTGCCTTTTATGTCTTATTATATTATCCACAACAGCCAGCTCAGTCAACAATTTTCCGTATACTTCATGAGTGTGACAAGAGCACTACTTATTCTAAAACTTGTTTCTAGAAAGAAATATCATCAGAATCTTAATTCATACATCAATGTTTACAATTCATGTATTATTGATATGTCTATTTATGTATATAAATAGATTTATATATCTATTTGCATTAAATTTACATATTTACACATTTGTACACTAAAGAGCAAGAGAGAAAGAAAAGACAGAAAAACTGTACTGAGTTCTAATTTAAGAGCTAATCTCCTGATTTATAACTTATTTTAAGTAAATATACTTCTCAAATAAGTTTTTGTTCCTTCAAAAAACAAATCTCATGAACGAAGTGTTTCATAAAGGTATACTGATGGCTGACTTACCGTTATTCCCTAATTTACAAGACCATGGTTTAAGAAGCATTTGTGAGAAATATAAAAGCCTAAACAAGAATAGTTAAATATACACCTGCTGGAAACGTTTAGCCGTGTGACTAGAATGTAACCAGAATCCTTCCTCAACCCTTCACTTCTGCCTCCTCTGTCCCCAAAAGCATATTCTACCATGTGGTGCTGTCACTTCTTTATTCCTCCAGGATCACTAACTCGGTGTGGCACAGATGCTCGTGTATGAAATAAGAAACATGTTTGAATATTCTAGAAAAGGGAGATGCACAGAGATACTCTCTCCATCTGTTGGACACCGGTGGCCTTCCTCTGGACTGGAATTCCCTCTTCTGCAGCTGACTTCCACTTGGTGGCTTTCCTCCTGACAAGGCGCAGGGGAGACCAGCCCTCAGCCCGGGCACACACCGGCTTCTGGAAGTGATCTGCTGTCTTGCAGCCAGTGGTGTCCAGTGATGGGTGATTCCGGCCAGTGCTACCTGTCCTGAATTCAGATGGTTTCCCACCAACTCCAGATGCATCTCCTCATTTGTTCACTCTGGCTGATAAATAAAGTTCCCTGAATGAGTGGATTATCTAGATCCCTGCCGTTTATTCTTTTCAGAAACAATGTTTCTTTCCGTTTAACTATGTGGGTAAAACTATTTCTAAGAGCTTTGACACAATTCCCATGTCTGTTGGTGGAGAAAACTGAGGGCTATTTGTCCTCTTCCCAGGGACTCAGGTTGTCAATGACATGAGCACTGTTCCTGTACTTTTCCCCCCACAGGAATGCCTGAGTGTGTGGAGATCACGTGGGTTTTTCTTAACTGATGCCCTTGTCCGTTTTTCACCATTTTGCGCCCCTTCCCTGCATCACACATCCTCTTCTTGTGACCTCATCCTCTTCTATTTTTAGTCTGTTGCCCACACTACAGGCAAAGGATCAAGAGTATCCAGACCATGGAGTTGCCGAATCACTAGTCTTAACATCAAAATAGAGGTTTCACTAAAAATGTCGAACCGTCTCACCACCAGAACTTTTGGTGGCTCTGACGGCTCTTTCCCCATGGCTCAGAAGCCAGGTGACAACCTGAGTCACTCCTAAGAGGAAACCTTTTGCCCATCATGATACCTTGAAATTTCAGAAAAAAAAAAAAATGTCATGTGATGAATCAGGATGGCTGGCACAGCCTGTGTTCTTCCAAAAGTTTTCTGTTTGAGAGTTTTAATGTGTATTTACACATATATTTAAAATATTAATATTTAAAATGTAATTAAAAAATTTAAACCCATTTTAATACTAAAGGGAGACAAACAAGAATGCCCATCTGAGTCATACAAGCTCTTAAGAGAATGATTGGGGTTATAATTCATTAATATTGAGAGCAACCTTGAGACACCTCATTTGGTTCTTTGGGGGACCCAAGAGGTGATGCTGTAAAGTGCAGGGAGAGGGCTTGGTGCACACTTGGTCCTGGAGGCGGCGATGCCGGGACAGGAGGTCCATGTGGAGGGAAGGAGTGCTGTGGCTGCAGGACCTCCTGTGCTGTGGGGCATGAGGCCCCAGGGTAGAGACTTGACCCTGCAGGCAGCTGTCAGGAGTGAGGGGTGAGGCAGGAGATAGATGGGCCCCAGGCAGCTGGAGTCGGTCCCCTGTGGACAGATACTCAAAAATAACAGGAGCGAGAGGGGAGCTGGGCCCTGCCCAGATAAGAGAGAAAAGGCCACATATTCCTCATTCTCAAGGTCAAGGAGACCTTCTCAACTAAACACGTACAGAAAGGCTCCTTGAAGGTCAAAAGGGAAGGGGCACTACCCCATAGTAGGTGATGTCAACCTACCCATAGGCCTCTGTGTTAGAATCTATCTTGGCTAAGAGAGCACACGCACACAGGGTAGGACCCTGAGATAAATCAAATACAGACTCAGAATCAGGCAAAGCAAGATGATTGCCCAAAGGAAACCAGGAAGAAATGCCCCATATAAGTGATTCAAACCACCACGAGAGCTTAAATCTCTCTCAGCCCACCTGTGTGTCTATCCACACATACTCTTTTCCCTCTTAATAAACACTTTACTCGTTTCACTACTTTCCGACTTTGTGGGAATTCATTTCTACAAAGTCAACAGGCCAGGGCCTTGTCACTGGCCACTGGTCAAGTGGCTAAGATTCAGTGTTCTCCCTGCCACGGCCTGACTTCAATCTCGGGCCTGGAACCGAAAGCCTGCTTCAAGCCGCTGTAGGCCAAGGTCATCCGAGATCAGGGGGAGTCTGGGGTTGGAATGGCACCTCCTCTTGTCCCCATGCAGGTCTTTATCCAGTATGGCCTTTCCCAAACTCAGCACTTTTGACATTTCAGGCAGGACATCTCTTTGTGTTAGGGTCTTTTCTGTGCTTTGAAGGTTGTTGAGCAGCATCCCTGGCCACCACCACCACCAGATGTCAGGAACAGTCCCCTCCCCGTTGTAGTAACCAAAAATGTCTACAGACATTGCCAACTGTCCCATGGGTGCCAAGGTAGCCCCCAGTTGGGACCATGGATCCAGATGGGCGTGAGATCCACAACTTTGTCTTCATCACCTGACCACTTGGTAAGGAAAGAGGTTGGAGTGTCTCTCTTCCTGGAGGACCTTAAAAACTTCTCCTTATGGCCCATTAATAAGCATAAGAAAAAAGCAGCTGTAACACTGTACAGTTTCTGATTTTTGTGTTGAAAGGAAAATAGAATAATTTGCTTATTGCGTTGAGGTGAAAGACAGATGAGCATTTGTTTAATTTTGTCTTTCTCATACTCTTTTTACCAGGAGACATTAAACTCACTCAGTTTTTATACTGATTGTCACAAAATATGAGGGACATTTCAAGGCAACCATGGATCTGAAAAATAATCTACTCCATGACAATAATCTATTTCATGAGAATCTCCACATGAATTCTAAGTGGACGTAACTGAATTTATTTATGTATTGCCTCACAGAGGGTTAGATGTTCAAAAGACACCCAACCCAGATGTCACTGTGGAAAGACAATTAAAAAAAAAAAATCATCAAGTCAGGACAATCACTATGTCTGCCTCTGCTAAGCCCAGCTCTGTCCCGGGCCATGTTCTATCACTTTGCTCATTTAATCTCCCCTAAAACTCCATGTCATTGTTCCTCATTTCACCAATTTGCCAATACCATGGACAAAAGGTTATTTTCTGATAGGATAAAGAATTTTTAGAAATCACTAAGAAAAACGTACACAACTTACAGGGCGGGGGTGGGGAGAGGTGGTGGGAAGATGAAACGATATGAACTTAGAGTTCACAGAAAAAAATATTAAAAAGCCAATAAATATCTAAACAAAAGGCTCAATTTTACTCATATTTAAAAAATGCAAATCAAAATAACATTTGGCTACCCATTTTCCATTTGGGAAAAAAAAATAATGAAAAGTTTTAGAACGCCACCATCAACCAGGGTATAAAAGAGATCCTCTCTCTCCTATGTGGTTGGGCGTACACATTTAATACAGTGTTTCCTGGGGAGAATTTGGTAATAGCTAACACATTTTAATTCTACCAACTTGCTGGTGGTAGAATTCCACTATTACAGGGGTCCCCAACCCCCAGGCTGCACAGCAGGAGGTGAGCAGCGGTCTGTCCAGCGAAGCTTCATCTGCCGCTCCCCGGCGCTCACATTACCGCCTGAACCTTCCCCCCCACCGCCTGGTCTGTGGATAACCTGTCCCCCGTGAAACCGGTCCCTGGTGCCAAAAAGATTGGGGACCGCTGCATTATTAGAAATTTGCCCTGAAGTCATGCAAAAAACTGTACATATAAGGAGATTCACAACAGTTTACAAAAACAAAACAAAATTGGAAAAAAAACTAAAAATGTCTATCACCATGGGAATGGCTGAATAAATTAAGGTGTGGGCAGGACCCCAGGGAACCACTGGGAAGATAAGGAACCCAGGAGTGTGTGAGCCATCAGGGGAGGACAAGTCCCCTGATGAGACCTTAAATTTTATTAAACAGGGTGGTTGCACCCGTATCTCCACTTAGGTAGTAGAAAAATGAGGTTCCCGCCGTGGGTACACTGCTTCTCTGGAGAGAAAATGTTCAAGAGTGATTATCCCTGGAGAGAGGGGAAACATCCTGAATTATTTTCCTTTGATCATGTGGATTTCTTTCTTTTACTTTAAAAATGAATTAATTAAAAAAGGCAAATCAAACCACATGAATATTGAGGGGGACCAATGGCTCATGGATGGATGAAGACAGCCTCACATCAGTATTCCCAAAGAGGTTCCACACGGAACACCAATGGCACCAGCAAATGTTGTGTCCTTGTCCTTCAAATCAGGATGGGCAGACTGGCGTGTCATGGCAGGTCACTGCAGCAAAGAAAAAGGGTGGCCTTCTCCCCACCCAGTAAAGGATCTTGCACCGAAGGCTGCATCTCTTGCATAAAGGAAATGTGTCACTTTCCTACACACAGCAATCCCCCAGGACTAGAAAGACAGCCGGGTGCCTCATGTGTGTCACCCATAGGTAAGATGCAGTAGGTTATTAAAAGGAAGGCATTGTCACTGCTCATCCCCTGTAAGCACAGAAGACAGGCCCAGCGACTACACTGGTACTGAGTGATGTTTACCTGAACAGGTGCTTTTGCAAGGCTCAAAGCTCCCACATGGTCTAGTCCACACCTCGGCGTCCTGCAAATCTGACTCTACATCTATGCTTCCTGTACTCAGAGCTGGCTGGTCTCCGTTACTTTAAAGGTTGCGTTTCTATAAAGCACCAAATTGCTATTTCCTCTGGAAAGGTGGAGCAGACACAGCCACCCAACTGGAGAGCCAGGCGCTTCTCCTCCTCTGAATTAAAATGAACTTTAAATTACACATTGATTCCAGTCCTACGAAATTTAGCAAACAGTGCATAGCATTTAAATAAATTATAATAATCAAGCTCCAGTGTTTGAATTAAAGCTTTTTATTGCATGATTTGACTGAATACTGTAAAAACCTCATTAATTTCTATGCCACTAATTTGTAATTTGTGATAAAGCACAAACGGGGGGGGCGGGAGGAGGGAAGAAGGGAGAACCCTGACTGACTTTTTTTTTTTTTTTTCACTGCAAATCTTTTTCATGAAAGTGCAAATCAGTACTGTAAACAAGGTTGCAGGGGGTCTGATTCGAAATACTTAAGAAAATAAACTTTTCAAATATCTTTTAGAAGCATCATTTACATGCATACAATTTATATGCTAATTACAAATCATTCCGGTCTATTCACTAAAGTAATTCCCTTGAGAACCTCAGCTGGGCTTTTTTTTTTTTTTTTTTTTCTTCCTTTCTCTATTTTTTTTTTTTTTTTTTTTTTTTGGCCTGGGTTAGGTTACTATTATCCTTGAAAGTTACCAAATGTGTCCCAACATGCTTTATAATTTAAATGGGCTTTGTCTAATTAACTTAAATTAGTAAAATTTCACTGCAGTTTTTGTCACTTTTTTCTCTTGCATTCTAATGTGATTCTAAAATGCTCAGAAAATGCTTATCCCTAAAAGAAAATTCTCAGTAGAGGTGGAGAAACTGGCTTGACGGAGCATAGGGAGGGAACGAGGGACTCAGACTCCGAGCATCTAGTCACCATGCTGCAACTGGAACTCGATTTTATGAGAATTTTTTGCAGTTAAGGGTGGTGTGTGTGCACTCAGTAAAGAGTGATCAGTCCATATCACCCCATCTCTCAACTAAAGAGGCCTAATAAGCTTGATAAATATTGATACATATTTTGTACAATTACTAAGCTTGTCATCCTGGTGCAAGTTTTAAATTCCCCAATCATTTACCATCTGAGCTCACAATCCATATTCAGATCAAGGATTTTCCCTCGGATCCAGGGTTATGACGGTCCCTGGGCCAGAAATAAGTGAAATCAAATATGTGGGTTATAACTGCCCAAGCAAACGGATTTTTCGAATAGCGGCAGAACAGTAGGAAGTTGGGTCTGCCCTACCTCTCCAGCTGCCCCGCCCCCAGACGGGCAGTTACAAGGCCCTGAGTTCTGAAAGGCAGTGCTGGGGGGTAGGGCGGGGCCGGGGGTGTGTGGGGTGGTGAGTTGCTAGGTGAGAAGGAGAAGCAGTAGGGAGGGCTATCTTTGCTGTGGAGACACAGCCCTGCTGCGATCTCAACTGAGAAGCTTGTCTTTTCCCAATTTATTTAGTTTGCTAATTAGGTTACAAAATAAAATTCAGACTAACAACAAACACCCTCCTTCAAGCCACGTAAATTACATATTGCCTTTCTCTGAATATAAGTTTAGGTGGTAACGTGATTAAGCCCAGGAAAGCTCACTGGAGGAAGGCTGGAGTTCACAGAATCTAGCAGATGCCTTGGAACTTCAGTCTGACGCAACATAATTCTTCTTATGTGAAATATAATTAATGAAGAAAATGCCTCAGATGTGTGGGCTAGGAAGGCAAATATAACCACCCTTTATTGTGCCTTCAAGGTTAGAATTATTATGGCACTTATAATTTTATTATAATTACCCATAATGAGACTGCACACATGTGATGTAGTTGATGTGCTTTCGACAATAGAAGTTTTCAAGATGCCTCATTAAGTATTTTAGTATATAGTTACGTGATTTTTCACTTCGCTTCCCAGTTTTGGTGGCAACACAGCCCATGTAAAGGCATATGTACATATTTTAATAAAAAATACTACCATTAAAGATCATAAAATGATTACAATGGATAGCTATTAGGATGTCACAGCTGTATAAGCCATCCCCTTTATGTACTCCCGTGCTGAATTGTTTTATGACCTATCATAAACCTATTAAACTACTGGTAATAAAGGATTGTAATTAGTGATAAAGGCTTGTTGCTTAGTGAGCCAAGACAGTCATCCTTACTTTGAATTTTATTGAAGGTAATCAAGACGAACCTTCAGCAATGTCAAATAACAGTGGGAGAGCAAGGTGGTACTTTTTACCACGGATGGTTGGTATTGTTTCACCTCTCCTGAGTTTTCCCTCTCGATTTATTTTGCTTGGATTTCTCTTTGTGTCGTTTTTATTTTGTCTGTAAACACGAGATGCCGGAGGGAGCGTTCCAAGCCAGAGGTGAGCTGGCAAGGGGACCCTTGTGCACTAGGAACAGCGCGGTCCTGCTGTGCTGGCTCTGGGGTGTCACCGTGGATCGTGCAGGATGCAGCCCAGGTCCAGTTCCACCTCCTGCAGCGGGGAACACGGCCGAGGAGACACCCAGCTCCACGGGCGGGGGCCACCGGTTAAGAGGAAGCTGTGCAAAGACCCGAACAGAACATGTGACTTTTTCGGCTCTCACATCACATTAACGTTTCTCTCAGCCATCCTCGGTTGAATGTAAACTTGGCCTCCCCTGCACAAAGCCTCTGCACTAATGCCCTGGCACCGCCTGGGCCTCTCCACACTCATGAATACAGTCCCGGTGCCAAAGTGCTCAGAAACCAGCTTCTCGATGTTCTCCCATGGAAGATGTCCTTCCCAGCTCTCCTGATGTGGATTTCCCATCTTCCCTTCAAAATCCTGGGGGCGGGGGGCAGTTTTACCAGGGGATAAGAGCCTGGAGGATGTCTTTGCAAAGCATTGGAAAGGGACAGCACACTTTCTTTCATGCCAGACGGCAAAGAGCTCCCTTGGGCCCAGGACCCAGGCAGGAAAAGGGAGGTTCTTCCCCAGGCTTGGAACTCCAGGTCCTCAACCCACAGCCTCTGGCTTCCACCAAAGTAGCTCTACAGAGGATGGCGTGTCTGAGAGGCCTTCACTTAATTTCTAAAGTAAACTGGAGACCCGGAGTTTAAGTGGAAACAGGAACCTAGCCCTCCAATGTGTATCTAACAAGCCGGGAATGTATCAGAGTGAAGACCGGGGAGGGTGTCCCTTAGTTCCCCGGGTCCCCACTGGGCCTGGCAGCTCACTGTGCTTGGCTTTTGCTGCACTGAGCTGTAGGGAAATTACAGGAACCAATAAACCAATTTCGGTCAGTGGAAACTTTGTCTTGGTGGATAACATAGACTGGGCTGAAAATCCCAACACCAACCCTAAAACCTGCTGGAGGACAGAGGGGGTGGGGAGGGGTCGGGGTGCTGCTGAGCTCCACGGGGGTGCTGCTGAGCTCCACGGGGATGCTGACCCAGCACCAGACCTAAGTTGTAACCTTTCTCTGGGGACCTCGAGGGCCCAGCACACACAGAGGCCAGGAGCAAAGGATGCAGGTCCGGTGAGCAGGTTTAAAGCAGAGATGCCACATAATTAATCCAACGTGAGACAGAAGAGCTGAAGTTACATACAAAGGATCAGCGGAGTATCCAGGCAGACAACGACACTTAATTACAATTGCATCCAGATTTTTCTTTTTTTCCCCTTCAAGCTACATTTTATTGTTTTTTTGTTTTTTTTTTAAATTTTATTAGAGCATAGTTGATTTACAATGCTGTATTAGTTTCAGGTGTACAGCAAAGTGATTCAGTTATACATATGCATGCATTCATTATTTTTCAGATTCTCTTCCCATTTAGGTTATTATGGAGTATTGAGTAGAGTTCCCTGTGCTCTACAGCAGGAACTTGTTGGTTATCTGTTTGATATACAGTAGTGTGTGTATGTTAATCCCAAGCTCCTAATTTATCCCTCACCCATGTTTCCCCTTTGGCAACCATAAGTTTGTTTTCGAAATGTATGAGTCTGTTTCTGTTTTGTAAATAAGTTCATTTGTATCATTTTTAAAAAAATATTAGAGTCCAGGGCTTCCCTGGCGGCACAGTGGTTGAGAGTCCGCCTGCCGATGCAGGGGACACGGGTTCGTGCCCCGGTCTGGGAGGATCCCACATGCCGCAGAGCGGCTGGGCCTGTGAGCCATGGCCGCTGAGCCTGCGCATCCGGAGCCTGTGCTCCACAACGGGAGAGGCCACAACAGTGAGAGGCTCATGGACCGCAAAAAAATAAAAATAAAAATAAAAATAAAAAAATTAGATTTCACATATGAGCGGTGTCATATGATCAGACTCTTCTTTAGACCTGGGAAGGGTTGGAATTAGGGCCAGAGAGATTCCTTTATTTTATTTATATCCTCCTGACTCTAATTCCACCTTATGGTGAATATGATATGTGCTCTCTCATTTGCACTGTATGAGCTCAAGGGCATATTAGTGTAGTGTCAGGGAAATTATAAAACGGAATTAAACCACATCCGTGCCCCCCTAAATGTCAGCGTGGCCACGGAATCTCCCATCACTTGACATCTACGTGGAATCAGGGCCACTGAAGGCTGATGGCTTTTGCCAGCAAATCAGAACGACTGCTCATCTATTTTCTTTTTTATCTTAAATGTATCCAGAGTTGTAGGGCTAAATACGAAAGCTGTAGCAGTTGGTCAGCTTTTAAGCTACTAGAAGAAAGTTAAGCTTCTGTGTCGGCTGCCCGAGATACCAGCCATAAGCTGACAAGTAATTAAACCAGCATATCTGTAACAACTGTCATCTCTTATTTCTGGGCAACTTGGATGTAAACCAAAGGCAAGAAAGCTAAGGGGGAGAAAAAAGGCGAAAGAACAAGAGAGGTTGGTTGTGGAGAGCCACTGCCGGGCTGTCCCACGGGACAGGTTAGCAGACCTGGGCATTTAGAGGCTGGTAGCCCCAATCGGAAGGGTCAGGGCTCCCTTTACCAATTATTAGCAGGGAAAAGAGCATAAAATAAGGTGTAAATGTGGGACTTCCCTGGCGGTCCAGTAGTTAAGACTCTGAGCTTCCCCTGCAGGGGGGTGGTGGGTTCGCTCTCCGGTTGGGGAAATATTGATAAAATCCCACATGTCGCTTGGCATGGCCAAAAAGAATAATAAGTAACAACAATAATAATAATTTTAAAAATGTCATGTAAATCTGAGCTCTGCCGTTTTGAAGAAGCCGAGTGTGACATGCATTCTGATCTGCTGGAGTGCTCAGGCTGGGCTACCTCACTGACATTTCCCTTCGGGTGACCCCTGAAGTGGCACAAAGCACCCTCCCCGGGCGGATCCCTGGGGCTGATGCTCCACTACTCATGGTCTGGACAAAACCTTTCTCTCCCTCCTCTGCCAGATCTCCTGGTCCAGATCCAGACCAAGACACACAGTACAGGCTCTGGAGAGATCTCTGTCCACGTGGGGATGCTCTGTATCTATAGATATAAGGGCTGGGCTTGGAGGTCTCAAGGGTTCTAAGTGACCAGGAAACAATAAGTCAAAGGGTGACCAACGCACCTTTCTGGGCTCGAGGCTGAAATTAGTGGGACATCCTGCCCATCATCACAGCCTGACCTCGTCTTTGTGCCTGGACCTCAATCGCTTGATGCATTTGAAAATCATGTAGTAGGGACCCCTAACCCCTCATTGAGACAGCTCCAGGATTTCTAAGATAAGCAGGCAATTTTAAGACTTTGGGTCTTGTGATGACAGGAGAACTGGCGTAGGTCAAGAGCCTGGCTTTCAGGGGACGAGGACTCAGGGCGTGGGTTCTATTCACAAACACACAATGACACCCTTCATCATGACCAGCTTGATACTAGATGCCGTACAGCACCCTCAGCGTGAAAAAAAAAGCATCATGGAGCAGGTAAAACCTGAGGCATCCCTGTTTGCAGTGCAATTGGAGATTTCTCAGTGACATTTTAAACATTTCATCTGATTTAGTTACTCTCCCTCCAGACCACTGTGAGCTCCCCAACATGTGAGGGAATGAGCAGCATACTCGTTAGGGATCTAATTGCAAAAACAGACTGATGTTTTTCTTTTAAAACCTCTTAATAGGTTCACAGTCTCTTCCGTCCAAATGGACTCTAAGCTTTGTAAATTTCCAAGTAGTCAAACTTGGAATTACTTGCCAATCTTGGGAACACAGACCCCTGATCCAAGGCCTCTGCACACATTCTGTTTATTTTTCTTCTAATGAAAAGTGTGACAAGCAAATAATTAAACTGAAAAGCAGGCATAAATTAGAGTCTACAGCTCCAGAACCGATCGCACGTTAGAAGATGTGCTTGGGAGAATGAACGTTCACTCAGGTCATTTAAATTATCTGGCTCAGACTGTCTGTGGTTCTTCTGTAAGATGGTTTATCCCATTTCATGGAGCAGCATGTTTGATGTGCCTCGGCATAGCAAATTATTGGTGTTGGATTTATTTCGGTGAATTGTCCCTCTCCTTCTGGTTTCAGGAGAGTAAGCCCTGGGCTTCATCAGGGCCACATTATATCCACAACAGAGAGAGAGGAGTGCCCAGCCCTGTTACATCGTCTTTTGAACAAGTCAATGCAGACAGAAGTAAATGACAGTTAATTACAAATTACATTCTGGTTGGGGCCAAGCAGGCCTCTTGCCTTGAATAATGATCGGGCCCTCGGGCTTTCACCTGCCTGCAAGCGGGTGTATGAGATGCAGGTCTCAAAACAAGCCGTTAAACACAAAAGCTTATTGGATTGCACAGATTTAGGAAAAGCGTTCAGATCTCTCGCGGCAACTGCAGAATGAGGGTGAAGCGCAGAAGTTGGCTCTTATTTGCTGACTCGGAGAACCTGTCCCACGTCAAGGAGGTCATGAGCTCCTTACACCTCGGCCAGCTGATGGAGAGCGGTAGACATTGTGACACTACTTTAGACTCGTAATCAAAGGAATGCAAGAATGCACTTAATCAGACTGTATACTTATTTATTTATTTATTTTTGGCTGCGTTGGGTCTTCGTTGCTGCGTGCGGGCTTTCTCTAGCTGCGGCGAGTGGGGGCTACTCTTGGTTGCGGTGCGAGGGCTTCTCATTGCGGTGGCTTCTCTTGTTGTGGTGCACGGGATTAGTTGCTCAGGGGCATGTAGAATCTACCTGGCCCAGGGCTCAAACCTGTGTCCCCTGCATTGGCAGGCAGATTCTTAACCACTGCGCCCCCAGGGAAGTCCCTGTGTACTTTTTTTAAATCAGAAGAGGATTTTTACCACCATCAGCAGACACTTTGATTTTCTGATTTTTTTTTTTAGTTTAAACAATAAATTCATTTACTACATTTTAAGTCCAATCTTAAATCACTATATTTGCAAAAATAAGACAATATTGAAAATAATTAATGTCAGCGTTCATGCATTGAAAAGACCTTGGCTTTTGTAATTCACTAAAGCAATTTCTATTCATTTAGTGGAGCTAAACACTTATTGTTAAAGACAAAAGCCCGGGCAGTTTGACACTGAGCTCATTATGTATGTTAGAAACACTGCAATCCAAGGTCACACCACCACACCAACAAAGCTGGAGAGTTGGGGGCAGGGGGCGGGGTGGGGGAAGTAGGGGAAGAAACGGTGGGGGGCGGGCGGGCCCAGGGATTAAAATGCAGACCACACCGTTCTCCACAATAACTTTCCATTTAGGCCTGATTAAAACTTCAAAACAAAGCTGGTTGGAAACGCCAGTAGAAAGATTTTTTGTTGTTGTCGCTAAGTGATGGGGGTGACCATTAAGCTCTGGGGAGCTTAATGGGCTAGTCGGAGACCTCCAGCAGTGGGGGCCAAAGTCCCAGCCCATCTTCGGAACTGTTGAATATAGTAAAGGAGGTGTTGATAACCCTTTGCAGAGTAGAGTCTGCTTATGCAGACACAGCAAGGCCAGAAGTTAAATTCGCCTCTTTCGCTTAAATAGCGTCGGCACAGCGTGAGAATAAAATTTCTCGCGTTTATATCTTGTGTTAAGATCGGCCACTTTAGCTGCAGGCAACACTCACTCTCCATGGCCCTTTGAGCCCAGTGCCCATGCCCTCACCTGGGCCATCGTGCTGATCAGTGACGGTCCTGTTACTGCAAGGCAGCAAAAGAAATCCTGTCTCCTGTAAGCAAAAAGGCAGCATTGTTACACTCTGCAATCTTCTCATGATTACCCTCCGTGTTTGGGGAAAAACATGACTATTTCTTCCATGAGCAGAAAGTTTCATAGATGAGACAAGTAGTTTGCCCATGAACTTCAGCAAGATAAAAGAGTAGGTTCTGCTGAGATAACTTTATTTATTCAGCCCATTCAAAAAGAGTATGTGACAGCTTTAATCCTGAGACAAAACACACGAAGAAAAGGCAGGAGGCTGTCCAGACTGGATGTTTGGTAGCCTGTTTCAAGATTTCACAAGATTCTGGAAATATTACCTCTAAAAGTTTTCCTTTCAGACTGCAAAATTTGAAAGCTACTTTTTAGAAATGTTGACATGTGTCATTAAAATGGGCAGAGAGTATATTTCCAACCCAAAGGAGTGAAATGAGTTCGTTTTGAGGGATCTGATGCGTCTGTCCAAGTAAGACACCTTCTCAAACTCAGCTGCAAACACCTGTAAGAGCTCTCACCCTAAAATCAGGGAGAAAAATAGCTGCCTTCTGTGTGTGGAGGAGAGCGGCCGTCTTATCGGTAGCAGAGTGACGCTGACTGTACCGATAGTGACACGGGTAATCCATCATGTCATCAGCACCGCGAGGGGCGGCGGCACCCCCCGCCCGCCTGGGGTGCGAGCCGAGCCGCGCTGCAGGACACTTAACCCCGCGAGCCTCGAGCGCCCGCTGCGTTCACTCCACCCCTGTCACGTATGAGGCGCCTGCAGAATGACAGTAAATCCATACGGGCCGGCAATCTACCATCATGACACGCGCACACCAGGCTGCCTTAGACACCACTGAACTGGATCATGATGAGCGCGTGGGAAGAGGCCTTTATTACGAGTCTTGTAGAGCCGTTTAAGGGCTCTCGGGCGAGCCTGCGGCAGCTTGCCAGCCCAGGAAGCCCACGCAGCCTCCGCCGCGTCCACCTGGCCGGGGATTCTCCAGGGCCATGGCTTTCAGACGCCAGTAGTCATCACACACATGTTGCAAATTCATTTGATATTATTGTGACGTACCTACATGTCGACCAATTCTGCAGGGTTTTTTTTTTTTAATCCATAGTAGAGAAATAGTAAGACACCAGGGTTGGGAAATGCCTTTGGGTACTACATAGTATTCTATCGTGTCATCTAGAAAAACCTAAACCATAAAAAGGCAGCCGTCATAACATGTGTGACATTTGGGAGGTTATTTTGGACCCCTAAGAGTGCAGGTATCTGGTTGTGATCCCCATGGACACACACAAGTGCAGTGACTAGTCCCTGTGTGCTAGGCATATGTTTACAGCAAGAAATAAACAAGTTTCCCTTCTAGCTTTTTCTAGATTTTTTTAAAAATCGTTTCTTCCTTGCCTTTTGTTAAATCACAACAAGATTTTATTGGGTTAAAAAAAGAAAAAAATCTAGTTGAATAGTAATATAGTTCTTTCATGTATATGCAAGAAGAAGATCTTTTCACACCTTGATGAAATTAGCATATATTTAAATACTAATGAACTGCCAGTGCCTGGTTAAGAATACCAAGAACTAGTTGCACAGTTACCTGTCCCTAGGAAACAGGTCTGATTCTAGAGGCATGTGAGGGTCTGAGGCAGTATTTTATTTCAGGAGATACTAATGCATGGTCCTAAACAGCATGAAGGTGGCAGGAGGATATGTCGTCATCAGGAAAAAGGTGTCTCAAGGGGGAATCTAGGGCCAAATGATGATTACAAGCAGCCCTGGGCTTGAGTTGGTTTCCTGTGTATCTTGGGCACTCACTGGGGTTGGGGAAACTTTTCCCCACCACTGTTTTGTTCACGAAGACCTGTTCAATGTGGGACTGGATGGATGATGTCTGTGTGGATATCCCATGGGGTAGAAAGTTCAGGTTTAAAGTCACACTGGACAAAGGAATCTTTCATGCTCTACCTTCCTATGGTATTGGAAATATGCTTATGTTCTCACACGGTCTAACGTCTGGACACCTGAGTCTCGACCCAGAGGGGAACAGGCAGTGGGAACTGGACATGCCTTGGAACCTGATGGGGCCTCATGTGTCCATCTCTCAACGTAGAACGTGGAGGACACCTCCATGAAGCTCTCCCAGCTATGAAACGCCAAGTGCCCTTTACCTGCTCCTTTTCCCTGTGGCAGGTTCATGTCACCCAAAGCAATGATCTACTTTTGTTAGTTTTAAGTTTAGAAATGTAATGAATTCCTAAATCTTTGGAAATATAATTCCAGAGAAAGTATTTAAAAGCCCAAAATGGAAAGAAAACAATAAAATTAGACCAAACTTCATAAAAAAATAAATAATTTTTGAAACAGTAATTGACATTAAAGGATGTTGTAATTATTTTCCACTTTTTAAACGTAAACTATTATCTATGGTTTGCAATTTGCTGTTATATGCTCACTTATTACCTTGAAATTTACACAATACCTACAATCAAACCATGTATGTACAAGTGCAAGGATTTATAAAAACAGTAAAAGGGAATGAAATATTTTCTTCAATAGTTAAAAGATTGAATAAATTATAAATATATAAAAATAATTATAAATAAACTATAAAAGTATTTCTACCCATAGAAACACACCGTGAGCAATACATGGTTTACCTGTCCCTCAAGGGCATCTTGCAAACATCACTTACCTTCTGCAGATTTCATCCAGAAGGAATAACATAGATTCGGGATGGAGCTCAGGGGAGCACATGAAGTGCTCAGTTTGTTCATTACAAAGTGGTGCTGAGCCACAGGCAGGTGGGGTGCTGTGACCCTAAGCAATTTCAGACCCAGGTCTCTACCTGTGCTCCTTGAGGAGAAGCCAGGCCCCTTGGGTCGGGAGGGACAGATAGACAAGAGTGAGGACAAGTTCTCGGCCAACACATGGTAAAATCAATCCAATGCTTCCCCACTTTGCCCTGGTTGGATTTTTTTTTTTTTTTTTTTTTTTTTGGCTACGCCAGGTCTTAGTTGCGGCATGAGGGATTGTTTTAGTTGTGGCATGCGGATTTCATAGTTGCAGCATGCAGGCTTCTTAGTTGTGGCACGCATGCTGTATCTAGTTGCCAGACCAGGGATCAAACCTGGGCCCCCTGCACTGGGATTGAGGAGTCTTACCCACTGGACCACCAGGGAAGTCCCTCCTGGTTGGATTTTGTTGATGTTTGTTGAAACATAGGGACAACTTAGTGACAGTGTTGGAGATAAGAGGTCCGCTGACCACAGGCGTGCTCTGAAGATCCAATATTCCCTGGAACAGAATAGCCAGGGAGGAGGGACGGTGGTGGGCAAGCCCTGCCCTGAGTTGTCACAACTCACAAGAGCCAAGGACAGTCTTGAGTCCAGCAAGGCTCTTTCTTGACCCCTAGCGAGAACTTTGACCTCTGCCCCCACCCCTACCCCATGTTACTGTCTGAGGCATTTATTTAGGAAAAAGGAACTGGGAGTTCTCCTTCTGACCATGGAAGTGAGGAAACATTGCAAGCTAAAACCACACCTGGCTTGGATGTTCTGGGAGCCTCCTGCCTGTCTTCCAAGGGCTGGGACCGCCTTTCCAGAGGGAGGGGTGTTCTCCACGGGATGCATGTGTCCAACTACGACAAATGGAAGGAGAAAGTGAGAGAACTGCCTCAAAAATACTTAGGAATCCACTGCAAGGGCAGTGTCGGGATTCTCAGAATGAAAGGGGAGACCTAGACAATTGGGTTACGATGCAGACACAGAACGGCGGCCACAGAGCTACGGTTCGCTTTAGAGTGCGACCAGTCTCCTACAGAAGAGTCTACATTATTCTACTTAAAAATGAAAACAAGGGGCTTCCCTGGGGGCGCAGTGGTTGAGAGTCTGCCTGCCGATGCAGGGAACACGGGTTCGTGCCCGGGTCCGGGAAGATCCCACGTGCCATGGAGCGGCTGGGCCCGTGAGCCATGGCCGCTGAGCCTGCGCGTCCGGAGCCTGTGCTCCGCAACGGGAGAGGCCACAACAGTGAGAGACCCGTGTACAGGAAAAAAAAAAAAAAAAAAAAAAAAAAAAAAACTGAGCTAAGATATCATCCTGGGTTGACTTGATAACCGAATCTAGTTTTAAGTGAACCTAGGCCATACCCAAGACTAGTTCTTTCTCATTAAAAAACATGTTTCTGTTCTACACATTATCACACTGGCCAACAAGCTAGAATATTCAATACATAAAATCAAATCAATTTTAAAATAAATGAACCATTCCAGAGCACAAATTTCCCCAATGTACAGGATGCAAGAGGGCAGGGCAGCCAAGGTGAGTGCCCGCGGTCCCAGTCAGGTGGTAGCAGGTCTGAACCATGTGCCTTCCCCTGAGATCCTACTGACAGAGTCTTAAGAATCCACCCCAAAGTCCTATCCCCATCTATGGGGACGGTCTTCCACGCAGACGTGTGTTTTCATCGTAACACACCGCGAGCCTTCAGTTCAGGATGTGAACACACTGCTCGCCCGACTGACTGGGTGCTGGTGGGCATCTTCCCTTTCTGTGTCTCCTTCTCTGGTCCTTACACACAAACCACCTACTGAGCCCCACTCTGTGTCCTGTCCACACGGAATGTGGACCCTTAAACACGTTAAGTGAAATGAACAGTGTTGGTCCTTTCTCAGGACTAAAGTTCAGAGCAAAAATGCTCAAAGACATCCAAGCCAGGACCGCAGGAAGAGTAAGCTTCTAATTTGGTTTCACCAGCACTGCCTCTGTTATGAGAATCGAGTTTAACATTCAAAATGGGTATATACTCACTTAAATGATCTAGACTCTTCCCAAACCCTATGAGTAAAATTTCTTCAAAAAGGTGAAACTCTGATCTTGGACCAGTGCATTTGGGATTGGGGGAGACTCCTGGGTTTGGGACAAAAACTGGCTGCAGAATCAGTGTTTTAATGTAAGCCTCAAAGTTGGGCTTCTCAAAGTTTTGTTAAAAAATGACTGCAACCCCAGCTGAGAGAGTGGACAGCAGACCCAGGAAATCAGGGCCAGACCCCACGTTTCATGGGTGATGACACTTTGACCCAAAGGGTAAGTGTCTTGTATGGTTGTTTTAGGGGAATCATAGTCGTGGCTACAAGGACCCTAAGGCTGTGGTTCTCATGGGGTCACTCAGAACCCGTCTTCCCCTCAATACTAACAATGTCCAAGTGTCTGAAATTGTTCTAGGGTGTCTGTGTATGGGTCTGAAGCAGGTTGGCAAACTTTGTCTTTAAAGGGTCAGATACTAAACCTTTCCAGTTTGGGGGCCACATATGGTGCCTGAAGCCAGGACTCAGCTCTGCCTGGTGTGAGAGCATCCCTTGGCAGTGAGCACCCTAATGTCCAGTGACACTTTATCTCAGAAACAGCCAGGGCTGCATCTGGCCCACAGGCCATAGTCTACAATCCTGGGCCTGAACTGAACCCCAACCTCCAGGACTGCCCCAGAAGCTCACCTCCTCACAGCCAAGTCCAACACTTAGACCAGCCCTCTCCTTTCACACCTGGCTCTTTATTTTGATCTCTCACTCGGTCCGTTGCAGAACATATTTTATTTCCTTCAGCAGCAGATCGATCATCACTATTAATATCTATTTCTTTATAGTTTTAACCCAGACACTGCAGTAGAACAGCTTGGTCCTGCTAGCTGGAGATTGTGTGTGTGTGTGTGTGTGTGTGTGTGTGTGTGTGTGTGTGTAACATTTTTTAAAATAAATTTATTTATTTAGGCTGCATTGGGTCTTTGTTGCTGCACACAGGCTTTCTCTGGTTGTGGCGAGCAGGGGCTACTCTTCCTTGTGGTGCACAGGCTTCTCATTGTGGTAGCTTCTCTTGCTGCGGAGCATGGGCTCTAGGTGCATGAGCTTCAGTAGCTGTGGCACGTGGGCTCAGTAGTTGTGGCTTGCGGGCTCTAGAGTGCAGGCTCAGTAGCTGTGTCATGTGGGCTCAGTAGTTGTGGCTTGCAGACTCTAGAGCGCAGGCTCAGCAGTTGTGGCACACAGGCTCTATAGCTGTGGCATGTGGGCTCAGTAGTTGTGGCTCGCGGGCTCTAGGGCGTACTGGAGTTAGTACTTGTGGCACACAGACTTAGCTGCTCTGCAGCATGTGGGATCTTCCCAGACCAGGGCTTGAACCAGTGTCCCCTGCATTGGCAGGTGGGTTCTTAACCACTGCACCACCAGGGAAGCCCCAAGACATTGTGTTTTAAAGGAGGTTCTCCCTCAAGATGCTTCTAATTCAAGAAATGGGGTCAGGATGCCTACCTGTACATGAAGAGTCAGAAGAGGGGTGTGTGCCATGTGAAAGGGGTCAGCAGCCCAGTTTAGGTGAGGAAACCCATCCCCCAAGATTCAGGGGACCAAGGGTCAGTAAGACCTAGCATTATGATGGTGATGGTAAAGTCAGCAATACAAATAACAGCACCTACAACCTTCTGTTGCGTACCTGCTCTACCTCAGAAGCATGGTCTACATTTTATATGCGTTTCCTCCTTTAAAACTCACCTCAAAAGTTGGGATTGAAGGGCGGGATTGGGGACTGATGTTGAGGGCATGGTCTGGGCATGGGGGAGGGTGCAGTTGCTGTGTGCCACTTGGGCTGACCATTGCAGGGATGGAAACTGCCCCCAAGGCTAGGACCAGCAGGATGCCTTGCAGATTTAAAGCAGGGTTCTGCCCAGGGGCAGAAAGGAGCAGTTTGATCTACAACCTGTCATTGACCATCCTTGAAAGGTCAGGCTTTGATCTCCAAAGCTGGAGGTCCCTGTCCGGTGGAGCTCATTGGAGCACTTGGAGAAACACTTGGAAAATTCCACAGGAGAGTGGTGAGATGGACAGCCCATGACTGCCGCCCCCAGGAGCCACAGGGAAGAAAAGGTCTCCCTGGACCCCACTGGGGGAGAACAGGGTCCCGGGTAGGCTCCATTTCAGCACTGCCAACTGATCTCAGAAAAAGTCCTAGGCTTTTGTGGTCCATGATCTCCTTCTCTAACACGGTCGGGCCAGAAGCAACTTGATGGTCCTTGGACCTGTACACTGCGTGATTTGAAAACTCTTCCAACTATAAACAATGAAAGTCTATTACCAGACCATTTTATCCAAGCCTTTTGGTAACTATGCCTGAGTAGGAATGTCTTAAGGGTCTTGTCTGCGTCCGGCTGACACCCGGCTCTGCCCAGACCCAAACTCCCTGCACTGGGACCCTCTCGCTGAATGTGACCCCGGATTTGCCATGGAGGTCTTGGGTGTGTAGTTCTCATCTGTTCCCTGACTGCAGGCACCATCCTAGGAGCTCTGACTCAGCTAACTGTGAAACCCCCGCCCTTCTCAACTGTGGACATTAGCTTCTTCTGCAGAAGACGCCCATGAGCACCTGTCTCGCAGCTCAACACACATAAGCTCTGTGAAATAAACGTGGAAAAGAAAGGCAGTAATTGGGTGAAATAGTTACTGAGAAGGAGAAGTACAGGCAAAGAGCACAGGCTCTCAGCACCATCCTCCGCGGCATCACTGGGAATCCCTTGGAATCCCTCACCCAGACCTTTTACACTTCAGGAGGACTTTATTCTATTTAATTCTATTTAATTAAATAACCTAATCAGATAAAGTGTGACTGGAGAGGGTCAGGGAAGGCACCTCTCTGTAAGGAAGTGATGGAGGTGATGCCTGAGTTTGGGAGAAGAGCTTTGCAACCAACCAGTGCAAAGGTCCTGGAGCAGAAATGAGCTGAGTGTAGAACTCTGTAGACCAGCTGAGAGACCAGTGTGGCTGGGGCAGAGGGTGATGTGGGAGAGGATGGGCAGGTGCCAAGACCCTACAGTGGGGATCTAGACCCTAAGCACTATGGGGGTCCTGCTGAGACCTCCAGGAGCAGGGTGGATATTTTCAGGACATCCCTCTGGCTGCCCCCTGGGATGGGTCATGTGGGTGGAGCAGAGAACTGGGAGGGTATTGGAGGGAGTGGTGCCAGCAGAGCTCATGGGATGACTCAGGTTCTGGAGACCTTTTAGAAGTGGGTCCAACAGGACTCCCTGAAGTGGATTGGATCAGGGTGGCAGACAGTGATGGCAAGTGAGGAGTTGAGGCTGGCTTTTAAGTCTGGGACCTAAATGGACTCTTTGGGATGTAATTGTGCATCTGCCAGGGATTCCACGGGGTATGAATTCTATAACTCGGTCATAATGATGATTAGTGGGCAGGGTAGAGGTGACGCTCTGCGAGAGAGAGACTGTCTCAATTTTGATTTGAAGAGAAGACAATGCATGTCTACTCAGAGGCCAGAGTGAGAAAGGTGGCTTCTGCAGAGTGCAAATACACACCAAGTGGGACCACAAGGAGAGAGGCAGTCTCCCTGATCTCCCTCTGCATTCCTGGAGCATTTGGCCTCCCTAGGTACCCCGGCCTTGGGGAGGACGTGTGGCATCTTCCGTCTGCAGTTACATTTCGGAGCATCTGTATCAACAATGGAAAGGTGGGCAGAGACTGGAGTCACCCCTTTGCACCTGCAGATCAAGGCCCTGGGGATCCTGTACATCAGTTGGGCCTGATTTCAAAGCCACTCACCCCACCGAATACCACGTCCCTAAGTTTCCTGCAGCACAAAGAGGGGACGCAAATGCCCAGGGCCTTGATCAGCCAAGATGAACCTTGAAGAACATCACACACCAACAGCACTGGTGAGATACCCAACATCAGTGCCCCATCCAGACTCCCAGATTCACCTCCCCTGTGGATTCAGCGACGAGATGGTCCAGGTGGCAGGAATCCCAGACAGGGTCCAAGTGCTGCTCCATCATTGAGTGAATCACCTCAGAGGAGTGTCCCTAATGCTGATCACACAGAAACCAAATCTGTGAAGGTGGAAAAGGTTCAACGCCAAAGGCTGAAGGTTCTCTGCTGCCTGCAGGGCTCACGAACACCATTTCCAACCTGCCTGGATTGTCAGCTCCTCCGGCCCCAGCTGAATTTGACAAAAGGGGACCTAATATTGGTTCAGAGATAGGGAGTGGGGAGGGGATGGAGGCAGCTGGAAACTAAAACAACAACAACAACAAACTGCACCTTGAACACCATGCTTGTCATTGATCACTTGCAGCCAGGAGACCTCAGTCCCAATAACTCCACCCTGAAAACTGAGCTGGTCTTAAATACCAAAGGCCTCCTGATGGTGAGATGTGCACATCCATGCAATCTCATGACAGGAGAGGCCACGCATGAATCAGTTTTGCAAGTGTTCTGGGCAGTGGGTCTTAGGCCCATTTGCTGTCTCTATGGTTGTGAGCTGTGCACGTGTGCTCTCAGCTAGGCACACGCGTTCCCTGATGTGCACACGTGTTCCACACAGTGAGTTCAACTGTGGGATGCACTCGGCTTTAACAGACCACTGACCACAAGAACCAGGGGGAAATTTTCAGGACCACAAGAGTCCTGGCCAAAGATTGCTGTAAATAGTTACAGTACTTATGGTATTCACAGTATTTTTGTTGTTGTTGTCTCAAGAGCTATTTTCGAATTAAGGTGAAGCCCACAATTGTTTAAATGAAGAGCTGATTCATCATCAAAACGTAGCTCTTCTTGGGGGCACTTTTAGGTGACAGGAATCAATGACAAGGCTGGTAAATTGCCTGAGAGGGTTCAAAACAGATTTGAGATAAAGGAGAGAGCGATTAAGTCAAGACAGAACCTAATGCTTTTGCCAAACACCCCCGCCCCCGGAGTGGATGCTGATCTAATGACCAGCCACTTCATTCCCAGAGCCCGGTGCCAATCTTTTGTCACCTCTGTTGCCCCGTATCAAACTTTCAGGAAACAGGACCCGAGAAAGCAGATAATCAATAATGAGATCAGGAGATGTTATCATTAGAGAAACAGGGCTGCCTGCCTGGTTTGTGGAAGGCTGTTTTCCCGGGGCTGCTTGTCAGCTGAGCTGGTGACGTGGGCGCGGGGCCCCCAGCGCTCGGAGATAGAGCAGCGGGAGGCGGGCGCTGGGGAGAGGCACCCACGCTCACCGGGGCAGCTCAGCCAGGGGGCCACATCCTCCTGGTCCTCGCAGGGCATGGGGCACCCCTCTAAGGGGTGGACTTCTTAGGGACACTTCCTGGGGAGTTCTGGACGCAGTGGCAAGTTGGGATGCCCATGGGGGAGGAGCTGTGGGGATCTGCAGGGGAACAGACTCATGCTGTGTCCGAGGGATGGAAGCACGGTAGGCGCCCCGCACACGCTCCAGGTGACGAAGTCTGCAGCCTCAGGGCATCTCTATTGGGATGAGGACACTCACGGGTCCTCCACAAGGTAGTAGGCACACGCATCTCCTCTATAAGCTGCACACCCGCATCTTCTATAGGGCAGCGGGGACACCCAACCTCTTCTATTGGACACTAGGCACAAACCCTCCTTTCATATGACAAGTGTACCCACACCTCTTCTGTGGGACCTTAGGTGCACATCCCTCTAAGATGTGGTATGATGCCTGCCCACGACTCTTGTATGTGACACTAGGCACTGTCTTTTCTTTGTTTAGTAATGGGCACACCCACAGCCCCACAGGGCAGCAGGTACACACAGGTGTGATAAAGGGGCACCGCTGCCCCTCTGTGTGACATCAGCACACACACCTCAGCTCTGGGATGCTCGGGACCTGCCCCTCTTTCACATGCTGTTAGGGGACCACACCTCTTCTGTATGATGGTGGACTCACCCATGACGCCTCTGTAGGAAAATGGTCGCACGACCCTTTCTATGTGATAGTGGACACACCACGCCTCCCCTTTCGGACAGGGCTCCCAGCCCTCTTCTATGTGATAGCAGCACCCCGCTGCCTCTATTCAAGTGTGAGCACACAGCACGGCCTTTGCAAAGAGGCCAGTCAAGGAGATTCTGAAGCATCGCCTCAATCTTTTGTCTAAAATAACATTGTATGTTGTAAATCAACTCTACTTCAATAATTTTTTTAAATTAAATTAAAAATTAAATTTTAAAAATTAAAATAATATTGTAAGCAAAGTGATTAAAGAACAGAGATGTTACTCATGTACATTTTAATAGGCTTCGGGGAACAAAAGTAAAATAGTCCTGTTACTACCATAGTCAGTCTCAAAATTGGCATTTTGTTTTCCCTGAAATAGTCATAGAGATCACACAGAACAATGACTCAGAGAGGATCAAGCCACTTTACAAAATACATACTTTTTTGGGTGAAAAATAACATTGTACCCAATGGCTCATGTGTATTATTCAAAATTAAAATTTTTGCTAAATGAGAGCAGTCCTATAAATTTGCTTTTGACCTTTAACCCCATGTGCTGTATAAATAAACTGCCATTTAGGGGAGGATATTTCATTTTGTAAATCATGATTTTTGACCCTTGAAGATTTCATTCCTCAAGTAAGTCAAGTATGTGTGTTTTAATCACTTATACAACACGTGGAGGGTGATTTGAAGTGAATGGATTTCCTTTTTAACCAGTATGTGTCTCCCTGTAGCATGGCCTTCTTTGCCCGACACTCCTGTTGGGCAAAAGGGTTCTTTTTTGCTTCATGTGACAATGAAATTGCAGTTTTTCCTAAGCACTAGGATGAGATGACAATTTACAGGCTGTTTTTGGAGAGGGGTCCACTGACGCATCTGTGGCAGGAGTCCGGGGAGCAAGAGGGAAGGGGCTGGGGTGGGGCCGCTGGTGGAGGGGGAGGGGCGCTGGTGGAGGGGAGGGGCGCTGGTGGGGGGGAGGGGCGCTGGTGGGGGGGAGGGGCGCTGGTGGAGGGGAGGGCGCTGGTGGAGGGGGAGGGCGCTGGTGGGGGGGAGGGGCGCTGGTGGGGGGGAGGGGCGCTGGTGGGGGGAGGGCGCTGGTGGAGGGGAGGGGCGCTGGTGGGGGGGAGGGGCGCTGGTGGAGGGGAGGGGCGCTGGTGGGGGGAGGGGCGCTGGTGGGGGGAGGGGCGCTGGTGGGGGGAGGGGCGCTGGTGGAGGGGGAGGGGCCCAGGGGTCAGGGTGCCCTGAGGACTCCCTCCCACCTTCCCCGTTCTCAGGCCGGCTCAGTTACCGTTCTGAGCGAGGGGGAAACCTCAGCTTCCTCCCCAACCTCCAGCAGGTCTATTTGGGAGGAGTGTCGTTACTCTAAGCTGCCCGCAGATTTAAAGAAGAATTGAGCCTCGGGGAAGGGCCCCACTGGCCTTTTAGTCCATTACAATTCCAAAGGCGATCACAAAAGGAGATGGGCTGGCCGGAGTTAATGAGATTTCTCACCCAAAACACTAATCTGGGTTAAAACTAAAAGAATGCTGATAAGGATGGTACAGCTCACACAGCGAACAAGAAGGGTGTTGGCTCAGATCAATTGCGCCTGTTAGGAGGGGGCCTTTAATCGTGCTTGAAAAAAAACCCGAGAAAATGTGTGTCGGAGACAAAGCCTCTCAGATGAGAAGTGGCTGAAATAGAATAAAACATACCATTTTCACTTTCGTAGAGCGTTCCAGGTACAAATCAACTAATACTAGCAGAAGTTTAACATCACTTTAAAAGGGACTGATTGACCCACTGAGAAAGTACATAGTAAAATGTGCTGCGATGCACTGATTAGCCCTGTTTCCCTCCGGCAAATACCTGGCTCTTAAGTGTGTGCACTGGAACATTTTGTTTTATTACCTTGTGAGATAAGTGGGGGAAAAAAGCCTTCTGTACCTGGGGAATTCAAATATTCAGCTTTGTCATATCACGGCCCGCGCTCAATTTCACGCCAGGCGCATAATTATAAAAGTGTTTAAAGGGAGCTCAGAAGAAAGATGGGTTCAAGTGCAAATTAATTTCCGATTATCACAACAAAGGCAATCATATCTCAACAAGCTCGCCAGCAAAACACTGAAAGATCCCCAGGTCCGTCCCCTCCCCCGCTTACAACAAAGAGACTTCAGCTCAAATTAAGCTAATGATCTCCAACGGCCCTCTGCCTATCTTTCTTGGGTTTTGCCTGTTTGCACAGTTGAATGTGGCCAACCTGCAAAGACAGAAAGGAGGGGGCAGAGAGCCTGGGGGTGGGGGGAGGGCAGGCGGACGAGTTAGCCCAGAAAGGTCAGGGCTCCGCATCCATCAAGTGACAAAACAGTCAGCGGCTTGACGGGCCTGCACAGCGTCAAATTGTCTTATTCGGCGGAGGGGTCGGAGTGAACTGATGGCGTTGAAAGAGGCCTGGGTTTATCTGAACCTCTCCCACCGGCAGCCTCCGAGCTGCAGAGCGCAGCTCAGCTCCCCGACCAGCCATCAGCACAGCTTTGCAGAAACCCAACATCTCACTCCATCCTCGGGGACCCGAGGGAAGGGGGAACTCGGCCGCGGACATCCAGGTCAAGCCTCATTACTTCCTCATTACCTTTGCAGAAGTGGAGGGGGCCGCCTGCATCTGGGCAGCGCGGCCGGGATACGGTGGGGACTCCGTGTGGTTTGGTTACTGCACAGCCGACCGTGGGGCGGCCGCCGTGGGACCCAGAGCCCGCCCACTCCTCGCCAGCCGTGACCCACTCATTAAGGTTTCAGGGCAAATGACTGTCACTTGTCACGACCCCCGAGGATGGGGGCAGCTAGAGGAAGCGACGCGTTTCAGAGGTGGCCCCCGAATTCTGCATTAATTGCCTTTCCCCGTTTTTAGCCGGCTCCAGCCCAAAGGCAAATGCCTTTGCTCCGATTACAAATGCAGACTTGGAAAGAGCAGGACACAGCTCGGCCTGTCTGCCTCCCCCACCCCCGGCCTGGCCTGAGACCACGCCCCCTTCCCCCCTCCCCGTCCCCACCTGCGTTCTGAGCTGGCTTCCAGTTTATTCTAGGAAAAGTCCGAGAACAGCCAGGCCAGCAGTCCTGGCCCGCCACCTGATGTTTTTCTTCCTGAGTTTATGTGTCTTCTCGTGGACTCACCTTCCTTTCTCCCCCAGTAACGTCGGTAGTTGTTGAGGGGGGGTCTCAGCCCACCCCTGGCCCCTGTAGCTCGACAGGCCATGTTTAGGGTGGAGCCCAGTCTTGGGATGGGGCCAGAGTAACCTAAGCTTCTAACACAGGCACCAGTGAGCAAAGGGCACAGAGAGGGCTCACCGCCCCCCAGGGCTGGTCTCATCTGGGCCCTCGAGGCATGTATCGGGGGTAGTTAAGCTGGGGAAGCGCTGTAGGACGGTCCCTGCTCCAAGCCGGGCCCCATGCTTGTCCTGCCTCCCCCTGGTCACTGCTGGAACTCAGCCTCCAGTCTCCCTCCCACATCCTCCAGTTTTAAAGCAAATAATTGTACAACAGATAATGTAAGTGCAGTGATGTCACCATTTCAGTCCTATTTCGCCCAGTATTTGATCAGGAGCTGCGGTTTCCCCGGATGCATCTCCCCCGGCCCCCGCCCCGCCCCATCCTTATTCTAGTTGCCTCAGGACCAAGTACTTCTCTCCCGTTGTTGTCCTAAACCTCCGGATCCTACTCTTTCCTGGAACCGGTGGAGGGGGGAAGGGAGAAATGCATCCATCCCCCAGGAGGCCTCGGAGGAGGCCAGCGTTTCCAGGAAGCAGCACAGAATCCAGCACAAAAACTCCCCCAGCGAGGCTGGGGTAGAGGTCGTGGGAGTGGGCTTCAGGGAGGTTCTGGCACTGGGCTTGGGGTTGAGGCCGCAGGCCATTCCGGTTGGAGCAGGGGCTCAGCTGTGGTACAGACGCCGGAGGGCACGGCCAGGCAGGCCTCAGGGATTTCACGGGTGCTGCTAAGCCTGGTGGATTTTGGTCCGTGGCCAGAGCCATGCTGGCCGCCCAGATGCTGTGGCAAGGGTTTTCCTCTCCGTCTGAGCATTTTCTAGCTGCGGGTCGCCATTAAACAATGAGGACGACCTCATGTGCATCACTAGGTCCCCTTTGTCCTTGTTCCCTGCCGAGCCTGGCATTCGGGCTCTGGGAGGTGTTGGAGATTGGCCCTGGGGACGGTGGAGCTGGTGGTGGGGACAGTAGGGGTGAGGGACGTGAAACGCTTTCTCTAGGAAAAGGAGCAGAGAGTGTAAATAGGTGCCATGGGGGATCCCGGAAGCCCATTTCCCAATCCTGGGTCCCCGTTTCACACTGAGGCCCCCGAGGCCTCACCTGGAAAGGCTCGGGCCGGTCCCAGGAAGGGGATGCCAGGCAGGTCCTGCACAGTGTGGATTCATCCTGTGGCCCCCGGGGTGCTGCCCACGTGCTCACCACGAAGCTCTCAGCATCCCCCCACCCCGATGCGGCTTCAGACTCCACCCTCCTCGCAGAGCTGGTGGCCAGAGCCTTGTCCAGCACGTGAATCCAAAATGCGTCTTTCCCCAAACAGAAAATGTCATTTCAAAATTATATGCTAAGGACAAAAACTCATTCATGTATGGAGAAGCCTTCTAAGTGGTGCTGTGTGGCCGAGTCCATCAATGAAGGTCCCAGATCACAAGTGACATGGGTCATAAAGCACAAGTGCCCTTCACAGCGTCACATCTCATCCCCTCACACCCAGACCCACTTCTTCAGTCAGAAACGGCCCTGCACAGAGCTGGGCCTGCGGCCCTGGGTTCCTCAGCCCCTCATCTCAGCTGGATTCCTGAGGCTTTGGGGCCAGAGTTTCAAGGGAGACCCTGGAGTCCCTGTGAGCCCCGGGTTGACCTCCTGAATCTTCAGGAGAATAGGAAAGTGTTTGTTGACCTTGAAGCAAGGTCAGGGTGGACTGCTCAGGTGATGTAGAGGAGATCAGGGTCCTTCCTGAAGGAAAAGGGATCAGCAAAGGACCTGCTGTCAGCTCAGTGTCTGAGGAAGGACTCAGAGAAACAAGGGAAGGCCAGCGTCTCCACATCCAGGTGGCCTGGGCTCAGAATCCTCTTTTGGTAAATTTAAAGGCAAGATCAATAGTCACAACAATTAATATAATTTTTTTTTTTTTTTTTTTTTTTTTTTTTTGCGGTACACGGGCCTCTCTCTGTTGTGGCCTCTCCCGTTGCGGAGCACAGGCTCCGGACGCGCAGGCTCAGCGGCCATGGCTCACGGGCCCAGCCGCTCAGCGGCATGTGGGATCCTCCCGGACCGGGGCACGAACCCGTGTCCCCTGCATCAGCAGGCAGACTCTCAACCACTGTGCCACCAGGGAAGCCCCAATTAATATAATCTTAATAAGGATGATTGGGACAAAACAATCATTTTCACAAGTTAATGCCGGCGGTGTCTCAGTTGTAGCTGTGAAAAAAATGGGGGTGTGTCGGTGAGGCTCTTTAGCTTAATGTGGAGTAAAAATACCTAAGTGACATCAGGTGACTTTGCACAAGCAGAGGTTCAGAGTGAGGGAGGAGCTGGTGACGGCCACTCATCCTCCATCTGACACGTGTTTATCGAGTGTCCCCTAGGGAGGCCTGCAGAGCCGGGGGACCGGAGGGCTGTGCCCTTGCTGTGCAGAAACTTGGCTCCTAGAATCTCTGGCCCCCAGCTGTGCACACTGGTTCATGGTCTTGTATTCTGTCCCGAGGTCAAACTTTTATAAAAGTTGGTGATATCTCCCCCAAAAAACAGTCCAAAGGGAGGTGCAAGATGACACCACCGGGTCCTCGCTAGGGTCCGAGTGGAACGCATGGAGGTGGCGGGGCCCCTGCACAGCTGCTGCACCTGCCTGTCACTCATGCCCCTCACGGCTACCCTCTGCCACCTTACTATCTCCTTCTGGATGTTCTCACTCAAGACTACCTACTCCAAAGGCCACGCTTTTCAGAATTTGTTCTCAAATGAATCAGGGGAAATTCAGCTGCATTAGGCCACAATTTAGACAGTGAAACTGCCCCTTTTAGAAGAACCTTATGTCTTCACGGCAGCCATGCTGAGGACCTGCCCTGCTAAGGGGAACCCGGCCCTGCTCAGCTTCCTACTAGGGGCCTGGATTCTGGAAGATTCTTCCCTGAAGGAGTCTCAAGGTGTCTCCTCCTTCTGGGGCTCTGTGCCCTCCCTGAGCGCTGGGACGTGCTGTGTGTGTGTGTGTGTGTGTGTGTGTGTGTGTGTGCGCGCGCGCGTGCGCGTGTGCACAGCTGCATCCTCCCTGCCCGGGGTAGAGCCCGCCAGGCCGTCGATGGGTGAATTCATAAGTTTTCCCTTCTGAATATGAGCCCAGAGCTCAGAGTAACTTCTAGGGTTGTGTATGGTGCGTGAGAGGTGGCTGAATTGAAAGCGTTTTCAGGATCCATGGAGGCAGCTTTTGGTGACCTTGTGGGTCTCAATGGTCCTCGAGGGTGCAGCCTCTGGCAGCCGGTGTCCACCCGTCCCGTTCCCGGCTCGTGAGCAGAGGCCAAGCCACACCTCCTGTCATGGGCCACGCCCACAAAGAGGACAGGCCATGGTGGCCCACGTGGGCCGGTGCAGCAACATCAGAGCATTCACGCCAAGCGGGGCCAGTGTCCCTCACCCAGAGGAGGCCTCGGACGCCAGTGACCAAGAGGAGTGTGCAGAAAAATCACAGAAAGCGAAAAGGAAACAAACCGACTTGAATTCAAACACTCTTCTATGAATTAACCTCATATTATTACAGGGTTTGATTCATTTTGTAACATGTTAATCATTTTGTTTTCCAGAATTCCGAAGCCATGATTTGATGCAGGCGAAGCAGGTCCAGAGCTGGTGCTCATCCTCAGAGCCCCAGAGAAGGACCCCGGTTCTCCATGGGCACCGGCCGGCCAGCCACCTGTCTGTCTGTCCACCCAGAGAGATGCAGGGAGAGAAAGGAGGGAAGGAAGGAGGAAGAGAGAGAGAGTCACCGGAGTGACAGCCCACTCCTCCTCTGTTGCTCAGCTTCATCCAGACCCCCTTTATCATACAAACTTCATCCTCAGCACTGGAAAATTACCAGTGTCACATTTCAAAGCTCTGCTTTAAACCTATTGTTTTCGTCCTACTTTTGGGTGGTCAGTGGTGAAATCATCATTACACCTGCCCCCAACCTCCCACAGAGATGCTCACAATCACCCTCCTTCAGATACCCACCGCAGGCCGCTGAGCCCCCTCTGTGGAGGTGCCACCCAGTGGGTGCCTTCCTCAGGCCAAATGTGCACCTCTAGACCCGCTCAACAAGCAGGTGTTTGCTGAGTGGCCACCAAAAAATGGAAACCTGGAATTAGGCCTTCATGGTGACAATGACGATTGCTAGAAATAGAGCTGCCCTCAAGCTTCATCGGGGAAGACACTGCACCTTTGAGACTCGGATCCAATGCAGACATTGCCGTCCTCCCCTAGAAGGAACTCTGGCTAGACACTGCACCAGCCAGAAGGAGCACTGCAGAGGAGCACCGGCCCGACACCCGTGGAATTCCGCACATGCACTTCTAACCAGGATCCATCAAGACAGAAAGTGTACATTTTGACTCTGTGTGTTTTACCTAATCATTTTTGTTGGATTTACTATGAGATAGATGACTGTGTCTTACAGTCCTCTGGATTAATTGTTAACATGATTTAAAGATTAAAGGACAATTGCCTACATCCTATGCACATAGCAATTAACCGGCTTTTGCTTGTATGCATTTTCAAGTGTTTTTTAGTTTATGGAATATGTTTATTATGAAATTTTAGAAATGAATATGTGAATGCGTGCCTCTTAACACACTATCATGGCTGACTTGTCAAAACAGGACGTGAGTTTTACGTGAAGCCAACAGAACAGGAGCCTCATCCAGCAAATCTCCTTAGTTGGTTTCATCTAAAAAATAAAACAGCCCTGGAGCCTATCACCTGTGAGATGTAGGCAGGAATAAAGACCTTGACAATGTGTAATATATTAGCTTTTATGCTTCAGAAATATTTCTATTAATTTGAAAGAAATTCCAGGCAAGTTGCATCAGGATAGGTGAATATATTTGAAGGATATACACATAAATATCACAAGTAATCAACTGAGTCATTCCAGAGAAAACAAGTTAAGATGGTCAACGATAAGGGTCTCATCTGACAAACGTACATTACATTTTTCTCACAGTTTATCACGTTTTGCCTTGGACCAGGAGAGGCGGGGTCTCTGCTCCAGGGTTGCCATTGCACCACTGCCCATGACTTTACAGCCTACCCATCCGGGTAGTGGGCAGATGCAGGCAGAAGATGAGAACCTCAGGGAAGGTGGTCAGCCTAGGACCAAGGAGACGGTAGAAGCAGGAGCAGAAGTGAAACCAGGAAGGCGATGGACCTAGAGCATCACAGGGGCATCTGGAAGGTGGCCTCAGCAGCGGAAGAGTCATGTTGGTCCCAGGAGATGGGACGGTATGGCTCCAGGGATACACAGGGGTCAGGAGAGTCCATCCTTTCACCTATAAAACAAACTGAGTGTGCTGAGATGCAAGCACAGTTATCACAGTGTCTGTTATCATGAGCATTACAAATAAAACCAAACCAGCTTCCTGTTAATGGACACAGCACTCAGCTCTCTCAGGCTCCTGACAAACTTTTTCCTTGTATCAACTACTAACGGTGTCTTTCGCCGTTGAGCTTTCAGAAACAGGATGCTTTATTTCAATGCATTCCCCTAATGAAGATACTTGAGTATTGGTCCATGATAAAAAAAGAATACAATATAACTATACAAAACACAACTTACTAGGGCCAAGTTACAAGTGGAGCCATCAAGACTTGACCGTGATGGAGAATTCAGAGAGGCCTGTACCCTGGTTGGAGATGCTGTCAGCCAGGGGCAGAGTGGGAGCAGAGATGCCCGAGAAGATCCCCACTGTGACCTTGCACAGAGCCACTGACCCCTCTCCCCTATGTCAAGTCAGTCTATCCCTTCTAGAGCCTCCCGTGGTGGCAGAAGCAGGAACTGGCAGGATTGACCCCGCCCAGGGGGCAGACGCCCTCAGAGACCCTCCACCCAACCCGATTCTGCTGGAAGGATGCTGTGTCATCACCGCCCCCAACACAAGTGTGAGTGGCCTGGGCTCCATCATGGTCCTGAGTCAGCCAGGCTTCCAGAGGGGAAGGGCTGATCTGTACGTCTGTGTAGGTTCAGGTGGCCTCAGAGCTGCTCCTCACTGCCCATCAGTGGCATCCAGTTGGATGCTGTGTCTCTAACCCAGGGCTCTTCACACCTGGGCTCTGTCAACTTTATGTACTCAGCAACTCTCAAAATTTGAATGCCTTCTCTTAAGGGTTTAACAGAGAAAAGTGGCTGATAACAGGGGATTATGCATTTCCAGATAATCCAAGGTTAATTTTATGCAACAGAAAATTATTAAAGTATCAACCACTTCAGAGGAATGTGATAGCTCCCAGGTGAGCCTAAGAGAAGCCCGTACTGAGTGACATTATGATCGGGATTTTCTGTTGTTCATGGGATGTTGGACACACCTGAAGTCAACAGTTTCTGTGAAAATTTTTATGACTTGTGTGAATTCCCCGGGGGCATCAAATTTGAGTGAAATAATCCAGCACGTCCAGCATGTGGACAGAATCCTGCCTTCTCTAGTGGTGCTGAGGTCTGAATGGGAGCCACGTTCCTGAGAACGGGGTCCAAGTGCCTCTGAGCACCAGCACCATTGCTGGGCACCACTCTCTTCCCAGGGCACAAAGCCAGTGAGGCCTGGGGACGCAAACAGATAAAACTTTCTGGAAGTAATTCAGGACACCCAAGGCATATTTACCTCTCAACTTCACACCTCGAATGTGAGGTTGAAATACTTGACCAGAACTCCACGGTCTGAGCAGCTTCACTCACTAAGATGACCACTGAAGTTCTACATATATGACCAAGCTCTAAATGTCTAACCACTGGGGAAGACTTTTATACACTTTGGTAGAGTTATATGGTGAACATTTTTTGAGCAATAAGGATGTGTAATGATTTTATAAAATGCTTGTATGACATAAACCTAAATGCAAAAACAGTTTGAAAACATAAATGCAATACTATTCCAATTAGAAAAAATATGGGACAAATGTATATAAAAGGAAACTATTAATGCTGATCTCTGGATGTGAGAATAAAAGGTATATTTTTACCTTATACTGCTCCAGCTTTTTTTCGAAATCACATTCAAAATAATAGAGAGATAGGTATCCCTATACTTATATACTTATAGGTATAGAAATAAATATAGAGATATAGATACAGGTATAGATGATATAGACAGCTATAAATATAGGTATGGATATAGATGATCTATAGCTGATGGATGTAATCTTAATAGATGCTCTCCTAGGACAGGCTATGGGCACCTTCCTCCCTCCCCACCGTCCTCCAAGTGTGAAGACCAGGGGGGGCTCCTGCGGAGCATCTTCATGGCTGGGCTGTCACCTGCTGCACCTCCTCCAATCAGGAAACCCCCTGCAACCAGAGGTGGAGACCCCACCCTGTCATCCTCCCCTGGGGTGGGAGGCAGCCTACATCTCAAGACCCATCCATCCGTGCATCTACATGGCCAGCATTGCCTTCTAACACACTCCAGGAGCTAGCTGAAGGGACACGAATCTCCCTGAATAGGACACCACAAAACCAACAGGGAGACCATTTCCGTTGCTTCCTGATGACCTTTAAGACACATGAGCAAAACCCACTTTCAACTCCTGACTAACATTTTGGAAAAGTCAGGCCGGGTGTTTTTCATGGGAGGACACGGCCGGGTTCGGTCTCCCGAGCTGGGGGCATGGCTCCCAGCTTTTCAAAGCATTTGTCCCCAGTGGTGGAAGGACAGATCTTTCCAATTTTTTTTCTCCCGTTCTTTTGAACTTGCATGATAAAATGATCCCTTCTGCTGTTTTTATGTATTTTAATTAATGTCATTTCATTTGTACTTGTACCCTCAGGCTGTTTTAGCAATAAATTATAATTTTACAAATTGGGGTAAAAGTTCTCCTTCACAGTATGTATTTGGAAAGAGAATATTTTATTTCAATAGAGTTATTCAATTTTTGAGAATCCAAAGTCTCTCAAATACGTCAACCCTCAACATTAGTCCGTGGTGTCAAGCAAGCCTCCGGAGGTGCTGTGAAACTCACAGGCGTTCAGGGTATCTGCGTGGCCTCCAGCTCGTTTGGATGGAGCGTTGCCCCGACCCAGACCCCCACCCTGGGTGCTAACATCCCCCTTCCAGCTCTGACAGGAAGCCCAGCCCTCAGGGGACTCACAGCCCCCTGCCCCTGTCTACAGCGGGAGCAGCGCTTCCTCACTTCACACTTTGCCCCCGGCTGGCTTCTCTCAGATAACCTGAGTGTGATGCTGTGGGCGCTGATAACCAGAGGAAGCCAGGGCTTTCCCAAAATAGGACTGACTTCAGAGCCCTCACCCAGAGCCTCCCTTTAGGCGAAATCCAGCCCCAGGGTGGGTAATCTCTCTCCTCACTTAACCCATCAAGGCCTGTTGAGAAGCTGAGACCACGTGTTCCAGTAATTCTGCTGAAGATGTCGGAGGAGAAATAGGTTTTGCTTGTAATGAGGAAGCCAAGGACTCTGAAATTCTACCTGTGCTAGCCAGTCCCGGGGGTCTGGTTGGTGTCTGGTTGGGGAAGTCGGCCGTCAGCTCTGCCCAGCCCTGGGAAGGGGAACCGGGACAGGGTGGGTCTGAGCCAGCCCCTCTGTCCTCACAGACTTCGCTTCAGGGTTGTCACTTCATGTCCACGTTGGCCTGCTGGCAAGGCCTTGGGTGGCTTCCCAGAGACCAAAGCCACCAGGGCACATCTGACTGTTGCTGCCTTTAGGAAGGTGTTTCCTCCTCAGAGCATCTGCAGATTCTGAGGATCTGAAGCTGGGGGCTCCACCTCTTGTCTGTAGAGCAAAAATAACAGATCGTCACCAGGTTCACCCTCATCCTCCAAACTCAAAAATCCAACATCTCTCAAAAGTGTCACTTTATCAATGGAGATTCCACTGAATTTTCTCATTCCTGGTGAGAGAATGAAGTATTTTGGTGAGAATTAAATGCAAAATTCCCTTGATTAGCCAATGCTGTTTCTAAAAGCCATTCAGGAACCCCCTTCACTCAGCTTCTTTCCTTCCAAACTTCCAAACAGAATCCAAGCAAACTGAGTTTTTTATCCTGCTGAAGAGTCTCCTTTATAAACTGGGGTGTGAATAAGAGCGGTGACAGTTCTCACAGGACCAGCCACTTTGGTCGCCTCTGAGCACACTTCAGCACATCTTTACCCCCACAAGTTCTATGAACGGAATGTTGTTTTTGACTCACACACACAGGATAGACTCTTTCTTTTCACTCTCTCAGCCTATATCATTTTTTTTTCTTTCATCCTTCAGTAACTTTGAGATCAATCTCTCACATCCATTTATAACAGAGTAAATTGGAAAAGTTAACCTCCTGACTTATGGCTATTTTTATAGTGTGGAGAGATGAGCTAAATAATTGTAATAATTTTTAAAAACGTGTACTTGGTCTTTTCTGATTGCGTGGGGCAGAGGGGAGGGCAGACATGGTGAGCAGCCTGATGTCATATCAACACCTCTGACAGCAAGAGAGTGTAACAAATATTTCCTACAGTGGTTCCTTCCTGCTAAGGATGACCTTTTTGAATAAAGTTGTGTGGCTAGAAAGCCCTTCCTGAGAAATAAACAATAAATGGTGCATTTCAGGAGGTGAAGAAAAGAAAATCCAATTTATAAACATAGAGCTTTCTGAGTCAGGGGAACAGAAATGAGGTGGGCAGTCACGGGGTCACTGGGGACCCAGCCTCTTCCCTAGACATATTCTTTTAGACCTTCTTACTAAGTGAAAAGCTCACTACATATAATCAACTCTGTCTTCCACTAAAAAAGACCAATCCAATCAATTTCCTGTGCAGGTTAGTGGGGTGGGGGGAGTAGAATAGAGGTGTGGAGTGGAGAGGGTCCAGAACACTGGCCTAAGAGGCAAATCTGGGTTAGATCCCAGGAACAAATCTGTAAACATCTCTAATTTGGCATGTGGGAGATCTTCCCAGACAAGATTGGAGGCCCAGAAGTTACCAATGAAAAGAAAGACACAATTACCTCTGAGAAAGTAATTAAAAGCTTTTGTATAGCACAAGTCACCCTATATGCATTCAGTGGTGGTTTTGGTCAGGATGAGCCAGATGATGCTGCAGTAACCAGCACCACCCACATCTCAGGGATTTTAAGAAACAAAGACTGATTTCTTGCTCATGGTACCTGCCCACCTGAAGTCTTTGGGGGTGTCACCACCTAGAACATCACACAGCAAGGGAAGTAAAGAGGCAACCCATTCATTCTTTCTTTAAGGCTTCTTAAAGACTATGTCAAAGTGATGGAGTTGACTCTTGCTCAAACTTCATTGGCTAAACAAATCCTATGCCTGCCTGGCTCAAAGAGGATGGAAACAGAACCTCCTACCATGAGCTCAAAAGGAGAGTGAGAAATATTGGCAAATAGGAGTGCAGGCCAAACACTCTGCCTATCTGATCCCCACATTTTGGTTTGTTTTCCATCCTACACACAATATTTCCAACCTCAATTCCTTCATGTCATTGAGCTGAAAGGTGAGGGTGACTGCAGGTGAATGGCAGCCTCTGTATCAGCCATGAGAACTGTGATCTAGAGAGACAAGTCTCCCCCTCATCCCACACACATGGTGGACACACCCAGTGTACAGTGATGGGACAGGGAGAGGATAGTGACCATAAACATTCCATTTGAAAGGGGAGAATGGGAGACATATGGTCAATACTCCTAACATCTAAGGGATTAAAAACCTCTCCTAGACTGATATGTTGGGAGCTTTCTACCTGGGGGTGCAGGGTTCCCTTGACTAGCCTCTGATTCTGCTCCTGAGTTGTAGCTTCCAACATATTTTCTTCCTTTTCTCCGTGTGAATCTTGGCTCCATTCCTTGGAGGATTTTTCCTTCTCTATTTCCCTCCTTGCCCACATCTGGGACTTCACATTCTGGGAAGCTGTGCACCTGCTCAACCCCCTTGTTTCCCATCCACAGGGGTCTGAGGGTTGACGTAAGTCTCAGTCATCTCAGATAGTGGTTCTTTTGAGGGTTGAAGTGTCTCACTGACCTGGGTGGTCTCCCACGCACCTGGTTCAGATTCCAGTCAGTTCCAGGTACCAAGAGCCACACTAGGGGTTTCTGTCTAGACACAGTTGTCACCTTTGCTTTCTCTGCTTTGTGCCTCTGCCCTGAGGACACTCTGGGTGCCTAAAGAATGAAACCTTGGTGAAGGGCCTCCGCTTTACTCGTTTCTCTATTTCCACCACTTTTTCCAGCTCTAAGTATTGACTGGCTGCCACACCCACAGTTGTCCCACTACTCTGAAATCCCTTAATCCATTCAGAACTTTCCAGAATGTGCCTAATGGCCATATTCTAGATTTTATCCTTGCCACAAAGCTAAATCGCAGCATGCTTGATGGCTCCAAACCTTTCTTTTTTTAATTTATTTTTAAAAAATTTTTATTGAAGTATAGTTGGTTTACAATGTTGTGTTAGTTTCAGATGTACAGTAGATTCAGTTATACATGTATATATAAATATATATATTCTTTTTTACATTCTCTTCCATTATAGGTTATTACAAGATATTGAGTATAGTGTCCTCTGCCATACATAAGTAGGTCCTGGTTGTTTATCTATTTTATATAGAGTAGTGTGTGTATTTTAATCCCAAATTCCTAATTTATCCCTCTCCCTCCCTCCCTTTTGGTAACCATAAGTTTGTTTTCTATGTCTGTAAGTCTATTTCTGTTTTTCAAATAAGTTCATTTGTATCCTTTTTTTTAAGATTCCACATATAAGCCATATCATATGACATTTGTCTTTGTCTGGCTTATCTCACTATGACAGTCTCTAGGTCCATCCATGTTGCTGCAAATGGCATTATTTCATTCATTTTTATGGCTGAGTAATAGTCCACTGTATATATGTGTCACATCTCCTTTATCCATTCTTCTCTTGATGGGCACTTGGGTTGTTTCCATGTTTTGGCTATTGTAAATAGTGCTGCCAAGAACACTGGGGTGCATGTATATTTTCAAATTATGTTTTTCTCCAGATATATACCCAGAAGTGGGATTGCTGGGTCATATGGTAGCTCTATTTTTAGTTTTTTTAAGGAAATTTCTTAACTGTAATCTCCAAGACTTTCTTAGTTGTATGTCTATGTTGTATAATCTCCTTAACATGCTGTTGAATTGTTTCCTAGGATTTTACTGGGGATTTTTGCATTGATGTGTATGAGGGATATTGTTCTACAGCTCTCTTTTCTTGAAGTGTCTGCATCTGGCTTTGTTATTAGTGTTATGCTGGCCTCATGTAATGCACCTGGAAGTGTTTCCTCTTCAATGTTTGGGAAGACTTTGTACAGAATTGGTCTTAGTTCTTCTTTATATGTTCTTCTTTAAATTCACAGTGAAGTCAGTGGTCCTGAAATTTTCTTTGTTGAGAGTTTTTACACTAATTCAATCCCTTTGCTAATTATAGGTCTGTTCAGACATTCTATTTCTTCATAATTCAGTTTTGGTTCTTTGATTCAGGTTGGTTGTGTGCTTCTGAAATTGACCCATTTTATCTAGGTTATCTAGTTTATTTGAGTACAAATTGTCCATTGTATTATTTTATCATCTTTTTTATTCCTGTAACTTTGGTTGTAATGTCTCTTCTTCAGCTTCAGATTTCAGGTATTTGAATCTTCTCTGTTTTTTCCTTAGTCAGTCCAGCTAAAGATTGGGTAGTTTTGTTACTGTTTTGGAAGCACCACCTCTTGCTTTTGATGATTTTATCTGAAGTTTTTCTAGTCTCTATTTGTTTATGTCTGCTCTAATCTTTATTCATCAATTTCCTTTTATCCCTGCCTACAAATGGTCCAGTTCTTCTCTGATCATCTCTTTCTTTCAGTAATCTCCAAATATAGATGAAGGCAACCAATATACAGGAAAATATTCTGGTTTTCTGTCTTGTTCCCTTATAAGTTACGTGACTGTGATTATCTCACAAATTTCCACAGGCAACTGTTTTCCAAACATTTTACCACCATAAGAGGATCATCCTCTTTCCAGACATTGATTAATAATTGCATAGTCATGAGATGCTAGTCAGTCTTCAAGTCAGTGAGGTGTCTGTGTCTATACCTATTTCCTTTCTGTCTCCCTCCTTCTTTTCCTCCTTCCCTCCCTTCTTTCCTTCCTTCCTTCCTTTCTCCCTTCTTTTCTTTCTTTTCCTTCCTTCCTCCCTCGCTGCCTCCCTTCTTTCTTTTTCTTTCTTTTCTTTCTTTCTTTCTTTCTTTCTTTCTTTCTTTCATTCTTTCTTTCTCTCTTTCTTTCTTTCTTTCTCTTTCCTTCTTTCTTTCTTTCATTTGTAGCAGGTCAATTCTACATCCTGCATCTGTCAGGATGAACTAGGGTAATGCACTAAAGCAACAGTACCATCTTAGGTCATTGTTCGTGGGCTGGATGGCCCTCTCCTCCATGTGATCACCACTCAAGGACTGAGGCCCTTGGAGGCGTCATCATCTAGAATGTTGGTGTTTCCCTGGCAGAGACTGTGGCAAGTAGCATCCGTGACCTTCAAGTCTTCAGGCTAAAAGTCAAGCTCCTCACATATGATCACATTTCATTGGCTAAAGTTAAGTCACAATGACAGGGTCAACTTCAATCAAGAAGGGGGTACAATCTGACCGCATGTCCAGAGAGGAGGCACTGGAATATGGCCAACCTAAAATGGCCACAAAGCCAGCTAGCAGACGTGGGGACTGGCTGCAAGCAGAGGACAGATAGAGCATTACCCACAACTTTAAAGGGTGAAAAACCCTTCTTAGAAATAAAAAAGGGATAAGCAACCAACAGAAAAATTGGCAAAGAAAATAAAATGTGATTCACAAAGAAGCAAGCACACTTGTGAAAAGGTGCCCAGACTCCCCATGAGTTAAAGCAACAGTGAAGCAATGCTCTGTGACTATTTTCTTGGCAAGATGGAGAAAACAATCCAGAAAACACCTAGTACTGGCAGGACATGGAGAAAAGGATGTCCATTATTACAGCTTTTGGAAAGAGTTCTGGTCACATCCAATCGCTTTAGAAACATGTACAGATCTTCCTCAACTTACAGTGGGTTTATGTCCAACAAACCCACTGTAAGTAGAATATACCCTTAGTCACAAATGCATCTAATACACCTAACCTATAAAACACCACAGCTTAGTCCAGCCTACAGTAAATGTGCTCGGAACAATTACCTTAGCCTACGCTTGGGCAAGATCATCTAACTTTTTTTTTATAGTAAGTGTGGATTATCTCATGTCATTATTGAATACAGCACTGAAAGTGAAAAACAGAATGGTTGTCCGTGTAGGGGTCGTTCGCCCTCTTGACTGCAGGGCTGATTGGCAGCTGTATTGCAGCCACCCAGCATCAGAGAGAGGTTCCCACCACATATCATGGGTGCCTGGGAAAAGATCAAACTTTAAAATTTCAAGTACAGTTTCTGCTGAATGTGTATCACTTTCACACCATCGTAAAGTCAAAAAATGGCGAGTCGAACCATCGTAAGTCAGGGGCCATCTATTCCTCAATCTAGCAATGCCACTCCTGGAAAACCACTGTGCAAATTAAAAGGCAGTTCTATAAAGATGTAAGGACAAAAGTGACCACCACAGTGTAGCTCATAGTGTCTGACATCAGAAACAAAGTGAATGACCCAAGATCAAGAGGAACGCTTGAATATGTCACAGAGTGTCCAGACAATGAAACTTTGGAGGTGGCTTTGAAAATGAATTAGAATTATGCCAGGTCACAACATCCACCAGATAGGATGAAGTAGGAAAGTAGAATGGAGACAAATGTCTGTGATATTGATCTCAGGTGTGTGAGGTGCGTGTGGGAAGAGCTGAGTACTAGGTGGTTACAACCGACTCCCTGTGATGGAAAGCCTGGGCTGATTTGGGAGGAGGGTGAGGAGGGAACAGGGTGTGGAGCAGCAACAAACACAGAAATAAATAAAAAGAGGAACAAAAATCAACATTATGTTATGATCATATTTATGTATTTTTGCAAAATTATATGTATGTACATTAAGTTAAAAATAATTTAATCCTTAACATTTTTGGTCAATGCTACTCTATCCCTTTTGTTAGATCTTCAGTTTGACAGCAGAATCTTAATTCTGGACGCACCCGTGCTAGGAAGAGAGTTCACCAAACGGCAGCCCACCTTCTGCGGGTGACCCGTCCCAGGTTCCTGACCCTCCAGGCTGCCCTTTGGCTCTCTGTGAAGTTGGGAGGTGTGTGCTGGAGCAGTGCTCAACAGAATAGCCTTATTTATTGGCCAAGAAGCTGGCAACACCCATGTAAAATTCCCCTGAGATCTGCTTTCTCAGAGAAAAGGCCCCTCCAGCTGGCCTTCAACTCAGAATTGTGTTTTGTGAAAAATTTGCTGGACGTTTCCTGAGGCAAAACTCAAAACACAAAAGCAAGGGACATCGTTGGCATCCACTGCCCCATCTCGCAGGTTCTCACCCTTTTCTCTTATTTCCAAACTCTCATCGTATGCTATTCTTTTCCTAACATTTCCAGAATTTTAAATCTGAGTCATTTTTGGTACAATTGCACTCTTCTGTATTATCACTAAAAGTGGAGGGCAGACAGGGCTTTAGGGTTTATGGTGTATTTTTCAGGGAGGCTTCACGGAGCCGACATGGGGGTCACTTACCATCATTTTACATTGAGTGATGCTGGCCCCGGGCTCCAGTGACAGGATCAACCACTGCTCAGCTGACTCCATCAATGGTGTGTCATTGATCCACATTCAAAAACACTGATCAATTGTTCTATGGTCAATTGAAGCCACGCAGCCTGGATTGCATGCTTGTCAGTCACATAGACATGGCTTAAGTCCACTTAGATTTGTATGTCTATTGAGATACCTGTTATTTAAATAATGTGGAGAAATATTTATACCCCTTCACAGGGAGAAGTATATACTGCTTTGTTGTCAATGCAGAACTGAGTTATTATTTCATTGTATGTAGTAAACCATCCTCCCAGGTACTGGAGATGTGGGAAGGGATGATTCATAACGGGGGCCCAGAGGTGCACAGCTATCCATTCAGGGCCCGTGTTAAAGATCAGACATCTGCCAAATCCCAGGCAGAAGAAGAAGCCCCTGTTCTTTATGGGGGACACTGACGTCTAGAAGTTATTTTCTCCCCAAGTGTGACTATCTTGGAGCTTGAAGAGAAAGACTGAAGGTCTGTGTGGCAAAAGCAATCAATCTGTTTTACCTGAACTCTCCATTTCATAACAAATTTAGGCAAGTCCCATCCTTGATGGAGCTGCAGGGGATGAATCAAACAGGGCTCACTGGAAATGGGCACAGTTGCTGCAAGCCCAGCTTGGCTCCTTCCACGAGGAGTGTCCTGGCAGGTCACTAACCTCCCAAAGCAGCAGTTTCCTTCCCTGTAAAACATGGTTAAATAAGTAGGTAGGTAGATAGGTAGATAAATGATAGATAGATAGATAGATGATAGATAGACAGATAATAGATAGAGAGCTACACGATAGATGATAGATAGATAGATGATAGACAGATAATAGATAATAGATACATGAGAGATGATAGATAGATAGATGACAGATAGATACATGATAGATAGATATAAATGGATGATAGACAGATAATAGAAGATAGATAGATAGATGATAGATAGACAGGTGATAGATGATAGATAATAGATAGATAGATAGATAGATAAATAGATGATAGATGATAGACAGATAGATAATAGATAGATATGGGTGGAGATAGATCTTCAACACTCTGTAAAGCAGAAGAGAGCCGGCCCTGCCTCTGCCTGGCTCAGTGGTCCAGCACCAGCCACCCCGAGAGGCGGTGACACAGCCAGCAAGAGGAGAGGATGGAGGGACACAAGCACTGGCCAATGGGAGCCCGAGTCAGGGATGCCGGCTGGTGGCTTCCTCTGCCTCCTGATTTCACCCATCTGCCCAGCGAAGCTCCTCAGGACAGAGCAACAGATGTTTCCTTCCTGTTTATCACCCTTTGCCCACACTCCCCAAATTGCTCACCTACAAGTTAGCCTTAGTGTCTACTTTCTAGGGCATCTGGGCTGAGAAAACAGCTGCCATGGACATTCAAATGAGCATGATCCCATAATTCTCTCAGAAGCCCACTGCAACACATAACACATTCTATGACATAGCTGAAATTGTGCTTTAAAAATCCTCTCTGGTGGCAGCCACAGACTTTAATGATCATGCCCTCAATTCTGTGCTGACCTGTAGCCGGAGGGACGCTGAGAGGATGGTCCCTGAACTCCGATTAGGCGGGGATTAGTAAACAGACTCGCTTGGGGTCAGACCGGGTCTCCGTGCAGCCCTGGCACCGTGGGCCCAGGCGCCTTCGGGAGCAAGTCTTCCAAGTATGTTGATGGGACACTGATCAGGGCACCCCTGTCTGGACCCTGCAGCATTGGCACCTCGGTGTCCGAGCTGAGCACCTGTGCCAGCCCCCACCCCAATCCCCTCCGTTCCCACCGCGTGTCCTGGAATGTTCACAGCTTTTCCATGAGTCTTGTAAGCAGGAGGCCAGGGGTGTGGATTAACTGGCAGGGTAGGTCTGTTCCTTTTGCTCAAGGAAGGACCCGCTAGTGTTTCCCAGCCACCCTTGGGTTGAATTTCTCCACTAGGGCCTCTGCCTCAGGACAGTCCTTCACTGGATGGAGGGAGGCCTGTAAGCAAGGGCCAGGCCTCCCAAGGGCAGAGGGATGTCGGTAAGAAAGTAGCGAGACACAAGCACCAGGACTAGCTTTCCTCAAAGACGAGGCTTTCAGACAACAGCCCTCTGAAAACACAGTTATCCAAAAGGCCTCACACTCATAAGATAATGTGCATTTTCCTCATTAAACTTTTCTCACCAAGATTCTTCTCACTCCCTCATCCCAAAGCACAGACTTTCTCTCTGTCCTTGCTTGCAGGACCGGCCTCCAGTCTCCACTGTAGTTCAAGTTTGACAAAGACCACATAGGAGTCTGGGGTTCCGAGCACAGACCCCAGTCAGGGGCAGTCACTCGACTGTGAACAGGTGCAGCCTTTTTTTATTCTGCAAAACAAGGAAACCAGGGGATCTCAGCTCCCCTAAAACACTGGGAGGAATTCCCTTTGAACAGTGTGTTCCTTTACCAGGATTTATAGTGTAGGACCTCAAGAATCTTCAAAAGGATGGCCCATCTTAGGTGACTTCATATGTTATTGAGAGCAGGGGTCTCAGGCTGGCAGCTTAGGGCTGAATCTGACTGAGGATTTTGGGGAGGCGGTAGTGCAGGGAGTCTCCACAGTGCTTCTAAAAATCGAGTTGCTACTCTTTGTGTTAATGAGAATTTTAAAGCCAACACGTGGCTTCCAGGCTTCCTCGCAAAGGGTCAGAGTCGCCAGTGGGAGCGGGGCCTGCAGGAGGAGGCCAAGATTTGTTTCTGTGACTCGGTTCTCTGCATTTTGCCTCAGTCCCCACCCTGCCCTCAGTGTCCCCCATGTTCTCTGCAGCCACTGTCTTGCTCTCCTCAATGGGGGTCGTCTGGCCCCTGGGCCTGGCCCCTCTGTGTTTCTCCTCTCCTCACCCTCTTCCCCAGCCCACCCCTCAAAACACGGCTCCCATGGGGCCCCCAAATAAAGGGGAGCAGGTGTGGGGGGCCCTGCAGGTACCGCGGGGCAGCCTCGGTGGGGAGAAATTTGGAGCAGACATGTACTTCCGTGGATGGATTTCTGTGAATGTGGCTTTTTGCCCAACTTACTACGTTACACCGTTGGGGATAAAATGTTGCTAATTAACAAAACTTTTATGTATGGAATTTTCTTTGTAAGAAATTACATCAGATGGGAAACAGGGTTGCCCCAAGTCATCCAAGTTGCTTCTATGAACCCTGACAGGGAGGAACATTTTCCTCTGGCCTCTTAGGACCCCGGCTGGGTCTGGAAGTTAAACTGACCAAGACAGAGTCACAGGGGAAAGGCGTCCAGATTCACTTCGTATAAATTTTAGGTGACCAGGAACCTTCACGAGGAGATGAAGATATGAGAAACGGCATCTGAGCATTTTTGCACTGGGCTCAATGAAGCCTGGAGAGTCTTGGAAAAGGAGGCAGGACAGCGGGGTGAGGAAGCCCAAGAGTGTGAGAACAGGCAGCTCAGCAGGGCCTGCGTGTCCAGGTGCCTCCGGGAATCCCTCCATCCTGGAGGCATGGAGGCTCCTGCCCCTGGGTGTGGAGGGCACCTCTCCCATGAGGGTCCTGTCACCTGCCTCGAGGGAAAAGGAGGAGGGGGAGAATCCGTCCTGCCTGCCTTTCTCTCAAGCGCTTTCAGCCCAGAATATTCCAGATGCTGAGGCACTGCGTACTGGGTGGCGTGCCCTGAACCTCGCCACCCTCATGGATTCTACACCCCGGGCGCACTCTCCAGACTAGTACTCAGGGCCCACACGAGATGCGATGGTCCCCATCGTGGCAATGTCACCCTTCTGGTTCCCTCTGCACTGAATCCACATGGGTACTGTCCACTACCACCGACGTGGGGAGGGCCGGGCAGAGGTTGAGGGGTCCTAAAGAAGGCAGGAACTCAGAGCAGCAGAGACCCAGAGCCTTCTCCTTCCTTAGACACAGTCACACCCGGCGTCTGGGCCAATCACTCTCCGTATAACCGCCTTTCTCTGCTATAACTCCGAGGGGATGGCAGAGAGGAAAGTGCCGTCGGAGATGAAATGCGACGTGGCCGAGCTCGGTCAGAACTGACTGGCAGGCGTCCACCCCGCGTCATCAACAGCGACGACACCTGGGTTTAGACACTCCTGCCGGGGATGCATGCTCTCCACCTGGATGCAGCAGAATCCATGAAGTTGCAGGTAGTTAAAGACGGAGAGTAACAGAACACAGCACGTGTGCAGTCCTTCTTTGAGGTGTCGTGCAGGCCACAGGGGTGCAGATTGAGAAGACACAGGTTTTCAGTTACCCTAACTTCCCACTAGGGGGCGTGGTCTTCCCAGGACAGTTTGGTGGCCGTTTATTGGGGGTGAGGTCAAACTACCTAGAAATGGATGCAGGGGGATCCAGGCTGCTGGTAGTTTGTGGCTAGATATGGGATTTGGGGTGATCCTAAATTGGATTGTTATTAGTTAGGGAGTCTCTGCAATTCTCCTCTGCTTTTATTTAGACTAGGTCTCACAATGTGTGGAGATAAACATTTATAACAGAGGAAGACTGCTGATGTAAAGTATTGCCTGAGTTTCAATCCCAATGTAAATGCTTCACTTTCTCAATCAGTAGGTGATTTTAGCAGGCTCCATGTGGATGGAAAACAGGCCAAGGTCCATGTAGACACCTTCCTGCTGACAATGAACTCTTATCACTCAAGGCTTAAACTTTTAGACGAAGTTTATGAAAATGAATACAGTAAATCTCCAAAAATGATTTATTACAGAAACTAGAAGCAAAAGTTAGAAAATCAGTGCATGCCTTTAGTAACATCCAAGAAGATATCACTTCTGTGAAGGAAACACAGAAAGTCGGAAGGAAAAAAACATGCTGAAATTAAGAATAGGGCTTCCCTGGTGGCGCAGTGGTTGGGAGTCCGCCTGCCGATGCAGGGGACACGGGTTCGTGCCCCGGTCTGGGAAGATCCCACATGCCGCGGAGCGGCTGGGCCCGTGAGCCATGGCCACTGAGCCTGTGCTCCGGAGCCTGTGCTCCGCAAGGGGAGAGGCCACAACAGTGAGAGGCCCGCCTACCGCAAAAAAAAAAAAAAAAAAAAAAAAAAGAATAAAAAAGTTAATAGACACCTGTATAGAGATCACTATAAACCAAACACTGGAGCTTATAAATATTAACAAGTCAATCTTTGCAACAATCCTATAAATAGGAATCATTATTATCTTCATGTCTCAGATGATAAAATTGAGGCTCAGAAAGTAAGTGGTTGGGCTTCCCTGGTGGCGCAGTGGTTGCGAGTCCGCCTGCCGATGCAGGAGACACGGGTTCGTGCCCCGGTCTGGGAAGATCCCACATGCTGCGGAGCGGCTGGGCCCGTGAGCCATGGCCGCTGAGCCTGCGCGTCCAGAACCTGTGCTCCACAGCGGGAGAGGCCACAACAGTGAGAGGCCCGCGTACCGCAAAAAAAAAAAAAAAAAAAAAAGAAAGTAAGTGGTTGATTGGTACATATATACAATGGAATACTACTCAGCCATAAAAAAGAACAAAATAATGCCATTTCCAGCAACATGGATGGACCTAGAGATTGCTGTACTGAGTGAAGTAAGTCTGACAGAGGACAAATATCATATGATATCGCTTATATGTGGAATCAAAAAAAATGGTACAAATGAACTTATTTACAAACCAGAAATAGAGACAGACATAGAAAAAAACTTACAGTTACCAGGGGGAAAAGGGAGGCGGGATAAATTGGGAGGTTCGGATTGACAAATACACACGACTATATATAAAATAGGTAACTAATAAGGACCTACTGTAGAGCACAGGGAACACTATTCAATACTCTGTAATGGCCTCTATGGGAAATGAATCTAAAAGAGTGTAGATATATAACTGATTTACTTTGCTGTACAACTGAAACTAACACAACATTGTAAATCAACTATACTCCAATAATTTTTTTTTTCTTTTTTTGCCGTAAGCGGGCCTCTCACTGTTGTGGCTTCTCCCGTTGTGGAGCACAGGCTCCGGACGCGCAGACCCAGAGGCCATGGCCCACGGGCCCAGCCGCTCAGCGTCATGCGGGATCCTCCCGGACCGGGGCATGAACCCACGTCCCCCGCATCAGCAGGCGGACTCCCAACCACTGCGCCACCAGGGAAGCCCTAAATTTTTTTTTTTTAAGTAAGTGGTTGAGTTATTTCCAGAGCCCATGCTCTTAATAACCGAAGTCTCTGCCCAATTAGGAGTTGGGCAAAGGTCAAAGCCCCGTCTAAGATTTCCATCCACCTGGAGACTTTGTTCCTTGCCCAAATCCCTGAAAACTGCGGTACCCAGCACAAACTGCTGTTGGAGATCTTTCAGCCTCTTCCCAATCCAGGGTCTAAAGTGATTTCCTGGCGGAGCTGATGGAGTCTCTGAGGATGCCTACCTATTGGCAGCCCTTGCTTACTGCCCTGGGGCTTGGGGGATGTGCAGTTTCTCATCAGATATATAATCCTTGTTGCCTCAAGCAGCTGGATTTGAACCATCAGGGTGAAGCATCCAAAGTTTTGCTTGTCATGGGCCCTGTGTATCATAATCAAAGGACAGAGAGTGAAAGAGGTTCAAACAGCTCTTGATCATTTTCCAACTAGGTTCTGTGTCACTAGGGAAAGCTTACCTCTTTCCTGTGATTTACATTTTTATGCAGTTTGGATATCTTTTTTGACTTTTAAATGCTTTCCCTTTGCCATCATGAAATGAAATATACACACGCATACACAGGAAGAGTTGGGGGTCACAAAACATGCCCTTGCTTAACCTTTGGAAACTGTAAGACTCGGTACCTTCCCATCTTGAAACTGAAGGATGCCTCACATGCCAAGTTCCACGTGGGCATCAGCAGCTGGGAGGGAGGGTCTACCAACTCATGAAATTTAGTTTCTCAAGGATTTTATTCCACAGCCAGAGACCCAAGAAAGCTTAATAAGCCTACTGTTGTATGTGGCAATTAAAAGAGCTCTTGAAATATGTTTGAAAGAATAATACAGCTCATGACTCAAAGCTTCCTGCTTCTCATTTGGGAAAAATTTACCAAGGACCCCAAGTGTTCAGTGTCACTTTAGACACATTTAAGATGAATTACCATGATGTATGCCAATTGTTTCTGTAAAAATAAGAAGTGTCTGATTTGGGAGCAGTAAGTGTTGTGCTTTATTAAAAACAAGAAAAAACAGGAGACCCTGAGGTCCAGCTAATGAGGATGAACCAGCAGGGTTAACCCAGGTGCCCAAGTTCATAAGCCAGCAGCCCTGGTGAGGAAAGGGCTTCAGAGAGGCCGACACCCCTCATGGAATGCTTGGTTTGGCAAAATCTTTTACTAACGTTATTACATGAGGGTGTGTAAACAGGACCCAGACACAAAGTTCGGGTAGGGGATCTTGATTCCTAAGCTTGAAGAAAAGAGTCATTGTCTTTGAATTAACAGGGAGTGGAGTCTTCATGGTCTCCTCGTGTGTCTCTTACACAAAACTGCACCCTCAAGTGTGTCCTCATCCTTCTTCTATTATATTAGCCCAGTGCTGGTCTGTTTAAAAACATATGTTCACCTTATCTTTCCAAAGGAATTTGATGCAGACCATTAGTTTGAACGGTCTGTGAGTCTCCATACAATTTCAAAATTCTATTTTCTTGTGCCCATTGGGCTAGGGACACCTGCAGATGCTTTTCAGGTATTCAGGCTGCAGAAAGCAGAGGAAGTCCTAGTGGCTGGGGCCCTGAGCAGGCGCATCTGTATTGTCTAGTCAGCAATCCATGGGTGAGAGTAAAACTTTTACTTTCAGTAGCCTAGAATATGGTTTCCTGAAAGTGGTTGTTAATAAATAATAAACAAATGTGCCCCACTGGCCTTTCTGAACTGTTCAAGCATGAGTATATTTGGTATCTGGGACAGACATTTTGGGGTTTGAGGTGATAACTCTGAGAAGTCAGAAGATCCGCTATAAAGGGGGGTAATTATAATTCAGTGATTTCTAATTGGGTAGTTGATTCCACATGGGCGGTTGTCAGCGTCTTCAAAAGGGGAGCTCTTTGCACATGTGTTTCCCCTCCTTGGGATGCTGATGGACCCAGGCTGGGGCACCTTCCTGGTGGGACAAAGGTGAGAGCCAGTGTTGTAACCTTTGACCTAGGGCTCCAGGATTGACAGACGAGGAAACTGTCTCCCATGTTCACCTCGCCCCCCAAAATTCTGTTTCTAGTGAATATAGCAATTATTTTCCCTTGTAAATAGATAGGTTTTTGTTGGAGAGATGGCATACGCAGAAAGATATTTTCTCCCTTCTAGGTGGTTTCAGTTATAACAAAGGTATGTAGAACAAATGAAGCTTAAAAGCAGGTACAATTTTAAATTGGTTTGATAGCATTTGGGCTTTGGAACCTCTTTCAGGAACAAATCCAGCCGTTTCCACGTCCCACTTCTAGCTGTGGCTGAGCGAGGACCTCTCTGTGACTCCATCTCCTCACCTACAAAATGTGGGAAGTAACACCCCACAGAGTGGTGTTAAACATGCCAACTAGGAGTGAAGTGCCTATTTTTCTGTTCATTCTAATCATTGTACAATTATTACACTGGGTACATAGGGTGCCTGATGAGAACGGACGTTGACAGGTCACATTCACATGCTGAAGGAGCTCAATGGGCAGCCAAAGGGGAGATTCCGGTCGTAAGAGCCTCACTGTCCTGCAGCACTCCCAGAACTTGACAACAACTATTTTCAAGTCCACCTTTGTCCACAACAAGCTTTTAATTTTTTCATTGATAAGCAGAGAATAAACGCACAAAACATAGGACCTTGAATGTGAAGAAACACTTAGCAGATGGAACCATGCCAAAATCCACCTGAAAAGCCAACTCGACACCTGAAACCCCATCTGCTCACAATGCAGGGGCAGACCCTTGGGCCTTGGGAAGTGCACTTTAAGGAGTTTATGGAAACTTCTGGAACAAAACTTTTAGTCTTGACATGACTCATTATTGCAGAATGTACAACCGTCCTGAGCAAGTTGCTCTCAGTGACAAGGACCAGTGGGGAGCTGCCCTCATAGGGGGTCGGGCACACAGGGACCCACCATCAGGGCTTCACGGGTACATCCTACTCTTACTGCCGTTAGGATGTTTATTCAAAACGCCCGTTTACTTACGGTTCATTTTGATTGATTGAAATGTTGAACACACTAGCAAGTATAAGCAAAGCCCATTGCCTTTCTTTACAGATAAAATGGGAGAAAGCTCTCTTGCTGTGTGCAAATCCAGGAAGCTGTGGAAATGTGTGGACAGACCAACCTCCAGCCGTGATAGTCTGCTCAGGCTGTCAGGAGAAACTATTACAGATTGGGTGGCTTAAGTAATAGAAATGTATTTTCTCATGGTTCTGGAGGATGGACATCCAAGATCAAGGTCTGAAAAGGTCTGTGTCTGGTGAGATCTCTCTTACTGGTCTGCAGATGGCTGTCTTCTCTCTGTGTCTCTCCTTGGTATGTGCACATTGTGAGGTGTGGCAGGGAGAGGAGAGAGAAAGACAGGGAGAGAGATCGATAGACACACAGACACAGAGACAGAGAGAGCTGTGGTGTCTCTTCTTATGAGGACACCAACCTTATAGGATAAGGGCCCCACCTTATGACCTCATTTAACCCTAATCACTTCCTTACATGCCGCCACACTGGGGGGTAGGGCTTCAACATATGGATTTGGGGATGAACACATTGCTAGTTAATTCACAGCACCACCTTAGAAGCCTTCATCACATTGGTAAGCACTTCCAGGTCAACAAAGAATGAAAAAAAATGTACATTTTCAACAATATCAATCCCAGGAAAGAATAAAAATCAACTTAAATTCCAGCTGTACTGTGAACCTCCTGATGGTCAGCCCAGGAAATTAAAACTACAGGCCCTCTGAACATGTAAATTTTGTTGAGCTAAAAACCAAACCAGCCTTCTTTAATTGTGACACGTCATCATGAAATGAAACCTGTTGTGGACCAGAGAGACCCCTGTCTGTGTCTTGCCCTCACCAGGCACATTGACTCAACAGGACAAGTGCTTGGGATCAACCATACGTATTTTCCTTACAGTCAGGGAGAGGTCGATCTTAAAATACCAGTACACATTAGCTTGATGGGATCCTTTACAGCATGGTCCCATGGGGCCCTCTGTGCAGAAAGACATGCTAGGGAAACCTATTCCAAGTTACTGTGGGCAGACTGTTGAAATCGAGCCCGGTCGCAGTGGCTGAACACTCCCCAGACGGCCCGCGGTCGGACTCCGGAATGTACTAGTTGTCTTTTCTCCAAAATCAGACCCAGAACCGGGGATTTGAAAGGCTCTGTCTCCTGCAGACAAGTGGCTACTGGTTCTGACCTGCAGAAAGAGGAAGTTATCCGCCTCCAGGCAGCAGGCATTGGGTGTCAGCCTCTTACTGAAGACATAAGCGAAATGGCAGGTGGTTAACAGCTCACCAAGTAACATTGGCCTGTGTCCAGTATTCACTGTGAATTAGGAAGGTTTCAAGACAATTTTAAGACAAAAGGCGGTTTTTGTCTTTCTTTATACATTTATAAACAACCATAGGGGAGAAATTCTAAAGTTTCCAAGTCAAAGCATCTGAGGTGTATGGTGAAAATTTGCTGATCTTAAGGGCACAGAGGAAGGAAAAAAGGGGTCTAAATAAATTGTCATTGGAAAACGATGACAATGCTATTTAACAAGATGCCTTTGAGTTTAAAAATTGAAATGTCTGCCCTACATTAAGGTATAAGAAACAATATTCAATTAGACATTTATGAAATGTGCTATGAAGATTTCCAACAGAACTTTCCATTTGCTAACATAGATATTAATGAGTGATATAAAACATGAGAAATGTGACTTGCTGGTTCTATAATGTGTGCCATGTTGATTTTCTGTATGATCTGCTGTAAGATATGCAGAGTTATGGTCTGTTTTGACTAATGCACTTTCTCACACAGGGTAGTGAGGTAGAGGGTGATTGGGAAATAGCTGGATTGAGACTCCACTTTCTTCAACCTCTAGGTGTGACTCACCCAGGGTTTGTGGTCAGCAGTGGTGGGAGACAACTCTTGCTAGCTTGGGTGAAGAAGGACTGTAGCTCCGAGCTGGTGGGGGACCAGTGAGAAATGTGAGCAGGGCAAAGGGCATGAGGGTGCATGTGGGACACCCTGCTGCTGACTTTCCCTCTGTCCCTGTGGGCAAGCCCCAAAGGGCCCAGCAGATATTGAGACCCTCCCTAAAAACACAAGTTTTGGGTAAGAAGGTCACACACCAAGCCTCTGGCTTCCAGGGAACAGGGGAGGAAAGATGTACCCACTTGGCCTCCATTATGGGAGGCATGGGCTACTGTGCCCTCAACACTACACACAATGGAGAATTCCACGCAAAGAAGAAAGAGGTTTGATTGATGGATGGCAGGAAATAGAAAATGACCAACATTCCCTGGAAGAATTTCATTACAGAGAACTTTGAAAATGCTTTAATAGCAAGGATTGGCTGAGAAAAACTAAGTCTTCACAGAAAACTATATTATGCACATTATATGTATTAAGCACTTTAGATGTTCAGTGACTATTCTGATGATTCAGCTATACCACCGGGAGATGCCTGGTAGACCAGATGCCTCTCCTTGGCAAGCGAGCTGAACACAGATTGGAAACTGAAAAGTAGTGAAGTTCTAATATCAAGATGTGGACTTGAGGGGACAAGTCTTAAAGGAGGGTGTGCTCCTACAGTGATGGGGTAAAGGATTTAGAAATACAAAGTAGCCCTAACACTTAACCCAGGCTTAAGAAACATGTGCTTATGTAATGGACATGCTTCATTCAAACCAAAGAGAACAGAGGAATGCAGGCCAGGGGGACAGTTCTTTGGGAGGCTGTAGACAGGTGTGTATAGTGCTGCTGGGCCAACATGCCCGACCAAGTGCTCCTTCCCCAGCAGAGACCATGGTGTATGTGAGGAGGTGTAAGTGAGGAGCAGACCAGTCTGTAAACAGCAGAAATGCTGATGTCTACCCACAGGGGAGGCCAAGCTGTGGTTTCTAGCAGGGCTGAGCACTGCACCTAGAAAGCAAAGTGGAAGTAATGTTGAAAATGCTAAATCTTGAAGAAAATACCATTTTCTTGGAATAACCTAATCTTTCAGGGTGTTGTTGCTGGATACAATGCCAAGATTGGTGAGCCTCTGTTAAAACAAGGATGGGTGAACATGAAATCACTTCACAAAATTAAGGCAAATTGTCCACCCACCTGTTGGGCTGCACCCTGCAGGCCTACAAGGCCTGTGCTTGCCCAGCTGTAAGACCGAAGAAAGAGCTGGGAGTCAGCAACAGAGACATCAGTGGTTTAATGGTTGGGGAGCTTACCCGTCTCAGGCAGTGACCTGGAGCTACACCCCACTGTGTACGGTGGACTGCGGGCAGAACATGAGTCTTTGCTCCCGGTGGGGGGATGTTATATCAGGTGGCTCATTAGTTACCAGGGAAACCAGCAGAGGGGTTCACCCCTCACTGCTCCTTTGATAAGAACAATCATCAGCTGGGGACTGAGGCAACTACACAGGACGGTCACTCAGGTGAGTAGGTGTAGGTGATGCACACATTGGTCAGGCAGGGGATGGACAGAGAACAAGGGAACAGCCATCTTGAGTGGCCTGACCCTACCTCACCTGACCCTCTTCACATAGGCTTAAGTTTTATAGCTGAGAGGTGTCCTCATGAGCACAGTGATCAGAATGGGACACGGGAGAGTTTGGTGTTGATGAGGTACCAGAAGGGTGTGATAGGCCTGGGGCACAGATTTCTCTTGGGATTGGCTAACCTGGTAGGGCACTGAATTGATGACTCAGACACACAACATCATGTTTCTTAGTGCTCGTGGGAGAGGCATGACAAAAAGAAGGTTGCAGGATGAGAGATGCACTTTAATGAATAAAGACAGGGCCATTAGTGAGCAGAGAGCCAATTGTAGGCTCCCAGTGGTGGCAAACTCACCTTGAGGTCTAGCAAATGCACTTAGTGCCCCTGGCCTGTGTTTGCACATCTACAAAGAGTAGCACTTGGAACAGATACATTGTTCTCCTAAAGCTCTGCATTAGTAAGAATCCTTCCTAGGAATTCCCCTCTGGGCTGGCTTGGTAACCCCATCCATCTTCTCCCTAACCAACCAAGTGGCACCTGGGTAAACTGCAGTGAGATGTAGCTGCCCATTCTGTGAACTCTTAGGGTGAGTCAGGGCAATCAATTACCCAGGAAAACTAAGGCACCTCTTCGTCTGAGGGCTACTGTTTACTGACTTAAGAGTAGTCTTGACTGAAGGAAGAGAATTCCCTGGGTTGTCCTATACTTACCAGGACTTTTGAGTTTATGGAGAAGAATGAGATATTCATAAATAATTAAGGAAGTTCAAGACAATGACTCAGGTGCTATGAGGCTTCTTGAGGGTTGTAATCAGGGAACCATCAGTAGAACCCTTCTCCTTTGAATCCTCAATACTCTCATCTGGTTGGGAGCTGAGCGTTCTTTCCTTTACTTGCTGCTCCCCGTGCCAGGCCACCCAGCCAAACACTCATATCTAATCGTAAGACAGCTGTTGAGTTGAAAAGGGCCGATGCATGACTGCCCATCCCTTTCTCTCCCAATCTCAAAACCAATCAACATATAAGACAGGGTATGGGGGACTTCCCTGGTGGTGCAGTGGTTAAGAATCTGCCTGCCAATGCTGGGGACACAGGTTCGGTCCCTGGTCCAGGAAGATCCCACATTCCACAGAGCAACTAAGCCTGTGCACCACAGCTACTGAGCCTGTGTGTCACAACTACTGAAGCCTGCTCATCTAGAGCCCATGCTCCACAACAAGAGAAGCCACCGCAATGAGAAGCCTGCGCACTGCAATGAAGATTAGCCCCGACTTGTCACAACTAGAGAAAGCCTGCAGGCAGCAATGTAAACCCAACGCAGCCAAAAAAAAAAAAAAAGACGGTATGGAAGCAAAATGTCTCTCCTATTTCTGATGAAGGTGAATAGACAAGGGGCATTTGATCAGCACCAAAGGGGTTTACCAAGGCTTCTTCCTAAAAACAGCCAGACTGGCCATGTGTCATGTGTGGGTGTGGACTCAAGACTACGTGGTAAAGAGACAAAACAACCAAGTACCCTGCAGCTCAGAAAAGAGGAGGAAGGGAGGAGCTTAGCAGGACAAGATCGCATCCCCTCCCGAATCTGTCAGTTGGTTAATTCTTCCCTTGAGGATGAGTCATTCAGGGGTGGAAAGAAAGACCAGGAGGCTCACTTCTTTGGAAACAATTATGGGGAGATGGAATTCCCACTTTATCTGCCTTTTGAAGGATGAACTTGGCAGATGGAAATAATAAGCTCAGTGTCATTGTAAAGATTGAAAGAGATGATCTAATATATAAAACTCATCTAGCAAAGTGGCCGGCACACAGGGAGTGCTCAAAAATATTAACTTTCAATACAGTCACTGTATTATGTAAAATATTCCCATTTCATTGTGCTTATCCTGTTCCATTGGTTTCAACATGTTGTTAATAATTCTAGATAGCAACCATATTGTCTATTTGTCTGTCATTACTAGGATTGGAATTTGTGGTAATTAAATGGATATTACATTGTAATATTTTAAAAAGTCACTTGAAAAAGAGATGAAAATTTAATATATGATGTCATTTTTGGGGTAAATGTTCAGAACATAGTCTCACTTTGTGCATATCCAGGAAATCAAATTTACCCAGGTGATCAGTTAATAACCAGAAATGCTGTGGATTGAGTTTTGTCAGGAAAATTTCAAATCAAATAATACCTTTTCATAACATGCATTTGGTTTTTTTTTTCCTCTCCATTCTAGAACTATTATTACTGGACTATTTGTTTTTTAGCAATTTTATCATTCTGTTTCTTATAAATGAGAAAGATAAGACCAGTCTCATTCTTAATTCCAGCATGAGTGTAAATATTATCCCATCAAGACTCATCTTTGGGGATGAACAAAAGTGGTTCCCAGGGCAGAGAAGGTCAAGGACATTTTGGCCAGAGCTAAATGAAACCCTTTTTGAAAATAAATTTGTTCTCTGCCCCCAAATGGGCAAGGCTTGTGATGTCAATCTTATGTATAGTCTCATGTCGCTGAAATATATTAGAATAACATTGACAGTGGGTAAGTCATGGGCATTATTATTAATAATTAGATACAAAAACTTCTAAGTAAAACTGAGGATGTGGAGAGCTCAGAAAGAAGAGAGAATGCGGCTGCAGGTTTGCTATTTTCCCTGTCTCATAGAAGCCACCAGTGTGCCCTGCCATGGCCTGGGAGACTGCTGTCTTTGTGTTCCTCTCTGGAGCCCACAGTTTTCCGTATATATTCAGTGCCTTTTCTGTGGCCAAAATCACAGGAGCAGTATGAGCTTCTCTATTTCTTCATTAGAAAAGCAATCAATCAATCAATCAATAAACAAACAACAAATAGTTAAACAAATATTTAAATTGCAGGAATAATTTGTTCTCTATTTTGTTAAATGCTCAATCTCCAGATACAGATGCAGACATTTCAGGACCTCCCTTCCAGTCCGAGCCTCCCTGACTCCCAGTCTTCTCATCAAATGCTAAGGGCAGGGGGGCGGTTGGTGATGAAGGCCAGAGGGTTACCTCAGCCGCACGTCAGGGTTGAGGCCATGGCGCCTGCAGAGCCATCTATGCCCCTCGGGTTATTCCAAGAATCTTCACCCCTCAGGCAGCTGCAATCCCCTCCCCAGCCTCACCCGGTGCACAGCAGCCAGAGCTGAGGGAGGTTGATTTTGGAGCACTGAGAACCCCCATGTTCCTCCTCTGAGTCTCAGCCCCATCGAAAGGCATACAGAGACCCCTCCTGCACCAGCTTCAGGCAGCTCCTGGGGCCTCCTCTCAACTCGGCCTCCTCTTCCTGGGGTCCTGTCTCAGGCCTGCACAGCCCAGTCCAGCAGGAATCCTGCTAAGTCAGTTTAGCCAGAATCCCCCATCTTCGATACCTGACAACCTGGCTGCCCTCAGGACAATTCCCCACCCTTGATGTTTCCTTGCAGTGATTTTCCCCCATCCTGCTCCTTGGCTATAATCCCCACCTGTCCTTCCTGTGTTCAGAATAGAGCCCAATTCTATACTGAGGTCCTTTCCCTCATTGCAACAGTTCTGAAGAAAATCCATTTTTACTGCTTTAACTACAGTCTGACTCTGGTTTTGTTTAACAAGGATAGGTCCAAATATCCATCCACCAGTCAGTGTCTCTGAGCTCTCTCTCTCTCACACACACACACACACAATTTATTTACAGTAGCCAATGATAAATGATAAAATCATTTTTATGATACAATGATCCACTCATAATGATAAAAATCACAAAGTCACGCCATCACTGCCATGACACACAATACCAGGAGCTCCATTTCCTCTTTGTTTGGTTATTGATAGTTAAATAAATAGCAAAAGGAAAATAAAAATCCAACTCACACCTTCCCTTGCTGGATTGACAGGGTTGTTATACAAAAAGGTAAGCAGGAATCTCCTGAATGCCTTCCTATGCAGCACTGTGACCCAGACACCCAAATACACAAGACTAAGAAAAGGACTAAGTGTTTTTAATTCTACAGCAACACAAACTAGTATATATAGGATGAATAAAGAACACGGTCCTACTGCATAGCCCAGGGAACTATATTCAATATCCTATGGTAGACCATAATGGAAAAGAATATGAAAAAGAATGCATATAGAACTGAATCACTCTGCTGTACAGCAGAAAATAACACAGCATTGTAAATCAACTATACTTCAATAAAATTAAAAAAAAAAAAAGTCTACAGCGGCAACTTCACTCTGTTCATCGCCATCCGGGCTCAGGTTTCTACTTGCAGAAGAGCAAAGGCCAGCCCTGCCAAGTGTCTCCTGCCCCCTCCACACCCTCCTCAGCTCCTTCAGATGCCCTGTGTGCTGCCCCCGCCCACATTCCAGATGTTTTTCTCAGCCTCGTCCACCCGCCCACCTTAGTTAATAGATTTGGAGACGTCTGTTTGAATGAGCATTTTTGAGAGAAACATGGATTCTTTCTGAAGGCTTCCATGATAAAGAGAAGTTTACCATGTTTTCACTTGTTTTGAACTAATGTTGGACTTCCAGAGAAGTTATAAAAATAGTACAAAGTCCTGTATGCCTCTCACCCGGCTTCTCTGGAAGTGAGCCCCTTACACAAACAGTCATCACAGCCAGGGTGTGACAGTGCCACACCATTCTCTAAGGTACGGTGGTGACCTCTGCAGGCATCATGGCGGTGGGTGTATCAACACCAGGAGACCCTCGGGATGCCCTGCTGAGAAGGCTAAGCCTTGTTCCTGTAGTACTCTTGCCCAAAATTCATGGAATCACTGTAACTATGAGAAAATGTTAGATAAACCCCAACTGAGGGGCATCCTACAAATAATTGACCAGGGTTCTCGGGTTATGTCAGGAACACGAAAAGCAGATCTGTTAGTCTGCTCAGGTCACCACAGCAAATTACACTCACTGGGCGACTTCAACATATGAAAGCGGCAGGGCTGGGGCGGGGATGGGGGGGAGGGGTGCTGTTTGGAAACACAATCTACCCCATAACGGGGCGTGGGCGCTGAATGCAACCTGGGATCCTGGACTGGGTCCTGGAACAGGGAAAGGACACATGTTGAAGTGCTGGTGAAACTCACATTCTCATTAGCTGAAGTCAAGAACACTTTGACATTGTCCATTGCATGTCCCTTAAAAAAAACTTACAAAGAGGAATGAGCCTAAGGTATCAGAGTCAGGTAAAATTTTGTGCATGCCAATCTCACAAAGCTTAAAAGGACTGGTGATTAAAAACGTTTCTGAAGAAACGTTTTCAGAAGGGAAATAAAATATTGCAGATATCTCTAGAAACATTTGGTGGCTTTTTAAGAATGGGCCACTTAAAAGGAATTTACTAACATGAGATAGAACATATTATTACTAGTTGAAAGAAAGATAAAATGCATTCCACATTCCACCCTGTAGAAGAAAAGAGAAAAATGAAGCAAACCAGAGAAAAATGGTTTGTACACATAAATAGCTACTCAAAACTAGATGCTACATAAGGTGATGAGAGTGCAAAGAGCCTGGATTCAATAGTGCTTGAAAAAGAAAAGAGGAGGTACCTAGGCTTTATCGCAGACAGCTCTCTAGAGATCATACTATTCTGTAGCTTTTAATATAACAGTATATTATGAACCTATCTCCATGTCAAAAAATAGAGATCATCATCTTTTATTTGAAAGACTACACTGAATTCCATTATAATGCTATACAATACTTTATTTAACCAAACCCCTATTTTGGGGGGTCAAAACTAATTTCTCACTATTACAAACATTGCAAAAATGACCATCCTTAAGTAGAAACTTTTTTGCACATTTGTCCAATGATTTTTTTGGGCGAATTCCTAGAAATGCGGTTACTGCCAGGTATGCAAATCTTTACGTCTTTGGAAAAACAGTTGCCAAACTCCTCTCCAAAAGCTTGTACCAATTTATGCTATCACAAAGTGTATGAAAATGATTTCTTTCCCATGTTTTTCTCTGTAATAGATAAGATCGTTTCTTAAACCTTTGCTAAACCAATGGGTGAAAAATACTGTTTCTGTTTAAATGTATAAAACTTTAAATATGGCCACTAGTGCATAGTGATTTCTTTACATGTTTCATTGAAGTTCATATTTCTTCTTCATAGATTGTCTGCATATGTCCTTTGTCTGTTTTCCTATTAGGCCATGTGCTTTCACTATTTATTCTTGAGTCCTTTACATATTGAGGGTATTAACTCTTTGAGTGTCTTATCATTTGCAAATTCTTTTCCTGGGTTGTCAAATAAGCTGACTCAGCCAAAGGTTTCTGATTCATAGAAGTATGAGTTGTCTTTAGTTCCAGTAAAACATACTGAAAATATCTGTTCAGCAGAGCAGTTACCCCAACACCACGGAGGCATCTGAAGGACAGGAGCCTTTACGTGCTGGGGGCTTGTGGTAGAAGAGCCATGGTCTGGAGGCTGAAGACCCAGGTCTCCAAACTGGCTAAGAATCCTCACTTCTCATGATTAGGGGTGCAAACAGTGGCCCAGATCTGTAACTCAGCTTCCCTGCCCTCAGCATCCCTCATGGCACACGGTGGCCAGAACCCTCATCTCCAGCGTGTGGACTCCGGACTGGGGTCTGCAGTCTGCAACCCATTACGTGCGTACCTTTCCCCACCTTGCTCAGGACAATAAAACTAAGCTGCAAAAACCAGATGAAGAATTCACATGGTTCGGTCAAATCCGGTCATCTGCACAGAAGCAGGAGGAAGGCCAAGAAAATGCCTGTTTTCTTTGCAATATGCTCTGGAATGCTTCTCTCCGGGGACCCAGGGGCCCGGTCTTCCCGGCAGTTTCCTGACGAGGTGGCCCAGCCTGGCCTAAGATGACCTGCATCCCAGAGAGATTCTCGGGACAAAGGTGGGTCTCTGATCCAGGGGATGCCCAGGAGAAGCCGAGGGGCCCGAGTGGCGTCCAGGGCTGGGCCCCCAGCTCAGACAAGCCGGCAGCTGCACATTTCCTGGCCGCTGCCTGGGGGACGCTGGGGACCCTGATGTAAAGGTCTGCATGCTAATTGTCAGAGAAAGGAAACAGGACTCTTGCTGTTCAAAACCAAAGAGCCATGGAGAATTTGACGTTAGAATTTGATCAAAAACGACTTTCCTCACAAAGAATGCGTTTCCTCAAAATAATAAAAGTGTAGACTCCCCAGCGTCTCAAGCCGTCTAGACGGAGGTATCAGTGTGGCCCTGGGTGCACGTGTCACTTTGTTTTACTGTCCAAACCCTGTCTAGGAGCCCAGGTCCTGGCTGGAGACAGAGCCTGTGTGGAGGGTGCCCTGGGCCGGCAGCCTCCTGGGGGACTCCCAGCTCCCCGCTCCCTCCCCATGAGGAGTCCCCGGGAGAGCTGGCCATGACCCAGCACACTTCTCACACATTTCCCCAGCATCCAGCTGGGTCAGGGCGTTCGAATATTTGTAAATCTGTGAGCCCGTAATTTGTATTTCCCTGGTAAGTGAAGTTGAATATCTTTCATTATTGTATTTTGGTTATTTGAATTGTACCTTTTCCCACTTTTCTCTGGTTTATTGTCCTTATTTGATACATGAGGATGTAAGGGCATTGATCTAACGGGATTGTGTGTCCTTCCCCCTCAAGTCTTGGCGTGCTGCCTTGAATCTTGGACATTTGATCAGCTTTTCTACCCACCATCCCTCCAAAGATGGTCTTGGGTCTGTGTTTCTTCCAGCTGAGTCTTCACTGTGGTGTATGTGGCTACACTTTGGGAACATGTCAGCTGCACCAGGAGAGGCTGGATATAGACAGGGCTGCCAGGGCCGGAGAGCTTCCCCAGGCTGCTGGTCACAGTGGGGCCTGACCACTCGGATTCTTGCATTCACTTGGACTCCATCACCCAGAAGGAGCAAGTGAAGCATGGCTATTACATGCTTAGGGGCAATGTACCTGAGGATTTCCCATCCCTGCTCACCTGGGCAGCACCAAAGCAGAAAAAACAAAAACAAAACAAAACAAAACAACAAACAAACAAAACAAAACAAAACAAAACAACACAGGGATCCCTGCAGGTGTGTGTGGGTGAGAGGAGCCTGGGATGCTGCCTGGAACAGAAGGAAGGAGGCGGAAGGATGACCCCAAGGTCAGTGCCTGGATCCTGAGTGGGGCTGAGACAAGCTCGGTCTCCTTCCTCCTTTGCTTGCGCTGGCCCTGGAGGCAACGCTGCTCCTCCAAGTGTTCATCTGGTTTTAACATCAACAGCTAAGTCAGTTTGTCGGCTGTTCCTGTTTCTGATGCTCTTTAAGTGAACAATGCATGTAAAAGACTGCATTTACTGCCCTTCTGTGCACTCCCCCAGCTGCTGTCTTGGCTAGCTCCCAGGTGGTCCTCACCATCTCCCTCGTGGTCCTGATCATCTCCCCCGTGGTCCTCACCATCTTGCCCTGTGGTCCCCACCATCTCCCTTGATGGTCCTCACTATCTCCCCCATGGTCCTCACCATCTCCCCCTGTGGTCCTCACCATCTCCCTCATGGTCCTGATCATCTCCCCCGTGGTCCTCACCATCTTGCCCTGTGGTCCCCACAATCTCCCTTGATGGTCCTCACTATCTCCCCCATGGTCCTCACCAACTCTTCCATGGTCCTGACCATCTTCTCCATGGTCCTGACCATCTCCCCAATGGTCCTCAGCATCTCCACCTTGGTCCTCACCATCTCCCTTGTGGTATCTGGCCTTGTCTCATCTCTGATGACACCAGCAGTCCTCATGGGAACATCACTTTCACAGAGTTCAGGTACTGGGGATCTGGATACTTTACTGTTTGTAAAGCTGTAAAAAATAAAAATAAGGCAACTTGCCTTAGAAGCTGCACTTATTAAAATGTTCACAAAGTCATACCCAAAGGCCAAAGTCTGAAGTCACCACACTCACTTTCAGAAATAGAGAAGCCTGACGGCCACTGCAGCTGACCACAAACCAGACTCCTGGAGAAGCCGCTGGAGCCCCTGGCCGGATGTCCCACGTGAAACAGGCTGGGGGAGGCACTGAGATCCTCATGGGCTTGGGGAGAAAATGATGGGTGTGAGAAAAGCAGTGTCTCTGTGGCCTTACACACATCGCCGGGTTATCCATCACGCAGCCTCGGTGAAATGAAAGCAGGTAGGCAGAGGCAGGATGTCCATGTTTTCATCCTCGAAGACATCGCTGTTTCAGGCACCACTTCTCCCGAGAGGTAGACCTAGCCAGTTTGAAGGCCATCAGCCTGATTCAATTTGTAAGTCATTGTCGACTTAGGGGAAGTAAGTAAAAGAGGGGCCGTCCCTATTGTTTGTCCCTTCAGGGTTCCCCATGCCAAATCTTCTCCAGATCCAAGCCATCAGAGGGTCTTGCCTAGCAACTTCCCCAGCCGTGAGTGGTCCTTGGATGGGGCAATGAAAAGACATTTCCTGTGCCGTGTGGTGTAATACGAGATGCAGATTTCGCAGGAGCTGCAAGCTGCAAGGGAGGAAACTGGAGTGCCCGGAGACAGCGCGCAGCAATTAATCATCGTAGGATGGAGCCTGTCAAGGTCCTTTCTGGGGCTGGTGCTGCTGTCAATTACAGCCAGCCCTGCGCCATCTGTAATTGTTTAAAACATCACCCGTACCAGGATCCACGCTTCTAACACTTACACTTCATTTACGCCTCCCAAAGAACACTCCAGAATACACCACTCGGCCACGAGGCTATGCAGCTGTGCTGACCTCCAAACAAACATAACATTCAGCAAAACCCTCGAGCTGTGAAATAAAATCCCAATGACATGACTTTCATTTTGAGTCGATGTTCTGGCAGCAGGACTCACTCTGGTCAAGGTGAACTGGAAGTAAGAGCAGGTTGCTGCATTTCAGGGCAGAGATTGCAAATGAAGACAAGCATTCCAGGACCAAAAGGGCTTGCCCGTGCTTAAAAGAAATTCTCCACTGAAAACACCACCATCAGTGACATTCACTCTGAGCAATACCTTTCATCTGAAATGTGGCATCTGAAAGCTCAGCGTGTCTGCGTTCTCAGCGGAGAACACAGAGGAGGGAATACGCGGATGGGAGCCCACCTGTGTGTAAAGGTGCTGCTCCTTTCCGCCAGCGAATTAGGTTTTTCTAACTTTTCTAAGAGCATGTGTAGAATAGGTTTCGTTTATTTTATTGATCTATCAATACATAGAATACATTTTATAATTAAAGAAAAAGGAGGGGCACGTCTTTACAGAGGAATTCCAAATAATGTACGTAATTGTCCCCACTCCAGGTAGTGGGTCTAACACTTCCCTCCCCAGGGCTCACCCTGGAGATTGCACTGGACTTTGTGACTCATTTCCAGACAGTGGAGTCTGGAAGGGGAAGCCCAGCACCTGTATGGAGGAGATACCTGCACCACCCCTTGAGCCCAGCGGCCCAGGCTGGCATCACCTGTGGTGTCACGTGGATGCCACAGACCTCTGATATGTGATGGACAGGTACTGCATCCCCAGAACCTACAACCCCAAACTAATCATGACACAACCTCAAATAACTCAAATCGAGAGACATTCTACAAAATACCTGCCCAGTACTCTTCAAACTGTCAAAGTCATGAAAAACAAAGTCTGAGAAACTGTCCCACATTGGAGGAGACCATGGAGACTTCTGACTAAATGCAACAGGGCAACCTGCACTGGATCCTGGATCAGAAAATGACATTGGTGGAAAAGCTGGCAAAATCCAATAAATTCTGTGTTTAGCTGACAGTGTTGTCCCAGCTGATTTAGATGCTGACTTTAGGGGAAGCTGGCTGAAGGGTATATGGGAACTCGCTGAATGATCTTGGCAACTTTTCTGTAAATTCTAAAATTATTCCCCCCCAAAACATTTACAGGATCAGATGCAAACAAGTCTTCCAAAATGCTGAGCCACTGTAGCTGAAATGCACGGTGTGTGTCTCCTTTTCCCTCTGCCCACTTCGGGCATGGTTATGAGGGTGTGACCCCCCGGCTCCTGGAATTCAGACATCTTCTTGGATTGAAATATGTGACATTTCAGCTCACTAAAATGTTTTCAAGTTCCCATGGTTTCTTTCCCTTCTGGAGAATATTGAGGATTCCATGTCATTTGCTACTTATAATAACCTATGGAAATGTAAGCCCACAATGGAAAATGCAGAAGCTACCGTATAAACAAAATAGGTAGCAAAAAACTTCATTGAGTCTACTTTCCCTGTTAGAAAGCTACACAAGAGATTAAAATATGTTCTTCTATCTCTTTATTATGTCTAAGAAGGATATAACCAGGGTTTCCAGAATCTCTGGGCAGAAGCCCTGCTATGGCCCAAATTACCACAAAGCATGTGTGTATGAACCTGTTGGAAACATTTGGTGTTATCTGATGTAAATGGCTTATACTTTGTTCCTTTGTGTGGATGGAGCACAGCTTGGGTCAACCATGTCAGCCCTTTGATGCTGTTTCCTTCATGGTCACAAACACAGAGGCTTCACCAAAGCATCATTGCAGTTACACAGGGATGTTGCCGGTTGGTGGAATGGCCCCCCCTTGTGTGTGGTCACTGATGTTCCCCAGAGCTGTCCAGAAGCTGGTGGGATGCTGAGAGTTTCCATCCCAACATGCTAACAGGGTCAAACCCTCCTTGGAACTTACCTTTGTCTCTCTCCAAAATTAATATGGAAAAGCTAATAGTCTTGAACTTATTGCAGGTAATCAAAAGCCAGTCTTCAACCCAGACTATGTCCACCCCAGGGAAGAGGGCTTCCAGGGGAACCCAGCTCAGGTGGGTAGAAAGATGTCAATTTCCAGCTTCTCAGCCTCCCTGTGCTTCTTTCTTAAATCTGCTCTGGCTGAGACCTCCCCACTGTCGGCCTTTCCCTCTCTTTCCAATCACTCTTTCCTCACTTCTCAAAAGGAAGATGCTGTCCTACAGTTCGGAAACTAACTGTGGCACCTTGGCACCAACCCCACCCCACAAGTATTCCAGGGCTCCTGACAAGAGATGGAGGTTGAGAAGGTAAATGGCCTCTGCAAGCCTGGCGGCGCCCACCTCTCTGTAATCATCACTGTAAAGGAAGAAGGAGTCAACATGTTGTCACGTGGTCACTTAGAACCATGTTTGATGATAGATCGATATGTGATGTTTGGTCTATAACTCAGAGTTTTAGAGAAGCAAGTGCTATTTTTAAACCCAAGTTTCTTCTATTCTCATCTGTTTAGGTACTTTCAGTGACCACAACAACAAAAGGGCATGAATAAATTTGAACCATATTTGATTCTAGCAGCAATCAATATCATCAATTATGCATTTTATTTATTTATTTATTTTTTATTTTTTTTTTTTTTTGCGGTACGCGGGCCTCTCACTGTTGTGGCCTCTCCCATTGCAGAGCACAGGCTCCGGACGCACAGGCTCAGTGGCCATGGCTCACGGACCCAGCCGCTCCACGGCATGTGGGATCCCCCCGGACCGGGGAACGAACCCGTGTGCCCTGCATCGGCAGGCGGACTCTCAACCACTGCGCCACCAGGGAAGCCCCAATTATGCATTTTATTTACAGATTCCTTTCCAACAACATTGTATTTTTTATGTTTAATAACTTTTAAATGTATAATATATTCTTATCGTTTTGCTCCAGTTTTTACAAATAAAATTTCTGTTAATAACTCAATCTAAAATAAAAGCCTACACAAAACTTCTGTAAGAAGATTTCAGTTATATATATATTTTTGTTGTAAAGAAGAATGACTGAGTCATCAATATAAGACTTAAGAGCAATGGTACATAAAACTGGGGTTTAGATATAATAATATAATACTAGATAAAATTAGGATTTTAAATATAATGGAAATAGAAGTTAAAGAAAAAGAAGATGAAGTTTTCCAAATGTTAAAAAAGAGATTATGTATTATTAAAGAGATGAGGATGGACATCAATTCAGTATCTCATTTCAATTTCAAGATGTTCCTGGGTTTTTAAATAAATGCTGATGGGTATCCAGTCAGTCAAAAGAGTGATGTGACAATTTAATTTTGAGATGTTGATGAAAAAAATCACATATTTTGTAACTACTTAAATAGGATGGAAAATGTTAAATGTCACCATAAAGATGTGTGAGGGAACCTTCAGTTGTGAGAAAGTGATTTGAGGAATGTGTGATGAGGAAAGTTGGGGACCCGCTCCTGGAGTGACCGCTAGTGTGAAGACAGGGGTCCTGAGTGGGTCTCACTACCCTTGGTCTCCATCTCCTGGGCTCTCCGGAGAGCTTTGGGGAGCTTGGCGGGCAGTGCCTTGGGAGACACTGGTGCATCTGAGTCGTTGCCCTGGGTGGAGGGCCGGCACCTGTGCCTGGGCAGGTGGGCTGGCTTTCTCCCAGGGTGCGTTGTAGAGACATGACTGTTAGGTGCTGCTAGGACAGCAGTGGCACTGCCAATGGTTACTGTGGAAACACGCACCCCCCAATCACCACCTTTACAATGTATCTGAAATGAAGGCTTTAAATAACTCTAAACTCATTGTCTTATTGCTTTCTTTTTCAATCCCATGAGCATCATATGTCTTCTAGAAACTGTCAGAAATGTGGTTTTGAAAACTTTTCAGTTTGTTTCCATTTTTATACTCCCAAGGCTCTTCATCAAGTTCTATCCATTTTGCTCGGCTTTTACAAAAAGCCTGTTGGAAGGTGAGGTTTTCCCTATTCTCACAACTTCCCTTCTTCTCTCTTTTTATAAAGGAAAGCTTTTATTTTATTGTCATCATTATTAATGATACTGTTACGCTCTGGCTGCTTGATAAAAGTCTATTATTCTGACCAGAGGTGACCCTAGAGATGGCGGGGATGGTGTCCTCGTTCCAAGGTGGATGATAGGGGCCCCTTCGGAGAATCCCTGTGCGGAGCCTCCAGGCTGGGGGTGTCCTGTGCACGTAGGGCTCTGTCTGCATCCACCATCCACCTCGGGATGCATCGGCCATTGCTATTCCCACTGATGGGTGAGGCCGTGGGGCCTGAGGGCCACGCTAGCCCTCATGGCTAGCATGCTAGCACCTGGGCCTCATGGACAAGAGGCTCCGATGTAGCTGCCTGGGAACATTGTTTGTGAATCTGAAAATCTGCCCTGAGTCTCCCCTGGGATGCCTTGGACTACCCCTGTCCTGACCCGTGTCCTGAATCCCAGCGGCACTATGGCTGGTGCCACTACAAGCTCAGGGCTTGGAGGTGGTAGCCTTGGAACAGAGGGTTGGCTGTTCAAACAACTTAGCATCGTGAACCAAGGAGGCTGTCTGCCAGGGTCGCTGTGTTGGCTACTCAGGAAGGGGCTCTTGGGGGCTCCTGGTAACTGCATTCCAGGAAGACATTTGAGGGGGGAGGGGGAAGCCAGGAGGTTCCTGCAGGGGTTTGGGAAAGAATGTACATCCCACTCAGCAAAGTCTGAGTCCCGGGGCAACTGTGGGTGCCCTCCACGGCGAGCAGCCAGCACTCCAGCCCTGGCCTTTACTTGGAGCACGAGGACTCTGGGCTCACGGAAACCACTCCGGGGGCCGCACAGAAGCCCACGCCTGTCGGGTGGCAACGTGACGGCCTGTGGACACACAGGTCCTGTGCCAGCTCTGGACGGGCCCAGTGCCTGCATCCCCATCCTTCCCCTGGACTTGAGTCCAACACCCTGCCCCGTGCAACCTCTTCATGCAGCCACACGGCCAGAACAAAGCAAGTTTTCTACGTCTGACACATGAACACCATCTGGTGAGAAAAGCCCTGGAATAACTGAACGTGATTTTATAATTTTGGGGCTTTCATCCGGCATTGAGGACCCGCAAGTTTCCCAGCTGCAGTTCACGAAGTTTTTCGGTGGTTGGAGCCTCTCGGACAGGTATTATGAATGCAGTCATGGACAGATCAGGGTAATTCCCGAGGACACGTGCTGAGGGTCTGCCCGTAAATGATCATTAAGAATGACTGTTTCCCGCAGCTCTCCAAGTATTTCCTACAACAGATGAAGAGCCCTCGCTCTTAAACAAGGCCAGACACAGAATATAATTTAATTTTTAGTTAATTTTTAAATTGAATTAATTGACAAAGAAGCTCTCTGTGTTCCTGATACGAACAGCGGGTACCTACTCGTCAATAAAAAAATGATTATTCATCAATAATCGCACAATAGTCACTCTGGCATGATTTGCAAATGGAGGAAACAAAAAAAATATGCAAACTAGCAACACGCAAAGGGAATATTTATAACCAGACCCTCCTAACACATGTACGTATCATAGACATACAGTAGCCCATTTCGCAGAAGTCACATCCAGAGCTCTTCATCTGTCTTCTCTCTGCTTTCGTCAGAGTTGTCACTGGTGCTGGTCACTCTGATGTGGGTGCGCTCTGTCTGGCTTCCTGGGGGATAGGGGTGGAGGCGGGGTGCTAAGATTCTGAGGATGGATGCCTTTGCCTCCAAACCTCGGGAGCTCCAGGGCCCCCAGAGGAGACCTTGTCTCTTTGAACTCAGCCTCCCAGTGCCTCACCCTGATTTTTTTCCACTCCCACGGCAGGCGTGTGGGAAGAGGTGGCTTCTTTAAACACACTTTACACCAGCCCATCGTGTGCTCAAAACCGACACGCGGGGGTGTGTGTGCCTGATGCTTTAGACATCATACAGGCATATTTCTTAAAAGGAAATCACGTAAGACATGTGAAAGCACTTTCTATAAGTGGGAATTGTTCAAGACAGCTAATGCTATTAATACCTTTTTTTTGCTCATAACATTATGAAAATATTGAGCGTGAAACCAACCTCGGACGGGTTAGTGTGGCTCCTGGACGTGTGATTACCCCACTTCAGAGCTGAGGGAGCGGCGGGTGACAGAGGCCAGCCCGCAGGGAGGTGCTCAGAGCCGCGACCCCAGGGATGAAGCAGCCCCCAGGGTCTCTCGGAAATAGAACTGTGGTCCCCATGGTCCGTATCTCTGCTCCCTTTACCCACCGTGGGACAGAATCACCAGAGGGAAGTCTTAGGAGAATGGGGTGCACTCCTGTCATGATTTCACCCAGCTCAGAAAACATGATGGAAGAAGCTGTACGGTGTGGAGGGCAGGACCCTATTCCTGGCTTCCCCCAGGCTGGCGGATGAGGTACGGATGGACAGACAGAGGATGCGGCAGTCCCTCGCCCAGCACTCCTGTTACTGGAGCCACGCGGCTCCCGCTGGCCCATCTCACAGGAATGAACCGCAAGGGGCAAGAGCGGGGTTTAAAAGCCTTTTGATCTTCCTGAAAGATGGTTGCCAGATGGGGAGACGGAGAGCCATTCGAACACTAGGAATATACACTTAAAATCATCTTCATCTTGTTCAGCTTTTCCCTGCAACTCTATATTAGAGGAGAAATTTATCATAGCTTTGATTTGGGGGTTGGGGGGAGCTTTTAAAGGAAGGCCGGTAACTTCGGAGATGTCAGAGGCGGGCAGGAGTGCGATTTAAGACGCGTGTCACTCAGTCAGAAGGACTCGTTTATACCAGGGAAGAATAAAACACATAAGGAAGAAATTTATGGAAAATATTCGCCGATTGATCTGTTTATTACTCAGATATGGAGAAAGGGGAGAAAAAGATTTTGAAAATCTTTTCCCACATTTTTCAGCTTTGCTGCTCCGGTACCCCGTACACGGACCTTTCTTCTCTCCATCTGCAGGCTGAGTCTAAATGGAGTTTCTGAGATGTACTTGATGATGAGAAAAATACATTTAAAATGATATATTTTAAAAATTTCCACCCCCACTGGGAATTCTATGTCTAGAGATAAAGAAGAAACTGTGTACAGGTGCATTTCTACACTGGAGACATAATTGAAACGGTACATGTTTATACTTGCCCTAATTGGTAACATATAAACTTACTCAAAAAGAAACTTCATGACCTTTCAATCAAATATATTACTTTTTCAATGAAAGCTTTTAGGTCAAACTTCTAAGCATGTATTGGGACATCTCTCATCAAGAATTTAGTCCAACGAAAACAAGCAGAACGTTTAAAATTCACTTTTGGGGGGCAAACTATGGGTCCAAAACAATGCAATTTGATGAGCCTGCTGTAATGACAAATCCATGTTTACACTTTCCTGTCTCACTGAAAAAATACCAGCAATTTTCCAGTTGTGTGCATTTTTCTGGCACGATGCACAATGCTGATGCCCATACTGCCAAGTGTTCCCGTGGGATCGGTGCCCACGCTTTGGATTTATTGAAAATGCTGCACTTTAGGACATTCTAAAAACAGAGCCCAACCGACTGGTGCAGATGCACATGTCTGGGCAGACACTCAGGACAGTGCTTTTCAGGCACTTCCCACCGGACCCAGCCGGGCAGCCACCTTGTTCCCATCCAACAGTGGCCTAGGACCCCCGGGTCCGAAATCAGTACTTCCCCCAGTTTGGAATCAGAAGAGAAATCAGAATAATTCACTGAGTGTGCTCATTTAGAGTGTCTACATCAAAATTAGGCAAGGCGTTAATTCCACTTCTCGATCCTTAGATTGTTTAAAAGAAAATCTCAGAGCTGCGAATATGGAACGAACACCATTTGTAAGCCGCAGCTGTGAGTCAAGATCTCACGTTTAAATATTTGCAACAATGAAGCTCAAAAGGTTGGCATGAACAGGTTTACATGACTCACTGATGAAGGTGGCGAGTTGTGTACGGAAGCGCTCTATCACGATTGGATACATAGCCGCCGGTACTCTGCATCAGTTGCATTCGCTGGACGTTTTTGGAGGCAGCGATGAAACCGCTTGCTGAAGTCCCAGCACTGGGATCCCTCCTCTGGGGACACTGGTTCCCTGTGCAGTTACCCCTCCCCAACACTGGCTGCTCAGGGACCCCCTTCCAGGCGGGGACTCTCCTCTCCATCACCATCTCTGTCTGAGCAACCTGCTCTTCCACTCAGCCAGCCTATTTGGCTGGAGGTGCCCACCTCCCCCTTCCTGAAGTGGGAGACAGCATCAGTCCACACCCCACCCCTGACCCTGGGGCCATGGAAGAGAAGGTTGTGCACGGCCCTCCTTCCCCAGCACCTGTCGCATCTCCCCTCATGCTCACAAGAGCCTCACTTTGCCCACCTCTGCCACCCAGTGGGACGGGGGACCCCTCTCCACGTTGAGCGCAGATGCCAGGTGAGTTGAGACAATGTTTGTAAGAATTTCACTGTCTGCCTCCAAGGTCGTCTTGGGGATGGAGAGGAGAGCGGCACAGGGAACCAGTGTCCCCAGAGGAGGGATCTCAATTCCGGGACTTCACAAGGATTTGGGGTGGGAAACTTACACATTAACTCACTGAATGTCCATGACCACTTATTCAAGAATTTAAAAATATGTCTTTATATTAACTATCTGTGTGCAGGCATTGTGCCAGGTAAAGAAGATACCATGATGAACAAGACATAATTTCTGCACTTGGGAACCCAGAGATAAGTGCAGAGAGAGACAGCAGACAGGAAAATGACAGTAGTCAGAGATGTGCCCTGAATTAAGAGTGTGACAGCAAGAAAGGTACAGTGGTGTCTGTACCTGTGGAAGAGGCAGGACAGAGAAAAATAAACCCAGGAGGAAAACAAAGGCAGCAGGTACATTCCGTTCCTGTTGTTATACGGAGGCCATTAAAATACTCCTGAGAAATAAGCAAATGGAATCCATGTGATAGAACTGAAGAAAATGTTTGAAAATATTTTAGCAGAATCCACACTTAAGGCTATTAAAATGTGTCACTGATGCATGAAAAACAGAAATGCTGTTTCTTTACACCTTCCTTCACCTCACTCTGAATTCACTTAAGTGCAATGGCAAAGCAACACATGTAAATATGTATTTAATATCCCTCTAAATAAGAAATGTGCATGTGCGTGTGTGTGTGCGCACACATGTGTGTGTATCCGCCGGGAGGTACAGCTGGTGAGAGACTGTCTAGCCTAGTGACCCATCCCGTCCCCAGGATTCCTATGGAAACTGTGCATGCCTGGTAATTATTATTCTAACCCTATTAGCATAATGATAGCCTACTTCCCTGGCACTGCATTTTTATCCACAATCTCCCAGAGGTCTTTAAGCTTGTTAATAATCATTACAGATAGCCAATGAAGTGAATCAAGGCTAAAATGAACTCACCTGAACTAAAGAGATTAACCCTACTCAGGCCTGAAGTGCCCCATAAGTATTCATCAACAGTCTCTCTCTATCAGCAAATAAATAATAAAGAGAGTTATGGGGAAATTACCCCGTGTGGGAACGCATATTTTTGCTTCAGTGAGTGACTTCTTCCAAGTGGTTCCATCTTTAATTAATACTACGGGAGACATCTGAGCTATTTTCAGATGCAATATTCCTACAGATGTGGTTAGGAGTTTTTTGAGGCCTTAGTATTTTATAAGATGCTAAGATATATCTGTCAGCTATTATGATGCTACATGAAACAGATACTCAAGCAATAGGTCATCAAAAGAAAACTAAACTAACCTTAGGAAGTAGCATAATTCATTTTCATCCTGTCCTTTTTTTTTTTTTTTTCTCTTTTATAATCCTAAATCAGATTTTGCTCAGGCACAAAAAATGCTGTTTCTGATTCTTTGCCCCAATCTGCTCTGTGACTTGGGCTGGCTCTTGGTCACTCTGAGCTTGTTATCCTGTAGAAGTGATGAACCATTGCTGTCCATAGAAGTCACATGATGGACAGGGCAGTGTCTGTGCCCAGGGCCAAGAGCAGAGACCACTAGTGGCCCTGAAATTCATCCTAAGAACTTCCAAAGTCCTGTCACCTTACCAGCTGGTCATACTTCCTGGTGAGCTCAGCCACTCAAGAATAAAATTCTTTCCATAATCTGTTCAAGTCCTACATTTATTCTTTAATTATGAAGAGCTCAGCAGAGTATAAATACCCTTTTCAAAATTTCAAGAAATTACATGATATTATGTTTATTAGAAAAGCACTACAGATCTGTGGTAGGAAATTTCGATGACACAAATGAGAAAGAAAGAAAAAAAAAGAGTGAGAGGGGAGGAAGAAGGAAAAGAAAAGAAAACAAAAAGAAACCTGACCCCAGGCCTCTGGCCCCAGGGAACACCTTTGTCCACGTTTTGGCGACTACACCCCAGACTCTCTCTACATCATCCACTGAGGCATCCTCCCGGAAAGGGCTGAGGAACCACAGACTGCATCGCCACCTGCTCTCCTCCCAGAAAGGCTCTTCACGGGGAGGGGAGGGTCCGCTTAGGGTCTCTGTCATTCAAGCCCCCGCATGGGCCACAGTGGGCTCCGGCCAGATCCAGCATCTCCCCCTCCCCCGCAGGTTCCAGGTCCCTCTCCCCCTTTCTGTGATGTCCTCCCCTGCCCATCCTGGGCTGTAATCTTGAGGAGCAGCCTGCTGCCCAGCCATACCACGATCACCATCACTCTGTGCATGCGCGTGTGTGCGCGCACATACACACACATGCACACACAGACGCACACGCTTTCCTTAAATGGCCTGTTGTCCTCTTCACCATTCCATGTCTTTGGAGCCCTAGCCCACTATTGCCAATCAACAAAAACAGCCTTTAGCTAACCCTCTATCCTTAGCATTTTCATGACTGTTTTGTCATGAAAATGTGATGGTTTCTCCTACCCTGCTTACCTGATGAATTAGAATCTTTTTGAACATGGGAATTCATGTTGAGTATACCTCCCCAATTAATATTATTATTTAGACTCAAATGTCACTGACTGGATGACTAGTAGGGGGCAAGTGTACAGCTGACCATCAAGTGCCCTTTGAACTTTCCTTAAATTGTATAACCTTTTTTTTTTTTTTTTTTTTTTTGCGGTATGCGGGCCTCTCACTGTTGTGGCCTCTCCCGTTGCGGAGCACAGGCTCCAGACGCGCAGGCTCAGTGGCCATGGCTCACGGGCCCAGCCGCTCCGCGGCATGTGGGATCTTCCCAGACCGGGGCACGAACCCGTGTCCCCTGCATTGGCAGACGGACTCTCAACCACTGGGCCACCAGGGAAGCCCAAATTGTGTAACCTTTTAATAAAACATCACATCTCATATTAAATCCACATCTCCTTTGCATTGCTTGTGGGTTAATAGCTTGCAAACGTCGTCTGGTACAGGTATGATTGTATTTGCAAATCCACCTGTCTTCCATATTCTTCTTCACTGTATTATTTCAGACCCTTTTTTTTTACAGTGTAACAGGATAGCTTTGATTTCTTATCCAAGTTTCTAACAGGGCAGAATCTATCTAGGTTTGAGACCAGCTGCTAAGAGAAACTGCATTGCCCAATCCCACTCAGCCTTGCTCAGTTTGCAGATAAAGACTGAGTAGTAGGATGTCTAGGTAGAACCACTGGTCTTAGGTAGAACCTAGGTGGGCAGGTATAGGTAAGGGGTTGGGTGGGACTACTGTCGGCATCTAAAAGCTCTTCAGCATGAACTGTTCAGGTGCTCCTCCTGGACAGGGTTGTCTAAGAAGCAGTGAGCATCTTGATGGACTTTTAGGTTGTTCAAAGGTTTAGCCTAAGTATGTGGAAACATAACTTTTATCATATTCATAAGTCAGGGGGATAAAATAGCAAACATTGTCAAATGTAGAGTATGCTTTCTTTGGTTGGGCAAGGGTAGGTTAATGGGGATGTAGACACACACAGCTGTGTACACGTGTCTGTGCAAGCAAACACACTCACACACCCCAGGACCACTCTGATCCCCAGAATCTTGATTGCCCATGCTACCTGATTCCTGTGTTTCAGCAGCAGCTTTATTTAAATGCTGTGTCTTAGCTCAGGCTGCCATACAAAACATCCTAGACTCAGTGGCTTAAACAACAAGCATTTATTTCTCACTGTTCTACAGGCTGGGAAGTCCAAGACCAAGATGTCAACAGATTTGGTGCCTGATGAGGACCTTGGTTCCTGATGAAGTTCCTGATGAGGACCTTGCTCCTGGTTTGCTGACAGCCACCTTCTTGCTGTGACCTCAGGTGGTAGGGAGACAGACCTCTTCCTATAAGGACACAAACCCCACCGTGGGGGCCCCACCCTCATAACCTCACCTAAACCTAATTACTTTCCAAAGTTCTCCCCTCCAAATACCGTCACACTGGGGGTTAGGGCTCCAACTTGTGACTGGTGGAACAAACATTCAGCCCATAAGTCCTGACATTTCATTAAAATCAACAGAAAACTTATTTGAGGATGACAGAAAACATTTAGATTTATACAATTAATAACAACTTAATGTATGTTCAACAATGCACAGAAATACACAAGAACAACCCAGTGCCAACATTAAATTAGACAAAGACTGCTCCTCCCTGAGGAAGGATCTCTCCTGTGAAGACGTGCAGTCTTAGAACTGAGATCCACAGCTGTCCTGGACACAGCAGGCGGTGAGGCTGGCCCAGGGCTTATGCAGTCCTCTCTCCTGGGATCAGCTGTCCCCTCTCCACCTGCGTGCTGGGTCTGCAGTGATGCCACATGCTGACTCTTGCTAATCCCCCCGTGGCCCACGGTGGGGCGGTCGCTGAGTGTACAGCTCAGAGTCTCATCTCATCAGCATCAGCATCTCTGCAATATTCCATGGGTCAATCTCAGGGCAGACATCATCTTTCCTTTTCCAAAATAAATGCTGGAAGTGCCAGGTTCACCCTAGCACATTTACACTAGCCCCTTTGACAGGGGCTTCTCACACCATGAGCAGGCTCTTCCTGGGGACAGTACCCTGGTGAGAGTCTGCAGATCCTGAGAAGTGTCAGACCTTTATCGAAAGATGAAACATCGTGTCTTTTCAACTTAAAGTGGCTTGTTAGGACTCCCCATTCTCAAGAAGAAACCCACCTTTTAAGGTCTTTTAAGGTGTGTGGTGCGACCCATCTTCTCCACGGCATCCCTCCCATCCTGACACCCCTCAGAACGGTCTTGGGCTCTCTAGCTCTCTATAAACTCTGAGCACCAGTGACTCCCAAATCTACAGCTCCCAAAGCACCTCCCAATTGCATCTGGTCCCCTGAGCACCGGCCACATGGCCGCTCAATCGAGAAGGCTGGGGACATTCACCTGCTGTTCCCCATCTCTCAAAACCCAATCCGCACGGCACCCCATCATGGCCACTGTCCTCCAGGGAACATAACTTCCCAGCACCTATTTTCCAGTTCATCACAAGAACCCTGCATCAGCTCTGCAGCATCTTTTACCTGGACTTTTTCTGGACATAAGTAATAATGTTACTCAGGTTTTTCTTTGGTGAGTCACCCTCTAAATTAACACATGACCTTCTCTTGGCCCAGCATGTTCCCCGTCTACCTCCTTGTCCTCTGGCTGTGGCCTCAGATTACGCCTCCTAGACTTTTCCCAACATAGCGAGGTACCTTCACCCACACCCCGCAGCACCTTGGGTACTCCTACAAGGAAGTGTGCTCTTATTTTTATCTTCCCTGGCCCTGAGTGCCCACCTTTGCTTAAGGCGAGTCTGTGAGACATGTGAGATTACTGTAACATAAAAGAAAAGTTCTGGCTGAACTTTGGTCACACTCCCTGTATCCTAACAGCCTTCTTTCTCAGCAACACTGGAAGGGTGGTCCCTCCCAGGCCAGGAGAAGTGAGTCAGCCCTGAGTTCCAGCACCCTGGGAATGGGCAAATCTCCCCTTGGAATTTGTCTGCTCCAGCTTCTGGAAGCCCCAAATTGGGCTCCAACCAACTGTGGTGTTCCTTAATTCAGAGTCACCTGCTGGGTATCCAAGTAAAGGAACCTGTTGAGGATAAGTGACAGATGTATACCCCCAAACTCAAGAGCAAGAAACAAGAACAGGCACCACTGACACTACTAAAATAGAAAGCAGAAGCAATAACTGTGTTTGTTAGCATTCGCCAAATTATTGATTTACACACAATGTGCTATCATGTTTTTAAATTACCAAGTCAAAACATAGGAGTTACACTTCTCCACACTTGTATGTGCTTCTCCAGATCATGAGGAGTGCTCTCAGAGACCCCGAGCGCCTCCACAGCTCTCAGACAAATGCAATCTTTCTCAGAGAAACCCTCTGGTAACTCTTAACTGCATTTTTAGCTTTTACCTTGAAACCCCACTGTTCCAACTGCCTCACTCTAAGACAGGCCTCTGGTGTCTGCATAGACCTTGAGCTAGAACCTCCTAAGTGGCCGCCCCATCTCCAATCTTTAAATTTTGTTGTTTCCACTGAAAAGCAAGGGCTCACACATATGTGTGCAATAAATTCAGAAACGATCCACAGCGCGGATGAAAAGATGGATAACACAACAGTCAGAAAACGGAAACCCACATGCTACCCCAGTACCCTCGCCATATTTTACTCTGCATTTCAAAATACACCCTTCAGACAGATTTCCCTACATCAGGAAATGGTATCCAAACAGTTCAAACAAGCTTCTCAGTGGCCACTGCACAAACAGCCTCTGCTTAGTTATAACACTGTCTGAACACTCCTGAGGTTTTTCTTATTTCCCAAAGTTTTTGTCTTATTTTATGATCCTATGTTATCAAAACAGCAAGCTCCCAAAACATGTTTGCAGGGCACACAAGGGTCTCAAAGGCCACGGACAGCCACATACTTTTACATCAAAACCAACCTGTCAAGGAAAAGCCATTAAACTAGAGACACATCCTGTCCTACTGGCAGCAAATACATTCACAGACCCAGGGTGGCTATGAATAAAGATGCCGGTCAGCTAAGGATGACACCCTCACTTTCCTCCAGAGGAATGGGAGACAGGACCTGTGCCTGGACAGTGAAATGTTGAGACAGCATGTGCTGTGACCGCTGCAGTGGAGAGTGAGCAAGGGATGCATACGAGGTGTGTGCACGATGCTCGTGGAATTGCAGGTGGGGAGAGCATGGCTGCCCCACTGGCCGTGCAGGTGGGAGATGGCGTTAGTCAGCCGTGTATCATCCAGGGAAACAGGACCACTAGGATATAGATACATAGATAGGTAGGTAGGCATAGACATGAAGCCACCATGTCTGTGTGACCATGAAGGAAACAACGTCCAAGGGCTGACATGGTTGACCCAAGCTGTGCTCCATCCACACGAAGGAACAAAGTGCAAGCTACTTACACCAGATAACACCAAATGTTTCCAACAGGTTCATACACTCACGGTCTTTGTGGTTATTTGGGCCACAGCAGGGCTTCTGCCTGGAGATTCTGGAGTCCCTAGTTATATACTTCTTAGACATAAAAAAGAGATCAAAGAAAATATTTTAAGCTCTTATGTGGATTTCCAAATGGGAAAAAGTCACTGAAGCAATAATATGTGCTCCCACATCAGGTAGTTTCACTGCAACCCTCTTTATTATTTATTTGCTGGTTGGAAGAAACTGTTGATGAATACTTATGGGGCACTGTAGACCTGAGAGGGGTTAATATCTTTAGTTCAGGTGAGTTCATTTTAGATAGTAGGTAGGTAAGTAGATAGATAGATCATCTACTTATTTATTATCTACCTGTCTATCTATTAACTACCTATTTATCTATCTGTCTGTCTATCTTATTATCTATCTCTCTATTATCTATCATTAGATAGATCATCTACTTAACTATTATCTACCTATCTATCTCATTATCAATCTCTCTGTTATCTATATATCTATCTCTCTATATCCAGTTATCTACACATAACTATGTCCACACATGCACATACACAGAAATATTTTTTAGAGATTTATTTCAAGGGATCGGCTTCTGCAGTCCTTGGGGTTCCAAGTCTGAAATCTGTGGGGCAAGCCAGCAGCAAGGGCAGGCTGGAAACTCTTGGGCAGGAGCCAATGCTTTGGTCTTGAGGTGGACTCTCTTCTTCTCTGTGGAACCTCAGTTTTGGTCTTAGGGCCTTCCACTGATTGGACGAGGCCCACCACCTCAGGGTGGGGCACCTCCCTCACTCGAGTCCACTGCTGCAGGAGCTGACACAGCTACCAGCAGCTTGGCACCCACACTAGGAGTAGTGTCTGGCTGGATAAGCCTGACCCAGGTGACACACACACTGACCATCGCAGGGGTCGCTGAGCTGAAGGACCCCTGGTGCAACTTTCCCTTTCTGTGGAGGTCCCACCCGTGATTTGTGGGACAGGCACTGCCCTCCCACCTCCTCCCCACACAGGGCAGATGGAGCTAGAGAAGGACACATCCTGAGGGCACAGGAGGGGCTCCACACGGTGTCTGCTCTGACTCACATGCCCTTCCAAACTCTGGGCAGGATGCCAGTCCTTCCATGATGGAGCCGCCCTCTTCAGCTGCAGGTGGAGCTGGTCGCGCATCACCTGGGCGGGCAGGGCAGACAGGATGAAGGGAAGGGAGGGGTTCGGAGGAAGGTGAGGAGGAGGGCGATCGTGAGGACCCTACTATCCTCTACCTGAAAGTAGGACAACAAGATGGGGGGAGAGAGCTGAGAAATGCACAGCGTAACCCCCAATGTCCCCACACATAGAACCACCCCCAAGGGCAACAGCATGGCAGACGAACAGATGTGCAGTCCAGCAACAGACCACCAGGAAGGGTCTGTGCTGTGGAGGGTGAGAGGCACACCTACTGCTAGCCTCACACACGACAGCGCAGGGACTGGGCCACATGGCTGGGCGGCTGGAAGGGACACAGGGGATGCGGGGGGGGGGGGGTGGTAATGGTCGCAGGGGCGTCCATTGGTTGTAAGAACCCATCCACCTTTTGGATCGTGCCCTTTTCTGTACACAGACATTCAGAGGAGATAGGACAGTGCTCACCCCAACCCGCACTGGAGTGCCTCAGAGTTTGAATCACCGAGGAACTAAATGTCACCACTTGGTCACCACATCTTCTTCACACGATGGTCACCAGGGTGGAGAGCGTCACCTCATTGCCAGGACAAGGAGGGAGAGGTCCACAGAAGGGTAACTCAGCCAGGCTCACGCGGTCGGGTGGTAAGTGCTGGAATCTGGTGAACTGAGGTCCTGGGTTTCACTCTTGGAGCAGCCCCCCATCCCCGCTGCACAGGGTCATGCCCCGCCCCAGGCACGAAGTCCCCCTGCACAGGGACCCCTCCCCCACCCGGCAAGGAATGGCGTGGAGGCTCAGCCAGGGTTTTGCACCCCTACCAGGATCTGCAAGGAATCTGAGCACTGAAACTATATCGTAAGCACTTTTCATAGTCATTTTGAAATAAGATTTGATTCAAAAAAAAAAATCAAATGATCCAGAAATTTTATACACGTGATCCTGTGACTGAGACCTGAAACAGACATTCCAGGTGCAGAAAGCATCCCGGCTCTGGAATGCGGCTGAGCAGGTTTACCCCTAAGCAGGGTTGTGGCTCTAACAGGCTGCTAGTCAGCCTCTCACTCTGCAAACTGCGCTCTGGAGAGAGTGGCCACCTACACAACAGAGTCTGCGTTTGTGCAATGCCACAGGCAAAGAGCTGGAGAGGCAGCAGACTCAGAGGACCCGCAGCCTTCACGGAGGTCACTCTGTCTGTTGTCATGTGACGTCAGTACTTTAAAGTGCTGCCTGGTTCACGGCCTCAGGGCCCATCCATCACATCCCCGCTGAGCTGGTCGCTCTCCACGGACTTGGACTCTGGGCCCAGCTTCCTCTCTTGCGCTGGGAGCCTGGCCAGGTCACAGCCTCTCAGAGTTTCGTCCTGTGTGTTCAAAAGGGACAGAAACCCCCCTTTGCTGGGTCCCTGAAAGCACTTATGCACTGTAAAGTGAGGTGCTGTGTGTCAGCATTCATTCCTTTTCCTGAACACACACAGTCATGTTTCTCAAAAGTGACGTTGATCCCTTTAGCAAATGCACAGTGTTTTGAGATCAAGAGTCCACACAGACACGGTGATAAATCCCTTCCTTGCGGCCGATGGGCCATGTACGTGATGGTGAGCGTTGCCGTCATCGAGGGTGGGGCCTGGGCCACCCTGTAACCCTTGGTCTCCCCACCCACCTGTGCACCAGCTCCCCAGGTCCCAGCCAGATGGAGAGGCTCGGGTGTCTGTCGGAGGGTGGGCTTTGAAAAGTGAATTTTCATCCAACTCTGAAGCTTCCCTGCATCTTGAAATGGGGGCTCCATAGATTCTTTCTTCAAATGTGCAGCGTTAATAATCATCCCAAATAGCCCACCAGTTCAACCACAGAGGTGTTTTGTTTGGTTTTTTTGCCCACTTTTAAACGGGCCTCTTTGTCTTTTATTGTTTTTATTTTGATTTGTAGGAGTGCTTTTTTAAATTAATTTTTTATTGAAGTATAGTTGAGTTACAATGTTGTGTTAATTTCTGCCATACAGCAAAGCGATTCAGTTATACATATATATACTTTTTGAATGTTCTGTTCCAATATGGTCTGTCATAGGATATTGAATACCGTTCTCCGTGCTCTACAGTTGTTTATCCATTCTCTCTATATAAAAGCTTACAGCCGCTAACCTCAACCCTCCGCTCCATCCCTCCTCCCACCCCCTCCCCCTTGGCAACCACCAGTCTGTTCTAAACCACAGAGATATTTAACATCATGCAAGAAACTTCATGCCGGTGGACAAACGGGACCCACAGACAGCTCTGCAATCGGGCTGATTTCAGTCCAGCCCCTCAGAAGCTGGAAGAGGCTCCAAGCCAGCGGCTGAGGCCTGGGCATGTCGTGACAAGTTTGGAGCCTTTGTCCTTCACTAGTACCAGTCCCAGTGACAACAATAATACGCAGTCGACAATCTCCTGACATAATACGAAACTGCAGCCTCATCCGAGTGAAAACTGGGCTGAGATGTCTTTTGTTAGAATTTACTATGCAAAATCCATTGGAAAATGGCAGTGAAAAAATTTTATTTCAACACACAATGTACAGATTGAGCCAAACTGTTGAAAGCGGGGGATGAGAACAGCGGCAACTGGCAGGCGGACAGGGCGGCGACGTGTGCAAGGCTGCACCAGCCCATCCTTCTGTGTCCCGTCTCAATACCCAGTGATTTCCCCCTTTTCTTCAGCACTGCTTAGAAGAAACATTCATTGATCAAGGTGCATATTTAATTTTCCCCAACTCTGAAAAGCTTAAAACAAATGCTTGCCGGACAGAGAAAGTGGAGGCCAGGAAACGCAAATACACAGCGCACGGTGGGTTCAGCCAGAGTGCCACTGTTTACACATAAATTATAGCAAAACACTGCTGGCAGCACCCATGCTAACGGTGTCGGATTGCCACTGTGTGCCCAATTAAAAGGGTGTAAAATATCACAGTCATACCACACAGCACAATTATGCTCCTCCAAACTGACAGGGGAAAATGAACAGTCAAGGAATTTGGAAGCGAAGGCAAACTCAAATGCAAACCTTGAGGCCTCAACTTTCTGGAAAGGAAATGAGCCAAATCCATCTTAAGAGAATTATTAGGGCAAATTTCCAAAACACTAGCTTCAAACTCTCTATGACTGCTCAGACATATAAGGAACACTTAGGTTTCAACCAAAAATAAGGATGTATTTCCAGGGTGATGGCACTCAAAGCACTTAGATTAATGTAACAAAAAAGTGAATTTCAGATTTTCTCTAAATTTTAAAGATGTAGTGAAGGTCTGAGGTTTTCCAATTTTCCTTAAGAAAACATAAGATGTTCTACTGTCTCCACCTTCATCTCAAAACCATCAGAGATGGTAGCCTTGAAACCTCAGCTGACCTGTTCCCTACATCAGGGATGCACACCCACCCCGCTCCCTGTCACAGGATCCACAGAAACTTCCTGATCCCAAAGGCTAGAGGTAGCAGTATTTAAAAAAAAAAAAAAAAAAAAAAAAGACTATTTTAGAGCAGTTTTAAGTTCATAATAAAATTTAGTGGAAGTACAAAGATTTCCCGTTATCTGCCACCCCCTCCATACACACAGCCTCCCCCATGATCAATATCCCCCATCGAGAGGAACTTTGTTAAAATCCATGAACTCACAGCAATGCATCATTACCACCCAGAGTCCATAGATCACAGTGGGGTTCACTCTTGGTGTTGTACGTTCTATGGCTTTGGACAGGCGTATAATGGAATGAATTCACCATTATAGTGTCATACAGAGCCGTTTCACTGTCCTAAAAATCCTCTGTGATCCACCATTCATTCCTCCCTCCCTCCCACCAGTGATCTCCAGGAGGAGATCACTGATCTTTTTACTGTCTCCACAGCTTTGTCTTTTCCAGAATGTCACAGAGTTGGTGAATTAGTCAGGTCTCTCTAGAGAAGCAGAACCAGTAGGATGTGCATATATATTTATGGAGCAAGAGATTTAGTATAAAGAATGGGCTCATGTGATCACAGAGGCTGAAAGTCCTAAGATCTGTCATCAGCTGGCTGGAGACCCAGGAGCACTAGTGGTGTAGCCCCTGTCCAAATGACAGAGGGATCCAGACCTAGGTAGAGCAGATATTTCAGTCAGAGTCTGAAGATGGGAAAAGACTAATGTCTCCCCTTAAGGCAGTCAGACAAGAGGAGTTTCCTCTCAGCTTTTTGTTCTATTCAGGTCTTCAACTGATTGGCTGAGACCCACCCACACTGGGGAGGGCAATCTGCTTTACTTGGTCCACAGTTCAAATGCTAACTCCATCCAGAAACACCCTCACTGACACACCCAGAATCATGTTTGGCCAAAAGTCTGGGCACCTCATGGCTCTCTCACGTTGACATATACAGGGCATCATACAGGATGCAGACTTTGCAGACTGGCTTTCTTCACTGGGTAATGTGTGTTTACATTTCCTCCATGTCATTTCATGGCTAGAAAGATCATTTGTTTTTAGTGCTGAATAATATTCCATTGTATGGATGGACCACAGTTTATCCATTCACTGGAGGGCATCTTGGTTGCTTTCAAACCTTGGCAACGATGAGTATAGCTGTTATAAACATCTGTGTGCAGATTTTTGTGTGGACGCAAGTTTTCAACTTATTTGGGTAAATCCCAAGGAGCATGGTGGCTGGGCTGGGTGGTAAGAGTGTGTTTGGTTTTGTAAGAAACCATCAAACCATCTTCCTGAGTGGCTGCCCCAACCTGCATTCCCACCGGCAGGCAGTGGTGTCGTAGAAAGTACTTTCTCACGGATCTGGCAGTATCCTTCCTGGAATCTTGTTTTCTGGCTTCACTTCCACATCTCCTCTTCTCCTCTGTCCACTCCGTAAAGGAGACACCTGCAGAGCTCTCCTCCCTCAAATCCTACCCAAGCCAGCCTTGGACATCCTCTCCCCGCTGTCCATCGTATGAAGCCCGGCACCATGGTCAGTGGGGCAGCAGTCCTAAGTCAGAGGAGCTGCCACACATCCCAGGCTCCTGGGCTCTCTGAGCTTCGGTGTCTGGAGATCCCATCCCACCTTACATGGAGAACCCCTCCTTCTCCCAACCCCCTCCCACATGCATTGATCCTCGGTCCCCTTTGTCTGCCCCGAGGACCAACTCCCCCTAGAGAAATAGCTTCCTGCACCCTCAGTCCTAAGGGTGGGAGAGAGCCAACCTCTGCCAGTGGGGTCTGCGGATGGTGAGGAAGTCTTCTCCCTGCCCATGTTGTCCCACATCCATGAGCTCTGGGAACAAGGCAGCAGCGAATCCCATCACGACCCCCATGAGGAGCTGTCAGGACCAGGGAACCCAAAGGAAGGGGGCCAAGTGAGCCGCCCACTCTGGTGACTCTGAAACAAGCCTCCCCGGTAGAAGTCAGAGCCCATCGCCCACAGGAAAGCCTGCGGGCTGGAGGAGGCAGGTTCCAGGCTTAGCCCCAAGGATGATCGCACGCTTTTGTTTGAAGTTGTGATTTATGATTATAAATTGATGACATTTACAGCAGAAATTTATATAATGTTTTGAAGTTCTCCATTTGATTCCTCAGGCACTTTATCATTTCCTTATCTCGGTAAGGCAGCTATTATTTGTCACAAGAAGCAGAAAATAGGAGGCGATGAATTCTGTAAACTCACACCAGAAATTAAACCCCAGGATGTGGACCTGAATCTGATGTGTTGAGAAGAGTCTGCCTCTGGAATCATACTTTGTTCCCTGATCGTATGGCATAAATGTCACCTTCCCAGAAAGACAACCCCATCCCCAGGTGCAGTCGATTCCCTTCATCATCACAGTCCTTTGCGTCTCCACACAGCTGTTTGCTGCTTGTCTTTTCATGGTCTGTCCATCTGTCTCTCTGCATCTGACTGTAACCAGCACTACTATTAGCAGTCACTGCAGCAATCTGACCAGGCAGGTATCACTATTGTCCTGTTTTGCAGGTGAGGAGACTGAGGCAGAGAGAGGTCAAGAGAATGTGTCCAGGTGAGGGAGAAGGCTGGGAGCTGAATGCTGGCCACTGGGCTTGTGTCTGCCCAGAACCACAGCCATAAGCCCACTGTCTCCTCTGGGATTCAGGCTCTCCCCTACAAGGCATGCTCCACCAGGACGGGCCTGAGGTGTCCTCTGCCTCTGCTTTCCCAGACTTGCACTAGGACCACAAGGCGGGTGGGACACAGAAAGGCCATGAGTTCCCAGTGGGGCGAAGGGAAGGCAACTCCACTCCTCAGTAGTGGACAGGACCCACCAGGCAGTGATGGGGTTGCCCATGGATGCTGCTTGGAGATAACTTAAAAAGATGTTGCATCACCGGAAACGTTTTGCTTGGTGCTTCTGCTGTGCAGCACACGGAGAAATGGTCTATGGAACTGCATCTTCACTCTTCTGGAGGAGGGATACGTAAGTGCGTCTGCTGGAGGAACACACAGCCCTCCTCCTTTCCCCAAAACTGCATATGCTCAGTTGTCATGGAAATGAAACGCTTGTGGCTTCCTCCAGGACACCCGCGCGGTGGCGCCCAGCCTGGCCTGCGTTCACGTCCCCTCCAGCATGCGTATGGTTGTGCTACACAGGGAACAGGTGTGGGTGACATTTGGGAGAGTCTCTTTTCCAGTTCCCTGCCTCCTACCAGCCCTGGCAGACACGGCCTCGTGTCCGATGTCAATTCTTCACTGACTGCCACTTCAGGGACATTTTCCAGGGCCCGTGCTTATCTCTACTTAAAGCTGCCGCGGGAGCCCAGCCTTGCGCTTCAGGGAAGAACGTGAAGCCCCCCGGGAGGGGCCAGGCAGGCAGCAAGGCCCGTCACGCAGCAGCTTCCGTCACTCGCAGTGAAACATCTTTGAATGAGGTTTAGGCATGTGGGAGCAGGGTGGGCACCCAGGGCCATCCACTGGCAGAACCCGTGCCGTGGCCACCTCTTCCCAGCACACACACCGTTCCAGCGGTTGTCCTTCTCCACTCTGGGTGCAGGGGACAGGCTGGGGGTGACCGAGACCTGGAAGATGTCCACAGACATCAGTCTGCCGACCTTTAAGAGCGACTTCCTGGCCATGTGGCCAGGACTGTCAAGGGATGGACCAGGCTGGATTTGGGGACCGTGCTCAATTACTGTCAGAACTTTTAACTTGACGGGTCCCTGGTTTTGGAGTAACAACTCTAAACTTTGCGTGGATCAGGGGCTGTTGGACTCGAGCCCCTTTGGGGCTAAAGAAATGCTTTTCAAAATGGTTCCTCTTCATGGACCCCATGTTACAGCCAATCCTTTGAAGTTTTGGCCTCTATAATCCTGGTCACCTCCCCAGAGTGCCCTGCCCTGACTAGAATATGACCCCATAGGAGGAACTGAGTGATTCCAGGGTGGAGGACATAGATGGACTCTGCCCATCTTCATGGGGTACTTCACGGGTCACCTCTCTCTCTTCCACTTTCCAGAAGAAATCTGCCACTTGTTTTAGGGTTTTCCTCAAGAAGGCGTAAATGTATTTCCTGCACAGTCAACTAAGAGACTGAAGCACACAAGTCTGGCACTTCATGATGAAAACTATATTTTGTAGTTAAGAAAACGGTTCTTCTTAAGCAGTAACCGAAGGGGTCCCTTCACAACTTAGAGCCCTTAAAGCACAACTGGGTCAGCACTTCTCAAAGTCTGTTCCCAGAACTCTGGCCCCATGAACAACAGGTGCTCCATGAACAAAGTTCACTAATCAAATAACTTGGGAAACGTGGCATTCTGCTCCCCTGTCTTAGAAACCTGTGATGCCCATCAGTGCTGTGGGTGCTCGGAGAGTTCTGGGTGAAGGGGGAGTTTGTAAGCTAGTTTGACCCAAGGTTTCTATTTTTCATGGAAGATACAACAACACAGAATGATTCAAGGAAGACACAAATGACACTGAAGGCAGAACTGTGCCCCAAGCTAGTGAGTTTTGGTGGCGTTTCTTGTCTGTAGGCAGGATCACAGGGCGGTCATTTTACATGGATTCCTACAGAGTTCCAGCCAGAACAGCTCAGCCCATGGTCATCCTCCGGCCTCCTGGGTCTCCCTCCAGGGACCACTCTGTGCGGCCCTCCATGTGGACACGGCCGCGCTGCCCATCCTCTCCCCGTGGGCAGCTCCTTCCCCTGCCTTCTGTTGCTGGAAGCTTCACTATAGTTGCAGACGTGGCCGATGAGCTGAGAAAGTGTGTCTGTACTTCCTTTTCAAATGGAGTTTTATGGGCAGGTCGTGGAGCCAGCAAAGGACAGCCAAGGGGCTGGCAGCTCCAGTGACGTCAATCAGTGGAAAACCAGGGACTTTGTCTTCCAGCCACACAGGTTGGGATGCTGTGGTCATTCGCTGGGACTCACCTGTGGGCCAGTAGGCACGCTGCTTGTAGGCATCTTCCCCAGGAAGCTTCTATCACCAAACAGCCTGTGTGTCTGAAATTACAGAAGGAAGTTCTGACATCAAAACACAACTATAAAACCCCTGGAAGAAGGACCCGAATGTCCATCAATGCACCAGTTTTCTGGAAGAAAAGTCCTTTGTGTTGCCCTGCCTGTCTCCTGGGCCTCCAGCCTGTAGATGGCAGATTGTGGGACTTTTCAGTCTCCATAATTTCTTGATCCAATTCCTTATGATAAGTTTCTATATTTATATCACCTATATCTGTACCTATATCTATATCTACATTTATACCTGTATCTGATGTATATCTGTATGTATATCTACATCTGTACCTATAGTATCTGTATCTGCATCTATATCTATGCCTATATCTAATCTACTTCTATATCTATATCTGTATCTATACCTATATCTAATCTATATCTGTACCTATATCTATATCTGTACCTATAGTATCTGTATCTGCATCTATATCTATGCTTATATCTAATCTATTTCTATATCTATATCTGTATCTATACCTATATCTAATCTATATCTGTATCCACATCTACAGCCTCTGTTTCTCTAGAGAAGCCTGACACACAGAAACATCTTAGGGGTCTGTTCCCAAAGACAGTGAAGCCCGTTGAGGCGGCAGGGGCCCCGTGTCCTGGGCCCACTCCCCGTCCTTGGCCTTCTCTGAACCCCACGTTTCCTGTGCACTCATCCCGGGGGTGGCCAAGCCATCTGGGCAGTGGAAGTAGTGAATGGCAGGCTCCAGTGAAAGTCGGCTCCCCCCCGAGCAGACACCACCCGATATGGCCTCCAGTCACGCCGCGTGGTCCCCTCGAGGCTGGGAGACAAGACAAGACTCAGTTGAGCAATCTGCACAACTGTATGGCTCTGTGCTCCTGGTGATTTTCTGCTTCTTCTACTTTTCTACACTATTCATGGGCTTCTCGCTACCACAGGATTCAAACCAGAACCTGCAGGTGGCAGATGCTGAGGTCTCTGGTGGTGTCAACATGACAGGACACGTCCCATGCTGCTCCTGCCCTGAGACGCACAAATGACATCCTCCGGGAAGCCAGGTGGGGGAGGGACAGGGCAGATGCGGCCACCCGGTGCGGACCTCCTGCAGGGCGTGTCATCGCTGGACCAGGAGCTGGGGCAGCCTGGCTGAGCGTCCATAGGTCTCCATGTGCCGTGATAAATCCAAGTTCCCTATGTGCCTGTGTTTGCTTCCCTTTGGGCTAGCCTGGGAAACCTGCCTTTTTCCATTTCTAAACTGTTAAATCTGGAAAGTATCTCTGTAAATCCTCCTTGCTCTTCATCCTCAATCCCCAAATCAAGGGAAACAAGGCATTCATGGAAACATGGAGGCTGCTCACTCAGGGAATGGTGTCTGTGCAGCCCAGAGCCCCATCAGCAGAACTGCCTTTTCAACGCACCCGGGCTGCCGGCTTATCAGCTTAGTGAGGGGCCTGGGAGGCCATGCTTTAAAGGGAACAGTCTGATCATCTAGTGCAGAACCACTCGTATCTAACTGCTTGGTGCGTTAACACGCTTGGAGCGCAGTTTTCTGCAAGCCGGCCTCTCGCAGGACAGGGACCATGTATGTGCAGGGGGGGTCTTTGGGTGTATCCGCTTCCAACATCCCTTCCCCTGCTCTGCAGTCCCCCCTGGAATCTCAGCCTCGCCCCCAGATTGGCCCTAATTCTCCCGAGGCTCTGGTTCTCACACTGGTCTTTAAAGGCTAAAGCTGACCCAACAGGGCTTAGAGAGGTGCCCTCTGCTTTTTTCTCATCGGGAAAATCACCACTGCTGTAATAATTTGCTCCTAGCAGTGGCCTAGCAGCTGTCTAAATTTCCAAGGTCACTCCTTGCCCCGCCTAAGCCCAACTTTTGAGGGGCCCTGGGGTCAGGTTTCAAATAAGTGCACATTCCTTCACTAACCCAAAGCAGCCCGCGGGCCTCGGAGCTCTTTAAAGATGGATGTGGCCCACTTCGCACTTTGGACACTTCAAAGAGCTGATCGTGGCTGACGGGGCGCTTCCTGAAACTTCCCCAGCCAGGCGGCTCTCCTGGCCGGGTGTCGAAAGCACTCAGGTTATCGCCTGGCTGTCTGGCGGGACCAGTGCAGCCCTGGCCTCCCCTCCCCTTTCTCCTGCACTTGGTAAAAGTAATTAGTGTTTGCATCCATGTCTGAACTTTGATTTGTTTCCAGGATGGAGATGTTGATATTCCTTCTGTTGGCTCCATAAATCACACACGATTAAGTTACACTGTGTTAAAGTGTCGGAAACTCCTGGCTTTAAAGGAGGGGGGCTGGGACTCACACAGGCGAGACTCAGGTCACCTCCCTCAGTTCCCGACTCGGCTTGCTCATCAGAGAGGGGCCGCAGCAGATTAATGTATAGTCTACAGCCATCACCCAGGGACGTGGCTCCTCGTGGGGGCACGCTGGCATCACTCACATCTTATAGATGAAGAAGCCGAGCCATGAGGAGGTGGGTGTCTTGCCACCTTTACACCCAACCAGGAACAGGTACCCAGGGAAGTGGACCACAACTTTCTGCCCCTGGCACCAGCCAGTGTGTCACCACTGTGCACTCTCTCTCACCAGCCCAGGGATGGGGGGAGGCACCCCAGACTGTGCCCACTGCCCTGGAGACCCAGCCCGCCCACTCCTGGTCCATGGGGCGGGAAGGAAGGAGCACATGGCAGTTCCCAGCGGCACTGACTTATTACTTGGAAATGGGCCAAATCAGAACCAACGGGAAGAAGGACCATTTGTCCTGGTTGGGGAGAGGGAGAGCTTCCTGCTGTGTGTCTCAGACTTTGAACCAGTGACGGGAGATTCTGACACCAATTTCCTAATGCTCAGGGTCTGAGGCAGGGGAGACAGGTAAACACAGAGGAGAGCAAAACAGAGGAACTCATCTGGAGGATGCTGCTAGGAGGACAGCCAGGGGTGCTGGAAGCCAGGCCTGCCCGCGAGCTCATCAATTCACATCTGCATAAGTCAAATGGTCCAGGGTGCTGTCCTTCCCTATTAGCAAAAGCATCCAGTAGCTTTGCAAAGGTAGACCTGAGAATCCACCAGGAGTTCAAATTTATCTTCATAGTATGAGTAAGTCCACATTTACCTTGAGTACAAAGTACTTTTTCTAGTGATTTGAGATCTGATGTGTTTCTCTTCTGAAGAATTTGCTGAATCCCAAGTATGAACTAGGGAGAGATTTAAAAGCAGGAAGAAAGTAAAGTCTGCTGCTTAGGTCAGATTAAGAAAATCATGTTAATCCTTTCTGGAACTAGACTATCAAGTTAGTTATGAATGCTGTTGATAAGTGTTGTGTTTATATAAATGTATATGTAGATATTGATAACGTGTAAGGCTGGCTCGCATATTTGGGAATGGATATAGGTCCGTTTCAGCCTAGATGCATCCAGATCAGTACTTGGTGGTCCCACAGAGAAGTGCTTTTAGGATGGTGCAAGCAGGAACCAGAAGACCATGGGGGTGGTGCCCATCACAGGAGGAGACAGATGGCAGGGCCAGGACTTGCGGCAATGGTGGTAGATAAGGAGAGACAGGGACCCACGTCTCATTCACATACACAGCTCTTGGCTCATAGAAATGATATCTGTAGATTATTTTCACAACATATTGCTAAAGTTAGGTGGCATACTCATACAGATGCCTCTATCTTATCCTGTACATGAGACACAATGTATATTTAAATTTATCTTTGCATAAATGCCAGACATTCTTTTCAAACATGGAGAGAAGCAGACTCTCAGAGTTAAAATCTGTCTAAAGGAGAAGGAAAAAAGCCACATAATAATACGTCTGCCCATGTGCCTAATTAGAATTCTGCTATAATTTTGGGTGTTATTAGTAAAAACAACACCAATAATCCACTGCCCTTCTTGGCAGTTTTGATACAGTCTGTACTGCCCAAGGAAGAAAAGAGTGACGGGTGAAGTCATCTCCAGTAACCCAATACCTCTAAATGGCTTATATCGAGGTGGCTGGGTCTCTTTTCAGGGATTTACCTTAATGATATCATTCCTGAGGAGTCTGGTTTAGATCAAACCAGGTTAAAGATCATGACTGTCAAAAGATGATGTCATCAGATCTCATTTCTAATAAAGTCAGGGTCATCCTGAGTACAGAAGCGGTTTGGAATTCGGGCTCTGTTTACCTTAAAACCTGCATGAAAAGTTAAAACCCTGAGTGATATAGAGACAATGGGAACCTATTGAAACATAATAGGTTGGACATGGCTGGCATGGCCTTCATATAACCCAGTTTGCAAGGATCTATCAGTTTCTCTGTATTTTATATCAGGGATGTAAATGATTCAGAAGTGGCTTTATTTCTGTTACCAACATATTCAGTAATAACTTACATTTCGCTGAATAGAATATTCCATCTAAAGAGTGTAAAACAAATTTGGAGCTGATGACTGAGAAGCATGTTCTTTCTTTAATGACTGGTCATCCTGAAAAGCCAGACTTCTTTGTTACACATGGTTGTATCACAAGCAACATAAAAGGAGATTTCCTTTGCGCTGACTATCTCTTATGTCAATGTCAATTCTTATCAGAAGCAAAGACTGAAGTAAGTGTTCCAGTTTTACTATAGAACTGGGGGGAAGGGGGCTGAATGATGGTCCCAAAGATTTCAGGTCTAAATCCTTGGAAAATGTGCAGGTTACCTTATATGGCCAAAGACATGATTAAGTGAAGGATTTTGAGATGAGGAGCGCATCCTGGGTGATTCAGGTGGGCCCTAAATGCCATCACAGGTATTTTTTATACGAGACAGTCAGAGGCAGCTGAGACAGACACATGCGGTGGGGGGAAGGCCACGTGAAGATGCAGCAGAGACTGGAGGGATGTGGCCACAAGCCAAGTGCGCCTGCAGCCAGCAGACACTGGAAGAAGCAGGAACGGCTTCTCCCCTGGAGCTGCCAGAGGGAGCACGCACCTGCCTACACCTTGACCATGGACTTCCAACCTCCAGAACCGAAGAGGATAACACTTCCATTGTTTTAAGCCACCCACTTTGTGGGAACTCGTGTGGCAGCCCCAGGAGACCTGTACACTGAGGAAGTTATTATTACATTGCTCCCGGATGAACCTGATGCTAGATTCTATCCCGGGTTTCTTGAAGGTCAGTACACATCATTTATTTATTGGCCACATACTTATTGAGGACACTGTTTGCATTGAGAACGATTCAGGGTTCCAGGGGTGCCATGGTGACCAGAACAGACAAAGACTGCTGCCCTCAAGACGCTTACATTTCAGGGTGAGGAGACAGACATTAAACAAAGAAATTAGGCCTTCCCATTGTCCCCAAACTGCCCAAGTTAAAAGGCAATATGAATTCAACACTTCCTCTAGTACTTTCACATCTGCACCACTCTGATTTATCTGTCAGAAATGTGCAAATAATGAATTTAGATGAAACTGATATTTTTTTAAAGAAACTGACTCTTATTTACAAAACAGAAATAGAGTCACAGATCTAGAAAACAAACTTATGGTTATCAGGGGGGACTGGGGAGAAGGAGGGATAAATTGGGGGGATTGGGACTGACATATACACACTACTATGTATAAAACAGATAACTAATACGGATCTACAGAATTTCTTCTAAATCATGATGTAAGCAAAGATTTCCTTGAAATGTCAAACAAGCTTGAGACATAAAATAAAATATTGATAAATTAAAATTGATCATAACTGGAAAATATCTGCTAAAAAATCCAAAAAAACAAGAAAAAAAAATAAAACCCCACAACACCTTCTCGCAAACTGGGAGAAAGTATTAGCAATAAGATAATTGACAAAGACCTGTATCTAGAACATATAAAGAATTCCTGCAACTCAACAGAAAGAAAAGGCAAACAACCCAAAAAAATGCACAGGAGACTAGAACAGCAAAGGCACAACGAAGATGTAAAAACAGCAAATGAAGATGTGCTTAACATCTTTAGTTCTCAGGAAAATGCAAACTGAAACCATCTTGAGACACGACATGCCCTAGAAAGGCTAAAATGTTAAAAGTTTGGCAGCTCCAAGTGTCAAAGAGTATGTGAAACAACTGGAACTCTTACTGGTGGGAGGAATATGAATGTTAAAACAACTTCAGGAAACTTTATGGCAGTTTCTTAAAATTTTAGGCATGCATCTGTCCTATGATCAATAGTTCCACTTGTAAGTACTTATCCAAGATGAATGAAATTATATATACAAAAATCCTGTATAAGAATGGTCATGTATACTATATTCAGAACAACCAAAGCTGGAAAGAACATCCACCGGAGGATGGATACATTGCCTGTGCCATATTCCTGCAAAGGGAGACTGTTCAAAATCAAAAGCATGCAATATTGATACATGCGACCGTACAGATGAACGTCAAAGCTGCTATGGTCAATGAAATACCCTGAACCAGAAAGGTCAGTACTGCATGACTCCACCTACAGGAAGCTCTCTAGAATAAGCAAAATTAACATATGGAGTCAGAAGGCAGATAGGTGATTGTTTTTGGGTGAAGGGGATAGATTGGGAGGGGGCATGAAGGTATTTTCTGGGGTGAAGGACGTAGTCTGTTTTTAAATAAATCTATGAAGTGATTAAACAGTACATTTAAAGTTGAACATTTCACTGTATGCATATTATACTACAAAATTATGCACGCACACACACACATCCCCAGAGCGGTGATTCTGTGTCTGGCACTGTTTTATTGTTATTTCATGTCATGTTTGTTATGCTATATTACATTATGTATATCAGCCTGTCAGTGGTAAGGTGAGGTGTCTACAGTCAAGGCTATTTTTAAACAGTTTACAACTCCTTTAATGTTTCATAAATGTAACCAGATCAGGCACAAGCCTGTTTACAGTGATGGTTCCAGACCAGGCCCTGCCTGGTATACAGTGACGGTTCCACCAGGCACTAGCCTGATGTAGAGTGATGGTTCCAGACCAGGCACTGTCTGGTATACAGTGGTGGTTCCAGAATTGGCACTGCCTGGTGTACATTGATGGTTCCAGACCAGGCACTGAAGTGATTTGGAGGTTTGGGACAAAGATCTGGAAAACATGAGCTGCTCTTGGGAAACAGGTCTGAGAGTTTCCCTGCAGTGGGGGGAGCACCAGTGCTCTGATGAGCCCACCTGCCCGTGGCTGCCCCCTCGTCTGTGAGCTCCCACAAACCCCCTGTGTTCATGTGCCTCCATGAAATGTGAGGAAACACACCCACCCTCCCTTGTACTTCATGAAGCCATGTGCTATGTTATGAGTTTTTTTTGTTTTTTTTTTGCGGTACGCGGGCCTCTCACTGTTGTGGCCTCTCCCATTGCGGAGCACAGTCTCCGGACGCGCAAGCTCAGCGGCCATGGCTCACGGGCCCAGCCGTTCCGCGGCATGTGGGATCCTCCCGGACCGGGGCACGAACCTGTGCCCCCTGCATCGGCAGGCAGACTCCCAACCACTGTGCCACCAGGGAAGCCCTATGAAGTTATTTTTAAATAGTTAAAATTCCTTCAATGTTTCAGTGATGCAAATTGATGATAACTACAGAAAAAGGTAAAATCCCCCTTTACGTAATTAAATGACAGTATGTTTTGGAATATTTGGAACAAAGCACTCAATGTGTTAACACTCTCATTAAATAGTTAATAAAAATGTTTTTAAATGAAACTCCTCTTCCATGTGCCCTGAGTCCCCCACCCCCAAGGACAGCCTACTGAGAAAAATGCTATTTAATTCAAATTAAAAAAAGGATATTATGTTGCCAGTGTGAGCAAATAAAGATGGAATAAGGTACATTATGGAGGAAATGTTTGCATAACACCCTGAAATTAATATACCATATGCAGTAGTTGACACAGTTCATTCTAAAACCGATAAATCATTCACAGGAAAAATAAACACCAACTAAAAAGAAATAGATCACCAGATGAGCCATATATATCAAGGATGAAATCAGATGTGTGCATTACCTGTTGACACAACAGGAATTTTCTGCTGAATCAGACACTTAATCTGCTAAATCAAAGTGAACTCCCACTGAGCCAGGCACATGGTCTAGCTGGACACACCACTGCCACTGCCTGCGTTCATGCAGCTGATACGAATTTCTAACAAATTAGGACTGACCTAATATGTGTTCCCGCTCACATTTACTGAGCCATAACCCCGGGAGTGACGGTGCTACTTAGTAAAATGTATATGTCAATTATGCTTTCTTCTTTTACTCAATTCACACAATCCTTCTCAAAATGCTTCCTGGTGTAGACAAACTTTAAGGTGGTCTCAGGATCCTTGTCCTGGCGGAGACCTCCTCCCCTCACCTGTGGGGACCTGTGACTGCTCCTAACCAACAGAATATGGCAAAAGCAAGGGGCATTATCCCCTGACAACGTGATGGTCCCTGAGACTTCATGTTGCTAGCAGACTCCCTCCAGAGTCTGTCTCTCTGTGGCTGGTTTGAAGAATCAGGCTGCCATGAACGCTTGTTCTAAATTATAGTTGGGATTTAATTTACAGAGGTTATGACCAGCTGGCAACACGGAGAGGCTGATGCCATTGAAAGAAGGGCTAGGTACGTACGTTTTCCAAGAGAGGGAGGCAAGGCCAGCCCCGCCATGCACAACCCACAGGAAAGTCAGGGGATCAGAAGCCGGGGTGTGGATAAGGCCTGGGCTGGAGCCTTTGGGGGGGGGTGGTTCCTAGGAAAGGCAGAGGAAAGAGCTTGGAGTTGGCTAGTTTGGCTAATGCTGGTGGGCCTTGGGCTCTGACAGGGGCTGCCCTAGGTGCCCACAACCTGGCCCTGAGTTGATTTAGGGCAGGTGATATATTGGCTTGTGTGTGAGAGTCAGGTAAAGGTGATGGTTGGGGTTATAGGCTTGCATGTGAAAGGCATGTCCTGGGCTAGTTGTTATTATCATGAGGAATTAGGCCTGGGAGGGGCAGTTTCTTTCCTGGCCTGAAGGCTCCCAAATGCCAGGGCATCAATAACTCAGAAAATATAATTACTTTGTCTCTGTGATGAATAGATGTCCAATAGACAAATACAAAACCTTAAGAAAACACAGGACAGTTCCTCAGAAATGAATGGTGCCAACGATCTGAGGGAGTTTGGAAGCAGTTCCTTCCCCAGTCAAGCCTCTGATGAGAACATGTCCTGCAGGACACCTTGACTGTGGGACCCTGAGCAGAGAACCCTCTAAGCCTGCCTGCCTCTGGATCCCAGAAACTGAGGGAATAAACATGCTACTTCAAGTCCCTAAGCTTGTGATTAGTGTAGCAGCAATGGAAAAGTAAAACACTTATCAAAATAACCACAGTACAGAGACTGTCATGAAATACTTAATTTAAGAAGATTAGAAAACAGTAACTTGATTATTATTGATGACAAGGGATAATTGGATTCACAAATCGAGGGAGTAAATATTTTCAAGCCTCTAAATATCAAGCATTAGAGATTAATATCTTCAAGACCCAGGCTCGGGCGGGGGCAGGACTGGGTTAGACTGGGAAGGGCCATGACCTTGAGCCCGGCCAGGCCAACAGCAGGAACCAGGCTGTCCCAGAGGGCGTGGCAGGGAGCCGGGCCATCTTGGGGAGGCAGGTGCCACGGGGGCAGGCCTTGGCCAAGCCTAGCTGGGCTTGGGAGACGGACTTGAGGCCCGTGGAGGACGGGAGGGGTCTGAGGCAGAGACCCAGACACAGGAATCCAAGCTGAGACTCACCTCCTGGGGGACTCAAGGTGCTAAGAACCCAGTTACAGAACCAAGGTTTGAGGTCTGGGGGACAGAGGCATGACCTTTGTGAGAACTTCCTTCTCTCTGCCTCTGTGTCCAGCCCTATGAAGTGAGGTGTGAAGTGAGGTGTCTGCACTTGACCTCCCTGAAGACACCCAGAGAACCGACGTCCAAGCCGAGCTGCGTTTCTTAGCCTTAGTGGAGCCAGGTGGACAGGCGTTGAGGGAGCTGAGCTGGGGGGCTGAGACGCAGGTGTTGTGCTGAAAGTGTGCACAGGGTGTGACGTCGTAGTTTGGGCTGTGACAGGTACAGGGAGGTGAGGGGCTTGAAGAGCAAGGGTCTTGGTCAGCCTTGATAAATAGGCTATTTTGATTGGGTAACAGTCTTATCTTCCGGGAGCAAGTATTTCCTAGAATAAAGAGCTAAGGGATGTATGTCTGGTCCTCGTATTCTTAGCACAGGAAAGAGGAAATGGAGCAGCTCCTCAAGGGAAGAGCATGTTCACAAAGCAGTACATTAAATCATGTGAAAAAAAGCTCCTAGCTTAATTCCTAGTACATAATAGGTGCTTAATAAATGTGGCTGTCCCCCATATCAGCAACAAGGTTGGCTGGCTTGGTTTATTTTTGCCCTAAGCATAGTGGACCTTTTAATTCACCTGGCCTAGGCGAGGGTTTATGGCTGAGCCTGGGGAGTGTAGGAGGGGCTGAAATTTTAGGGCCTAATGGGTGCAGGACAGGCAGTGGGCACATAATTATAAAGGCTGAGTTTCCTAAATAATGTGCAGAAATGCTCGGGTTGGGCTCCCCTGGTGGCACAGTGGTTGGGAGTCCGCCTGCCGATGCAGGGGACGCGGGTTCATGCCCTGGTCCGGGAAGATCCCACATGCCGCAGAGCGGCTGGGCCCGTGAGCCATGGGTGCTGAGCCTGCGCTTCCGGAGACTGTGCTCCGCAACGGGAGAGGCCACAACAGTGAGAGGCCCGAGTACCGCAAAAAACAAAAAAAAAAAGCTTGGGTATATTCTAGCTTCACTTCAATAAATAGAATGTATTTCTTAGTCTCATCACAATGGTTGTTCCTTACGCCCCCTGGAAACATGCTTTAGGGCTGCTGTGTGTTCATCATTCCTGATGAACACCTGAGCCCCTTTCCTGGTGGGACCCGAGGTGCTTCCCAAAGGAATGGGGCCCAGAGGCTGCCACATCTCTGTGACTCCAGCCCGAGAAAATTCTCTGCTCATAAGGGCTTGCTGTGCTTTAAGGATGTTGCAGTCCTAACCCCCAGTACCTATGATTGTGACCTAATTTGAAAATTGTCTTTTTTGCACTTGATCGAGTTCAGATGAGGTCATGTGGGTGGGCCTAATACAATGTGACTGGGGTCCTTATAAGAAGGGGAAATTTGGACACAGAGACACACATGGAATCAGGACACCACGTGAGCATGAAGGAAGAGATAGATGGGGTGATGCTTCTGCAAGCCAAGGAACGTCAAGGATGCCAGCAAACCCCCAGAAGCTGGAGAGCAACCCAGACCAGATTTTCCGTCACAGTCTTAGAAGGAAGCAGCCCTTTTGACCCCTTGATCTTGGACTTCCAGCCTCCAGACAGTGAGAGAACAAATTCCTGTTGTTCGAGCCACCCAGTCTATAGTGCTTTGTTATTGCAGCCCCAGGGCCTAGACTAGGCCCACCTCAGTCACCCAGGTACCATCCCTGTTGTAAAGCCCGGGACCTCAATCACATCTGCAAAGTCCCCTTCGCCATGGAACATAACATGTTCACAGGTTCTGGGGTTAGGGTGGCCATTCTTAGGGGTCCATTTTTCACCATTTGATGCTTCAATTACTTTAATCCTCTGAGGTAGGTACTGTTGTTCCCATTTTCTAGATGTGCAAACTAAGGCACGTGGCTGGGACTGCCTCCCCCGCTTTACCAAGCAGGCTGCCTGATGCCAAGCTGCCCACCGGCCCACAGGTCTCCACGAGTGTGCAGGTGCCCAGCAGTGATGAAGACCCTCACCCTGAAAGTGGGCCACCTCCTTCCCGTAGCTCTTAGTTACCTGTAAGAAATCTCACACGGGTTCTCTAAACCACCTCATCCTCAAGCCTAAGAAGACTATGGCCTTACACATGTGCAAGCAGCCTCAAAAGGGATGAGCAAAAATCCAAACGACAGCATCCACCCTTACTATGCTGAGTAAGGGTCATCCATGAGGCTATAAGAAGGGCTGACACTCACGGAGCCTCAGTGCAGCCCTGCACAAGTCATGGACCCAGGCAATAGTGCCTTCAATGTGGTCCCACAGGAGAAGGCAAGGACAAAGACACGTCTCCTGCCCTGGAGGGGCTTATATTCTGGTTTTTAAAGAAAAAAGTAGACTAAAAGTAACTCAATACACAAAATATCCAAGGAAGTATGTACATGAGAACTAAACCATCCGTGCGGTCTGCCGTGCCCAGAAATGAGGGCACTAACTATGCACTCATCCAGAGAGACGCCAGGGACAGGGGAGAACTCTGTGCTCGTTCATGAAAGAGGAAGTACTCGGCCCCCAGAGGGGACAGCGTGCTCACTCTCTCTCTCCCTCTCTCCCCAGCGCTTTCCCCGAAAACGTTCTGTTCATTACCCAGAACTTCCTAGAGGTGAGCAAAGATCAAAATGAGCTTAATCAGGCTTCCCTGGTGGCGCAGTGGTTGAGAGTCTGCCTGCTAATGCAGGGGGCACGGGTTCGAGCCCTGGCCTGGGTGGATCCCACATGCCACAGAGCAACTAGGCCCGTGAGCCACAACGACTGAGCCTGCGCGTCTGGAGCCTGTGCTCCGCAACAAGAGAGGCCGCAATAGTGAGATACCCGCGCACCGCGATGAAGAGTGGCCCCTGCTTGCCACAACTAGAGAAAGCCCTTGCACAGAAACGAAGACCCAACACAGCAAAAATTAATTAATTAATTAATAAACTCCTACCCCCAACATCTTCTTAAAAAAAAAAAAAGAAAAAGAAAAAGGATGAGCTGAATCAAGTCTATTCATTATTTTCCTCTCTGCAGCCAGCTTCATGGGCCCATTGCTCAGCCTCTATCCAGAAACAAATTCAGAGTCTCTGAAGAGAAATTAAGTTTTGCGTCATTAAAATTTCCAAAGCCATGAATCACCGGCAAACAGTATTTTATCCCGTTGTCTCCCCCTCCTGGACTTGTCCTGTTCCCTGGAATGTATCTCAACACCTCAGCTCGCTCCAAGCCTCCAGAACCTTTTCATGGGCAGCATTTGTAAAGCAATCATCTATTTTCGGATCTCATCCTGCGAGGCTGTTGGAATCAGGGCGATCAAACCTTGCAATCACATAGGGTCCTGCTGCTTTCCACCCTCAGCAAGGTGTGTCTTCCGAAACTAAGAGGACTTGTTACCCATCACATTTCCAGGATAATATAAAATTAGCTTTTTAAAACACGTGTTTTGCCGTTTATAAGAGTTCCTTTGCAATAACGTGATCAGATATGCAAAGAGGTGAAAGGGTATGTATCCAGCCATTTTCACTCAGTCAGTGGTCAGGCTTCCAGCGAGGTTTTGCCCTGGCATCTTCCCCCCGTGTAAAACAAGGTGACAGTGCCAGCCTCCTCCTCGCTGCGCTGAATGAGACCACGTCTGTGTCTGGGTCATTTTCAAGTTTTTGAAACAGTCACTCATAAACGCTGAGCTCTGTATTATGATGAGTTAATCCAGTTTCTTGGAAATACCCAAGGTCTTCATTATGTTGGCAGGTCTTTATTCCGAGATTAGCTAGTTCAACCACAAGTGGATTTATCCCTTAATTGCTGCCACATAGGTGGTGCACCGTCACGGAGCTGGGATGCTCTGTTCTCATTCTGAGACCGAGACCAGCGGGCTTGGGGCTCTGACTCTCAAGGCAAGTTGCTTGTTATGTGTCAGCCTCTTCCTGTGTGAAGAGGGAATATTATGACTCCCAGGATGTTAATAAGAAGAGTTTCTTTATCTTTTTTTTTCACCAGCAATAAAAATATGATTTATTTCTTTTTTTAAATATAGATGTTATCTATTTATTTATTTTTAATTTTTTATTGGAGTGTGGATGCTTTACAATGTTGTGTTAGCCTCCATTGCACAGCAAAATGAATCAGCCATATACACACAGATATCCCCTTCCTTTTGGACTTCCCTCCCATTTAGGTCACCACAGTGTATTAGGTAGAGTTCCCTGTACTATACAGTATGTTCCTGTCAGCTGTCTATTTTATGCAGAGTATCAATAATGTATATGTGTCCATCCCAGGCTCCCAATTCCTCCCTCCCCGCCCCTTTCCCCCTTGGTGTCCATACATTTGTTCTCTACAACTGTGTCTCTAAGTCTGTCTTGTAAATAAGATAATCTATACCATTTTTCTAGATTCCACCTATATGTGTTATTATACGATATTTGCTTTCCTCTTTTGGACTTACTTCATTCTGTATGACGCTCTCTAGGTCCACCCACATCTCTACAAATGAAGAGATATGGAACACTTCATGAATGTGCCTGTCATCCTTATGCAGCGCCATGTTAATCTTCTCTGTATCGTTCCAACTTTAGTATCTGTGCTGCCGAAGCGAGCACACAAGAAGAGCTTCTAATGTGAGGCCTGCTCACAGCATGGCTTGCTGCCTCTGCCTCTATGTAGGTTTGTGTTGGAGAATGACATGACCCTCTGAACCTGAATGAGGAGGCGGATGGCTGCGCTGCTGTGGCTGAGCGCCCGGCACTGGAAAGGTGCTTTAGGAGAGGGTCTGGCAATCCAGAGCCTACTTGGAGGACATGGATTAGGGTTCTGGTGAGGAAACCCTACCCACATCACACCTGGAAGCTGCATCTGGGTTTTTTATTTATTTCTTAATCTGTTAAACCCATGCCCCTAATTTGCTCCCCCATGTCCCCCTTTGGTGACCACTAGTTTGTTTTCTATGTCTGTGAGGCTGTTTCTAGTTTGTATATAGATTTGTTTGTATTATATTTTTTGATTCCACGTGTAAGTGATGTCATATAGTATTTGTCTTTCTCTAACTTACTTCACTAAGCATAGGTCCACCCATGTTGCTGCAAATGGCAGTATTTCATTATTTTTTATAGCTGAGTACTATTCCATTGTATATATGTACCACATCTTCTTAAGCCAATCATCTGTTGATGGCACTTGGTTTGTTTCCATGTCTTGGCTATTGTAAATAGAGCTGCTATGAACATTGGGGTGCATGAATCTTTCCGAATTCGTGTTTTTGTTTTTTCCAGATATACACCAAGGATTGGAATTGCTGGATCATATGGTAGCCCTATTTTTAGTTTTGTAAGGACCCTCAATACTGTTTCCATAGTGGCTGCACCAATTTACCTTCCCACCAACAGTGTAAGAGGGTTCCCTTTTCTCCACATTGTTTCCAGCATAGTGACATAATCGGGGTATCCCCCATCTCTTGTCTAGGATTTCTGCTCTGCAGTTGGGTGGGAGGATGAAGATGACACCCCCAGAAGACCTTTGGGTTCATGGCTCACATACCTATTTCCACAGGTGTCCAAGGACCCTAAGGTTGAGGCTCTATTTTGCCCTAAATGTGGTTTTTCTTGCATTATAACTTTGATTTCACTGCAGTTTGAATGCAAGATAACCATGAGCCCCCAAAGAATTTAAAAACAGTGAAGATTATGGGGCAGAAAGAATATATATAATTATTTTTTATTACATTACATTTTATGTGCAAACTTTGTATGCATTTACTTTGGAGTTGTTGTTTCTTATTTATATAAGCTTGCTCTTGTTCAACTGATTTATTTTTCCTTTTGGAAAAGTGTTTGTCTCTGGTAGAGCTGGAACACATCATCACATCATCATTTATCTCATTGAAATCAATGGAAACCTTTTTTTGTTTGTTTGTTTTTTTCACCTGTTGGCTCTTCACTTAAGGGCAGAGTTTTCAGGAGTAAAGTCCTCAAATTAAGTGTGAGATAAGTGTATTAACAAAGGTGTCTCACAACCTCTAATTTATTTTACCTCCTGGCCCTTTTCCCCATTGGAAATAGCTATGGAGGTTGAGGCATTTCAAGCTTACAGCTTCAGGGGAAGGATAATGCAGAAGAATAAAGGCACCAATTCGTGGCTTTTGAATTCCAAAGTAAGGTTTTGAGATTCATGACACGGATAATAGTTGTGAGACATAAAGCTTTCTGAACTGCTTGAACTGTGAGAGCTTATCAGCCTAAATCCATCATAACTAGAGGTGGGGTCAGGTCGCCTCTGCCCTAACCCACAGACCTGGGGAAAGAGTGGTGGATGAGCCAGTTTGCTCCTCTGAGGACCAGAAGGCTGTGATGCCTTGAGGCTCGAAGGTCTTGGAACTTTGATCCTACATTTGGAGAAGGAGGAAGGGAACTCAGAACTAAATGGAAGGAGTTTGCCCTGACTGGAATAGCCATCCATTTCTCTTACGAAGTTAAATGGAAACCCGAGGTAGAAAGTGATCTGATATCTCGGTCAACAGAAAATGGTGATTTGCCATGGCAACCGCTGCTCACAGCTATGGGAGCTGAAACCCCAATCAACCAGAAAGTCTCCCTGGCACCAGAAGCCAGCACTGGATTGGGGGATTGGGGGGGCCATGAGGGAGCCAGAGGAACTGGGAAGCTGGTCATTGTGGGGCTCCCCAAAAACACGGTATGGTCTAGCACCGAATCCACCCACCAGGGGAGCCCCTCTCCTCTCACCAGGAGCCCCCCAGGGGGCAATTTGGGATGGTTTCATCTGGGGGTGAGTTTTAAGTGTTATCTAACAATAGTAACAACTAGGGAATGTACTCAAGGAATTAAAAAACAGGTAAGATCAAAGAGAGTTTATGTAGTATAATATTTAGTAAAATAACTTAGAGTACCTTAATTTAGAAATATTCATTCACCTTCATTTATACATTCTTAATCATTCTTACATATTTATTAAAGCAAATTGCCCAGGAAGCACTTTCTTTCATGAACAAACAAGCAAAAAATCTTCACCAAATGTTCTATAATTTAGATTTCACAACAATGCAGATTTTCTTGCCTTATTAGGGTAACATAGTGGGGCTTTATGGTTTACATCTATACATAAATCTTAAGTACATTTCAGCTCAGAATCGCAGCAGTTAATAGGTTTACTTGTGGACCCCTTTAAATTCATGAACATGGATTAATTGTATCTGGTGTTATTAGACAATCATTTTTGAGGAAATGTACGAAATGACGATTTCTTAGGACCCCAAGCCCTCTCTGCAAATGTGATGCAAACAGTTCTGAAGCAGGAAGCAGCCAGTCATAAGCCAGCTCCTACCATTCTATCAGAGTAAATGCATTTTTCTCCTGCTGGTTGATTGACTTGGAGAAAATTTGTTGAGTTTATTCAATCTTGGCTGTCATTTGAGCCATTTCTTTTTTCCAATGTGCTGAAGAGCTTATGTAAAGGATTCATTTGGTAGCTTATAAATGATAAGCATCTCATACCTTTTAATAATTTGCATAAATATCTTGGTTCTACTCCAGCAGACACACCTGTTCAACACTGAGCCTCGTGATGTTGTCTCCCGACCGGCATCCTCAGCACCGCTCCTCCCAGATGAGGCTGGTCCCAACAGCCACTGAGACACACCAGGGTACATCCTCCCTTCTGTATTAAAGCAAAAACAAAAACAAAAAAACCACTGTGTGAAACTGTTGCAGGAAAAATGGGGCCCAAAAGGAGGGTCAGGTCCCAGGTCTTGAGTGAGTCTCTTGGACAGGCTGCCAATGAGGGTCCTTGGCTTCGCGCAGGAAAGGATTCAAGAGTGAGCCATAGCAAAGAGAAAGCAGGTTTATTTAGAGAGAGACACATTCCATAGACAGAATGCAGTCTGTCTTAGAAAGTGAAAGCGGCCCGAAATATGGGGTGTTTAGTTTTTATGGGCTGGGTACTTTCATAGGATAATGTGGGAGGATTATTCCAACTATTTTGGGGAAGGTGCACAGATTTCCAGGAATCGGGTCACCGCCCACTTTTTGGCTTTTTATGGTCGGCCTCGGAACTGTCATGGCACCTGTGGGTGTGTCATTTCGGTGATGTATTGCAGTGAGCATATACTGAGGCTCAAGGTCTACTAGAAGTCGAATCCTCTGCCATCTTGGTCCTAATAGGTTCTGACCCGTTTCTGGTGTATCCTCAATGGCTATGTCATTCTTTTAAAGGTTGTGCCCGTCCCCTTTCCTCCTTTCTCAAAAGGACATGGTGGGGGAAGCTGGTGACACTCCTGCGGGGGATGAAGGAAATCCTGCAACATAAAGAGGCCAGAAATAAATGAGCAAGAACCAGGTATATGAGAAAATCAATTCCTGGACTGCAGGTAATGAGTCGGGCAGGGCAGCCAAGTGCTCTCTTGGAAACACCTCCCCTGGCTACATCCAAATACAAAAGTCAAACTCTGATTTATCTTAAAATTTATGAGCTTTCTTGAGCCTTTGAGGGGCTGGTTTGGTTTCTGCATTAATACTTTAGTTTTACTGTCTGACGTTATTTCGGTGTACACTGACATTAGTTCATCTTCTCATAGAAGCAAGATCTCCTCAGATTACTTTAAAATTGTCCTGCCTTCCAGATGAGTAAACTGTAATCGCTTCCTGGCATCTGAGCACACACGCCTCCATCAGAGACCTGCACCGAGATCATCCTGCCAACGTCATCTCCATCAGAAGCGCATCTGAATTGAATTTGAAAGATTCTCCCCAGAGCAGCATTCACTCTTAGAAGACATCATTGTTAAATATGTGTTGGGTTTAAAGCACAGTGAAATGACTCCTTTGGTTATAGTTAAAAAACGAATGGATAGATTTCTCCAGACCTGAAATGGAATCTGGATCTCACTTGTGAGGATTAAGAAGGTTAAAGGTTAAAGTAATTCCTCCCCTTGACAATCTTATCATTCTCCTTCCTCACCACCACTAAGTCCAGGGAGTCTGTTAATTCCCCAGGAATTGCTCTTCCACTGGGCATTACAGGATGTCCAGCTGATGAAGGATGGGGGATAAATACTAAAGAAGAAGGAAAAACTACACAGAATTTGGAGAGTGATTTTGAAAGAATGTCCTGGCATTCCTCTGGAAGAATTTTTGCATGTTCCAACACTCCCTGTCATCCTGCCTGCTCTGAGATTTAGAGGGGATATTTCTCACCACATATGAACTTAGAATAACCTGACCAGTTTATCTTCCTAAAATAAAATGTGGTCATCACATTCCCTTAGCTGAAACTGTCAGCTATTCCCATACAAGGCAGCTCGTTGAGTCCTGCCTCCTTCCCCCTCACCTGGCACACACCATTCCCCTATCTGGACCACCCCTCTTCTAGTGTAGGATCTTACTGCATGACCTGTGGACCCCTGCACTAGAGCATCTAAGACAGGCCTGTGGCAGGTATGTGGGCACCTTAACCCTACATAGGGCTCTGCCAACTTGACTCCGGGGTCTGATACACGTGTGCTCTTAACAGAGACACCCAGGAGTTCCTGTCTCTGCACACGCTGCCTGACACAGGGTCGCATCAGACTCCTTACCGTGGACACATGTCACAGGATGCTCAATGTGGTTGGTGGGGCCATTGGCATTTACTGTATTTCTCTCTGATGTTGGTTCTGCCTCATGCTGTTTACCTCCAGAGGGAGAGAAACTTGATGTGAGACAGGCAACCCTTCCAGACCTAGCCTTGGCAGTCCTGCTCTTCAGGGAAGCCGAGTGTGTGCATGGCACCTGCAGGAATGGGTGGAGCGGACAGCCGCCCACTTGGGCAGGAACCTCCTGCATAATGGCCTCCATGCTCTGGCTTATTCCTTCTAGCCTACCTGGCCGGCTGCGACTTTCTTACCTGAGTGAAAACACTGGTTTTGGTAAGGAATGAGCTTTGTTATTTTTATTTTTTAATAAAAATTGTATATATCTGAGGTGTGCAATGTGATGTTTTGAGATATATATATATATATATATATATATATATGTAAATGATTGCAACAATCAAGTTAATAAACACACCCATTACCTCACATGGTTACCGTGTGTGTGTGTCTGTGTGTGTGTGTGGTAAGAACACCTAAGATTTAATCTCTTAGCAAATTTCAGGTGTACAATACAGTCTTACTAACTATAGTCACCAGACTGAACATTGTACGAGCCTCAGCACCTATTCATCTTATAACCAGAAGGCTGTACCCTTTGACCAACCTCTCCCCATTTCCTCCAACCTCTGACCCTGGGAACCACCATTCTACTCTGTGCTTCTGTGAGTTCATTTTTTTTAGATTCCACATATAAGAGAGACCGTGCAGTATTTGTTTTTCTTAGTCTGGCTTATTTCACTCAACCTAATGTCCTCAAGGTTCATCGATGTTGTTGCAAATGGCAGGATTTCCTTCTTTTTTAAGGCTGAGTATTGAGAGCATTTTATATACAGTTTATGCTACATCTCAAGACCATAGAGGGAAATAGGGAAAGTCCAGGTAACAGAGAAATAAACAGATCATTTAAAAAAGTTATGTGGCCAATCTAACACGGCTTTCCCACCCCACCCCCCCAAAAAAAACAATGAAACAGAGGTAAGCAGGGTTGTTTCTAACAATAATAATTACAGACAAGATTCCCTTAGTATCTACTCTGTGCTGGATTCCATTCAAAACACTTCACTTCACATGCATTATGTTACTTATACTTTACAGCAATTCCAGTTAAAATTTACTATTATTATCCCCATTTAGGGACTTATAAAGAGGAAGAACCAAGAGTTTCAGTAATTTGTCCAGTGTTAGTTCTCTCACTGGGGCCCAGATGGCTGATTTCTCGAATCTGCATTTTTAAATCTCTGTGCTTCGCCTGTAACTGTGTGCGTCCTGGGAGAAGGAAAGCGGGGCAGCCTGACTCTCAGCTCCACCCTCAGGAGGGAGCAGTTGAGGACTGTTTCAGGGTTTCACACTGATTATTACAGCATGCACACACACACACACACACACACACACGTGCATCTGCACAAAGGTCAGCACAGCCCTGGGGCTTGGGGGCCCACATGGATGCTATTGCCTACAGACTAACAAAGTGATCCTTGACGTGCTGAATCCCATTTCTTCCCCTGGATCATTTTGGTCACCATCATCCAGGCTGACATAACTTCTCCAGCCACTAGGATTTCAAGCAATTTAAGGCTTCAGGGATGTTTTAGAGAACCAAGCGCCATTTTGCTCAGACTCAGAGGGAAATAGAGCAAATGAACCCATGACTGGGTGACACCCAACCTGTCCCAGACAAGCCAGGCTCATGTTGAGTGCATGAACTGTGCAGATGGTCTGCAAGGAGAGCAGTCTCCACAGGGTTGGGCCAGCACAGAACTTTCTTGCAAGACTCCAGCAGCACCATCCTGTGGGGAGTCCAGGCTGACAGCCGGGAGTGAGGGCTGATCCATTTCTGACCTTGTGCCAGGAGGAAACATCCAAAGACGGCTCCTGGCCAAGCCCACTGGTGAGTACAGTCAGCAGATTGGAGAGGTCTCTCACCTACAGGATTTTTATTTGCACAAAACAAACAGCACACAACTTGTTTAAATTTCCAGGTCACGGAGTTTTGGAATTGTGATAGAAATGCCTAATGCTTCTATTGTGCAAAAGCCCAGGAAGGACAACACACAGGCAGATGCTGATCACAGGTTGAGGAGGCATTCCCGAGGCCCCAGGGCACAAGGTGCTCTCCGCTTCTGGGCACATTCTCAGACTACCTGGGACATCACAGCTTCCTACAACAGAAAGGTGAATTGTCGAGGGTTTTTTGTGGCTGTAAGATGTTCCGAGTACATACCTGAGAGAAGCTGAGGACAGAAGCTGGTGGGTTGATGCCTGCATGACAGTGAAGGCTTTTACAACCCTCCCTGTCAGCCGTGAGGACATCACCACCTTAAAGGCATCTTCCGTCTTCCTTCTTGTGGCTCAGTTGCCCAGTTGGGTGACTGCCCACCAGGACCCTGACACTAACCCTGACCTGAACCTTAAGCCCAACCTGTTTCTGGTCTTCAGGTTCCACGGAAGTTGGCCACAGACCCACGTCCTCAGTTCTCTGCAGATGTATAGACATTACAGTAGTTTAATTTTTAAAAGGTGCATTATTTTGAGCTTTTAAAACAAATGCACCATCTTACTTTCTGTGTACTCGAAGTCCACCAGTGAAGAAGCGGTTTCCTGGTGCTGGAGGGAAAACTGCCCACAAACCAGGAAGAAGCCACATCTCAGCCACCGGCTGATCTGGGGCACCTAAATATTTATTCTATTGAGTGTTTCATGAGATTAAATGACTACATGATATCGTACATGTACAATTACATTTACTATTACAAGAAAGTACCTAGGAATATGATCCACATGGAGTAATGACTTTACAATTTTAGTATTTTAAGACAATTTCCTAAATGCTCAGTAAAATCGACAGTAACTGCTGGCTGACCTGCGTTGCTCTTCTTGTTTCAATCTACCCCATCTGCCTCCACAGGAGGCTGCTGGGTCCCTTTGTGGTCCATCTCCCGGCCATTGTGCAGTCCCTGGAGCATCGTGTCTTCCAGGCGCTCATCTCCGCGCTGCGTCCCAGGCTCGTCCAGCTCCCCTGCAGGCGCCCCCTCCCCTCCACGGCCACCACAAAGGCGTGCTTCTCCCCTCCCCGCCCGTCTCTGCAAAGCTGGCCCAAGCTCAGGGCTCCCATTGATTTCAAAAGAAGCCCTGGGCTCGGGTAACTCAGCCTGCACAAAAGCAGTGCAGAATCAGACTCAAGATTTCTCAGTTCCAGAAAATGTGCTTCACTCAGATCAAATGCCTCTGGAATGCTAAGTCAAGGAAAGCCATTCAGTAACTGGGTCTAATTTAAAACTGATGTAGCAAGTAAGTTGCACCAACTGCCATGTCTTTTGCAAACCAGGGTATAACATTAATGAAGTACAAGATTATCTGTTAAAGATCTGATCAGAGCCTTTAGTAACACAAATGTGTGCCCTGAGGTCAGTAGGAGCTGTGTGTGTGTGTGTGTGTGTGTGTGTGTGTGTGTGTGTGTGTGTTGGCAGCAAGGGAGAAGGGGGAAAATTACAGGAAAGTTTACAGAAGGAATATTAAAAATGGTAGAGAAAAATTCGATCAGTATTTCTTTCAATGTATCCTCAGTCACCCCGATGTGGCTGAAAGTGCATCGTCAAATATTTAAAAAGAAAATAATGAATCTTACATTCTAGCTTCATGGAATAAAGAGGATTAAAATAGCTGAGTGGACAAAAAGAAGCAAGCACGAAAAGGGAAAGATCCTAATTAGTTAATACAAAACATGCTGAATCCAATTATGAGCATCCTGCAATTCGGATTTGGTTCTTTCTGAACAGATGAGAGCAAATATGTCTTTAAATCAATACTGCGTGCCTGAGCTTCCGAGCTGCATCCAGTCATCGCAAAGGGTTGAAAAGGGACTTTAGAAAGACCCACTTGGAAAGTGCTGACCTGACTTCTGAGGATCGTTGGTGTTGTAATTTTCTCAACCCCCCAAGAGACTGATAAAGAAACTGGAGTAGTTCATTAGCATAAGACTGGCAAAAGTCTATTGATTTTTAACTCCACAGAATATTCTGTTTTCATTACGATCTGCTGAGTTATATCTATTATTGGTCCAGGGCCATCTCACCCTGGTTAACCATGAATATCCGTTATAATGAGAACACACCTTGAAGAAAACACGGAGAACTCTACCTTGCTGTCAGCTATTGTCATACTGTTTTGGGAATCTTCCCCCTGGATTCCAGCTTTGTATTTTTAGAAAGTAGCAGAGTATTTAATCCTCGATAATTAGAGTTTCCCTGAAAGGACAAACTCATTTATATGACTCTCAATTGAACTAGATCCTTCAACCGTTGTACTTGGTGTTTTACTGTAATGTTTTAAACAACTTGGTAGGAATTAGACAAAATTAAGATTAAAATGTCAAAGCTGTCTTTAAATCTCAGATGGCTGATCTAAATTTAGAAAGTGCAGTTATACGCAGAAAAGTTGGTACAAAATATATATTTGGTCGAGTCTTTTGACAGTATTAGGATGGTGAAGGGTCCGAATTGGGGGGAAGGGGTTTGCTACAGAGAATGTGCCTGGGGCCGGCTTACTGACCCTTAGCCTGAAGGATGGTAGGCAAAATGTCCACCAACCTGTAGTACTTCAGTGTGATGGGGGTGCTTGGGAGGGAGAACCAAGAACTTTACCATTTAATTGTCCTTTCTACCTTCCCATCACTGTCCCTTTCAGGTATAAAGGGTGAGTCTTGTGCTATATTGAGTCAATGTTCAGTTTCTATAAACACACATGCACATATACACAGACAGAAAACAAATCATTGCTCCCAGAAAAGATTTGTGTACAAAGATGGTGAATAGTACAACAGTGGCAAGACCCAAGTCCACCTCTTCCGGCCAAAATCACTTCTCACGTGGTCAGTGTTCTAGAGCACAGTGGACCTGCAATGGATTAGGTCACAGTGGAACCTGGCAGTGGGTCTGAAGGCTTGAGGATGTAGCCACCAGGGATGCGTGGCCCCCCCAAGAGCAAGTGGGCTGCTGGTGCCAGATGCTGTGGCCCTGCTTGCTTAGGATTATCCAGCCCTTTAAAATGGGGTGGACAGAGGGCATGCAGGCACGCCCCCTCTAGGGAGCCGCTAGAGCCAGTCCCCTGCCACTCGCCAGCCTCTCTGCACACACTGGCTTCACTTGTCCCTCCCAGAACCTCATGCCGGCTTCCCAAAGTGTGTATGAGCTGGTCAAGCCACCTGTCTCAGAGTGGATTTCCTAGTCTCGGGGAGCCCTCCGTGCACCAGGGATTTCATGGCAGGGTGTTCGGAAAGCCTCTGGCAGCCTGTCTTCCTCTGGGTGAATTGGAATGCTCAACAAGAGTGGAGACCCGAGGAGTCCTGCAGTCCTGACAGCAGTTAAACTGGGTTGGATGTAGGTTTCTGAGCCTATTTGCCCCAAGAGTCCCTTTGCACACCCTGCTCCCCACCCCCGGCCCTATTATTGTCCATGCTGGGTCAGCTCTGCCACGGAAGGTATGAAGGGGTGTGCGTTTTAATGAGCCAGAGCTGCTTGAATCCCAGGCAGGGCCTGCATGCAGCAAGGGCCCTGAGCCTCACTCACAAGTCGTGCCAAGCCCAGGGCTCTGCAGAGCTGAGGCTGGTCCACACCAGCGTGGCCAGAGTGCCTATGGTGGGTCTCTCCTGACTGGTCAGTGCCCAGGCTCTCTGGCTGTGTTTCCAGGAACACCCCTGGGAATGTGGGGTGCTATGTCCAGCCTGTCCTGAGCAGTGATTGCCAGCAAGCTGTCTTGTGGGCCCAGCTGTCATTTTCCCATTGTGGAAGAGGCTCTGGCCATGTCTCTCCTGCATATGTATCACCTTTCCAAGTCACAGGCTCTCCACCCCATTCCTGAATCATTCACTAGTCACTGGACCATCTGGAGAATCAGAAACATTAATAGGTGTAAGAGAGGTTTGCAAACTCTAAGTCCTCTTGAATATCTTAATTATTAGTAAGAATAGTAAAAACACAAAAGAAAAACGATTAGTCAAGATGCTATAGAGTGAAAATATTGGAGGTGGGGGCATCACAGCCCCAAACAGTGAACATGATCTCATGGGAAGTTGCCCTGAATTGCAGCAGCCCTTGACGGTGGCTTAGAAGGCATGTTGAAGAAATTCATTTCTAAAAGATCTGACTTCCTTATAAAAGTGAGTCCCCCCTCAGCACAGCTGGAGTTGTCAGACCTGCTGCCCCCCTCACTGCTCCATGGGAGAAGGGGCACCGCCCTCCAGAGGACAGGAAGGACCTTGGAAAGCTGTCCATGCCGTGAGGAGTCCTCTCCTCTGCGGGGTGGGGGGGGGGGTGGGAGTCGCTGGTGGGGAAACATCTCAGGCAGGCATTTTGCCTGAGAGCTGCATCGCTGACTAAAGGATCCCACTAGAACCCCAGCAAAGCCGCTAGAACCATGCTTCTTGCTCCTTGATTTTACATGATGTGGATTAGTATGGACTTAATTTCCCCAGAGTTGAAAAGACTTATCTGAACAAACTACAGCCGTTCTAAGGTGGTTCTCACCTCGTTACTGCCTACCCATGACACTAGTCTAGATTTCAACGTGAAGGGAGCCTCTCAGGGGCCTGCCACAGGAATGTCCACATAGATGCCCACTGAGCCACGAGGGCACTGCTGCACCTTTGGGAGGGACCCCGTGATGTCCAAGAACCAGTGAGGGCTTTCTCTAACTAGGCTGTGGAATGTAAAATGATTCCATTAAGTTGCTCAGAATTTAACTCAGGGTCCAAACCCTGTGGTTCTATTTAGTCAAAGGCACATGTCCCAGGACCGGAACTTGGAAGAGGTCTCCACAAAGCACCAGGTGCCACTGCAGAGTCTGACCTGTCAAGAAGGTGGGTCAAAGAAACCGCAGTGACTCTCCAGGGAACTGAAACTGGGACAAGTGGACTCCCTTCCACTAGAAGCTTCAACCATCAGAAACGAGGGCTCCTTCTAAGAAATGACAAGGATCCACTGAGTTTTCTGCACTGTGGTACATCACTGGGAGATGTGGGGTGAGATCTTGATCATTGTCTATACTAGAATTACTAACATTAGATGCAGAGATGAGATGTCCCTTTTGGAAAAACATGGACTATTTTCTTAGCTTCTCTAAAGAAGATGGAAGAAGAACAGGCAGAAACTTAAAAAGTGGAAAATTTGAGAGATTATCCTCTCTTTTAGCTCCAACTCCTCATGACCCTACCATTCAGGCAACCTGTGGGAAATAAGGAAATAATAAAGGAAAAGGAGGTCTTGGTAGGATGACAGAAAGGCAAAGACCCAGCAGCAGTGAGCAATTCTGTGGGGAAACTGGATGCTGAAAACCAACAAGCAAAGTTGGGCAGAGACTCAGGACGTGGATGGAAAAGACCTGAGGCTGAGAAAGGCTGAAACCCAGACAGAGCACAGAGCAGCTCTGAGAAGGACATGTTCTCCCAAAGAGAAAGAGGCCGGGACTGGGCTGGACCAAGACTTTGCTTGTGACCACTGTGTTTAGGAGGCACCTGCAGGTGATCCAGTTTGCCCAGGACCGTTGTATCTTTAGCACTAAAAGGCCGTGTTCTGGGGGTCCCTTGCTGCAGGCACACCAGGGTGACTGGCCCCTCATCCTTCCCTCATGGAGAAGGACCTTGATGGAGCAGGACACCCAGGTGCCCGTGTTTCCTCCACCTTCATGTGTGTCTGCCGTAGTGATTAAGGAAATAACATGTGGCTCACTATGTTGGGGTGAACAGTGTCCTCCAAACTCATCTCCACCTGGAACCTCAGAATGTGACCTTGTTTAGAAATAGTCTTTGCTGATCTAACTAGTGAAGATGAGGTCATACTGGATGAAGGTGGACCCTAACCCAATGACTGGGGTCCTCATGAGAACAGAAAAGAGAGAAGACCATCAGCAATGGAGTGGTGATGGGAGGAATGCACCTACAAGCCAAGGGATGTGAAGAATTGCCAGGAACCAGCAAAAGTGGAAGAGACCAGGAGGAATTCTTCTCCAAAGCCTTCAGAGAGAGTGTGGCCCAGCCAACACTTGGTTTCAGACTTCTAGGCTCTGGAACCATGAGAGAATAAACTTCTGTTATTTTAAGCCACCCAGCTTGTAGGACTTTGTGAGAGCAGCCACAGAAAATATAGTTACTGTGTCTTATTTGGTCCTAATCAACTGCTCACCACTATCTTTTTGTGGTTCCTCTCAATTCTGTGAAATAAAACCAGGTCAGCCTTGAAAAGGAAGACCCACCTAGCTTGGACGGACCCCGTGGATGTGAAGCTTGCCCCATGGGTGCTCAGACAAAACTCACTTCCTGGAGCCCTGACTCAGGGGAAGCAGTCAAGCACACCTGATCATAGCATCTGGAAGGAGGCACTGGTCCTTTGGTCAACCCTTAGTCCATCCTGTGTGTGGGCATCTCCAATGGACCCCCAGTAAGAGGGGGGATGCTCAGAGCTTCAGGGAGCTACTGAAAAGCATCGGTGTGGCTGTGAGGATGGAGGGACATTCAGAGCTCCACCTACACTTATTCATGTCCTCGAGGACCTTTGATACAAAGCACACAGTCGACGTCCCTGTGGACATGAAGGATGGGCAAACTTTGCCGTCTGCTTCTCCTCCCCAGACATCTGGCTGAGTCCTGGTCTACCACTACAAAGTCTGTGGGGTTCTAAGTGACTCTTCTCAAGGTAACAGGTGATGACCCATCTGAGGACTCTGAGAAGCTTGTGCTCAGTAATGTGGGGCTCTTACCTCTCCCCCTGGAGAGAGTCTTGGCCTTGGATGATGTGTCAGTCAAGGTTCTCCAAAGAAATAGAACTAACAGAAGATAGATGGATTGATAGATAGATACATAGATACATAGAGACTGAGATACCAAAACAGCAAAAACTAAGAGAAGTGAATGGCTATTCCCCTTGTTTTAATAGAAGTTCAACATTATCTGTCTATCTATCTATCTATCTCTATCTTACATATATATTCTATATATAGCTATATATATAGATATAACATAATGTTATATCTATCTAATTTTTTAAATAAAAAATACATTTTCTTTAAGGAATTAGAACCCCCAGTTGTGAGGTTAGCAAGCCTGAAACCCACAGGGTAGGTCAACAGGTTGGAAAATTGGGCAGGAGTTAATGCCACTGTCTGGAGACAGAACCTCTTCTTCTCCAGGAAACTTCAGGAACATCTGAGAAGACACAGTCATCCTATCCTGAGTCATCCTATCATGAATTTCATAAAGGAAGCCTTTTATGATAGATGCTGTGACAATGACCCACGCAGGAAATCGAACCTGGAAAGAATACTCATTTATTCCTCTAGCCCTCTTGAGATTAAACAATTCAAAAACCCAATTCTTTAAACCGTATATGGAAGGAACTGCCCAGGTACAGCCTGTGTACATAAATGGGGCTGCACACTGGGGAGGCTTTGTTGACTTAGTGAAGGAGCTTTTTGAGTGCATGTGTGTTTGGTAAAAGTTCAACAATGATGCCTGAAAACCCAGCAACTACTACAGAACCACATCTCGTTGTCTGGCAACCCCGCCAAGCTTTAGAAAGAAAGAGCTCTCCGGGCACTCAATCGTGAGACCGGCTGTGGTTCCGAATGCACAGTTTGGATCAGACCTGTTAGAAAACTGATAACTTATTTGCATAGCATCGTGCTTGAGGTAATCGGCCAACAGTCCCCCCTTCCCTTTTATCTTTGGACTTCCACTCCATGCCCTGTCCAGGCATTGAGAAGCCTCGGAGTTATTTGTTTTATCTGAGCAAACAATGATTTCCATTATGATCTTAGTTCAACTCTTCTGAAACCTTGGAAAAGGCACACACAACATATATTTTGATATTCATGACTGCTGTGAGCACGAAAACAGGAGCGTTTGGTAACTCGATCATTCTGAGTAGCTGCCACTACTCACTGGGATGGAAATAGAGTCTAGTCGTAGGTACAGGTGTAGAAAAAGATGTAGCTGATATACAGATACAAAGAGAGATGCAGCTATAAATATAGATATTAATAGAGATACAGATATAGGTATAATTTTACATATACATATAGAGATGGGGGAGACAGACAGACATGTACAATGAACAAAGTTTATTTTATAAAGTAAACATACTAGGGCCATTTTGAATCTCAAACGTTTCATATATTATTTTATTGAAATTAAATATAAAGATGAAATTTAGGAAAATATGAAAAATTAGTACAGCTACTTAATAGGTACTTACTGTTTTTATTCTACAATATGATAAACTACCTAATTATACAGGTCTGTTTCATGCATTGTTTGTCACTGTCTAGTGCACAAAAAAAACTGTAAACAACAAAAACTCAGAGAATGAATGGCTGTTCCCTTTGCTTTAATAGAAGACTAACGTCTCCACAGTTAATGTTTATGATAGCAAATACATTAACGGCAGGTACATACACCCTACACTTCTGTTTTAATGTAAGTGTAATATGAATCGTTTTATGCTTATCTGAAGAGATGAGTTACATAAAAACTGAATGTGTGCATTGTTTTTCATTTTGAAATTAAATCATTGCTCATTGAACCAAACTATTTGTTTTTGTGGGTAGCTTCTGCTTACAGAAAGGTGTGTGGACACGCAAGAACCACCAGCAGAGCTTCCCTTCCTGATGTGATAACTCTCCATTTTGCAAGAATGTTCCAATCAGGTGCTGCACTGTGTTTTGAAGGGACTGTTTTTCATATTCAAAACTCTAAAGAAAAAAAAAAGTATTCAATACTCTAAAGAAAAGAAGCCCTTCTTTTTGTTTCATTAAGCCACACGTGTTTTATCTTTTAATTGCCCAAAATGTTAGCACAATTTTATTCTACATAAAGCCAATATTTATTCTAGTGTAAATATTACCCAGGGATGTTTGGGGTAATCTACAATGCACAGGAGGGCTGCTTCAAGCACGATTAGTACAGTGTATCTGAAACCCAGCCATGGATGCTCCTGGATCAGGTCTAATTTTTCTTTGCATCTTGCCCTAAAGAATAATGATACTTACCCTTCAATAGCATCACATTGCCAGAAAATTTGATGCACTGGTACTAGAGTCATCCGTTCTAGAAATACTAATTTCCAAAGGTGGTACATTTGGCAAGATGGTCTTAATGCCTGGTATTATGTGGGTAAACACGAATCTTTGAAAGAAGCTCATTTAAACTCATTTTAAAAAGCATCATGTTAGCTCCTTTATTTTGTCTTCCCTCTTTGCTTCATAAAAGCAATTCAGGCAAAATTAACTGTCTCTTGGAGTAGCAGTCCCAGAGGCATCACATCCACAAGGCAAGGCAGAATTCAAAGCTCTATGATAGCAAAACAGAGAACCATCCAGAATGTCTCACTGGCACATCTAGGTCAAATTTTCTTGCCCCAAGACACTTATGGATAAAATAGCCATGACACCTTTGTCACACTAGAGCAAGTGTGTGCACCTGCAGCCTGGCATGTAGGTGCCAGCCCCACAAGGCAGAATGCCACCTGTTGCCTCAGTCCCCCCCCCCTTGTTGGAAGGGCAGGTGCCGTGCTGTCTGGCTCCGCAGCCCAAGCATCTTGTCTGCCAGGCTCGACTTCACTTATGTATTCCTCCTGGGCCCCACAGGACACGGAAGCCAGGAGTTTCATCAGCAAAATGTCTTTTGTTTTCCTTGCTTTACTTATTCAGAAATTGAACAGAGGTTTTTCTGTTTGTTTTTGTCTTAGAATTCAGTTTTTATCAGATTTCTCACATTTGATTCAATAATTAGCCAATCAAGTAATTTATGAGATTTAAGCCGAGAATCTATTTTGGTTTAAATTATATGGAAAATGGAAACAGATATATCCTAAGGCATTAAATGTCTCTGGTCTCCACTTCTGCTCCCTTCTGGGATGCTGCTGCCTCGCCAGAACGAAGAGGTAGACAGAACGGCTTGGAGCTCAAGCAGAGTGGAGGACAAACCTCGGGAAACCACTGGGACACGTGACAAAGTTTGACCAAGGGAGGATGGGGACAGGGACGGTACCTCTCACCCAGCACATGACTGGTAAATGACCTGTTCTGAGTGTGATTCCCTGTGGTATAGGGTAGTGCCTGTCTGTCATCATCTCCTTGTTAATAGTCTTCTTGCTTTAAGTGATTATCAAATTTCCACGTATTAAAATTCACCTGGGAAACATCACAATTTGTCTTAATGAAACCAACTCAGAAAGCGAGGCTTTGAACCCTCAGTGTGCTCTCAGGGGCAGGAGACACGTTAGTAGTTTTGAGCAGTTCTATTTCTGTGGATTGATATTTCATAACTTTTATTACTTATTAGAAATTTTTCAAAGGACAAAGAAAATTTATGTATTTAAAATATGATTTACTGTTATATAATAATATTATTTACTGTTATTTTAATAGAATACAATTTACTTTACCTTCAATTACAATTTGGGTCCTTTACAACCTTTTATAAACTCTAAAATAAAAATGGAGATCTTACTGATTATTCTTTTCCTATACTTTGAAGCATTTCACCATTTTAACATTCTAGGAGTTATTTCATCTTTATATATTCTTTCAAACTATGCTTTTAAAAAGCTAAAATAATAAGTATAGAATAATGATGGACTCACCTGGAAGGATAAAATGTAATAAATTGTTATTATTTCATCATCCTTTGGGTTTTTTTGTGTGTGCTGTCCAAAATATTGCATCATCTTTCCAGAAGATATAAAAATGACCTGACATTTTCTTTTTATTTCTTTTTTAGTTTCACTGAAAAAATTTAGGAGTTCAGATTTTTTCCAATTTTGCCCAAAATGGTAGAAAGAAAAGAGATGAAAGTGAAAATATTTCACCATCATTAAGCAACTCAGAGGATTAATATATAGATGTCAGCTCTCTGAAATCTCAGAGCATGTTCAATGTCCAAATCACATTTTCTCAAACTCAAGAATCCGTGAGTGAACAATACAGTCAATAGACAAAGGGGAGATATGGTACTGTCACCCAGTTAGTCATCCACCAGGAAGGGCTCCATCACAGAGTTGATTGGGACAAGAACCTGCATCTTTCTGTTTGGCTAAATGGACACGTGACAGTATCCTTTCAACTCTTCTGATGAAGTTTTTGTGCGAAAATGTATTTAATATAGCTCTTAAGTGGACAAATAGTAGGTATGTATACAAAATGACTGGAAGAAAATAGATGATCTAAAAATGAAAAAAAAATCATTGGATTTATTCTTTTAATTAATGATGAAAATTGAAACTATGAAGCAAAGAAGATGGCTACCTTCTCTCTTCAAGGAAATTATGAGGTGTCCAAAATTTCAAAAACTTCCTTAAGTATTGCGTGTTGATGGTGCTAAGCACAAAAAGCACTCAGAGTCATAATAATCTAGAAACTATCAGAGAAATAATCAGAATTTGGAATCAGTTTTTACAGGAAAGTTTTGTTCCAGGTTTATACAAGAAGGTTGGTGTGCTGATAGTGTATTCAGAGGACTTTATCTGTTTCACACATATAGACCTACAAGCTAGAAAACATGGAAGCAAAATGCGCGTTTGCAATGCCAAAATTCTTGTGATTGTAACTGGTTTGAAAATTGACTTAAAATATAAAGTAATAAAAAGAAAACGGATCCACTGTGCCAAGATGATAAATGCTGATGAAGGCTTTTCCTGGCAACCTGAGTGTATTAGTCAGGGTGTATGTGTGTATATATATATATATATATATATATATATATGTATATATATATATATATATATATATATATATATGGAGAGAGAGAGAGAGAGGGATTGATTATAAGGAATTGCCTTGGCTTATGTGATTAGCGGCTGAGGAGTCCCCAGATCTTCAGTCAGCAAGACGGACACCCCGGTCCAACCGTGAGGGCCTGAGAAGCAAGAGAGCCCACGGTGTACGTCCGTCATTGGATGACCAACGTCCCAGCTTGAAGACAGCCAGGCAGACAGAGACGCCTCCCTCACTCAGGTTTTTGTTCGATTCAGGCTCCCAGCAGGTTGGGTGAGGCCCCACCCTCATCAGAGAGACCGATAAACTTCCTCAACCCACGGACTCACCTCATCCAGAAACACCCTGGCAGACACACCCAGAGTAATGATTAACCAAATACCTGGGCACCCCTCGGCCCATTCAAGTCGACACTTAAAATGAACCATCTCACTAGAGGTTCTGGCATCTGGGAAAGGGCACCCAAGGCCTTTCTGTTCGGGGCTTTTAGGAGTCGGCTGCCCCTGCAGTCACGTGTTCTAGAACAGGAGGCAAGTGGAACACGCGATAGACGTGACTGTCCACACCAGCAGGTCCCTTAAACTTAACAGCTACATCCCGTGAGGGTGCGCTGTCCAGCCCCCAACACACAGCAACTGATGTTTAGGGGTGTTTGATCAGGTGCAGTGGAACTCACTTCATGGGGGACCCAACGTAAATGAGTGTGAATGGCTGATATGACAGCAACTCCAAGTTGTCAGAACAAGGCCAGTCCCAAGTGGGTACACGATAAACACGTGCCAGGGAAGGGGGCAAGGTGGAGGGAAAGAAGAGGGGAAGCTGGGGGGGAGGGAAGGAGGGAGGGGGAGAAGAGTAGGCAGGCAGGCCCCGGGTAAGATGAACTTATTGATGAGTTCCCCCGTAAAAGGAGTAAGCCTGGGTCAGAAAATGAAAAATCACTCAAAATAATGATCCAATAAGTAGTAGATTCTAAAACGCGTTCTTGTAAGGAGACTCGGGATGTAAAGTAGTACACAGCGGACCCTGGAGAGGCCCTGAGGGTCTATCGCTGTCTGGAGCGCCGTGGCTGTAGGCACGCCTGTGCCCCAGCCTGTGTCCTGTGCTCTCAGAGGACTGAGGCCATGGCTGCAGGGGCCCGCGGAGTGGCGGTATTCCTGGGCCCCAGGGGGCTTCTCAACTGTCCTCCGTCTTGTCCTCACCCGGGTGTGAGCCTGCATTGTTCACCTGCCCTCTGACCTCCGTCACAACAGCTCCAGGACCTGGTCCCCTTCCCTGGCCCGGGTGTCGGTACCTCTCATCGTCCCGTCCTCATGCTTCCTATAGGTTCGCACGTCCTGTGGCTCCAGGGCCCCCCCCACCATGCTTTGCTCAGGATTCTCGGGTATTCCTCGGGGTCTCTTACTCTCACGCTGCAGAGGGTCCCCCCTCTGGACTCTGGTTGTCATCCGTGCCCTTGTGCTCCTGGGAGGCAAGGGGTTTAACCAGACCAGGCTTTGCAAGTCCCTTTTGGGCCCCTCTACTGGGCTGTTTGATTCCAAGGCCTTCGGGGTGGGGCTGCTTGGATGGGTCAGTGGAGGAGGCAAGCTGGGGGCTCCTGGGGTCAGTTCAAGGGTCAGGCTGCCCCGTATCTCTCGGGAGAATGTTGCCATGGCATGTTTGAGTCCAGAGGGCCCAGAAAGGATCAGGGGTGGGGTTCCCCAAAGTGCATAAAACTTTAGGGCTCACAGACCTGGACCTGCCTCTGGGGAGGTGGGCCGACCAGGGGTCCGGGAGCTCATTCAGCTGACCAGCCCTCCGTGTGTCCACATCCTAACACCTGCTCCAGAGGTGCTCACTGGGAACCAGGACTCCTGAGCCTCCCGGTCTGTGCACAGAGTAGGTGAGCGATAGAATTTAAGTGGAGGAATTCTCAGTATTTAACTAAAATGCAGTGATTCTGCAAGTCCTTTGAAAGGACCCCAGAGCTCCGGGCGGTTGAGGGAGGGGTCGGGACAGAAGAGACAGGTGGGATTACACTCTTCCTCCAACTGATTTCTTCCTGATTTGTGTCAGAGCAGGAGAAGAGAGTGTCCAGAAAGCCCACTTTGCTTTTTCAAAGTGATGGAATTCTATTTGGGTCTTTAAGATTCTGAGGAGAGTAAATGGATCTTTGATGAAAGTTTATGGGCTGGAAAAGCAAAGTTCTTTAAACCTTGGTCCCCCAATACCTATCCCTTTTCTCTTTCTCTCCCAATCTGTTTACCTCAAAGCTCAAAGGAATGTTTTCTTTTAAAAAAGTAAAAAGAAAGGAAGAAAGAAAAAGAAAGGAAGGAAGGAAGGAAGGGAGGAAGGGGAAAAGAAAGAAAAAGAAACATATATGACTAATACTTGTACATTGAAATATTTTAATTTGATTGTGGAAACATGGGCTTGCCAAAAAAAAAAAAAAAAGTAAAACATTAAGGAAAAGAAAATCCAAAACCCAAGTAAATATTTAAAAGCTCAATACAGTGGCCAGTCCCTGTAAGTTTTGTTGTCGCATTTTCTAGTGGTAAAAATACAATCCATTTTCTTGTTTGCCATGGTCTGATTTTAAAGCACACTGCACACTTATTCCTCATCTCCAAGGCAATGTACTGGGTGAATAGTGTTCCCCTAAATTTCACGTCCACCTGGAACCTCCAAACGTGGCCTTATCTGGAGGTAGGGCCTTTGTAGGTGTCATAAACTAAGATGAGGTCATACTGGAGAAGGGAGCCCCAAACCAGTGACTACTGTCCCTGTAAGAAGGTGGAAACACGGAGACACAGAGGGAGCACAGCCACGGGGGGATGAAGGCAGAAACAGGAGTGACCCCAAGGCAGGACTAGGAACCCCGGGCGCAGTGCCAACACCTGATGTCTGACCGCTGGCCTCCAGACTGCAAGGGAATAGTGTGGCTTTAAGCCGCCCAGTTTGTGGTCATTTGCTGAAGCCGCCCCAGGAGACTGGCCCACCCAGCCTCCTAATTCGCAGGCCAGCCAGGCCGTGGACGCTCCTGCACAGAGAAGCACCGGGTACTGGGGAGCTCGCGTAAGCAAGGCGCACCAAGAACCGGTACGGTCCCTCCATCAGGCCCGGTGCACAGGTGGGCTACCGGGAGAGCAGCTGACTAAGAGACCCTTCAGGGGGCATCGCTCACCCCTTAGCATCCTTGTAATGGAACGTGTGGACTCAGCCACCGGAGGAGACTCGCCTGCGGTTTGGGCGGTGCTCAGCGGCAGGAGAGCGGGACAGCGCAGACGGGCTCTGGGCGCTCCCCCGGGCCATGCCTTCCGCTCTGCAGGGAGGCGAGGCCGCGAGTGTGGGACTGGCCTCTGCTGCCCCCGCATCACGGCGCGGCTGTGCGGAGTCGCGGCGTTGGACCCCAGGGGCCAGCAGAGAGTGTGCGCAGGCGCAGTGCACAGTGGCCGCCATCGGTCGGAGGGCGCTCGGAACTGCGAGGGCTGGGCCGCCTTCACGGGCTGGGGGCTCGTTTGATGCCCAGAACCACATTCATGTGCAAGTTCAATGACCAGTCTGGGGACTTATCAAAAAAGGGGTTTCTGTAGACATGGATGTTTGGATCAAGTTTTTTTTTTTCCTTTTTCTTTTCAAGACCTAAGTCGCAGGAAGCACTGAGTTTGCATCTTTCTCTTTGCAGCTTCCCTAGGGTTGTAATTCACTTTATGCTCCTACTCCTGCCCTCAAATAGCTGCAGGGAACGGCTTAGTAGGCTTGGCCCCCAAATTTGTGTGTCAGGGGCAGGCTCCCAGTGGGGCAAACCCTGGAGTGTCACCGCGGGTTCCCCCGAGGACCCGGCTTTGGAGTGTGGGGCTCTTGTAGGGTTAGGGGAGGCCCCCCAGCCCAGACAGCAGCCCTAAGGATACGGAGGCACCTGGAACCACCTCCTGGAATCAGGGAGCCAGGACTGCCCTGGCGGTCAGCAGTGAAGCTGCCAAGGCCCACAGAGACTGTGCAGAAGGTTCCAGAAGAATCTGGAAATGTGCTGGGCACACACACACACACACGTGAGGCTTTATTTTATCCGACATATTTGTAAGACGCCAAGGATCTTAAATACACAGTGCACAGACTCTTAGCAACAAATGCACAAATTCTCCTCCCCTGGGCATCATCCTCTGCCTGATCCGCTGCCCCAATCACACACTGTACGGCGTCCACATAACTTGGTTCATGTCTGCAGGACGCCGCTGAGTAAATTCCCTTCTAAGGCAGTGCAGTGACCATCACAAGGATTCATTATATATTGGAAAGAACACTATGCTCTTTTTTTTTTTTTTTTTTTTGCAGTACGCAGGCCCCTCCCTGTTGTGGCCTCTCCCGTGCACAGGCTCCGGACGCACAGGCACAGTGGCCATGGCTCACGGGCCCAGCCGCTCCGCGGCATGTGGGATCTTCCCCGACCGGGGCACGAACCCATGTCCCCTGCATCGGCAGGCGGACTCTCAACCACTGCGCCACCAGCGAAGCCCAACACTATGCTCTTTTAACAATCGTGTTCAGGATAAGAAGTGATAAGTGACAGGCTAGGTTTTCTGTGGATTTTACTATATGTAGCTCTTATGCTTCAAGTTGCCTAATTAGACTCCTGGCTAATCAGAAGTTACATAATGATGGGTTGTATTGATGATGGAGTTATTCTGTAGGACCAAAATTAATATTTTCATTCTCTAGTATAAATAAGTATTAGGCAGACCACATTTTTTTTAAAACCCAAGTATTTAAATACTTGTAAGTTTTGTTCCCACAGATGGTAGATTTTTTTAAGTGGTATTTTATGAAACTTGCAAATATTATGTGCATTATTTTCAAATAAATGTGTGCCCGAGATGAGAGGTACTGGATGGGAAAATTTTGATCAGAGAGGAATCTGTTCTACCAGGAGAGACTTAGCCATGTTAGAAAGTCCAATCCAGAGGTGCCGTCTGACTTAGGATGCACTCCACCTTTCACTCTGGCTTTGGTCATTATCTAGTGTCTCTTATCAGTTTGCATAATTCTTCACTGCTGGCTAGACGGGCATCAGAGGTGTAAATGACCTGATGCTGATCTTGTCTTTATTTAAACCTGTGATATTTTATTTATTATGGATTTTGGGGCAGTGAGTTTGTTTTTTAAAAAAAAATATTGCACTGAGATATGAATTATCCTGATGACTGAGGATGTTGGCACCTCCTTAAGTCTGAGTGCAGTGTGGATGTGTGTTTGCATGGTTCAGGGGCCCCAGGGATGGCTGGTGCCAGGACTTGGGGTGACTGGCTATAGTACTGGGTTATACGTGGCAGGTCCACCAAGCTCAGCCATCGTCCAGTTGGACCAATGACTTCAGAAACAGTACTTCACATTTTCTTTTTCCAATTTGTACACTCTGTCCAACATCCTTAAAATGTTCTTCCTGGGTCTTCCCTGGTGGTCCAGTGGTTAAGAATCTGCCTGCCACTGCAGGGGATATGGGTTCGATCCCCGGTTCGGGAAGATCCCACGTGCCGCAGGGCAACTAAGCCTGTGTGCCACAACTACTGAGCCCATGCTCTAGAGCCTGCGACCTGCAACTACTGAGCCTGCATGCTGCAACTACTGAAGCCCACGTGCCTAGATCCCGTGCTCTGCAACAAGAGAAGCCACTACAATGAGAAGCCCGAGTACCGCAAGAAAGAGTAGCCCCCGCTTGCCGCAACTAGAGAAAGCCTGCGCGCAGCAACGAAGACCCAGTGCAGCCAAAAAAAATAAATAAATTCTTCCAGAATGCTAAAAGACAGATAAGTGAAAAAGGAAATATTCACATCTGTGATATTTAGATAGTTTTACAATTACAAATCATAGACAAAGATCAGTGTATGGAAATGTGTTTGATTGCATCCATTGTTTCCAAAACAATTCTTACAGTAGTGATATCTTTATTGTTCTTTATTGACATCAATCTAGCTTATGCTAATTAAATGGTGTCTGCCTTTTAAAGTCCATGGATGACAATACATAAAATGACAGTATATACTCCATCTATGCTTGTTGTTAAGCTTATAAAAACTAAAGCTCTCCCAAAGACAAAGATTATAAATTATGGCAGCATTCATGTATTCCTTTGTACATCCATCCATTCATTATTAAATGTTTACTGAGTTGCTGCCATGTGCCAGTGGCAGCACTAAGGTTCTGTAGAGAAAGTGCTAAATGAAACAGACATAAATTCTACCTTCCTGGGGCTTGCAGTCTGTGTGCCATATGCTAGTCTACACTATGGAATTATGCATGTTTTTAGCAGCATTTCCTACACTTTTATTTAGAAATTTGTAGCAAGAATATTTTACATTAATAGATATCACTATAAAAAGTTTGCATCAAATAGTTTATACACACACCCACAGTAGTGTGGAAGGAACTCTGAAATGTTCAAAATAAGAATTCTGAGAATTCTTGTAAAAAAAAGAATACACACACACACACACACATATATATATATAATATATATATAATATATATAAAACAATCACTTTATTGTATACCTAAAACTAATACAACATTGTAAATCAACTATATTTCAAAAAAAAAAAGAAAAACTAATAATTCTGACAGACATCCATCAACAAACAAATCACAAGAAAGAGCATTAAGGAGAGGAAAAACTGAGTAATAGGATCATTGAATATCAAGGTGGCTGGCCTATGAAATCTTTTTTTCTACGTCTACTCCATTAACTTTTTTAATGTCTGTGATTATATTGCTAGAAAGAGGCCAAATTTAAATGACTGATAATGAGCTAGATTTGCTCTGCTTTTTATCTATAAAAGTATTACTGTAGTGCATTACTCGATGCTTCAGCGGTCTAAAGAAATAAAGAAACAAACGTGGCAAAACTGAATACTTCATTTGTTTTCAGAATGTTTTGCAGCATTTATTGACTTCGGAGAATATGGACAAATGAAAGCCAGTGAAAGATGAAATCCAAGGGCACTCCCTCTGCAGATTGATGGAGAAGGACCAGCATCCTGGATTTTCAAGTAAGAGAACAAATTAGTATTTGAAGAAAAAATGTGTTAGCCCCAAGCTTAGCAACTAGCTGAGATAGGATTTTGCTGCTCAAGGCACACAACGCTGGCCATTCAGGCTCTCTGTGAATAAATTATGATCACTCAGTGAGATTTAAGAAAATCCAATAGGGCTTCCCTGGTGGGACAGTTGTTGAGAGTCCGCCTGCCAATGCAGGGGACACGGGTTCATGTCCCGGTCCGGGAAGATCCCACATGCCACGGAGCGGCTGGGCCTGTGAGCCATGGCTGCTGAGCCTGCACGTCCAGAGGCTGTGCTCCACAACGGGAGAGGCTACAACAGGGAGAGGCCCGCGTACAGCAAAAAAAAAAAAAAAAAAAAAAAAAGAAAAGAAAATCCAATAAATGAAAGTCACCCTTTTCTTTTTAGCCTGTTTCCTCATCTGTATGATTTGTATAAAATTATGGATTTGTATGAGATGCTTTTTAAGGGCCTGCTTCTACAAAAAATCCATGATTTGATATTTTTAGCAGACAAAAGACGACAGAACATTTTTTTCTATAAAATAGCTTTAAAATGTATTTTTTCATAATGCTTGTAGAATACAACTTAAACTGCACTTATATTTTCAGGAAAGCTTTCCCTGCTCAAAGAAAAGTGCCTGTGTGCTCTGGTCCTATGATTCAAAGCTGTGCTCTTCGGATAATTTGTTTTCCAGAATGGAAGGAGGCATCCCCATCATGGACCACCAAAGTAGTTTCTGAGTGCCTTCTCATCCATGAGTGAACAAATGTCTGATGAGATTCTTAAAAAGTCACAATTTGTGTGTTGTTTTCCAACCACACCTGACAAAGTACTTGTTCAGGAAATTTACTGTTCATTTTAAAACTATTTTGGCGTTTTGGCTTGGGTTCAAAATAATCTAGTAAAATTATTCAGCTCTTTTTTTTTCTCTTCTCTCATGTAAAATAAAGATATTTTTATTTTTTGTGGATAAACACAAAGCTTAGAAAGTAAAAATTAACTTCCTTTAAAAGTGTTTGAACCACTCAGACAATTTAGTAGACATTTTTAATGTTTCCTAGAATTTTTTTGTTAAACTGAGGGCTGGGACTGGGGTATGATGAGTTTGGCATTAACCACAGGTGCAAAATTGAAGGGGAGACCAGACAGAGTATGAGACATAATATTGTAATACAACAGTTAAACAGATAAAATTAACACAAAAAAAATCCATGGTGAGCAAAATATCTCAATTTTACATAAAGATAGGATGAGTGGGGACGCATCATGCCTCTGACTGGGCCTCCAGGCAGCAATGAAGAGCTTTGCAAACTGATCAAGAAACACTAGGTGATCTGACCACAGTTAGAGTGAGGGGTGCACTGTGTCCCGGGTTGGATGTCTCAGCTAGGGTTGGCTTCCCCTTCAGAGGAAGATGCAGGGAACACTGAGGTCATAACAGGGAACAATAAAAAGATAAAGTATTACATTAAGGTAGTGGGTCCTCTGGTGAGCTGGACCTCCTGGCACTGGGACAAGATGACCATGTCTTTCTGGAGAAGTTTCCATACCCACCTTCCATGCAGAGCTTGGGGCACAAAAGCCTGGCTTCAATTTGTAAAAAATATGCCATGTCTGTGAAGTACAATAAAGTGAAGTGTAATTAAACAAGTTCTGCCTGTATAAGTGAGAGTGAGACAGACATCTGAATTCATGGAACTTCATCCTGGTAATATGTTCCACTGTTTCTGGGTGAATAATCCTTAAATGATGAAAATTAAGCTTGTGTCTGTGTGTTATCTCAGGTCTTAACTATATTAGGCCTACAAATTGTTCCATTTCTATCTCCTTTAGATATTAACAACAACAACAACAACAAAAACTAGCTTGAAAATATCAATTTAATTTACTACTTTGTCGCAAAGTCTGAAATCATTTTATGCAGCAATATACCCTTCTCAGTTGGTCAGTGACTTCAATCTCTTCATACCTGTAGAAACTTCACTTTATTTCATCAGTAATTCAGTGCGTAGGATTAAAAACATCATAAAAACATCAGCCAGATGTTGGTCAGACATATTGGCATTCTGTGCACTCTAAATCATCCCAATGATCCACATGAAAACAAGATTTTACACTCGTGTCCGAAAGTCTAATGTCAGTTAAGAAGTCAGAGTGCCTGCAAGAAAGAAGTCAACGTAATAACACAGAAGAACTTGTCCGTAAAGCTTAACATGGAACCACTTTGAAAGAAAAAGTCAGGCAGGTGAGAGGTGCTTCTGTGCTTAGTAGAGCCCATGCCCATAGGGATGTATAGGAGTGTATAATGACAAATAAATAGACAAATACCAGGCTTTGAAGGGCAATGAGAGAAGAACAAAGATTAAGAAGCCTTATCTCTATCTTGCAGGCAATGAGGGGCCATTGAATGTTTTAATGGAAAGAGCGTCCTGATTAGATTTTGGTATAGAAATACAGCTCTGGAGGCTGACTAGGTTTTGGAGTCAAAGAAGACAATGAGAAAGGTGTTCTAATAATCTGGTTAACATGATGAAACTATGACCTGAGGATGTGGGAGTGTAAGAAGAAGATGACAGGAAGTATTAGGGAAATCTTAAGGAGACAGTGTTGAAAGGTTTGCTATGGATCACATATAGGCTTTCAAGGAGAGCGCAAGATAGAGATGTCTGGGGGATATAATCATCAAAAAAAAAAAAAAAAAGGAACATCACAATTACACAAAATTGTTTTAGAGAATCTAGATAGTATACTAGAAATCTCAAACAAGTGCCTTATATACCAGAGAACAGGAAACACATTAACTCTATTTATGGATGACATTTTATATCCAGAAAAGGAAAACAAAAAACAAAAACCAGAAACTAATAAAAATTACTAGAATGGAGAAAAAGGAACTCCCATACACTGTTGGTGGTACTGTAAATTGGTGCAGCCACTATGGAGAATAGTACGGAGGTTCCTCAAAAAACTAAACATATAGCTACCATATGACTCAGAAATTCTACTCCTGGGTATATATCCAAAAAACAAACAAACAAACAAATAAAAAGCCAAAAACACTAATTTGAAAAGATACATGCACTCCAATGTTCATAGCAGCATTATTTATAGTTGACAAGACATGGAAGCAACTTAAGGGTCCATCAACAGATGAATGAATAAAGATGGTGTGGTATATATGTATACAATGGAATATTACTCAGCCATAAAAAATAATGAAATTTTGCTTTTCGCAACAAATTTGATGGACTTGAAGGGCATTATGCTAAGTGAAATAAGTCAGACACAGAAAGACAAATACTGTATGATACCACTTATATGTGGAATCTCAAAAATAAAACAAACTAGTGAATATAGAAAAATGAAGCAGACTCACAGATATAGAGAACAAACTAGTGGTTACCAGTGGGGAGAAGGAAGGGGACAGGGGCAATATAATGGGTGAGGGATTAAGAGGCACAAACTGTTATGTATAAAATATATAATCCACAAAGATATATTCTACAACCCAGAGAATATAGCCAATAGTTTATAATAACTATAAATGGACTATAACCTTTAAAAAATTGTGAATCATTACTTTGTACACCTGTAACTTATATAATATCATACATCAACTGTACCTTGATTAAAACAAATAGACCCAGAAAAAATAAAATAAATTACTAGAATATATAATAACATTTGGTAAGGTGGCTGGATACAAGCTAAATATACAAAACCATAGTTTTCTTCTCTACTTTCAATAATTAGAAATGAAAATGAGTACAAATTATTCCATTTTTCCAAGCTAACAAGAACTATAAAATATCTAGGAATATGCTTAATAAGAAAGATAAAAGATCTGGGGCTTCCCTGGTGGTGCAGTGGTTGAGAGTCCGCCTGCCGATGCAGGGGACATGGGCTTGTGCCCCAGTCCAGGAAGATCCCACATTGCCGTGGAGCAGCTGGCCCCATGAGCTATGTCTGCTGAGCCTGTGCGTCCGGAGCCTGTGCTCCGCAGAGGGAGAGGCCACAACAGTGAGAGGCCCACGCACTACAAAATATATATATATATATATATATATATATATATATATATATATATATATATATATATATATATATATATATATATATATACACTATAAATCCTATTAAAGAACATAAAATAGGTCAGGTAGGCATTAGCTGCAAATATCATTTTCTTGGGTAGGAAAACTTAAAATCATAAAAGTATTAATTCTTCCCAAATAATATACACATATGATGCACTTTTATTCAGAAGAAAACTTTATTTTGAACTAAATAAAATGGCTTGAGAGGCCAGGTATAAGGCAGAGACAATCCTGCTCACGAAATTCCACATTCTACATGCATATCACAATGTGCTCTAGTCTTAGGTTGAAACCACATGACTGACCTGACCAACGGACTGTACTTGAGGATTAATGTGGTTCTTCATTCACTTTTCTTTTGCAAAGACAAATTCAGAAGCTGCACTTTGAAATGGCAGTTCCACAAGGAATACCTGCATCCTCGGTCCTCAATAGGAGGAAAGCTGCACTAACCCACCCCACCCCTCCTTGGGAGTTTGCAAGAGACACACCTGTGTTGAGTTAAGCATTAAAACTTCAAGGTTAATTGTTTATTCTTTGCCTAGCTGAATCTAACTGAAACAATATGGAAAAGTAAATATTTTAGAATAGACTGTAGAATTTTAAATATCAGAATAGTGATGAAGCACTTGACTTAATCTATTTAAAAATGAACATAAAGCCATTAACATAAAAAGCAGTATTACACTGACATGACAGAAGTCCATAATAGGAGGTCTATATAGAAAGTAAGTGTGTACAGAAACAAGAGATGACAAAAGAGCTATTTCAACTCAGGATGGTGACACAGGGGTACTTAATAAATGGTGTTGACATAATTAGCTGTCCATTTAGAAGAAAACAAAACTAAATGTCTACTTATACCATAGTCAAACAAAATCTTTAAAAATACACGAATATTTTGACAATTGTTTGGGAGATATTTGTGTCATTGAAAAACAAAGAGCCATAAATTAAAGGAGGCCTATCTGACCACATTTTTCTTTTTAAATGGTAAAAGATAACAAACAGAAACAAACCATGTACTGAAAAAACTATTTGCAACATATACAAATAACAAAGGGTATGCATCACCAGGATTTTACAAATTGAAAAGAAAAAGACAAAAATCTTTTATGGAGTGTTGAGTCATAGAAAAGGCAATCCAAATGGCCAGTATACATATGAAAAGAAGCTGAACCCCATTGTCAGAGAAATGCAAATTAAGACAGCTGTGAGAAAGCTTTTTTATTTTTTTTTAAATCCCACTAGTATAGCAAAAATTTTAAAGTTCAACAGGAGTTGTTATGGATGGGGGTGCTTGAAAATAGTCATTTTCATAAATTACTGGTAGGAATTTGAATTGCTACAGCCTGTTAGAGTCATTTATTAAATAAAGATGTGCATACTCTTTTTCTCTAGCAGTCTTTTTTTTTTTTTTTGGTAACATAAAATACAGAAATGTAAAAAGCAGTAATACGTAAGAATACCTGAATAAAAATATTGTGTTGTGTATGTTGGCAAGAAAAAAAAAATCAGGACCAATAAGAATATTATCACATTATTAGCAAGAATGAGTTGTATAGCTCTCGATGGGGAGAATGTCCGTGATGCTGTATTAAGTGAGAAAACTCAATTACAGGGTAAGGAGTTTGTTATGATCTTTTTCTGAAAAGCTAAGTGGCAACACCATAACCCTCTCTGTGCATACTGCTAAGTTTATATAACCTCTCGACCACACCAAGCTAAGGACAGCTACCACCAGCGTTAACGGGTTAACCTCCAAAACAGATCCATGGGTAGAAGAGGAAAGATACTTCTCTTTAAAAATTGCCTCTCTGTACTTTTTTTCCCCACTACTAATAATGAGAATATATTGGGTTTTTTTAGACTAATAAATAAGATTTGACAAGAAAAAGCATTGAGGATGCAGAAAGTCCATCAGGTTTGAAGGTCTGGGGACTCAGGGACAAAGGGTACAGTCCCTTATCTGTCATCCTTAGAAACCTCAGGAAGAAGACCTGAAAGACAGGTTTGACCTGATGGACAGGCTGGTGCTCTGGAAACACAGGTGTGTCTCAGTTGAAGCAGAAGGAAGACACTCAAGGTAAATGCCACCAAAACGGGCAGGTATTGGTGTGTATTGATGCTCTGCTAGCTGCCGAGGGCACATCTCCAGGTGAGCTCCAGGCGAGATTCTGAGGATTGGTAAATGGAGGAAATATCATGGTCGCTCTCTGCAACTTTATACTTACCGTAAGTAGGAAGAACTGAGTATTTTTTATGTAATTGAGTAAAATAAGGTAACATCAAGTTAAAGTCTAAAAGATTAGCCATTCTGACTATGGTGTGATTACCGTGGTTCTTTTAGGTACATCTGACACTTTGTCCCCTGAGAGACTCGTAGTGGGGCAGCCCGACCTTACCGAAAGAACCAGGGCTACCTATAACCGTGGATTCACCCTTACTAGCTGTTCACCACTCTAAGCTCAGTCTTCTCATCTGTAAAAACCTTCAGACCTTGTACGTATTAGAAATAACAGTTACAATATTCCTAATAAATGGTAAGTGCTCAGTTTACGCTGGTGTTCTTTTTGTAAGAGTTATTTTCTTGGTAGTTAAATTTTTGGGGGGAGCACAAATTAAAGGAATGGAAATTATAAATTATTTTATATTTCTTTAGCTTTCAAAATAAAAGCTGCTTATTTCATAGGTTATTAGTTATAAAATACCTACATTAATACATTTGAAATAACTGAGCTCTTCCCACATCACCTTGTTTTAATGTTAATGATGATGATGGTGATAATATCAACAATAATTTTGATAAAATAATTCTAGCCATCAGATAGGTGTGGCCTACTATTGTTATATATTACACTTAATCACACCGTGAATAGAGTATATTGATATCTGGAATAATTACAACATCCTATGAAAAGGTGATAGAAGTTTGAGGGAGGAAAAACAAAGATACGGCCCTTGCAGACCATGATTTAAAGATCTCAGGTCGAAGAAAGACTTGTCTGGTTTGTTTTCTATAAACCCAACACAAACATAGAAAAGCAAGGAGCCCTTGTGAATTGACATCCAGTAAAATAATTGCTGAGATGATTTTTAGGAAATCTTAACTTGCTATGAAATGACAAATAATTTTTCCAACTTTACTAATCATTTTTAAGGTCTAAATATGTGAATAAATGCAAAATACATCTGCGGTGATGCTGTCACTTTATCCAACAGTCTCAATTTGCTGCAATATGCCAAGATCAGATTTATTTATGTTGTAAACTAGAACAGTTAAACCCCAGAAGTATCCACACTCCTATCAAGTGTCTCCTCACATCCCGAGTGTTAATGAGCTCAATTAGAACCTGGCCTGTCTTGAGCTGTGGCTCCCCAGCATCTGTGAAAGGGATACGGACATGAAACAAAGGGTTGCAAAGCAGAGTTTAACAGCAGCTCAGTTTAAAGCAAAGGTAGTTAGTCCTATCTCTGGCTTTGTTTTACTCTCATAAAGAGCTCCAGGGGCATCTTGGAGTAAAGGCCCTACCTTGTTCCTGCTTCAGGCTTTCCTGAGTGTTGGAAAGATAGGAAGTTAAGACAACGGTGGCTCGCAAAGAAGTTTTTTTGTTTTTGTTTTTGTTTGTTTGTTTGTTTTGGCATGGGAAATAGTTTAATGCAGAATGGATGAAAAATATGCATTAGACCTATTCTAAATCAACTGGTTTATTAACTCAGTAAATCAGATTTAGTGAGTCAAACTAGCTTTACCTGATTTCTTATCCAGGGGATAGCTGTTCATAGTAATTTTTGTCACAGAACAGTAAATAAAATGGTCGCAAAGAAGTTTTGAGCTGATAGCGGCAGGTCAGCACTTATCCAAGTGTGTTCCAGAAAACTGGCTTGTGGGAGGTTATTCTGAAGTTTAAAACAACAGCAACAACAACAACAGTATCAATTTAATGCCCATTATGTCGTGGAATTCTAGTTTAAAAACAGGTATGCAGGATTTTTGTTGGATTTGGGTATTTTTCTTTTTTATTCTTCCTTCCTTCCTCCCTCCTCCCTCTTCTCATCTTTCCTGTCTCTCTCTCTCTTTCTTTCTGTAATGTTTTCCAGAGTTATTATTACTTATTTGGATCTCCATGATGTGAATTGTATGTCGGGGAGAGCAAGTAGATTTTGAAGTAGTTCCCAAAGTTATTGAATCATTAAGGTCTTTTTTCTTAAGACATTTCACAAAACAGGCAAACCTTGGATGTACTTTGGGGATCATGGCTGTCGTTGCTTAATTCCCATCCTGGAAGAGAAATGTCACAAGGGTAAAATATCACCAAGTTGCCTTTGCCGATTTAGAATGCTATAAAAGCAGACCTGACCAAGGATTGTGCTTGTCGGTGCCTTATCCATGGAGAAAGGGTTTGGTAAGCAAATTAATAAAGTGAACTAGAGTTTTCCATACTGCGTTCTGAGATATTAATAGGTATTCCATGAAAAAGGATTTCATGGGCAAATAAGTTCAGGAATCCCTGTGTGCATCTCTCCTGGGAGACCAATGATGCATATCTACACAGCAAGGGCTCCGGACAGATCCCAGGACCCCATCTGACTGTTCACTCCAGGATTCCCTGAGAGCAGTGAGCAATGGAGCCATCCCTGAGCCCCTCTTTCCTTCTTTCCAGGAAAATAATCTGCTATAATCTGGGAAGCGCTGTTATAAATCAAGCCGAGTAATCTCTCTATGACCATCATATGAAAATTGTTGAGCCGCCACAGGCTCAAAACGGAAAGGAGAGGAAGGACGGGATAGAGGAGGGAAGGAGTTGGCGTGGGGAGGAGGAGAAGTGAGAAACCCGACTGCTCATCCCTGGTCTCTTATGTCAGGGACTCGGCGTGTCTTTCAAGGGGGTATGAACCCTTCCTCGTAGTCCGGTGTGGAGACCCTCAGGCCTTCACTGCTCCTCTGCCCTGGAGGCCCCAAGCCACTTCCAGATCCAGGTGTGCAACCACACAGCGGAAATAAACAGGTCACCCGGCAGTTTCAAGCATTAATCACTTGCTTATATATTCAGTTATCAATTGTGCACCATTCTAATCTATCAAAGGAAGCTTCCTCTACCTGGAGATGTTTTATCAGCTTACTGTATCCATTTCAGAGAATAGGCAGCTTTGAGGAGGCTGGCTTATGATTCACGTCTTTGCTTGTTCAGATTGGTCTTTGTAGGTCCTGTTAGCCCACATTTGTCAAGCTGGTCACCTACCACCACCCGCATGTTGGGTGACATTTTGGATCCTGATTGAGAATGTCTGAAGATTGTCAAAGTGCAATAACTCATGTCCGGGTTTCCTATAATATGTTAATAACAGTGAAAAAAAACTGTCAGAATTTAATTGAGTCCTTGCAAATATACACAAACTCTTGCTCTGTAGTGGAAGATTAGCTCTCTTGACAGTGATTTTTGGAAGTCTGTGTGCTTCCCAAAGTTTAACTTAGGCACCAGAGTGAAACTTTAAGCATCTCTACTATTTGTATTTCTCAATAAAGACTGGCAACTTAACACAACATTGTAAATCAATTATATGCCAATATTTTTTTTTGTTTTTAAAGGGAGTGGAGTTCTGACACATGCTACAACATGGCTGAAACTTGAAGACATGCTAACTGAAATAAGCAGACACAAAAGGACAAATACCATGATTCCACTTATATGAGGTACCTAAAATAGGGAAATTCATAGAGACAAAAAGTAAATAGTGGTTGCCAGGGTCTTGGGGTGCAGGAGGAATGGGGACCTTTTGTTTAATCAATATAGAGTTTAAGGTTAAGAAGAGGAAGACGTTCTAGAGAAGGATGGAGGTGATGGTTACACAACAATGTGAACGTGCTTAATGTCACCAAATTACACACTTAAAAAAGAATAAAATGGTAGATGTGTTATGTATATTTTGCTACAATAAAAATAAATAAATATATTTTTAAGTGGATTGACCAAAAAAAAAAAAAAAAAGACTGGCAACTGATTACCCTATTTAACTAGGTACTTTAGGCAAGTAATTCAGATGTGCTCCTTGCAAGCAGGTAGCACTGCACTGGTGACCAGCATGCCTGCAAATTAGCCACTTACACTTTACAAATAGACAAACATACAGCAGCCGCAGCTCTCCAAATCATGATTGTATAAAACCTGTTTTTCCCTGCCTTCTCACCCAGCCTCTTTACAGTTTTAAATGATTAACATCAACTTGCTTATCCCCCCGCCATCTGTTTAATAACTCAGACTGTGCAGTGGCCATGGATAAAGTGATCTTCATCATGGAGATCAAAGAATTAATCAAGCGAAACAGTAAAGAATGATTTCAGGAATCTTTTGAGAGAGATAAATAACTCAAAGTGATGAATTATTGAATCTTTAGGGTATATTTATTTATCAGGCAGTCAAAATTTACCATTTTAAACTTCATTCCATTTTTCTTTCATATTAGCTGGTTGTCTTCAAGGTGACATATAACCACCCAAACTGAATATGCAATCAACTTGTGCCTTAATATGAGAAAACTTGATAAATCTATTCTATTATGTTTAAAAACAAACCCTCATAGTGTTAAATCTGAGAAAAAGCCCAAATGGTCTATAACAAATAGGGAAAATCTGGCTTCATCCTGACCCAAAGTATTCTAAATAGCTTTATGATTGAATTATATACCAATAGAGGAAGCATTTAGACCCTTTGACTTCAAGCTCCTACTGAAAGGAAGGGTTCTTCTTTTCAACATTCCTAAGAGATGTTCTTCCAACCACTTACTGACTATTGTGTTACTAAGACCTCTACTGAGCAGACCATTGTTGAATTGAGCTCATGCCTTGTTGACTATAACTCGACCTGTTGGAGGGTCCAAGCTCAGGCTCTACAATGACCAAGACTGTTCTCTAATGTCTCTTTCATAGGAAAAACTTTCAAATACTTTAATGCCCCAGCTAGGTATTCTACCTCATCATTTAATTATCTCTAGTATCTTCAACTATTACTCATGTTGTGTTGTCAAAGACCTTTGCTGTTTGCCAGCCCCCCTGGGATTTTCCTCCTCATTTTTTTTTTTTCTTAAATGTGGCTTCCCAAACTGGATACACTACTCCAGGTGTAAAATGACCAGCACAGAGCATAAAAAGAAAACAGTCAAGGAATTCACAGAATACCTCTCACTTGTATTTTTGTTGATACTCTACTGGAAGCAAAGATTAACCTGGAGAGTAAGGATAAATCCATGGCTCCAAAAAAACACAGTTGACAGCAGGCTTATAATGTGTGCCTGTGACATCAGTCTGGAACAGAGGGTTAAGTTTCCCAGAAACAGAAGGAAAGTAAACATAAATGGAGGCCTCTCTTTCTGGGTTTAATTGAGACATATTTTCTTTAACTCAACCATTAATATCCAAATTCCTTGCCACCATAGCCCATTTGTATATATAAACAGAATCTCTGTGAATGACTCCAGGCAAGCACTATATGCCTCAAGACGAAAACAAAAACGCTGCAAAGCATAGCAAGTTCACTCTCTTCTGAAAGCCTGGTTAGATACCATATTCATTAATGAGTCAACATGATAGAATCAGGACTTGTGAATGTGAGAATAACGAGCATATTTCAGGGAGTGGGGGGATGCGTTGATTATCCACCAGATTCAACTACTGTGGCTAGTGGAATTCCCAGTGTCACTTTTTGATGAAAGAAGGTATACTATTGAATAATGGGTTGATTTTTGCTTCAAGTGGTTGACCAGCTGTTAGATCTTCCCAGACGAATTTCTGAGATTGTATGGTCTTGTTAATCAGTTTTACTGAACTATCGCAGGAGAACACAATTAGGAAATTTTGAGAGTGATCATACCTCTTTAAAAAAATGTATCCTTCCTCTAAATTGATCTTCAGAACCACGCAGGGCTCCATCTTCTTTTTTTAATTTAATTTAATTTATTTTTTATACAGCAGGTTCTTATTAGTGATCTATTTTATACATATTAGTGTATATATGTCAATCCCAATCTCCCAATTCATCACACCACCAACTCACCCCCCTCCTCTGCCACTTTGCCCCCTTGGTGTCCATACATTTGTTCTCTACATCTGTGTCTCAGGGCTCCATCTTAAAGTAATACTTCGTTGGCAGTTTAACGCCCAAATCCCCAGATACGTGAAAATCGGCATTTCACTGAAACAAAATGAGATTGGAATAATTGACCAAATTCCTTTCTCCAAATTGCAAATTTTTTGTTTTTTTTAAAAAAAGTGTTTTGTTTACCTAATGAATCACTGAAACACTTTGCATATTTGTTTGGAGGTTGTGTAGCGCTGGCCAGATACTAAGTCATAAAACACTTCGGCTGCTTCCTCACTGAGCCCTTTCCAAGGAGATTGGCTCCATCACCAACCCTCTCCCCGAGACCCATTTTCAGAAGGACCTCATGAAAATGTGGCTAGAGCTTGGTTCACATGGAGGCTTCAGTATATCAACCTTGTACAAATGCCTTGCAAGTGACAAGTACATAGCATTTCTCACCAAAAACAATCTTTCCTGCCTGAGATCTGCCTGCACCCAGATCCTTGCTTTAAATGTCTCTTGGGGTGAAGACATTCTAACCTAACAAAGAAAAAATAAAAAATAAAAACAACTGGGTGAAGGATTTAGGAATCACATTCTTTACCTGCTAAGAGATAAGGAACAAGCTTACTATTTTTGGTTATATATGTGAAAATATATATCCAAATATATAATATATCCAAATTTATATCATCAATTTAAAGCTCGAACTTAACAAATATTATCCCTGTCTCCCTTCTTCAAATCTGAAAGCATATTTATGTGAAAGTCCCATTTGTAGCAAAATCCTTTGGACAAAGGTTGCCATTGCCCCAGTCACTATAAGACAAACGTTATGGCTCAGTGGATGCCCCATGTTGTGGGTGTAGGGCCACGTCTTCATATTAAAAAAAAAAATTTTTTTTTTCACGCACACACACACACACACGCATGCACACACACACACACCAGCCCTGCCTTTCACTCTAGTCTATGTAGACCCTTCAGCCTGCCAGGCAAGCGGAGGCCCTACCCACTCCCCAATCAGGCAACGACTCCCCCGTCTGACTAGGAGAGGCCAGGGGCCTTGCCCACTTATACTTGTCTGTCAGCTGGGTTGACAGCATGGGAGGGGGCCTCCCCCACCTTTCCCTGCCCATCAGCTCTGCTGACAGGTGCAGGCAGGCAAGGCACTCCCCCCTCCACCCCATTCATGCCCATCAGCACATCTGATGGACACGGGCGGGTAGGGGAAGTCTCCAGAGCCTCTCAACCATGGGGGCAGGCGCATCTCTACCCTGGGTGGGCACGGGCTGGAGCCGTCTCTCAGTCTCGTTGACGGGTGAGGGCAGCCCGAGTTCCAGCTGCTCTGGCGTCTGACAAGGAGTTACTGTCCACCCACACTGATTCACAGTCATGCCTCTGGCTGACCGTGGATCCTGCCTGGGTCATCTTGGATGGGCATTTAGACAGGCATGCAAAAGCACGAGGGGGCAGAGTCTGGAGAGAGCAGAGAGCTAGGGAGGGAGGAGGTGGCCTGCGTGGTGGGCAACTGGATGGGTCACAATAGAGCATCTAAGACGGGAAACGGGACCAACGTACTTCAGTTGGGTTGGTCACTGACCAAACACTTGGATTGTAAAAGGAAAATCCTCACTGGATTGAAGAACACAATGGTTTTCCTTATATATTTTTGATAACAAAGACATCTTAGCGATTCAGAGGACACACAGGGACGAAATGCATGGCGGGATCACCCCTGCTCATTCAAATAAGCGTTTATTGAACACATACTACGTGCCTGGCCCTGAACGATCCTTCACACTCCATCGCAGAGCCCGCACACGCCCTGAGACACTGGTGTCTTCTCGTGACGACCCTGGAAGGACCAGCCAGAAAGACTCATGATGGGCCACCAGGCTTCTCCTGCTGCCTGAGGTGTGAGTCTATCTGATGATCTCTTTTTACATGATAATAAGACCATATTGAAATTTAATAGAATCATTCATAATTTATGACATTAAACAAGAAACGGCTTTATTTTATTAGTCTTTAAAAGAAGTGTGGTTACTTATACTAGTCTGGGCTACAGGCACAGTTTGACTACAGTCGACTGATTCAAAGACTGGAAATATCCCTAAATACCAAGTTTCAAAAAAAAAGGAAAAAAACCAACAAAATGAAACCCCAAGTCAAACAAAAAAATCATGTTTTTATAGGCTAAAGAACCCGTTTCTTTTAGTAAGTTTCCTTTCAACATCTCACTTCAATTTTCCTACTTTAACCTCAGATTTCAATTAATTGGACAAGGAACTTTCAATGCAGGGGTTCAGTGTAGAAAATATTTTTAACACACACCGAGATGCCTCAGCCTTAACCCAGCAGGAAAATGATGCTCTCACAACCCCAGGAGAGTCTGTAACTAAGGCAGGATGAGAAAGAGCGGCAAAGGGGATGCGCTGGGTGGTGGCCTTCTGCAAAGTCGGTCCACACGAGCAAGTTCAGTGTGATTTCTACATGCATCAACTTTCCCTTCAAAATATCCAAGTGCTTTGAGTCTTTCCTTTGCTGAATTCCAGAGCGGCCTGGCCGGACGCATAGGTCTCCACTCAGAGGAGGGCAGCTCAGACTCCAGCCAAAGTCAACATCTTAGCCGGTCACTGTGACTGCCTGTCACCCTGCATATCTGTAGCCCGCAGTGCCCAACTCTGCTCCTGTGTTCTCCGCATTGACCCCGCCACGCACTGAGCATAACTCCAGGGGAGTCTCAGACACAAAGTCATCCCAGAGCGCATTTATTTTTTAGTTGAAAATAATAGAGCCCTTTCCAGGGAGCTGCTTGAACAGAATGTGCTTGCTAAGAAGCTTTTCTGAAGAAATGCACCTGGCATGGATTTTGATGGCCACTCAGCAGAAATAGGTGTAGTTTGCTGAGGCTACAGACATCTAGATCGAGAAGAGAATCCATGAGTGACAATGTGTAGTTTTCAGAATATTCAGCTCAAAAATATACCAGTTGGGTATAAAGAGGTTAAAAACTATGGACCCTAACTTTGCGCTATGAAAGCACCCTTGGTGTTTCCTCCACACACAGGAGTGAACAGAGAGCCAGAATGTTCAGCTCTTGAACGTAAGTGTTTTCTTCTTTTTCTTGTGTTACTGACTTAGATAAGACAGGGATGAATTACATGGGATAAGATCGGGCTTGTTGAGGGCTGGGAGCAGGTTGCCGGCTGCACGCAGCTCACCCCTTCCTCTGGGCAAGTGCTACCTTTGAACACACATGTTCTTCCTTGAAGGATAAATGGCACTTTAAGGGTTGAAATATAGAACCAGTTATCAATTATTTACATCTGTGGTCTAATGTATTTCATCAGATTCATTTAATCATATTGTAGCTCATTGAGCCAGACAAGAGTTTTGCAAAATCATTTGATTTTGCCCCTACCTCCGGGGAGAAAAAGCACATGTCTATGCTGATATTTGAGATGAGAAAAATGAGATTCAAAAAGAGAAAGTTTCTGCACAAAATTGCATAACTATACACGGGAACAGGGAGAAAAATCAGGTCTCTGCCTCCGGTGCATCTGACAGAGGAAGAGTGGATGGCAGATAGCAAGGGGTCATGCAGAGGCTGGGCAGGCTTGGTGGGGACCCCGCGGCTGGAGGAGAGGCTGAGGAGACACGCCTTATGTCTTTAAACAATTAATAGTTCCAAGTTAAACACAGAACACTATGGCTACTTCTAAAAAAAAAGAAATAGGAAAGAAAGACTTTTCAGGGTCTATTTCTAAAAGTTAACTCAATTTTTAAACTCCTATTGTTAGATTTCTTAGATTTCTATGTAGGTTGACGGTTGTAAGCTTCTCAGTATGCAGAATGAATTTTAGCCATCCCAGGCCAGGTATGCTGCCACCTAAAATTTTTACTTTTAAAATCTTCATAAATCATTGTGATTCCATCCGGTAAGACTGCTTTGGAAATGGGCAACATTTCTGAATTGAATCCAAACCATCATTTATCTTCAAATAACACAACCTATAAATGTCCTTCGACTTTTGTTGTGAGTCTAAGGTTTCCATCCATTCTCCTTGTGAACTGTTGGAATTTTCAATTTACATCAGAATGGCCTGAGATCCGTAGTGCTGGCTGTCTTGCTCACATCAAAGCTCTGTTTCAGTTCAATCCTGGCTGGGTTAAGTCTTTCATACTCTCTTTAATAGTCAATTTTTGCAAAAAAAGATAAAGGAGGCTTATACTCATATGGTTTAAATGTCTCTAAATGAAAATTGAAAGTAGATTCATAAGAACCTCTACCGATAACTCTTTCGTGGAGCCAGTTGGCAGAAGATAGTAATAGATTTGCTGCTGTGGAAGCTCCCAGTGAGGAATTACCAAAATTTAGATACCACTGTATGTAAGGATTCCTAAATTCAGACGTGTGCCCAACTCTGAATAACTGACATGATCCCAGTTCTTCCCATGAGGTGCATATAAAAATAAAAGGTAGGACCCAGGGTGCATTTGGGGTAACACACCATTCTGTGGAGTGTCAGTACATTCTTACATCAGAAAGTGTTCTGTTGTCAAAGAAGATTGAGAAAAGGTTGCTTAACAAAACTCCTTAGAGTGACTTACTACAGGAATTCTCGCCTCAGCACCTTGGCCCCTGCTGTGAATCTCCAGGAGGGAAATAATTGCATGTTGCATTTCCCAAACGTATTTAGCCACGGATTCTCTGTGTCCCAGAATGTCTCATGAGTTCTAGAGTTTGTGCCTTGATAAAAGGCTGTGTTTCATTTTATTCCAGGTTTAAAGGAAACTGGATCAATATATGAAGAGAGAAAGAAAAAAGTCTCACTGAACAACTACTAGTTCTATAAACCCAACAAGATGTCGATTATGAAATGTACCATTTGCACAGGGACTCTCATTTTTCTGGAGCCACCCAGTCCTCTGGAAGGACAGTGATTATTAAAAGTCACAGGTAGCACAAGCAGATTTACATGAATTTAAATGATATCCAAATACCAGTTTATGTCTGGCTATGTTTTGTCAAATTTCAATGCATATCTGTAACAAAATAAGGCATATGAGTTTTGAGGGAATACGATTTTAGCAAGAAAGGCATGAATTCCAATATAAACATTTAAAATATTAATAAAACATCTTGGACGTTGAGGAATTCCTACCACAGTAAAGTTTTCTTTGGAGCGAAGGCCCAGCTGGAATCCTGTCTCTCTGACTGCCACGTTGGCCTGCGGCATGCAGCAGAAGACAGGACCCAGGGGTGAGACTGGTAACCACCAGCTTCGTGTCTCCTGCTTTCTCACTCTGACTCCCGTGCATTCATTTCCCACAAACCTTCAACCGTGCAGTTTCAGGACAGAGGCCTCTGTCTTTCTGAAGCCTGCCTAGGCCTCCCCAAGCATCCGGGCTCTCACTAACTGAGACAATGTCTGCAAGCCGCTACCACCTTGCTGGAGACACAGGGTGTCACCCACACGTTTGGCCAGGGTGGGAGGTGGGGCACGTGGTAGCTTTGTTAAAGCTTCCAGGTCATGGTCAATATTCAACTCATACCCCCAGCCTTTCTACTCAGCTCCTGGCAGGACTATTTTTCTTTCTTCATGACCTCTGGGTGCCACTCATACCACTTCATGACCTCTGGGTGCCATGTCCCCAGACCTGGACCATCCAGCTTCCCCCAGGCTCTCCACAGCCACATGCAGGCGGTGCTAAGGGCTGCCAGGCTGCAGCCACGGAGAAGCCCTCTGACTTGGGGGACCTGCAAAGCAGACACACCATGGTGGTTCCACCTGGATCAAACTCAAGGGTGCACACACTTCGGGGGAAGCAGCGGGCCCTGAAGGGCGGGAGCCACCCTCCTTCCCCCTGGACCCCGGGTGGAAGTGTAGAGATTCTGGCGTGCTGTTCTGAAAGCAGGCCTCAAACATCACATTTAAACGGCAGAATTTTATCTGCCAGGTGCCCTGCGAGGTAGTGTGATCTTCCACGGCAGCACGGACGCCCACGTCATGACCCCGCGGCCGGCCCTGGGGAGGCTGGCCTTCCGGGCATCCCACCCTCAGCACCAGCTCCTCCCAGTTGCCTTTCTTGGGACTCCCAGTAACACAAAAGCTTCAGCAAAGTGTGGTTCTGATTCAGCCTCTTTCTTAGATGGAAGGGGCTTTGACTTCATCAGGGGTTGGGAGAGCTCCCAGGTTATGAGCTACCCTGACCCACCTCATCATCACTAGAGATTCTCACACTAAGTGAAGTAAGTCCAATAAAGACAAATATCATACGATCTCACTTCTACATGAGTCTAAAAAGATGATACAAATGGTCTTATTTACAAAACAGAAACAGACCCACGGACTTAGAAAACAAACTTATGATCACCAAAGGGGAAAGGGGTTGGGGGGAAAGATAAATTAGGAGGTCGGGATTAACATAGACACACTACTGTACTCTATATAAAATAGATCACCAACAAGGACGTACTGCAGAGCACAGGGAACTATACCTGTGTATAGTATTTTGTAATAATCTATAAGGGAAGAGAATCTGAAAACAAATAGATTCATATAATACCTGTATAACTAAATCACTGTGCTGTACACCTGAAACTAACACATTGTAAATCAACTATACTTCAATTAAAAAAAAAAGTCACTGCTGTTTGCTCACAGAGACCGAAGGATTGAAAGGAATTATAGCCAACTTTGGAAAGCGGGCTGACAGACAAGGTCCTCCAACGCAGCCTACTCAGGTCTGACGGTGTGTTAAAGCCAGGGCATTTCTTCGTACTTATGAGCTAATGTCCCTGGAAAGTTTACCTCTGTGACCTGAGCTGAGGTAAAGCACCGCAGAGTTTCAGGATTTGAGTTTAGGACACTTTGCCCCAGTCACACCTGGGCTCTGGTCGCCACATCCCCTGTTACGATGATGCTCAGAGGAGGGAACAGTGAAGGAAATCCAGCTCTGTGCTGGAGGCCCCAAAAGCTCATCCCATTCTGGAAAATCCTTATGGATTTCCGACATTCAGGAAAGCTCCCAAGCACAGGAACAAGAGAGGAGAGAATTTCCCAGCTTCCCTTGCTCCGGATAGGGAATCCTGAGATGATTCTTCTCTTCCTCTCAGGACCTGCCACCTTCACACCCCTGCAAACAAAAGCACCGCCAGTGACACCCGGCATCCCCCTAAAATAAAAATGGGACTGTAGCCACCACTCTTGGACTTACTTTATTTACTGAGCTCTGAGTTTCGGCAACATTATTCTTTAGTCCTTGAGGAAGTAATTCACTCTCGCCCTTAAAACGCTGTTAAGTAGTCGATAATCCATTATTACAGTAAGCCGTTCACTCTCACAGTAATTATCTAATAACCCCTTATAAAAGACCGTGGCTTCCTAATCTGTTTATAATTATCATTTCAATGATCCCACACATTAATGTCTGACCTTCAACAACTCTGACCTGATCTTAATTAACTCTAATATCAAATCATCGCTACACAAGAAACTAGCCATGACCAAATGAATGAACCCCAGGTACAGTTAATTTCTGGAGCAATTATCTTTTCATGTAGGGAGATTTAAATGATTATCTGCACAATTTCACACAGTTTTATGTAATTCTGCGACATTATAAATTCTGTTTTAAATCATATTTCAAAGGCAGGGCTCCAGAGTCTGGTTTGTCTAGCATTCTCAAGCTACAACATCACACACTATCCCTGTGTAATACAAGATGCTTTTTGTGTGATTGTTTTCAATTATCAACAAACAACAAAAATGTAGTTTGCAAAGTAACACGTTACAGTTAAACGAATAACTATACAGATGGGTAATCTAGGAGCAAATACCATCCAGGTAAAATTGTTAAAGGAAATATCCCATTATGCAGGAATACTGAAAGTAATTGATAATTTAACAGATGCTGTAAAATACTAGAAAATTTAAAGTATATGTCAATACACATAATGTGTTTATGAAGTGCTATAGATTAGAAAACATTTATCAGCAAAACCTGGAGGACATGCAGCTAAGGGAAGTATTTGCAGCTAGAGTTGAACTTTATTTCAAACCCTGAGATACACATGGGTATTTCTGTGTTAGTAAACACCTAACTTCCCCTGTGACGTTATCTGTATAGCTTCCTGATGTAGAATTCATTTTCACAGATGTCCAATTGACTCTTAGGGGTAAATAGACACATGCGCAATATTGAGGAAATGTTCTGGGTGTAAACAAGGCCTTGTAAAGAAATGCAGTTAGACAATGTTTGCTCAGCATTGTCTCTGGTGTCAAGAATTAGGGCTAAATTGATCAAAGGGTGGATTTCAACCAGAATTGTCACCATTTCCTGCTCTGGACACAATTTATCAGGCACATTAAGCCTTCCTGGTCGAAGTTCTTACAACACCTAACACTTCATCCCAGATACCAAGACGTTTGTCCCAGCCATCCATCACAGCAAGCAGCCTGATTCGGGAGATTGATTTGCAAGTAATTTGGGTGGAGGAAGGTGGGTGCCTCCTTAGCTGTGTCCCGGTGAGCTGCCGTGACAGATTACCCCACATCGTCAGGAGGGACATTCACTTACTGACCACATGTTTCTGCTCCTCCTCAGAGATATTATTTGCAGAAATGGAAAGAGATGGACCTACATTTTATATCAAAGCGCCTAACAGAGGCAGGGTAAGGAGACAGTTTCTTTATAAATAACAATTTACTTGAGTGGTCTAAGTTGATAAATATTTAAAATAGCCGTGTCCTGTAGGTCTGTTGAAATTAAAATATCCATCCAAAGACAAAAGGTGACTGCATTAGCAATACATTTCCAGCTGCTAACACAAGCTTCATCGGAGCTGCACGGGGATAATGGAAGGAAATCACGGGCACCTCTGATTCATCGTGGCTGGTCCACACCATCACCCTGGAGACCAGGGCTGATGGCCCCCAGTCCAGGACTCTTCTGAGACCCAAATGGGTTCAAGCCCAGTGTTGGCCTTGGACACTGACCCTACCAAAACCTCCTCCCAAGTTCTACTCTGAGACATGTGTCATCGTGGCAATGGCATCTATTGCCTTTAAAATTAAGATATTTTAAATGCACTGAGATAGCAGGCATTGCAAGGGATGAAATCACTAAAGAATTTCAAATCTTTAAATGGTTCTTCCTCTGCTCTATGCCGCCAGTGTAAGGAACTGTATCATTTATGCAAAGATCATCACATTCTCCACGCCCTTCTCATCCTTTGGAAACTGCTTGAGGTCTTTGGTGTCTGAGCCTCCTTTTTGCTACTGAGTTAAAAGTTTAAGGGCCTTTACACCAGTCACTTCTCTCCTTCAAAGAAAACCCTTGGGCCTACACTCTCTCTTTTTTAATCATTGAAGTTCCTAGAGGTAACTACACAGTTATACGTAGGATTTGACATTTGGTTTTAATTTCTTACTTTAACTATTTGATTTAATAAAAGCTTCTGTGATGGTGAAGACAGTCACTTCCTACCATGAAGACCCCGGTCCCACTCACTGACTTTCTGTAAGGCCCAGAGGCAACCAAGTGAAGGCACCTCAACCCTGAGGGGGGCCCCTGCTGCCATGTCCACATCTATGTTTAGGGACAACATGGCAGCAGGACTTGCTCTGGGTGTGGCCCTGACCCTCCTGTCCTGGCTGGTCCGAGACAAATCTGCCGCCACCGCAGCAGCAATGTCACATGTCCTGGAGGCTGCTTCCTTAGAAAAACGTTTGACCTGAGGAAGTGGGTGATGCACAGGAAGCGCTTTGCTTCATGTCTGGTACAGAGTAAGATGAGAGAATCAGTGAGCTGCATGGAGGGCCAGTGCACACCTGGGGCAGGCAGTTCCTGCCCACGGGTGTGAACAAACACAGCATCTCTGGGCCCTGGAACTAGCATCTAGTCTGGCTAAGCACAGACCACCTGAGAAGAAGACCCTTCCTCCCTCCCCAAGGTCACAGCCGGAGCTCCTTGCATTGGCCACATTGCCCCGGGCAGTGGTCAGAGGCCCTGGCAGTGTGAGGGCCCACCGTGTGCAACCAGGACCCCCTCCCGGGGGACTCCCTTCTGGTCCATACTAACCTCTGATGTGGCTTTTGCTTTCATTTTTTTGTTCATATTTTTATTTTGGCATCACTGAATTTGCATCTGTAAGCCCTGCTCAGCAACCCTCAGTGAAAAATGTCTCTATTTAGTAAAACGAACAGCAATAAAATCTCCAACTATGATTTTAGTTTTCTTTCTTTAGTTTTAGATTGTCTTTTTCTTTCTTTAGGTTTGCTGTTCCTGAAATTCTGGGCTATGTTATTAGGTATATACTAATAAAACTAGCAGATTAAAATATCAGTAAGTGTTTAGATTATTCAAATGATTAGATTATTTACAAAATTGGTAGAATAAACATACTAAACTCAAGAACAACAGGATACACATGATTTTCTAATACACACAAAATGTTTACCATTTTATAGAACTGAGATAATTAAAAGTACATATTCTGACCATGGCAGAATTAAGCTATAGATTAACTTAAAAGATAAATAGAAAATCTTCAAATGTTTCAAAATTAAACATTTCTAAATATCCCATGAGTCAAAAAAATTAAAATAGAAACTAGAAAAATTTTAACTAAAGATTAATAAATAAACATAAACTTGAAGAATACAGCTAAAGCAGTGATTAGAAATTCAGAGCTTTAAGTGCACAAAGTAAAGAAAGGTAACTAAAAATTAATGACTTACGCATCTAGATCAAGAAGCTGGTATTGCTGGATTGTAAGTTAAGTTTGCCTTAACTTTTGAAGAAACTGCCAAACTTTTAAAAATTAATTGTACATTTAGCATTTCCATCAGAGATGTGTGTGAAGTTTCCAGTTTCTCCACATCTTACAGTATTCAATATTTTCAGTCTCTTTGACTAAATACATTTTAGTGGGAGAGTAGTGGGTTTTTTTTTAAGTTGTGGTTTCAATTTGGACTTTTCTAATGACTGATAATGGTGAATATCTTCTCATGTTCTTATTACTTATTTGTTCATCTTTTTGGGTAAAATTTCTTTTCACAACCTTTGGCCTTTTTTTTCATTGAGATATTTTCTTATCATTGAGTTGCAAGAGTTTTTAAATATATTCTGAATAAAAGTTCTTTATTGGATATTATGTTTATAGTATTTCCTGTCTGTGGCTTGTCTTTCAACTATTAATGGCATCATTTGAAATCAACAAGCTTTTTTAATCTTTACAAAATCTAACTTGTCTATTTTCTTTCTTTTATTTATTATGCTTTTGCAGCCATAATAAAATCTTTTTCCCTAATCCACGGTCACAAGGATTACTTCCTATGTTGTCTTCCAGAAGTTTTATAATTTGAATTCTTACATACAGGCTTCAGATCCATTTTGAGCTCATTTTTATGTATGATGTGAAGTAAGATTCTAAGTCCTAAGTTTTGTTTTGTTTTTCTTTGTTTTAGGTTTCTTATTTATTTCTTTTTGATATTGATTTCCAATTGTTCCAGTACTATTTATTGAAAAGTCTATACTTTACTCATTGAATTGCCTTGGTTTGTCTGTTGAAAGTCAATTGACCATATGGAAAGTTTATTTCTGGCTTCTCAATTCTATTCCATTGGTCACTACAACCTCTCCTATGTTCGAGGCCACATTGTCTTGATTACTACAACTTTCTAGACAGTTTTGAAATCAGATAATCTAGTCTGCCAGTTTTTTTTTTTTAATGTTAAGAAATTTGGCCAGTCCTTGAGTTTCTACATAAAATTTGTAATGAGATTATCAATTTTTACATAAAAAAGTCATACTGGCATTTTGATAGGGATTGTGTTGAATCTGTAGACTGATCTGAAGAGAACTGACAATTTACGATTGGGTATTCCCTTAGGTAAACATGCAATGTCTCTCCACTTATTTATATCCTCTGATCTCTCTCACAACATTTTGTAGTTTTCAGTGTATCAGCTTTTATTTCTTTTGTTATAGTATTTCCACACACTTTACTCCTTTTCATGCTACTGTAATAGGAATTATTTCCTAAATTTAATTTTCAGTTTTTATGTTGCTAACACACAGATATGAAATTGATCTTGAAAATATTGAACTTGTATCTTGAGATATTTTAAAACGTATTAGTTTGGTTGTGTGTATGTACTCCTTAGGATCTTCTATAAAATGGGTCATGTCATCTGTGAATACAAAGAACTTTATTTCTTCCTTTTCTGTATGTTTTAATTTCTTTTTAATCTGTATGTTTTTAATTTCTTTTTAAAAATAATAATAAATCTCCAGTTCAGTATTGAGTAGAAGTGGTAAAGTGGATATCCTTGCCTTTTTCATGACCTTAAAGGGAAAACATTCAGTCTTTCACCATTAAATATGATGTTAGCTGTTGAATTTTTATAGATTCCTTTATCAGATAGAAGAATTCCTCTATATTCCTACTGTGCTGAGTGCTTTAAAAAAATCATGAATTGATGTTGGATTTTGTCAATTATTTTTTCTTTTCATGTGACTTTTGTTCATTAACTTATTAATATAGTAAATTACATTAATTGTTTTTGGACATTAAACCAATCCAGCAATCCTGGCATAAATCCCTGGTTTTATTTTATAAGTTGTTGGATTTTATTTACTAACACTTCTTTAGGTAGTCTTAGTCTATGCTTATGACAGATACTGATCTGTAATATTTTTTATTTTCCTGTCTTATCTGGCTTTGGTATCACTGTGACACTGGCCTCATGGAATGAATTGGCAAGTGTTATTTCCTCTTGTATTTTCTGGAATAATTTGTGTAACATTATTATTATTTTTTTTATATGTTGATAGAATTCATTTATGAATCCATCTGCCCTTGGGGGTTTTCTTAGTGAAGAGGTTTTTGATTATTGATTCAATTTCTTCACCAGTTGTAGTCTACTCAGATTTTCTATTTCTTCTTTAGTCAGTTTTGGTGTTTGTGTATTTCTTGGAATTTGTCCATTTTACCTACATTCTCTAATATACTGACATAAAGTTGCGGTAATATTCCTTTATAATCCTTTTAATTTCTGTAGAGTCACTAGGGATAACCCTCTTTATCTCTGATTTGGGTAATTTTTCTTCTCTTTTTATTTCATAGTTATTCTAGCTAAACTTTTTTGAACTTTGTCAGTCTTTATATAGAACTATCTTTTAGATTCGTTGATTTTTCTCTATTTTTCTGTTTTTTTTATTCTGTTGATTTTCACTCTGATATTTTATTATTTTCTTCTACTTGGTTTAGGTTTAGTTTTCTCTATTTGGTATAGCTTCATAAAGCAGAATTCTAGGTTACTAATTTTAGACACTTCCTCTTTTTTATTACAGATATTTAGATCTCTAAATTTTCTCTAAATACTTCTTTACAGCATCTCATCAGTTTTGATGTTGTGTTTGTTTTTATTCATTTCAAAATATTTACCAATTTTGTTTTTTTCTATTTCTTCTTTAACCCACAAGTTATTTCAAAGTGTGATGCTTAATTTCCACATATTTGGCAGTTTCTCAAATTTCTCTCCTTCTCTGAAATCTAATTTAATTCTATTATGGTCAGGAAACACACTTTGTATGATTACAATCTTTAAAATATATTGAGGTTTGTTTTACAGCCCAGCATATGATCTATCATGGAGAACGTTTCATGTGAGCTTTAGAAGAATGTGCATCTTCAATGGAGCATTCTAGAAATGTTAGTGAGGTCAAGTTGGTAGTCAGGTTTTTTAAGTCTTCTAGCTGCCTTTTTTTATTTTCCTTTGGTTTAAGTCACCTATCACTTATTGAAAGTGTGGTTCTGAAAACTCCAACTACTATTGTTGAATTATTTCTCCTTCTGTTCTATCACAAAGTTTTTTGCTTTGTGTATTTGGGGTTCTCTTGTTTGGCATATGTTTATATTTGTTATAGCTTCTTAATTAATTGGCCCTTTGTTCATTATGAAATGTTCCTCTTTGCAGTAATATATATATATTCTTAAACTTTATTTTGTTTGATATCACTATAGTTACTCCAGATGTCTTACTGTTACTGTTGCGTGGTATATCTTTTCCATCATTTTACTTGTAACCTATTTGTGGCTTTGAATCTAAAGAATATCTCTTGTAGACACCATATGTTTGGATCTTGTCTTTTATCTTTTGGTAATCTGGATTTAATCTATTCACAGTTAATGTTGGATTTATGTCTGCCATTTTTCTAATTCATTTTTGTATGTCTCATTTTCTGCTTTTCTGTTTCTTCTTACTTTTTTGTAAAAAATAAATATTTTTAGTGTAATATTTTAATTCTGTTAATTTTTAAACTATTTTAAATATTTATTATGTGTGTTTGTTCTAGAGATTACCATATGTATCTAATTGCATCTACTTCAGACTAATACTAACTTAATTGTGGTCAAGTTTAGAAACTTTGCCCTAATATAGCTACATTTCTTTTCCTCTTCTTTGTACTATTACTGTGTACACACATATAATATAATATGGTCATATACTATATATGTTTAACACTATATACATATAATCATATACTTATGAATTTATATAATAAAATCAATAAAGCAGTGCTATAATTGTTGCTTTATACAATCTATGCCTTTTATTTTTTTTTTTTTTTTTTTTTTTGTTTTTTTTTATTTTTTTTTTTTTTTTTTTATTTTTTGCTTTATCACAAATTTAATCAGTTATATGTATACATATGTTCCCATATCCCCTCCCTTTTGCGTCTCCCTCCCACCCTCCCTATCCCACCCCTCCAGGCGGTCACAAAGCACCGAGCTGATCTCCCTGTGCTATGCGGCTGCTTCCCACTAGCTATCTACCTTACGTTTGGTAGTGTATATATGTCCATGCCGCTCTTTCACTTTGTCACAGCTTACCCTTCCCCCTCCCCATATCCTCAAGTCCATTCTCTAGTAGGTCTGTGTCTTTATTCCTGTCTTACCCCTATGTTCTTCATGACCTTTTTTTTTCTTAAATTCCATATATATGTGTCAGCATACAGTATTTGTCTTTCTCTTTCTGACTTACTTCACTCTGTATGACAGACTCTAGGTCCATCCACCTCATTACAAATAGTTCAATTTCATTTCTTTTTATGGCTGAGTAATATTCCATTGTATGTATGTGCCACATCTTCTTTACCCATTCATCCAATGATGGACACTTAGGTTGTTTCCATCTCCGGGCTATTGTAAATAGGGCTGCTATGAACATTTTGGTACATGTCTCTTTTTGAATTATGGTTTTCTCAGGGTATATGCCCAGTAGTGGGATTGCAGGGTCATATGGTAGTTCTATTTGTAGTTTTTTAAGGAACCTCCATACCGTTCTCCATAGTGGCTGTACCAATTCACATTCCCACCAGCAGTGCAAGAGTGTTCCCTTTTTTCCACACCCTCTCCAGCATTTATTGTTGCTAGATTTCTTGATGATGGCCATTCTGACTGGTGTGAGATGATATCTCATTGTAGTTTTGATTTGCATTTCTCTAATTAGTAAAGATGTTGAGCATCCTTTCATGTGTTTGTTGGCAGTCTGTATATCTTCTGTGGAGAAATGTCTATTTAGGTCTTCTGCCCATTTTTGGATTGGGTTGTTTGTTTTTTTGTTATTGAGCTGCATGAGCTGCTTATAAATTTTGGAGATTAATCCTTTGTCAGTTGCTTCATTTGCAAATATTTTCTCCCATTCTGAGGGTTGTCTTTTGGTCTTGTTTATGGTTTCCTTTGCTGTGCAAAAGCTTTTAAGTTTCATTAGGTCCCATGTGTTTATTTTTGTCTTTATTTCCATTTCTCTAGGAGGTGGGTCAAAAAGGATCTTGCTGTGATTTATGTCATAGAGTGTTCTGCCTATGTTGTCCTCTAAGAGTTTGATAGTGTCTGGCCTTACATTTAGGTCTTTAATCCATTTTGAGCTTATTTTTGTGTATGGTGTTAGGGAGTGATCGAATCTCATACTTTTACATGTCCCTGTCCAGTTTTCCCAACACCACTTATTGAAGAGACTGTCCTTTCTCCACTGTACATTCCTGCCTCCTTTATCAAAGATAAGGTGACCATATGTCCGTGGGTTTATCTCTGGGCTTTCTATCCTGTTCCATTGATCTATCTTTCTGTTTCTGTGCCAGTACCATACTGTCTTGATTACTGCAGCTTTGTAGTATAGTCTGAAGTCAGGGAGCCTGATTCCTCCAGCTCCATTTTTCGTTCTCAAGATTGCTTTGGCTATTCGGGGTCTTTTGTGTTTCCATACAAATTGTGAAATTTTTTGTTCTAGTTCTGTGAAAAATGCCAGTGGTATTTTGATAGGGATTGCATTGAATCTGTAGATTGCTTTGGGTAGTAGAGTCATTTTCACAATGTTGATTCTTCCAATCCAAGAACATGGTACATCTCTCCATCTATTTGTATCATCTTTAATTTCTTTCATCAGTGTCTTATAATTTTCTGCATACAGGTCTTTTGTCTCCTTAGGTAGGTTTATTCCTAGATATTTTATTCTTTTTGTTGCAATGGTAAATGGGAGTGTTTCCTTGATTTCACTTTCAGATTTTTCATCATTAGTATATAGGAATGCCAGAGATTTCTGTGCATTAATTTTGTATCCTGCAACTTTACCAAATTCATTGATTAGCTCTAGTAGTTTTCTGGTAGCATCTTTAGGATTCTCTATGTATAGTATCATGTCATCTGCAAACAGTGACAGCTTTACTTCTTCTTTTCCAATTTGGATTCCTTTTATTTGCTTTTCTTCTCTGATTGCTGTGGCTAAAACTTCCAAAACTATGTTGAATAAGAGTGGTGAGAGTGGGCAACCTTGTCTTGTTCCTGATCTTAGTGGAAATGGTTTCAGTTTTTCACCATTGAGGACGATGCTGGCTGTGGGTTTGTCATATATGGCCTTTATTATGTTGAGGAAAGTTCCCTCTATGCCTACTTTCTGCAGGGTTTTTATCATGAATGGGTGTTGAATTTTGTCGAAAGCTTTCTCTGTATCTATTGAGATGATCATATGGTTTTTCTCCTTCAATTTGTTAATATGGTGTATCACGTTGATTGATTTGCGTATATTGAAGAATCCTTGCATTCCTGGGGTAAACCCCACTTGATCATGGTGTATGATCCTTTTAATGTGCTGTTGGATTCTGTTTGCTAGTATTTTGTTGAGGATTTTTGCATCTATGTTCATCAGTGATATTGGCCTGTAGTTTTCTTTCTTTGTGACATCCTTGTCTGGTTTTGGTATCAAGGTGATGGTGGCCTCGTAGAATGAGTTTGGGAGTGTTCCTCCCTCTGCTATATTTTGGAAGAGTTTGAGAAGGATAGGCGTTAGCTCTTCTCTAAATGCTTGATAGAATTCGCCTGTGAAGCCATCTGGTCCTGGGCTTTTGTTTGTTGGAAGATTTTTTATCACAGTTTCAATTTCAGTGCTTGTGATTGGTCTGTTCATATGTTCTATTTCTTCCTGATTCAGTCTTGGCAGGTTGTGCATTTCTAAGAATTTGTCCATTTCTTCCAGGTTGTCCATTTTATTGGCATAGAGTTGCTTATAGTAATCTCTCACGATCTTTTGTATTTCTGCAGTGTCAGTTGTTACTTCTCCTTTTTCATTTCTAATTCTATTGATTTGAGTCTTCTCCCTTTTTTTCTTGATGAGTCTGGCTAATGGTTTATCAATTTTGTTTATCTTCTCAAAGAACCAGCTTTTAGTTTTATTGATCTTTGCTATTGTTTCCTTCATTTCTTTTTCATTTATTTCTGATCTGATTTTTATGATTTCTTTCCTTCTGCTAACTTTGGGATGTTTTTGTTCTTCTTTCTCTAATTGCTTTAGGTGCAAGGTTAGGTTGTTTAGTCGAGATATTTCCTGTTTCTTAAGGTGGGATTGTATTGCTATAAACTTCCCTCTTAGAACTGCTTTTGCTGCATCCCATAGGTTTTGGGTCGTCGTGTCTCCATTGTCATTTGTTTCTAGGTATTTTTTTATTTCCTCTTTGATTTCTTCAGTGATCACTTCGTTATTAAGTAATGTATTGTTTAGCCTCCATGTGTTTGTATTTTTTATAGCTCTTTTCCTGTAATTGATATCTAGTCTCATAGCATTGTGGTCAGAAAAGATACTTGATACAATTTCAATTTTCTTAAATTTACCAAGGCTTGATTTGTGACCCAAGATATGATCTATCCTGGAGAATGTTCCATGAGCACTTGAGAAAAATGTGTATTCTGTTGTTTTTGGATGGAATGTCCTATAAATATCAATTAAGTCCATCTTGTTTAATGTATCATTTAAAGCTTGTGTTTCCTTATTTATTTTCATTTTGGATGATCTGTCCATTGGTGAAAGTGGGGTGTTAAAGTCCCCTACTATGATTGTGTTACTGTCGATTTCTCCTTTTATGGCTGTTAGTGTTTGCCTTATGTATTGAGGTGCTCCTATGTTGGGTGCATAAATATTTACAATTGTTATATCTTCTTCTTGGATCGATCCCTTGATCATTATGTAGTGTCCTTCTTTGTCTCTTCTAGTAGTCTTTATTTTAAAGTCTATTTTGTCTGATATGAGAATTGCTACTCCAGCTTTCTTTTGGTTTCCATTTGCATGGAATATCTTTTTCCATCCCCTTACTTTCAGTCTGTATGTGTCTCTAGGTCTGAAGTGGGTCTCTTGTAGACAGCATATATATGGGTCTTGTTTTTGTATCCATTCAGCCAATCTGTGTCTTTTGGTGGGAGCGTTTAGTCCATTTACATTTAAGGTAATTATCGATATGTATGTTCCTATTCCCATTTTCTTAATTGTTTTGGGTTCGTTATTGTAGGTCTTTTCCTTCTGTTGTGTTTCTTGCCTAGAGAAGTTCCTTTAGCATTTGTTGTAAAGCTGGTTTGGTGGTGCTGAACTCTCTCAGCTTTTGCTTGTCTGTAAAGGTTTTAATTTCTCCATCAAATCTGAATGAGATCCTTGCTGGGTAGAGTAATCTTGGTTGCAGGTTTCTCTCCTTCATCACTTTAATTATGTCCTGCCACTCCCTTCTGGCTTGTAGAGTTTCTGCTGAGAGATCAGCTGTTATCCTGATGGGGATTCCCTTGTGTGTTATTTGTTGTTTTTGCCTTGCTGCTTTTAATATGATTTCTTTGTGTTTAATTTTTGACAGTTTGATTAATATGTGTCTTGGCGTATTTCTCCTTGGATTTATTCTGTATGGGACTCTCTGTGCTTCTTGGACTTGATTAACTATTTCCTTTCCCATATTAGGGAAGTTTTCAACTATAATCTCTTCAAATATTTTCTCAGTCCCTTTCTTTTTCTCTTCTTCTTCTGGAACCCCTATAATTCGAATGTTGGTGCGTTTAATGTTGTCCCAGAGGTCTCTGATATTGTCCTCTGTTCTTTTCATTCTTTTCTCTTTATTTTGCTCTGCATTAGTTATTTCCACTATTTTATCTTCCACCTCACTTATCCGTTCTTCTGCCTCAGTTATTCTGCTATTGATCCCATCTAGAGTATTTTTCATTTCATTTATTGTGTTTTTAATCGATGCTTGATTCATCTTTAGTTCTACTAGGTCCTTGTTAACTGTTTCTTGCATTTTGTCTATTCTATTTCCAAGATTTTGGATCATCTTTACTATCATTATTCTGAATTCTTTTTCAGATAGACTGCCTATTACCTCTTCATTTGTTAGGTCTGGTGGGTTTTTATCTTGCTCCTTCTCCTGCTGTGTGTTTTTCTGTCTTCTCATTTTGCTTATGTTACTGTGTTTGGGGTCTCCTTTTTGCCGGCTGCAGGTTCGTAGTTCCTGTTGTTTTTGGTGTCTGTCCCCAGTGGCTAAGGTTGGTTTAGTGGGTTGTGTAGGTTTCCTGGTCGAGGGGACTAGTGCCTGTGTTCTGGTGGATGAGGCTGGATCTTGTCTTTCTGGTGGGCAGGTCCACGTCTGGTGGTGTGTTTTGGGGTGTCTGCAGACTTTTTATGATTTTAGGCCACCTCTCTGCTAATGGGTGGCGTTGTGTTCCTGTCTTGCTAGTTGTTTGGCATAGGGTGTCCAGCACTGTAGCTTGCTGGTCGTTGAGTGAAGCTGGGTGCTGGTGTTGAGATGGAGATCTCTGGAAGATTTTCGCCGTTTGATATTATGTGGAGCTGGGAGGTCTCTTGTGGACCAGTGTCCTGAAGTTGGCTCTCCCACCTCAGAGGCACAGTACTGACTCCTGGCTCCTCAATTTGGGATGATTTGTTGTCTATTCATGTATTCCACAGATGCAGGGTACATCAAGTTGATTGTGGAGCTTTAATCCGCTGCTTCTGAGGCTGCTGGGAGAGGTTTCCCTTTCTCTTCTTTGTTCTCACAGCTCCCGGGTCTCAGCTTTGGATTTGGCCCCGCCTCTGCGTGTAGGTCGCCGGAGGGCGTCTGTTCTTCGCTCAGACAGGAAAGGGTTAAAGGAGCAGCCTCTTCGGGAACTCTGGCTCACTCAGGCCGGGCGGGAGGGAGGGGCACGGAGTGCGGGGCGAGCCTGCAGCGGCAGAGGTCGGCGTGACGTTGCACCAGCCCGAGGCGCGCCGTGCGTTCTCCCAGGGAAGCCGCCCCTGGATCCCGGGACCCCGGCAGTGGCGGGCTGCTCAGGCTCCCGGAAGGGCGGTGTGGACAGTGACCTGCGCTCGCACACGGGCTTCTTGGCGGCGGCAGCAGCAGCCCCAGCGTCCCACGCCCGTCACTGGGCTCCGCGCTTTCAGTCGCGACTCGCGCCCGTCTGTGGAGCCCCTTTAAGCAGCGCTCTTAATCCCCTCTCCTCGCGCAGCAGGAAACCAAGAGGGAAGAAAAAGTCTCTTGCCTCTTCGGCAGCTCCAGAGTTCTCCCGGACTCCCTCCCGGCCAGCTGTGGCACACTAGCCCCCTTCAGGCTGAGTTCTCGCCGCCAGCCCCAGTCCTCTCCCTGCGCTCTGACCGAAGCCCGAGCCTCAGCTTCCAGCGCCGCCCGCCCCGGCGGGCGAGCAGACAAGCCTCTCGGGCTGGTGAGTGCCGCTCGGCACCGATCCTCTGTGCGGGAATCTCTCCGCTTTGCCCTACCCAGGTATGTGGGGAGTTTCTTGCCTTTTGGGAGGTCTGGGGTCTTCTGCCAGCGTTCAGTAGGTGTTCTGTAGGAGTTGTTCCACGTGTAGCTGTATTTCTGGTGTATCCGTGAGGAGGAAGGTGATCTCCGCGTCTTACTCTTCCGCCATCTTACCCGGAAGTCCTCTCAATCTATGCCTTTTAAAGAAGAACTTACTTTAGTATTTTTTTGTAATGAAAGTCTAATGGCAACAAGATCTCCTGGTCTTTATCTGGAAAGATTTGCCTTTATTTTTGTGGAATAGTTTTACTTAATAATTAATTCTTCTTTGATAGTTTTTTTTTTCCCTTTTCTTTCAGCACTTTGCACATGTAATTCCATTTCTGGTCTCCTTTGTCTCTGATGAGAAATCAGCCATTAATCATATTATTGTTCCCCTGTATGTGATGTTGCCCTGTATGTGATGTTGTTTTCCAGATTTTCCCTTTGTGCACATCACTTGTATGACTGGGAGTGAAATTACTGGATTTTAAACTCAACTTTGATGTTCCAGGTTTCCAAAGAGGTTGCACAAAATTAACCTCTCATCCTGGTACCACTTTTTATTTAATGAGTCTCTCATCAACATTGGGTGGTCAGCAGTGAGGGATAGTCAATATTAGGTGCCAGAACTCCAATTTTCACAGAGCCCAGGATTCCCATGTGGCCGTGAGATGATGAACTCATAGTTCATACCTTCGTGGCTTAGATAATCAAAGAAGTTTTATTGCAATTCTGTTACTTTCTGAGCCCTGAGCTAGGTCCTGAGGTGATGTGAGAAGCAAACTCCCTTCCCTACTGACAGAAACCTGTTTAACTTCACACCAACTGCCACCCATCCCTGGGCTATTTGGCACCCTTGTCCTCACCGTTCCTCTGGTCCCCAGTCAGCATGTTGGGGTGGCTTTCCATTATTCTTATGGCTTGGTGTGAAAAGAAAGAGTCTCCAGGTAGAATTCCTTGAAGAAAAGGAGGCATGTTCCTGATCTCATGAGGCCAGAAGAACCAGGCAGTTGTAAGTCCTGGATAAAAGTCTGGGAGGCTGGAGGATTCATATATATATATATATATATATATATATATATATATATTTAAGTTTCTTGAATTTAGTTTCCTGAGTATATTATAACTAAGCTGTTATTCTTTGAGATACAACAGATTCCCATTTGGGAAGTGGGGAAGGAACTACCATAAAATTTAGATTTTAGGAAAAATCCTTTGAAAATGTCTCAGTTGGGCATTATTCTTTGGCCCAATTTTCACCGAAAACTTTATTTGTAAATTCCATTTACGCATATAGTTGTCTTTGCTTTCACATGAAAGTGACCTTCAAATTGGGCTGCATTCACGTACCAGGCGATGCAGCACGCCTGGCCAGGCAGGAGACCCCTGCTGCAGTCTAAAGGCAGAGTGTGCTGGTCCCTCACCCACCAGCTCTCCCTCAGATGCTACGTGCTGCAAATCTGGACAAGAATAAAGTAGTGAAAGAATCTTCATGAATGTTGAGCCTACTGTCTTGGGGTTGGAATCCCTTCTGCTTATGCAAGGTGTGTAAAGATGGAAGAAAGCCCTGTCAGGAAGGCCGGGCTTTGTTGTTCCCAATGAGATTGGCTCTGGTCTCGGAACAGAATGAGGAGCTCTCACATTATGTCACTGAATCCTGTGAAGTGGATCCCATGTCCCCATTCACAGATGGGTCAGGGAGGCTACCTGACTGGACTCGGGTCAACCAACTAGTAACTGAGGACTGGATCCTGACCCAGGACCGTCTGGCCACCCACCGCTGCCCCCGGGCTCTTTCTCCTTCCTTCCCCCACTATCCACATTTCCCCACACCCAGCAGGAGCCTCAGGGCAAAATCCAGAAAGCCAACACAGCCTGGGATGGGCTCCTTGGGAGAAGGAGTTGGAATACTGGAAGTCTGTGCTGATCTGTGATAGAAACTCCAAACACCAGGGAACACGAAGCAGTTCTGTTCTCCCCAAGAAGCAGGACAAAGAGATCGCCAAGATTGGGTCAAAGTGACTTCTTACGGTCAGTAAGTACCCATCTGAAATGCATCCCTTGGACACAAAAAGGGTTAAACGTGATTCTCCAACCAGGAGCTGAGACCTTCTGGACTTTCTAGAACAGGTTCTCCACCTCGCCTACATGCTACCATGCAGGCCATTCCTTTGGAAGGAAAGATGACCATCTGGTCACCACCCTGCCCTTCCTCTCTCATAAACCTAGGCTTTGCCACTTTCAGTCTGAGTTCTGATCTGGTTTTCTGCCAAATGCCCTTCCTCCTGCCTTCCCAGGCTCTGCATGGGGTGGATGTTACCGTTGCCCCCTCTGTTATAGGCTGGGGACGCTTCCTGTCTGCCCTCGGCCCTGTGCATCCTGTGGGTCACTTTCTCCCAAACTAGTCCTTGTCTCTCAGAGGCTTGGCTCAGATTCACTGTGCTTCCCCCACAGGACCAGAAGAATCCAGCCTGAAACTGCATGGTCCTATATCAGATACTCCTTCATTTGAATGGAAATGTTGGGGCAAATATGGCTACTATCCCGTGGTGGAAACCTCGTGCTCCACAGAGCTCATCGCACGAGTCGATGCTTAATGACTTCCAAAGTCCATTTCTCTCGAAGGTACACAATCTTAGGTGTACAGAATTCACTTGTTATACATGGTGAGAGAATTAAAGTAAAATAAACAATGCTAAATGAAACAACTTTCAGTAGAATAACTCATACTTCCTGGGAGAAGGGTAACCTACTCTAATTTTATATTGCTGCCCAAACTAAATTTTAACTTATAAGTCTAAACTGCAAGGAGTTTCTTAATACATTACAACTTGTATCAGCTGATCTTTGAATGTAACAAAAGACCTGAAAGCTTAACACAATCATGATTAATAAACAAAACAAATGACCAAACCAAACCAAACAGAAACAGGCTCATAGATACAGAGAAGAAATTGGTGGTTGCCAGGGGGTGGCAGGAGGGGAGATGGACAAAATAGATGAAGGGGATTAAGAGGTACCAACTTCCAGCTATGAGATAAATGAGTCACAGGATAGAAGGTACAGCACGGGGAATAGAGTCAGTGATATTCCAACAACTTTGTTTGGTGATGGCTGGTATCTAGTTTTATCATGGTGATCATTTCATAATGTATAAAACTATAGAATCACTATGTTGTGCATCTAAAACTAATATAATATCGTATGTTAATTATAATTCAATAGAAAAAGGAAAAGAAAAATAACTAGTTGTTAGTTTACAGTTCTGTGGGCTGGTAGTTTGGACTGGACTCCAGTGAGGGCAGCTCAGGCTGGACATCCAGAATGGCCTCTTCGGATGGCCATCACCTGCATCCTGGGTTCTCTCCATGGGACATTTCTGGAAGGCTGGCCAGGCTTGTTTACCTCAGGGTGTCAGTTCTGAGGGCAGAGAAAGCAGAGGAGCCTCCAACACTCAAGGGTGCTCCAAGATGGCTTGAGTCACATTTGCTAACGTCTTGTGATTCTTGTCAGAAGGACAAGCCCAGACCAAGGGTTAGAGAAGTAGGTGCCAAGGCCTGGTGGGCACAGCTGAAAAGGATGCTTTGTGTCCATCACACACTCATGCTTCCACCTTTATTACCCACCCCTAATCCCTCTTCTTCAAGTCCATCTTCCTCTGATCTCCCACAATATTGTGCACATTTCGATTGGTTGATTTATCCATCCATTCAGTAAATATTTGTTGAGTACCCACTATGTGTCAAGCATAGTTTTAAGTCCTGGAGACGTGAAAACAGACACACAGTTAAGAGAAAGATCAAGAACAAATAGTTCAAAAAGTGTTGTTAGAAAAAAGGCAGGTTATTTTCACTGAGTTGAGTTTTAGGAAGATCAAGCAGAGACTCAATCTGGGTCTGGAAGGATGGGTTGAAGGTTTCCTGGGAATGGGGTAGGAGAGAGCCTTCAGGCGGCATTTGTAGGGGCCTGAAATGCCTGAGGCCCAGTACCTGGAGATGCCATGCCACTGGGATGTACAGCGATGCCATGGTGGGTCTCCATCTCCAAGGAACTTAAAGTTGGGCTGGGGAGAGAAACAAGCCATCTAACTGTTCCTCCAGGGCGTGGGGGACTCTGCGGCTGTGTTAAGTGTACTGGGAAGGGGGGACATCTGATTCAGAAGGCAGGAGATGGCACTTGAGTCACCATGTGATGCGTTTTATGAGACACGAGAGGGACACTTAACAGGAGAGGCTGTGTGAGGGGTCAGAGGAGGAGCCACTGGTCCCATCCAGCCAGAGAGAGCAATGATGGGGTGCAGAGCAAGACAGACCCCAAGGACAGACCTGTGGTGGGGCAAGGCCTTGGGACCTTCGTCCAGAAAGTCACGGGAAGCCCCAGAGAGCATTAGATGGGGAGGGGGAGGGGGCAGGGAGGTGGGCGCGGCTCTGTGATCTGCATCCCGTGTGGGACAGATTGTCCAGGCTGGAATGTGAACAATGGGCTGTAGAGACATCCACACGCATCAACCTCAACGTGAAGACACCCATGGGGACGGTCATGGAGAAGAAGAGCGAGGTTGGAGGGCCAGAGGAAGACGAAATCTACAGGAATGGTCGGCTGCTCGTGCCGCGGGGAACCTGGGGCAGGAAGCAAGAGAAGGAGAGGCCCCGAGGCCCTGTGTCATCCCCACCCTCTGTCCTCGCCAGCCCTGCTCCCTCTGCGCCTCTCCCACTGTGTCCACCTGCGCCTTCCTCCCCTCCTCACCCTGCTCGGGAGCCTCTCACTGTGACCCCGAACCTGGCTGTCCTGAAGAAACGGTCCCACCCCCACCTCTGCTTCCAGATCCCCTGCCCCTGCCCTCTCTCCCTATGGCCTTTGTCACCTCCTACAGCACTGTGGGTGACCTCCTGGTCTACCAAGGTCATTGGCTCTCGGCTCCCTCTTCCACTGAAATAAAAAATAACGAAAAGACTGAATCTCATCTGTCGTTTTCACTGATGTGTCCCAGCTGCCTAGAACAGAGCCTGTTACATAATAGGGGTTCAGTGTCACATGGTCCAGAGAGAGGATAAGAGAAGGGCAGAGCCCTGCCCAGGACGGCCCAGGGGACATCGGATGTTGCAGGAATCACTCCAGTGAATAGTGCAAATTCTAGAATGAAGGGGACGGACTGAGCAGAGAATAGACTAAGAGGTGATGGCAACCAAGTCAGGACCATGGATTGGACAGGATGTTTTGTGAAAGGAAGTGGATGCGGATATTTGCTAGAGAAAATGCGTAGTTTAGGGAAGGCCTTTTCAAAACCCAGCTGTGTCAGAGCGTGTGAAGCAGGGGCAGATGGGGGGCTGAAGATGGAGAAGAGAGACACTGACCGAGAGATGGGCCCCAAGAACTAAGAGGACAAGGAGGAAGCTAGAAAGCCCGGCTGCGACAGCAAACTCTAAACTGCTTTTCCTGTTTCCAGGTTTATATTTATCCATGGACTTGATGCTGTGTTTTACAGGTCAAAAATGAGCTGAGATGGAAAGGTAATTTGAATAGTCATCTATATTGGTGTTACCAGTATTTTATAAAGAAGAACTGCTATATATACACGCTCAAAAAAAGCTGTTTCTTAAAGTGTTTTCTTGACTAATTATAATTCTACCAACTAACTGAGTGTGGAGGTTATGTGGCATCCATTCTAATGTCAATGGGATTGTGGTTTGGGTGTTAGACCTCAGATGTGCAAAGGAGAAAAAGGAAAGAGTCCATGAGCTTTACCTTGATAAGCAGGGGTGGTCAAGTTGCTTTACAGTCAGAATGCTGTACATATATGTGATGGGGGAATCTGATGCATTAATGGAGAGAGGACTGAGCGAGCCTGGTATTAAGACCCATCCTAACCTCCACTGACAACATCCTGCCCTCTGATCAGCAGGTAGGACATTATGTCTTTCTCAAGTCCTGGCTATTAAACTCATCCTTGGCTTTGATGAACTGAGAACACATATCGCAATCACTATTCTTTCATTCGCTCTCCATATTTAAATGAACTTTGCTTCTGAAGCTCCAGTTTGGAATGCCAAGGAATAGTATTATGTAGATTCCTGTGACATTCTAGAATTAGCTTCATTTTTTATGAAATTAAAAATCCGTTGCAAGTCTATGACACCCTGACCAACTAAAGAGGAGCAATGAATTATACATTACATAGGGGACTTCCCTGGTGACACAGTGGTTAACAATCTGCCTGCCAATGCAGGGGACATGGGCTCGAGCCCTGGTCCAGGAAGATCCTACATGCCACGGAGCAACAAAGCCCGTGCGCCACAACTACTGAAGCCCGCACGCTGAGAGCCCATGCTCCACAACAAGAGAAGCCACCGCCATGAGAAACCCACACACTGCAACAAAGAATAACCCCCACTCACCACAACTAGTGAAAACCCATGTGCAGCAACGGAGACCCAACACAGCCCAAAATAAAAATAAATAAATAATAAATAAAAAATTTAAAAATTCCCTTTATCATCCTCCTAGGCCATGATACATGATATATGTTTTATGTGTCTCCATACATACAAAAAAAAAAAAAGACATTACATAGTAAATGTAAATTTTCTGAGGTTGAATTATGTAAACTGGCTGCCCACACCATCCTGATTCATAGCATACTACAGAGATTTAGTATTATCTCCAAAGCTTTCCAATTTTAAATCAGCTGGCATTTATCTCTTCTATTAACTTTGTAGATGCACTTGCAAAGGTTCCCAGATATCTAACAGTAGGTCACTAATTAGGCAAATATCCTAGTCTCATAGGACCTAATCTGGAATAACCTAAGTTGGTTTTGAATATTTAACATTAAATTCTATTTTCAGGACTCCTTTTTAGAAGTACCCCTTCTATAAATCTATCCAGATCTCCTCACTCTCTGAATTTGATTACTCCCTGCATATTTTACATGATGAGAGTATACGTTCAGAGCCACTGTGTGATTTACATGCTCTCTTCCCACTGCTGTGAGCATGTGAAAACATGTGGTTAGAGAGCCTGTGTCAGCCTGGGTCCCTGAGAAACTGTAATAAGCTGACTCATGTTGGGCAAGGTGCATGATTGAGAAACACACTATTTTTGTTAATTTACTGAGATTTTAAGGTCGCTTGTTATCACAGTGGTTATGTTTAGCAGGGTTCCCAAGGCAGTTAATTATGAAGAGTGACCTTCTTTTATTCTTAAAAGTGCCTTGGTTCAGGGATGATCATTCCAAGCATAACTAAGTACATCATGACAAAAACAACTTCCTAATAGAGAGAATGAGGGAAAAGTGCTCAATCAATCAAAATGAGGCAAAAGAGAAGAGGAAAAAGCAACATACAAAAGGAAGAAAAATATTTTAAAATAATATGATAGGGATAAATCTAAATAAGTCATCAAATATAATTATTAAAAATAGACTAAGTACTCTAATTAAAATTCTAAGATTATCAAACTGGATAAATGAAAAACTCAAATTATAAGCCTTTGTAAAAGACAATTAAAAACATAGGAATACAAAAGTAGAAAAAAGGATAAAAAAGATATGTCAGAAAAAAATAAAGATTAACTAAAATATTAATTAAAAGCGGTTCCATTTATTAAAGTAAAAAACATATAGACATGAAGGGAATTGCTATATATTAATAAAAGAGTCACTTCAGAAAAATGGTACAACAAAGCTAAACTTGTATGAACTCGATAATATAGACTTAAAATACATAAAGCAAAAATTAATTTGATTAGAAAGAGAAATCCAGAATCATGGTAGATTTTAACACGGATCTTACAATTGATAGAATAAGTAGATTTTAATAATCAATTAAAATCAGAATATTTGAACAGCACAAGTAATAATCATGAAATCTACCTCCAAGAAAACAGAATATAAATTATTTTCAAGCACTCATGTAGCGTCAATCAGAGAAGTAACTCAAGATCCAGTGTTAAGGTAATTTGACTGCATATTGACCCTTCATGCAACTCTTGACAAATTTCCAAAGATTATATTACAAAGAACACATTTTTCTAACCACCATGAAGTTAAGTTAAAAATTAATTGTGAATATATAAATACGTATATATATATATATATATATATATATATATATATATATATATATATTACCCTATATATTTGGAACTTAAGAGAAACATTTCTAAATGATTCATGGGTCGGAACAGAAATTGCTATTGAATTTAGAAAAAAATTGAAAGCTGACTAATATTAACATCAATCAGTTATATAACACTATGTGCAAGCAGTATTCTAAGAATTGTACACATACTAAATTATTTTTAATGACAATCATATGAAACAGGTACTAATTAAGTTCATTTTACTGAGACATAGTTAAAGAATTTGTTTGAAAATCAGAAATACATGTATTGTAAGAGATAATAAAAGCACATATAAATAAATGCATGACATTAATTTAAAAATTTAGAAGAAGTATAAAAATGAACTACCTGATTAGTCATATGATCATAAAAGAATTGAAATTAGTAAATAAATAACATCCCACAGAGAAAAATTCAGGCCTGGATAGTTTGAACAGCAAATTCTGTGAAACAGTCAAGAAAAAATAATTTCAATGTTACCCAGACTCAGAGTACAACAATAATAACAATAATAACATAAAGAAGAGAAAGAAAGCCTTTTCAATTCACTTTATGCGGTGGTATAACCATGATACCAAACCTAGCAGGGATGGTACAAAAGAGGAAAATTGTAGGCCTATCTCATTCTTATACATAGATGAAAAAATCATAGCAAAACATTATGAAACTAAACAAAGGAAATATAAAAGTCATAAAATATCATACCAAGATGTTTATCCCAGGAATAAAAGGTTTGCTCAATAGTAAAAAAACATTAATCTACGTGATTCATGGAAAAAACAACAAATCACATCACCTCAACAGATGTCAGAGGATGCACTAAGAAATTCAATAACATTTTATGATGTATGATACATAATAAATGTAATTAAAATAATGTATAAGATGTATGTTATATATATTATAATGCACTGTAATATATTATATATTATAGTATAATATATATGCATGTTATATAATAAATATAATGTTATGTGTGTGATGTGTTATATAATATATAACATATATGTTGTACATATAATAAAAGTATGTTAAAATTATATACATATATAAAATGCATATTGAATTCCTTATATGCCTGCAGTAGACAGAATAATACCCCACCAAAGATGTACACGTCCTAATCCCTGGAATCTGTGAATGTCCAGGGAATGTCCACCTTATGGGGAAAAAATTACTTTGCAGGTGTGATTAACTTAAGGACCTTGAAATGGAGAGATTATCCTGGATTACCTGGGTTGGCCTAATATAATCATCTTAATTCCTAAAAGTGGAGAGCCTTTCTAGGTTGTGGTCAGAAGGACACAAGGACGAGAATAAGAATTGGAAGGCGAATCAGCAGAGACGAGAGAGGGCAGTGAGCAAAGGGTGTGACTCAATGCTGTTGGTTTCGAGGTGAAGGGAGGGCCCGAGGGCCACGGGACCTGGGCAGAACGCAGGGAGACTCAGAGACTCGTGGAGCCTCCAGAAAGGAACACTGATTTTAGCCAGCCACGCCCACGTCGGATTTCTAAGGCACAGAGTTGTAGGGTGATAAATTTGTATTGTGCTGTACGTCACAAAACTTCTGGTGGTTTATTACAGCAACAACAGCAGTTATTTACTAGTGAGCCTGCAGTTATTTTTACCCGATTTCTGGCCATTTATGTTTTTCCTTTTCAACGTTATCTGTTCGTACCCTTTGCCTGTTTAAAAAAAAAAATTACTGTGGCTTCTCTATTTATATTAACACTTAAAAAACATTTCTTCAACTTTTTAGTTTATATTGGAGTAGACTTGATTTACAACGTTGTGTTAGTTTCAGGTGTGCAGCAAAGTGATTCAGTTCTACATATACACATATCTACTCTTTTTCAAATTATTTTCCCATTTAGGTTATTACATAATATTGAGTAGAGTTCCCTGTGCAATACAGTAGGTCCTTGTTGTTTACCTATTTTAAATACAGCAGTGTGTACACTTTATATATCAAGGTACTAACTATTGTGTGCCATACCAACTACTTTGCCAATTTACTGTCTGTTAACACTGATTATAGTATTATTCTTCTATGAATTTTTGACACTGTTTAGATGGTAAAATCAGTTAAACTCCTTAACTATTTCTGGTTTTGGTGTAATGTTTAATAATACATATGCAACCAAAGATAAATATTTCTATTTCCTTGCAGAATAGTACAAGGAATAGTGAGATTTAGTGTTTTCTCTTTTTTAATTAGCAATTTTAATTTAAATGTTTATTTTAAAATCAGTAGTGTAGTAGCAATCAATATTCGTCTCTTTTCACATAATCAGGCAGTCTTTCCAATGCAATCTTTCATCAACCCGTCCCTTCCATACCAATTTATAATTTCAAATCTATCACACCCTAAACCCTCTATACTATTTTTGACTTTTTCATCCCCTTCTATTGACGTATCTGCCATTGCTAGTGCTAATGTACACAGCTTCGATTATTTTAACTTTATATTATATTTTTTCTTCTGTTATGGCAAACTCCCCCTCATCAGGCATCTCTTCAAAAACACCTCTAATTGTTCTCAAGTCTGTACCTGCAGGTGAACTTGAGAATAATTTTGTGAAGTTGAAAAAACTGTCGGACTATAGGTTGAAGTTACATTAAAGGTGGTGTCATTTAATTTCTCCTGTTCAGAACCATGAAATACAATTCAAGATTAAAAAAAAAAAAAAAGTTTTCCAGAAGATTTTAGCATTGCACTCATAGAGTTTCTGTATTTCGTCCAGCTAAGTTTCCCCATAGTTATTAATTCATTTATTAATTGCTGCACTTTTTTTGACTCAACCATTTTAGGGAGGAAAAGAAGAAACGAACCCAGCCTTTGACCTCCTTGCCCAGGCTGCGCACTCCCTGGGGCCTGAGTGCCAGCCCGCCAGGAGGACACGGCAGACTGCTCCCACCGTCTGCTTCCTCTGACCTCAGGAAGAGCGGCTCACTTACTTCTATCTCTAATTAGAAAAGGTCCCTCCTTCTTTTCTGTTTTTCTGACAGTGGTTTCTTCTTTCGCCTTCATTGTCTTCCACTGGGTCCCTCTGCGGTTTATCCACAAACTGTGTCACTCAGGGAATTATTTTACTTTAAAATCACGTCTCCTGGCAACAATAAACAATGATTTCAAATCACTTTTGAAATCACCGCACGAGCAGGGTCTTCAAGGCCGACTCTGGGCCACAGCCCAGGACACGAGAGGCTGAGGGCACCCTCTGCTCCTCACACTTTTCTGGGTGAATGTGCAGGAGGGTAGCTCGGGAGCCCCGGAGGAAGCGGCGGAGAGACAGGAGATTCCTGCGCTTCTTCCCTGGCTCACGCAGCGTCATCCTCATGGGGTCTCGGCCAGAGAGTCCCCAAGTCCAAATAAAGATTTACGGGGCTCATTAAATATCAATTAAACGACTAAAATTTTTGTAACAGTTTTAGTGAATCTACATCCCTCAAAACTATTCAAAGTATATAAAAAATACCCTCTCTGAAGCCTTCAGAGAACTTCACGGGTGACCCGTGGTTTTAGGCATACAAGCTATCCGTCTCCCTTAGGGGCACCAGGAGGAATGTAATCACGAGGTTCCTGGGGGTGGAGTGTGGTCACGTTCCATCCCAGCCACATTCACCATGTGCTTCCTCCCCAGGGGCCCGTGCATGCTGTCACGGGCTCACTACCATAGCTACCCCCATTTCACAGCTGGAGCAATTGAGGCTCAGAGAGCACGACGGGGGTTGGAGAGGACTCAGATCTACCTACCTGACCAGGGAGTGTGTGCTGATATGCTGTGCCTCCATCCCCGCCGGCTTCACTCCCCTGCTCCCTGGTCCGGTCCCCTCCCTGCTAGGGCTGGCACCTCCTATGACCTTCTTCACCCCCTCCCCCTGCACAGAAATGACTTCCGGGCTTCCCTGGTGGCGCAGTGGTTGAGAGTCCGCCTGCCGTTGCAGGGGACACGGGTTCGTGCCCCGGTCCGGGAAGATCCCACATGCCGCAGAGTGGCTGGGCCCGTGAGCCACAAGTACTGAGCCTGCTCGTCTGGAGCCTGTGCTCCGCAACGGGAGAGGCCACAACAGTGAGAGGTCCGCGTACCACACACACACACACAAAAGAAATGACTTCCTGTTGCAGCTGTTCTTCCTAAGTCCACTGACCATTTCATAGTTTGCACTTTCAAAACATACTTAAAAATCCGAAAATGGAAACAGATGTGGACTCATCAGCATTCAAATTAACTAAATTTGGGGGCAGGGCTCGGTGAGACAGATGCCAGAACAGGACCTTTTGCAAGCAAAAGTTTTGAAGGTATGAAAATCTCTATAATAGGAAAAGTGTAGTGATTGGTGGAATGCTTATTTACATAAAGGGTGAGTCATAAAGTTATATTTATGGAAAATAGTTATAATATTTTAAGTAGCGATAAACGGTCCTCCTTGATATTAAAGTCCAGGTCTTAAAACTTTCATTTGCACAAAATGTTAAGATAAGTATAAGAGAGAAACAGAGTGAGACACCAGCTATGAGCAAACAAAATATGGAGTCTGACAGATGAGTACAGGAATGAGAATGAGACGTTTCTGAGTCCCCGAGGGACCCGTGACCTACTTTGACTCACCTTATCTGTTATAGCACCCCCACCACAGCACATGTGGGAGTTTTCAGGCCTGGACACACTCACCGCCATGCTGAGAAGGTTAAAAGGGCCTTATTAAAGCCAGGATCTGAAGGTCAGCTCTGGGGTCCAGACAGGTGTACCCTGGGAGGTTCCACCAGACAGGTCCTCCCAGCATCCCTGGCTTGGTTATCAAGCTTCTGTTTTATATCATTGGTGAATCACATTCCAAAAACCCAAGCCTGACTTTCCCAGCTTGCTTGAGTCTGGGTTTAGTCTGATTTGTTGTCGTTGTTGTTTATACAGTAAGATAAAAGATGGATTTGAGAAATTCATATGCGTGTAGAAGTCCAGCAGCTACTCCGGTCCCCAGAATGCCCGCTGGGACATTTCACGTCATTGTCCAGAGCCGGATTTTTAAGCCAAGGGTCCTCTTCCCGTGAGTGCTGGAGATAGAACCCCACGGTCAGGCCGCCTGGCCGCTGGTCCAGGGCAGAGGGACAACATCACCCCGGCTGCACTGCCGGCCATGTTTACTTTTATTTTAAAGTCAGATTGGATGTAATGCACTGAAAGCACTCTTCAATCATTTAGCTCTAAAATTCCCGCGGCAGCTCTCCACTCCTTTTCAGCATGACTTTTGGAGCCTTTTGATCTCCTGACTGCTTCCTATATTAGAAGTCTAATCCTATATTTAAACATATTTCTACATTTCATCAAACAGTTTGATTTAAATTTTCCATAACCTAGATAGCCACATTAATCTACTCCCTCGCTCTCTCTGGCAGGCAGGCCATTCATTCCCTCTTTAAGAAATAAGGAAGAATAAAAATGTTGAACGAAAATGACAATGCAGTCGAAAATACTCGACAATTTAGCATCACAAAAAGTGAACATTTAAGGCCTCTGCTTCCAAATGCCGCCCTAATTAAAGGAGCGTTCCTTTTCAATGCGCTTTTTTCACATGCAGAAGAGGCCTTATTCAAATGAGGAGACCTTTCCCAGGGCGCAGGCTCTAATAGAGAGCTTAGCATAACTCGGGCTGCTTGTCAATGCAAATGGCAGCGGAGAAGTTCGCGTGTTGATGGAGATTATGGTTATCCTCTTCACACACCGCAGAATTCTTCACGCTCTGGAAATATTTTGCTTATCAGTGAGAAGCAATGATCAACACCGCACACCCCCCGGCCCCGGAGAGACTCTGAGAATGAGATCATCAATATTCAGATCAAGTCGGGTTCTCACGGTGCCTGACTATTAATTTGCTTCTAAAGTGAAGGCTTACTGTATACTTCTTAATGTAAACATTTGACGACCACATATCCAATATCAAATAGAGCGATTAGAAGGAGACTTCCCAAAGAGACGCTGACAAGCAGCTTCGGATCGGGGCTCTGAAATTCAAAACACCTTAGAAAGACCTTTTCTTATTCTTCCATGAAAGAAGATGAAAGCTCAGCTCCTTAAAAATTAAAAAAAATAAATAAATAAGCAAAAATGACGGTTCTTGAAAAGTAGAACCTTCTTCTGCAAACGCATGAGGCCCTCAGACTTTTTGCTCCTTTTGTTGGCTGATTGGAGGGTTTGCCTGGAGACTCCCGGGGTGGCCCTACAGACCCTGGCTTGAGAGTGGCCTGCATTCCAGGGCCGTGGAGCTATTAGCTGAGGGAGCTCGCTGCTGTTTCCCTGCCCTGCATTTCCTTTCATCCCAGGGTATTTCCATCCGGCAGAGGAGCAGTCCTCAGCAAACACCCGGGATGCATTGGAGGGGCACTCTGACTTCCAGAGGGTGGACACTGGGAGCACGGGGGTGTCGCCAGGTCAGGAAGACAAGAGTCTGCCCTGGCTTGTGCTGAGCTCTGGGTGTCCACATTCAGAAGAGGAGGTTTTTGTTTTTGCTTTTTTTAAGTATGCCTGTGACTCCTCTGTACATCAGTATGTGAGGACTTGCTCAGCCTCAAGAAATCCAACCAGGATTTAACCAAGCCAGCAAGACAGCTTAATGAACCAGGGGGGCCAGGTGACAGGTGACAGGTGTTGGGTGACATGCAGTGTTTTTCAGATGGTACAGCATCCGCTGACCAGCAGTACCCTCCAGCCCACAACAGGGCACCTCAGAATCAAGCCAGTGGGTCGGGAGAATCTTCTTTAAAATATAATAGAATAAATAGAAATGAATGGACTAGAACAAAACAGACACTATCAGAGTCCATCAAACCCAGCAAACAGGAATAGTGTATACTTTTGATGTTTAACTTATATTTTGTGTGTGTGCCATGTGCTCGATGCATATATCCTGTGGATACTTTTATGGGGTGTGTATTGTGAGTGTGTGTAGGGTGTTTGTTTCTAATATTAAAAAGCTTTTTCTAATTGAGAACCTTGTTCCTAACATTAAAAATATTGGATTACAATTACCCAGGTGTCCATCAACAATGACTGAATTTAAACAATCACATTTAATTAATGTTATATAGAGGAATATTATGCAGCTGTGCAAATGAACACAAAGATTTTTACACGTCAGGATGGAAAGAGCTCCAAGACATGCCTATACGTCAAAGAAGCAAAGTGTAGAACACACTGTGCTTAGTAAGCTTCCATCTGCAGAAAAAGGAAATATTTGTCTCTGTTTATATTTGTGTAAAGCATCTCTGAAGATGACAGAGGACATTAATATCCATTGGGCCAATGGAACAGAGTGGACAGAGAGACTTTTCACTGCAAGCCTACGTTTTCTTTTTTACTTTTTAGTTTTTGGACTAAATTACCTGTTCAAATAATAAATTCTGCATTGATGCAGATCATTTAGAATACATGTACAGAAAGGGATCTCTACATATAGCTATGTATATAGTACACTTATGGGTGCATATATGTAAAGTATATAAAAATCCTATTTTACATACCATCCTATGTGTGTCAAATATAGTATATGGAACCAATGAGATACTTAAACGGATCAGCATAGAGGCCCAGAGTTGCACGGACCCCACTTGGGGAAACATTAGGTTGGACAGAGTTTGGGGCCCCTTTTTACTCCAGGTTCTATGAAATTTTAAAAATAGGTTGGAAGAAAAATGCTGTAGAGTCTAGTAACAAACAACAAGGTTCTAGATGGGGCAATTAAGGACCCAAGTTACCTTTGTTTTTTTTCCAGAGAAATGATCAATAAAATAAATTGACAGCTTATTGGGAAAATTTGTCTTCACTTATATATTTCTCTGACTCTCATGGTCCTATGTATTGGGGGTAAATTATTTATATGTTGACTAATGACTTGCATTAAATGTCATATAATTTACTGATAGAGCAGTAATGCATAGAGATTGATGCTCTAGTGTAGGTTTTGTATCTCTGGATACTTCTCAGCAACTTCATGTAAGACATGGAGTCCATTATCAGATGAATGGAAGGGCGCTGGCATGATGCTGAGGGCGCAGTCCTGCCACCTGTGCACAGGTTGTCCTGGCAAATACCCAACACGCATGTGTACAGGCAGGAAACTTTGGTGTCTGGAGTCAGAGACTCCTTCTCTGACGCTCCACGCACACCCTCACCATCTTTGCAGACAGTCAGACAGAGGAATGGGAGTACGCTGGGGACAGGGGTCTGGAAGAGCCCCTTAGCTGGAACTGTGAACTCCATGACCCAGGCTTAGTGTCTGATAGTCAGAGGGGCCATGATCCCACACCTGAGAACAGACAGAGCCGAGAGCTATCGCAATGGGTACCCATCTGACTTGGGATGTTCCCTACAACATCTCCCACCCAAGTCCAAGAAGATTGGCTCAAGGGCCTGAGATCTCATCTCCCAGCAAAGGGGCTCCTCGCTGGGGCATGGTGACTGCTCCCCAGAGCTGCAGCGCACGGAGCCCCCGCTTGCCCCTGCTGTGTGAGCATTACGGTTGGTCGGACCCAAGGATGCTGTCACCTGTTTACAGTCTGGCTCCCTCATGGATGCTGGTTCTGATGATACAGTCACTAGGAAACGTGGTTGTCTGCAAGCTGGTCACTTTTATTTCTTAGAAGGCAAAGTCGGGGGCTAGTGGATTCACCAGCATGCCCATAAGTTGTTGCTTATTCAAATTTCTAAGTTTTCACATGCATGAATTTATTTTTATTTCAATGTAACTTAAATTCTTAAAACTGTCTGAGAATGAAACTCTTTTGAATGCACTTGATCGTTAAGAACAGCTCTGAGTTCTGAGTGTTTTGGTATTCTGATTTCAATCAACCTGCAATATCACATTTTATATTAAACTGCAGATTAAGTTCAAGGCTTCAATCATTAAAATCCTCTCCTTTATAGCTAATAAGCTAGGCTGTTTTAAAATAGAGGAGACGGGAAACTAAAAGTCAATCTTTAAAAATTTGTTTCTCTATTCTGTTACTTAAAGGAAGATTTTGGCTAGCCTCCAGCTAATAATACACAAGAACACAAACCTTTCCTGAGTTTAAGTTTATTCTAAAATATCTTTATCTGAGTTAAAGGGAAAATAAAAAGTTGTTGTAAATGTGTGTTTATCCCAAAGTGTCTTTCAGGTCAGAACAGGTCTCTAAACGCAGCTTTGAAAAGGTAACCCTTAAGACATGGAGCCGTGTCACTTTCAAACACGTTCACTATTTAATTAAGATTTCTCATTTGCAATGCAAATCAGACTTACAAAGCTAAGAGTTATAACTTGAAAACAATTACCCACATTATGAGTGACCAAAATTCCTCAGAAGATACGATACTTCACTATTTGTCAGAAAAGCCAGTGCAACCATTTTGCAGAGGAGGCTTTAACCATGTTTGAGATTGTGTGTCCTCGTCTGTGGGTTCCTTTCCGAGATGTGCCTCTATTCCATTTCCATTTGACTGTCATTCTGTGTTTAGTGCAAATCAAGACTGAAAAGAACATTTGCCTTCACAGTAAAATTGCAATTTACTTCTTGAAATCCTTGCCGGCTTCATAGCCTTTGGATCTGTTTAACCAAAGCTTCATTTCTCTCTTTGCCGTAATAAACCTTTTCTCTAAGCACCCAAATATACAGCAAGCATTTTATTCCACATCCAAGAGGGAATATTCATTTTCTAATGCGGAATTTCAACTTTGAATGTGATTTGGAGCCACAGCGGCTTGAGGCCCCACATACCCGCTGTTCGAGGAGCTCAGTTTGAAGCACGGGGTGGGACGAAAACTTAGCCCCACCAAACTGCTTCTGAACCCAAAGGTGACCACGTGGGTATTAACTGCCATGTGGAATGCATTTCCAGACAGGAAGATGGGCCAGCAACCGTCAGCACACCTGGAAAGGCAAGTCCTCGGCAGGAGCAGAAGAAATGAGAAATGATTTGTGAGGTGAAAGAATATATGTTATGTATAACTGAATCACTTTGCTGTACACCTGAAACTAACACAAGATTGTAAATCAAGTACACTTCAATTAAAAAATTAAAAAATAAAGATAAAATAAAACAAAACAAAAAAGCAATGTGATGCCCAGAACAAAAAACACTGTTTCTTCACTCTACAGTTTATTTTTCTCATAATACAAGGTAATGTGATGCTATTCTCTGGAAACAGGTTTTGCCTCTCAGCTGGCTGCTGTGAGGACACCAAAATGTGCCTGACCGTGGGGAAATTGAAGCAGCCCGGGGCTGGGGGCAGCTGTGCTGGGGCTGTGTAGGAACAAAACCAGGGCCCTTTGCCCAAACCCTCATATAACTGTGGGGAAAATAGGGTATGTTTCACTTAATGATGAAGAAAAGGCCTCTAAACAGTAATTGAAACCCTGCAAATACCTTGTAAATAAGGTGAAATTTTGATTACTGTTTTTCCTGAGGATTTGATTAATAAAGCATAAATATATCAAAATATAATCACTTTAAGTTTAAATGGTCACTTTTGAAATGCCACACAATACTCATATATTGGATCTTAAGAAGTTTGCATGTTGAATTATACAGTGTCATTTGTGTTACTCAAAGTTATACAGGATCTGGAATATACTGGCTGATACACACACAGCAAATGTAGTCACAAAGTGATGACCTTGGGGGTGGGGGACTGGTGTGAGTGTCAACCTTCGTGAAAAACTAAATAAACACAACAGCTGATTGGCTAATAATATCCATAAACGTTAGACGCTGGAGGGTACCGTTTGTTCCAGACTGCTTGGTTACCAACATGACTGCTGTCTGGCTGCCGTCCACCGCCTGCCCGCCCACCCTGCCGCTCCGTGTCCAGACCGGGCTGCAGCAGCCCCTTCCTAAGCCCTCCAGGCTCTGGGAAGTAAAATTGCTCATGGGGCAAAGGCAGGAAAGAACCCAGAGTTGTGATTCCAGCAGAATTAAGCAAGTATTGGAGCTTATTTACGTATCTGCTTATTAAGTCTCAATAGCCATTGCACCAGGTATTTACAACTGCACACAGGATGTTTTCAGGGAGGAGGGTTTTATTACTGATACTGTTTAGAATTGCTGCAGGATGATAATAAAAGGGGGACCAACTTTTACTACGTTTTATTATTATTTAAAATTCTCTACAGATAATGCCTACTTGTTGCCTGCACCATCGGCAGCCTGTTCCCCTGCCCATTCTTGGGCACCACAGAGGAGTGGCCTTTGGGTCAGGGGCCAACGGCAGAGCAGTAAGCAAAGCATGGGGACCCCTGAGGGTTGGGGGGCCCTGAGCAGCTGCACGGTTCACCCCTCCAGGAAGCCAGCCCTGCCCGTGTGACCCTCCTCCCAAAAAAGGGAGGGTGCCCACACTCAGATGTCAGGGGAACTTGTTCTCTGATTGACAGCACGGCGGCTATTTTAGCTATACTGCTGTTTCCTGCGGTAATTCATCTAATGATGTCCCAAACCCATCACTACCACAGGAGGTAATTCAGAGCACGAGTAGGATGCTTTTCCTGCCACAGCAGCTAGGCGGGTCTGGAGGCTTCTGAGCAGGTTGTCCAAGGGCACGCTCCCACCCGAAGCGGGTTTCCTGCTCCATCAGTTAAGGAAGTTGTCGTTGACTGCTGTACTTCCAAATTAGCCTTCCTTACGATGTGGTTTCTGGAGGGTGAGATGAAGAAGGAAAGGAACAGAGGGAGGAGGGAGGGGAAAAAGTGAGAGGAAGAGAAGAAAACCAGATTCCTTAGCATTGCTCAGTCCCAGTAGGGGAGGCAGGAGGGCTGGGGCATCTCCTCCTGAGAAACACGCAGACACTCGCCACGGATGTGGGCAGCCTTCCTCCCTGGCAGCCTGCTGGCCGGGAGTCCTCAGGGTCGCTCACCCACAGGGAAGTCCCATTCTGGACGACAAACATCTGCACCATTTTGCAGGGTTCCCCGCTATCTGAAAGCAGAGTGTTCCTGTGAAACCTTTTATAGCCAAAATGACATAAAGAGAAGAAGCAGTTACCTTAGGACATGTCTTTATAACGAAGCCACAAAATAAATCCGGAGGAAGCACAGGTGCTCGCAGACGCTGGTCAGAGCTCTGGAAGCTGGACGCTTGATGCTCACTGTGATTCCCAGGAAGGAGCTCGGCGGGGCCGCCCCCAGGGTGCACACTGCCTCTGTAAGGGCTTCCCTGCAAAACCCACACTGAACTTTTCACATTTTTTTGTAAATTCAAAAATCCTCTTCGAATTTCTTTCTGTAAGTGAAACTGGTACCAATGTAGGTCTTTTGTAAGAGCAAAGTGGAGTAAAGCAAACTTTTAAAAAGCAGCGGATCCCTGTATTTGGAAACTTTTCCGGACGTGTCTTCCGTTTGGCCAATCAATCCACGTGATGACTCATCTCTGGGTCCTGGGTCCAAGCGAGCATGAGAAAAAAGTCAATATTACAATACATGCCTTGCTTAACGTTGTCCATAAGATTGCAAGTTGCACCCATTAAATTCAGTATTTCCAACACGTTCCGTACTGCACTAACACAGTACATGGCCAAGGTACTCCCAGCATATTTTTGTACAAATGAATAAAAAGCAAAATATGAAAAAGGAATCACACACGTGAGAGGAAAGTGTCACACAATCACAGAAAAGTAGTCTTATTTGCTTATTTCATACAGATTATTCTTTCTCTTTTTAAAATTAGAAAAGCCTGCTTTGAATGGAAAGAAAGCACCTGTGGTGTGTAATTTGTGATCAGTTTAATCATTGACGAATTTCTAATACCAGAGAGTGTGTTCTGAGAGTGACACAGACAACCACAGAAATGTCATCCCCCAGACAGAACTTCCAACCCCTCACACCTGTTCACGTGACAGCTTTGAATCTGGCTGCAGAACTTGAAGGAGACCCAGCACACTGTCCCGTCTGACTCTGAGGGTGTGTCCTCCGACACCTATAGGTGAGCGAGGGTGGGTGGAACCCAGAGAGAAGGGCCCCCCTCACTCGACAGGGCAGGCGGCAGACTGGGGGATGAGGGACAGTGTTATGACAGCTCCCACCAACAGCACCAGCAGGCTCAGCACACCAGCTGTAAGAACACACGTTTCAGACATAAAGAGGATCCCGGCATTCGAGCTAGGAAAAGTCATATTGGATCCCAGCCTTTGCAGCTTTGCAACACTGGGCTTTTTATAAGAGCCAGGAGCATGGCTGCCATATCTGTTCCCAAGCCTGGAGTCCCTCACTTCCCATCCCTGGGCGGCATGTCCTGAGCTGCAGCATTTCTGTCTTATGATAATAGTCGGACTCTCTGAGTTGTACCTCGATGAGAAACAAAGTCAACATAGAAACAGATGCTTGCATGTCTTTCGTCAAAACAGACAAATATAACTTTGGAAGTGTGCCTGGCTGGAGAGCAGTGGACAGCCTCCTGGACACAAGGGGAGGTGGGGACACCAGGAAAGGAGCACCTAGAGGGCCTTGTGGGAAAACAGGTTTGAGGCAAACCACCAATATCGCCAATTAACCATGTGCGCAAGACACAGTCCAGCTAATTACAACTCCTCCTTGTTGACTCTGATGGTCAGAGTGGACCCCATGGTCAGTGTGCCAGTGGGAAGGGGGTTTTCTACTCCTCACCAGTGGGGGAGGGACTTCCACGCTCCAGCTCAACGCCACGTCCAAGCAGAGCCACTGACCACAGACACCATGAAAGCCAGCTCCTCACATGAACACGGGTGGCAGAGTGTATCAGTTTGAACGAAGTTAATGTCGATCTGGCAGTCAGCACCTGGCTCTATGACAGAAATGTATCTGTCACCGTCTGGAGGCTGGAAGTCCGAGATCAACGTGCTAGCAGGGCTGGCTTCTCCTGTCTTCGTGTGGCTGTCCCTCTCTGTGTGTCTGTGTCCTCACCTGCTCTGCTCACACAGATACCAGCCCTGTAGGATCGGGACCCACCCCGGTGACCTCCTTTTAGCCTCACTACTTCCTTAAGGTCCATCTCCACACCATCCATCCCGAGGTGCTGGGGGTAGGGATCCAACACAGGATTGGAGGGAGACACGATGCAGCACAAAACAGCCACGTGGAGTGGAAAGTGGTTCCTGGAGCCCCTGTACTTTTGTCGGACAAATATTTCCCTTCCTTCCAGGGACCACACTCACTCCTGCTGAGGGCCGACTCTCTTCCTAAGTCCATCAGTTCACCTGAGTTTCTGGAAGCCTCCCAGGATCCCAGGCAGACTAAGGTGGAGTGATCACCGGAAGGAGACCAGCCCCAGCCCCAGGCACGATTAGCAGGAAACACCAGCTCGGGTTGTTCTGCATGTTCAACCTGATGGTTGAGATGCTACCAAGCCATCTCCAGGGTGCACGCTGCCAGGTGTGAGAACTCTCCAGCCCCTACCTCCGCATGAGGCCCATGTGGTCATGATCCTGGGCAGAGACACGTCTCATGACGGAGCAAGAAACAGAGTGGCAGGGGCACATTTCAATCACTGCTTAGCAGAAGGCAGAAGCTGAGCCCCTCCGTCCTCCCAGAGGCCACAACACAAAGTGAGAAGAGCATCCCACAAGGTTCTGATTTTCCAAGGCTGCTCAAATATGATTTCTAAAAAATTATCAAGCATCAAATTACCTCCAGAAAAGACTGATTTGGGGTCATCTCTTTGCTGGTGGCCCCCGCCTGCCAGCTAGCCTCACAGTTGGGGGGACACAGGTTGTCTGGGCACCTGGACCTGGTGGCTGAACAGGATGGCGGAGGGCCGGCCTTCTGAGGCACAACTCAGGATGACAACTCAGGGTTTTCTGTCCTGCTAAGGTGAGACGAAAACCAAATAATGCACTAAATTAGATGCTGCGTTCACTAAAAGCTGGGGCAAGCAGCGACACAGGGCCATATGGGCTGTGCAGACAGCACCCAGACACAAGTGGGGAAGCAGGGGGCTGGGCTGGAACAGCGGGGTTTCCTGGGGCATTCAGTGCTCATAGCCACAGCCCCGGGCCTGCTGGGGCAGCCGTCCCTGACTCTGCACTCGTTTCTTCGCCTCCGAAGCAGCCTCAGTTCTGCGTCTCTCTTCTCCTTCCTCCTGACTGTACTGCAAATGCCCCGCCTGCTACAGATCCTGCTTCTTACCTGGGCACAGATTTCCAGGGATTCAGGCTGGCGGAGAGCATGGGGTCTAGGGGTTGCTCGCGTGTTCCAGGCAGAGAGATGGAGATGAGAAAACGGGGCCTGGGTCCTCCAGTGTGAAGGCAAGCTGGGCGACATGGGGCATTTACCCTGGAAAGGCGCTCGAGTTGTGGTGTCACGGCACAATGCACCAGGGAGACAGACGGGCCCCCGCCTTTCAGGAGGAGTGTCGCCCAGAGCAGATCCAGGCTGCATCCCAGGTCAGGCAGTGTCCGCAGAGCCCTCGTTTCTCACAGAGCAGGTGAGTGAGTGAAGCCAGGGCTGGTGCAGGGCTGACTCACCCCCTCATTCATTCATTCTTCATGAGCTGCTCCTTCCCTCTGAGCTACCGAACCCCATTTCTTCTAAGAGGGAGCAGACACAGCCCCAGTCAACGAACCTGATCACTCTGCCTAAGGCTGGTGCTGGGACCAGCAGTGCCCGTGGCCCAGGAACCTGGGAAATGCAGATGCTCAGCCACCCAGACGTCCTAAAGGGGAGGCTTGAGGGCTGAGTCAGGCCGTGTGGCCCCTCTGCTTCTTGGCTGTGGCTGCTAGAAAGCAAGAGGAGGCGGGACTCCTGGAGCTGGGGTGAGACCCCGCAGCCAGCACTGGGGGGCTCCCACAATATCCCGTCTGCACATGACAGCCCAGGGGCCAGATCCAGCCCCTGCCGATTTTTGTGCAGCCCCAAATTAGGAATGTCTTGGCATTTTCAAATTGTGAGGAGAAAAAAGAAAAGAATGACCACATTTTGTAGCACGTGAAAACAGTCTGAAGTCCACATTCGCTGTGCGCCGAGGTTTATGGTACAAGCTGCTCTCAGTGATGGGCTGCTTCCACTACCGTGTGGCCAAAAGCCCGAAATACTTACACTCTGGCTCTGCATCATACAAGTGTGCTGGCCGTGGTCTAGAACATTCTCTCCGTGTCTAGACCTTTGGGTCAGGGCAAAGGAAACTTGAACTGGGGGAGACGCAAATACATTCTTCTTTTGTGCTCCCTTTGTGCTCAATTTTATAAGAATCTCTGGAAGGATGGAAGGGAGGGAGGAATGAAACGAAGTGCTGTAGAAACGTAAAGGGAGGTGAAAAGACCAAGATTAAGGTTGATTTCTGTAGACTAGGTGAGGACGCTATTTAAAGTTTTTCTACACTTTCTTTTCTTTGAAGTTTATTTTGTCTGTGTCCTTTGTCATCTTATAACCTAAGGGAGCCCTTATCTAAAGCGAGGTAGGGCTGCTGACCAGCAGATGTAGTTTGTGGGTTGGAGAGCCGCTGGGACACTGTCGGGAAATGCCATGGGAGTCGTGCCAGGAATAGCCTCTCCTGGGAGCAAGGAGGGTGGGGAAGGCAGCAGAGGCAGTGGATGAGGAAGACCCCTGCTTTGTTGGGGGCCGAGGGCGAGGATGGCATGGGGTCCAGCCAGGGAGAGCGTCCGACGCAGGGGAGGGGATTGCAGGGTCTCCCCGTGGGACCCGTCAGGTCTGGATGCTAACTCAGGTTTCTCCGAAGCTTGTCTTCAGTAGAAATGAGGGCTGGTTATGTGTGAACCTACACCTGGAATAATCCAAGGCAGGACAGGACAGAGAAGACCGTCACCCACCCTTAGAAGTCTCCGAGCGGTGGCAATTCTAATGTCTGCTCTCGGGACCAGGAGAAAGTCCGTTCCGTGCGTGCATAGCTGGGGTCCCAGGAAGATAAGAGGGTCAGTGCCTCCCAGCTGATGACAGGTCATCCACCTTGAGCTTTCCTACACCCTTGCAGTCCTGAACAGAAAGTGGACGGCCACCCACAGGCCTCCGGTGACCTGAGGATGGTTTTAGGAGCCTGTCGAGAAATCCTGTGGCCCCAGGCCCAGGGCGACTTTTTATTGTCAAGGCTGTTATTGATTTTGGGATGAAGAAAATAGTTTGCTATTGTTGCTTTAGGTGTCACGAGAAAAAAATCCACCCCCATTTCACGTGCTGACAGATCTCAGGTGGAACTTGCCTTTCAGTGATCAGGGCCTCCCAGGCTACGAGGGGAGGTGTTTGCTTCTCAAAGGTAGCACCGTCTTTATGAGACATGGCACGCTAATCGAAAACACAAGTAAACTGAAAATTAAATTTAAAAGCCTATAATTTAGTATCTCCCTGGCCGGGAGTGATGGCTTTCATTTGTGCGGGACCAGAGCTGCCCAGGGTCGGCGTGACGGGCCGTGGCCGGGGCTCCTCCGAGGGCTGATGGAGCCGATTAATCTCTCGGAACCGAGCTTTGTCTTCTCCAGTTCAGTGAACAACTTCATTTCAGCTGATGAGTTCAACCAGGGGTCAGAACAATCTTCATTTCTGACAAACCCACGAAAAGGGAATTAATTTTATGAGTTAGTGCCACCGCGCTCAAACGAAGCTGGGGAGAGAGAAGTCAACACGAGTGGCAGAAAGCAGATCTGTGTGCAAACACCCCACTTGATTAAAACCAGGGGAAATATTCTCTCAACAAGGTAGGGGGACCTGGAACGGGAGGGTTCAAAGGATCAGGAGCACGCCAACGGGGCCTCTACCTTCGGAAAATACCAGAGACGTTTTATCGAACCTTTGTTCTTAGGGTTTAACACAAAAAAAATTCAAGAAGTGGCCAGGTAAGGGCAGTTGGAGAAGATTAAACAAGTATGACCGCAGCATTAAAAAATGGGGAAAAAACCCTCACAAAAGCAGGGAGATCACATCAGATGCTGGTCAAATATTACAATGTTGATTGCAACAAAATCATTTTCATAAATTCATGCAAACATTTATTGAGCCCATTAGCTGCCAAGCACACAGGACCCTGGCCTTTCACCCCAGGAAGATGTGAACTCATAGTCACAAGTGTGTATCAGGCTCTATTATGGGCTGTGTTGTGACCCCCAGATTCCTACGTTGAAGTCCCAACCCCCAGTACCTTTGAATGTGACCATATTTGAAGACAAGGTCTTTAAAGGGGTGATTACATTAACGTGAGGCTATTAGGGTAGCACTAACCCCATAGGGCTGGCGTGCTTATAAGAGATGAGATCAGGACACACCAGCAGGGAGGAGCGGCCACGTGAGGACACGGGGAGGAGACGGCCGTCTACAGGCCAAGGAGAGAGGCTTCAGGAGGACCAGCCCTGCCGACACCTGGCTCTTGGACATCCAGCCTCCAGACTGTGAGACAATAAATGTCTGTTGTTTAAGCCATCCCATCCGTGGTATTTTGTTATGACAGCCTGAGCAAACTAATACTTAATTACAAGCTTACTAGTAAACACTACTACCCCGACCCCTGTCCCCCACATGTGAATTTAATGATAAGAAATAGTAATGAAACGATACGGCTTCCCCTAACAGGTGAATTTGGACACTTGAAACTCTCATCTCAGAAACCTCTCTCTTTACAGGCTCCCGCTTCCGTGTGGAGGTGCACAGCAAGGGGTACGTCCCTCTTTTGCTGGTTAAGAAGCCAGTGCTGAAAGGAGTCTTTCGCAGTGTGGTCTCGAGGTTCAATTCAAGCTGCTTCAGTTCTAAGCGAGGAGCCTCTCCTGCCCGCTCAGCTGCCCATGTCCCCAGGTCACCCTGCCCTCACCGTCCGCTCCCGGCTCCCAGAACCAAATGGAGTCCCAGGGCAGTAGAGCCCCAAACGAGACGAGGCCACCATCCTGGGGAGGGTGCGGTCATGTTTGGGACCCGCATCCTGACACCCAGCCCAGCCTTGTCCCTCCATCACCCACAACAGGCAAAAACCTGGCTGGATGTGCAGGAGTGGAAAGATCACAGACAGGACGTGTGCAAACCCAGGGGGCCGTGCAGGCAGGCGGGGCCTGAGGAGGTGGTGCGGGGAGACGGGGGAGACCCCTCTGAGGCCTTCCGGCCTCTGATGGAAAGGAATGGGGCTGCTCTTGTCCCCAAACTCCAACTCAGAAATGACCCTGAGGGCAGGAGGATGCATCCCCTGCGTGAGAGGGAGAAGCTGATTGCCCTGGAGCCAGGTGTGGCGGGAGGCTGCTCCAGCCATGGAGGACATTCTGTGACCCCCTCACTGCAGAGGGGGGACACCTCCTTATGAGTTTAGGGTAACTCTTTCCTGATTACTGCATTGCTAGGGAGCTCTTAAATAATTGGTGGACATCTTGAATTTTAAATAATGTGCATGGCCTGTTAGAAGGAGCCACGTTTTATAAAGTCTTAACTTGGCAAGTGGCTGTTCATGTTGGCAACATGGGAACACCTCAGCCCCAGCTAGTGTCAGCCCAGGGAACTAGCCTCAGGTGGTAAGTGTAGAGGTGGGCTGGGTGGGCTCTGCCCCTGGGGCTCGTGTACATCCGACCACAGGTCACAATTCACGCCCAGTGGGGCCCAGAGACACACAGCTCTCTCCATCCCTCAGCCCATTAGTAGCAGTTTAACATGATGCTGATGATCCATCTAGTGTCTGAACTCATGGAAAATTTCAAACATGAGGCAATGGTGTGTTGGTGGGGACCACCTCTTCCAGAAAACCAGGAACATGGGGTGGGGAATCTGGGCTCCGTTCTCAGCAAGGATACATATTGTGTGTACATGTGAGTATGCACATGTACGTGTGTGTGTATGTGTGCATTGTGTGTGTGTGCATATGCACGTGTCCATGTGTGGACATTTCATGTGTGCATTGTTGTGTGCATGTGAGTATGCACATGTATGTGTGTGTGCATATGCATGTGTCCATGTGTGGGCATTGCATGTATTCATGTGAGTATGCATGTGTGTGTTGTGTGTGTGCACATGCATGTGTGGGCATTGCATGTGTGCGTGAGTATGTGCATGCATGTGTGCATGTGTATGTGTGTACTGAGCGTATGCATTGTGTGCACATGTGCATATGTGTGTGCATGTGAGTATGCACATGTATGTGTATGTGTACATATGCATGTGTACCCATGTGCACTGCGAGTGTGCATACCTGTGTGTGCATGCAAACCCCCTGAATTCCAACTTCCTCTGGATGCAGCTATAGCCACGCTCTAATCACTTATGGATCCAAACCATAAGGTATTTAAAAGGTGCCATAAGTGTCACAACATGTCACTCACACTTCCCTTCCCATCAGTCTTTTCCCTCGTCCTTGAGGCCTGTCTTGTGCACAAGAAGGGTGAAGTTAAAACATCTTACATATGGATTAGGTAACAAGATCTGAAAACGAGGAAGCTGAGACCCAGGAAGACATTCTGCATGTCACGTTCCGTCCTGTACTCACTGTGCATGTTTGCCCTGGGTGATTTGCTGATATTTTCATGTTGATACCCTTTAATCTATAGGGTCACCCAGAGCCATTTGTATGGGCACAGGGATGTGGTAACCACAGAACACAGCACGTGGTGCCACAAGTCATTCTTCAGGTGCCGGAATCCAGCTCCTCCCGACGGGGCTACAGGGAAAAGCCCCACCCCCAGGGGCTTCACCCGCATGGATCCCTGCCCACGGCCCGCCCTCCACCCTCTGCCCTCTGCCCTCTGCCCTCTGCCCTCTGCCCTCTTCCAGTTCTGAGCTGATTTCCAGGAAAGGTGGTCATGAAGGGTCCTCTCTCCACTGGGATGTGAAGCCAAGGGCCTGACTGATGTGGCTCTTCTGTGTAAAGGCTGCACAGAACTTTCTTCGAGAGGAAAGCCCAGGCTGGACCCTTTCCAGCCCGTTAACTGGCCTCCCAGCAACAACCTGCCTCACTCACAGTGTCAACGGGATAGTGTGTCCAACTCTCTACTAAGTGGCTTAAACAGCCTCCCTCCCACCTCCTAAAACGGCTTGATTTCAGGGCAGAGTAAAATGATTCTTCTAGAGCATGTTTTTTATTGTCTTCCAAGGAGTCTGGAGAGACAGGAATCATTGTACAAAGGCTCCAAGATTCTCAAAAAAAAAAAAAAAAAAGAATTAGTAATATGATTTCCACAGAAAGGGTAACACAATCACTCTTTAATGTTTAGGGTCAAGTGAGAAAATAGTCCAAATCTAGAATCCCAAATCCAGCTAAATGAAACAGGTGTGAAAGGAATGGTGTCACGAAAAAAAAGGAATTTTAATCAATGGAGACTTGTGAGTCACTGGATGCCCTTGGTGGCCTGTCTACCACCCTCAGGTACAGCGTCCCTGTTATGAGGAGCTGGGGGCTGGGCCTGGAGCCAGTCCCCTGCAGTCCTGTGCAGCTGCGGCGGGCTGGGTGGATCCACCATCTTTCCCCATCTCCCACCTGCACCTGCGTCCCCTCCCCACTTTCTCTCCACCCAGCATCCATTTTCCCCATCTGACTCACTGATCCTCACTCACCTGGTTAAAAGGGAGCAACCACAGCCTCCCACCCTGACAGTGATTAAGGGCCACATGCTCGTGAACTCTCAGCACAACCCTTCACGAACAAGGAAGCGGAGCTGGCTATCTGATCTAGAAGCTTCTCCAGTGTGGCAGAGCCTGTAAGGACAGGGCTGGATTTCAAGGTTAAGGACTCTCACTCCAGGGCTCATGACCTTGGACACTAAACAAGGGTTTTCTCCCCTAAAAAGGGTGTTTACTTACTTTAGCTGAAATAACCACGAGTGTCCCATGATTTCCATTCTCTTGTTCTGCCTGGTTTCAAATCTGGTCTCACTAGTGTCCTAGGTTTGTACTCTTCAATATTTCTTCAGTGTCAAGGGACCAAGAACAAATGTTGAAGGAAGACACACATGTACACACTCATGCACACATACATACATGCACTTATACCCACCCACAGACCCACACACAACACACACATGACACATGCACATCACACACAAACACACACTTGTATACAACGCATATACACATACACTACACACAACATCCCACATGCATACAAACACCCATATATACACCACAAACACACACAAATACACGCACACACGGCATACACCAGAGCAACCCAGGATCAGCATGGACAAACGTGGCCCCGCAGGAATCCATACCAGCAGGAGTTTGGCCTGAAGCTTCTTGCCTTTCCACAGAGTGAAGGAAAATTTCCCCAGAATTCATAGGGTAACAGCAACCAAGGAGGTGTGTTTAAACTGCCAACATGCACCGTTGTCTCCATCCATCCCCAAATGTTATTTGTACATGAATCAGGGTCCTCATCCTCAGGGAGTCTCATCCCATCACTAACTGGCCTGTGGAACTCCCTGGGGAGACCAGAAAGGGCTCCTTTTACTTTGTTACACGTGCTCATTTCATGAAGGAGATCCCTAATTAATGGTTTTCATTCTACACTTCCTTCCCTTTGGTCATAATTCACAGGCTTTCTAGAGCAGCAGCATTTGTCTCTGGAGAGACCGGCCCTCAGGCTGCAGAGGCGAGACCCCCCCATGAGGTGTGTCTCTCTTCCTCCTGGACGGTCCACTCTCCGCAAGTGGGAGATGGCGGTCCTCTCCTGTTCCTCGCATTCCAGGCTCACGGCTGTGTCCACCCATCTCCGGCTTCGGTCCCTGCTGTTGCCCTGCACAGGGCTCAAGGTCACCCAAGGTCGCCCCCTTGGTATCTCCCAGCCGTTCAGGGGAGCTAGTTGCCCTCCTTGTGTTCATATTCCTGCACTGGAATTTCCAGTCTCCTGCCCTAGGAGAGCAGGGGCCGAGGGCTTATTTTCTGGTCTCCCAGCGTCCAGCAGCGAGATGGAGGTCTGAGGATGAATATGATGGGGGAATCGAAATTCCCCTGTGTCCTCAAAACAGGGAGCGCTCTGTATGCAAGGAAGCACGTGGCATGTCGGGGGAGGGTGGACTGCCAGCTGGACGCTTCTCTTCTCTGAACACCCCTGATGCAGGGTTGTCTCGAAGGAGGACCTGCCCGGGGGACCGGAGAAGCCTACCTTTCTTCAGGCTCCTTGGAGTTGGCTGCATGTCCGCCCTCCGACAGTGCAGACCCTGCTGTGCCTTGCGGGCCTCAGAGGCGGCTGGAGTGGCTCTTGTCTTCAGTCTTTGGGCCAGTAATCCAGGGTCAGCGCCGGGCAGGGAGACCCTGGGGCTGCAGGAGACCAGGAACCAGAGCCCTTGGGTGGGCAGGAGACTCTCAGTAGCAGAGGGCCTGCCCACCTTGGTGGTGGGAAAGGTGCCCTTTCAGCAGAGGTTGAAAATAAGCAAACCATCTAGACCCAGCAAGGAACTCATAGGGGTGATTTCAACCATCTAAATATTTTTATTTCAGCCTCACAATCTCACCTTGTGCTCGGGGTTTGTTCGGACCCCTACACGTTGGGATTGTGTGGATCAAACAGGAGCGTGGCCAGAAGAGGGTGTGACCCCTCCGCCAGTCCTGCACAAGTGAGCGGTGACTGTCTAGTTTCCACCATGCACTGAGCTGAGGCTGAGAAATAGGCAAGGCCTCCAACCAGTTCTCAAGATGGGAGACAGAGGTGTGTCCCAGTGAACTGCCTGGAGAACTCGGGTGAGAGCCGGGTGAGGCACAGGGTGGACTCGAGTAGACCCTGGCCCAAGCCCTTCTGGCCTCAGTGGCCCCAATCCCCCTCTTGGTGGCGCCCACCCCCTAGATGTTTCAACCAACACCTGTAATATAACAGAGTTACAGTTTGAATGAGTTAATGTGAACAATTATAGGCAAATATAATTTCTTCACATTTTAAAGTATGGATTTTTGGTTATACTTTAAGTTTGTTGCTAAAGATATCTTTAATAACAATAAACATATGTGAAAATGAGGGCTGAACACTCCCCTGTCTTCAAGAAAGAAGGGTGAAGTTGGAGAGCTGAAAGCAGAGCTGGTTTTTGATCTTCTGTTCACTCGCTCTTAATTGGGAGGAAGGACTTTATTATGGATCTCAAACTCTTCATCTGCGAAGGAATTATCTTTCTGCTTCCTCTGTTCATGGGTATGAAGTGAGCATTAAATGCAATAATATGTGAATGAATAAAGAGCATTTTTTGAGAAAGAAAACAAACAAAAAAACCCAACCAATCCCTAGGGGATGGGCGAGAGCAGAAGGATGGCGCCAAGACTCTTGACATCTGCCTGAATCCACTGAGAGTGGGGTAGTGGGACCAGCTGGTTACCTAACCGCTTGCTGCCTTGGTTTCCTCATCTGTAAAATGGGGTCATTGACAGCACCTTGTGGGCAGGGGGGTGACATGAAACACTACCACAAAGCACCAGGATGGCAGGGCATCCTGGGAGTGCTTGGGGTCCCAGCCTCCTGCTGTGATTCACAGGCTTTGCCGGTCTGGCAGCTGCGTCCCTTCAATTCTCAGATGAGCCACTGAACCTATGCCTGGCGGTCGTCGCCAGGGGCACTTCTTGTGTCTCTCTACTGAGGACTGGTCTGTCTCTGGAGCTACCCGAGGTCTCCTGGGATAAGGGTCTGCCCATCGTCCCTCCTTCACAGGGGCGGCTCCACTGCACCCCGTCCTAGGGGACCGCTTCCAGGGCTTTGGGGGCAGGGTGCCCACGGGGGCTCCAGATGCTCCTTGTTCCGATGCCCCATGTCGGGGACCAAGGGGTGCCCCCTACCGCTGCACTGCGGGAGAGCCTGCCCTGATGCCCGGAGGGGCCCCCGATTCTGTCCACAGACCCAGGTCAGGCCCCCAAGTCCCTTCCCTCCAAGACTGCTGCGGGTTGCCTCCCAACCTGGCCCCACTCCCAGTCTGAACCCCAAAGGGCTTCGGTACAAGGCTGCCCTGCCCCTTGCCTGCCTGCAGACCTCCCCACCTTAATTTATAACCATGGAGAAAATTTCACTGCTTGTTTCCTGGGGAGAGGAAGTTGGAGAGAGAAACAGGAGATGGCTGTGCGCTGCAGCAGAGGGCCAGGCTTCCTGAGAGGATGGAGGGAAGCCGGACCCGTGGGTGGGCAGAGCTGGGACAGGACACAGCAGCCAGTCCCCTGGGCTCGGTGAGGCTGGGCCCACCACATGGTGACCTGAAGTGCTGATTTAGGAGATGGGCAGTAAGGTCTGGGTAACTGTGGAAAGGGAGTTTGAAAAGCAAAACCAGTCAGCTGGCAAGTGGCTCTAAAAGCCCTGAAAAGATGGCACGTCTAAGGAAAATCATTTGAGAAATGGTGACAACCGAGGTGTGCCTTGGTGCACAAAACGTGTGCAGAGCTGGAATCATCTTGTCCTCCTTACCTGAACTTAGAGAGAACGAAGAGGTGAAGAGCAGGTAAAGACCCAGGCATGCAGTCACTGACAAGATAGGAAGCCTCCACGACCCCTGGGCAGACACCACCTGGAGACACAAGCTTCGGGTCTTCAGGGGCTCACGCCAGGGGGTGGAGGTGGGGGGACATGGAGAGTGAGGGGTGGATAACAGTGTGAGATAGTGCACAGAAGAGGTGCGCAGAGAGGCTGCACATCATGGGGGAGGCCAGAGTCCAGGAGGGTCTGGAAAGAGGGCGGCCGAGCTGGGAGAGAAGGGAAGGCCAGTCCCAGCCCCTCCACTGCCAGGCAGGAAGCAGCCCCCCGAACCCAGGCCTGGGAGAAGAATACCCAGCGCAGCGTTCCTGCCAGCTCAGGAAAACCAGGAGAAAAAGAAGGATAATGGCAATTTCACGAATGTTTCAGAAAGCTAAGCGTATCCCGAGACCTTCTCCTTCCTATAGTGTTAGGAGTTACAATGTGCTCTTTCTTTAAAAAAAAAACTGTCCGTAGTACACGTTCTTTTAAAATAATGGCTTTGCTTGACAAAATACAAGCATGCCAATACCATTTGGGCCGCTTTGTTATTTTTTTTAAAGGTAATGCATTATGCATCCCAAAGTTTCCTTCTATGGAGATGGTCTTTCAAAGTATTTTTTTTTATGGTACGCGGGCCTCTCACCGCCGTGGCCTCTCCGGCTGCGGAGCACAGGCTCCAGACACACAGGCTCAGCGGCCATGGCTCACGGGCCCAGCCGCTCCGCGGCATGTGGGATCCTCCCGGACCGGGACACGAACCCGCGTCCCCCGCATCGGTAGGCGGACTCCCAACCACTGCGCCACCAGGGAAACCCCTCTTTCAAGGTATTTGATAGTTGTTGCAGGACCAGTATGTTGAAGGAGTGAGTGTCCGTGCCTGTGGAAGTTTTCGTTTTGTTTTTCAGGTGGGAGGAAGGGCTGAGCTGCTTAGGGGTTTGGAGGTAAGGAAAAGGGGGCTACAGATGCCACGCTCTCTTCTAGAACAGTCTCACGCAAATAAGCACAGCTGCAGAGGAGACCCACCTTCCAGCATTCTATAGTCAGGAGCAAAATAAATTAAAGCTGGGGTTTTTTGGGTGGAGAGCCCTCTGAATCTACCTCCCTAAGTGAATAGTATGGGCCTGAGCCTGGGGCCATTTCTGTCAGTGGGTGACAGTCAAATTATTCTAGCCCCAGGCACATTTTATTTACATAATTACACTTTGGGCAAATTCCTCCACTTTTCTGCAGAAACCCTAGCTCTTTGACTGACATCATCCTCAAACTCCCACTTCCCCTCTGTGGTTCATATCCCTGAAAAATAATTATAAGTTTTGATATAAAAGAAATCATTACCCCCTGATTTAGATAATGAAATAATATATACTGCTGCAAGATGTTCTATGATTCTTACACACTTCCTGCTGTCTCTAACATCATTTAATGATTTTTTTGATTTTCGTTGCAAAAAAAAAAAAAACTTCAGATTTGAAACACAGCAGAGACATCAATGCCAGGAAGAAAAGAAGGCATTTTATCTTATTTTCTGCACGTTACTGAAGCAAATTTAAAAAGAGAAAAATCTTCAAAGCCAGTCTGCAATCATCGCATGTTTTAATGAGAATAAAGCTGCTTTGTCAAAAAGCCCATCCTGTTTGCCGTTGGTCTCTCGACTTCTATTTCACGAAGCCAATCTGATGTCTTTGGAGAAACCTAGCTCATTTATTAATTCATTTCTCTATTGCCATTTTCTAGAATTGGAATATATGTAAATAATATTGTAATTGAGAACCGGATATCGGGAAGAGAATAAAGTAATCATTAAATATTCTTGGTGTTACATAGTTTAGTATATTTGATGGATTAACAGTGTTAACTTAAAATGTTAATATTTTTTTTCTCTAACAGTAAAAATAAATAAGTTTATTATAAAATGTCAAATAATCCTGAAATATATAAGAAGAAAGTAAAAGATACCCTATTAATTAAACTTTCAGGATGGAAAATTGTTTTCTTGTATCCTCTTAGGTTCGGCAACTGGGGCTTATAAATTTAACTGACAGAAGATGAATTAAGAGAAAGAAATACATTAACTGATTTCTATTTTAAATAGATATAAATAAATAAATGTATTATTATTTACAGATTTATTTATATTATATAATTATTTATTAATATTCATCAACATTTTATGTGAACAGGAGTTCACAAAAAAGAAATAAAACTCAAAGAAGCGTTTAGACCCGGAGGCTTATATATCATTTTAACAAAGAACAGAGGGTTTGGCTTCAAGGGATGATAACCTGTGGGCAAGTGGCAAAGAAATAAATGGGGGAAACAATGGAAGATAAGGGTTATTTTAGTGAGGTTTGGTTCTGCCTTCTCATCTAGGTGCCAGCTCTGTCTCCAGTGATAGGAGCTGCTCTCTTCTTCCTGGTCTGATTTAGAAAGACATGTGCACCAAAGGAAATGCATGTCCTGCTTTTAGGCAGAAACAGAGAGGGAAGAGAATTCTCCCTGCATCTGTTGATTCTCAGTTGCCTTCAGTTCAAAATAATCCTCGTGCCAAAGGGTATATTTGGGGGTGACATATTCTGATCCATTTTAGTCTCAAGTCCAATAGATAATCTCTTCTAAAACTTGACTATTAAAAAAAAATCAATATTATAGTAGGGATGGTTTTCCAGTGTTCTAAGAATGAAAGCATTCTTATTTTTTGTAAAGTGTATAAGTTAGTTGTTGCTGTATAACAAAAGACTCAAAAAACTTATTGGCTTAAACAGCAGATGTTTATTATTTCCCTCTGGGTCAGCTGGGCAGCTCCTCCTTCTGGTCCAGCCGAGCTTTTTCTCACGTTCTTCTACTTGAAATGTGTAAAAGTAACACACAGGGATGAGTCTTCAATGCTGCTTTCTTTCCACTGTTATCATTAGGAATCCACAGGTAAGGACTTTCACAGGTGATCTAAGCCTTCCCCTCCACCCTGTATCATGCCATCACCCAGGGTGACGTCCAAGTCCACAACCAGGTCATATTCCTACCCACCAGGCTTCTGGCTTCACTGACCCACTTCCACTGCAGTAACACTCCCTCGGACCAACCCATATGCACAAGTTCCTTTTGACTCTCTCACTCTCCTGTGTTTATACTGAGACCTCTCCCTTTGGATCTCCTCCACCTTGCTGACTTACTTTCCTTCCCCATCCAGTCTGTGGTATCACTTCCTTCATCCCAGATCCAGTGTCTGTAAACTCCTTGTAATCTTATTCTTCCCTGCATAATGAAAATCTCTGAAAGACAATCAATTCCACGATCTTCAGCCTCTCTTCTCCCTGACTTTCTGAAATACTCATACAGCATGGGTGGTCCTTCCTTGGAATCATGAGCAGATAGTGAATTCTATTAGACATTTTTTTAATGAATATAATAAATGATCATTTTTTTTCCTTTATTCTGTTAATGTGGCGAATCACACTGATTAACTTTCAGGTACTGAAGTAAATGTACACTCCTGCAATAACCAGGCTACTTTATTCATTGTATGAATATTTATTTACTAGTATTTGCTCAGGATTTTTGTTTCTATATTGATAAAAGATACAGATCTATAATTTTCTTTGTTCATAATGTTTTTGTTAGATTTTTATTTCAGGATTATGTCAGCCTCATAAATTGAGTTGGAAATCACTTCTATTTTCTGTTTTTTTGAAAGAGTTTGGGTAATATCAGTCTCACCACTTCCTTAAATATTTAGAAGAATTCACCAGTGAAGCTCTCTGGGTCTGAAGGTTGTTGTTGGGCAAGTTTTCGATATTTTAATATTGAAGTTTCAATATTGTAAATTCAATATTGTTAACAGATATAGGATTTATCAGATTCTGTATTTATTCTTGTGTCAGTTTTTATAAAATGTGTATTTCCAGGAATGTATCAATTTCAAGGGATTTCCATTTTAATTTTAATTTAATTTCCATTATTGATTGACATAGTTATTATCTTTTTAATGCTTGTAGACTCTGTAATGATACATTCTTGGCATCTATATTCAGTGTACCTCTTATAAGCAGCATATACAGTAAGTTCCCTACATACGAACCTTCAAGTTGCAAACTTTCAAAGATGAGAATGTGCATTTGCATGTTCAATCACATAACTTAGTTCACCTCTCTGGCATACATTGTCACGTGTGTGCACCCTCTGCAAGTGGTTGTGCTTTTGTGTACTTTACTGTACAGTACTATATAGAGTACAGTAGTACAGTATCTTTATTTCAAGCCCAGGATGTCTGGAAGCAAGCCTAAAAGCAGCAGTGATGTAGCTGGTACTACTGTACTTTTCAAGGTACTGTACTGTATGATTAAAAATGTTTTCTTTATTTTTGTATTTGTTTGTTTTTATGTATTATTTGTGTGAAAAGTATTATAAACCTATTATAGCACAGTACTAGATAGCCGATTGTGTTAGTTGTGTACCTAGACTAACTTTGTTGGACTTACAAACAAATTGGACTTATAAATGTGCTCTCAGAATGGAACCTGTTCATATGTAGGGGACTTATTGTAGTTGGGTCTTATATTTTTACCCAGCATGACAATCTTTGCAGTTTAAGTGGAATGTTTAATCCATTTACGTATAGCATAGTTACCTATATATATTTGATTTAAGTTAAACACTTGGTTATTTCTTTTCTTTTTTTTCTGCTTCCATTCTTTTCTTCTTTGTCTCTTTTGGGCTTAATTTTCTTTCATATATATATATATATATATAAATTTTTGTAGTCACTCCAGAGATTACTATATACATCTTTGACTAATTATACTTTACTTTAAATAAATAGTATAACTATTTCCTGAACTTTGAAGAAAAAATTACAACAGTTTATTTACTCTCTATTTTTGTGCTATTTTTGTAATGTATTTTAATAGGTATGCACATTACAGATTCTTATTTGATTTTGCTTTATCCAGTCAACATTTTTCTATATATTTACTGACATATTTACCTTTTTCAGGCGCTCTTTGATCTTTTCTGAAGTTGCATGTTTCCATGTAATATTATTGTTTAGTCTGAAGAACATTCTGTAATACTGTTACAGTGCACGTTTGCTGGGAAGAAATTCTAGACTGGCAGACTTCCCACCAACTCTTTAAGTATCTATTGCCCTCTGGCTTCCATAACTTCTGTTCAAAAGTGATCTGCATCTCCTTTGGTGCACTGTTTCTTGTGTCCCTTAGGATTTTTTTTTCTCTATCTTTGTTTTTTAGGATTGTTTTTAAGGATTTTGACTGTCATGTGCCTCAGTGTGTGTTTTTCTTGTTGAATCATGTTTTATTTTTGCTGATTTGAGTTCACTGAGCTTCTAGAATCAGTGAGTTAATGTCTTCTTTCATCAATTTTAGAAAAGGCCCAGTCATTACCTTTTCCAGTATTTCTTCTGCCTATTCTTTCTGCTTTTCTTCTGGACTCCAACTGTACCTAATGTGAGATGATTTGACCATAGCCTATGTGTGTATTTCTGTTCTTTCTCTCTCTTCCAGTTTGGACACATTCTACTAGCTTGTCTTTGAATTCACTAATCCTTTTTTCTGCTGTGTCCAGTCCTCTATGGGTGTTTATTGGCAGGACCCAAATCTCTCCATTTTGTCTTATTTTCAAGGAAATCTAGGCAAGCAATCTGGCATAAAATGACATATTCAGCGAACACTGAAAAAAGTTCATATGTTGGGTGGACAAAATTAGTGACAAATATCTACTACATTCAATGTAGCATGTTTTCCTAAACCCTGTTTAACACATCTGTTTGTTTTTAGTTGTATTTATCCTATTTTTTCTTAGGTTGTTTATAAGATGATTTTAATTTCTGTAAATGTCTATTTTTCTCTTAAATTTATTTCTGGAACTCTGTAAATTCACTTATTTCTTTCTTCTGTGATTACATAGTCTCCCTTTTGAATATTTGTGTTTATTTTTTAGCTTATTTTTCAATAACTGATATTGTCTGCAACTTGAGATCATGGTGAACCAATAGTCTGAACTCTTTGGATGTTTATTCCATGTATATTGTACCCTTACTTTTTTGCTTATATTATTTTCCTTCTTTAATTTTCTTAACCTTTGGGCCAGGTCCTATTTTGGTTCCTTTGCGATTATTACTCATTTTTGTGGTGCCAGATTTCTGTTAAAAAGAGTCTAGGGAGAGACAAGTGGAAATTGCTTGGACAAATATTTAGCTTTTAATGGGACTTGAGGTCTCAAACAAATCTTGAGAAATCTGATAATTATTTTATCTGAAGAATGCATGCCCACTGGAACGTAGTTTCCAGACATTCCCTGCACAAGCTCTCCACAGTGCTATTGGGCCTTGTTGCCTCTTCATCTGGCCTCACTCCTATGCCCCCAAAGTAAATTCCTCTGCAAGGAAGCCAAGTAGCAGATGATGTAAATTCTTGTCAGCATAATTTCCCCATCAGCTTGCTCTTCCCTGACATTACTTGGTATTGAACTGGGTTTGCTTCCTTGTGGTCCAACCACACCCTTAGATCTAATGGCACTTAAAAAAAAACCCCACACATTTGGTGATGGTTGTCACAAATGTATCATTTTGAGGATTTGGCCTATTTTTGCAGGATTTGGCTCATTGTCCTCCTGATTTATAGTTGGTAGTTGTGGAAATTCCTCCCTTTAATTGAAGATGGCATTTCTCTTTTTCTAAAAATTATTTTTCCCTTGTTTTGCTTCTCCAGGGTTTTGATGGAAGGGAGTGGTGTTTAGTCAGGAAGCCCAGTCATCAACATATTGCCTTCAGCACCATTTCTTAGTCCTCCACAGAAATGACTCTAGCAAAGTTCATGGACATAAGCTTTCTATTCTTCTTACTGGGAGGGATTCAAAACTGCAAATGTGATTGTAATATTTACATGTGTACTCATACACACTCATACACACATATACTCACATTCACTTACACACTCGATCAAGCTCACATGCACACACACATGCACGTGACAGTGGAGGAGGAATGGACAGGCGGGGGATCATTGATTCTGTCCTCGACTCCTGGTAGGTGCTCAGGCTATTCAGCAGCCTGTCTGTGTACCAGTGAGTGCGAATAGGAGTCTGTGTGGGCTGAGCAGAACTCTGTGGCCCAGGTTCTTGCTGCTGTTGGCTGCATTCTGCACAGCAGTGTTGTTGCTTAAAGAACTATACCACTAAACATCTTTTGCTTTTGTTTCTTGCAAGATGCTTTTCTGAAACTTGTTCAAATTCCCCCGACCCTGGAGCACTGAATCGTGTCTTCAGCTTTCATTCTGCATGGCCCCTCTAAATGAGCACAAACGTCTCCTGACTTATCCACTCATCCCCTTTAAGCTGTTCAGTGCTCACAGAGCCAAGAGTGACACAGACAGGCCACAGGACGAGGGTCTCTGGAGCTTGGACGCCTGAAGAGAAAGCCTCCTGCACATGCCATGATGGAGCCCCCTCCGGAGAAGGCCACCTCTCAGCCTATGCAGGAGTCACAGTGGCCACACTGCCCCTGAGCTCTCTTGGTGGCTTTGCTTACCTTCCTGTAACTGATTTGTGATTAAACTGCTCTGGTGGAAGGACCAGACCACAGGAACCCATATTCCTAGTATAGTCATCTCCCTGAAGCAAGGTGAAAAGCAGCCAACATGAGGACTTCAGGGAGAGAAGGAGACCTGGATGCTGTGGTTTCTGCTCAACTCTTTCAGTTTCTGTCCTATGTCCCTCCGCATAGGACAGAAATAAATGGGATCACCACCTTCTGCAACAGGTGTTCTCAACTTCTTTTGTCTTCTTAGAGCCCCACATTCAATTTGTCAATGAAATCAGATTTTCCTACAATAGAAACAAAATCCAAATCCACTTTTTGCCATTTATATATTTAATGGCATTGAGTTTTTATATTTATCATATACAGTAAGTTTTAAACACAAAAATGCAGTAATGCTTTACAGAGTCTATTTCACTGCTACAGGTTAAAGTACAAACAGAAACCATAAACCAGTTACCAGCTGAAAATAATGTGTTTGAATGTATTTTTACACTGATGAGAGTATGTTTAATGAACACAAGGGTAACATGCATAAAAACTTCAGTGGTATTAATTGCTCTGAATTAAAACATATAAAATTAAGAATTCCATCAAACACTTAAATTACTGAAATACTCTTGACCGTCTTTTTGTTATAATAATAAAATGTAAAATACACAATTTAACCATCAGGAAAAATTTTATCTTGGTTTCTCTTACTAAAAAGTAAAAAAAAACTACTCCACGCATTCTGTGTGGCTCCATGTGTCAACTTCCTGATGTCCTGCTGTTCTGGGCAGCTTCACTCAGCCAGGTAAGAGCATGAACAGATGTTCTTGTGTCTGATGTTTCCTTCCAGACATCCTCTAGTGGGTAGGACAGAAGAAACCATGTGGAAATGCAGCATCAGAGTTTACACTTTTACAACTGGATGGTAGCCAGTGGGAGAAGCAACACGTTAGCAGGTTCCAGAAGCAGCATCCCGGCTCCAGGCCATCCTTTTACCCATGACCCAAATGCTTTCCTCTCTTCTTCTGTGGCACAAAATGCTCATCAACCTCTCCCCAGAGGCTCCTCCAAGGTAGAATTAAGTGGACCACATTTGAGCCCATTCCTACTGTCTGCTATATTTGCATACATTTTTCCATGGGGTATTACCAGTACCTTTGGGGAAGTCATGTGCAGAATTCTGGAACTCAAGTCCTAGGGTTCGAATCTCGGCTTCAGTGGGCTGTGTTCAGGTTGGTTACTCTTATGTGTGTCATCATAATAACAGAACCACTCTCATGGGGTTTGTCTTAAATAAATTGGTGCATGAAGCATATAGGAAGTGCTCAACTAAACATTACTGGTTATTTTCAAAATGACAGCACAGAAACCTTTACCTGAGGGTGAGTATATTGAGGTAAGCTCCTTCATTAGAAGTAGGTTATCAGGAGTGATTCCTAACAAGGAAGCAAATGGCTAATGATGAAGATTCTCTTACTGCATTTGTTTGCACAAGGGTGCATCCCAGAACAGCACACTTTTGCTCTGAAAGTCTCCACCCAGAAATGACACGTGTCACTTCCACCATTTCATTGGCCAAAGCAAGTCACGTGGCCACACCTGCTGTACGGGAACAAGGAAACCCAATCCACTTACAGGAGTGTATAGCAAGTGATGGGAACCATAGCGGGACCTAGTAGAACAGGTGTCCAAGTGATGGGCTCTAGAGCCCAGAAATTCTCCATCTCCATTGGGTATTAACAGCCTCAGCTAGAGGTCTCCATGGAGCCACCATTCAGGCAATGGCAGGCTGTGTCTGTGTACGCACAGGCAACTTGTACATAGGTGGAGCATAGCATGAAGTGTTGAAAATATGAGGTGAAGAATATAAAAAACCACACTTCCATGTATCCCTAACAATAAGTACAACCAGCATTTCTGAATACTCATAATAGGAGATGAAATCTTATTCCTAAATCTATAAATATCTAATATAAATATTAGCCACTCTTTTCTAACATTAACCGGCAGCCAATAATCAAAAGTCTACAGTCTGGGGAAAACCCCATGTCTGACACTAATGGGGCATGGCTAAGACCAGCCCAGTCTGGGGTGGGGGCCGAGGATACAGAACCGCTGGTAACAAAAGTTAGAAGCTGGAGCAGCCAAAGGTGGCATAGCTCTCGGGAGCACAGACAGAGGCCCGAGGACAGGGTGGCACCGTGAGCAAGCATTACGTGCAGAAGTGGGTGTAGGGAGAAGGTCCATGTGCTTGTCACCTGGGCAGTAAACCTGAGTCAGTTCTGGCTGTGCTGGTGCCACCCCACGATGACGTCCCTGTGACTCAAGACACAGGGCTGATCACCGACGAGAAGAGAGCGCTGAACCTGGGCTGATCTGCTGAGATTCCTGCTCCCTCATTTGCTGATGCAGCACATGGAGGTCACCCAGGGTGCACCCGACCAGCTGTGGATGGATTTATTTACTGGAGATTCTTTCAGACCTCAACTCTGCTGGAAGTGTGGAAAGAAAGGCAGATCTGGAATAGGGACTGCAGAGTCCTGTAAGGAAGCCTCCAGAGCAGAGTTAGGGACAGAAGCCTCCCTCCACCCCTGGGGAATCAGAGCTTCTCCTGACACTGCGTAAAGAAAGATTCATACGCTATAATTTATATGCTCTGCAGCGGTACATCTGTTCAACGGATCTCACAGAAGCTGCCAATCTTCCTTAAGAAATCCTGTCCAGCTACCGTTCAGTTCAGTGTCTTATGTGTTTACCTTGTCCGACAGTGATCATGAGTGACTTGTCCTTCCCTATATTTGCTCCCAAGGAGCAATAATCATAATCCTCATGCTCATCCTCATCCTCGTGCTCATCCTCATCCTCATCCTCATCACGGCTGCCAGCACTGTCCACTTACCTCATTTAACCTCCACCCTGAGGACTGCCCCGCAGGGACAGAAATGGAGATCTGGTGAAGGAGATGTGCTTTGCTCAAGGTCACACAGGTCACACAGCTCCTAGTCAGTGGAGCTGAGGTTTGAACCCAGTTCTGCTGGATCCAGACCCCAAGAGCAGCTCTATTCCATGGAGTCTGGCCAGACCCCATCACTGCTGTTTGGCTGGTGGCAGCAGAGCCTCAGAAGCCACCGTGCACACTCCAGCTTTGTTGTGGGACCTCCCATTTACTTATTTGCTTCTCCTCGGAGAACTCATTGATTTTGTGATGCATGCCTTTGAATCACTTCCATGAACGATGGGGAAGGCCAGAGGAGGGCGTGAAGTCCTGCCTGGCATCACAGCACCACTCCTCTGGGAGCAAACCCCCGAGGGGGGCAGATGGGGGCCTCCTGCCCAAGCTCGGGGCTTCAGCGCTGCAGCCATCGTGCTTAGTATGTGAAGGAGAGCTGAAACCAAACACTGCAGCATATGTTTAATTACATCTTTAAAATTAATTGTTACTCAACTGTCCCTTCCTAATGACTGTCTGAAAGACAATTAAAATATATATACTCCCATGAATAAGAAAGAGCCTGTCATTTTAGCCCATTATAGTTCATGTGTTCCAGAATAATTGAATCTCTGTCAATTACGATTCCAGAAAATTATAGAAAAGATCCATTCTTAGCCATGTGAATGGGAATTTAAAGCTGGCATGATCTGACACTGCACAATTACTTTATCTAATAAATTTATGACCTTATAATGGGTTCTTCCCAAAGCATTTTCCCACTTAATTTATCACTTGGGCTGACCCACTTTCTGGGCATTTGGCTTAAGGGTTCCCTGGAAATATGAATAGATAATGCAATCTCCCTTCTCTTCTCCTGACCCCTGGCCCACACACCCCAACATGCCTCTGGCTTGACAGCTCCCTCCTGTACCCATCACAGAGCTGGCATCTCTCTGTGCTTCTTATGGTCTACGCTCCTGGAGATGTGTTTCCGGAGTCCTTCTCCACTCCTAAATCTTTGTTCAGCTCCCATATTTTCTACTAACCTAGAGTCTTAGAGTCTATGTTTAGGTCTATCGCTTGAGTCTGCCATTGTATATGGTGGAAAGGAGACAGTTCTACTTTTCTTATATAGTGAGTCTCTTTTCCCAGCACCATCTGCTAATCAACAATCCATTCCCTATTGATTTTAGTGCTGCCTGTATCGTGGTTCCAGTCCTTATAGACAAATGGGTGTACCTCTGAGCTCTCTACTCTGTTCCACTGCTCTATTTGCCTGGTTTTATGTCAATGCTGCACTGTGCTTATGACCGTGGTTATGTATTTCCTAATATCTGGGAGGGCTGGCCTGCGGTCTTTTGTTTTATATGGTTAAGATAGATCTTCATGAAATTTTATTCTTCCATGACATTTTAAATTTACTGTATATCAAACTAGAATGTTAATTGGGATTTCATGAATTTTATAGATTAATTTTGAGGGAATTAACATATTTAAATGTTAAGCTGTCCCAGCTAGGAGCATGGAAGATCTCCCCCACTTATTCAGGTCAGATTCTATGTCCTATGTCAAAACTTTAAATGCTGATTTATAGAGGTATTGTGTGTTCCCGGTACTATTAATTCCAGACATTTTATAGTTTCTGTGGATATTGTGAACAATTTGTATTTTTGGATGGCTATTACTGGTTCAAAGACATGCTACTGATTTTTGTATCTGGCAAACTTTCTGAACTCTTATTGGCTCTAACAGTTTGACTAATAAATCTGTTGCATGTTTCTGGGTAGGTCATTATATCATGTGTCAATAATGACAGCTGCAGCTTTTTTCTCACTCAACAGCAGGAATTAGGCAGTCATGGCCATGGGCTACACACCCCCAGGAACATCGCTTCATTTCCTCAGCAGCCACTGTACAGCCTGGATCCACCTTCACGACAGCCTGCGAAGCAGGTACTACTACCTTCCATGGCGACTCAGGGGCTTAGAGACCTTCTGTGGCTCAGATGATGATCCGCCAACCACCTTGAAGTGCAAGGAGGCTTCCACCTTGTCCCACCTCCAGCCCAACCCACCGCCCTCAGCCCCTCACTGCCTCCCCCAGGGGGCTTCAGGCCAACCCCTCTCCCATCACGCCCTGGCTCACATGTTCCTGCAGGGCTGAGTCCCAGGAGACTCTCACCTCCTTGTGATGTAACAGCTCTCATCACCTCATCTTCTCTGTACACATCTTAGTCGCTCATTGTTTCTCTAATTAAGATGTGGCCCTTGGACTGTCTTGGTACCTGAAAGTTCAAGCTCCTGGAATGAGACCCAGAGGAGCTATTTCCTCTTTGTTTGGTGCCACGTGTGTCCCAGAAACCTGCAGGTCCAGGCCTGGGTGGAGGGAGGGCTCACTCATCACATGTGGTCCCTTGGGGCTGGGCAGCTCAGCACTGGGAATCCTAAACACGCAGCTCTTGACCCTCCGGGCGTTTCCATTCCCCCATTCCTTCATCACGTGCTCAGGGCTCGGCAGAAGCGCCCAGCAAGCATGCTCAGCACCTCCTTCCCCGACACACTCTCCAATATCCCTGGAAGCTGGGGAGAAGGATCGAGGGAAGAGGACCCGTGACCTGCCGATTTTCCCTGCCTTGCTGGGCTCTGGAAACCCAGCAGCCTGGTGACATGTCGAGCTGCCTGTGTGTCAGGGAAACCTGAAGATGCTCTCACCTCTTCCACCCACCCCTGACCTCCCCCTGCCTGTCCGGACTGCTGGTCCCGTATGAAGGGTTATGTGGGGAGTCTTTGGCCAGATTGAAATCACACTCCCTTTCTGTTTTCCTTGTGAGCTCGAAGCAGAAGCCATCGGGGACCCTTGAGAACACCCACCATGGACCGGGCATGAGAGCTCATTCCCATGGGAAGCGGGCGCAGGCACCCTTCACATTTACCCTGTGAGAGTTGCTGTCAGACTCTCCTGTGCACAGTCATAGACAGAGCTGCCGTGTCACCCATGTGCTCACGGTTGGTACATCCTAGCCTTCCTCTCTAAGAAGTCAGTAGAAATATTTAAGTGGCTTTTAACTATAAAAACGTTATGAAGCTGCTCCAGTTAAAAACGTCAGAGGAATGTGACGCTGGCTTCAGAGTCATCTTGATAAACCCTTGCATGGGCACAGCAGGTCACAGCCTGCCTGCACTCTCCACTGTGGGCTTCTCCCCGTAAGAATACTCATGATGTGCTCCTGTCACTCAAACTCCCAAACACCAGGTTCAACTCAAAAGCCCCGATTTCGGACGGGCAGGGCAAAGACAGCAGCAATGGGAGAAGTTTCCTTCTGCCCATATGTTCCTGTAGGGGACACGGATGCCCTCCTGGGAGACAGGTTATAAGACCTCAAGATCCCCGGGGGCCCCATCTTTCCTGAGTGGAGCTTCCAAGGTCTGGCTGGTGCTGAGCAAGCCTGGAGGCTCCCGCCCGCGCCCAGCGTTCAGGCTCCTCCTGGCCAATCACATCAAAGCCGGGAAGGCAGACAGAAGGTGGGACAGTGCTGGGCTCCGAGAGCCTCAAAAGGCGTCTGGAGTCTCACACATACTCAGGGCTATTTTCTGCACATTGACGGGTCCCACGTATATCCTGCAGTTCCTCTGGGACCTGTTCAGCCCAGGCTGTGCATCCTGGTGGGGACTGCAGAGCTGTCCTGTGCTCCAGGCCGGCAAAGCTGAGCCACATATGTGTCTCTTGCTCTTCTGCAAATAGAAGTGATGACCATTTCCCTCTTCCCATGGGCTAAAAGATGTTCGATTTTCCAGGAGGACCAGTTCCTTTGCGGGGAAGTACAGATGACACGCTTTCCCAATGCCAGCCTTGAATGTCCAGTGTGGATGTACAAGCCTTGCTTTCGGGGAAGAGACAGGCTCCACGGAGACCTAGGGCTGGGGAAGCTGCAGCCACCGGAATGCTGGGGAAGCTCACAGGCACCACGGAGCTTCCCTGTTCTCCCAATTCCACCGACTCCCCCCACCGAGTCCTCAGCGCCCCCCCCAAGTCCTCACAGAAACCTCTGCTCCTGAATAAAAAAGCGGTTTCTTTATGACTGTTTAACGCCGCACGCCCTCCTCCAAGGCTGGCAGGTGATTCGAGTCGGGATGTGACCTCTCATGTCCGAAGCTCAAAGCAGAGCTGCTCCTATCTGTAAACACATGTGGGCGAATGGGGACATCTGTGTCACTTCTCTGAGCCTCCTGTGTTCCAGTCACAGTGGCCAACACAGGCCAGCTTGGCGATGCCACCTGGGAATACGTTACCCATGGGCATTTTGTTCAAAATCTGACATTCTGGACAACGTTCCACTTTGTGCACCATCGACGTGGATGCTGGTGCCCAGGAGACCTTGGCAATGGGACCAGTGGCTCAGCCCTGACCTGCCCACTGGCCGGGGTCCTCCTCGCCTGACCATGGAGCCGAGCTGCCCCGTGGCTGCAGGGTCCCGACTGATGCAGGGAGAGAGGCAGGTGGGGAGGCTAGGAGTGGTGCCCGTCGACTCTGCCTGGCCGGTGCCTGGACTGAACCAGTGGAGCCAGGCCTGGGCTCCAACTGTCAGAAGCATCAGGGCCTGAGGACACTGTAAGAGGTCTTCCCCCTCCCCCGCCCCGCCATGTAGGGGAAAACCCACCTTAATGGCCGTGGACTTTTACCCCCAGGTGATTCCAGTCATGACACTGCCTCGGACAGAGCTCACGGGTGGGGACAGCTGCCCGACCTGGAAGCTGGCAGGTGGCTGAGCAGGGCCTTGGCCTCCGGAGTTTGGCTCCTGAGCCTGCCCTTGACCTCCAGCCCTCCCTGCCCTGTGCGGTGGACTAAAAGCACGTGCTACCCCCCACTGTGGGCAGGTTGTCCAAATGTCTTTTCTCTTGTTCTCAGGACAGCCTGCTGCCCAGCTGTGCGCTGGGGCTCGGTGCGTGGGAGCTGCCTATGGACTACTGACGTCACACCGACCAGCAGGTCACATGCATCCTCCCAAGAAAAGCAGCCCAGCAGGAGCACTGGCTCTAAGCACTGATGAGCTGGGAAAGGCTTCTTCAAGAACGGGCTTGGAGGGGCTGCCCGAGGGCCACGGCCAAGGCCCGAATGAAGAGGGCAGAGGTCCCAGAGGAGCTGGAAGGCAATTCCCAGCGGGGGGCTGGGGGGAGTGGGCAGGGCACATGACGCGTTGCTGGAGAGACAGGCAGACAGCCACCCCCCTGAGGGGGGGCTGGGGGCAGGGCTCCTCGTGGGCTCCGTGTTTTCCTCTGAGCATGGTGAGAAGCCCTCCTAAGGTTTTGAGCCTGGAGTCGCCATGATCTAAGCTATGTTGTAAAGGTGTCATGCTCGAGTGACAACTAGCAGTTACATGTCTGGTTTTCCCCCGCCCTTGCCTTTGGGTTCCCCAAGCACTGGAACCCCCTGCTTGACAAGGCCCGATGGGTACGTGGCCCATCATAGTTCTCTTGATGGAGCTGGGGAAGCCGAGATCTCCATCAGCCACCAGCATCGCATGGTGTGTGTTTAATGAAAGCAGAAGGATCCTTGTCCTCAGATCACCCTGCAGACCCCGGTACCCTGAAACCGTCCCTTCTGAGCACGGTGACGGCCATGTCCACAGGGACTCTGTCCTCTGGAGGCACAACGGGCCCTGCCAGGCACAAGGGCACGCAGAGGAAAATCACAGACCCTCGCTCCAGCACCTGCCCGGCAAAAAGACGCTCACAGGGCCTTTGGGGGGCTGCTGCTGTGAAGGGGGGATGTGCCACCAGTGACTGACCAGGACACTGACGTAGGGTCTCTTTGGTTACCTGGAGTTTTTTAAGAACGAGAGGAAGGGTGGTTGGGAACCCCTAAAGTTCACCAGCACCCGGCATCTAGGGGTGCATGTGACCTGCTGTGCCGAGAGCTCTGAGTCGGCCCCTGGCGGGCATGCCCTCTGCTCCAGAGAGAGACAGACAGACAGAAAGAGAGACAGAGAGACAGAGAGGGAAAGGTCCCCTGCTCCTCGTGTAAAGAAGCACATTCATGTAGACAATTTAAGTCCAGAATATGTGTATCTTCCATCATTCATTAAACAAAGATAAACTCCATCACCTAGAGTTGCTGAAACGTAATGTGTCGTGTATGCAAACTGTCATGAAAGTGACTTCATTTAAGGTAAAAAGGATTGCTTGTATTTCATTTCCTCTGGAGATTTCATCATAATAATCCACGGAACGTTCTACATTTTTCATCCTCCCCATCATATGGGGAAGTTGGTGTGACCAGAGAATGAGTCACGTGGTTCCCGTGCAGAAGGTCTCTGATGCTTCAACTGCCTACACAAGGTTCCTGGTCTGGACATTTTTCTAAACCACAGGGCTCGTACTGAGGTCTACACTCTATGAAACATTAATTCATGATTTCCTTAATATCCTATTGATTTCCCCCTTCCAAAAGCCAGAGGTTAAGAAACTCCATAAAAATGTCCTGGCAATTTATTGCTGTACCTTGAAGACATTGCAGTAGCCTCACAGTTACGTGTTTTCCCCTTGTCTTTTCACTTAGGGTCACAGCTCAAAATGACAAATTTACTTTTTCTATGAACCTTATATGAACTTGTTTTTGAATTTGACATGTAGAGAAATACCCATACCTTGTTCCTAGATGGTTCTAGATGCTGTTCTCAATTAAATGATGGGTCGTGTGTGACTCTGGGCCATCCACACTGGGGGCTCGATCGGGACAACTCTTTGCACCAAAGATGCCTTTACAAGGCACTATCTCACTTGTCCTAACAGTGGACAACCCACCATGATCCATATTCTTATTGTGGGTTTTGTTTGTTTGTTTTTAGGAAACGGGCTTGTGAAGACAGCAAGGCCTGGGGTCCCCACAGGAAGGTATCGGGACCCCGGCGTTGACCCTCCCTTCTGCTCACTGATCTCCCACCGCGTTGTCTGTTAACTTTGTACCTCAATCCACATCCAGTGGAGTGACAGCTACCTCCAAAGATGCTGAATGTTTGATTCTCTTCCAACCTGAAGGAAATTTATCAGAAAGTCGGGAGCAGAAAATCACACACCAGGAGATAAAAAATGGAAACCATTTTGTAATTTTGGAAAAAAAAATTGTTACTGTAAATGTTATAATAAACAGGTGAAAAACTAAATGTCTTTTTAATTACATTATTTAGCTTGAATAAGCACAGACTTGAGAGTTTTAATTAACCTGACTAGGAAAGTAAGTAACCTCAAATGACAATTCTGCTCCAGCCACCCCTGACCTGTGGAGACCCGGCCGAGGGGTGCAATGGCACTGCTGAGGGCACAGCCCAAGGGCCCACCCCAGGGAAATAAGCAGCTCAGGTGTAGAGGAGGGATTGGTTGGAGGGAAGTTTGGCTTTTTTTTTTTTTTTTTCTTTTTTAATCTTCAGCTCAGGCTTTAACTGAGCAAATCTCAGGGAAGCCAAGAGATAAGAAAATTGACTGTCTAAAAATAGTGCATTTCTAAAGACTGTATATTTGGACTAGAATCTCTCCTTCCCTGTCTTAAGTAGATACTTGGAAAGATTTTTCTTGCCTTCCAGTTTCAATTTAGATCTATCAACTAGAGCATTTGGGGACAAGCTTTGCCCTCTCATTCAGAAATCTAATATTTTAAGATGATCTTTTACTGAACAAAATGAGTGACACACACATGTGTTTCCTTCACGCTCAAGCATGGAAGTTCACATGTGCAAACACCACCTCTGGGCAAACTTGGGAAAGCACAGCTGATGTTCTACTGGACCTGCCCGAGCTTTGTAAACCTGTGTGTCTGGATGGTTTATGTTGTTTCGTTAATTTTTCTTTCAGGGAAAACATTCCAATACCAGGTATCGTATGGCTCACACATTTGCTGAGTCCAGCCCTGCTAGAAGAAGGATTCGAAAGGCATCATGACCAAAAATACTATGCTCTGTGGGATTTTAGTAAACAAACCAGAGAGTCTAAATGGGAGTTACTTGAATTCTTTAAGTTTGGGCAAGTAATGTGCGTTCTTTCTACCACATTTGAAATAGCCTTAGTACTTTAAATTAGATGATAGCAAATACTATTTTCCTTTTTAAAAAAAGTCAGACAAGTGTTGACTAGACCTGTTTATATTTTTGGTTTATAAAAGGACACCCATAGCCTGTTGTCGCATTTCTTTAAATCTCCGCACGCGCAGCTGTGGGCAGCAATGAGCTGAGCAGGCAGCTTGGCCCCTGGTGGCTGGAGCTCTCCGGGGTCCTGCAGCTCAGTATCACCCTGAAGATGTTCAGGAGGAAGGATGCCAGGATGCATTTCATTCCAGAGCCAGACTCGACCTTTCAGAAACTCACGTGGGAGTGAAGGCGGCTTTGAGGTCTCTTGGTGGAGGTAAAGCCTCTCCGTGGGGAGGACTCCCTGGCAGGGATGTTCCCAGCATGTGGCTGCAGCCACGTGAACCGAGGCCATGGATGGCGCCGCCACGAGCACCCTGGTCCTCTCACTGCCACGCCTTCCTAGGAAAAGGTGAAGTGTGAACAGGCCCTCTTGCCCTGAACCCGTGGGAGCCTGAGACCACCTCCCAGCCCAGAGGCAGATGTGCACTGGGGACGAGTTACATGAAGTCTCACCACGTTGAGTGCTTTGGAGAATGTTCCTAAAGATGGCTCTGATCTACCATAGACTCTAACAGCCTCACAGCACTTTCTGGTTTAGAAATAGTGACACAGTATTTCCTTAGATGGGTGCCTTTGTCTTTCTGCATTTACAGATGTGGAGACGGATGCCTAGAGAGATGAGTCAATGAGCCACGGAGCATCAGAGGTCCAATGACAGCAGAGCCCAGAGCCAAACACACAGCCTCGCTTTACAGTCATTGGGTCTTGGGGTCACAGAGCTTTCAGGTCAATAGTTATAAAATTCACTCACCTGGGATAGACATCAACCTCATTCTTAACAGAAGTCAGACCACTGGGAATCACTTGAAGAAGAGTGGTCTCTGGATTAGGAAAGCATCTAATAGAACAGAATAATTTGAAAGAGTATTGATGGGTAATACACAGCAAGAATCTCAGAAACTTAATCATATATTTACTAAAAATTTGCAAATTGTTAATATATAACGATTTAAAAGTTTAAAGAATTTTACATTCTATTTATAAGTGATATCATGCAGTATTTTTCTGAATTATGTCACTAAGCATAATACCCTCCAAGTGCATCCATGTTGATGCAAAGTATTCATTCTTTTTTACAGCTGAGTAGCATTTCATTGTGTGTGTGTGTGTGTGTGTGTGTGTATGTGTGTGTGTGTATATATATATATATATATATATATATATATATATATATATATATATATAAAACCTTCTTTATCCATATATCTATTGATGGACACTTAGGTTGCTTCCATACGTTGGCTACTGTAAGTAATGCTGCTATGAACATTGTGGTGCGTGTATCTTTTTGAATTAATGTTTTCATTTTCTTTGGATATATAACCAGGAGTGGAATTGCTGGATCATATGGTAATTTTGCTTTTAGCTTTTTGAGGAACCTCCATACTGTTCTCCATAGTGGCTGCACCCAATTTACATTCCCACCAACAGTGTACAAAGGTTCCCTTTTCTCCACATCCTTGCCAATATTTGTTATTTGTGTTCATTTTGATGATGGCCATCTGACAGGTGTGAGGTGATATCTCATTGTGGTTTTGATTTGCATTTCTCTGATGATTAATAATGTTGAGCATCTTTTCATGTGCCTGTTAGCCATCTGTATATCTTCTTTGGAAAAAATGTCTTCTGCCCATTTTTAAATCATTTTTTTCTGTTGAGTTGTATGAGCTGTTCTATATTTTGGATATTAACCCCTTATTGTTCACATCATTTGCAAATACTTTCTCCCGTTCAGTAGGTTGTTTTTTCGTTTTGTTGATGGTTTCCTCTGCTGTGCAAAAAACTTTGAAGTTTAATTAGGTCCCATTTGTTTATTTTTGCTTCTCTTTCTTTTGCCTTAGGAGACAGATCCAAAAAAAAAATATTTATGTCAAAGAGTGTTCTATGTTTTCTTCTAGGAATTTTATGGCTTCTTGGCTTACATTTAGGTCTTTATCAAACTAGAGAACATAACAGAAAAGAAACAGATTCACAGATATAGAAAACAAACTAGTGGTTACCTGGGGAGAGAGGCAAGGTAGGGGTAGGGGACTAAGAGATACATACTACTACGTATAAAATAAATAAGCTACAAGGATATATTGTACAGCACAGGGAATATAGCCAATCTTTTATAATAACTATAAATGGAGTATAACTTTTAAAAATTGTGAAACACTATTTTATTCACCTGAAGCTTACAGAATATTGTAAATCAACTATATCTCAATAAAAAATAAAGTGTGAAGTCAGAAAAATGTTTTAAATATTAAATATTATTCAAAAGTGATTATATATTTGCTGCTCCAAAATTAACTTATTATTTTTGGTGACCTATAATAAATTTTTTTGTTAATTCATATTTCAGAAATATTTAGGAATCCTATTTTATTTAATATTCATCCAATAAGTTCAATGTTTGTTACAAGTTTTAGGATGACTGGGTTGGATGAAATCTTTTCATGTCCAACATCAGCAGAATCTGTTTCCATCTCCTCACCTCTGCCCCTCTCTCTACCATTGCTTCTCCTTCTGTTTCTTGCTGCTTGTCTCACTGTATTTTTGTATCCCTTGTAGTGGTTTGGGCAGTGTTCCCTCCAATTTACATCCACCTGGAACCTCAGAACATGGCTTTGTTTGGAAATAGGGTCTTCGCAGATGTAATTAAGTAAAGATGAGGTCCTCCATCTTTTTTTTTTTTTTTTTTTTTTTTTTTTTTTTTGCAGTACGCGGGCCTCTCACTGTTGTGGCCTCTCCCGTTGTGGAGCACAGGCTCCAGACACACAGGCTCTGTGGCCATGGCGCACGAGCCCAGCCGCTCCACGACATGTGGGATCTTCCCGGACTGGGGCACGAACCCGTGTCCCCTGCATCGGCAGGCGGACTCTCAACCACTGCGCCACCAGGGAAGTCCGAGGTCCTCCATCTTTATGGTGGGACCTAAACCCAGTGACTGATGCCCTCAGTAGAAGATGAGGAGACACAGAGATGCAGAAGAGAAGGTGGTCCTGTGAGGATGAAGGCAGATATTGGGGTGAGGCAGCCACAAGCCAAGGACACCTGGAGCCTCCAGAAACTGGAAGAGACAAAGAAGGACCTTCACCTCTAGCCTTCAGAGGGAGTGCAGCCCTATGGACACCTTGATGTTGGACTTCTGGCCTCCAGAACTAGGAAAATAAACTTCTTTTGTTTTAAGCCACCTGGTTTGTGGTGATGATTATGTAGCCCCAGGAGACTAACATACCTCCTCGTAACTATCCAGACTTCCAAATGTAAGCATCTGAAATTCTGTGGCATGGAAAATTTCTTTTTATTCTTCATTCATTGCATGTACGTATTTATTTTTATTTTTTATTTACCTCTGTAGGAGAAAAGGCTGTCCTTCTAATCTATGAGCCGAGCAGTGCTGCTGGCTATGGGAGTCCCAAATACTGTCCCTGTTCCCTGTCTCGTGGATGAAATTTGCCAACAGTTGGGAAACTATCAAGCTGGAAAGTGTTGAGCCTTCAAAAACTTTATTGGAAAACATAAAATTTTACATTACAGCTCTGCATCATCAGTGGCATTTTATTATCAAATCTTAATACAATAGCCACTTTGGAAAACAGTTTGAAGTTTTCCTACAAAAGCAAACTGACTCTTATCATTTGATCCAGCTAGTGTGCTCCTTGGTATTTACCCACATGAGCTGAAAACTTATGTCCAAACAAAAATCTGCACATGGACATTTATAGCAGCTTTACCCATAATTGCCAAAATTTGGAAACAACCAAGGTGTCCTTCAGTAGGTGAACAGATAAACTACATTCAGACAATAGAATATTATTTAGCACTAAGAAGAAATGAGCCATCAAGCCATGAAAAGACATGGAGAAATCTTAAATGTATGTGACTGAGTGAGAGAAGTCAATCTGAAAAGGCCACACACTTCGGATGCCAACTCTATGACATTCTGGAAAAGACAAAATTATGGAGTCAGTAAAAGAATCAGTGGTTGCCAGGGGTTGTGTGGAGGGATGAATGGGTGGAGCACAGAGGATTTTTAGGGCAGTGAAAATACTCTGTATGATATGTAATGCTGGATACATGTCATTATACATTTGTCCAAACCCATATGTACAGCACCAAGAGTGAACCACAATGCAGACTGTGGAATTTGAGTGATAATGACTTGTCAATATAGGTTCATCAATTTTGACAAATGTACCAGCTGGTGGGAGATATTGATAGTGGGAGAGACATATTGATAATGTGTGGGGAAGAGAGCATAGGGGAAATTTCTGCACCTTCCTCTCAATTTTACTGTGAATCTAAAACTGTTCTAAAATAATTAAATATTAAAAAAAAAACTTAAACACATAGGAATGCAATTTTCATTGGAAAAATTTATGGTTTAATTTTAAGTTATGGATTTTTAATAACATGCATACAGTACATACATTAAAAAAATCCACACACATGCACAATATACATTTTGTGTGTGCATTCTACAAAGATTCTGGAAAATTCTTAAATATACTTATTTACCTTGTCAAAAAGCAAACAATTGTCTCAGTTTTATTGGCATTTGTGATGTAAATATACACATTTAAACTTCTTGGAAATAGCCACTTCTGTAAGCATGTAGAGCATTTATGGGAAATTATTTAATTATTTTCAATTTGTTCTTTTAAGTTGAAATTGAGATATTTTTTCTGCTTTGTTAGTAGCTATAAATAGCTTCTGTTCTTTAATTTTTAATTTTAGGATCAATTTTAAATTTTTTTCCAAAATAAGTGTTCCACTGGATTCTATATTTTCTACATAATAAATTCTAATTTCTATTTTCATAATTTCTTCATTAGCCTTTTCTCATGATGGTATTTGGAAGTCTTGGGGGTTTCAAGCTTGTCTTCTGGCTGGCCTGGATTCTCTGTGGAGCCTTCTCTGTTCTACTGACTCACATAGTATGTGTTTTATGGAATGTGTCTTGAGCTTATCTGCAGAACTGGAATTGGGAATTGTTCAAGACTTTTATCATTTCACATCCTATTCTTGTCCAAGCCAGTCACCAATGTCAACATAGGAAATACAGATTCAATTTTCTGGAGCAGAAATGCCCCTGGGGCTTGTCCTAGAGAATCCATGCCACATTCACACCAACCCCTCCATGGAGAATGCTGATGGGCAGCCTTGGTTGTCCTGCTCTAGACCCACAGAGGGTGGGAAGCCGACCATGATGGTGTCTCTCTGAAGTCCAGCAAGGAGTAGCCTTGTGGTGGCAGGTGACCCACCCAGGCTAATGATTTAATGTCAGAGAGGCTGGGGCTGTGGCCTCTTTCCCAGTGGAACCTGACCTTTACCTGTGCTTCCCTGAGGATGGAGGGGACATGGGCAGGCGTCCACTCACTCACGGTGGCCTGTCCCTGTGGCACTGCTTGTGGCTGGTTTGGCAGGAGACTGAAGGGAGAGAAACCTGGTCCAGCAGGGTTGTCCTTCTCACTTGTCTGGATCAGCTGAGGCTGCTGTTTGTCCCACTAAGGTCCCCTTCCAAAGGAGACCCTGGTGGTTTTGGCTCATTTACATTCCCGGGGAATCTGAACTCCTACAGTGATTGGATTTGGTGAAGAGGTAGGGTCAAATGCCAGATGAAATTGTCAAATTGTCAAACTGTCAAATGTCCATTCTCACCACAAATGAGACTCATTTTTCTATCTAGAACTGCTAATAGACAGATAAAGACATTTTCTAATTAAGTATAAATACTAAATACAAGATAATTGTAATTGCTATAATATATATGATTAAGTGAAACTGTTAATAATATTAGAATTCTTGGTAACAAGAAAATGAAATTTGTTGTGATTAGTCTTGTTGACCAAACTAAAATGATTTCCTGGAGAGAGTAATTGGTAGAGTATAGCCAAATAAATTTTTATCTCAAATCTTCAGAGGAGCTTTGAATAAAAGAAAGAGCTATTGGCAATATTAATGACAACAATTTTTCCATTAACACCTAGCATCGTAGCAATGATATTGCTTTTATGGAGAGATTTAGATGGAATACTGAGTACATGTTTCCTTTGCATGTCAAATTTCATAAAAATAACAAGTATAAATAACGAACTATTTGCCGAAGAAGCTAAACCTTTAAGTTTGAAGACAAAATGATGTTTTAATGTTTGAAGACACTGTCAAACATGTTGAATAGCAAACTCAGGAAGATTGCCACTGGAAAATAATTACTTAAGAAGGTACTCAAGGAAAACAAAATAAATAAATCCTCAGAAAGCAGTATGTGGGATAAGAAATGATGATGATGAATTCAGAAATCAGTAAAACTGATCTTTAAATATAATGAATCTTTGAGTCATGATAAGACAATGACTAATAGAAACACAAATAACATTTACGATGGCTTTAACATGAAAGCTTAGTGTGGAAGAGTGAGAACATATAAAGATTTTATCTCATGAAGAAAGAGGAAATGTATTGAATTCAGATATTCATAGAAAAGTACGCTAAACACAACTTAAAATGTGTATACTAAATAAATTTAATATGTTAAAATTTTAAGAGAACTGGCAACATAAATTAAGCCAACAAAAATAAGTCTAAAGATACCCAAGAGCAATGACAATGGTCAAATGGAATTGGTTAAACTCAACAATTTCAAGGGTCTAAGATTAGAGAGAACATCCGTCTAAATTTGATTTATGAATATGTTATTTATATATTGCTGTGAAATAAACCACCCCAAAACTTAGAGGCTTAAACGACAGACAGTTACTCTCTCACAGCCTCTCGGAGTCAGGAGTCTGGGTGTGGCATAGCTGAGCCCTCTGGTTTAGGATCTCCCACTGCTGCAGTGAAGGCCAAGGCTGTGGTTTCATCTCAAGGCTCGACTGGGGTGGGGTCCAAGCTCATAGGATATAGTTCCTCATGTGTTGTTGGACTGAGGCTCACAGTTCCCAGAAGACCCATTCATTTTTTGCTCCATGGGCTTCTCTTCCTTGAGACGGCTCAAAACAGGGTAATGTATTTCATCAGAGGGAGCAAGTGAGAAGAGCCAGGGACGATGACCAAGATAGATGCTACGGACTCTTCACAGCCTGATCTTGGAAGTGGCAATCCACCACTTCTGGCAGATTCTGTTCCTAGAAGCAAGTCACCAGGTGCTCACACTCAAGGACTCGGATGACAGGAGGTCAGGCTCATTTGTAAACACGTCAGAGCCTGCCTACTGCAACAAGTGACATGCAAGTGTGATGCAAATAAGGAACAGTCTGGCATGAACATGACCATTAGTGGGCTATCAAAGAAAGCAGACTTCAGGCAAAAGGTGATTAAAAAGAACAAGTGGATTTTATCATTATGCTGCGTGTTGTGTGTATAAGAGCAAAAATGTAGCAAGGAGTTACAAGTAATTTTTTTTAATCTAACAATAAAAACTTTAAAATAGATAAAGCAAAAGTTTATAGAAATACAGAGCAAGTATTTGAACATTCTTTGCTCAGATAAAGTATCCTCCAATCAAGTAAAGACAAACTTTTGATTTGAATAACAAGCCTGACACAATTGTGAATGTCTGTGTAGATATTTTTTCAAACATGAAATAATCACAAAAATTGATATGAATTCAGAAAATGTCAGTAAATGCTACTCCCCAAAGAAACCTCAAAAGCCAAATTCTCTGAGAACAATAAATGGAAAACCAATGAGCATTAAAAGGAAATCTCAGAACCTGGAAATTTGAAAGCAATCTCTTAAATAACTCATAGCTTAAAAAGGAAACCAAATTTTTTTAGAAGTATTCATCCAGTGCAGGAATGCTAGGAAAAAAGAGTCTCCCATACATTTCTCGTGGGTTTGTGAATTGTTGTTTTGATAAGCAGTCTGGAAACTTCTCCTAAAATTAAATTAATATACTGTTTAACTCAACAAACAGATTCCTGGGGATCTATTGCAAATAATTAAAATCATCAATATCTAAGAAAGTATTTGAAGGAGGTATATAACTGTCTTGTTTCCAGTAGCAAAGCATTAAAAATTAAGTGACTGTCTGGGTATGGAATGAGAGAACAGTCCCTGGAGAAAGACCAGGCTGTTCAGAGGATCCACTAGGGCCTCGCTGAGTGAGCAAGGCAAATGTCCAGCAAAGTCTAGAAACAGCACCACCCCTGCAAGAAAGAAGGCAAGGGGAAAGCCCCCTCTCTCTTTGTGCATGCACAGATACCAAGACACGTATTGGACTGTCAACACAGAAGCTTGTAGGGGGTGTGAGTATGCATGAAGACAGAGAGAATATAGAATATATATTTTATATATTTATGGCACATATATTATATATTCATATTTATTATTATATAATATATTTATTATTATAAAATATATTTATGACATATATTTATATTTATTATTATATAATATATATTATATATTTATATACATGTATGTCTACATAAAAAGATTTGTGTGTGTGTGTGCAAAATTCAATGCCCTCCCATATACACACAAGCACACAGGATTGGCAGTGTTGAATGCACTGAAGTGAAAATCTATGCAACAAACAATATGATGAATTAAGTTTAAAAATACTTGGCAAACTGGGAAAATATATTTACAATCTGTATAATATCCATGGTACACAAAGATGACCTACAAATTAATAAGAAAAAAAGCAACCTGATTTAAAATACTCAAGAGAAATCATCAATTTTATAAACACATAAATATGCACAAGTAATTGAGAGAATGGAAGTGGAAATGACAAACCATTTGGGCCCAACAGATTGGAGAAAAAAGACCAGTTTTTTGGTACTTGATGAGAGTGTTAATTGGTACCATTTTGAGGAAGTAATTCTTTGCAATTCTGTAAATTCACCACTGGTAATATATAAAAATTTTTTTTTCGTTTGGGCAAAATAATCTATGTTGGAAAGTTATTCATTGTGGCATTATGTACGGTAGAAAAAATGGAAAAGATCTAACTGTTCATCATGGGAAGTGCCTCCCTTCTCCCCCCACCCCCAACCCTAAAAAGGTATGGGACGTTTAAGCTACGGGATACTATGCAAGCCTACTTTAACACAATGTAATCCTTTAGGTACTGACATGAAATGTTTCTAAGATACAATGTTAAATCAGAAAAACAAAGAATAGTAAGTGTAATCTGCTTTCTTTTTTTATAAAAAGCCACTCTCAGTGTGTCTAGGTGCCTATAGTTATGCAAAGACAGAGAGTATTATCAGGAAAAATCAACTTACAGAGGGCTTATTTGGGGAAGAAGAGTGAAGTTTCTCTTGAGATGTTTCCTTCAAAATTAATGTAGCAATGTATAAAAAGTTTCAAAAGATCCTAGAAAATGGGTAAAATGAAAAAGAGAAAAATTAAATCAATGATTTTACATTCATTTCATCAAATGTTCTTTGAAGCTCTACGGCTCTTTCTCTTTTCCCAGCACTGTTATTTTATTTTATGTTTTCTTTCTTTTCTCTGGGACCTTGGAAGGGGGTAAAAGTATGTGTTTAGAGCTATCTCTCTTTCATGCACCTACTTGTGTACCTTAAACTTTGTTATAAATAAAATATACTGATTTATTTCCTGTACACTTAAAACTAAAATTCCAATAGAAAAATTTGGTTTGCATCTACGACAGATTCTGCTACAAGAATATATCAAGAATGACAGTGACAAAAAATGACCAAGGGTTAAGTCATGGCCCCAAATTATTGATGCAAAAAGGACAGAGCTTCAAAGCAATTCTGTCGCTCCGTTCTCAAGTAACCAGTGCCACTGCTCCTGCCAGGGAGACCCGGGACCCAGACAGAAGTCCAGGTCTGTGCCTGGCCTCAGGGTGCCCGTCCTGGGGTAAGTGGTCACCTGTGCCCCCAAGTCCCTCAGGTCCTCCTGAAACTCTGCCATGGGCCCTGGGCATGTCCCATGGCCGTGGGATCTCAGACAGTTCTTGATTTTCTGGCACTTTAGTTGCCCACCTAGGATGAGTACAATTTATAGGAAATACTCTGCTTTATTTCAAGAAGTCATAGTAACCAAGCCTTGGTCCTTCAACCAAGAGTTAACTAAAGAACTATGTAGACTGGAAGAGGTATCTCTCTACTAGAGACTGGAATTCTTGAGCAAAATATTAGTATCATCCAGGTCGAAAATGTATGTGTATAAGAACTTCGATCAGGGACAGTTTACCTTAAAAAACTTCTCCCCCTAATACAAGACTATTTTTCATTACTTAGGAAAGAAATAATATATAAAATATATATTTACCTTTTCATTGAGTCTATCCTCCAAAAAAATCCATTTTGTTTATGGTTAAATTAATTATAGGATTCTGTCCATTTCCTTTCTGTTTAAGTTTCTAGTCTCAGAAATCATTAACTGCTCATTTGAAATACAATTTAAGAAATAGAAATTATCCATCATAATAATTGGATGATGTGTCCATTCTAAAATGTTCTAACAGGAGAATACATTATAATATAATAAATTCATGTTGAAATGCTAGTATCCCAGTGTCCTGAGGCAGGTAAATAAGAATTTGCTTTTTAAAACAAAAAAGACATTTAAAAGACAGAAATTTATCCCAGTAATCTGGAGTTGCACAGCAAGAGGGAAGTTGAAAATGCATTTGCACTGTGTGGCTCAAGCTGGTAACAGGTCACCCTGGGCAGCAACTGGTCCTTCAGTGAGATGATGCTGAGACAGAACAGGTGTTCTTAGGGCTGGAAGGTACATTTACCTGAGAGGCCAGAGGGTTTGCAAAGGCATCAACTCCCACCCTGTACATCTCGACTACTGCATATTAAGGTCTCCTACACTTGGGGCAGGTGTCCTCAAAAAGCCCTACAGGGGCTTCCCTGGTGGCGCAGTGGTTGAGAGTCCGCCTGCCGATGCAGGGGACACAGGTTCGTGCCCCGGTCTGGGAAAATCCCACATGCCACGGAGCGGCTGGGCCCGTGAGCCATGGCCGTTGGGCCTGCGCGTCCGGAGCCTGTGCTCCACAACGGGAGAGGCCACAACAGTGAGAGGCCCACATACCGCGAAAAAAAAAAAAAAAGCCCTACAGCACCTGAGCAGGGACCAAATCTGCCCAAAGTGGTGCAGGATTTTACAGAGTGTGGATTACATGGAGCAATGGGACAAACCGTGTGCAAAATTGTGGGAAAGATGCCACGCCACCCAGAGCTCTCCACAGCCATGGTTTCCTTCTTCGCTTGGTCCCCTGAGGCCAGAGCCCTCCAGACACCCCAGCTGTCCTGCCGGGAGCACCCCTCCACCCAGAGCCACCCCCCAGCATGTGTGGGGCTGGACGCTCTTCATCCCTTCCCCAGCACGATGGAGTTCAAGTCTGAGGAAACTCTGACCAAATGCCTTTTCCTCAAATCCCCCCGGGGCCTCGGTGATGTTGGGTCGGTGAGCACAGACAAGTAGGTTTTGTGCTTTTCACCGTGTACCCTGTGATTCAACCCTTCTCTGACATGTCAGAGGGCCGGTCCTTATGCTGGTCACCACCTGCAAGGCCACCCTTAGTGACCCGTCTTCCTCTTACTCTTTACAGGACCCGTACCTTCCTCCAGGTGTCAAGGGCAACCTCCTTCACCTTGAGATCCGCTGATTTAAAAACACGTTCTTGGGCTTCCCTGGTGGTGCAGTGGTTGAGAGTCTGCCTGCCGATGCAGGGGACATGGGTTCGTACCCCGGTCCGGGAAGATTCCACATGCCACGGAGCGGCTGGGCCCGTGAGCCATGGCCGCTAAGCCTGCGCGTCCGGAGCCTGTGCTCCGCAATGGAAGAGGCCACAGCAGTGAAAGGCCCGCGTACCGCAAAACCCCCCCCCCCCAAAAAACAAAAAGAACACGTTCTTTATCGTTTTTAAAATTATCCTGGTGTCATCAGTAGAATTATACTTCTCCCCACAAGAGAGATGTTGAAGTCCTAACCCCCAGTACCTGTGACTGTGACTTGGGAAGGTTGGTCTTGGCAGGTGTAGTCAAGTTCAGAGGAGGCCATCAGGGTGAGCCTGACCCAGTGTGACTGGAGTCTTTTTAAGAAGACAGAGACACATGGGGAGGAGCCGCATGACCACCGAGGAAGAGACAGGAGGGATGCAGCTGCCGGCCCAGGAACTCAACCGCCAGAAGCTGGCAGAGGCCAGGAAGGATTCTGTCCAGAGTCTCAGAGGGAGCACCGCCCTGCCGACACCTTGATTTTAGACTTGTGGCCTCCAGAACTGAGAGAAAATAAATTTCTATTGTTTAAGCCATGGGTTTGTGGCTCTTTGTAATGACAGCCCTAGAAAACTAGTGCACCTGGGTTGAAAATTACATGATGTAATATTTGAAAATAACCAAAGAAAGTTCTACTTAACTTTCATTCTGTCAAAGTCTTGTCTGAATAAGATTCAAATAACGTGTATGTCCATCCTGGAAGCTCTTGCCTTTCTGTGACTCAATATGACCTAATTTCTCATCTTCCCACCTCCGTTTGAGAATGAAACATACTTTCAGGAAAGCTTTCTTTGTACAGAAATGATTCCCCTCGTGTTTCACATGGCTCTTCCACACACCTGGAATGTCAGCGAGAGCTCACATCCTTCGTTCACATGTTGTTTTCCTCACATGCTACATGGGAAGAGGATCAAATATATGCCCTGCCTATGAGGCGCCCTGCATGAGAAAGGAGGGGGACACCACCCTGCCCCCTGCCCTCCCGCCCCTGCTCAGGCCCAGCCGCGGGCTCTGCGGTGGTTTCTGAGTGACGTGCTCCCTCCAGGCAGCTCTGGTCCAGGAGCTGAGGCCCAGCCACAGCCCTCCCAAGACACAGCGCCGGGGGATGCCTGTCCCAACTCTCTGGGCTGTGTGTGCTTTTACTTTCTGTATATTTATTTCACCTCTTAAATGAAATCCAATTTGAGGCTATTAATATTCATGCATGGAGATAATTCTGATGATGAATTAATGAAACACTCGGCCTCTCAGTGTGTTGTTTGCTCTTACATTTAATGACGCTCTTAACTGGAAAGAGGAAGAAGCGGAACAGCCTCCACCCGGAGCCTGGAAATTAGAAACCACTTCATTGTTCTGAGCTCGCTGCTTTAATGACAATCAATAGAATCGATCCAGGAGAAGAAAAGTATTTACTCCATCTCTGCCTGCTGCCCGCCCTGCTCAGGATTCCCGAGCATCCTCTGCAGACTATCATGGGGTCTACATTTGCTAATGAATTACACGCTAAATGAATTTCTCATCCCTCCCCCACCCATGGTTTTGATACATAAAAAACTGTTTTTTCCTAAGAATAACATGCAGTCCTACTGTCAGGGCAGCGAAGGATGACGTTGTTAGAAAACCGAGAAGTCATCTCAGTTGTAGAGTTGGGTTTACTTGCAAAACAGACCTTAGCCGTGGCCTGTACTTCTCCAAAAATAATTCCTGGCTGGTGGTCTTTTGTTGTTCAAATGAAGAGAATTTGTCATTCACACTCTGCTGGATGAGTCATTGAAAAGACAATTAGCTGCCATGGACTTAACTAGGTTTAGTATTAAAGTTTCACTTTCACTTCAACATTCATTTAACAAATAAGTGTTAAAGTCCTCCAATTAGGCCCGTTTCTCTGTTGGTTAAAAAGGGCAGCATCAACGATCCATTGTTCCTGGAACCTTCCCAAACAGGAGCCGGGGTTCTGCTCCCTAAGGAAGAGGCCACGACCCGTCCTACCAGGAACAGACATGAGGATCTCACACTGAAGTCTTTAATATGAAACCAACTCCTACAAGGATCTAAAAGCAATGGACTAAACCAAAACTGGAACGAATTTTCAGAATGAAGTCTCAGCGTCAAAGCAGTGATGGTAAGAAAAATCATCAGCCGGTCTATTCTTCAACTTGCAAAATAGACGTTTTTAGAGACCATTTAAATTTTAGGAGAACCGGCAGGATAAGACAAGATCTAGTTAGGGCCCAGCTGAATTGTTCACTGTCATTTACGAGGAGCTTCCTAGTATTTATTCTGCTATTAAATTGGAACGAGCTGTTTCAGGGGGGATAAGCGTGGTCTGTGTTTGTCTCAGTGTTTAAAGGGCCGCTGCTTTAGACTCGGAGCCTTCCCTGATTTTTCTCTATTTGACTTGAAAGGGCAGTGAGTTTTCATCACTGGTGAACATGCAGGTTTAGGAAAGGAATGTGAAAGGGAGTCACCAGTGAACCCACCAAGAGCTCGAGCTCGGCAAGAGAGCTTTTCTACTGTATGTGTGATGATAGCCCAGCAACCGTAAGTGTGACTTCGAGAGGTATGTTCACCTCAGGAGTTCACAAATCTAGCATGATGGAAAACGTATTTTTAAGAATATGATGTAGCAAATGCATTGACAATCACACAGGCAAGAAAATGGCTACACATGCCCATATATACACACATCTATGTAATATGCATTATATATGTACCTATAGTACCTATATACATATATGTATACATATACATGTGTATATATATGTAATATATGTATGATATATATACTTTTTGCAAATAGAAAATGCAGTTACAATACTTTTAAGTGTTTATTAGTCATTTAACCTCTTTCAAATATGCTTTTAATTACTGTGATATGATACTTGTCTACTTACAAATGTAGCCATAATACAAGTTGAGAAAGTGACACATGATGTGAAACACTAAACTAATTCACTTATCATTAGTGTAAAACTTCCATATGTTAGACAGGATCTTAGCTGCAGAATGACTTAGTAACTGTGAGACACCTCCAGGTAGCTTGAAACAAGCAGGCCCAACCTCTCACCCAAAACAGCCAACACTGCAACATCGGTTAACTTTAAATTGTGAATTCGAATCATTTGCAGCCTAAACAGAACACTTTGGAGATTAAAAATAATAATCAGTAATAATAGTAACATGCATGGCCTCTAGGATCCATGTTTTGGTTTCAAAACAAAAGAACAGCCCAACATCTACCGTGAAGCAAGGACGGGCAGAGTGCCTGCACTCCACTAGCCTTGCACACAGGTGTCTGAACGGTTTAAAGTAACAGCCGTCCTTCAGGCCCATCGCAGAACCAAAGGAGCTACTTTTGCGGTGGGCACTTGGGATCCAGCAAACAGCACTGGCTGCAGAGTCCAGTTGTTGGCTCTGAGCCCGCCGCAGATCCACAGGGCTGGGAATCTAGCCTGCCTGGCCGACTGCAGCCCCTGGAGCCTGCCCTTGGCAGTCATGAAGGCAGGGCCTCTCCTCCAATAGCTCCACTTCCCAGGAAGTCTTTTTGGAAAAAGTGTGGCACAAACACATGAATAAATAAAATAAAATGAAATGGAGTAAAATAGAATGAGAGCATTTTCACCTCCCATCACCTTCTGCTGTGGCTCTGTGGATCAGATTTATGCTGGAGGTGGGCAGATAGCAAATGGAAAATGAAAAACAATTTCATATTTTAAATTTATGAGACTGGAGAATAGTATATCACTTTTTTCCTCAAGCTCAGTGCCATAAATTGTCTATAACCTATTTGCCGTATTTTCTGTATCACTCAGGTTGGCTCCGTTTTAGTTAAGTCCCTTAGCCCTAACTTAATTGTTCATTTCAAGGTGATCCTGCATAGCTAACCACTTGAGTGTGTGAGAAGGGGGAAGCAGTCTGTCCTGTTCTTCTATATGGAAAGAGATAATGTAAAAAGAGAAAAAAGACAGGCAGGGCACCATCGTAGCACGTCTCTTTCTATCCTTCGTGTATACAAAATGCTTTTCCAACGCTTTAAGGTGATGAAAAGGACAGGAGATCCTTTCTAAATCAGCTGAGCTTGATGTGATGCCAAAGCCTTTGGCTAAACATAGATTGACTTAATTCTTTCAATAATGACTTTGGTCCGAGTGCTTCTCCACCACAAGAGGGAGAAACCCAGCAGAACGGAGAAAAATCTCCTCACTCGGGTTATCTTGACTGTGCTCCAGGCAAAACCTAGAAATATTTTTTTAATCGAGATTCTCTACAGCAGCCCTTTCCAAATGCCAGTATCCATCATCTCTGACTGGATCAATAGCTGTGTTTTGGCCCCAGTCTCCTGCGAGAGATGGCATGCCATCAGTGATAGACAAATATCACAGTTAAGCAAAGTATCCCGCCAGACCTAGTAACATTTTTATTGATTTTTGTTGTGCAAATAATGTCTTTTTGGGCTGAATAAATGGCTTTGAGCCAAACAGTCATTGTTTATGATTCCAAAATGCAATAAAGGGACAGGAAATATATTATAGCCAATGTCTCAAGGCACACAGCATAATCATCCTTTGGTAGTAAAAAACTACCCATCTGAAACCAAGAGTGCATATTTATCCATGCTTAAAGGTGCCTGTAGGACTTGCAAATCTTACACAAAATGTCCTGTTAGGAAACAGATGGCATTGCCCTTTAACCTATTGAAAAACTACTAGAAAACCAAGCAAAAAAATAAGCACTATATTTCTTGAATCAATACAAAGGAAACAGTTTATTATGCTCCCTTCAAATGAAATATCAAAGTTACCAAAACAGAATCCATTCACTTTAAAAGAAAACACATCAAAAGACTCCCTGACTTTATCAAATACTCTAAAATCAGAAAATATTTTAGTAAGTTTTTTAAAAAACTATAATCATTCAAAATAATTGTGAACTTGTTTCATTGTATAGCTCATTGGAAGGCTGGCAGGCAAAGATTTGCCCCTGATCTAAGAGACGCCTTTTTGTGTGTTAAGGGTGGCATCCTACCTTTGCCTCAGTTGGTTTGCATCTTCCAAGGGGTGATGGAGCTGACTTCTATGCTCATTTCCCCATAGAACTCACGGTTGCCCTGCATTTGCATTCAGATCCCCACCAAAACCATGGTCCTGCCAATGGTTTCACTCATCTACACCTCAGATCCAGCAGCTGTGGTCTGCGCAGCTGACTTGCAAAGAACATGCAGTTGTGCTGGGTTCTCTTACAGAGAACTGTGCCTACAGGAATCGGTATGATTTTGAGCGATTAGTCGTGGGCTCCGAAGTACTCAAAAGTGAGCTGGCGTTCCCAGACATGGGATTGTGCAGCTGTTTGCATCCTGCCGTGGACAGGCAGACAGAAAAACACACAGCTTTACCTATTTTCTCTACGTGCTGAGATGTATTCTTGTACTTAACACCATAATTTGATTAATCTTTTCTCTTTTCAGAAGTATAAGGCTTATTTAAAGAATACACGCTTTAATTATCTGCATACTACTCTAAAGTATGTATTTACAACATGACTTTTGAATTACTCTTTCCCCACCTAAAGTGCTCTAGTTCCATCTTTTCAAAGAGTATTTCTCATATTATAAGTATGCTCAGTGCAAAAATCATGGGGGCTCAGAAAATGTATTTTACAGTAACCTGTAATTTTACTACCATAACATTGCAGACATTATTTTTCTTTTATGTGACTATTATAACTACACATGCATACCTTCCAAAAAGCTATGCATGCATTCGTTATATATTTATGTATTTAACAAAATTCATTTTCATACCTATGTACATGTATTACATTTATATATTTAACAAAATGAGTTTTAATATACACGTACATGAGGAAACACTTTGTTAAAACGATTACTGCCTCCTTCAGAAAAGTGATGCTAATACATGGGTTCTAGGCAATTTCAGTGTCATCCTGCCCTCCCGCCTCTCTATAGTATCGCCAGCACTGAGCACTGGTGTTCTTTTAAATCAGACCTCGTTTGGCAGATAAAAATTAATCTCAAGATTTTAAGTTTTCTTTTCCTTATTACTAATGAATCTGAATATCTTTAAAAGCTTATTCGTTTCTTAATTTTTTTTATTGAAGTACAGTTGATTTACAATGTTGTGCCAGTCTCCGCTGTACAGCAAAGTGACTCTGTTATACACATATAGACATTCTTTTTTTATATTATCTTGTTAATTTAATTTTTTATTTAAAATTGTTTTATTCGTTTCTATATCTTTTGCAAAAAGCTAGTAATATCATCTTCCTCCCCTCCTTCATCTCCACGTCTCAATGAAAAATCATTTCCAAGTTTTCCTGTCATTTTTTCTCTAAGAATAGGTTTTCTCCTTATCCCACAGGCAGAATAAAAATCCTTTTTTGGCCAGGAGTCTCACAACTTTTTCCAAATTTCTTGTTTGAACTTTTAATGTGATTGATGCTGTTGATTACTTTACAAAATTAATGATTCTTAGTTTTTTTTTATTTTATCAACTTTATCAGTCTTTTACAGTTTTTTTTATCTCTGATGTTATTCTTAGGAGACAGACCGTACTATGCCCTCATGTGAATTTCTGGGTTCTTTTCTTACATTTAACTCCAACCACATAGGGGTTTGCTTCCGCATGAGGGGTGAAGCAAAGATTTGATCTCATTTTCCCTCAGGACCGACCATTTAACTCATGATCGTTCCCTGGATCATTAGAAATGCTTCACGTGTGATCTATTCACCATTTCTTTATAATTTAGAGAGTTTCCGGTATTTCTGCACTGCTTTATTCCTCTCTCTCTCTCACTGGTTCTCTGTATTTATTGTAACCTTAGAGTGTCTCATATCTGGCAAGTTTACAATTTCTCTTAGTCTTTTAAAATATCTGGACTGTAATATCCACATGTTATTTTAGATGAACCTCAGCATTTTATTGGAATCATATAATATTTATAAATTAACTGAGGGGGGATTTGTATCTGACAGTGTGAGTCTTGTCCAGGAATCTGGCATTTTCCTATGCAGTTGTTAAGAGTGTTTTTCTGATTAGGTAGTTTCCTTCCTCAACTCTTGAACGTTTCCATCACTTTTGTTTCTTAGTATTGTTTAGATTTTGTTGTTATAGGGAATGAAGTCCTTTTCCACCAAACTCACTGTGGGGCTCTTGAAGGCAAACGTGGGTTTCTGTTCCAACGCAGTGAGTCCTCTGCCCTAGCCTTCTGTGCTGTGTGTGTTTTGCTAAACTTCTCATAGAAGGAACAGTTTTCATTGCCTCTTTTGAGTTTTACAGGTAAAGTTATTTTCTAAATATGATATGACTCCTGCTTTTCAATATTTTAACTTATTTTATATTAACGTCTAGAACTTCCAGAACGAAGCTCTGTAACAACAGTGGGGATGTTGGTTATATACTCAGTGTTGGGTCTTTACCAGACAGTAATAATGTGTTCCCCTGAGATCCTGGAGGCAGGGGTGCTGGGGGAGAGACAAAGAACAACTCAGACCCACTCCTCTATGTTGGAGGCAGCACGTGAGGACCCTGGTGCTGACCCCACCCACCAGGCAGTTGTGGCTGACAGACAGCACCTGGGAGACTTCCCAGCTCTTCTCTAGACGTCATCAAATGGAATTTTTATGTTAACATGAATTTCAGTAGTTTTCATGATTGAAAGGTGAGGAAATATGTATTCCAAATTCATAAAATTGGTGCCAATAATATGTCAAATTACTTTCTGAACCATTCAGTTCAAACAATTTAGTTTTCAGAAAGCACGTATAACAATGTATAGTTAGCCCAGAAGTCTCCACTCCCTTGGTGTGGAGAAAAGGGAACCCTCCCACACTGTTGGTGGGAATGTAAACTGGTGCAGCCACTATGGAAAACAGTACGGAGGTTCCTTTAAAAACTAAAAATATAACTATTATATGATCCAGCAATCCCACTCCTGGGCATATATCTAGACAAAACTCTAACTCAATAAGATACATGCACCCCAATATTCATTGCAGCACTATTTACAATAGCCAAGACATGGAAGCAACCTAAATGTCCATCAACAGATGAATGGATAAAGATGTGATACATATATACAATGGAATACTACTCAGCCATAAAAAGAATGAAATATTGCTATTTGCAGCAACATGGATGAACCTAGAGATAATCATACTAAGTGAAGTCAGAAAGAGAAAGAAAAATACCATATGATATCACTTATATGTGGAATCTAAAATATGACACAAATGAATTTATCTATGGAACAGAAACAGACTCACAGACATAGAGAACAGACTGGTGGTTGCCAAGGGGGAGAGGGAAGGGGAAGGATAGATTGAGAGTTTGGGATTAGCAGACGCAACTAGTATATATAGGATAGATAAACAACAATGTCCTACTGTCTAGCACAAGGAGCTATATTCAATATCCTGTCATAATGGAAAAGAATATGAAAAAGAATGTACATATATGTATAACTGAGTCACTTTGCTGTACAGCAGAAATTAACACAACATTGTAAATCAACTATACTTTAATAAAAATATTTTTCATTAAAATTTTTTTAAAAAATATTTTTATTTTAAAGTTATGTTTTTAAATAAAAAGTAATGTAAAAATAAATTATTTTTATTTTTTTATTAAAAAATAAATAAAAGTAAAAAGAAAAAAAGAAATCTCCACTCCCTCGAATCTTGTCTCTCTTCTGCATACTCAGGTTTTACATGTGGAAACCTAGTGCCTGAGACATACTGCTTCCTTTGCAATTTTAGGACGTTTAGCACATGAGATTTATGTTATTGCATTTTGGTTCCCACCCACAGTAACACTCAAGAGAAGCCTTTTCTGGCATTTTTGTCCCCACAGATCTGTTTCAGGTGTTTCACCACAACACTGACGGGTCAGTGTGACAATCACTGTTCTATTTGGATTTTCTTTATCAGGCCGCCTTCTGTAGTTAAAAAAAATTGAACTGATAGTTATGTCAAGTATTTAACCAATAAACACACGCTGAATACAATCATCCAATTGGAGAGATACTAATGTTTCATTATTGATGCTCTATGGATCCACATGAATTACAGCAGCTGTGTTTGATGACGTCAGTTAGATGCCTGGAGAGTCCCCATCAGCTATGGGCACCTTTAGTTTACCAATGCACCCCACACCTCTGCAACACACACACACACACACACACTCACACACAACCACACACATGTGGACAGACAACATCACAGGGAGTAAAATACCAAACCCAAAGAATTTCAGAAGGTGTTAGATTCTAGATTTATTAGGTATTTGAAAAGCTCTCCTAATGACGTGGAAAATTTTGGTAAAAAGAAGTATAAAAACAGTAGATACACTACACACTTATTTCAATGGCCAAGATCCATAACACTAAAAGCACCATATGCTCATTCATTGCTGGTTGGAATGAAAAATTGTACAGCCACTTTGGAAGATGGTTTTGCAGTTTCTTACAAAACTAAATCTACTCTTACTATATTAACCAGCAATCATACTCTCTGGTATTTACCCAAAGGAGATGTAAACTTATGACCTCACAAAACCTGCACTCGGATGTTTACAGCACCTTTATTCAGAACTGCCCAAACTTGGGAGCAACAAAGGTATCATTCAGTAGGTAAATAAACTGTGATACATCCAGACAATGGAATATTATTCAGCTCCAAAAAGAAATGAGCTATCATGCCACCAAAAGACATGGAGGGGGACTTCCCTGGAGGTCCAGTGGTTAAGTCTCTGTGCTTCTACTTCAGGGGGCACAGGTTCAATCCCGGGTCAGGGAAGTAAGATCCCACATGCTTTGTGGTGTGGTAAAAAAAAAAAAAAAAAAAAAAAAGACATGGAAGAACTTTAAATACATATTACTAAGTGAAAGAAGCCAATATCAAAAGTCTACACACTGTATGATTCCAACTATGGGACACTCTGGAAAAGGCAAAACTATGGAAACATAAAACACCAGTGGTTGCCAGGGGTTGTAGGAAAGGATGAATGCATGGAGCACAGAGGGCTTTTAGGGCAGTGGAAACACTCGGTGTGATACTGTAATGATGGATACGTGTCATTATGTGTTTATCCAAACCCACAGGATGTACAGCACCAAGAGTGAACCCTGATGTAAACTATGGACTTCAGGTGATAATGACATGTCAGTGTAGGTTCATCTATTGTAACAAATACATCATCCGATGGAGATGTTCATCACTGGGGAGGCTGCTGTAGGGCTGGGAGTTGTACCTTCTTCAATTTTTCTGTGAACCTAAAACTGCTCTAAAAAAGATAAAGTCTTTAGAAAGACATGGATAAGAGCTCACTCGCACTGAAGAATTTGAGGACGTCCTGGTACCTTTCCAGGCCATCGTCAATGGCAGAGGTTTTTTTTTGTGTGTGTGTGGTACGTGGGCCTCTCACTGTTGTGGCCTCTCCCGTTGCGGAGCACAGGCTCCGGATGCGCAGGCTCAGCAGCCATGGCTCACGGGCCCAGCCGCTCAGTGGCATGTGGGATCTTCCTGGACCGGGGCACAAACCCGTGTCCCTTGCATTGGCAAGCGGACTCTCAACCACTGTACCACCAGGGAAGCCCAAGAGGTTTTTCATGTCTAACATGATAGAGACGGGGACCTCTGGAAAGCCACTGGAGGGAGTTGGGCTCCACCTGAGGAAATAAGTCTGCATCGCAGGGGCTGTGTTATATAAATGCCCATTGCATGTTGCAAAATCAGCTTGACGGGCGCTCAGGTGTATATTTGCTGTGCCAGAGTTGACCTTCTTGAGAAACAGCCGCTCTCATATCTACTGACAGACCAGCTGCCGCAGCAGCATCATGTACCTGAATGCTCACATTCGATACCTGGACTCCACATCAGACTTTCCAGCCAGACACCAGCTTCTTGAACTGCACACCTCGAGGGAAAAGTGGGCACCATAAGGAGCGCGAGACACAAGCAGGACAACCGAGTCGGGATTCTAACACGTGGGCACTGCCACCTGGACGAACCAGAAGGACGTCCTCTTGCTTAGCTCTGAGCACCAGGGACTGGTGTAGGGACACAGAGCAGTGATCGCTGGGTCTCGCTGGGTCCTGTCCTGCCAGCCTTTCCGTGCTCTCTGATGAGTCCCTTAAACACCTTTAAGTTGCTCATTTAAAAAAGTAGCAATAATAACATGACCCATCCCAAAGGATCATCATAAGAAACTGAAGGTGGTGGGATGTACGAAATGCCTGGATCGGAAGAGGGGCTGGTAAACACTCCTGTCCTTTCCCACCTTCCATTGCTTTTCTTCTTTCCAAGAGGATCCATGTTTTAAGGTACAACCTAGGAAACCCCATGCTACACAGCACGACCTGGTATAAAACTGCTACAAGGATTAAATATCACCAACCAGGAAGAAACTATCATGATCTTTCATTTTTAAAAAACATCTCTGTTTGACCTGCATCCAGTATTCCAGCCTGGACTCCAAAAATGTGTTCTGATGAAGACAGGATGGGGGATGGGCAGCCATCCACAGAGGAATGCCGGATCAGTTTGGGGAGAAAACATCCTTTGTGGGGGAACGTTCACCATTGCATCTGTGCGGCGTCCACATCTCTTGGTGAAGGAGGCCTTGGGAGCCTCGTGTGCCATCCGGTTTGGGCTGTGTCACAGTTTCCAGCTTCCTGCCGTCAGTCTGCAGGGTTACATGTGTCAGAACACAGACCAGACACTGGGACGAGGCTTTGGTGTCTAAATGGGCCAAACCACAGCTTAAAGAATACCAAAACCTATTGTTTGGTTGCTGTTTCGTTTTCTTTTCAAAACACTTTGGAGCTTTTGTGTAGACGCTTTTAATCTTCTTTTCTCTTTGGGAGGCTGAGAGATTTTGTTTTCATGAGCCACAAAAGGGTCTATTTAAATAGGTCAGTATACGTTTCATTACATATCCTACACGCTTTATCATTGCAAAGTTAGGGTAGAATAATCAACAGCAGATTTCCAGCAAAACTGGTCGAGTTCCTGAACGAATCTCCCCTGAGAAAGATTTCACGCTTGTGCAGGAAGCAAAGCTGCAGAAAAGCTGGGATGCACACAAATACATCCCACCAGTGTTGGAAATGCTCTGCTATGTCTTATATCACTCAGGTCCTGGCCTCTTTAAATAAATGGCAGACAATCATGTCACATAGTTTGCAGGGGTGGTCGTGAAATTGGCTAATTGCCTGACAGGTCAACAACATTTGTTCAATAGACTTGAAACCCCAGAACAGCACCTGGCAAGAGCTATGGGACCCAGGGCTGGTGCTGGGGGTCGGGGTGCCTTTCATTTCTTCCTTTTTTTCCCAGATATGACAGGTGTGTTTTATTTGATGCATGGTGGTAAAAGGTCACATAAACAAACATGAACACAAAAATGAATGTAAAAGATCTAAGGACACAAATTACTAACAGAACATACAGATGCTTATGTATTTTTTCAAGTACCTAATTAATACTATTACAGAATGTCCAGAGTATATATTCAACCAGATGATGGTTGTATCACTTTGATTCAAGCTCTTTTTTAAAAAAAATTGTATTTCATATTGGAGTATAGTTGAGTTACAATGCTGTGTTAGTTTCAGGTGTGCAGCAAAGTGATTCAGTTATACATATACATATATCCATTCTTTTTCAAATTCTTTTCCCATTTCATTTCTTAGGGCTTGAAAGCATGCCAAAATCTTGGTTGCCTTGTGAAGTAAGAAGATCCCTGTGTAAGTGCACAGATGCTGAGGTCATGAGCAGGGTGGGCAATGAGACAAGTCGTCTTTCAAGGCGCATGCCCTAGAGGGCACTTCGCCATCTATTAGGGTCTCAGGCACCGCGGGACACTGGGGACTCTCTTCCCAAATCCTGGGAGATGGTACTCTGCCACCTTTGAGCTACTTCCTGGAGAGGGGTCTTCTGAGCATCCTGGAAGCAGGTCATGTATGGAAGGCGCTGGAAGGGAGCAAAGTAGGGCTCCACGTGGGTAGAGGGGGTTTCCTTCACATCCCACTATCTGCAGGCTGGACACCAGCTGGGGCTTTGGCAGCCCTGACCTCAGGACAAAGAGTCAGGCCCCGTGACCTGTGTGGCTGCCTTCAGATTCGCTACAGATGCCATTTGTCCAGGACCACAGGGCTGCCCCGTGCTGAAGGCAGCCATGCCACTCCAGATCTTGGGAAGCCCTCCAGGATTTGGAGTGAGAACATGCTTTCCCTGATGGCGGGGGGTCCACACCCAGTACACGTGAGGGGAGGAGTTTACATGTGACCTCTTTTATTTTAAATGTACAGCTTTATTGAAATATAATTCACATATCAAATAATGCATCTATTTAAAATGTACAATTTAATAGTTTTGGGTACATTCACAGTTATGTGCAGCCATCACCATAGTCAATATGGGAATATTTGGATCACCTCAAAAAGAGACCCCAAACCCATAGTTTAGCTATAACTCACTACCTACAAATAGAATCATACAATATGTGGTATTTTGTGTTGGCTTCTTTCATTCAGCATGATGTTTTAATGCTTCATCTATCTTGTAGCACGTGCCATACTTCATTCCTTTTTGTGGCTGAATAATATTTCATTGTATGGATGGACCACATCTTGTTCATTCGTTCATAGGTTTTTGTGAATTTGAGTTGTTTCCACCTCTGGGCTATTATGAACAATGCTGCTATGAACATTTGTGTGCAAGTTTTTGAATGGAGAAAGTTTTCCTTTCTCTTGGATACATACCTAGGAATGGAATTACTGGGTCATATTGTAAGTCTATGTTTAATCATTGGAGGAACTGCCAGGCGGTTTCCAAAGTGGCTGCACTGTTTTACATTCCCACCAACAGTGTAGGAGGGTTCTGATTTCTCCACATCCTTGCCAAGTGTGCTGTTATTTGACGTTTGTTTCTAGCTTTCTTAGTAGGTGGGAAGTACTATCTCATCAGGTTTCGGATTTGCATTTCCCTGATGACAATGATGGAAAGCATCCTTTCATGTGTTTATTACCCATCCGTATATCCTCCTTGGAGAAAATCCTTTGTCCATTTTTAAATTGGATTACTTACCTTTTATTTTTGAGCGTAACAGTTCCTTATATATTTTGGATACAAATCCCTTATCAGATAGATAGTTTGCAAATATTGTCTCTCATTGTATCTGTTGTCTTTTTACTTTTTTGATGGTGTTCTTTGAAGAACTGAGGTTTTTAATTTCAGTGAAGTCCGATTTATCTCTTCTGTCCTTTATTGCACATGCTTTTGGTGTCATACCTAAAATCTATTGCCAAATCCAGGGTCATGAAAGTTGACCCTTATGTTTTCTTCTAAGAATTTTACTATTTTAGTTCTTGTATTTAGGTCTTTGATTTATTTTGAGTAGATTTTGTCCGTGGTGTGAGGTAAGGGTCTGACTTTATTCTTTTGCATGTGACTATTCAGTTGTCCACAGCACCATTTGTTGAAAAACTATTCTTTCCCCATTGAGTGGTCTTGGCACTCTTGTCCAAAATCAGTTGACCATAGACACAATTTAGCAGAGATGGTCTGTAAATGGCTTGTCACCTGCCCATGACCAATTAAGAATAGAAATCGGAGGCTTCTCTGGTGGCACAGTGGTTAAGAATCTGCCTGCCAATGCAGGGGACAGGGGTTAGAGCCCGGGTTTGGGAAGATCCCACATGCCATGGAGCAGCAAAGCCCGTGCACCACAACTACTGAGCCTGAGCTCTAGAGCCCGCAAGCCACAACTACTGAAATCCGTGCTCCTAGAGCCCATGCTGTGCAACCACAGAAGCTACCTCAATGAGAAGCCCATGTACCACAACAAAGAGTAACCCTCACTCACCACAGCTAGAGAAAGCCTGTGAACAGCAACAAAGACCCTATGCAGCCAAAAATAAATAAATAAAATAAATAAATTTATTTTTTAAAAAAAGAATAGAAACTGAAAGTAAACATTTAGAAACTGTTACCCCATTGTGACAGAGCAATTGTATGTCTGTTGAACCTACTAATTTAAAAGTCTATTTATTTTTGTTCATTATTTATGTTAATTGTTATTGTATTTTACAAAAAAACAATTGTCTGCTATGGATTGGGGGTAGGGGAGAATCCTGGTCCCTCCTATCCAATACTTGGAGAAGCTGAGGGTTTCAGAACCACTGCAGAGGTGGAGTAAAGACCCAGAAGATGCTCGGCTGTGGGAACTGGTAAGTTCTCAGGCAAACGTGTGATTCTCATGAGTGGAAAAATCTAGGCTGATTTGGGCTGGCCAATAACAAGTTGCATTTGATCGTATCGGTATTAAATGCTGTCCTATCAAAGTACCCTCTTAGTGGAAAATTAGTAAGAATGCACCTTCTTTCTAAAATTAGCCAGGAAACCAGAGTATTTAGATTTGGGGATTATACAGACAAGGGGTTATCAAATGGAACTTATAAGCGTTTAGTGCCATTTCAGGTATTTCAGTATCCTTAAAAGATGTACAAATCCAAATAAGTCTGAAAGCTTGCGTTAATGGTTAACTTTGTTCTCAATCTTTTTTTTTTTTTTTTTTTTTTTTTTTGCGGTACACGGGCCTCTCACTGTTGTGGCCTCTCCCGTTGCGGATCACAGGCTCCGGACTCGCAGGCTCAGCGGCCATGGCTCACGGGTCCAGCTGCTCCGCGGCATGTGGGATCTTCCCGGACTGGGGCACGAACCCGTGTCCCCTGCATCGGCAGGTGGACTCTCAACCACTGCGCCACCAGGGAAGCCCTGTTCTCAATCTTAAAATTGCTTTTGCTGGTTGAAAAAAAAATGATGAGAGCGTGCTATTTTTCAGGAACATAAAGACTGAAGCCCAAACAGAAAACTAAAAGAAAGCTTCCTTATTGAATTCTAATAACTGAATCCTCGGAGCCCACGACCAGGGGCTTGGGAGGGAGCAGCAGTCCTCTGACGAGGCCTTTCCTGGGTTATCTGGCTTTGAAAGGATCATGTTCAAACCCTGCAAAGATAAAAGGCGGCCTCCACAGGCTGTGAGCTGGACTGTTAAACATTTCCATATGACATAGTCCTCTCCCGAGGCCTGACCTGCTGGGATAGCCCAAGTCTGCACATCTGAAGAAGCAAGGCCCTCCTCTGCCTGCTTCGCAGAGACGAAGCTGGGGAGAGAGCTTTTGAAAACTACTTGAAAATGCTTTCTGTGGGGGGAAAAGTCTTAATGAAAAAGGAGTCAGAGACATAACAATGTTCAAAACCTAACTCTTACTTAAAATAGATTTTTAGAATTTAAACACAAAGACAACCAAGGAATGAAGGCAAATCGTGTGAAATGAAGTTCATTTCTGTCGACATCTGCTCGCTCCTTTTGATACATTTATTAGGTATTGTTCATTTTTTCTGTGTATATTCATTTAATCGATTTAAATAGTGATTGTCTTTTCTAATTAGAAGCACTGAAAGACCTTTCTTTTCCACCATCTTAAGATTCTAAAAGGAATATCTTATAAGAGATGGTCTAAATGGGAAAAATCACTGGATTTTCTTTTCTGTCTTTTCACTAATTAATTTAAATCATTTTCTTTTGACCTTTTTACTCATTTTCAAATATGTGCTTAAAGCCAGGTATTGAATAATATTAATGTAGTTAATAATTATAATAATATAATATAATTATAAAATGTCTTGTCTAATTGCATTGATATTGTAGGCATTTATCAATTGCCTACAATGTTTCATACATTGTAGGCAACTGATAAACGCTTTTCCACTGATTGCAAAGGATCTATCTTTTGAAGTATATGCAACGCTTTCAGAAATTATTTTCATTAAAAAAAAAACATGGAAATTGTATTCTCCTGAAAAGATTTATATAGTTTGTCTATGAGTTTTTCATAATTTTATTTTAAAACTTTACTCACACAAGATATCTTCCCAAGGTTATTAAGCATAAACTTATTCAATTAAGACTTCTCTAATGGTTTAGAGGAAACCATGGTGATTTGATGTGACACACAGTTGACAGTTTTAACAGCTAAATTCTTTGTTAACTTTGGTGTTTCAGTGTTAGTGGACTTTGGTGTTTCAGTGTTAGTGGCTTTAAAGAATGGAGTAGCTGGGAAAATTGAGGGTTTGATAGCACATTGCCAGAGCTCTAGTGTCAGGCAGAGCTAAAGACCATTTAAGTGTAAGAAATGTGCAGTGTTCACGAGAAAGAGTGCATACCTGAGGATTTGTGGCTGAGTTGCCATGTAATAAAGGACCCAGGAAGCTTCTGCTGTCAGGGTACGGGCAGGTGCCCTGCTGGATGACATGGTCCATACAGACACGTGTCCCAACATGGCCGAGTCCAAGTGGGTGACGGGCTGACAATGTGCCAGGGGTCTCTGTGCTCCATCACCTCTGAAAAAACTGCTCCAGGAAGCACTTTGTGTCCGGAGACATCACCTTTGTAAGTACCACATCCCTTGAACCTTTGGATATTAACAACAACATATTTCTGCTGTCTCTAAAGCTTCCTGTTTGCCTCTCCTGACCTCGAACAGATTGAAGCAGTGTACATTACCCAACACACCCACGGGAACCATGGGGTCACAAAATAAGGATAAACTGATGTATACTTTCAGTTTAACTGTGCAGCATCAATGAAACAAGTTGCCAAAATATGTTTTTAGCAGCCAAAATGCTAAATGAACCCATTGAAATGACCTTCATTTTTAAAAGAATCTGAAACAGGTAGTAGTTTATATTTTGATAGGTATATTTGGAAGGTCCAGCAAGTTTTTGTATTTTTTTTTTTAACCCATGGGTCTAAAAATAAATTTGAAGAGCTCTCCAGAGAACAGAATGTATTCTGTCCTAAAAGTTCCTTTTGAAAATTAGATTAATAAATATATCAAATTTGCAGCTTAATATTTAAGGTTCTGGGGGAAAATTCAATATACTATACTTTCTAGTTCATTGCAGCTCCATACCGGAAACTCTCGCGTTTACATTAAGAATTTGAGAATAGAAATGAAAGAATGTATAGTTGTGTCAGAATCTTACAAGGCGATCTTACTATTTCCGTGAATATTTAAATCATCCAAAGCAACCCTCTTGGTTTTCTTTATCCTCAGGCTCTTCATTTCAGAGACCAGGGGGAGAGGAAACACACACACAAACACATTTTTAAAATCCCACATAATAATTTTGATAAAAGATCCCTAAAACGTTGATTTCAGTATTCCTATGATTATTTTAGAACTGTAAAACCCGCCCATAAAACTCACAACTCAGGCTTGTTTGCAGCCGGCGCAGCATCACAATTATTGCTGCAATTATGCTGTGATGCTCCTGCCCTCGGCTTCTGCGCCCTGCGGCGCCCACGGACCAGGCTTCCCGCCTGCCAGCCCCTCAGGCCTCGGCCATGCCTGGTTTCTGACCCTGAGATGCTCCTTCGCTGCTTCCTACCTGCTTTGTACCCACATGTCGAACGTGAGCTACTTGGCTCTTACGAAAAAAGAGCCCGGCCTGGAGTGAGAGGCAAGGGCTGGGCTGGGGTCTGGGACGCGTGGTTCCCTGTGTGCGTCCACTTCCCGTCCCGCCGGCCGGGCTGATGCCGCGGGAGATCGCCAGAGAGGAAGGCACAGCAGCAAAATGTGGCTGCCGTCAGCTCATCTGGACAGAAGTTTTACAAAACAGGCAGAAAGAAAGGCACCACAGACAGACAGAGTTGCTGGGACCGCAGACCGAGGTCTCCACAGAGAGAGGCCACCGTCTCCCAGTGCAGGAGCATCGTTTCTGACCCTTTGCAGGTCATTGCCTTTACACCGGCTGCCTCTGCTTGTTAGCTTGCGTATACAGTTACCCCTAAGTTTCCTAAGCAGCCCTCGACCCTCACGCTGCAGGTAAACGCCGTCACACAGGTGCAGGACCGGGAGAGATGAAGACAGGCAGGGACCACCCATCACTCCCAGCTGCCGACAGCGGGGCCACAGGATGCCGCGTGTCCAGCTCTTTGCTGAAACTCTAGAAAAAGGGCTCAAAGAGTCACGCAGTCCTATCATGTCCATTTTACAGATGGGGAGGCTGAGGCTTCCACAGGAGAGTGTGCTGCGCCCCCTTCCCAGGGGGGAGGCCGGACTCTGCACCGCCCTCCGTGGGGCGGCTGAGGGAGCCCCCGGCCAGAGCACGGCGTTGGCCAGGGAAGGTCCCTTGCCTCCGCTATTCTTAGTGGGAATCGTCCACAGCAGAAGAGAGGTTCCTCCAGAGCGGGAAAGTGGAAAGGCTTTCCCTGGTCTATGCAAATCCCTCAGGAACCTGTTCAGCGAAGTGCCTCATTTACCCAGTTATCCCTCAGAAATTCACACAAAGTGCTTTGTGCCTGGAGGGTTTTTAAACCAGAAGAAAACGTAAGGGCACCAACTGGGCTTAACCAAGCCACACCGCCCCCCGCCCCCCAACCCTGGGCCTGTGCCGGGCTGACTTGGACAAGGCGCCTCCTGGGAGCAAGGAGGGGCTGTCTTTCCTTCTGCTGCCGGACAGACAGAGCGCAGCAGCCCCTGACTGGGGAGAGGCCAGGCTCACCCCTCAACCTGCACCGCTGCACCCAGAGAGGCTGCTTCTGGAATTTCTCCTGAGCCGGCCTGCACCCATGTTTGTGGGTGGCCCTTGTGTGTACCCACCCACAGAGAGCGAGGTGCTGGGAAAACGAGGGCCCAGGGGGATGAGGGTGGCTGGGACCCAGGAGGACACTGAATGGTCATCTCTAAGATGCCTTTACCTGGGAAACCTAAAAGGAATGTCACAGACACAGTATATCCTCGGGACGACCAAAGCTTGCAACTGGAACTCAGCTTTCCGAAAGATTTGTCTCAAAATAAATGGAACAGTGTCCAGTCAGTCCTCGGCGCCCTGATGTGAGTGGACAGACAAGCCATCGGCAAGAAGGGAGCCCCCCACCTCCGCCCACCTTCTCCAGGAGCCGCCGGGAAATCACCAGGTTTAGCCTGTCCCTTTCATTACAAGTTCACTTCAAACACCAGCTTGTGCTTGGTCACTTTCCCAGCTGCCTGTCTTCAGAGTTAGAGAATCAACATGTTCATTCATTTCATTTCTAAATGACATTTACTTATATGTTGTAAAACCAGGGGGAAAGCATCTGTGCTGGCTTTATCTCCTCCAAAATTAAGATAGTGCTTTAAATGGAAAATGTAATTTAAATGCTTTCCGGCATGGAGTCTGTGCCTTTGGCCCCCTCAGCAGAGCTTCACAGAGAGGCTGGAATGGTCTCGATGCTGTAGTAGGAGTAGCTCCACAGTCAAAGGAGAAGTCAGAGCAGATAGAGACAAATCATCCCATGACATAGGTTAAAAGGGACCTGTTACTATGACAACAGATAGGGTCAGATAACAAAATGAACAGCCACTTTTGATCTTCAAAAAATTCTCTTTCCTTTGCTCTCTCCCTGTTATCTGGACCACTCCATCAAACACCTAGCAGATAACACAGTTGAAAACCCAATCGACCTTCAAGAAAACGGAGACAAGTTGGAAAGTGTATGGAAAGGTTACCATCAGAGTGAAAAAGCTTCTGAAGATATTTGCCTGTATACACAGAAACACACACACATCCATTTTTTACCAGAGCAAGGGAACAGGGTTCAAAGGGATCCACACAAGTGCTTAACACATGTACAGAACTGTAATTTTTTTATATCCTCGAGAATTGAAATAGTAAGAGGCATTCAAAGTTAAAAGATTTAGATGTCAGGACTCACGCTGTAGAAACATTTGACACAAAATTACATCTGAGTAGGACTGAGAAGTAAATTGAGAGAGAATTCCCCCTCACTGAGTAATATCCACAGAGAAATTGATCAAAAAGCACACATAAGTGAAAAGAACTAGAAAGCTTCAAAACCTTATACACCCTTTCCCATGTTACTCAGTCATAGAGAAATTGAACAAAAACCCAGTGATACTATTTCCTCACGTTTAGCACTGAATTGCACTTGGTATACTATGACCATTCTGTTTATGTTGCCGATGGTTCCAGAAAAGCAAGAAGAAAATGCTCTATATTTTACCTTATGTGAGTTTACATTTTTATTACAATGGTCAACAAGACGTTTTGCCATGAAAACCGTAAAGTTGTTTGCCCCAAAATAAAATGTCTCCAATATCAATGCTGTACAATCTGTTCATTGTAGGTGGAAACTCTTCTCTGCTGGTTTGGCCAGATTGGTGCAGAGACATGTGCTAAATAGGGAATTTGTCTTGTGGTTCCTTTAAGCCTCTTGTTACATCCAGGACCTCGTCCGCAGTGGCCCTGCACACCGAAGAGAAGAGACACTTCCACAAGGACTCCCCTGGTTCAACTTTTGCAACTTTCCACAAAGTTGCCATTCTGAACCAACATCTGCATCGCACGGCTCAGGCTGGAGATGATTTATTCACATTTTATTTAAAAAATAAGAAGAAACACCTCTTTTCTTTGTTTCAAAATCTTCTGAAAATCACAAATCCTTTTCCCATTGGCTTCCAAAAGAAATCCTTACCAAAATGAAATAATTTTGGATGAAATGTGTGTGAAGCTAAGGCAGCAATCAAAGAGTGAATTTAAACTGGCTTTAGTGAGAATGTTTGCTCTAGTCAAGACCAAGTACACAGAAAATAATGAGACTCTCTACAATGCTTGATTAAAAAAAACCTGCAGAAATAAATGTGTAAATTTAACTAGAAAATGAAAAATACTCACATGTCAATTTTGAAGTGACCCAATAATTCATAATGTCCACAGTAATGAAAAGATTATGATACTTTGATTTAAAGATGCTGAAAGAAAATACCTTTTTTTTTTAGCTCACATGGCAATCAGTATTTACATTTGCTCAGTCTAAGAACTAAATGTTTCCCAATTGTAGTAACAAAACTATGTATTTAAAACTTGATTTAAAAAAAATGATTGAAGTATAGTTGATTTAACAATGTTGTATTAATTTCTGCTGTACAACAAAGTGACTCAGTTATACATATATATTATTTTTCATATTCTTTTCCATTCTGATTTATTACAGGATATTGAGAATAGTTCTCTGTGCTATACAGTAGGACCTGTTGTTTATCCATCCTACATATAATAGTTTGCATCTGCTCATCCCAAACTCTCAACCCATCCCTCCTCCACCTCCCCTCCCCCTTGGCAACCACAAGTCTGTTCTCTATGTCTGTGAGTCTGTTTCTGTTTCATAGATAAGTTCATTTGTGTTGTATTTTAGATTCCACATATAAGTGATGTCATATGGTATTTGTCTTTCTCTTTCTGACTTGCTTTGCTTAGTATGATAATCTCTAGGTAAAAACTTGATTGTTAAATGAACATTTTCCAAATATTTTCAGGATATATTAGAACAGTGTTCTAGTTACAGAAAATATTTTGGGTCAGTTTAAGTAACTTTGATGGCATTTGTTCTGTAGAAACGGCAGTGACTTGCTGGATGTTTGGGGAGGTTGGCTGGTGCGGGTGCAGAGGCTGAGCACGTGGGGGTCTGCACGGCCGTGCACCTGTCCTCTGGGAGACACCTTGTTCTGCAGGGCTGTCTTCACCTAAATCCCACCATGGCTCAAGGGGGAGGGGGGTAGCTCTTATCCCCATTTCAAATGAGGAAACCAAGTTTGGAGACGTAGTCATTGCCAAGGGCACGCAGGCCATCAGGGCAACACAGAACCCAGGTCAGGGACCATCCAAGCAGAGGGACCTTTGTCATCACAAGTTCTCTGAATCTCCCCTAATTCTCCAGTGAAGTGATCTGTGTCAGGTTCTACAACATCATTCTTACATTGCTTTGCGTCTCTTCCACATTTTTGTTTATTCTTTCTGTCTTCATTGAAGGTGTGGAGACACGTATAAGATTACACAGCCAGTCTGGTCCCCAGCACCCCTCTGTGTGCACGGGAGCCACAGACAAGCCCAGAGTCCCTAAATTTGGTTTCTGAGAATGTGGGATGAGAGCAGAGGAAATATACCCCCTGTGGGACTTCCTTCAATAAGTTTTACCATAGGCAGCTTGCAAGTATACTTTTGTAACAAACACATAGTTACAGAAAGTGCTTTTGTGACATTTACAGTTAATTCTTTATCTCATTCATAGATAAAGATGACTGCTGTGTTTCTTCATTGACCATCCTGTTCTTTTTCACTTTTCTATATGTTCAATCTTTCTAATGTTCAGAAGACCACATCTCACTTTTCTGTATTATTCTACCTTCTCATTTACAAAAATCACTGACAGCTGGTAGAACCTTAAGGTGAAGCCAGGAGCATAAAAATGAAAATTCAATGAGCAACAAAATTCAACAACCAACAGTACCCTTGTTCATTCTATAACTCAGGGTAATAAGCATGCATTACTTAGTTCCTACTAAATATGAGACATTCTGGTAAGTCACTGCTGGGGCTAAAAATGACACAAAGCCAGCCCACTTCCATGGAGAGGACCAACAGCCATACAAAGAAGTAATAAGAAAAGGTAAAAATAAAATGCGTGCTGGGCATTCAAAGAGAAAGCTGTCATCTTCCCTTTGGGGATCAGAAAAGATGTTACAAAGGAGGTCGTATTGAAAACAAAACCTGAAATATAGTTTATAGTTTTACAGTCAAAATTAAAAACCTGTTAATTTACAGAACGAGTTCTCATCCCGTCTGAATATTAGCCGAGTGTCTGGCTGGTGTACACCATGCCATTTGTTCCCTTTCTCAGCTCTCTGTGTGAACAGGCACTCAGAACTGGGTGGTCTGCCTGCACCCCTCACCCTGAAAGGTCTCCTCTACCCATCCTAGAACTTACACTCTGTTGATATTTTCTCCCATGGCCACCAGCTTGGTCCGTCCACACTGCAGCCTGGGTGACATTTCTGCAGGGCCCCTGACACCCTGCAGGAGGAAATAACTTATCCATCTTTAACTTGTATTCTTTCTGATGTTCTACCTTAAACCCTGTCAAGCAGGGCCTGTAAATTTTTGTGCTTCTGAGCTCCTAAGTTTTCCCATTTTTCTCTGTCTTCTGGCATATACTTAATAGACACTTGGCTGGACTGTCCAAACCTTGAGTTTCCATCAGAGATACACTGCTGTATGAACACATGGGATGCTTGGCCTGGAATGTGCCTTAGTATACGTCATCTCATATTCAATCAACATGTACACACTGTGCCTATATATCCAGATCTTTCCTACATGCACTTGCACAAAAACATACGTGTACAAGCATGCTCACTGATGGGTGGTTTTCACAGTGGGAAGCTAGAAAGAATCTCCATGTCCATCAGGAAGGGAACAGTAGGAGGAGATTTTGCATATCTGGACCACTTCCAACTACTGAAAAGAGGGAAGAACCGCATGACAGACAAAATGAACCCTCCAAGACGCATCAGAGGATAAACCTGATGTGTGTCCCACAGTGTAAAATAAATAATCACCCAAACTACACGTCTGTAGACGATTCTCCCACATCTCCCTGAGCGCTGGGCTGCGCTAATACTCTCCACACAGGACAAAACTTCTCAGGCCTGTGCTGTGATCTCTGTTACCCCTGCTTTTCCACAACCAACTCCCTGCCAGGCTCTGCTCTCCAGCAGGCCCTCCCTTCCCTGGGGGAATTCTGCTCAAGCTGAGAGAGGTGCTCCATTTCTGGGGTGTCCTGTCTGGGCAACGCTCACGCTGAAAGCCCCCAGAGGGCACCTTCTTGATGTCCAAGCCCCATACGACTCCAGGCACCATGCCTTCAAACCTTCACAATCATAAGCCCACAGATCACGCAGCCTCCATGGAAGGCCTCCCATCCCCAGGAGTCCATCTGGCTTGCGGCCACCCTGCCTTCCCCAGCTGACGTCAGCGTGCTCATGACTGAGAACATTTTTCAGGACTTCCTGTTTCTAACCTGGACTCCTAGGCTGCCCCCCCATATGCTGATTTTCCTGGGAGGTGCACTCCTTTCCCGGCTCCGGGGCTGAGCAGGGCCGGGCACACTGGGACATCGCTGGGTGATGGAGGCCAGGTTCCCTGCTCCCCCCGTGGGCCCTGGTTCCCTCTGATGATGCAACGTCAGATTCCCTGAGAGAAGCACTCAGCTGGAATCTGTCTTTACAGAGCAACTCCACTTTCTCAAAACCACAGCTAAAGAAAAGGCCGTAGCAAGCAAGCGATGGAGAATCCTTTCTTTTCTTTTACTTCTCTATTAAGTTTTTTTTTAAATTTTCTCTATTTTTTATTGAAATATAGTTGATTTACAATGTTGTGCTAATTTCTGCTGTATAGCAAAGTGACTCACAGACATAGAGAACAGACTTGTGGTTGCCGAGGGGGATAGGGGAGGGCAAGGGATGGAGTGGGAGTTTGGGTTTGGTAGATGCAAACTATTACATTCAGAGTGGATAAACAATGCTGTATAGCACAGAGAATAATTTCTTGATTAAGGATGAGGGAGAGTAAAAGACAGCTCGAGGGGAATGAGTACTAGACGGCGGGGGTGGGTGGCTGGTGGGTGTATAATATCACAAGACCCAGCAGCAGAAACGGGATAAAATCAGCACCCACGTCACAACACCCTGATGGCTCTGGCTGCACTGTCAGCACAGCATTCGCCTGGCCTGAGGTCCGAGGGGGAGCCATCGGTCCCTTTAGGCCCCGTCTCCACAGCGGTGTCCACCTGCGTCCACCCCAGCACAGTGCCTGCACGCCAGGAATATCCCCTGTGCAACCCCTGACCAGGGGCTGTGCTAATACGTGGTTTGGGATAATGTATAAGGCCATTCCACTCAAAGGCATTGATTTTAACTCCATCAAAGTGTTGGGACAAGAGGCCCAGCTCACGGTCAATCATTCTTGATGTCCTACAGACGCCTTCTGCACCAAATCTTTTTTTTTTTTCAGGAAATATATATGACGTCTTACGTTGGAGAGGAGGATAGATATTTAGGACAACATTCCACTTGTAGAATGACTAACTGGCCGTGAGAATCAGCCTAGGACTTTAAGATGACCTCACACATCATACATAAGAATAGCCTTCCCATTCCAAAAATACCAATCATGTGGAAATCTTAAATACTTTGGAATTTCAAGAAGAACCTTTCATTTTAAAGAGTCATCCAATATATAGCCTCTTCCTCTAAAGTTTCCAGAGGCACCGTTAGATTCAACTTCCAAACCTTAAAAGGGTTATGGGTTCTTCTTTGTTAATATATATATTTTTTAAAATAGAAAGTACAAAGATATAAAATTAAGTAGGAAATGCTTTCTAACAAAGAAAATGCAGGGACATTTTTCCAGGCTATAAGTTCGGATATATTTTTCATTTGTTTTGGAACAATGTCTGAGAAATACCTTTTTGTATTATATGTTATTTTATAGGCAAATATTTTTTTGTTTCTTTATTGGAATTGGATATGCTTGTCCATGAAAAAAAGATGTTCATATTGTGGGTAACACTCATGATGTGATTTTGCTGATGGGTATTTTGCACATGTAAGGATGACAAGGAACACTCGAGAACAGCTGGAAACCCACGTAATGATGCTTCAGCCCCTCTCACCTGACCTCTCAGCTCTCACTATCTCACCTTTACCGTCTGTGGGATGAGCAGAGCTCCGTCACCTCTTCCCAGAAGGCAGGTGGGAATCAGCAAATTGTCTTACAGAGAGCCTTGAGCGTGCTACCTGAACATTTTTGAAGCATACATATAAATTTATATTATCAATAAGTGTAATATAATATAATATAATAAAGGTAATAGTAGTAGCAGCAATAATAATAATAATAATAAAAGGAAGACACTTGTAATTCTCTCTTTTTATTTCTTTTCAGGTAATCTTAGTAAAGTAAAATGTCGCTGAGCAACCAGTGTACCTAACCCTGGAAAAGTTCTTCAATATGTTGAAATAACACACTGTGCACCAAAAAAAAGGGAGGGGAGGGGAGGTTAAATGTTTAAAATAAACTGGAGAAATCAAATGAAAATGTTTTATTATGCTTTATGTCCAACCTTACATGCAAAGCTTTAATGCCATCCAGGACACTAGTGACCTTAAGTGACAAAATGTATAATGTACTGTATCAAATCAATCGCTAGCAAAGAAAAATCAGGCTAAGGCATCCTTCAGAGTTGAGAGGCAGGCACGTGATGCCACTAGATAAAAGAGTTTGCACTCGCAGTGAAAACGAGGCAGGCAGAGCTAGTCTGGGAAGCAAAGCTGCAGAAAGGATTCTTTGAAGGGTTAGGCATTATTTAATATTTATATTTAAAAGCAAATTAAGGACTGTGTAAAGGATGTTTGCATTAACAGATTGGATTTGCTTTAATTATTTGGTTATTTGTTGTTCCTATACAGCATTTATTAATCAAATGAAAACAGAGCTTTTAATAGATTTCATTTCTTTGAAAAAATAGCTCACTAAATTATTAAATGAATCTTTCTCCCCTAACGATCCGCGTCCCTTTGTGATTCTCCCCTCCCTCTGTGCTCTCCGGAGCCACCTTCCTTTGTGGGTTTCCTAGACGTTTTCAAACTTCAAGAGCCTAGCTATCATCTTCAAGTGATCTACTACTGATCACTTTCCATCTAATTTTATTTTAAATCCTTAATTTCGACCTTGCTGAAGCCCTAGCCTCTTTGTCCGGTGGGTACAGGCTGGCACTGAGAAGTGCACGGGGAGCTTCCAAACCCCAGACCCCAAAAGCAGTGCCGGAACCCAGCACAGCACCTCAGCCTCCAAGTATCCCCCATTCTCAGTGACCCAGCTTCTGGACAATTCCCGTCTTGGAGAACATAACTGCAGACCTCAGGCAACTAGAGAAAAAGCCAAAACCCCACCACAGCAGGTGGGCACCCCAGCCCTGTCCCCGAATCGGGCTGAGTTTTCTCCTGAGTCCAATCCCTCCAGAACGCCCCCACCTGCACCTTGGTCTTGTCTGCTCCCCCCTCACCAGGTTTCAGAGAAATGTCCTCTCCTCCCTAAAGATAACCAGCTGGGTCGGGGGACCTCAGTGTCCCTCTCTCTGGGAACACTCCTTGCACCACTGTCCCCACCATGAACAGCACGGCCTTGTGCTCACGCCCCGCCCGCACCTGCTGGAAGAGGCCCCTCTCAGCATCCGATCCCCTCCTTCTGGGGGCTCCTCAACCAGGCCCCACTGCTGGAGCGTCAGGGCCCGAGCATCGACATTCTGTGCCAGCCCTGGCCCTGCTGGTTGTCACACGCAGCCCCAGGGGAGACCCCTCTTCTGGGCTACACCCTGCAGTGTAGACTCCAAGCTAAGGGAGTACAGCCAGTCTGCCCATCCGCAGTGGGTCCCCTGGCCCACCTACAGGGCACTCAGCCCCTAAAGGATGAGGGAATGGGTGCTCGGCTGACCATGTGAACCAACGTCTTCAAGGATGAAGGACGGATGCTGGAATGACTGTCGGCTCCGTGGCCTTCCGCCAGGTCAGGTTTTGACCCCCAGCCCTGATTAACTGGTTTTGTAGCTCAGACTTTCCTCTCTGACTTTCCAGGCCCATCACTAAGCTCCTGAATATGAAACTCCACTGGCTCAAATAATGCCCAAGTAAGGCCAACAGCCACCATCAACACCTGACCTGCCTCTGCCCCATGGCCACCCTCAGCTACAGTCACGTGGGTAGCACACTTGAATTGTTGACCTTGTGCTTTAGATTTTTAAACATGATAATATATAGGTTTTTGAGGGCACTGGTAACATCTAATGTTTAGGGGACCATATTTTCAGAATAAAAATCTGTTCCTATGACTCGGTTAGTACAGTATGCTTATAAGGAGTAGAATATTGAAAATTGCATTGTGTCTGAGAATATCTGGGATAAACATGTAGTGAAATGCTGCCTGGTTTCCTGCTCTCCTGCCTAGCCCACATTGCTAGCTTTCCTGGTTCCATTTCAGCCAGGACGCCCAGCCCTTGGTCCTGGGAAGCCATCATCTTCCCCTGGTTGCCCCACGATGCCCCGACCCTCTCTCTCATTCTAGCCAGAGCACAAAGAACCCTTCAGATTCGCTTATTTATGCAGCAGGAAAACCAACAGGCACATTTTCAAAAAGAATTGCATGTCATTAATTCTTATTGACATTGAAACTTTCCTTTTTAGCAAAACAAAAACTGTTGGGTGAGCATCATACTCTATGTCAATAACAGGAAGGAAAATAAATGTTAAAACATGCTAAATAATTGCCCAACGGTACTTGTGCTAATGACCGTAAACTTCTACTATGCTAATTTTTCTCCGCACTTTTAATTACTGATCAATAATACTTTGCAGTTGACATTTAAAAATGCTGAACCACATGTAGCAACACAGACTGAGAGAAAATCTACAATGTGGGACTGAATTTGCCAAATCAATAAACTTTGCCATTTAACAAATAGTAGCATGTAAACAGTCACCAAGATTAGCAAGCGTAAAGGACTCAGCCTGGAGGACTTAATTATCGTTTGATAACGCCAGGCTACACTTCCCCGATGGAGGCCCTCTGCTGGGAAAAGCAGGGCAGCCACTGTCACCGGCTCTGTGTCCAACCTCCTCAATCAGAGAGAAACCTGCTTGGAAAATGCAGGACTCGATGGTCTGAAAGGCAAAGACGTTTCCATGCGTGCGCGTTCTCCTGACTTAAAAGCAATTCCTTTGTAAAAATCAAAGGGTTTGCCCAGTGTCTGTGATCGATTGGATCATAAAGACACTGGATAAAGATTTGTGATTTTAAAACCATTCTCTTGTGAGTGTATCAATATTATATCCATCATTCATATGGAATTTAAGGGATAGATGCAATGAAATATCCATCCACCTTGGAGACCAAAGGAAAAGAAGCCTTAAACACCCATGCAGACCCCAGGAAAATCAATTTTGGTGGAGTACTGTGGTGCAGCAGAAGCAATCTTCACTTTGATTATTATTCTCAGTAATAATAAATCTAGACCTTAAGTGCCTCAAGCATGTGATTATGGGGATGCCATTACCTGCACTGGAGGTGGAATTGATTTGTCTGGGCTGAGCTGGGCCTTTGCCGGCAGCTGGGCCATCGAGTATGTTTGCAAAATGGCAGTGACCAGTGGGCCCTGGGGTCCTCTCCTTCATCTCAGCAACTTCCTAGGTAATGTTTGTCACATAGAGGCTGAAAATGAAGTAAAAGATATCACCTGGCATCGCGGCCACAGAGGGTCCATCAGCTTCTATATTCGGTTCATATTCTCCATGGAAAATTTCAGAAACTATGTCCCCTTCCTGTTCCATAACATCATTACCCACCGAAAGCGGCTCCCTGCATCTGTTTAACATGGGAGATTCGAATCTAGTTTTTTTTTTTTCCCTATTTATTTATATATTTATTTTTGGCTGCGTTGGGTCTTCGTTGCTGCACGGGCTTTCTCTAGTTCCAGCTGGTGGGGGCCACGCTTTGCTGCGGTGCGTGGGCTTCTCATTGCGGTGGCCTCTCCCGTGGCAGAGCACGGGCTCTAGGCACGCGGGCTTCAGTAGTTGTGGCTCCCGGGCTCTAGAGAGCAGGCTCAGTAGTTGTGGCGCACAGGCTCAGTTGCTCCGTGGCACATGGGATCCTCCCGACCACGGCTCGAACCCGTGTCCCCTGCATGGGCAGGTGGACTCTCAACTACTGTGCCACCAGAGAAGCCCCTCGAATCTAGTTTTGATTAAGCAAAACTGCAGAAGCAGAAGAGCACGCTCGGCCACCACGCGCAGCCCTGACCTGTGACCTTGGGCGTTCTGCCCGTCCTCTTCCCGGCATTGGAGCCACCAGGGCTCGCAGACTTTCTGATCTTTCAATGAGCATCTTCCTTTACGAGGATACGGGAAGACCTGGTGCTTGGTGGCCCCGACACGTTGCCTCTCCCCCACCCAGTCCTTCTGCACCCCGACTGTGCTCGAAATGTGTCTGTGGATCCGCCCTCAACACATGACTCCACCTCCCAGGAGTGCCCTGCCCCTCGGGTCCACCCCACCAAATCCTACCTGTCCCTCGGCGATCGATGTCAACCCGTTATTGGTTCCAAGTCTCCCTTCCTTGGCTCCCAAGCCTGGTGAGATGGACGTGAGGGTTCAGCCCTCAGCGCCCCCAGAGCACAGTGGAGTGGACTCTGGGCGGGAGAGGAAGGATCAAGTGGGAGTGGGAGGTGCCCAGGCAGGGGCAGTTGTGACCTGAGAGATCCTCGCATCCGCAGGGCCCTCCCTCAGACACAACCTTCCTCTCCTCCAAGCCTTGCTGCTCAGGTCGACCAGATGGCCCTGATCCCCATCCATCCATCCATCCATCCATCCATCCATCCATCCATCCATCCATTCTCACCTGTGCTCCTTGGCTCAGTAAATGGTGTTGCCATCCTCTCCTTCTCATGGGCGAGAAGTCTCAGGACCACCCTTGCTTCCCATCTGTGCTCCTGCCACAATGTCCTCACATTTTCCCACTGCACTGCCCCAGCTTCACTGCCATCCCAAGCACCCCCTGCCCCTACCTTGCCCCTCCAAAATGCCTTCTTTAGCCGGTGCCAGAGTTTCCTGTAAAAGTCAAAATGGGTTCATGTTCCTTTCTGCCTCACAGAACTCTGCCAACTCCTGTTCTACAGAGGGAAGCTCACACCCCTCCCTAGGTGTCCTGGTCCGACCCCAGTCCCCCAGCAGGGCGCTTTCCAGCCCCAGCACCCTTTCTGCCTGCAGCCAGTGGGTGGATATCTGCATATCAGGCCCCATGGACACCCCACTTCCTGCAGGCAGGCAGTGCTCCTCATCTGCAAGCCTCTCCCGGGTCCCTGGGTTCTTTGTTTTTACCTCTATGGTAGCACTGAATTTGTGGAAATAGTGATAATGGCTCAGTATCCTTTAAGCTGAAAGATGCATTTTCACAAAAGAGAGCTGATTTATAATTATCTGCATAAATCACTTGTCTCCCAGGAAAATAAATAAATAAATAGGCAGCACCCTGAGGGCAGGAGTCTGGTTTTTAATGTCATCCTTCTTCACAGCACTGAGTCCTTCTGCTGTCTTGAGCCACTGTTGAATGTCTGGTCCTTGGACTTTCCAGGAGCCTCTGATGAGCATGGGCTCCTGCCATGGCTGCTGTGGCCCTGAACTCCTCTGGCTCATGCAGAGCACAGGGCCCTGGGCCAGGCGAGCTCGGTGATGTTAAAAGCCCTCCTCTACCTGGAAACGCTGCCTGATGGATTTATCTGAGATCACCCCTGTCCTCCCAGGCAGCTGTCTGTTGCAGAGGGGCCACAGCCAGGGACAAGGCCAGGGTGCAGGTTCCTCTGAGCCCACATTTGATTACAGGGCCCAGCGAGCACCTTGACTTGAGGTAGCAGGAGAGGGCTGTGCTCCCAATACCGGGACAGCAAGCCAGAGGCTGGCACTGGGCTGAGTCCAGAGTCATGGAGAGGTGGGGTCCAAGGGGTGGAGGGCAGGGTCCAGGGACTTTCTGCTTTATGCCCTCACCACCTGGAGCGCGGCCTGCCTGCTGTGAACCAGGTATGGGCAGGTGTGGCCTGAGGGAAGAGCAGACAGGTTCTCCTGGTTCTCTTTTCAGAGATTTCCCCATCCCCACCACCAATCCTTGAAGCTTGCAATAACATGAGAAGTACTATTGTATTACTCTTCATGCACTGAAATACATGGAGAACAACAATCACACCCCTCTTCCTCCCCGGGTAGGCTGTGTGTTGGGGGAAGCTGATTTTAGCAGGACCTGGAGTGAAGCATGTAGCAATGGGAGGTCGATGAGCACAGCCCTATCTCCTAGCTCAGCACCTGGTTCATCAGAGCTCTGTGACTCCATTCAGGTGGATGAACCTGGAGAAAACATCTGCTCAGGGTGCAGCTATTCTCTAGAGAGCACGAAGCATGACCTGTCCTTATTTACCACTATAAGAGAAGTGATTCTGGGGTGACAGCTACACGTGGAGGAGGGCAGCTCTAAGACAATTATAGCTAAACAGAGTCAGAAGCTCGATCAAACCATGCCTGAATTCCATCCCAACTTCTGAGCTTATCTATTGGGAGAGCCATTGAACTCCCCTCATTTAAAAAAAGTAAAATGAAATGTAGGTTTGCAAAGGATAAAGGGAGATTCACAAGGTTTTTCTTTAATTTAAAAAATGAAGCACAGTTCTATGTACATAACAGGGACTAGTTAGTTGGTGTAAGCCAAAATGGTAGCATTAGAAAATTCTTGGCTGGACACAGGAAATTCCTAATATAAATTCCATGACCACCGGAGAAGCTTCCACAGCATATGAAAGTGAAAACAGAGTCGAGTCCCCTCTACAGAGCCTCAGGCTTCCCCGAGAGCATTAATTGACACTGAAATGTCAGGGTCAGGTTTTCTGCAAAGGCCACAGAACCTCCCTAGACTGGAATCTCCTTTCTCTTTCATTAGACATCCCAGAAAGAATAGCAAGAAATCTCTAAAGAAATCTCAGAAACTTTCCAGGCATCCAGCTTCGTAATTTCAAGCAATAGGAATTCATTAAGTATTTGATGAACTCATCATTTTGGATTAAATTTTTAAAAATCAAAATGCGTATGCCCACATTTTCAAACAACAGAAACATCCCTCAAGGCCCTGATATTCCAACGTTACTGAAACTCATAGTTGACTAGGTGTGGTTTGCAAAGTCACTGCTGGAATCACTCAGCAGCAGTCACAGGCAACGAGTAAAAATGAACATTTATTTTTCCCCTTTCGCTTCACAGGTTGTTTAAAACTGACTCAAACAAAGTGGAATAATGATTCAAATTGTTGAAATCTAATTTTACATGGAAGCAATTTTTCAATGGCCTGAAAGGGTACTGTGAGTTGGACCGTAAAAGGCAGTCCCTAAATGGTGTGGGACACTCCACACAGCCTGTCTTGCCCTTGATAGCTTGTGTAGTTTTTGTGACCATCTTTTCTTAGAATAAATAGAACACCATAGTCACTAAAACATTCTGTAAATACCCTTATTGCTAAAACTGCTTTTCCAAAAAGAGATACTGATTTTTTTTTTTTTAATGCAAAAGGATAACACGGTGGTGTCAGATGGCAGAAAGATCTTAGACCTGGGGAGGTCGCCAGCAGCTGTCAGGGACGGAGGCTGTAATGGTGACCCTTGGTCTGATGTCCATGTTAAGTTTTCAAATAGTAAAGTTTGGTTCAATCATCTTTTTGTTTTCTTTCTCCTGCACATAAAGACTAAGAAGTAAAATGGTAAAATATTATGCAAATCTGAAATGGAAAAATGTAAAGACTCAGGAAATTCCTTAGACTAGCTGTTTGACCCTTAAATATTCTCTGCTGATGTCCAAGGTAGCATTTCATTGTCACCACACTGTGGAGAAAATGTGTGGCATTGTCGATTATCCACCGGCAAAGTGATGTAATTTGCAATCTTTTTTGGCTTGGCCATCACAACCAAATTATCTTTTTTGGACAACAGTTGGGAAGTTAGCTGGCAATTTGGGTAAAAATGTATCAAAATAGTAAGCAAAGAACATGTCATTTAAATACCTGAAGAGGTTAAAAATTACTAAAATTACCTAACTTGTAACATACACTTACTCAAGAAAGTCTGAATGTCACAGACCTATCAAAGGTTACTCTTTAAAATCATGTCTCCCAGGTGAAATTCATCTCATTAAGAGCAGATATTTTAGAAACTGGGCTGAGATGCAACTTCCTCTCACTGGTATGAAAATTGATGCTCATGCTTCAGATCACAATTTAATTTTCCTACAGTATCAGAAAGAAATTCATTCCTTTCCCTGAGTTCACAGCTTTGGTGATGGTCAGAGACAAAGGACAAAGAAGATTTGACAAGTGGGACTGATCACACATGCTATGCAGGAAGTGACTTTGCGTACATAGAGGCTGTGGAGATAAACCTGTGTGCGTGTGTGTGTGTGTGTGTGTGTGTGAGTGTGTGGTATGTGTTAGTGAGTGTGAGTATACGTGCATGAATGTGCTCTATAAGTGAAGTATGTTGTGTGTGTTTGCATGTGTGTGTGCATGTATTTGTGCGTGTTCACCTGTGTATGCACATGTGCATGTGCGTGTATGTGTGTATAAGGATGCCACCATTGTGTGCAGTAGGTGTTTGGAGGTATCATTTCAGTCCTGTCAATTAACATGTGCACTTTCTCACCGAGCTCTCCTATGACTTAGGGGCAGTCCAAACACTGCTCAGGAATAAAAACATTTTCTATGTCATGCTTGCTCCATTGATCTGAAATTACTCGGTCAGTTCTGCATAATGATGTATCTATGTGATGATTATCAATTTGAGAAAATGCTATGATTGTACCACAAAAGTAAATTAAGTAATTTAAACTATGTGAGCGTAACAGAGGGAGAGGCAGCAACTGATGAAATTCAAACTTCTAAAATTCAGACAGAGCATAGAAATGCAAACATTTTCTTAACATGATAAGAGTTATAAATCAACAGCAGACAAAATTTTAAATCAAAAGACAATTATAATTTGAGGAAACACTAGGGTTACATTTAAAATTAGAATAGAAACAAGAATAAGAACGTATTATTATTAAAGTTGATTTTGATGATTTAGGCCAATGAAATAAGAAATGAAACAGTAAACATACTTTAAGAAATGTTTTAAAAATAGATTTCTCTGGGTTTTTTAATAGTTGATTCAAATTGTATTTTGACAAAACATAAAAACAGACATAAAATGTCTATCCTTTTTTTGTAATGTAGTAATCCTACAACTGGGAGTTTTTCATGGAAATCAAGTTTAAAATTAAAGAAGTGTAAAGATACTTACACAGACAAGAAAAAGTGTAGCTTTGTGAGAACAGGGGTAGAATCCCTGCCCATGCTGGGTGACTGCAGCCCCCCTTCTGTGAGAAGGGTCACTGCCCTGCCAGCAGCCAACCCAAGGAGAGCTGTGGAGAAGAGGGCACCCTTGAAGAGCCCCACACGGGGCAGAAATGGCCAGCCGACAGCTGTGGCTTCCCGAAAGGTGAGCAGTGGATGGGTCTCGGTGGTACTACAGCTAGTTAGTCCACTGACCACAATCCAAGAGGTCACTGGCAGCTTGTTTCCCTGGGGTGGGGGAGAGATCTGAGCAGCACACCCCCAGAAATGTCATAATGCAAAATGGCAGGTGTGGTAGCTGAATAATGTCCCCCAAATATATCAAGTCCTCATCCTGGGAACCTGAGTGTTACCTGACTTTGCAGAAGAGGCTTTGCAGGTGCGGTTAAGGATCGTGAGATTGTCCTGGTGTATCCAAGTGGCCTGAACACCATCACAAGTGTTCTTCTTAGAAGGAGGCAGAGAGAGATTTGACAGAAGGGGAGGTGATGTGACCACAAATGCAGAGACTGGAGTGATGTAGCCACAAAGCAAAGACTGCTGGCAGCCACCAGGAGCTGGAAAAGGCAAGGAATGAGCCCTCCCCTGGAGCTTCCAGTCCTGGGACACCTTGAATTAGCCCAAGACTCTTTTCAGGCTTCTGGTCTCCAGAATTGCAAGAGAAGAAATTTCTGCCATTGTAAGCTGCAACATTAGTGGCGATTTGTTAGAGCATGGACGGGAAATGAATGCATCAGGAAAAGCCCAAATCCATGATACGGAAACTTCATGGTCTTTGGTTTCAGGCCCACCGGATCCAAATCCTTGCCCTGCCTCTACCAGCCCTTGTGACCCTGGACTTGTTTTGTTCATAACTTAAAAACCCAGTGTCCCCGCTTGTCAAAGGGAAGTCACATATGTACCTGGAAAGGTTTCTGGGAGGGTAAGCGTGGTCTGAGTGAGGTTCCCAGCTGCTCTGTCAGTGAGGATGGTCGGTTGTTTCTCTGTGGTTGTAGAAGGATCCATGAGGCCCTCTCAGACTTGCCCTGTCATCCCTGGACACCTGTCCTGGCCAGCTTGCCCCTCAGAGTGCACACACCACCCTCAGGTGAGCTGGCAGCCTGTGCACAGGTGGGAAGATTAGGTCAGGGTGTGACCTTACACACAGGGTAAGATCACTGCCCAGAGTCATGAATGGAGAGGACTTCAGATATTTCATGCCAACTGTAGGTAAAGCACAGTGGGTATGTCTGTTGGTGGCACCAGCATATCTCAGCTTTTGTTGGATTGACCTAAACCAAAGAGGATGTGGGCCAGAGGAACATTGCCTACCTGCCTCTAGTCCAGCCAGGTGTGTCTCGTTCTAACAGCAAAGCCACTGGGGCCACTCAGCCCTGAGACTCAGAGCCAGGAGCCAGTGCAAGCACAGTGACCCTGGAGGTGTGTACCCTCCTGGGGGGTGGTCATCCTTCTGGAGGACTGAGTGCCAGGCCCCCACAGAAAAGGTGATCCCAGGCAGCAGGTAGTTTCCAAGACTCCCTAAGAGCCCACGGTTACAAGCTGAACTGTGTCCACCAAAAAGGTCTCTTGGAGTCCTGACCCCTAGGACCCCAGAATGTGACTGTTTGGAGACAGAGTCTTTACAGAGTTAATCAAGTGCAAACGAGGCCATTAGGGCAGGCACTAATCCAGAACGAGCCGTGTCCTCATAAAAAGAAGAAAATGTGGGTGCAGGGGCAGACATGCACACAAGGGGCACACCAGGTGAAGCCTGGAGTTACACTGTCACAGAGCAAGGAATTCCCAGAGCCCAGGACAGAGGCCTGGAAGAGCCCCTTCCCTTGTGCCTTCAGAGGGAGTGTGATCCTGTGGCACCTTGACCTTGGACTTCTGGACTCTAGAACCCTGAGACAATAAATCTTTATTGTTTAAGCCCACCTCACCACCACCACCACGGGAAGTCTGCTACTTTGTTAGGGCAGCCCTAGCTAACTAATATATCTACATGAACAATGGAAATTTCTGGAGAAAACACAGACTATTAGGCTGCAGGTAAGGATCACGACTGGAATTTGAGGAGATTTAAAGGAGTAGCAGTGGAGACTTCAAAGTGATTTCAAGCATCACAAAGCAGACTGGCCGACTGGGTTTACAGCACATGAAACCAGTCCATGGGGGCCAGTTGACAGTCCGTGCAGAGGGGACAACCCCAGACAGACCTGAGGGTGGCCCCAGAAGAGGCACAGGCAGGAAGCTGGGGACACAGGCTGGTGGAGCTGCAGGCCCGTCCCCTCCCATCCAGGCCGCTCTCTCCTCTGCTAAGACGTTGCCCACACAGCACGGCCAGTGAGCGGCCAGGGTGGCCCTCGGCCTCTCCTCCCCGAGCGGCCTCTCCTTCCAAGACGGGGCAGGGGCCCCAGGAGAGTTTGCACCCCTGATATCAGATGTCACTGTCATCCAATCTTGTGTGATGGGTTTGACAACCAATTTATTAAGATGGGTCTGTATCCGTTTCCTGAGCTGCTGTAACAAAGCGCCCCAAACTGTATGGCCTAAGACAACCGAACTGCACTGTCTCACAGTTCCGGAGGCTGATAGTCAAAACTCAAGGGGTACGCAAGGCCGTGCTCCCTCTGGAACGTGCAGGGGAGGATGCTTCTGTGTCTCTTTCTGCTTCTGGTCCCAGTGACTATCCAACCATCCTTGACTGGTACAGGCATCCCGCCTCTCTCCGCCTCGGCCTTCCCATGGCATCTCCCTCCTACGGCCGCTGTCTCCTAAGGACACCGGTCACATGGGATTGACCCACCCAGCAGCCCCATCTTGACCTGATCCCATCTGCAGTCTGGATGTTTCTAGAGCTGTTGAGCATGCCACACACGGTGCTTCCTTCAGAGCTGCTCTCAGTGAAATGACACTAATATCGGAAACATCTGCACCCTGAAAAGAGTACCCACAATGTTCAAGTGGCAGTTAGAACTAAACATATTTTTAAATAATCACATTTAGTTAGTATTTTCAAAATTTAGGTGGAAAGTTTATGTTTGTAGCCAAAACCAGGATAAAAGTAGTCAAGCTACGAGGAAATGGGGCTCCAGGTGGCGTCTATCTGGGGGTCGCCACATCCCCTCTGACCCATCACCATCTTCGGGCACCAGCCCTGGTTTGTCTTCATGCCCAGCGACCTGCACCTGAGTTACCATCAGAGGCAACCCGTGCTTCCCAGAGCCATCTCTGCCTGCAAACTGACGAGGACAGCCTCCCAGGACTGGAGAGATGGGGCGTCAACGTCCCCACTCCCTCTCCTCTCCCTTACCCCATGGACAACTCTGGAGGCCCCAGAGCTCCCAGGGCATCTCCCAGAGGCCCCCCCATGGGACTGGCTGGACCCCACACACTGCTTGGCCTCTCCGTTTCCAAGTCCAGCCCCCCACCCCCCATCAGGTTGTCCTGGAGGCACTTTCTGGTCCAGGCCTCTCCATCCAGGTGCCGGCTTGGGGAGAGGCCAGGCTGAGACCCATGGGCGTTCCTTCGTGTCCCAGATGCTTGCAGAGACTGTGCCAGGAGGTGGCCCAGTTGACGCTAAAATGCCCCCAGCAGGGGTGGACCCCCACCTCTGTACGCACCGCCCCATGACTGAATAGGCCCTGCTGACTGTGTGCAGAGTTCCAAAGTCCTGGGTTCTCCCGTTCATGAGCACGTTGGTCTCCACCCTGAGGGCTGAGTGGTGGTGATCTGGCCTTGTTCTCCAGTGTCCACACGGAGAGCACCCAATGAGCGCAGGGGTGTGGACAACCTCAGCATCATCCACTCAAGGTGTGAACTCTGGGGACCAAACGTGGTATCGGGCAGAAGCCCCTGGGCTTTCCACCTCACCACGGCCCCATGATGCCATTCCTTGAAGTGCATGAAATTTCACATTTCAAAATCAGATTGCCCACGGAAAACAGTGTGCAAGAGAGCCCCCTAAAATTTAAAACACTTTCTACATTCTTCCAGCCATGACCTTAACTAAACAAATAAATAAATAAATAATAAAAATAAGGAAGAAACACATTACTCCATTAGTCATTGTATGAAATTAGCTTAAGGGGTAAATGTAATGAATTAGATTCCAAAACTAAATTTGAGATCACTTAAAGTCAGCAAACCAAATAGAAATCAAATCAAATGTTTTTAGTAAGATCATTGCGTTTCAACCAGAGTGTGACCCAAATCTCTTTACTCCACTGCTGTCCAGGCACACTGTTCTGAGGACCTGTTGGAAGTCAGCTGGCACGTTGCAGCTGCAGCAAGTTATTCAGGGAAGTCAGGGAAACTCAAGCATCCGCCGCTTAGCCACACGCCTTCATCCCATGACTGGCGGCCCACGGTTAAGGAGGCAGGGCACGAATCCCCAGGAGGCCTGAGTGCCCCGGGGGCAGGCATGCACCTGCTGCACCGATGGTTTTCCCACATGAAATATGGGTCGTTCGCTGTGGGTTTCCCCTTCCTCATTAGGCATTGCTAGACTCTACGTGAGACAGATCCAAAAGCATTCTGCAAAGCTTAAAAGATGAGGTTTCCGTAGGTTTTGCACTATGAGCTTTCCACCTGCAAATGTGAACCAGTCCATTGAAACAAATCACTCCAACTAATGAACCTGACATTAAACTCGAATCTGTGTTTTCCTGGAAAAACTTGGCCTCACTCTGATTCTGTGGTTGCCCTCAGTGTCCTGTTAATGACCCCAACTAAGCAGGATAACTTCTAATAAACACCATGGAAAGGGGAAAATATGTTGTGGCCCAAGAAGACAGTCTGAATAAATACTCTAATGAAGCCACAGAAGCATCTGTCAGGGCTGGGCAGGCCCGTCCCACCTACCCCGCCAGAGAGGAAAGTAGAGCCGTGAGAAGGCTTACAATCCATGTGAGTCATGGTCCAGGGAGACTGTCTAAACAATAATTTTCAGAAGTGTCTATTGATATATGTTATGTTAAGCCTCATATTAAGATTTAGTTTTCGTGGAGCTTTATTTTTCTAACTGCCATAAAGTTTCCTTGGATTGTTTTAATTTTAGTGCTAGTACTTTTCAAAATGATAAGTATTTCTTTATTACATTACAAAGAATTCCAAAACTTGTAATACAAAATGTATTTTGAAAAAGGAAAATGCTATAAAAAATTTTCTGCAGCCACAGCAAAATCAGCTTGCTTTGCCTTCAGACAAATGTGCCTGACCAGACATCCTGACCCAGCAGCCCAAGCTGGGTACCACTGGATGATTAATAAAGCACAATAACCGTGCCACCCCCTGAGACTGAACTGACAACCCCGTCACCACTCACTGGTGGGGTTCCCAGTGCATCCCACCCCTATGATGAGCGGTGACTCCAGCCTGGGGAAAATTGCACATCGGTCTAAATGCGGTTCTCATTTCTTCAGGGGTATTTGTACAAAACAAGGAGTAAATTAAGCACACAGAACGATCTCCCAGCACCTTTGAAAGCAATCCATCCCTCCGCTGGCATTCATGCGGCCGAGAAGCTTTGAGCTGCAAATCTGGGATGCTCTCCCTCCATCTGCCAGTCTCATTCTTCTGCAGACCCAAAATCTCAACCTGTTTTAGAAAGTTAATTATTAAATACTCTCAGTGGTTGCTGAGCTGTATAATAGTCTAGACAGAGGCACAAGTACATTTCGCTATATCTGCGCCCATCTATCGCAGACTTAACTGCCTTTGATCTTATCTCCTAGTAGATACAGAACTGAAATAATCGCCATTTAAATATATTAGGTTGTTTGACATAGGTACTACACACAAGGAAATCAATAATGATTATGCAATCACCAGATACAATGTAAACTGCATACCGCAAAGTCTTTACCGAGCGAGATAACATCTCAGAAATCTCAAGGAGCGTCAATAGCCATTAGTTCTCCAAAGTGGCCACTTGAACTTGTGTGAGTGGGTGTGTACTCTGGAGTCAGGCTACCCAGAGGTGTAGGACCCTAAAATAGATGAGGTTCAAAGAGATTCAAGCATCACGTCTCAGGGGTGGCCAGGACTTTCTGAAAACTTAAGTCTCTTCAGATGCTGTTTCTTCTAAAGCTAGGAATAGCCCTTTGTGTTTTGCCCAATTTTAGACAAATTCTAACAGCTAGAGAGGCCATTTGTAATTACAATTAAATTCAAATGTCTGAAATCATTCTCACAACACAAGCTCAGGCATCTCACTTGATCTCTTAAAGCTGAGCTTTGATTTTCACACCGAGGGTGCCTCTCTCAGCCGAGCAGGGTGGAGTGGGGTTGGAGGAGACAAGTCCATTCTGTATTATTTTGTCCAAGGTCCTGGAATCCTGGCATTCTCATAAATGAATTTTCACCCCTGAGTCATTGGGGCAAGAAAATATTTTTCACTCAGGAAAATATCTTTAAGAGTTCCTGAAACCCAGAGACCTGTCTTGGCATCTGAAAGTGGATCAATGTCAAGGATTCTTGACCAATGTTGAAAAATTACAAAAACGGATTCGGTGAAATGTAAACGGTTATCAGCCTTCCAGACTGTTCTGGGGTAGGAGAGGAAACACAATGATCAGTGTGCTCCGAGTCTTCACGCCCAGGCCCAGAAGTCCTTGTGCCAACTCTGGGGACACATGGGTCCCTCTGTGCTGTGCAGACGCTGGGCCACAAGGCCAGCCTTCCCAGACATCAGTCACAATGCCGCGCCCCCTCTGCTGAGAATCATCAAGAGGTTCATGAATTAAGTCACTTATTCTTCTATTTACATCCACCAGTACTGAAAGCTTGGCATGCCGACATCCTGAGCAAATACTGTAGAATAAAGAGAAAAGTCCAGCAAAAATAAAATGCTGCCATTCTCGTCCTCTTATGAAATTGAAAGCTCTTGGAAGGCACACAGCCATCGCTTTATAACCCTTATCCGCTACCCTCTCCAACCTAGCCGTCAAATTTACTGTTTAAGCTTTTCTTTGCAATCACACGATTATGCACTTCATCACCTGCCCCACCCCCATCATTCCATCTAATGGTTTTAAAGGGAAAGGAAATTACTTGTCTTCACAGCCAGCACTTGACACTTTTATGGGTCATTTGTAATGAAGCTATTCTTCGGCTTTAATGGAGACCTTGATTCCAACCAGTGTGAATAATTGTCACAAGGTGATTAATTAAATATTCACCACTCCCCTATAAAATTGATCAACATATTACATTACACTGCTCCAAAAGTTATTTTATTTCTTCATTCAACTTCAAATTCTATGCATTTAAACAAGCTTTAAACTGGAGCCACATAATTTACTACATATTAATTATACATACATAATGACTAAAGTAAGAAAAAGTGTTTTACACCTTTTTTTAACTCTGTAAAGTGTGTGCCCCCCATGACTTACAACAATGAGTTCTGTCTTGGGAAGGAAATGCCTTGTGTTTGCTTCTCCTGCGTGGATGGAGTAGTCATCTCTGTCGGCAGATTTTAAGTTCTACAAATATTAGTCTTATCTGAAATAAATTTCCAAGGCAGAAAGTAATATTACCAAATACAATTGGTATATAAAGTTTTGGCTTTTAAAATACCATCCCAGGACAAAACCCAGTAGCTAATTTCCTGATCCATCTCCAGGAACTCTTGAAGGCCACAGCAGGGTGGGGATAAGAGGCAGGGAGGGAAGTCTCAGGCTGAGAACTCTGCTGAAATTAAGATAAAGCCTGGGCCTTCATTGCCACCACGAATCCCAGGGTTCAGTTCCCTCTGGTTTTTTGACTGTCTGAGTCAATAAGTGTAAAATTTTCCTAGAAAATCAGTCCCTCTTACTTCCATTCCCCCCACAGGGTCTGAGCCTCTCTTGTCACTGAGTATGGGGCAAGTAGAGAAGGTCACATAAAAAATTGAAACCCCTCATTTCAAAGGTTAAACTCAATGTCAGAGATGCTATGAGGCTAAGTAATCAAACCAAATTTTATTATTAACAAGGAATAGATGGGATGAGGTGGATTATGCTAAAGTCTATGAAAATAAATAGAGAGAAAATCGTGAGAAATAAAAACAATCCGATTTTCTATAGATGATGATTCTGCACTTGACCGGAGATTAATAGACAGGAAATAGACTGATATAGGCACTCTGCAGACAGACGCTGACCAGTGCCTACACATCAGATGATGACAAAACAGGCAACACCTCACAGAAATATCTAGGCATCTGCCCAGTGCACAGAGGCCCTGAGCCATCACCAACCGAGTAGCTGAAGGTTTAGCAGACACATCGGATTTCTACTGCTGGCAGAAGCATCCCGGACAGGACATCCAGAGCAGCCCCGACCTCTGATCAAAGACTTCACTGAATCCACGCACGGACATTCTAGAAGGCCTGGGAGGCGCCTCTTCGAATGCAGATGCCTGATTTCATTGACATAGGTAATCAACCACTGCCCCCCCCCCCAGGCTATTAAAATGTCATTGAATGAACATAGCAGATAAAAAATAAATGATGAGCAAAATAATGATAATAATATTTCCACTTGAACAAACTTGCTATTTGTAGACTTGATCCTCTGGATCTGCTGTGGTCAAGATGATTGGGGCAGCAGCTACAAGAATGAACCCCACAAAGGGACTGAGTTTAATCATCCAATCCCAGACTGTATTGATTTTGGGACTACTTGCAATGACTATATAAATAAGCCATTTCTTTGCAACTGTATCTACAGCCGGTCATGAACCCAAAACCTTCACAACCTGGTCCAAAGTGAATTATGCCCTGCAGAAATAAATTAATAAAACGAACACAGCCGGGTTCCTCCACCAACTTATTTTCACGTTTCAAGAGCTTAAAAATATAAAATCAATAATCATTTAGTCATAAGAGTAAATGAAGCGACATAACATCAAAGTATACCCTTTAGTCATTCAAGTCATCCTAGGTAATTTATCTCATCAAAAGGCAGTGGTAATAATCCTTCCCACTCGGAGACAAGCTGCCACACAGCTGCTGTATTATCCTAGAGTAAACAAGTTGGGAGAAAATATTAAAAATCAATATCTGTTTCCTTCTATCAGACCAGATGGCATCCATCATAAATCCGCCCCTGTAAAGAGTCCTTGGAGCTCGGTGTCCAGAGTGAGAAAGACAACTGAATGAACAACAGAAAACGAAGCTCTGCTCAATGGGGAATGACAGCTGGATTTCTTTAAAAATGCAGTATCTTACAATTGCAAAAATTTGCTGAAATTATCATTATGGGAAAAAAATCTATCATAGCCATGGGGCCCAGAAAGGAAGCAATTACCAGCACTGTAAAGTAAAAATGCAAAGGGCAGCTTTCAACAGTTCCCACAAGTGAGCCCAGTTCTTGATTGATTGATTTGGTCATTCATTCATTCGTTCATTCACTCTTGCAGCCTTATGGTTTCCAGTCGTGACATTCAGGCACCAGCCCCTCCAACTGTAGAATCTTTCACATTGTCACATTGCTGTCACACATCCCATTCTCTCCCATGACACCTACCTGAAGTTTTGACAAGCTTTTTCTGATCACAAATGGTCCCGTAGGAAGAGCCGTGATGCTCAGTCCCCGAGAGGTCTGTTTCCTGGGAGCGGGGGAAGCTGTGTGACCCCGGGACCCCAGCAGTGTGCCTTTCTCCATGAGACATTCAGACATGGGCCCCCCCCTGTGCATGGGAGCAGGAACCAGGCTGCTGCACCCCAGATGTGGGGCAGGCTGCCAGACTTAGACAGGAAGTGTGCTGGAGAAAAGGCTGGACAAACCCTTCCAGAGAGCGGAAAATGCAAAACCTCTCAAGCACCATCACTTTTCAGGAATGGTCAACTCAAGCCTTTGCAATTTAGTTACAGTCGTCCTCACTCTGATAAAACATTTCTATCTCACATTGTCCATTATAGACTGAATTGTGTTTTTCCAATTTCGTATACTGAAACTCCAACCCGCCAGCACCTGGGAATGTCACTATTTGGAGATGGGCTTTTATAAACAGGTGAAGGTTAAGCAAGGTCAGAAGCATAAGCCTAACTCACTAGGGTTCCCAACAGGAGGAAAAGATACCAAGAAGGCCACCCGTGAGCCAAGGAAAGGGGCTTCACCAGAAACCACTCCTGCTGGTGCCTTGATCTGGGACCCTCAGCATCTAGAACTATGAAAGCATACAATTCTGTGCTTTAAGATGCCCCGTCAGTGACACTATGTTACGGTGGCCCCAGCAAACTTATACATCATACCTACAATTACCTAGACTTTAAACTCAGTGCAATGGCTTCTTCAGTGCGATAGCTTTACACATAAGAAAGTTTCACAAAGAGGTTCTTTATATACTTGAATAAATAACCCCTTGAAGGGACCCCCAAATAAATCTCTTTGGGAATAAATCCTACCTTATGTCAGTTTATGGGGCAATGCCCATATTTTATGCTACAATAATAGCATTCTCTTCCTCTGTCCCAGTAGCTGAAATGACTCCAGACTCGTTATTCTCATCTTTAAAGATGCACCCTGATTAAGGCTCCTATTCAAGTATGTCTGACAGGTACTCACAGCCTCCTATATAGAGTCTAGACACCAGGTATTTATAAACAAGAACTAAAACAAGATCAGGCGGGTGGGGGGAACCCTCATCATGGCTGATTTATTGGAAATTTATATTTAATTAGAAGTTCTATATCATTTTCACACATATTCTCATTTAGGGATTCAGAATTCATCACCTATGTGACATTATGAAGTTGCTTTTTAAAAAACTCTAGATAAATGCCTTTACATTTTCCTAACAAATGTGATCTTAGGGTCTACTCCTTGCTGTAGCTTAAGGAATGTTCCATGTGGGTCTTGACTCTCTAGTGGTGAGGTTACTACCATCCCAGGTAAAATGTTATTCCAGGGACAGTAGTGGACATAGCACACAGAACATCCAGAACCATGTTGCCCATTGACATAGAGCAGAGAAAGCATGCAAGTTTCCTCTCTCCTTCCACCTACTGGGTGTTCTCAGCTCCTACCTGCCTGCAGCTGCACAGCTAAGACCTCATAGAAGCTGGTGGAGCAAATGCAGTAACCACTGGTTTGCATGATGTCAGAAAATAACAGAGGGATCCTTTATTATTCCAAAAACAATCCAAATTTGAAACAAATGACAAATCATATCCAGAGTCTGAAACAATGTGTCATATTAGAAACATTTATAACAAGGATAATGTGTCAGCTCATGTGATGTCCTCCCTAAAGCATTATCCCTCTTGATTCTCACTTGGAGAATCTCTTTCAGATTGGGCACTTATTTGTACTAAGGGGTGGGAGTAGAATAATATTTGCAAAATTATTCCATTCATTGACTCTAACTTTTCTTTCATAGAAATGAGTACCTGAACTCTTGTTATCTGCTTGGTTCAGAACCAAATATAAATATTTGGATTGTGAAGAGTTGAAATGTCAATTCTTAGAAAAATCACAATTGTTCTCACATACACTATATAGAAAATTGTCAGATGGTTTACAAATGAGACTCATTCAAAGAAAGTCACCCGAAGCCCACTGAATGCCATCCCAGATCCTGAGGCACAGCTACTCTTACCAAGACGGCTGGAAGGTGGACCCTACATCAGGAATGCCAACAAGTGCCATCACGTGAGGCTGAGACCATCAATCACATGAGCCTTCCATGGAACCCCCCACTCAAGCCAATAGTGCTCAGAAGCTTTCTTTTAGGAACCATTTGATCATTAACACACTTCTCAATGGGTATTAAGAAAGTGAACTCTAAATCTCCATTGTTGCTAAGAGACTGATATTTAATGTTTGAAAATTTTCATCTATATCAGATATATTCTTTCCATTGTGGACAGGATCCTGAGATCTGCTAAGAGGATTAAACTCTGACTTTTAAAGAGAAAAATTGTACAATTTCATAACTATTAGTCCCTCTTTTCTAGAAATGATTCTCTCCAAGTCTATTGATTAATGAACTTTCAGCATGCTCACCCTGGCTATTGACAATTATTTACTTGTATTTAGTGATTGAATACTTAGCAAGGAAAATATCTATGTGATAAATAACATTTTTCCATTTACGCTTTCCTTTCCTTTCCTACTTAGGTTAGACTTAGCTATTTCCTTAACCAGGTTTGAAGATTTGAATGAAATAGACAAATCACAAGAATAACAGCCATTTCTAAAACTGAGGCCAGAAGGAATAACAAATATAAATAAACCTATATGTTTTTTTCAAATTGATTCAGTGGTCAAGTACCAATCCCCTGCATCATCATCATCATCAACACCAGGCTCAGATGGAACATCTGGTGGAGTTAAAGAAACCACATCTTAGTCTTGTAATCTAGTATTTCCACTTAATTCTAAACTATAAGAGAAATGTGTGCATATATATTCTAATACACATACATATTATTTATGGTAGGATTACATCTTCTTCTCCCTAAGAAATTTAGTACATATTTTACACCAAATATGTATATATTTTATGTACAAACGTGGGCATGTTTTGCTGTTTGTTTGATTTTGGTCATTGATTTATATTGTATTAAAATTTCTATGTTGGGCTTCCCTGGTGGCACAGTGGTTGGGAGCCCGCCTGCCGATGCAGGGGACACGGGTTCGTGCCCCGGTCCGGGAGGATCCCACGTGCCGTGGAGCGGCTGGGCCCATGAGCCATGGCCGTTGAGCCTGCGCGTCCGGAGCCTGTGCTCTGCAACGGGAGAGGCCACAACAGCGCGAGGCCCACATACCGAAAAAAAAAAAAAAAAAAAATTTCTATGTTGTACTTTCTCACTCTACACCTAGTAAAAATCTACCCAAGATCCAATGGGACTTCTGGAGGTAAGAAGTCAAAATCTGAAACAAAAAAAATCACTAATAGATTTAGCAGGTTAAGCACTACTGGAAAGTATAATTTGAGGCCACAACAGCGTGAGGCCCACATACCGAAAAAAAAAAAAAAAAAAATTTCTATGTTGTACTTTCTCACTCTACACCTAGTAAAAATCTACCCAAGATCCAATGGGACTTCTGGAGGTAAGAAGTCAAAATCTGAAACAAAAAAATCACTAATAGATTTAGCAGGTTAAGCACTACTGGAAAGTATAATTTGGAGAGCAGAGGGAAAGTGGAGGAGACATCAAGTGAAGATGAAAAAGAACTACTAAAATAAGACTATGAAATCACCACATTAATTATTAATATTTGGTGTAACTTAGAAAAATATATAATCAAATAGGTGTATTTGAGACAGAATATTTGGAAAGCAACATTTCTCAATAATTTTGAAACCAAAAAAATACGTATGCCTTTTGACCCAGAAATTCCAGACCTAGAAACCTATCATGCAGAAATAAAAGTAAATAAGAATATATATGCAAGGATGTTTGTTGCAGGATCACTGCAAATAGAAAACAGCTAGAAACAATACAGATTCTGTTAATTAGGGAGATGAGTAAATAAATTCTGATATCTATGTTTATGGAATGGAATATAATGCAATCATCAAAAAGAATGAGATAGACCTACACACAGCAGAGGGAAAGCTTAAGGAACTTAAACATGTAGCAATGTAATATATTCAAAAAGAGGCAGAGACGGGGGAAATGAGACTTAAAAAAAAAGATTAGCATCTCAATGAGCAAAGGAAAATATCAAACAATTTAAGTACACCAAGAGTCCCTGAAAAAGAAGTTACAATTATATTGGAATAAATAATTATCAATATTTTTCCAAATTTATGAAAACTCTGAACACACAGATGGAAGAAACCCATCAAAGTTCAATCAGGATAAATACAAATAAAACTTCACAGGCAGCCAGGGATCAGGGGCTTGGTGCATATGATGCAGTAGTACAAAGATAACAATGTCCACAGACTTCTCTTCAGAATCAGTGAAGCCAGAAGACAATGGAAAAACCTATAATTCTGTGTCGAGGGAATTCCCTTTCAAAAATAGAGCAAAATAAGGATTTTTTCCAGATAAATAAAAGCTGAAAGAATTGATGGACTACAAGCAACATTAATTTAAAAAAACAAAATAATACGTCTTTATGCTAAAGTTAAACGATGCCAAATGGGAACTGGGATCCACAGAAAATGAATAACGAACTCCAGAAATGGTAAATATATAGATAAATATTGAAATATTCTCAGCCTTGAATTTTTTAAGGATAATTGAGTATTTAAAGCAAAATGTAATAGTATATTATGAGCTTTATATCATATATATGAATAAAATATATAACATTGGGAAATGGAGCACACTCTTATAAGGGTCTTACATTATATATTAGAGGTATAATATTTAAAGGCAGATTCTATTGAATTAACACTGCATATTGTAAACTCAAGAAACCACCAGAAGTATATAATTAAAAAGATGTATATCTAATGAGCCCATAATTGAGATAAAGTAGAAAAATAAAAGAAAAAAATATATCAATCTAAAAAAAGCATAAAAAGATAAACAAAGGCAAGGAACAGATGGGACAAATAGTAATATGGTAGACTTAAGCCAAATTATAACAATAGTTACATTAAATATGAGATCTTAGAACAGCACTTAAAAGGCAGAGATTGTTACACTTGATAGAAAAACAAGACCCAACTATGCACTGTTTACAAGAAATAAGCTTCAAATATAGAAACAGAGCTACATGAAAATAAAAGAATTGGGAAAGAGTATACAACACAAACACTAATCATAAGAAAGCTGAAGTGACTATCCTGGTATCAGACACTGCAGACTTTAGGACTAGGAGTGTTACTATGTATATAGAAAGATACTACATAATGATAAAACTGTCAATTAATCAAGAATATATAACAATCCTAGATTCGTATGCACTGAATAATGTGTTGAAATACATGAGGCAAAAAATTGATAAAGTAAAGGAAAAATAGACAAATATAGTTGGTAATATTAACACTTCTTTCTCAGCTCTTGATAGAACAATCAGACAGAAAATCTTTAAGAACATAGAAGACCAGTAAACAAACTTTAATACTGACCTACTCTACCTTACAACAGCAGAATTTGTAACTTCTTGAGTGAACCTAATATCTTCCCCCATAAAGGCCAAATAATGAACCATGAGATAAGTTTCAATAACTTTAGGAGGGGTGAAATTATATATCATCTGGCATGATATTAAATCAGCGACAAACAATAAGAATAAACTTATGAAATTCCCAAATATTTAGAAATTAAACAAAATATGTTCAAATAACCCAGTCAGGTGGACCTTCAAGATGGCAGATGAATAAGATGTAGAGATCACCTTCCTCCCCACAAATACATCAAAAATACATCTACATGTGGAACAACTCCTATAGAACACCTACTGAACGCTGGCAGAAGACCTCAGACCTCCCAAAAGGCAAGAAATTCCCCACGTACTTGGGTAGGGTGAAAGAAAAAAGGAAAAACAGAGACAAAAGAATAGGGACAGGACCTGCACCTCTGGGAGGAAGCTCTGAAGGGGGAAAATTTTCCACACACTAGGAAGCCCTTTCACTGGTGGAGACAGGGGTGGGGTTGGGGGAAGCTTCAGAGCCACGGAGGACAGCACAGCAACAGGGATGCAGAGGGCAAAGTGGAGAGATGGCCACACAGAGGATCGGTGCCGAACAGCACTCACCAGCCCGAGAGGATTGTCTGCTCGGCCGCCGGGGTGGGCGGGGGCTGGGAGCTGAGGCTTGGACTTCGGTCGGAGCGCAGGGAGAGGACTGGGGTTGGCGGCGTGAACACAGCCTGAAGGGGGCTAGTGCACCACAGCTAGCCGGGAAGGAGTCTGGGAAAATGTCTGGAACTGCCAAAGAGGAAAGAGACCATTGTTTTGAGGTGCCTGAGGAGAGGAGATTCAGAGCACCGCCTAAACAAGATCCAGAGATGGGCGTGAGCTGTGGCTATCAGCACAGACACCAGAGATGGACATGAAATGCTAACGCTGCTGCTGCAGCCACCAAGAATCCTGGGTGCAAGCACAGGTCACTATCCACACCTTCCTTCCTGGGAGCCTGTGTAGCCCACCACTGCCAGGGTCCTGTGATCCAGGGACAATTTCCCTGGGAGAACACATGGTGCCTCAGGCTAGTGCAACTTCACCCTGGCCTCTGCCACCTCAGGCTCCCCCCACATTCCGTACCCCTCTCTCCCCCAAGCCTGAGTGAGTCAGAGCCCCCTAATCAGCTGCTACTTTAATCCTGTCTTGTCTGGGTGGGAACAGATGCCCTCTGGCGACCTACACGCAGAGGCAGGGCCAAATCCAAAGCTGAAGCCCAGGAGCTGTGCGAACAGAGAAGAGAAAGAGAAATCTCCCCCAGCAGCCTCAGGAGCAGCGGATTAAAGCTCCGCAATCAAGTTGACGTATGCTGCATCTGTGGAATACATGAAGAGACAACAAATCATCCCAAAATTGAGGTGGTGGAATTTGGGAGCAACTGTAGACTTGGGGTTTGCTTTCTGCACTAATTTGTTACTGGTTTTATGTTTATCTTAGTTTAGTGTTTAGAGCTTATTATCATTGGTAGATTTGGTTGCTCTCTTCCTTTTTTTAAAAAAAAATATGTATATATATATATATATTTTCCTTTTTCTCTTTTTGAGTGTATGTGTATGTTTCTTTGTGTGGTTTTGTCTGTATAATTTTGTTTTTATGATTTGTCCTAGGCTTCTGTCTGTCCTTTTATTTTTTCTTTTAGTATACTTTTTAGTGCTTGTTATCATTTATGGATTTGTTTTTTTGGTTTGGTTGCTCTCTTCTTTCTTTCTTTCTTTTTTTAATTACTTTTTTATTTTTTTAATTAATTAATTTTTTTTTTTTTTGCGGTATGTGGGCCTTTCACTGTTGTGGCCTTTCCCGTTGTGGAGCACAGGCTCCCGATGCACAGGCTCAGTGGCCATGGCTCACGGGCCTAGCCACTCCATGGCATGTGGGATCTTCCTCGACCAGGACACGAACCCACACCCCCTGCATCGGCAGGCGGACTCTCAACAAGTGCTCCACCAGGGAAGCCCTACTTTTTTATTTTTAATATATTTTTAAATTTTAATTATTTTATTTTATTTTTCTTCTTTTTTTTCCTTTCTTTTTTCCTCCCTTTTCCTTTAAGCCATGTGACTGACAGGGTCTTGGTTCTCTGGCTGGGTGTCAAGCCTGAGCCTTTGAGGTGGGAGAGCTAAGTTCAGGATATTGGTCCACCAGAGACCTCCCGGCCCCATGTAATATCAACAGCAAAAGCTCTCCCAGAAATCTCCATCTCAATGATAAGACCCAGCTCCACTCAATGACCAGCAAGCTATAGTGCTGGACACCCTATGCCAAACAACTAGCAAGACAGGGACACAACCCCACCCATCAGCAGAGAGGCTTCCTAAAATCATAGTAAGTTCACAGACACCCCAAAATACACCACCAGACATGGTCCTGCCAATGAGAAAGACAAGATTCAGCCTCATTCACCAGAACACAGGCTCCTGTCTCCTCCACCAGGAAGCCTACATAACACACTGAACCAACCTTAGCCACTGGGGGCAGACAAGAAAAAAAAAAACGGGAACTATGAACATGCAGCCTGTGAAAAGGAGACCCCAAACACAGTAAGTTAAGCAAAATGAGAAGACAGAGAAATACACAGAAGATGAAGGAGCAAGGTAAAAACCCACCAGACCAAACAAATGAAGAGAAAATAGGCAGTCTACCTGAAAAAGAATTCAGAGTAATAATAGTAAAGATGATCCAAAATCTTGGAAATAGGCAGAAGACCCCAGACCTCCCAAAAGGCAAGAAACTCCCCACATACCTGGGTAGGGCAAAGCGGAGAGATTCCCGCACAGAGGATCGGTGCCGAGTGGCACTCACCAGCCCGAGAGGCTTGTCTGCTCGCCCGCCGGGGCGGGCGGTGCTGGAAGCTGAGGCTCGGGCTTCGGTCAGAGCGCAGGGAGAGGACTGGGGCTGGCGGCGAGAACTCAGCCTGAAGGGGACTAATGTGCCACAGCTAGCCGGGAGGGAGTCCGGGAAAACTCTGGAGCTGCCGAAGAGGCAAGAGACTTTTTCTTCCCTCTTGGTTTCCTGGTGCGTGAGGAGAGGGGATTAAGAGCGCTGCTTAAAGGGGCTCCACAGACGGGCGCGAGTCACGACTGAAAGCGCGGAGCCCAGTGACGGGCGTGGGACGCAGGGGCTGCTGCTGCCGCCACCAAGAAGCCTGTGTGCAAGCGCAGGTCACTGTCCACACCGCCCCTCTGAGAGCCTGTGCAGCCCGCCACTGCCGGGGTCCCGGGATCCAGCGGCGGCTTCCCTAGGAGAGCGCACGGCGGGCCTCGGGCTGGTGAAACGTCACGCCGAACTCTGCTGCTGCAGGCTCGCCCCGCACTCCGTGCCCCTCCCTCCCTCCCGGCCTGAGTGAGCCAGAGTCCCCGAAGAGGCTGCTCCTTTAACCCTGTCCTGTCTGAGCGAAGAACAGACGCCCTCCGGCGACCTACACGCAGAGGCGGGGCCAAATCCAAAGCTGAGACCCAGGAGCTGTGAGAACAAAGAAGAGAAAGGGGAATCTCTCCCAGCAGCCTCAGAAGCTGCGGATTAAAGCTCCACAAAAGACTTGATGTACCCTGCATCTGTGGAATACATGAATAGACAACAAATCATCCCAAATTGAGGAGCCAGGAGTCAGTGCTGTGCCTCTGAGGTGGGAGAGCCAACTTCAGGACACTGGTCCACAAGAGACCTCCCAGCTCCACATAATATCAAATGGCGAAAATCTTCCAGAGATCTCCATCTCAACACCAGCACCCAGCTTCACTCAACGACCAGCAAGCTACAGTGCTGGACATCCTATGCCAAACAACTAGCAAGACAGGAACACAATGCCACCCATTAGCAGAGAGGTGGCCTAAAATCATAAAAAGTCCGCAGACACCCCAAAACACACCACCAGACGTGGACCTGCCCACCAGAAAGACAAGATCCAGCCTCATCCACCAGAACACAGGCACTAGTCCCCTCCACCAGGAAGCCTACACAACCCACTAAACCAACCTTAGCCACTGGGGACAGACACCAGAAACAACGGGAACTACGAACCTGCAGCCTGCAAAAAGGAGACCCCAAACACAGTAACATAAGCAAAATGAGAAGACAGAAAAACACACAGCAGGAGAAGGAGCAAGATAAAAACCCACCAGACCTAACAAATGAAGAGGTAATAGGCAGTCTACCTGAAAAAGAATTCAGAATAATGATGGTAAAGATGATCCAAGATTCTATTTCCCAGATCCAAAATCTTGGAAATAGAATAGACAAAATGCAAGAAACAGTTAACAAGGACCTAGAAGAACTAAAGATGAATCAAGCATCGATTAAAAACACAATAAATGAAATAAAAAATACTCTAGATGGGATCAATAGCAGAATAACTGAGGCAGAAGAACGGATAAGTGAGGTGGAAGATAAAATAGTGGAAATAACTGATGCAGAGCAAAATAAAGAAAAAAGAATGAAAAGAACAGAGGACAGTCTCAGAGACCTCTGGGACAACATTAAACGCACCAACATTCGAATTATAGGGGTTCCAGAAGAAGAAGAGAAAAAGAAAGGGACTGAGAAAATATTTGAAGAGATTATAGTTGAAAACTTCCCTAATATGGGAAAGGAAATAGTTAATCAAGTCCAGGAGGCACAGAGGGTCCCATACAGAATAAATCCAAGGAGAAATACGCCAAGACACATATTAATCAAACTGTCAAAAATTAAACACAAAGAAATCATATTAAAAGCAGCAAGGCAAAAACAACAAATAACACACAAGGGAATCCCCATCAGGATAACAGCTGATCTCTCAGCAGAAACTCTACAAGCCAGAAGGGAGTGGCAGGACATAATTAAAGTGATGAAGGAGAAAAACCTGCAACCAAGATTACTCTACCCAGCAAGGATCTCATTCAGATTTGATGGAGAAATTAAAACGTTTACAGACAAGCAAAAGCTGAGAGAGTTCAGCACCACCAAACCAGCTTTACAACAAATGCTAAAGGAACTTCTCTAGGCAAGAAACAAAACAGAAGGGAAAGACCTACAATAACGAACCCAAAACAATTAAGAAAATGGGAATAGGAACATACGTATCGATAATTACCTTAAATGTAAATGGACTAAATGCTCCCACCAAAAGACACAGATTGGCTGAATGGATACAAAAACAAGACCCATATATATGCTGTCTACAAGAGACCCACTTCAGACCTAGAGACACATACAGACTGAAAGTAAGGGGATGGAAAAAGATATTCCATGCAAATGGAAACCAAAAGAAAGCTGGAGTAGCAATTCTCATATCAGACAAAATAGACTTTAAAATAAAGACTACTAGAAAAGACAAAGAAGGACACTACATAATGATCAAGGGATCGATCCAAGAAGAAGATATAACAATTGTAAATATTTATGCACCCAACATAGGAGCACCTCAATACATAAGGCAAATACTAACAGCCATAAAAGGAGAAATCGACAGTAACACAATCATAGTAGGGGACTTTAACACCCCACTTTCACCAATGGACAGATCATCCAAAATGAAAATAAATAAGGAAACACAAGCTTTAAATGATACATTAAACAAGATGGACTTAATTGATATTTATAGGACATTCCATCCAAAAACAACAGAATACACATTTTTCTCAAGTGCTCATGGAACATTCTCCAGGATAGATCATATCTTGGGTCACAAATCAAGCCTTGGTAAATTTAAGAAAATTAAAATTGTATCAAGTATCTTTTCCGACCACAATGCTATGAGACGAGATATCAATTACAGGAAAAGATCTGTAAAAAATACAAACACATGGAGGCTAAACAATACACTACTTAATAACGAAGTGATCACTGAACAAATCAAAGAGGAAATTAAAAAATACCTAGAAACAAATGACAATGGAGACATGACGACCCAAAACCTATGGGATGCAGCAAAAGCAGTTCTAAGGGGGAAGTTTATAGCAATACAATCCCACCTTAAGAAACAGGAAACATCTCGAATAAACAGCCTAACCTTGCACCTAAAGCAATTAGAGAAAGAAGAACAAAAACATCCCAAAGTTAGCAGAAGGAAAGAAATCATAAAAATCAGATCAGAAATAAATGAAAAAGAAATGAAGGAAACGATAGCAAAGATCAATAAAACTAAAAGCTGGTTCTTTGAGAAGATAAACAAAATTGATAAACCATTAGCCAGACTCATCAAGAAAAAAAGGGAGAAGACTCAAATCAATAGAATTAGAAATGAAAAAGGAGAAGTAACAACTGACACTGCAGAAATACAAAAGATCATGAGAGATTACTATAAGCAACTCTATGCCAATAAAATGGACAACCTGGAAGAAATGGACAAATTCTTAGAAATGCACAACCTGCCAAGACTGAATCAGGAAGAAATAGAAAATATGAACAGACCAATCACAAGCACTGAAATTGAAACTGTGATTAAAAATCTCCCAACAAACAAAAGCCCAGGACCAGATGGCTTCACAGGAGAATTCTATCAAGCATTTAGAGAAGAGCTAACACCTATCCTTCTCAAACTCTTCCAAAATATAGCAGAGGGAGGAACACTCCCAAACTCATTCTACGAGGCCACCATCACCTTGATACCAAAACCAGACAAGGATGTCACAAAGAAAGAAAACTACAGGCCAATATCACTGATGAACATAGATGCAAAAATCCTCAACAAAATACTAGCAAACAGAATCCAACAGCACATTAAAAGGATCATACACCATGATCAAGTGGGGTTTATTCCAGGAATGCAAGGATTCTTCAATATACGCAAATCAATCAACGTGATACACCATATTAACAAATTGAAGGAGAAAAACCATATGATCATCTCAATAGATGCAGAGAAAGCTTTTGACAAAATTCAACACCCATTTATGATAAAAACCCTGCAAAAAGTAGGCATAGAGGGAACTTTCCTCAACATAATAAAGGCCATATATGACAAACCCACAGCCAGCATCGTCCTCAATGGTGAAAAACTGAAACCATTTCCACTAAGATCAGGAACAAGACAAGGTTGCCCACTGTCACCACTCTTATTCAACATAGTTTTGGAAGTTTTAGCCACAGCAATCAGAGAAGAAAAGGAAATAAAAGGAATCCAAATCGGAAAAGAAGAAGTAAAGCTGTCACTCTTTGCAGATGACATGATACTATACATAGAGAATCCTAAAGATGCTACCAGAAAACTACTAGAGCTAATCAATGAATTTGGTAAAGTAGCAGGATACAAAATTAATGCACAGAAATCTCTGGCATTCCTATATACTAATGATGAAAAATCTGAAAGTGAAATCAAGGAAACACTCCCATTTACCATTGCAAAAAAAAGAATAAAATATCTAGGAATAAACCTACCTAAGGAGACAAAAGACCTGTTGCAGAAAATTATAAGACACTGATGAAAGAAATTAAAGAGGATACAAATAGATGGAGAGATATACCATGTTCTTGGATTGGAAGAATCAACATTGTGAAAATGACTCTACTACCCAAAGCAATCTACAGATTCAATGCAATCCCTATCAAACTACCACTGGCATTTTTCCCAGAACTAGAGCAAAAAATTTCACAATTTGTATGGAAACACAAAAGACCCCGAATAGCCAAAGCAATCTTGAGAACGAAAAATGGAGCTGGAGGAATCAGGCTCCCTTACTTCAGACTATACTACAAAGCTACAGTAATCAAGACAGTATGGTACTGGCACAAAAACAGAAAGATAGATCAATGGAACAGGATAGAAAGCCCAGAGATAAACCCACGGACATATGGTCACCTTATCTTTGATAAAGGAGGCAGGAATGTACAGTGGAGAAAGGACAGTCTCTTCAATAAGTGGTGCTGGGAAAACTGGATAGGGACATGTAAAAGTATGAGATTAGATCACTCCCTAACACCATACACAAAAATAAGCTCAAAATGGATTAAAGACCTAAATGTAAGGCCAGACACTATCAAACTCTTAGAGGAAAACAGAGGCAGAACACTCTATGACATAAATCACAGCAAGATCCTTTTTGACCCACCTCCTAGAGAAATGGAAATAAAGACAAAAATAAACACATGGGACCTAATGAAACTTAAAAGCTTTTGCACAGCAAAGGAAACCATAAACAAGACCAAAAGACAGCCCTCAGAATGGGAGAAAATATTCGCAAATGAAGCAACTGACAAAGGATTAATCTCCAAAATTTATAAGCAGCTCATGCAGCTCAATAACAAAAAAACAAACAACCCAATCCAAAAATGGGCAGAAGACCTAAATAGACATTTCTCCACAGAAGATATACAGACTGCCAACAAACACATGAAAGGATGCTCAACATCTTTACTCATTAGAGAAATGCAAATCAAAACTACAATGAGATATCATCTCACACCAGTCAGAATGGCCATCATCAAAAAATCTAGAAACAATAAATGCTGGAGAGGGTGTGGAAAACAGGGAACCCTCTTGCACTGCTGGTGGGAATGTGAATTGGTACAGCCACTATGGAGAACGGTATGGAGGTTCCTTAAAAAACTACAAATAGAACTACCGTATGACCCAGCAATCCCACTACTGGGCATATACCCTGAGAAAACCATAATTCAAAAAGAGACATGTACCAAAATGTTCATAGCAGCCCTATTTACAATAGCCCCGAGATGGAAACAACCTAAGTGTCCATCATTGGATGAATGGGTAAAGAAGATGTGGCACATATATACAATGGAATATTACTCAGCCATAAAAAGAAATGAAATTGAGCTATTTGTAATGAGCTGGATGGACCTAGAGTCTGTCATACAGAGTGAAGTAAGTCAAAAAGAGAAAGACAAATACTGTATGCTGACACATATATATGGAATTTAAGAAAAAAAAATGTCATGAAGAACATAGGGCTAAGACAGGAATAAAGACACAGACCTACTAGAGAATGGACTTGAGGATATGGGGAGGGGGAAGGGTAAGCTGTGACAAAGTGAAAGAGGGCCATGGACATATATACACTACCAAACGTAAGGTAGATAGCTAGTGGGAAGCAGCCGCATAGCACAGGGAGATCAGCTCGGTGCTTTGTGACCGCCTGGAGGGGTGGGATAGGGAGGGTGGGAGGGAGAGGCAAAATGGAGGGGATATGGGAACATATGTATATGTATAACTGAAAAAAAAATAAAAATAAAAAAATAAAAATAAATAAAAAATAAAATAAAAAAAAAGATAAAAAAACAAAATCTTGGAAATAGAATGGAGAAAAAAGAAGAAATGATTAACAAGCAACTAGAAGAACTAAGAGCAAACAAACAATGATGAATAACAAAATAAATGAAATTAAAAATTCTCTAGAAGGAATCAATAGCAAAATAACTGAGGTAGAAGAATGGTTAAGTGACCTGGAAGATAAAAGAGTGGAAATAGCTACTGCAGAGCAGAATAAGGAAAGAAAGAATGAAAGGAATTGAGGACAGTCTCAGAGACTTATGAGACAACATTGGACACACCAACATTTGAATTATAGGGGTCCGAGAAGAAGAGAAAAAAAAAAAAAAAGGACTGAGAAAATATTTGAAGAGATTATAGTTGAAAACTTCCCTAATATGGGAAAGGAAATAGTCATCAAGTCCAGGTAGTGCAGAGGGTCCCATACTGGATAAATCCAGGGAGAAACAAGCCAAGACACATATTAATCAAACTATCAAAAATTAAATACAAAGAAAAAATATTAAAAGCATCAAGGGAAAAGTAACAAATAACATACAAGGGAATCCCCATAAGGTTATCAGCTGATCTTTCAGCAGAAACTCTACAAGCCAGAAGGGAGTGGCAGGACATATTTAAAGTGATGAAAGGGAAAAACCTACAACCAAGATTACTCTACCCAGCAAGCATCTCATTCAGATTTGATGGAGAAATTAAAACTTTAACAGAAAAGCAAAAGCTAAGAGAATTCAGCACCACCAAACCAGCTTTACAACAATTGCTGAAGGAACTTCTCTAGGCAGGAAACACAAGAGAAGGAAAAGACCTACAATAACAAATCCAAAACAATTAAGAAAATGATAAGAGGAACATACATATCAGTACCTTAAATATAAATGGATTAAATGCTCCAACCAAAAGACATAGACTGGCTGAATGGATACAAAGACAAGACCTGTACATATGCTGTCTACAAGAGACTCACTTCAGAACTAGGGACACATACAGACTGAAAGTGAGGGAATGGAAAAAGACATTCCATGCAAATGGAAATCAGAAGAAAGCTGGAGTAGCAATTCTCATATCAGACAAAAGAAACTTTAAAATAAAGACTATTATAAGAGACAAAGAAGGACACTACATAATGACCAAGGGATAAATCCAAGAAGACGATATAACAGTTGTAAATATTTATGCACCCAACATAGGAGCACCTCAATACATAAGGCAAATGCTAACAGCCATAAAAGGGGAAATTGACAGTAATACAGTAATAGTAGCAGACTTTAACACTCCACTTTCACCAGTGGACAGATCATCCAAAATGAAAATAAATAAGGAAACACAAGCTTTAAATGACACATTAAACAAGATGGACTTAATTGATATTAATTGGACATTCCATCCAAAACCAACAGAGTACACTTTCTTCTCAAGTGCTGATGGAACATTCTCCAGGATAGATCATGTCTTGGGTCACAAATCAAGCCTTGGTAAATTTAAGAAAATTGAAATTGTATCAGGTATCTTTTCCAACCACAGTGATATGAGACTAGATATCAATTACAGGAAAAAATCAGTAAAAAATACAAATACAGGGAGGCTAAACAATACACTACTAAATAACCAAGAGATCACTGAAGAAATCAAAGAAATCAAAGAGTACCTAGGAACAAATGGCAATGCAAACACAATGACCCAAAACCTATGGGATGCAGCAAAAGCAGTTCTAAGAGGGAAGTTTATAGCAATTATTGCCACACCCATTCATGATTAAAAACTCTCAAAGAACTAAGGGAAGCAGAGAACATCCTCAACCTAATAAAGACCATCTACAATTCATGTACAATTAACATCCCATTTAATGATGGAAGACTGCATGGTTTCCTCCTAAGACCAGGAATAGGGCAAGGATGTCTGTCTGTTCCCACCACTTCCAGTCAACACTGTATTAAAGGTTCTGTCTAGTGGAATAAGACCAAAAAAAGAAGCAAAAGTTATGCAAATTGCAAAAGAAGTAATAAAACGGTTTTTGTTTGTGGATAACATAATGTTGGGTGTAGTAAATCCTAAAAATATCCTTATAAAAGTTTCTAACATTAAGAAATGAACTTAGCAAGTCCATATAATAAAAAGGCAATATACTATAATTAATTATAGTTTTCTTTGCTATCAAAGGGCAGTTAGAAAATGAATTTTTTTTAAATATCCATTATTAATAGCATCAAAATCATTCTGTAGGAACAAAAATATCAAAATACTTGCAATATGTATATACTGAAAACTACAGAATATTACCGAGAAAAATTAAAGAAACTTAAATAAATGGCAAGATATGTTATGTTCATTGATTGGTATTTTCAGTATTTTTACACTATGAAATGTCCTTCAATTAATGGATTGCAATCCAAATCAAGAACCCAACAGGCTTATCAGTAGATAATAACAGGCTGGTTCTAAAACTTATATGAAAATGCAAAGGATGTGAAATAGCTAGGGCTATTTTAAAATAGGTTAGAGATGGTGGACTTAGTCTGATTCCAAAGTTTGCCACAGTAATAGTGGTATCTGTATTAAAATAGACATGTAGATCAGTGGAACAGAATAAATAACCTAGACATAAATGTGCACTTCAGTGGTCAATTGCTTTTCTACAAAGATGGTAAGGCAAGTTAATGGGAAAGGATAGTCTTTTTAATGAATGGCACTAGGACATCAGCATATCAATTAAAAAAATACCAAACACAAAAATGAATCATAGGCCTAAATATAAAAGTATAAAATCTCTTGAAGAACTAATAGAAAATCTTTGTGACATTGAGGCTGGCAGAGATTTCTTAGACTGTAACGGCATCAATTACATAAAATAAAAACTGATAAATTGAACTTGAACAGAATTAAAATTTTCTTGTCTTGGAAAGATTTCCAAGAAAAGAAAAGGCATGCAAGAGACTGGAGAAAATATTCACAATACATATGTCAGACCGAGGTTTTACATCCAAAATATATAAAGAACTCCTGTAACTCAATAATAAGGCTGCAAATAGCCATTTTTTTCTTAATGTTGGCAAATATTTCAACATACCATATCTAAACGAAAGATATGAGGGCTTCCCTGGTGGCACAGTGGTTGAGAGTCCGCCTGCCGATGCAGGGGACACGGGTTCGTGCCCTGGTCCGGGAAGATCCCACATGCCGCGGAGCGGCTAGGCCCGTGAGCCATGGCTGCTGGACCTGCGCATCCGGAGCCTGTGCTCCACAACAGGAGAGACCACAACAGTGAGGGGCCCACGTACCACAAAAAAAAAAAAAAAAATGAGATATGAGAATGATCAATAAGCATATGAAAAGATGTTTACCATCTTAAGTTATCAAATACATGCAAATTAAAATCATAAGAATATATCAGCACAAATCCATTGGAATACTTAAAATTAAAAACCTTGTAGATAGAAGTGCTGACATGGATTTAGAACAACTGCAACTCTCACCATTACTGGTGGAAACAATACAACCCTTGGGAAAACAGTTGGAAGGGTCTTACAAAGTTGGACTTACTTACACTTACTATATGGCCCTAGCAATATATACCACTTGCACTCATAGGTGTTTACCCAAGAGAAGAGAACACAGCCTACATAAAACTTGTGCATGAATGTTCATAGCAGTTTTATTCTTAACAGCCTACTAAATGAGTATATTTAAAATTATGCTCTGATAATGATGCTTCAATACACAATTAGAGAGAGGTTGGGGGGTAACTCAGAAAAGATGATCAATTCAACAAAATGAAGTTTACAAGGAAAGGATGAAAGGGAAAAATATGGTACCTAGGAAAACAAAAGACAAGCAAAAAATATGCAGAAAAGAAAAGCTAAGTGCATCAGTACTTATAATAAATGTAAGTGAGCTGCATTCACATCATAAACAAGAGAATATTACAAATTGGGTAAGAAAAATCCCATTATAAGTCAATTGAAGAGACACATCAAAACATGAAAGTTGAAAAGAATGGGAAGTATAAAGATATGCCAATCAAGTGGTAATAAGAAACAAGCAACTGGAGCAATATTGATATGGAATAAATTAGAATTCAGAGTGAACACAACAAAATGGATGAAGTTGGAAATTCATGTAATAAAGGGAATAATGTACTCAGAAAATGACAGTCAGAAACCTTGCTTGTACCCCAGAATATGGCTTAAAACACACAAAGTAAATAAAGACAAGTGGAAATTTTTCAGTCTTAGTAAGAGGCATTAACTTAAATTTCAGAAACTAACAGATTAAACAGAAAAAAAATGCAGAAAAGTTGGACCCCATACTTAACAAGCTTGGTCTAAATTGCTTTTCAATATTGAAATTGAACAATGAGAGGTTACTCTTTCTTTTAAAATATTCATGAAACTGTCACAAAAATTGGGCAGTTATTACTGCACATAGAAATTTCAATACATTTTAAATAAATAAATCTTAGAGTAGACAGTCTCTTGATAGATATAAAAATTGGTGCTTTGAAAAGAAATAAGGCAGATGATGGTGTGGGAAAACACAGAGTTTGCATCTCCCCACAACTAGAGCACCTGCAGGATGCTGGCTGGGGACCTCGATGCCCAAAGAGATGGGAGGAACCCCCAAGTGAACCCGTAGGACTTGTGGTGACTGAGGGGGGAGGAGAAGTGGAGGCTGGACAGGACTGGCATCCCTGAGGCAGGGGACCCTTGGGGGCTTGGATCGGGGTGGGAGGGGAACACGTCCAGCGTATACCCTGCCTTATTGTCCAGGAAAGTCTGCCTGGCTCTCAGGCCGGGTCCTACACCCTCAGAGGCCCCCACTGGGCTGCTTTGGTCCTGGGGGCATAGGAGGAAAGCCAGGGGACAACAGGAAAAGCAGGCAGGAGGGGCTCTCCAGGACTGGAAGAGCAGGAGAAGGAGTGGAGGAAGTTTGCCTCACCCACTCGAGCCCAGGAAACCTACTGAGCTCCCAGGGAGGTCCCCTGCCCTCCAAACCGCCTCCAGGCTGTGTGGGTCCTGGGGGCATAGGACGGAGGCTGGGAGAGAGCAGAAGAGGCAGGCGGAAGGGGCTTTCCAGGACCGGAGGAGAAGGAGAAGAAGCCGGCTGGGCTCCCAGGTGGGGTCCCCCACCCTCTGAGACCAGAGGTGGGGGCATGCCTGGGCCTCTTCTGTTCCATTGAGCCTAAGCCCCACTCTCCAACTCCCCAGGGCCTTTTCCAGCCCTGTGGGTCCTAAGCATTGGTCATGCCCACCAGCAAAACCCATCCCTGCTTAGGCCCCGCCCTCCACAGCCAAGGCCTTTTCCACCTTTTTCTTTTTCTCCTCCTCTTTTTTACTATTGTGGTTCTGTTTTACCTTCCAGTTGTTGTTTCATCTGTATTTTTATATTCTTTCTAACATATCTGTTAGTTTCCTATTGTATTTTTTATTTTGTTATTGTTCTCTCTTTTTTTTTTTTTTTTTTTTTTTTGCCAGCCTGCTCAGCTTGTGGGATCTTGGTTTACAAGCCAGGGGTCGGGCTGAAGTTCCTGTGGTGGGAGCTCTGAATCTGAACCACTGGACTAACAGAGAACCTCAGACCCCAGGGAATATTCATTAGAGTGAGGTCTCCCAGAGGTACTCATATCAGCACCAAGACTCAGCTCTACCCAACAGCCTACAAACTCCAGTGTTGGAAGCCTCAGGCCAAACAACCAGTAAGACAGGAACACAATCCTACTCATCAAAAAAAAAAAAAAAAAGAGATGGCAAAAAAATACATCACAGATAAAGGAACAAGGCGAAAAGCTACAAGACCAAATAAATGAAGAGGAAATAGGCAAACTACCTGAAAAAGAATTCAGAGTAATGATAGTAAAGATGATCCAGAATCTCAGAAATAGAATGGAGGCACAGATTGAGAAAATACAAGAAATGTTTAACAAAGATGTAGAAGAACTAAAGTACAAACAAACAGAGATGAACCACACAATAATTGAAATGAAAAATGCACTAGAAGGAATCAATAACAGAATAACTGAGACAGAAGAACAAATAAGTGAGCTGAAGACAAAATGGTGGAAATAACTGCCAAGGAGCAGAATAAAGAAAAAAACAATGAAAAGAATTGAAGACAATCTCAGACACATCTGGGACAACACTAAAAGCACCAACATTCAAATTATAAGGGTCCTAGAAGAAGAAAAGAAAAAGAAAGGGTCTAAGAAAATATTTGAAGAGATTATAGTGGAAAACTTCCCTAACATGGGAAAGGAAATAGTCACCCAAGTCCAGGAAGCACAGAGTTCCATACAGGATAAACCCTAGGAGAAACACATCAAAACATATATTAATCAAACTAACAAAAAATAAATTCAAAGAAAATATATTAAAAGCAGCAAGGGAAAAACAAAAACTAACGTTCAAGGGAATCCCCATAAGGTTATCAGCTGATTTTTCAGCAGAAACTCTGCAGGCCAGAAGGGAGTGGCAGGATATAATTAAAGTGATGAAAGAGAAAAACCTACAACCAAGATTACTCTACCCAGCAAGGATCTCATTCAGGTTCAATGGAGAAATCAAAAGCAAAAGCTAAGAGAGCTCAACACCACCAAACCAACTTTCCAACAAATGCTAAAGAAACTTCTCTAGGCAGGAAACATGAAAGAAGAAAAAGATCCACAAAAACAAACACAAAACAATTAAGAAAATGGTAAGAGGAACATACATATCAATAATAGCCTTAAATGTAAATGGATTAAGTGCCCCAACAAGACCCATATATATGCTGTCTACAAGAGACCCACTTCAGACCAAGGGACGCATGCAAACTGAAAGTAAAGGGATGGAAAAAGATATTCCATGCAAGTGGAAATCAAAAGTAAACTGGAGTAGCAATACTCATATCTGATAAAATAGACTTTAAAATAAAGACCGTTATAAGAGATAAGGAAGGACACTACATAATGACCAAGGGATCAATCCAAGAAGAAGATATAACGATTATAAATGTTTATGCACCCAACATAGGAGCACCTCAATACATAAGACAAATGTCAACAAACACGAAAGGGGAAATAGACAGTAACACAATAATAGTAACATCCCACTTACACCAACGGACAGATCATCCAAACAGAAAGTAAATAAGGAAACACAAGCTTTAAATGACATAATAGACCAGATAGATTTAATTGATGTTTATGGAACATTCCACCCAAAAGTGGCAGAATACACTTTCTTCTCAAGTGCACATGGAATATTATCCAGGATAGATCACATCTTGGGTCACAAATCAAGCCTCGGAAAATTTAATAAAATTGAAATCATATCAAGCATCTTTTCTGACCACAACACTATGAGATTGGAAATCAATTACAGGGAAAAAAAAAAAAGAAAGAAAAACTGTGGAAAAAAAACAGTAAAAAAAAATACATGGAGGCTAAACTGTGTACTACTAAATAAGCAAGAGATCACTGAAGAAATCAAAGAAGAAATTAAAAAATACATAGAAACAAATGACAATGAAAACACGATGACACAAAACCTATGGGATGCAGCAAAAGCAGTTCTAAGAAGGAAGTTTATGGCAATTCAATTTCACCTCAAGAAACAAGAAAAATCTCAAATAAACAATCTAACCCTACAGCTAAAGCAACTAGAGAAAGAAGAACAAAGAAAACCCAAAGTCAGTAGAAGGAAAGGAGTCATAAAATCAAAGCAGAAATAAATGAAATAGAAATGAAGAAAACAATAGCAAAGATCAATAAAACTAAAAGCTGGTTCTTTGAGAAAATAAACAAAATTGATAAACTCTTAGCCAGACTCATCAAGAAAAATAGGAAGAGGACACAAATCAATAAAATTAGAAATGAAAAAGGAGAAATCACAACTGATACTGCAGAAATACAAAGATTATAAGAGATTCCTAAAAACAACTATATACCAATAAAATGGATAACCACGAAGAAATGGACAAATTATCAGAAAGGTAAAATTTTCAAGACTGAACCAGGAAGAATTAGAAAATATAAACAGACCTATCACAAGTAATGAAATTGAAACTGTAATTAAAAATCTCCCAACAAACAAAAGTCCAGGAGCAGACGGCTTCACAGGCAAATTCTGTCAAACATTTAGAGAAGAGTTAACACCAATCCTTCTCAAACTCTTCAAAAACTTGCATAGGGAGGAACACTCTCAAATTCATTCTACAAAGCCACCATCACCCTGATACCAAAACCAGAAAAAGATATCACAAAAAAAGAAAATTATAGACAATATCATTGATGAACATAGATGCAAAAATCCTGAACAAAATACTAGCAAACAGAATCCAACAATATATTAAAAGGATCATACACCATGATCAAGTGGAATTTATCCCAGGGATATAAGGATTCTTTAGTATAGGCAAATCAATCAATGTGATGCACCATATTAACAAATTCAGGAATAAAATATATATGATCACCTCAATAGACACAGAAAAAGCTTTTGACAAAATTCAACTCTCATTTATGGTAAAAACTCTCTAGAAAATGGGCAACATAATAAAGGCCAATCTGACAAACCCACGGCAAACATCATACTCAATGGTGAAAAACTGAAAGCATTTCCACTAAGATCAGGAACAAGACAAGGATTTCCACTCTTGCCACTCTTATTCAACATAGTTTTGGAAATCCTAGCCACAGCAATCAGAGAGGAAAAAGAAATAAAAGGAATCCAAATTGGAAAAGAAGAAGTAAAAGAGTCACTGTTTGTAGATGACATGATACTATACATAGAGAATCCTAAAGATGCCATGAGAAAACTACTAGAAGTAATTAATGAATTTGGTAAGGTTGCAGGATACAAAATTAATGCACAGAAATCTCTGGCATCCCTATACCCGAACAATCAAAAATCAGAAAGAGAAATTAAGGAAACAATCCCATTTACCATCTCAACAAAAGAATAAAATACCTAGGTATAAACCTACCTAAGGAGGGGAAAGACTTGTACTCAGAAAACTATAAAACACTGATGAAAGAAATCAAAGATGACATAAACAGATGGAAAAATATACCATATTCTTGGATTGGAAGAATCAATATTGTGAAACTGACTATAATATCCAAAGCAATCTACAGATTCAACGCAATCCCTATCAAACTACCAATGGCATTTTTCACAGAACTAGAACAAAAAATTTTACAATTTGTATGGAGACACAAAATACTCCAAATAGCCAAAGCAATCTTGAGAAAGAACAATGGAGCTGCAGAAATCAGGCTCCCTGACTTCAGACTCTACTACAAAGCTACAGTAATAGAGACAGTATGGTACTGGCACAAAAACAGAAATATAGGGCTTCTCTGGTGGTGCAGTGGTTGGGAGTCCACCTGCCGATGCAGGGGACGTGGGTTCGTGCCCCGGTCCAGGAGGATCCCACATGCTGTGGAGCGGCTGGGCCCGTGAGCCATGGCCACTGAGCCTGTGCGTCCGGAGCCTGTGCTCCGCAATGGGAGAGGAAACAGTGAGAGGCCCGCATACCGCAAAAAAACAAAAAAAACAAACAAAAAAACCCCCAGAAATATGGATCAATGGACCATGATAGAAAGCCCAGAGATAAACCCAAGCACATATGGTCACCTTAACTTTGATAAAGGAGGCAAGAATATACAATGGAGAAAAGACAGCCTCTTCAATAAGTGGTGCTGAGAAAACTGGACAGCTACATGTAAAAGAATGAAATTAGAACACTCCCTAACAACATACACAAAAATAAACTCAAAATGGATTAAAGACCTAAATGTAAGGCCAGACAATATCAAACTCTTAGAGGAACACATGGGAAAAAAACTCTTTGACATAAACCACAGCAAGATCTTTTTTGACCCACCTCCTAGAGTAATGGAAATAAAAACAAAAATAAACAAATGGGACCTAATTAAACTTGAAATCCTTTGCACAGCAAAGGAAACCATAAACAAGACGAAAAAACAACCCTCAGAATGGGAGAAAATATTTGCAAATGAAACAATAGACAAAGGATTAATCTCCAAAATATACAAAGAGCTCATGGAGCTCAATATCAAAAAAACCAAAAATCCAATTAAAAAATGGGCAGAAGACCTAAGTAGATTTCACCAAAGAAGACAAACAGATGGCAAAGAGACACATGAAAAAATGCTCAGCATCACTAATTATTAGAGAAATGCAAGTCAAAACTTCAGTGAGGTATCACCTAACACCAGTCAGAATGGCCATTATCAAAAAAAAAAAAAAATCTAGCAACAATAAATGCTGGAGAGGGTGTGGAAAAAAGGGAACCCTCTCTCACTGTTGGTTGGAATGTAAATTGATACAACCACTATGGAGAACAGTATGGAGGTTCCTTAAAAAACTAAAACTAGAACTACCATATGACCCAGCAATCCCATGACTGGGCATATACCCTGAGAAAGCCATAATTCAAAAAGAGTCATGTACCCCAATGTTCATTGCAGCACTATTTACGATAGCCAGGATATGGAAGCAACCTAAGTGTCCATCGATAAATGAATGGATAAAGAAGATGTGGCACATATATACAATGGAATATTACTCAGCCATAAAAAGAAACAAAATTGAGTTATTTGTAGTGAGGTAGATGGACCTAGAGTCTGTCATACAGAGTGAAGTAAGTCGAAAACGGAAAAACAAATACGATATTCTAATGCATATGTATGGAATCTTAAAAAACACACACCTGGTATTAATGAACCTAGTGGCAGGGCAGGAATAAAGACGTAGACATAGAGAATGGACTTGAGGACACAGTGGAGGGGGGAAGCTTGGGTGAAGTGAGAGTAGCATCGAAATATATACCCTACCGAATGTAAAATAGCTAGCGGGAAGCAGTCGCATAGCACAGGGAGATCAGCGCTCTGCAACGGCCTAGAGGGGTGGGATAGGGAGGGTGGGAGGGAGACGCAAGAGGGAGGGGATATGGGGATATATGTATGCATATGGCTGATTCACTTTGTTGTACAACAGAAACTAACACAGTATTGTGAAGCAATTATACTCCAGTAAAGGTCTATTAAAAAAAAAAACAAAAAAGAAGATCCAAACTACATAAATTTGTATAGGAAAAGTGGGAAGGCACAACAATCAAAAGTCAAGGTGGAAGAGGGTAAATAAAACTTCACAGAAACACACTTTAAAATCTAGACAAATTATTGTGGAAACATAAATAGCCAACATTGTCTCAAGAATAAGTAAAAAATCTAAAACAATGGAATATTTTGCAGTCAATATGTAGCAAGGAATTTGATGTTATGAAAAGTTCTTAAAGATACTGTTATTAAAAGAAGAAATTACAGATTACACACAGTATGTTCTATAGAACCTATTATATTACCTATTGTTTACACCCCTATTGTTTCACGGTTTTGTGGTTCAGAAATCTGAGAGTGACTCTAAGTCTCTGGTGTGGTTGTGGTGCTGCTGATGGCTGAGGCTGTAGCCATCTCAGTGTTCTACTGGGATGGAGGACCCCCTTCGAACTCAAAAACATGTTTACTGGCTGGCCTTGTCCCCTCAAGATGCAAGCCTACTCACAGGTTGCTTCACTTGGAGCTGGTTTTCCCGTAGAATGTATGATCTGAGTAGCACAAGAGAAAGGTCAGCCAAAATGGAAGCGGCAATCTTGTAACCCTAATCTCAGAATTAAGAGTTCATCATTTATGCCATATTCTGTTCATTAATCACAAGTTAGTGAAGTCCTCACTCATATCCTATATATATATATATATATATACACACATATATACCTGATATGTCAGTAGATTCATGTACATGTATAGAAGTGCTAAGAGAAAGCTCTGGACTGTACACACTGACCCTGGGGAGGGGAAATGAGATTGAGGTAGTGGTCCGAGGTGGGTCTAATGGGGGCCCCCCAAAGATTTGCCCATGTCCTAACCCTAGAACATATAAATGAGACCTCATTTGGGAAAAGGGTCTTTGAAGATGTAATCCTGAGACGAGGTCATCCTGGACTACCCAAGCGGGGCCTAAATACAAAGACAACTTCCCTTATTTCACGGTATCAGAGAAGACGGGGGAAAGGCCCCGTGAAGGTAGAGGCAGATAGTAGAGCCTGTCAGCCCCAAGCCCAGGACCGCCCAGGGTTGCCAGCACCACCAGATGCTGGGCAGAGAGGGACGCAGCGGATCCTCCCCTGGAGCCTCCAGAGGTGCCAACCCTGCCCACAGCTGGATCTGGGATGTGTAGCCTGCAGACTGTGAGAGACTACATTGCTCTTGTGCTAAAAGCCGCCCAGGTGGTGGTATTTACAGCAGACAGAGGCTGTTTAACTTTATCAATTATCTTAAACTTGGTAATAGGAAGAATGTATTCATTAGAATGTGTGTAATAAAATACCAAGGTCTACTCGCTTTTGTTCGGGCTTGGTTCGTCTGTGAGAGACAGGAAACCAAAGCATCGGTGGCTGGAGGGAGGCCGGGATATGGCTCAGTCCAGGCCCAGCGGGTGTGGGAGCCTAAGGGGCCCTTTCCATGCACTTTCACCCTTGGACACTGTGTCCCCCCAGCTCCAGTGCTGAGTGGCTGAGTCGTGCTCCTGCGGGAAGGAGGGAAACAAGGCAGGGCTGTGCTCTCCATCTCCAGGGGTTGCTGAAGTGGCCACATCCCTTCTGTTCACACTCTAGAGCCAACCCCAAGTCACATGACCACACCTAGCTGCAGGAATTCTGGGAAATGTAGTCTTTGCTCCAGGTGACCACATGCTCAGCTAGAAACCAAGGTTCTGTTATTATAAAACAGCATTTCTAGGGTGGGGGTGATTTGTGTGCTGTAGAGTACTAAGCTATATAGTTTCCCAGTCATTATGACAAATCACAATTGCCTCCTGTGGGCACCAGTGCTCTATAAGAAGCAGGGAGTTGCTAGTAAGAAATGAACAGAAGTTTTTGCTACATCAGCCCAAAACAGTCCATCACTGATATCATTCAAATAATGCGTAAGTATTCATGACCACTCACTAAGCCGATATCATTGAGCTTTCCATTGTTTTATTAACTCACGTACGTGTAGATCACACTTACTTGCTTTATCATACGCAAAACCTAACAAACTGTAGTGGCTATCTTCCTATTTTACTTCATATATTTCTGCTTTGTCCTTTTTTAGAATCTACTTAATATTCCATTATGAGACTGTATCATAATATATTTGACTGAGGACCTATTTTCTATCTTCTCTGTTTTTTTAAAATTATAAGATGCTACATACTTGTGGTAAAATAAAAAGACAAAACAAAACAAAAAAACCTAAAGCTTAATCAGTGTATATTTGTGCCTGAAATCTATATTCCTGTTTCCCCTCTACCTTGATGAATACATTCTCACATTCACTCAGCAGATAGCTTGAGCTTTTTCTTGCTGTCATTGCTAATGTTGTTTAATCCCAAGTAGACTATTTGGGGGTCATTATGTTGTTAATTTATGATATTATTGTTGCCTGGATATTTTTTATTTGGGGAATTATGAAATAATTGTGCTGCCTAAACCTGCATTTTTAATAGATTTTCTATGAATTTTATAAACATTCATTTTTCTTTGTTGAAAATATGTATCTATACAACATGTACACAGATAATACACACATATACATATATATTATATATGCAAAATGTCAATTAAAATATGTATATATTCGGTTACATAAAAGGCACTAGTTGACAGCTGGTTCAAGAATTCCTCTTAGAGAGAAAACTATTTTTGTCGGCACAAAACCTTAAGAAACTTACGATTGACAGTAGGCTGTTGGCAGAAGCTGACTTACAAACACGGTGGTCCCACTGCCTTCCTAAGAACGAGTGGGCATCCCTCAGCGTTTCCTCCTGATGGGGAAGCAGGCCCGGGAGGGAGGGACAGCAGGCGTGAGGAAGCCGTCCCCTGGGGACGGAGGTGGGAGGCACTGGGAGGTCCAGCTCTAAGTCTCAAGTTGCCTTTATCTTGAAGCAGACTCTCCCCCTCGTCTTCCCCGCTTCAATAAAGGCCGGAGGGTCCCGCTGGAGGCAGGAGCCGGTCTCCTGCGTGGGTCTGGGCAGGCGGGGGAGCTCTGGTCTGGATGAACCTCGAGGCCAGCATCCCGGCAGCGCAGATGCAGAGCTGGACCGGCCTCTGCGGGGGATGCACCTCGGGGCCCGGGGTGGCGCCGGCCTTGAAACCGGTTTGTCCCCTGGAGTGGCCAAGGCTTCCTGCAGGTGGTGCAGAGTCTGGTGTGGGAACTGGTCGAACCAGTTGTGTTCCGGAGGGCCTCTCACCTGCACGGGGGGTGTGTGGGACCGCAGGGCACGTTCCCATAGCGGAAGAGGCAGTGGGCTCCGCGGGCAGCACAGGCAGAAGGGCCCCTGAAACACAAACTAGAGCATACCCCGAACTCAGACGGTGCCATCGGCGGGCGCTCCAGAAAGGAGGGCTGCACCCCTGCCAGCTGGGCCTCGGCCTGGGGACGGGGGCGGGAAGAGGGAAAGGCAGGAAATGGTCCTCCGCCCGAGGGGGGCGCTGGCGAGGTGAGATTTTAGCTGGGGCGGCCATCGGGTGGTAGGGGGACCCTGGAAACCGAAGGTGGAGGACAGGCTCAGCAGAGATAGGGGGAAAGAGTAGGGTGGGAAAGCGCCGACCTGCGCACCGGATCTGCTGAGCCGCCTCCCCCAGCGAATCAGGGCTGCTTTGTTCTCAGTGTGAATGCCTTGTCCCCCAGACGCCACCTGAGTCTACCTGCCTGGGGGCAGCAGCTCTCCGTCCCTTCAGAGCGCAGTCCTAGGTGTTCTCTGCTATTGGTTCTGAATCCCTCCTGGAGTCTGTAGTTCTTACACATGTAGGTGGTTGGATAGTGCTCCCCCGACCCCCAAGAAATGATTCAAATGTGACCTTTAGAAATAGGGTCTTTGCAGATGTGATTGAGGCAAGCATCGGCCCAGATTGGGAGGGCCTAGGTCCAAGACGGATGTCCCTCTAAGAAGGGGAGACACAGTGGAAGGCCACCGAACACTGAGGCGGAGCTTGGAGTGAGGCCACCGGCAGCCCAGAGACAGAGGCTGGGTCACCAGGCGCTGAAAGAGGCCTCAGGAGGGAGCTCGGCCCTGGGACAGCTTGGTTTCAGAGGTCTGGCCTCCAGAGCTGTGAGGGAATACATTCCTGCTGTTTTAAGTCACCCCTTTGGGGGTCATGTTTTACATCTGCCACAGGAAACAAATACAACTGGAATTCCGTTCTGTTCCCTATGAGACTGGAAGTCTGTGCCCACATTCCCTGAATATGCCCACTTCCCCACACTTTTGGGAAGCTCTCTTTTGCTTCCCTCATGTTTCTGCTTAAAGGTTCCCTTGTCAACGTGACCTCTGATGGCTTCTGACAAAATAGCCCCCTGCTCGCTTGCCCTGTTGCCCTGTTCTCCCCAGCACTTCCCACTATCTAAGAAAACAGATGGATTTGGTGGATTCTCCTGGCAAAGTCGTCTCAGGTACGTGTCTCCTCAACAGCAGACACTTCCTGGGGCCTGGGCCCAGCCTGGCCCCGCAGACCCCGTACCTGGTCGCTCTCTAACCTGTTGTTTACCAGGTCTGCACCTGTCCTGCCATGAGAACTGATGGGACTTGACCACAGAGACAAGCCCCAGCTTTGTGCCCATGGGATTCAGGGATGCCTTACACGTGGAGGTCTCTACATCTGCCAGCGAAGACCTACAGGAGATCCATCAGGTAGAGACCCCAGTCCTCATTCTACCGTTAGAGCACAAGCCTGGAAATCCAAGTCGGTGGAGAAGACCAGCCACCTGACACGCATGGCCCCAGAAATGTTATTCTGTCGAACAGCAAAGGCAATGGAGGCACAGGCGAGAAACCATGATTACATCACGGTTGATTAAAACCACATTGGGTTTTCTTAATTTCTTAATGAGTATATCAAGTTCCCTTTGATTTGCTGTCACTAGCTTGCTTGCTTAAGCTGCAGTTTAGAACTGAAGATTCAGTATTTGTTTCAGGTTTTTGGATGTTTTTGCATTACCAATAATCACACTAATTCCTAAAACTCAACTACCTTTTTCGTCTTTTTCTTTATAACTTCTTATGCCTTTTGAAAAGGGCTTTTATCAAACCAACAAAATACATGGAAACCTCAGCCAATGGAATGTATCATATTAATGTGAAATTTGCATTGCTAAAACAGCACTAATTTTGTCTGAATATGAACTAAAAGCACAAGATAAAAATGTTTATTTTTATTTTTTTAGATTATCATGATATATTAAGAAATAAAGATTGGAATGAAGATGGAAAAGCAAAAGCAAAACAAGCAAACAAAAAACATGTTGGAAATGGATACAGGTGAAGGGGAAGCTCATTGGGAACAAAGCTGTAATACTTTTTTTTTGGCCATACTGTGGCACGCAGGATCTTAGCTCCCTGACCAGAGATCGAACCCGGGTCCCCTGCAGTGGAAGATCGGAGTCTTAACCACTGGACCGACAGGGAATTCCCGAAACTGTATTACTTTTAAAAATGAAAATGAAAGCACACCCTAAGCCCTGGAAAGATGAACATATCCTTCAGCAGACTTGAGAGACAATGAGAGAAACCAGAGGAACATCAGTGATGAGAGGGTATCGGAGTCTGGACGCCGGCCTGTGCCCTGGAGCACGTGGGATGCTTTGGGGAAAGTTGGTCACCACCCGGGATTCTGCGTGAGGTGGCTGGAGTCTCTTCGGACCTTGGCAGGAGACTCCTGTTTTGAAATTCCAGCACTCTCTGTTCTGCATCATTTCATATATTACATAACCTGGTTAAGGTTGGCGTGCGTGTCTCTCCCTGTCTTCTAACGGGTACAAGAAGAAACTCTGCTATAACCTCTCTCTGCCCAGCGATGCGGGGTTCTTCCGTACAAAGTCAGCACACAATAAAGTTGTACGTAAGTGAATAGAACACTCCAGTGCCACTGCTCATTCCAGCTTTGGTTCCCTTTTCTGTGAACACAGGAACGAATTCCCAAAGGGAATAACGTTAGATCTCACTGACAGCCCCTTTTCACCCAATCTGCACAAAGTTTGGGGGGTGGGGACCGCTGTGGCCTTCGGTGTCTGCATCAGCCCCTGGCAAGTGGTGGTGCCTGGGGAGTGTAGGGGCTGCTTGCCTCACCTCCCAGTCTGCTAGTCGTCTGCCAGTTGGACACCGTGACTTCTATTCTATTGAGCCCCATCTCCAGGGACAAGTCATCTGGGAAGTGTAAGTGGCAAATCACATGCTCCCTTAACTTGATAGTAGGATCGAGGGTAGCAAGAGGGAGATTGTTGCAAACCAGGCGGAAGAGAGGGGTCACAGTCAGGAAAGGCAGTAGGAGGCTCATGGGGGCATGGCCGCTGGGGAATTAGTGAATTTCCATCCTCACCCCCAGCTGAGAATAAACCCCATTCAACCACACCTCTTTTTTTCCCCATACTCATAATGGCATTCACGGAGGTGGGCCTATAGTGGCTCTTACTTCACAGGTGTTTGTATCATCTGCTCCGGCTGCCCTAACAAAGTACCAAGACTGAGCGGCTTAAACAACAGGAATTTATTTTCGCACCTTTCTGCAGGTCAGAAGTCCAAGATCAGGGTGTCCACAGGGCTGCTTCCCTCTGTGGCCTCTCTCCTGGGCGTGTAGAAGGCCATCTGCCCCCTGTGTCCTCACATGGTCGTCTCTGTGTGTGTGTCTGTGTCCTAATCTCTTCTTCTGAGGACACCACTCATACGGCACCCGGGCTTGCTCCAATGACCTCATTTCACCTTAATCACCTCTTTAAAGACTGAATCTCCACACACGGTCACGTTTGGAGGCACTGGGGGTTAGGACTTCCACATATGAATTTAGTGGGTCCTAACTTCCTCCCATAACCGTTTTCCAGAAGTATTTGTTGGCATATTTAACTAACTAACTAATTAAGAGAAAAAGGAAGGTAAGTCAAACGTGACTTCAGATTCTCTTACACCCTCGGGCATGAGGACAGAGGTCCCTGGGTAGGTACAGTGTCTGGTCAGGTGTGGAGGGCAAAGCAGAAGATGGGGAGCCTGAACACCTCAAGGATACATGCTGCAGAGTCGCCCAGGGTTGATGGTGATGAGACAGGTCACCTGTGCACTGTGGACCACAATCTAAGTCTCCTGATGATGACTATTTGGGTTGTTCCCAGTTTGGGACTATGATCAATGTTGCCACAATAAACATGGGGGTCAAATGTTTGGTGGTACACTCGTTCTCTTTTCTCTTGGGCAGACCTAAGAGTAGAATTTCTTGGGCACATGTTAAGAGTATACTGAGGCTCATGTCAGACGGCCCAGATGGTTTTCTGAAGTGCTAGCCCAGTTTTCCATTCCCACCAGGACTGATTTAGAATCTCAGTTGCCCTTTCTCATCAAAAACACCTGATATTGTCAGTCTCCTTAATTTTAGCCTCATTCTAGAAGGTGAGTAGTGGAAACTCACTGGGATTTGTTTGTGTTTCTCTTATGACTGCTGGTGTTGACCATTTTTGAAATTATATCTTTTTTGACAAGTGTCTTTCCAAGACTTTACCCACTCTTTATTAGACTCCTCATCTTACTGAAATGTAAGATGTGTTTACATATGCAAGTGTTTTGTCAAAAAGTATGCTATATATAATATGTCACAGACAACAAATTATACACTGTGGCTTGCGTTTTTATTTTATCGTCTTGGTCGCTTAAAGAGAATTTTATGAAGTCCAATTTATCCCTTTTCTCTCTCTTTTTAAAAAAATTTCTTTATTTAATTTATTTTAGGCTGTGTTGGGTCTTCGTTGCTGTGCACAGGCTTTCTCTAGTTGTGGTGAGCGGGGGTTATTCTTTGTTGCGGTACACAGGCTTCTCACTGTGGTGGCTTCTCTTGCTGTGGAGCATGGGATCTAGGCATGCAGGCTTCAGTAGTTGTGTCTCGTGGGCTCTAGAGTGCAGGCTAAGCAGTTGTGGCTCACGGATTTAGTTGCTCTGCGGCACGTGGGATCTTCCCAGACCAGGGCTCGAACCTGTGTGCCCTGCATTAGCAGGCAGATTCTCAACCACTGCGCCACCAAGGAAGCCCCACTCCCCTTCTCTTTTAAGGGTATTCTTATGTGTGTCCTCTCTAAGGAATACCTCCAAATTGTAAAAGTTTACTCCTATGTTTTAGCCTTTGCATTTAGGTCTATGATCCATTTCAAAATAATTTTGTATATGCTGTTAGGTAGCAATTATTTTTTTTCTCATATGGATGTTGAGTTGTTCTAACACCAGGGCATTTTTGTCAATATTAAGTAATCACAAATGTGTAGATCTATTTCTCAGCTCTCTATTCTGTTCCGTTGTCTATATGTCCATCTTTTCACCAATAGCAAGCGGTCTTAATTACTGTAACTTTATAATAAGGCTTGAAATCAAGTAGCACAAGCTCTCCAGTCTGGTTCTTCTTCAAAATTGCTTGACTATTGTCCTTTGAAATTCTAAATAAGCTTTAGAATCAATCATCGGTTTTTACAAAAATTCCTGTTGAGGTTTTGATTGGCACTGTATTCAATTTACATATCAATTTGGGCAGAATAAATATCTTCACAATATGGAGTTTTTCAATCCACGACTATGTTATATCTCTCATTTTATTTATATTTCCTTTAATTGCTCTCAGTACTACATTGTAGTTTTCCATGTAGAATTTGTACGTTTTACATTTGATTTAGTTTATTTCTATTTGTTTAATATTTCAACAACGTTATAAATGGAATTTTAAAAATTACATTTTCTTATTATTTGTCACCTCGTTGTGGAAATACAACTGATTGACATCAATGTGGACTTTGTGTTTTGTAACCTTGTTAAATTCACATAGAAATTCTAATAGGTATTTTGTTTTGCATAGGCAATTGTGTTGTCTAGGAAACCTTTCCAAATTCTGTCTTATTTCTTGTTTGTTTGTTATTTACTTATTGTCTTATTATCATAGGTAAGACTATGAATATGATGTTGAATAGAAGTGGACACCTTCATCTTGCTCCCAGTCGTGGAGAGCATGCAATCTTTCATGATTAACAGTGGTGTCAGCTTTAGGTGTATGCTGATGTCCTTTGTCAGTTTGAAAATTTTTCATCCTACCCATAGTTTTCTGAGTGTTGTTAATAAAGGAATTGTAAGTTTTGTCAAAAGTTGTTTCTGCATTTATTGAAATAATCATATCATCTTTCTCCTTTATCTTGTTAATATGATGAATTACATTGGTTGATTTTGCCAAGTTGAGTCAATCTTAAATTCCTGAGATAAACCCCATTTGTGCATGATCTGTCATCCTCTGATAAGTTGCTGAACTCGATTCATTAACATATTTGAAGATTTTTGTTTCTGTATCATGAGACGCACAGGCCTGTACAATGATAATGTACCCATGACCAAGTTCATCTCACTAATGCAAGGTTGGTTTGACATTTGAAAGTCAATTAATGTAACATACCATATTAATAGAATTAAATTAAAAATATGTTTATTCAATAGATACAGAAAAATAAGTTTCAGGAGAGTACAGCCCCCATCCATGATTAAAAACTCAGAGCAACCTAGGAAAAAAGGGAAATCTTCCAAACTTAAGGACATCTTCAAAACTTACAGCAGCACTATGCTTAGTGAGGACAGACTGACCTTCCCAACTCGGGTGATGGCAAGGATGCCTCCCTCACACTTCTGTTGCATCACACCAGAGATTCTGGCTAGTGCAAGAAAGGTAGACAATGAAGGAGACAGCAAGCAAGCTGGAAAGGTTGGAATAAAACTTTATTCACAAAATACGTAATCATTTATACAGAAAATTTTAAAAATCTACAGAAAGCTAATATAACCAATAGCCAAAGTTAGCAAGATTGCAGAACACCTGGTCAATATACAAAAATTACTTGTACTTCTATATAAACAATGTCAAAATATGTCACACAAAGGCATTCCCAATGGCTTAAATAAATAAATAAAATGCTTAGTACTAACTTTAATAAATGTTGTTCAAAATTTCTACCTTAAAAATTATAAAACATTCCTGAGAAAATTTTTAAAGGCCTAAGTAAAAGGAAGGGTAGAGTATATTTATGGATTGAATGAGTTAATATTTTTTAAGAGAGCGGTTTTCCACTCCTTGATCTATATTATCAATTAAATCCCAATCAAACCCCATGGGCCTTTTTGTAGAAATTGAGGAACTAATTCAAAATTTACATCGTAATATAAAGGACTTAGAAGTTCCAAAATAACTTATGAAAGAAAATTAAAGTTAAAGGACTTATGCTTTTAACTTTAAATTTAAGGCTTTCTGTAAAGAGATAAAAACAAAACAATATGGTATTGAGCTAAGGATAAACAGATCTCAATGGGACATTGTTGAGAAGCCAGGAATACACCCACACTCAAATGGGCAACTGTATTTTTTGGCAGAAGTGACAAGATAATTCACTGGGCTAAGTATAGTCTTCAATAAGTGGCACTGAAACAACTATGTACTGGATGGGGAAAAAAAATAGTGTTCACTCTTACTACATACCACACACAAAATTATTCCAAAATGAATCATAATAGGTAAATTTAAGAGCTAAAATCATAACAATTGCAAAAATTACATAGGAGAAAATCTTCATGACCTTGGATCAGGCATATATTTCTTTAAAAGGACACACATACACATCCCACAAGGCAAAAAGAATAATTTTTGAAAATTGAATTTTATCAAAATGGGAAGTTTTGCTTGTTGAAAAACTCCATTAATAGAATAAAAGAAATGAAAATGCAAGCCACAGCTTGGGAGAAAATATCTGCAAAACCTATACCTGAAAAAGGACTTGTGAGCAGAATATATAAAGAACTCTTATAATGCAAAAATTAGAAGAAAAACAATGCATTTTAAAAATGACCACAAGAATTGTACAGCCACTTCAGTAAAAAAGGTATATGGATGGCCAGCAAGCACATGCAAAGATGATCAACCTCATTAGTTATTTGGGAAATTCACATTAAACCATAATGAAATGCCACTTTGTTCTGAAACATACGTGTGGGATTTTACCTCAGGGAGGTGACTGAGTTCCAATATTGAGAGGTTAATGCCATCGAAAGAAGAATTTATTACTCACTTTTCACATATCAGATCAGACAACATTCCAAGTTTCTTTAAAGAGTCTCTATTGGTTGGGATGTGAAGAAACGTGCAGTCTCTTATACTGATATTTGGAGCACAAAACAGAACAGAAATTTGGCAATTCCAGCTAAAACCACACATTTAGTCACCCTACAGCCCAGACATCCCAGTTCTTAGGTTCCAGGCTGAAGCTGTGCCTTCTCCAGCAAGAGCCTGTAAGAAAGCTGCCAACCGCAGCACTATTAATAAAGTACAAGCTTATAAACAGCACAAAGGCCCTTCACTAGGGGTCTGGTTGAATAAATATGATGCACCCTTGAAGGCAATACTATTCAGGTACTTTTGGGAAAAAAGGGAAAATTCTCTAGAACGTAATTCGTAGTGATCTCCTTGAGTTATTGTTAAGAAAACATAGCAAGTTTGGGAAGGAGGTATGTAACCTGAGAAAGAAAGGGAGAGGGTTTATTGACTTATGGTCATGAACGTGTGCAGGTATTTGCTCACATTTGGAAAAAGAAATGCTGGGAAGACTTGTAGAAGTTAATGAGGGCAGAGACGGACAGCAGGAGTGATGGAAAATGGGGGAGACAAAGGGGTCAAGACTGCTGAGCACACTTCCCGTGACAACCATGGAAGTTACTGAATTACAAAACTTCAGTCGAAAAGAGGAAAAGTCCTAAAATTAATTTAGGTAGGAAAAAAATAAATCTTTGTATAAAATTGATAACAGATAAAATACTATCTTCAAGTAATTTTGAATACTGTTTTGTGGATCCCAAGTGTGATATTTTCTATATGCAAAATAATTTACAAAGAAAAAAAAACTGTACTGAGTGATTTATTGTTAGTAGTAATGTTGATATTTGTGGTTTTGAAACTTTATGTATATTTCAAAATAAATCAATAAATATACAGTGGTGAAAGAAACAAGACTTTCAATATATGAGGAGAGATATAAAGAAACATTAACATTAAATATGAGTTAAAATATATGTGTGCTTATCTCAGATATAATTTAGTATCTACCATAATTCAGGATCTATATAGATAATATATATTTTTTTCTCAGACTAATGTAAAAATCTAGAAAAGTCAGAGATTTCAAAAGATAAATATAAAAACATGCTCTTCTTTTCATCCCATTATAGTATACACCCAATTCATCATATTTGTATATAATTTTTTAAAATTCAAGTATAGTTGATTTCAATGCTGTGTTGGTTTCAGGTGTACAGCACAGTGATTCTATTGTGTGTGTGTGTATATATATATATATATATATATATATATATACACACACACACACACACATATATATGTATTCTTTTTCAGATTCTTTTCCATTATAGGTTATTATAAGGTATTGTATATAGTTCCCTGTGGTATACAGTATGTCCTTGTTGTTTATCTATTATACATATATAATAGATTTGTTAATCCTAAACTTCCGATTTATCCTTCCCCCGACTGTATATAACTTTTAAAAATCACCAAATATTTATAAAAGTCAAAAAATATAGAAGGCAGTTCTTGGCTTTGCATCTCCAGGAGGATGCTGCCTCTACCGTCCCCTTGTCCCATGCCCTGCCTTCCTGTGCTCAGAGGAGGCATCATATATTGTGGGTCCCACATCTTCTCCAGCCCTCATACCCTGAATGTCTCTGAAGACACACACAGTCAAGGTACTGACCGTTATCACCACAAGGTTCCTTCCTGTTCCCTTTTGTAAACACGCCCCCTCCCTCTTACTTCCTAACTCCCCCACCTTGTCTCTCCTACCTGGCAACCACCAAACTGTTCTCCATTTCTAAACTCTTGTAATTTCAAAATGTTCTCCTGGTGGAATCACGCAGTGTATAACCTTTGGCATTGGCTTTTGTCCTTCAGCCTAATTCTCTGGAGATTCATGCAAGTTCTTGTGTGGACCAATGACTCACTGCTGCATATGGCTGAGCATTAGTTTGTTCTACCTACTGAAGGACACCTGGGCTGATTCCAGTTTCTGTCTATTATACATAAAGCTAATATGAACATCCGTGTACAGGGTTTGTGTGAACATAAGTTTCTGTTTCTCTGGGAATGATGCCCAACAATGCAATCTCTAGACTTCATGGTAGCTGCAAGTTTAGTTTTATAAGAAACTGTCAAACTAGTTTCCAGAGTGGATTTACTATGTTATATTCCCACCAGCACTGGATGAATGATCTCGTTTCTCTGCATTCTTACCAGACTTTGATGTCATCTCTATTTTATTTTTTTTTACTTTAGCCATTCTGATAGGTGCATATATTTCACTGTGGTTTTAGTTTGCATTTCCTTGATGGTTAATGACGTTGAACATCCTTCATATGCTTATTTGCCATCTATATATCCTTTTTGAGGAAATTTCTTTTGACTAAATTTTAATTGGACTGTTTTTTATTGTTTTAGTTTACTCTTTTGCTTTGAGTATTCTTTATATATTCTAGATACTAGTCCTTTGTCGGATATATGGTTTGGCCAAAAAGTTTGTTCACTTAGTGAATACATTGTTGAATAAAATTCTTGGTGAAAATGATAAATGTGTCTTTTATTTTTACTTAAAACCAAACAAACATTTTGGCCAACCCAATCTTTTCTGTCTGCAACTTACCTTTTCATTCTTTCAGAGAACAAAAGTTTTAAATTGGATGAAGCCCAATGTATCAAATTTTCCTTTTATGGATTGTGCTTTTGGTGTTCAGTCTACAAATTCTTTGCCTTGCTCTAAGTCTTGAAGACTTTCTCCTCTATTTTTCTAAAAGTTTCATAATTTGACAGTTAAGTCTGTGATCCATGTTTAGTTAGTTTTTGTATAAGATATGAGACTTGGGTTGGAGTGTGTGTGTGTGTGTGTGTGTGTGTGTGTGTGTGTGAGAGTGACTTATGGATGTCCAATTGCTCTGACACCATTTGTTGAAAAGACTAACTTTCCTCCATTTAATTGCTTTGCACCTTTGTCAAAATAAGTCAGGAATATTCGTCTGGGTTTGTTTTTGGATTGCCTTTTCTGTTCCAAAGATGTAATGTCTTGATATATGGTAAACTGATTCGCCCCACTTTATTCTTCTTTGTCAAAATTGTTTTAGCTATCGTAAGGTTTGTGCCATTAAAAATAAGTTTTACAGTAAGCTTGTCTGTATCTACAAAACCCTTGCTCGGATCTAAGTAGTGCTTTAAACACTTGTTCTCACTGAATTTTTCACTAAAAATATCATAAAAGTACAGTTTGCTTTTGGTCAAGTTTCCTTTTTCCCAAATGTCTGTGTGCTGGGAACAGGTCATTTGAGATGCAAAAATAAAAATGCACGCTCACTTTCCTCAAGGAATGCAAGGTTTGGGGCTGACTGCTAACTCAGGAATTTATTTTAAAAACGAAATGTTATTTTAAGTGTGTATTTCCATTGGGCCCTAAAATTTAACATCCCAAATCAACTGTGCTTTACACTGGAGAGCAGGGCTCCTGAGGCGTGATCGGATCTGCCTGGATTACGAGTGTCCATGACACTCAGGTGCAGAGGAATCTCCAAGGAGGGAAGTGGGGGTAAAATGTAAACAAGTCTCCCTGTGATTTTTTTGTTTCTTTCCCTCAACACCCTGCTGTACCTTTTAGAAGTAAAGGTGAATAACCAAGAGCAAGCCATCCACTCATTCTTTCATTCATTCAATCAATACTTGTCTAGCTCCCACTATTTGCCAGGCAGCAGCTCCGGCTGTGGCTGCCACAGAGCCCCGAGGCAGAGGGCTGAAGGAGCACGGTGGGGAGGATGCTCTCAGGGGAAGCAACGTGTAGAGGCTGATGTGGGAGGGTGTGTGGCTGCAGGAAGAAGGGTCAGCAGGCCAGGGGGCCCGAGCAGAGAGCAAGGGGGCAGCCAGCCCGATGGCTGCCTGCCAGTGGAAGTAAGCTGCAAGGGCCTTCCACCCGGTGGACACAGGGAAGCCTTTGGAACTGTGGGGTTCCCAGGAAGCAGCATCCTTTCCTAGCCTGGCTCTGAGCAGGTTGAGGAATAGAATGGAACATGGAAGCCTCTGTAATCACTGCCGGGGCCAAGCTGCCGGCCTCTCTGACTGAGCAAGGCCTCTTCGCAGAACTGTGTGGAAGATCCAATCCGTCTAATTGAAGAGAGAATGAGAGCGGAGAGAATTGTTTCTAGAAGCAGCTTAAGTGCCAGAAAGGCACAGAGTTCTATTCTGGGAGTGAGGGGTGTGTGCGGGGTGAAGGCCTGCCGGGGCCTGGAGTCTCCCTACCCCACCCCAGCCTCTCTTCTGCTTTCTTTTCTAGGCTACTCTCTACCCTCCCCCTTGGCCATCCCCCCATCTTTCTGTCTTCCACAGCCCTTCTCTCTAATCTTAACTTTAATTTTCTAAAATACATTTACTGTGTGTAGAGAGAAGATGCAGAATTCCATCCAGGGCAAAGGCATCCCTCTCCCCATAGAGGCATGCAGGTGGCCGGTGGCAGCAACGCTGTCCTTCCCCTCCAGAGGCCTCTGTGACGGTGCCTCAGCCCTGAGCAGAGCAAGTGGCCATGGGGTGAGCCGCTAACCTGCAGGTCCCAGACGAGGGGCCCAGGGTCCTGTAGGGAGCAGCCTGCCCAGGAAGCCTCTCTCTACCTGCCACGCTCTGGACGATGGCCCAAAGACACATGAGTGACAGTCCACTCAAAGGTCTAGACTGCAAATCCAAGACTTTGTTTATCTTTATATTTTGAAGGGTGGGGGGATGAAGAGAGGAAGAAAGAGACAAAAATGCAAATTTTTGACAACCTGTTTTTTTTTTTTAAGAAAGCGCTCCTAAATTAGTTCACTATACTTCTGTGCTATACTTCTGTGACTCTTCTTTTTAAATGATAGAAGTATAGAAGTACTTCTATACTTCTGTGACTTCTTTTTAAATGATAGCACATATTTCTCTTTTAATTTTCAAAGTGTAAAATATTTCACATGGTAGGAACGTACAGAGTAATAGAATCCCACGTAGCCATCATTGCAAGTTAATAATCTTCTGAGACATTTGCAGCAGATGTATTTTTCAGAAATAAAACATGACTAACACAGAGGCCTCCCCTCCCCCCTCTTCCCAGGCACTCAGTGGGCCTACAGCGGAGGGGAGACCGTCCTCCACACAGCATTACTGCAGTCTCCACCCCCATGTGTAAATAGCACACATATTGCTGGGTTTTGTCAAATTCTGTCATCGGCATCAAGTTGTCTGTATCCTTTTAAAAAAAATTATTATTATTTTCCCCGCTCAACTCTATATTCTCAGGACTTACTCATGTTGATACCAGCAGAGCTATCTTACTCACTTTCATCCCTGGGGAACATTCTGTTCCATGGAATATGCCACAGACTCTGTATCCAGGCCTCTCCTGCCATTTAGGACGTTTCCAGCCCTGCACTTTGCAAACAATGCTGCAAGCGCTGTGCTGGGGCCTCCGTGCCCCTGCCTGGCATTTTTCTTGTGGTGGACAATGAGGCACGGAATCCAAGGGTGAGAGGGTGTGGGCATCTCCTGCTCTTTCAGATGTGGCCAAATGTCTCCCTAGTTCCTCTGCAGCCATTTCAACTAGCATGGCAGGGAGAGTGAGTGCCCTGTCTCTGCACACCCTGGGCCTTGTTTGGTGTCATCCAGTGGGCGTAAAGTGGCATCTTATACACTGTATGATTTCCCTGTCAAGAGTGAATGTGCGCCTCTGCTAACGTGGCTCTTAGGTCTCCTCTGGGTGGAGGGTCTGCCTGCATCCCTGACCCATTTCTCCACTGGGTGGCTTGCCTTCACCCGTTGACCTTGGGAACCCTTCCTGATTCTGCAGAGCAGTCTTTGCCATTTAGGTGGGCCGCAAATATCTTCTCCCCGGTTGGTGTCAGCAATTTATTTTCTATCCAACTGAAGTTTTTACTTTTAATGCAATCAAATGTATCAAACTTTTCTTTCTGCATTCCCTCCAGTATTAAAAAAAAAAAAAAAAAAAGTCCTCCCTTACCCCTGGCTCTGCAACCCAGCTGTGTCTGAGTGTGTGGGAGAGCTTGGGGAGGGCTGGTGAGTGGCCCTGACTACGCGCCGCCGAATCGTGGTCTGGGCGAGCCGTTTGGGTGCACAAACCGAGAGTTGGCAAAAGGATATGAAGCGTGGCCCCAGACAAACGCCCTATACAGCCTCGCTTCTCTGATGAAAGCAATTGTCAAAACACACTTCCTTCTCCTCCCATGTTTTCTTGCGAGCGAGGATCCTACCTACTCCGGCCGGTCGGAGCGACTCGCGCGGTCTCTGCAGCCCCCTGGGCGCGCTCACACCCGCACTCACGCCCCACGGTGCGCTCCGGAGGGTAAAACGGGGAAGGCGAAGCGAGTGATGGAGTAGCTGCCGGAGGGACTGAGGGTGGGGTGAGGAGAGGTGGGGGATGGAGGTGAGCTAAGTTCTTCCAGTGACTGTCTTGCAGAAACACTTAAAAGAAAAGGGAAAAGAAAAAACTGACAACTCTTATCTCTTTCCACTTGCCCAGAGCAGCTCCCGCGGCGCGCGGACCTCCCCGGGCAGCGCGCGTGTGCGCGCGCACGTGTGTGCGAGTCCACGCCGTGAACGTGGAGGGCTGAAGACTCTCGAACACTTCTCCTTCCAGACAGCCGCCGATTGCAGGACGAGGGCGCTCGGGTCTTCGCTGCTCCGGAAACGGGTCTGCAGTAACTCGGATCCCTCATCCCGTACCCGGCCCGCGACCCTGCCCCCGCCGCACCCGCCATCCAGTTCCCGCTCGGCGCTCCAGGCCCGGGACTCGGACGCCGGCGGGGACCTGGGCGCGGGGCCGCGCGCACGCCTCGCCACTAGGGTTTGCGGTTCCGGACGGGTGGGGAGGAGGGATGAGCCGAGAGCCAGGGGAGCCCGCAGGCCGAGCCTGCGGGATGCTGAGAAATGGCGAGGGGAGGATTCTCGGGGCGCAGCGCGGGAGAAACTTCAGGAAGCGCGTCGGAGGCGGGGCATCTGTGGAGTGGATGGGCACTGTGCTGCCACTAAAGGAAACCGGGAGGGACACGTTAGCGGCCAGGAGACCTCGCAGTCGTCCGAGCTCCGGGGTCGAGCCGCTGGTGGGAGAGCCGGGTCGCCGGCTGAGCCCAGAAAGCGCAGAAGAGACCTCCCTGCGTCCTGGGGCCCCAGCCCGGGTCCCCACCCGCGGCGCTGCCCGCAGGGCCCAGGCTTTCGGGCCCGTTTGAAAACCCCGGGCCGCATCCCGGCTCGGGGCTCCTGGACAGGAGCGGCGGGGACCCCTGGGCCTCGCGCGGGTTCGCCTACGACTTTGTTTTCCAGACACACGTGGCCGCATCAGAAGAGAGTTTGAGAACCTCGGAAATCCAAAGTGTCCATAGAATCGTGAGCGGACTCAACCCCGCTTGGAAGGCATTTATGTTTCATTTTGACTTAAATTTTGTACAATTTATAGCGACGCGTTTCGGTTTTCCAAAAAAAAAAAAAAAAGAAAAACAAAGGAAAACGCAGAACCGAACTCTCGCGCTCTTTCTCCTGGTTCTTGCTGTCGCTCGCTCCGCAGTCCCGCCAGGAAGTGCGGGCACAGGAGAACTCGGTTAGGAACACACTGGAAATGTGCCTTATACATTGAAACGACTTAGATTTCACACGTGACTTAATTCGGGGGAACCACGTAAAATGTGTCTCTTTAATCTTAACTGACCCCCCTCCAAATTTACACGCTCCACAATGGCACCTATTTTCCCACCAAACTCTTACAAACTCCCCGGAAGACAGGGCAAAAGGCGGAAAGAGAGAAAGGTCGAGTGAGACTCAGGTTTTACTGAAATGCTCCAGTGTTATTGTCCTTCTTCCCCGAATCAAACCGACGTGGGAGGAGGCAGGTCCGGGAAGCCCGCCGCCCGTCGGTGGCCGGGGACAGCGCCGGGGCCACCGCGGTGGGGACGAGGTGGCAGCTGCGGGCCACAGCGCCCCCTCGCCGCCCGCGCGCACGACTTCGGGCCGCGTCGCCGCTCAGCCTAACCGGCTCCCGGGAGCCCCAGGACGGAGGTGGAGGGCGCCTCGGCCTGCGCCGCCGCCGCTTTCCGGGAAGGACCCGGAGCCCAAGCCCGCGCGCGTTTCCGCCCTTTCCCAGAGCTTGGCCTCCAGGAAACCACAGCTCCTTGAAACGTGCATGTCCACGCCGACTTGTTCTAAAGGCATCGGCCACTGTTGGGACAAGAAACAGAAATGTGACAGTGTTAACCACCACGACGCCCGCTTTTTTTTGTTTTCTTTTTGAATGCACATCTGGGGCAAAGGGGCGGGGGATCCACCGTAAACCTGAAAGCTCACTGCCCAGGTTAATGGTTCGGTGTGAGCGCGCTTTCCGGGCACTTACCCGGCTGGCCCTGCGCGCCGGCCCTTCTCTTTAAATCCAGCTTGGAGGGCAACCGAAAGCAACAGAAGCCAAGTGTACGTCCGGACCCAGGCGCTCCACAGGCCTGAACACCCTCCACGACCGTGAGCGAAGACATCTAGGTCCCTGCTCTCGGAGAGAGGCGGCCTGGCGGCCCGGGGCGCAGCCGAGCGCTCCCCGCGGCGACCCGAGACGCAGTTCCAGCGAATCCAGGCCACCGTCGCAGGCGGCCGCGCTCCCAGCCACCGCGTCGAGCCTCGGCACATACGGCCTGTTCTTTCGATTGAGTTTTTAAAAAGAAGACCCAGCCAACTTTCATCTACGAAAAGGGAGAGTGATTTTAAAAAATCAGAGAGCTTTAAAGCGAAACGGAGTTTATATACCCCAGTAACAATGCTGAGCGTAAGTTTTAATGTCTCTGCGTAGGCATTTTAATTTGCTACAGTCACTACTAATAAAAACGGCATGTAGGGCGATTCGACTGTTTAATAGTGCAAGGTAGACGGTTTTTATTAGCAGCAGGCAGCAGTACGGAAAATTCAGATTTCAGTCGAGGAGTATAATTGCTGGGGGATAAATACACTCAGAGAAGAGACTGTCTTCAGAATCAGCAGCGCCGAGCTAAAGGCACAGGGAAGAGCCAGGCGGCGCTTTCTGGAGATGCACCCTGGGCGAGTCGAGACCCTCCAAAGCCACGTGCACATGTCTGGTTATACACTTAATTGATGTCAAAATCGAGTGTATCGGAGCTTATGCTCCTGCTCCAAACTGGGGATGTTTTTGTAATAATTCGCTGTTTTCTTTTCTGCCCCTGGCAGAGATCGGGCCCAGGAGAGAGATCGAGGGAGGGGGAGGGAGGGCGGGGGGGCCGGCCCAAATGCTAATGAGACAACAGCAGCAACTGGTCTTTAGAAATGGAAATACTCAGGCCAGTCTTCCTTGGAGATGAACATTAGACCTGATTGTTTCACTTCAACTATGTATTTGGAAGCGAACCGAAGGCCTGTAACCGGATCTGTTGCTGTTGATGTTGGTCATCAACGTGCGTCTGTCTCATTTATGGCCTCTTCCCGGCCGAATACCCTCCCAGGAAGACCACAAATGCCCTGGGTCCTGTCAAAGGCATGCGCCACAGGGCTGCTGGGGCCTCTGGCTCTCTCTCCTTCTCTTTCCTTTTTAACGCTGGGATAATTGATTTAAAATATCTGCCCTGAACTGAATTAGGACGTCCTGCTTGGGGTCACAGCATTGTTGAAACTCCCCTGCTGGGTCCTCGCAGCGGCCCAGAGTGTGTGGGAAGTAGTGGGGGCGGGGCGGGGCGGGGCGGAGGAGGGTGTGTTTGGGGGGGAGGTGGCGAGTGAGGTGTGGCGGGAGCGGGCTGGGGTTTGCAGGCAGCGTGGGGGGACAGGAGGGAGCGAGTGGTTTGGGGGCTTGGGGGAGAGGCGGCTGGTTAAAGGGCCTGGACCGCACCTGCCGGGAGACACGCACCCGCAGGCCAAGGAGGGTGGGTTCTGCTCAAGCCCGGCACTGCCGTTTACATGTGGTTCCCTTGGACCTAGGGAAAGACAGACGCACCCTGACGGCCTCGAAGGTTCCGCAGGCGATCAGGCCGCAGACTGGGGCCTCATGGTCCCCGCGCTGCAGCCGCAGCCAGCAGAGCGGCCGCAGGACGCGTGCACGGCGCCCGCGCGACCGCGACCCGAACGCGATAACTCTGGCCACTCTGAGAGCTGCCCAACCAACAGGGGGCCGCGGGAAGGGGGGGTCTGCGGGCCGGAGCTCCCACCTACCGCGTTCTCCCCCTACAGGTCACCCACCCGAGACGGCCGCCGAGGAAGTGGCACCTGTTGTGTGGGCCACCCCGCCGTATCCGCACACACCCGACCCACCGTGGACCTCCTGAGCGCCACCGGTGGCCTCCCCCCCACCCCGTCCCCCAGCCCCGTCGCCAGACGCCCGCTTCCGCTGGCCCGGCCCCCGGAGAAGGTATGGGGAGAAGGGTGTTTTCGAGGGACTGGGAGTCCCAGGGCCCTTTGCTAAGCATCTCGCCGCTGGGCCCTGCGAAGCACTTCCCGAGTCGCCTGTTACCTGAGCTACCTGTGCCGCCGACTGCGCCGCCCGTGCCACCAGCCTGTCGTTTTCTCGTCCCTTCCCGAGTGACAGCGAGGCTTCACGTCGTGCCAGAGGCGGTGTGTCCGGTGACAATCATTCCCCAGAGTGTTTTACAACACAAATCCGAAAGAGGAGTCAACTTATTAAAACAAAATAAAATAAAACCCTTTGGGCGGGCGGCGCCTTCCCGGACGAAGCACTGGAGGCGTGGGCTAAAACGCTTCCTAGAGCAGAAAGTCCTAACACCCCGGGACCGGCTTGCCACTACGGACTTCGGGTCAGAAAGCTCACCTCAGGGCCCTCCTGGCAGTTCGCAACGAAAGTGCCCCGGATCCGGGTCCCGCGGGGACACGCTGGGCGGCGCGGGGCCGGAGACCAGACGCGAGGCCACGCGGGGAGCTTCGCACCGCGCGGCAGGCAGGGTGGACGCAGGGAGGTGGAAGTCAGCGCCACGCACGGCACCCCCAGGAGGACCCGGGCCTCGGGTGCCACACTCCCGCCCCATCACCCGCGGCCCTCGGCCCTGGCACTTGGTTCCTGCGGTCAGTCACCCGGGCGGAGAGGGGGCACGGGCCGTTCGTCCCCCCAGGTGGCAGCCCGGCGGCCTCTGCCGGGTTCTCGCGGGCAGAGCTGGGGGCGGGGCAAGGGAAGGGGGCCAGCGCGGTGGGGTCTGGGGGGCTGGCTGCGGAAGGTGGGAGGGCGGGTGCCGGGAGTCCGCGCGAGTGGGAGGGGGTGCGCACTGCTCGGCCCCGCCAGGCTGCGGGGCCGCGAGCCGCGGGCTGGGTCTGCGCGAGAGGCGACTGCGCCACAAAAGCCTGCGCGTCCCTACCTCCTCCTCCTCCCTCTCTCCTCCCTCCCGCCGCCCGCTCCTCCGCCCCCTCCCCGGCCTGTCTCCGCCCCTCCCCCGGCCGCGGCCCTGCGGCTGGAGCGGGCAAAGCGGGCGGGGCAGGGGAGGGGGCGGGCGCCCGAATATGCAGATGAGCTCGTGACGGACAGCTCCGCGTTCCAATGTCCCTCGGAAACTCGAGCGCTCCTTCCTCAACTCCTCACTCCCGAGTCCAGACTCCCCCAAACCCCGACCGCCGGCCTGGCGCGCGGCTGCGCCCACCGGCTCCGCGCTGCCGCTGCCGCCGCCGCCGCAGCCCAGCCGCTCCCCCGGCCCGCGGGCCGCCCGGGCTAGTGCGCAGGCCGGCCTGCCTCGGCCGGCGGTCCCCGCGCCCGCCGCCGCCGCGCCGCGCCCCGGCCGGGCGTGGATGGAGGGCGCCGCGCGCCCTGCCCGCTGCTCGGCGTGACGCGGGCCCGGCGCCCCGCGCCCACCATGTCCTACCCGCAGGGCTACCTGTACCAGGCGCCCGGCTCGCTGGCGCTATACTCGTGCCCGGCGTACGGCGCGTCGGCACTGGCGGCGCCGCGCAGCGAGGAGCTGGCGCGCTCGGCGTCGGGCTCGGCGTTCAGCCCTTACCCGGGCTCCGCGGCCTTCACCGCGCAGGCGGCCACGGGCTTCGGCAGCCCGCTGCAGTACTCGGCCGACGCTGCCGCCGCCGCCGCCGGCTTCCCATCCTACATGGTAACCGCGCACGGGCGGGCGGGCGGGCTGGACGCGGGACGCCAGGCGCGGAGACACTGATCGCGGCGCTGGCGGAGCGGGGCCGGGGATCCGCGAGCTGGGCCGCGGGGAACGTGCCGTGGGAGGTGGCTCCGCAGTCGCCGACTGGGGTCGCCGCGCTGCTGGCGGGACGAGAGGCCAGGGCAAGAGGCAGGGCGGTCGGCCGGCGACGTCCTGAGCGCGGGCCGAGACTCGCGCTCCACGCCCTTCCCCTCGGCTGCAGGGGTCATTTTCCCCAAGAGCCTGTGAAGTGCGACTCCGCTGGGGTCGGGATGGGATCTGGCCTGGGTGGTCCTTCTTTCAGGCGCCGAAGCTCGGCCAGCAGTCCGGAGCGGGCCGGGGCTCGCTTCTTTCGGCGCGGGGCGCGAGGGTCGGCGCCACTGGGGCCTCCGGGGCGATTACCGAGTGTTTAGCATCTACTTGTAGGGGCTTGGGGTCACCGGGGTGGGGAAGGGAGGGAGCATCGGCAGAGGCTCAGGGGCCCGGCCGCCAAGATCTCAGCCTTAATCTGTCCCACAGGCCATGCTTCGGAAAAACGTGTCGGCCGGCGTTTGGCCAGCTAAGTGCCGCCTCGGTCCCCTGCGCACCGAGAGCAGCTCCTGCTTCCCCGACCCGGGGTCGGCCCGCGCTCCTCGGGGTCTGCAGCTGGGCCCGGCCGGGTGTGGCGAAGCGCGTTTTAGATGATGGAGGCCGTAACGGGGGCTTGTGGCCACCTCCCGCGCTCGGTGGAATTCCGGGGCACCGTTGGAGTAGCTGGGGCCTCGGCGAAGGCTGTAAAAGTCTCGAATTTAAACGTTAAAGGCTGAATTAACATGCTAATTACCACGTATTTGAAGAATTCGAAACGGTTACTGGCTTCTGAGTTGCAAATTGGATTTGCCGAGCTTTAGGGCGGTGAATAGCGGAGCGGGGGCTCTAGGGTAGTTTTTTAACCATATAAGGGCGGGGGAGGGGGAGTAGGTTAGGCAGCCGCACTTAACATCCAGAGAAATTTAGATATCGAGAAACTACCTGTGGGGCTGTGTGTACGTTCGTATTTGTGTACGTCTGTACCGGCGGCCCAGGGACATTTGGGGGAAGATGCGTCGTTTTAGGAAAGTGAAATAGTTGGAAATTTTGATAATAAAACCGTTTCGCTTTTCTTGATCAACAGCTGGCCTTAAATTACCCGCTGCGTCCTTTTGCTCTGTTGCCGCGGGAAGCGCAGCTCTAGCGCCGGAGGCATCGTGGGAAAGGCGGCCACGGGCGGGCGGAGGGGTCGCCTTGGCACTGACGCCCGGCAGGTCCCCCAAGCGATCCGCTCACCAGGCTCTTGTCGGTTGCAGGGTGCGCCCTACGACGCACACACGACCGGGATGACGGGCGCCATCAGCTACCACCCTTATGGGAGCGCGGCCTACCCGTACCAGCTCAATGACCCGGCCTACCGCAAGAACGCCACGCGGGATGCCACGGCCACGCTCAAGGCCTGGCTCAACGAGCACCGCAAGAACCCCTACCCCACCAAGGGCGAGAAGATCATGCTGGCCATCATCACCAAGATGACCCTCACGCAGGTCTCCACCTGGTTCGCCAACGCGCGCCGGCGCCTCAAGAAGGAGAACAAGATGACGTGGGCCCCCAGGAACAAAAGCGAGGACGAGGACGAGGACGAGGGCGACTCGGCAAGGAGCAAGGAGGAGAGTCCGGACAAGGCGCAGGAGGGCACGGAGACTTCGGCGGAGGACGAAGGTGAGAGGGGCCGAGGCGGGCGCAGGGTCACGGGGGCTTTCTTCCCAGGCGGGGCGCCAAGCTGAGGTCAGGGAGGATGAGGCGGGGGGGTGGGCGGGTGCTGCCCGCCCGACGCTCCAGGTTCGGGCCCGGAGCCTCGGCCGCCTGGCAGCTCCGGGGCCGAGCAGCTCCTTCTCGGTGTGCGCGTCCTGGGAGGTCGCGCTCCCTCGAGGACGCGGCTCGGGTTGGGTTGAAGTGAGGGAGCAGGTGGGGCAGAGAGCCCCCGGGTGCCACAGACCGTGCCCGCGCCCCTGCAGGGATCAGCCTGCACGTCGACTCGCTCACGGATCACTCGTGCTCCGCCGAGTCGGACGGAGAGAAGCTGCCGTGCCGGGCCGGGGACCCCCTGTGCGAGTCGGGCTCGGAGTGCAAGGAGAAGTACGACGACCTGGAGGACGACGAGGACGAGGACGAGGAGGGCGAGCGGGACCTGGCGCCGCCCAAGCCCGTGACCTCGTCGCCGCTCACCGGCGTGGAGGCGCCGCTGCTGAGCCCCCCATCCGAGGCCGCGCCCCGCGGGGGCGGCGGCGGCGGCGGCGGCAAGACGCCCCTGGGCAGCCGGACGTCGCCGGGCGCGCCGCCGCCCGCCAGCAAGCCCAAGCTGTGGTCTCTGGCCGAGATCGCCACGTCGGACCTCAAGCAGCCGAGCCTGGGCCCGGGCTGCGCGCCGCCGGGGCTGCCAGCGGCCGCCGCGCCCGCCTCGGCCGGGGCGCCGCCGGGCGGCTCGCCCTACCCCGCGTCGCCGCTGCTCGGCCGCCACCTCTACTACACGTCGCCCTTCTACGGCAACTACACAAACTACGGGAACTTGAACGCGGCGCTGCAGGGCCAGGGGCTCCTGCGGTACAACTCGGCGGCCGCGGCCCCCGGAGAGGCGCTGCACGCGGCGCCCAAGGCTGCCAGCGACGCGGGCAAGGCGGGCGCGCACCCGCTGGAGGCCCACTACCGGCCCCCCGGCGGCGGCTACGAGCCCAAGAAAGGTAGGCGGCCTGCGGCCCGCGGGGCCCTGGGGGAGGGGGCGCCGGCGGGTCCCCGGTTGGTGAGCACCCTCGAGGAGCCGGGGGAGGGGCCGGGGGACCTGTAGGTCTGGCCGGGGAAGCTTTGCCGCTTACACGAGAACAGGAAGAAGCCAGGACGTCTTTGGACGGCGGTTCTTGGACTCCAAGTTAGAAGTGAAGGGGTGGTGAGGGCCGAAAGGGGGCGGAGGGCCAGGCGATCCTGCCTCGCAGCCGGACTTGCCCCCTTGTAACTGACGTTTCATTTCATTTATCATTATTACCGTTATTAGTATTCTCGTGACTGCTTTCGTTTGGGCAAACACAAATTGCCACAACATGCAGCAGACAGCCTTCCGCCTGCTGACTGAGCCTAAGCTTCTATGTTTTCTGTCCCTTTGTAGAGTCTCAGCTGAATCTCCTCTTCTGCCTTTGGCTGGAAGGAAACGGAACATTCTAGTTCTTCCCAGAGGCCTTAGTTTTTAAATCTTCAAAATAGAAAGCGAGAGCCTATTTTCTTTCTCTCCTTTTCTTTATATCGTCTCTGTTGCTCATAATTCAGGCTTGAGCTGATAAGACCTGTAAAAGGAGTCGAGGGGGAGAGAAAATGAGGACGCGGAAACATGAGCGAAGTCTGTCTCAGGCAGCGGTGGTGGGGACGGCGGGCTCCCCCGAAGTCCTCGCTGGGCGCACGGGGCAAGGGCATGGCGTGCGTGGGTGTGCAGGCTGGTGGCTGTGCTGCTGTCTGGGAGACTGAGGGCTCTGGGGGTGGGTTCTGACTAACTGCCCCCTCCCCTGACAGATGCCAGTGAGGGCTGCACCGTGGTTGGTGGAGGCCTCCAGCCCTACCTATAGAAGGGCCGCACACAGCAATGCAAGTAAGTGGGCTCCCTGGGGTTCCCCCCTACCCCTTGGGGAGCCTCCCCGAACCAGTTGCCCTGTAAACTTGCTTAATGTGTATTTCTTGCTTTTTGTCACGGGGTTTGAGGACAGAGCGCTGCAATCTTCCCTCCCCCCCCCTTTTTTGTTTTGTTTTGTTTTCCCCTTTAAGTGGGAGGGGATCCGTGCTCTTTTAGAGAGTCGCTCTTTTTCTGCTCAAGTTCTGCTTTACAGAATCACTCCTTTAACTGGAATGTATTTATTGCTGTTGTTTTCTCTTTGGAAAAATATAGATTCTTAAAATCTGGGTATTTGTATGCAATTTGGAACTTTTTTTTGTTTTTTAACTATGCTAGACCCTTAATAGACACTTGCTTTGATGAGCAAGTGCTCCTGAAACTTGGGGTATCAAACCCCTTTATAGATGATCTTTGCAGAGTCAGACTGGAGAGACATAGAAGGACTAGTCTAGTCTTTTATCAGGCTTGTCCCTATGTCCAGATGGACTAGGTAGGGCCGTGCAGTTCGCCTGGCTGACAGCAGTGACTCAAAAAATACCCACTTTACAAGTAGGCACAATTATTAACCACAAATCTTGAAGATGGGAAAGAGACAAAACCATTTCAGATGGACTCCTGTTTAGAATATGATGATGTTGGCATGGGACTGAAGGATTTGGGATGATTTGGTCTTTTCCTTGGTCCACAGGTAGGTGTCACAATTGCTTTGGAAAAAAAAGTCAGCAGGCCATTCTCTCTTCCCAAGTTCATAAATATACAGATAAAAAAAAAATGATCTCTAAATCCGGACCACATCTTGTGCCACTGTAAAAGAGAAGGATCCACAGGGCACTGCCAACCCACAGACTCTATTGGAACAGGCTTTTGTTGGACATATGTGAATTTGTTGGCATAGTATAGCTTCCCCCAATGTATGTGTGACTTTTGAAAACAATCTTTTTTCTCAGGATATCTTGAATTGATCACTTCATTGCCACGGTATATATTCTATAGGTGTGATAGGATTTACTGTAAAGTTTATTTGTAAAAGATGTACACAGTAGAAATAAAACGTGATTATAGAACTTGAGTACTTAAGAAGTGGAAACAAATTTGATATTTATTTTTATAATGATATAAAGCTTCTAGTAATTTATGCAAGTTGTATTGCAATGGAATCTAAACCTTTTGTAAATAAATTCTGCCTGGTTTTTATTTGAACGTTGCTGGTTATATAATCTTTGTTGGTTGTTTAACAAGAATTCTTTACTAATTTATATCTTAAATTGTAAATAAAAGCAAACTAGTCTACAACAATGTGGTGTCTGGGGCTCATTTGTCCTGGAAGAGTGATTTGGGTAGGGAGTCCTGGTGATAGTAGCCCCTCCGCCCAGGTGATCTGACCTCAGGCTTTTTAATGAAAATGTGTAAAATAATCTCTCCCTTCTCCTGCTCCTACAAAAAGGCAGATGGAAGAGAAGTACACAGCAGGGAGGTATGTGTGGTTTTAGGTTATTTATATACACATGCATTGCAAGAAAATTCAGATTTTGTGTTCTGAATATGAAAATGGCTTGTTAGTATACATTTTAAAAGCTTGGCAAGATATAATGATCTGATATGCCTCTGCATTAGGATCCATTTTATATTTATTTCTGGTCTAGGCTTATTGAACCTTCTCAGTAACTAGAGAATTGTGATAACATGGATAATAGTTACACCTCACCATAAATTATTGAGGGAAATAATTGTTTATTGTAACCTTGAATTATCCAAATTGGCGTAGATTATTCAGATTTATTGGATGACTTCTTAACTCTCCTTTTCATATAACTCACATTAAGCACACGGCGAAAATCTGGGAGGGGAGATTTATTTTCCTTACAGTGACTCTTACCCTTACCCTGGGGGGAAAGAAAAGTTTAAAGAACCTTAGCCTATTGCCTCGTTATTGTGTTACTATCTAATTATAGGACAAGCCTAGAATTTGTAGTCAGGGAACATATTCCCTTTGATTAGTATCATAAAAGCAGCAAAACTGTCACTTTAATTTTCAGCAAAATTATATGGATATCCATATAATATAATTTCAGAAAAGAAATGAACAATCATTTATTTCCTCTCCAAAGATAAATTGAGTGAATATAACTTACGGTTATAAAACAAGAATAATAGCTTCTTAGATTGCCCTTTAATCAATCATACACTTATTTTTCAAGAGGTTCATCTATTTTATTCCATGATTAATAATGTTGCAGCCTGAGAGCATTATTGGATCCCAGCGGGGGTCGTCCCGGATGCTTTTAGCTGCTTTGGAATGGTCAGTTGGGGTTCATTATGGGCTGATATTGAACAATTTATAAAATCTTGTCTAAACATCTGCCAGCTCCGATAGGCCGATGTGTCTGAGGATGGGAAATTGCTGGACCAGTTGATATTGACAAACGGATCTCTCTCCAGTGGCTTTTTGTGCCTTAGAAATTAGTGGCCTCTTGCTGGGGTCTTGTTAGAAAGGGTATTTGAAAGTAATCTTAGATACTTGAGGCAAATCCAGGGGGCTGTGAACTGGTCACAGCGCCATGCCTGTGGGGAGGAACGGTGGGGTCTGACTGCCAACAGAGACGCAGGCCAAGGTTTCGGTTTTCTATTACTTCTCAGGCATTTTGTTGGCTTTGAGTAGATAAGCATTTGGAGGTTAGCAGAAAGCGAATCTCTGGGGTACACAACTATTTTTTTCTCCTTCCTGCCTCTCCTAGTAAGAGACCTTGACATGTTTGGATCTGAGCTATCTCTTGGCAACAGGGAAGATTTTTCACGTGGGCAGCCTGGTTACTCTGTGGCAGCATGTCTGGAAGAAAACAAATTCGAGTCTGTGGACATAAAAGTGAGGCGGGAGCTCCTTTGCCTGTTTTTGTCTTAGATGAAAGCTTTGTAGAATTACTGTGAAGATAATGATTTTCCCTCCAGATAGCATTTGACATTGCCATACGAAGGCGTTAAGTAGTTTTGCTTTTATTAATATTAGCTATATTTCCTAAATCAGCAGGGAGTACAATGCACATGGCAGCAATATCTGCTATATGCAATATTATAATTTGAATATTTGAAGACTTCAGTGAAAAGTATGAAAGTTAACAGTATTTAACAAATTAAGCACTGAAAGACCATGCCCCCAGTGAATATACACACTGAGGGCACTCCATCTCTTAAAGAAGTGTGGAGTGGGGAAGTAGGAAACCCAGGCAAAAATTGATCTCCTTGCACATGTTCAGAAATTGAAGCCTGGATAAAAGCTGTCTCCCTTTGGAACTGAAGATTGTTTTACCTGGACATGTGATCCCTTCCCTACACACACACACACACACACACACACACACACACACACACACACACACACACACACACACACACGGCATCCCTACACACACACACACACACACACACACACACACACACACACACACACACACACACACACACACACACACACACACACACACACACGGCAGCCCTCCGCTCAGGGACAACGCATACCTTTCAATGGGTGAAAACTCAAAGCAGCACAGGAGATTAGCCCAGGCTAACGAATCTTCTTTGATGTTTATAAGTCCAACAAATTATCAAAGATTTCCATAACTTACCCACCCTGCCTTCCTGACCTGAATTTCTTTCTGGAAAACTTGATTTTGAAATGTGCTCTAAGCACATAAATGCTGCAGGTGTTTAGCGGGATCTTTTTAAGGAAATGCAGAGTGAGTTATGGTTTCTTCACGCAGATCCTTAGGGAAGACGAGGGAGAAACAGACACAGATAGAGACACAGACACAGAGAGAGACCCTTCTTAGGCAAGGAAGTTGCTGCGTCTGATTTTTATCTTTTGCTTTAAAATCTAGCTAATCAAACATTACGTCCTGGCCTACGAAGACTTTCGCAGATGTTAGCGGAGGAGAAGGGGGCGCGCAGTGGCGAGCACGCGGGGCCTTGGGGACGCGGGCCTGGCCCGGCCTCCCGCCCCTCGGCTGGGATGCAGCCCGCGGTCCGGCCGGCCGGCCTCTACCCCGCGCGGCCCCGGGTGCTTTAGAGCAGATTTATCGGAATTCGCGCTTTAATTTCAGGTGGGCCCCGGGGCCGGGCGCTGCCGAGAGCAAGGGGAGCGCTTGCCCGGCGGCCTCAGGCTCCGCGCCCGTCAAATGTCAACATTTGTTCCCAATAAAAGAGTTATTGTTTCTGCAAAGCTGCCGGGCAACTGCCTTTGAAACTTAAAAAGAACTTCATCCACCTTTGTCTGCGGCGAGGCCGCGGGGGCGGCGGAGAGGAAGGGGCCGGGCGCCCGGGCCGGGGCTCCGCGCATCCCGCATCCCTCGCTGCCGCCGCCGCTGCCGCCGCCGAGCAGGTCCAGAAGCGCGGAAGCGGCCGGGTGCCCGCGAGGCTGTCCTCCCGCGCGTGTTTATCCGGCATCTTTGGACCTGGCCCGTGCGCACCGCTGCGGAAAACGTGGACGGAGCAGCCGCCCTCCACTGGCCGCGTGCGTTTTAGGGTCATTTAAAATCGCCCTGAAATATTATCAAAGAGGCTAAGAGTCAAGTCGACCCTTTTGTTTCTTAACGTGATGGAAAAAATGTGCCCTAAACTTTCTCTGCTCGAGTCGCAGTAAAGAGACATCAGTTTGCAAAAATCATTACAAAGCCATTTATCTCTTCAGTCGGAGGCATCCCTTTTCAAATGTAAACAATACGCTGGATTATTAGAAAGTTCCTCCAAGTAACAGTCTACACTGATTATCCACCACATACTTTTTCTTTAGTTTCCCAGTGCATTGAAAATCCCAAGGAAAACTTTCATTTTAACCCCAAACTAAGGATATAAATACACCCATTAAATATGTGTTTTTAAACTGCCTTTTACAAAAATAACATTTTAAACATTAAAAAAATGTGTTAACCCAAGAGACAATCTTGGGAACAATACACAACAGTCTGTGATATGTGGATATTATGATTAACATCATTTGAATTTCTACAAATCGCAAAGGGGACATATCCCTTTGATGTATTTGCAAACCTTTATGTAAGTGACAAATCCCTGCAGATACTTTAAAGGCTTATTATAAGGAGAAGTAATCTATGACAATATAATTTTCCAGTTGCTGGAAATTACTTTCTATTGGCCATGATGAAACCACACGCCAGCCCTTCCCTTTGCTTGGGCTAGAATGCTAGGAAACCGGTGTTTGATGCTACACACTTGGACGTCAGGCATTGGTAGGCGAGGGAGGCACCACTTCTACCCCCACTTTGGGGAGCAAATGCCCCCATTTTCATGCTCTCCTCTGCTTTTTCACCCGCATCTCCTGCAAACAGAGGGATATAGTCTCAGCTGGCACCTGCACCCTCCACCCTCTAGGCAGAGAAAATAGGCTTGTATTCCCTCTGCTGAGGGCAGAGTGTTCTCGCTCTTTCTAAGAAAGATAAAAATTGAAGCTGTTTGGGAGGAGGACTCTACTGGTAAAATATAATGCAAATGGGATGAGTCAGGAAATCTGCCGTCTGTTCTTTTGCAACCCCAGGTAAAAGGAAAGAGGAAGAATGATTTTTGTTTGTTTGTTTAAGTGTGGCTCCAAGATAATAAGGAAGCATCTTTTAAAAAGGTGTCCCAATGTTACTTGGTTCTAGATGAAACTGAAAACAAATTAAATCCAAGATTCTTAAAGAAGCAGCTGTGAGGTTTGGGGCTGCCTCCAAATGGGAACTGAGTGGATCTTCATAGGCAATGCCCAGAGGGAAGGAACAAAATAACACCACACAAGCACTCACGTTTTTTTAGGGGGGGCGGGGGGGAATTGACAATTGATTGTGTGTTAGTTCTGATCAATTATTCACCATTAGTGTCAACAACCGGGTTATAATTACCTTTGGTTATTTTAAAGATATATATTTTTTTCATTTCTCGGATTGGGTAATTAGCTAATGCTCTTGAGTAAGGATTCTAAGGGGAGATGATCAGACCAGGCCCTTTCTGTTGGTGACCTTTAGGGAAAACACACATTCATGCTCTCCTTGTCAGAAATTCCCTCCCAGCCTCCATTCTACTAGCGGGCACCTTTATGTCCCCCCTCTGCCATAAATAATGATTCGCGAGGAAAAGGGGGAAATGACAAACAAATAGAGTGCAGCTGGAATTAATAAGGCTGACCAAAGTTAGTGGGGCTGGGACTGCTCGCGGCCGCAGGTCTAAGCAAGGCCCGTAAGGGTGCCAGCATTTCTAGCCTTTCCCCTCCAAGATCAAAAGAAAGTGCAAAGCGAACATTTCAACCCAACAGGGGGAGGTGGGCTGGGGGAGGACCCCTGTTTTCAGGCCCTGTTCCTGCCAGCACAGTGGTACCACCCTGGCCGGGGGATGGGAAGGGTGCCGAGCGTTCGTCCTGAGCAGGTGCGGGTCCCGCGTGACCCGGGGGTGTCACGAGCCCTGAAAAGTTGGGAGGTGAGTTAGCAGGTCAGGTGGGGACATGTAGGTGGCCCAGGAAGAGAGGGGAGGCCGATCGGTGCCCCGACGTGCTGGGTGGGGAGAGGCAGTGTCAGCCTGGGAGGCCAATCCGCAGCACGTGGAGGGGGGATTGTGGGCGGCCCCGGGTGAGGTGCGTGACCTGGAGGCGCCCCGCTCCCGGCCGCACTCTCCACGGGGACCCCCGGGGGCCCGAAGTTCATTACCGGCATTTAACCCAGGGTCGGTTCTGAGCCCACGTTGGGCCCCTGCACAGCTACTACCATCATTTCTTCAAGGAACTGTCTTTCCTCCACGGTCTCCAGCCCCCGGGCCGTCCGGGCTGAGGACGTCCTTCAGCTGACACCCCCAGACCCATCTCTGTCCTACCGGCCTCCAGTGCTGCGCCGCCACGTGTGCGCTCATTGGTCACATCGAGGCCCCCAAAGGCAGCGGCCAGGACCGAGGCGGGCTAGCAGAGCAGCAGCAGTTCCGGGGACCGCGGAGAGCGCGGGAGGGACCGCAGGGCCCGGCTGGGAGCCCTCGCCCGGGGCACTGGGCAGTGCGGGGGCGCGGGGGGCGCTGAGGAGACGGCAGAGCCCCGCCCAGACCTCGCTCCGGGAGGCCCGGGTCCAGTGGCCTGCTGATGTCCTCCCGCCACTTCCAGGCCCCGTCCCCTCGAGGGAAGACGGTCTGGCCCTTCGCAGCCTCCTTAGGGGAGGCCGCAGCCGGGCGCTCGGGGCCCGTGCACCAGCCTGCAGGGACGCGCGACGCCTGCCAGCTCCCAGAGGAGGCCCCATCCCGGGCTCCTCCGACGACTGCGCCCCCAGCTCCACTCCGCTAGCCCCCACCCTGGCCCTACTGCTGCTCCCTCCCCTCGACAAGTCTCCCCTCCTCCTCCCGGCCCCTCTCGCGGGCCCCCTGTCCTCCAGCCCTGCTCCGGACACCCTGGCGGGCGGCTCTGGGTGCCGCACCCCTGCCCCTCCGGAGCGCGGGCGTGCGCGGGGAAGCGGCGCAGAGGCCATGCCCTGGGTGCCGCAAATCGAAAGCACTGCCTCCAAGTTTAGGATGAGGGAGGGTCGGCTGGGCGCCCTCCCCACGCCCAGGAGGGAGGAGCCGCCGCCAGCCTTGCTGCCTGCCCCCTTCCCCCGGTTCTTTTGCGGGTCTTTACGGCACGCACCAGGCAACTGCGCGGTGCTGGGAGCAGAGCTCGAGGTGATGCTCGCTCGGCAGCTGAGAGCACTTGCCCCGCACCGGTGGCCGCCTTCGAGGCGCGCGTCCGGAAGGTCCCGCCGGGCAGTGACCGGGGCGGGGACCCCGTGCACCCCCAGCCTCCTTCCCAGGACCCGCGCGGAGGAGCCTGACTGCACAGCTCGCCTGGCGGGGCCGCACCTCTGGGACGACCTGGATAAACCTAGCTAGGGGCCGGAGGGCGCTCGATTGAGCCGCTGGCGTCTGGATGCGACTCCCCGCAGGCCAGTGGCCTGAGACATCTCTTCTCCTTTTCAGGCAATTTACCAGGAGAAGTCAGGGTTTTACAGGCCCGATCAAGCAAGTTTAGTTACCTCGACACACTCTCCCTCCCCACCCCCACTCCCGTCCCGCACTTCTCTTTAAGAACAAGCTGGAGGGCTGCCTGGAGGTGGTGACAAGCCCACGTGGACGCAGCGGAGTTCACGGGCTGAATGGGGGCGCCCGCGAGCGCGCCAGGTCGCCTGGGTTTCCTCCAGCTACAGCACCTCAGGACAAGCTCTAGAGTCAAAGGCGGGGCGGGGTGGGGGCGTCCTGGAGCCCAGCCTCACTGCCAACACTTCATTTCCGGGACTCCTGGCTGCCAGACCATACTGTGGCCCTCGTTCTCGTGTGGCCACTGGCGACTTTGACTTGGACGCTCACAGCTGGTAGTACAGGGGCGGGACCATGGGAGCAGCGTCCCCATCCTCCCACCGGTGGGGAGAGGGTCCCCGAGAGCAGGACCTGCAGGAGACCCCAGCGGCCGAGCGGGAGGCTCTGGGGTGGGGCTGGGGACAGTGAAGTTTGGGTCCGGGGAGGCGGTGTGCTTTGTAACCCTTGAGAGTCGGGCCCTGTTGTTGATCTGGGTAAGTTGTGCCCCCGACGCGACCTCGGCCCCACCCCTCCCTCCATCCGACTCCCGGGGGTAACTCGACCCTGGAGGTCCGTACAGCTGAGATGGGGAGACGGTGGACCGGAGCCTGGACCAGACCGCCAAGGTCTGGAGGCGGGGAAAGGGGTGGGACGGGAGGCAGGAGGCGGGGACTTGGGGACCCCTGGGCCCAAGTGCGGGGCAGATCGGGCGCTCTGACGCTAGTTTATTTAAATAGGAGGCCCAGGCCAGTTCCAGGTTTATTCTTTCTGGCTCTCAAGCAGTGGAAAAATAATCCGTTTAAAATGATTAGTGATACTCAGCCCCTCAAATAATAGTGAGTTAGGTGGTAATGGGCCCAGATGTAAACAGGAGTTACTGAAAGGGCCCGCTTCCTCCAGGAGGGCCTGTCTGCGGTGGGTGGGGATGAGCCCAAGCCCTGATGGGAAACACAGTTGGTTTAACCTCTCCGTGGGGCTGGACCTCTTATGAAGCAGGCGCTGAGTCAAGGCTGTGCTTTGAAAGAAGATAAAGCCGTCTTGCCAGGAGTCAGCACACAAATGAGTTATAATGTAAACTTTCGACTGACGTTAGATCTTTAAGTAGAAGTAAAAGATGTGCTCAGGTGCTCGAAGCCCCTCCTCTCCCTGCCTTCCCCGTGCAAACTCGGTAGAGTGCACAGCGAGAGGCTTAGCTGCAGGTGGGCTGTGGGCTGCAGGGGTTCGGAGGGTTGTCCCAGGCTGGGTGCACTCCTGGCCTCTTACCTTGAGGTGAGGAAAAGCCGCTGAGAGCACATCTGTGGGAAAGGGACCAGTCGTGTTCCTAAATCACCGTGGTGTTAGGAGGCCCAGGAGGCAGTTTTTTTCTGGTAGGGGCTTATGCGCAAGGGCACTGGCAGCCTCAGGCTGGATGCTTAGAGGAAGGCGCTGACTACTGTGATGGGGTCGTGGCCTGGAGGGTGTCCCACATGAGACGATGGGGTGGAAGCTCTGAACGGGGTGGGCAAGCGCCTCCTTAGCAGGGCCCCAGTGCCGGCTCTGGACAGTGGTCCTGCAGGAGGGTTAGTGCCTGCACTCTGCTAGGCAGAGAGCCCCAGACAAGGCAATGGAGGCCGGTGACCTCCACAACCTTGGCAGGGGAGGGAGCAGCACTCAATGATTCTGCCGTGGCCCTTTGAGTGCCCCAAGTGGCTCTCCTCCCAAAGCCCAGCTCCTCCTGCCCCGGAGGCTCTTCCCGGGTACTCCTTGTCGGGTTAGGCTGGCCCTAGCATCACTGTCCACCTGCCCTGGTCGGTCCACTCACAGACCTCATCCCAGCCCGAGGCCCAGTGATGGCCATGCAGGGGTCAGGCCAAGAGGATAAATGAGCCCCATTCAGTGTCCGAATCCTGAACATTTGTAAATCAGGCTTATAAACTGTTCCGTGCAATACGTTTTAGCTTTCTACCTGGGAAAATACACCTTCAACTGACACAGTCACAAAATATGTGCAAAGCATAACTTGCACAGGAGTCATCACCACATCAAAGAGGATTGAATTTAATGATCGCTGTGCATGTCTGGGTGTTTCATTCTGAAGGGTGGCAAAGCTTGGATTAGTAATAAAGACTGTGTAATTCATAAATTATATATTTATTCATTTTTTTTCCTTGTCTTCTTTGCAGCAGGATCACTCCTTACCTTGTAGTAATCAAGATTTTCATATAATTTGTGTTCCACTGACAATAATCATTCAAAAATTAAAAAGTAATTGTATTCAAAGTGTACATTTAAGTATATTTTCAACAGAAACTGTGTAGTAAACCACATGCAAAAAATAAGAATAAACTTAACTGGATGTTCTTTATTTTTATTTGCTAAGTCTGGCAAACCTAATACTGATGAGATACATTAAAAATATTTGTCAAGTGAGATTTTTTCATACATGGCTTGGAGCAGAGGTGTATGGAAGGGAGAAATTGAGGCAGAATGGACAGCACTGAATTTAGTGACGGTGAGTGGATGGAGTTAGAGGTGTAAGGTGGCTCGGGTTCAAGCCGGAATCCCATCACCCTGTGGTAGAAAGCAGGCAAACCTTGTCTTTACACACAGAGACCTCAACAATCTTTCCCACCAAATGGTGGCCCTCCAAACCCTCCATCTCACCTTTCCCTCGTGAAAACCCATTCCCAAATCACATGCTGCTCTCATAAGTAAATGCTGCTTTTTTAAAACGTCACTTTACCTTAGCATGGATTTGTTGACAGTCACCCACAGTCAGGGCTTTTATGTTCCACATTAAGTGACTTCATGCATTAATCCAATGGTCCTTAAGCCAGGATGGCACTGGAGTCACCTGGAGAGAGATTTGGGGTCCATTGGTCTGGCAGGGCCATGGGTGCAGGACTGAGGTGAGAAAACAAGAAAAAAGAAAATGGCCGCCGTGGAAATTCGGGCAGCATTCGAGTGGTGGAGCCCTGTGAGACAGGGCTGGGGCCCCTGTAGCCTGGGTGTATTTCCTTCAGGGCAGATCGGGGATGTGATGACCCCACAAGCTCTTGAAAGTGTCAGACGTTTCCAGAGGCCACTGACGTCCTGCAAACAGAGCTGTGCGGAGACAGTGGCTTAGCGTGGCCACCACAGGGTGGCCAGAAAGCCCTTTGGTTTCCATCAGAGGCAGGGAAGTGTCTGCATTATAGGTAGTGATACCCAGGGTGGGAAGAGGCTTTAGCCCTGCGGGGACACAGATCACCCTTCACCACACTCAGCAGGAAGGAGGGATGCTGGCGTTCAAACTTGGGCCCTGACCCCTTTTGTGCAGGCAGTTTGATTTACAAGCCTGTGTGTTCCAGCTTCAGCCAGCTCCGAGATCCAGGAATGCAATACGTAGGGAGCCTTCCTAGGTTTGCCTTGATGTGAACTCAACACGGTGAATATTTGTCAACTCAAGTGTTTGCAGATAGAAATGGTAAGGGACAATATGACAGAATCCAAGTGATAGGTTTGGTCGTCAGGCTTTTCCTGAGGCCTGGAATCTTGGGACATGTAGTCACCTGCACAAGCTGCTTTCAGATTGGTTCATGTTGGAATCCTGGGCTCTTGGCAGTGGACTTGGGTTTCTGTAAAGTACTTACTTTTGGGCTTCCCTGGTGGCGCAGTGGTTGAGAGTCTGCCTGCCGATGCAGGGGATGCGGGTTTGTGCCCCGGTCCGGGAAGATCCCACATGCCATGGAGCGGCTGGGCCCGTGAGCCATGGCCGCTGAGCCTGCGCGTCCGGAGCCTGTGCTCCGCAACGGGAGAAGCCACAACAGTGAGAGGCCCACGTACTGCAAAAAAAAAAAAAAAAGTACTTACTTTTCAGTTCAACAAGAATTAAAAGCAGGAGAAGCAGGATGAGTTTTGAATAATTTCTTGTTGGATTTCATTGTGTGGTTGATTCACAGTCCCACTAGTGAATCCAAGCGTGTTATCAGTGAGCCCCTTAGGATCCACCGTAAACCTCTAGGGGCTGTGGGTTTCTTAGGAGCTTCCTATTGGCATCTGAGAATTTCAGTCACTGTGCATCCATCAAAGTATGTATTTGGAAAACAGTGATCTTTGGTCTTCGGTCCATGGTCTTTGTCCACCAGCACAAAGCAGAGTAACCCTACGCCCAGAGCCTGGCCCTGTCCATTGCTTGTTCATGGTGGCTGCCTTGCATGTCTGTGGAAAGACATCGGGGTTTGTTCAAAGAGACCAAGTAGTAATTTCAAGTAGTAATTTATGCTCTAAGCAGAGAGAACTTATTGAGAAGGAAGAACAAGAGATGCATTAAGCCACAGACTCAAATGAAATTGAGCATTGTCCTTTCAACAGGTTTTTTACGTCTTTACTGAATTTGCTACAATATTGCTTCTGTTTCATGTTTTTTTGTGTTTTTGGCTACGAGGCATATGGGATCTTAGCTACCGGACTAGGGATTGAACCAGCACCTCCTGCACTAGAAGACGAAGTCTTAACCACTGGACCACCAGGGAAGTCCCAAAACTGTTCCGATGGGAAGACACGTGATAGTGGAAAAGCGATGCCTGCGGTCCGCCTCCTCTGTCCCCTTCTGCTGCCCCTCCACCCTCCGCTTGGCCTTCCCTGCGGCCCTCACCCCTCCGTCTGCCCCCTGCAACCTCCAAGCACTGGGATCCTGCTTCGAAGGCCTCCTTGCACCAAGCTGTTCTACACTGACCTCCAAAATATCGCAGACCTAACAGTCTCTTGGTGGAGGGGCTGAGGGGGGACCCAGCTGCCTGCAGAATCAGACCCGAGACTCTCACCCCCCAGCAGGACCCGGACTGCCATCCTCCTGCATAATCCTCCTCATTTCCTTGCCTGCTCTTGTTTGAAAACACATCTTTGTGCTGGGAAATTGTGCATGCTGCTAGCTGCAGGGGTCTTGTGCGGACAGTTAACTGCAGAAGGCTGTGTAGACAGTCAGGTGAGGGAGGCAGGTGGCAGTGTGAACAGTCCAGTGCAGAAAGTAGTGTAGACAGTTGGGTGCAAGAGGCACTGAAGACAGGTCCTGGAGGCCAGGACCACAAGGCCGTGGTCTCCGCCAGCACCCTTTGTTCTCTCTCCTTTGTGACCTCTGACCTTGTCTGGACCCACTCCACACGGCACTGCCTCAACTGCTCTTCAGTGCAATTTGTTAGATGCAGACGATTAGCATCTATTTTAAATATGTGTCCTGTGAAACACTTGTGAAATGATCCTGGAGTCTTGAAATGCCACGTGCAGGTGAAGTGTCTGCAAGGTGAGAAGTCGAAGAGGGAGCAGCTGGGGTTCCACGCCCGTCCAGCCACCTGCTGGCGGCTCCTTGCGGGTGATGACCAGCCACCTCCTGCGCGCCTCCAGCTGTCTTTATGCAGGAAGTGAGCAAAAACATGTTTTCTCACCTGAGACATCTTCTAGTAAAATTCTCTGGGATATGTGCTGGATCCCTGTTAGGTAAAAACTCAGAGGGGGCTTACGTGGATAAAACAAGTTCGTTTACTACATTACTGAAGTTATGGGCTTTTAACTGCCATGGAAGAAGCAATGGCTTTTTAGCAATTACATCAATTAATTTGACAACTCTACTTATAAATACATTTTGTGTATGTTATAACCAGAAACTTAAAACTGCAGGGAACACAGTGTGTCTGTGTGTGTGTGTGCGTGCACATGCGTGTGTGGGTGTGCATGCTTGTGTGGAGGTGTGTGTGTGAGTGCATGTATGGTGTGAGTGTGTGTGCACACGTGTGTATGCACGCGTGTGGGTGCGTATGCATGTGTGTGTGTGCGCGTGTGTGCACACACGTGTGTGTGTTTGGGGGGGTGTACGTGTGTGTGCGTGTGTGTGCTTGCGTCTGTCCACACAGGCACCGGATTGAGGGGCGGGGAAGACTTCCCTGAAGCACGGCTTTACTTCCGGGCCCTTTTTCCACCTCACAAGCCTCAGCACACACACATGTTGATCGGGTGGGCAAGTCAGTGATGAAAAAGAGACTTTTATCAATGTTAACTGCTATTAATTTTAATGAGTGGCCTTGAAAGAAAAGTTAAATAGGTAAGTGCATTTGAAAACTTTCCTCTCAACACAGTAGTTTAGTTGTTTAATCAGTGGCTACTAATTTGCTTCATAACTCAGACAGCCTTGGGCTGGGAAAGGAATAGATCAGAGGTGAGTATACTCTTTGGCTTCTGAGGAAATTTTGTTTTGGGTGATGGTGGTGGCGGCATGGTTAACCCACATGGAACGTGTGGAGGGAGGCATCACTGTGCCATGCTTCTGCTAACTTAGCCCTGGGCTTCTGCAATGTAGCAGGTGTAGTGGGGGGAGTCTCAGAGGACAGAGGTTGGATAGACTGAGAGCTGCCAATGACCAGGAGAGTTTTCATTCAGCCACTGCTAGGCGCAGCCATTCCGTCCTTATGTGTCAGTTTCTGTGACCCAAAACAGACCCACTCATCTAAAACACACATACCTTTTATGGCTAATGTCTAAACCTCAGTTCATTCCAGTGATCTGGGTGAAGTTAAGGAAGCTGGAAGGCTCGGTAGTTTGGGAGAGAAACTGGGGAATCTCATGGAACTTGCATGGGGCAGGGGGTCTTTTGACTGGAGGTGCTTTACAAGCAGAGCTGGAGTTGACCCACATCCTTGTGGATTAGCTGTATCTCCTTCACCTGGCAGACCACGTCCAGTATCTCATTTAAACGACAACCCTCAGTCCTCTCTGGGTTGATGCTACTTTCTTCACGTGGTACACAGGGGGCCACCGGAAGTTCTGAACATTTTGTTTGAGGACACGCAGTTAACAAGTAAAGGAAGTGGCTGCCGGTGTTTAGTTAGTGCTTACTCTGTGCCCTTGCTGCGGGTTATCTCACCTAATCTTCCCTACGACACTACAAAAGACTCATGATTGCTGTCTTGGCTTCACAGGTGAGACACCTGAGATTTGTGAGTTGCCCAGATTAACCCCAGGCGAGGGCTGTGCTGTGGATTCCACCTTGGGCCAGGCGCCAACCCCACGCTCCTCGAGTGGTCCAGCCGAGACCTGCTTTTCCAGACTATTTCCCCTCCCTGCAACGCAGGCCCTCAGTGCTGTCCCCGGCCTCCCCTGTTTGCCAGCCTTTGAGCAAACAAAGGTCATGGATGAAGTGAGGACAATGGGCTGGGGCCGGCCAAGGGTGGCGGGGGTGACGCATCCTCATGTCTCAGCTTTGCCAGAAGGAGTGGCCCAGTAAATGCCCACTGGACCTGTAGACAGGCGCAAACACGGCAACGTGAAATCCTGCGTGCAGCCTGCAATTTCCTCTGCAGATGGGGGATGGTGGAAAGTCCTTCTTGGTTTCAGTAGAGCAGCTGCCAGCATCATTTTCTCCTTAAATTTTTCTACAGCAAGTTCACAAAAGAGGGCTTCAAGATTTCCAGAAACAAACAGACACACTGTAGCATCCAAACCACTGCCCCGCAGAAAGGCAGGGATGATGGTGGTCTCAGCCCTCAAACCTCGGGGGCCCACCTGGGGGGGGACCACCCTCTGTCATCCTCCAGGGGTGCTCAGCTGCTCTCTGCCCGGGCTCAGCGAATGAGGACTAAGAGGGCCTCTGGCCTTTTATCTTCCAGAACTGGAAACTAAAATTTTAGCCCTTGGTTTCTTTCCTGAAAGAAAAGAAGGTTTTTTGATATGATATACCTGTCTCTGTGTCTCTGTCTGTGTCTGTCTCTCTCTGTTTCTGTCTGTCTGTCTGTCTCTCTTTCTACACACACCACACACACACACTGACCCATGGAGTTTAAATTTCCAAGAATAAATCAAAATGTGAAAGGGAGATAAAGTCTAGAGCCGTGGCTTATGCAAACATTGCTTGAGTTTACGCTCTTCTAAAGAGTAAACTGTTAGCTTCCAGTTGACCCGAGTTCCACAGGACACCCCCCAGCTCCCTCAACTTACATAGGCAGGCCCCATCTCTTGCCCTTTCCAGTAAATTCCTTTTTTTTGTTTGTTTTTTGTTTTTTGCGTTACGCGGGCCTCTCACTGTTGTGGCCTCTCCTGTTGCGGAGCACAGGCTCCGGACGCGCAGACTCAGCGGCCATGGCTCACGGGCCCAGCCGCTCCGCGGCATGTGCGATCTTCCCGGACCGGGGCATGAACCCGCGTCCCCTGCATCGGCAGGCGGACTCTCAACCACTGCGCCACCAGGGAAGCCCCCCCTTTTTTTTTTTTAACAGAGTGTTCTTGGCACAAACAGTAGTTGAAATTGCTCAAACCTTAGGAATCAGGCACAATATCTTTGCCTTTTGGTTTCACACACACACAAACACACACCCTGCTCAGTTCCCAGGGCAGACCGTGATGCTCCCCTAATCGCACACCGAAGCGGGGCCCCTCAGATTCCTGCCTCACCTGCACAGTCTAATTTGGAGCAGGAGGTATGTCTACCTTACATCACGAGGAGTAACAGCCCTTAAGCAAGATGTATCAAGTTGACCGAGTATTTCAGGAATATTTGGGGACTGTCACTCATCACCCGTCAGCAGCCCGGCACCGTTTGTCTTGCACCAGCTGCCTGGGGAGAGACCGGCCCGGGGGGAGTTCACTCTTCCCTTGTGTTACTCTGTCTCTTTCAGATACATCAGGAGCTGAGTGAGAGGCGTCCACGCGCCTAGCTTCAGTGGACACGCATCTCCAGATTCTGAACACAAGTAAATATTTCAAGTTCAGGATGACGGGTAAAGACACCACTGGGGGCTCAACAAGCGAGGTGCTTCTGGGGAAAGATGGGCGGGGGTTGGGTCTGGGGCCTGAGGTCGTCTTCCCCCAGCACAGCCTCCTGCTGACCTGGGTCCCCCACCTGCTGTGTGACCTGGGCATCCTGCTCCCAGGCCTCTCCATGGGGGCTGTCCTCATCCCCGCCCCTCGGGGCACCACCTGGTCCCCCTGACAGCGCCCCTGGGGGCAGCGGGGATGCAGCGTCTCTTCCCTGTTGGGGGCAGCAGGTGTCCCGGGAGAAACTCTCCCTTACCTGCTGTTGGCTCCACTCTTGGCCCCGTGTCTGACTCCTGTGCCCCAAGGATTCATTGTAAGAGAGAGTAGCTTGAAAGCCACATTTTAAATGTGCCTTTATTGAGTATCTTGTGATCTGAGAAGGCGTGGGAAGGGCTCGTCGAGGGAGGGGTCAGACGCGACCTCCCTCAACCCCCCGGCCTTCTCCGTCTCACCCGTGCCAGGAGCAGGTCGTAGGAAACCATCCCTAAAGCCACATCCACACAGAGGCACTGGGACTCGGGGCCTTCCCGGATCAGGCAGCCCTGCAATTCTACAAAATTGAAAGAATATCAGATGACATAGTCATTAATGTGTTATCTGGAAGGAATGTCTGTTTTCATTCTAGAATTCCTTAGCTGCAAAGGGTACATTGTGGTAACAAATTCAAGATTATTTTCTCATGAAAAGGCTGTGTTTAAAATGGAGCCCATGTGAATATAAAAAAGAATGTGTGTGTGTGTGTGTATATATACATATATATATATATATATATATATATATATATATACCTGAATCTCTGTGCTGTACAGCAGAAAATAGCACAACATTGTAAATCAACTATACTTCAACAACAAAAACAAAAATAAGTAAAATGGGGGGCTTCCCTGGTGGCGCAGTGGTTGAGGGTCCGCCTGCCGATGCAGGGGACACGGGCTCGTGCCCCAGTCCGGGAAGATCCCACGTGCCGCTGAGCGGCTGGGCCCGTGAGCCATGGCCGCTGAGTCTGCGCGTCCGGAGCCTGTGCTCCGCAACGGGAGAGGCCACAGCGGTGAGAGGCCCGCGTACCACAAAATAAATAAATAATAATAAAAAATAAATAAAATGGAGTCCATGTGAAACACCAGACAATCAGAAGATTTTCTGATCCTGTTAAGGATTATAAAATGTATTATTCAATTCTTTGAATATTATTAACTCTGCTGTGCTACTTATAGAATTCGTTGCTGGAGGGATAACTCAGAAAGCTCCTAAACCTTATAGACGGCAAATAGGTGTCGTGTCTACCGTCCATGAATGTGATTCCAAACCTAAAAGGAAATAGAGAAGAAAAAGAAAGTGATGTAACCTTCCAGTGGAAAGGGGGAAACTGACAGAGACTTTATAACATTGAAAAGAAAGCCAGGGGGAGCTCCACTGATTTAGGACGTTTGTTGGTAAAACAGAAGAATGTCCTGGCTAATTGTTTGTCTAGGTCGAAAGTGGGCCCCGGAGCTTCTGTGTTCCTGTTTTAGGGAGGACATCTGAATGCACGGAGTCGCGGGCTCACGGGAAACTAAGATTTAGGGCAGACTCGTAACTTACAAGGGGCATTTAGCCTGGTTCGTATTTGCACGTCTCTTCCTCGTGCGTTTTCACTCTGAGAGGAGGTGTGTGACTCCTGACCCCTGAGACCCTCTGCAAATAGCTCTCAGTACTTTACAAATATTAATTCATCAATGTACCAACAGCTGGGGGTGGGGGCAGGAAGGCGGAATCAACATCACCTGGGGCAGCGTCCCAGAGACCATGTGCCTTTTCTGAGGTCACCTGGCTGTCCCAGGACTGGGGAGGAGCCCATCACCCTTAACGGTGCAGGTGTCACCCTGTGACCACGGCCCAGGGTGGCACACGGAGCGGCAGGAGATTCTGGGCACTCTGAACGGAAACCCCGGCTTTTTTTTTCCTTGCGAACAATCCCCTTTTTTCATAGTGCAGCATTTTCATGATGTGGTTTTGAAGAAAAAAGTCAAAAGTGATTAGGGTGATGGCTTGCCATCTCTAAGCTGCTGGCTCGCTTCGGGTCGTGCTGGGAAAGGAGAGCGTCACACATCGACCAACTATTTCTGCTGCCCTTGCAGGTAATGAAATATATTGGAAGACATTTAAAAATACCTTTGCCCGACGGCAGGGCGCTGGCAGCCGGATGAGGAGAGTTTAGTATGCTTCGCATGGAAGTTCTTCATTGGAAAAGCTGACAGGTGCCCCGTTTTTATGAGAAGAACCAGCTGCTGTTATCCAAAGCGCTCAGAACCCCTCACACTCCGCTTGTCACAGGCAGATAGATCAGGGTTCTGTCTGAGTGGTATTGTTCACAATTTCTATTAATAATTCCTCACAAGCACTTCACTAGTGACTAAAATGACCTTGGATTTTACAAATGAAAAACCTTCCCAGCCACATCCAGGGGTGAGAAGGAGGCAGAGGGTCCTGTGGGGTCCTGTCCCTCCCTATCATTTGCGTGTGGCCCGTCTTAAGCAATTTCCATTTCAAAGTCTTATTTTAACTTCCCTTGGGAATGCCATCTCAGGGGTGTGAATACAGATTAAACAAAACTTCCTGCTCCATGTTTCCCCCCCACCATGTTTTCCAACCTCATCCAAACATGGAGCTCCTGAGGCTAGGGTCGTGGGTTTGCCTTCTAGACGAGCTTAGGAGAGATGAAGCCTTTTGGGGAACCAGGACCCCATCTGATCTCTCAACTCAGAGGTGTGGGAGGCCACACAGGAATGTGCAGACGGTACAGAGTAGCCATAATTCTGCTCACTCTGCTGGGAGTGCCTTTGGCTGTGGGCAAGTGGCTCCTCTCCCGGTGTGAAGGCGAGCTCGGACCACGGACACTGTGGTGCAAACCCAGAACTTCCCCCACACACCACCGTGGATCCAAAGTCTGCATCCCCAGCCTGGTGCCTGTTGTGCAGCCTTGGCTTTGCCACACGTTGGCATGTTCATTAATTCAATTCGTATAACTGCACTGCCGTTGTGTACCAGATGCTGGGTGGGACAATTTAGTCCACAGATGCTTTCCTTTTAATTAATAAAACAAGAATTGGGAAGGAGGACCAATTCGATTTCTTCTAGACCTAAGAGTTTATAATCCCAAGATTCTCTGGATTGACGTGTGATCTTCTTGGAGTTAGTCAGAGCTCCTTAAACAAAGGACATCCTGTATGAAGTTTGCTGATAACACCCATCTGTTTCATGAAGTTGTTTAAACTACCTTGGATAAAAGCTCAAGTCATAGATTCAACTACACAAGGGCTCAGTCAGCAATGGTGGTTAGAAACTGCACTGAGAATCTAGCTCAGTGTCTCTTGAATACACATTTCTTGTGGCTACAGAAACGGAAGTGTCTCACCCTACGTGGAAACAGCCTAGTGGACAGATGCTTGCGGCCGTGGATCTGTAGGGACGCAGCCGTGAATATGCAAGATGGTCTAAGCAATTCAGACTTATTTTCAAACTGTGGGTTTCTATCCACTGTGTGTCCAGTTTTCCTTAAATGAAATAGGATAGAAGAGAAAGTATCACCGGGAATATAAGGAGTGTTTTGTGAACTTGTATTTCAGGTGTGTGTGTGTGTGTGTGTGTGTGTGTGTGTGTGTGTGTGTAGATAACACAACACATTTCTGAGGATTTTGGTCAACAGTCTGAAGGCCGCTGCACGAACCCGTGTCCCCTGCATCGGCAGGTGGACTCTCAACCACTGTGCCACCAGGGAAGCCCCCAACTCATGCTTTTCTGATAGGTGACCAGGATTTCAATTGTGTTCTACTTGGGACCCTTCATTTCCATGGGGCTTTGAGCAGCAAAGCCAGGGGGCCTGGCTGCAGGGTCAGTGAACCAGCATGGAGCTGGGCTTGTGTTATTCCTATTGTGGGGTGAGGCAGCCCAGCCGGACACTCCACCGCCCACCACCCCAGGCCTCCATTTCTGTCTGTCAAGAAAGAAAATAAATAACCCTGAAAGGTGAGTGAAACAGAAGCTGATTAAGTGGAAACGTGGGGACCATGGGGACTGTTCCTAGTTTCAGTAAACAGTTCATAGGTACAGACTTCATCCTTGAGCTGCTAGTGATGACTGGTGATGATCACAGCTTCTTCCATCATGGGGAGAAACCTTCCGAGGCCTGGGAACGTGACCGCAGCGCCCTTGTGGGTGTCCTGGCTTCCGGAGGCTCCCAGTCTCCCCGCTCCTGCCCTGAGTGCAGCGTAGTTTCGCTCCGTAATTCCACCAGCCATGACGCATCCACGGACCCACACAGAGACCGTTTTACAGATCCTTGGCGCTGTATTCTGAGGAAGGAAATCCCAACACATAAAGTAGCCCAGAATTCTTAGTTGGGTCTAAGAAAGATTCTTGAAATGTGTGGAAAGACAAAGAGCGCACTGACAAGGACCATGTGACCAAAAGCTTGATTTCCAAGTATCCCCCTACCCCTGCCCTTGCCCTGTCAGGCCCCAGGATGGGTTCATAGACCCAGTTGTCTTCCAGGACAAACTTCTTTCAGGAAACCCACTAAGGAATATTAGTCTTATTCCATTTTATCACCAAATCCGAACAACGAAGAATCCTCTTCATTAAAGGCACTCAGAAATTCTGGCCAGCTGTTTCCTGCCACTTGGCTGAGGGCGAGCTTGGGAACTCTCCGAGGTGCTCAGCGCAGTAGGCTGCATATTTATACTTTCATCATCTCATTCTTGAGCTGGAATCCAAATCCAGGAGAGGTTCTGTGACTTATGGGCTTAACTTTGGACATGCTTTAATACATATTACACTCCCTGAAAGTTCTGGAGATTGTGGAAATTGTTTCCAGCTAAGTCTTTGTTTTGTCAAGTACGCTTACCCCTTAAAATTCATTGAGCTTATGTCCCAAAATGGTTGGGGAAAGAAACCGTAGTCAGCATGCCAGGTACAAGTATAGCTAACTGGTGGGCTGTTCACGTGCCCGGTGCCTGTGAGATGCTACGTCTTTTCTGTGACTCTACTTTAGAATACGAAGGATGCTTTTCCTCCAAAATGCTGCTCCAGTGCCCTATGCTCTCTTTGCAGTTATCCTGAAACCTCACATTCTCCGGCTACACCATCAGCATGGTGAATTGGAAGTTCTGGTTTGTTTAAACCAATAAATGGACCACTGCTGAGTGCTGGAGCCTGGTGTCCTGGTGCACTGTGGACCCTGAGGTGACCAGGATGTAGGAAGGTCCCCCTATCCCAGAGTGATGGGACTCTGGGGGTTCCTGTCTGCAGACGCCCACCTTCATTTCCATCGGTAAATTCCCTTCTCTCCTGTGCAGACAGGTCAGTGGTCACTATGCACTACGACAAGATGGAATGACCTCGGCACACGTGACCTTGGCTCTGTTTCTGTTCTGATGGGGAATAAACCCTCTCCTATGTGATGTCCCAACAACACGTTACTGCAGCCAGGACATGCCACTGGGGTGTGGGACACTCCCCTTCAACCTGGCCAGTCTTCTGGATTTGGGGGCTCAACCTTCAGTGAACGAGGAGCTCCCAGGACTCGCAGTGCTCTAGTGAAGACCAGGTGGGCTGTGAGGATTCTTCTGGATGAGAGTGAAAGAGGAGGGGGCTGTGATCCTCTGGCTTGTCTTTTATACGTTTTGTATTTTCCAAATTAATTATAATAATATCCACAGTAACTAAAACAATGTGTCCTAACGTATTCCTAAAGGAGTATGCATTTGTCCTGCTTATCAGAATCCCAGGAGACACATTTATGAAGTTACTTACAAAGCTGAGATCTGCTAGCTTTCCTCAAAGATGCTCCAGGGTGCACAAATGGACCTGACTTTGGTGCCTGCCTACCTGAGATGGGCTCCGGGCCAGAGCTGAGGGTGCGGGACCCAGGGTAAGGCTGTGTAATCACACTTTGACACTTGTTGGGTTTGAGAATATTCAGCTCTGACTCATCACATCACTCTTCACTCTGCTCACTTATTTGCAATTTGGCAAAAGCTAGAGAGTATTATGGCTTCTATTTTTAAGTGTGAGGCAGGGATACTGTACTCAGAATTACTAAGTTTTAGTGACTCCCTGGAACCTCCAGAGCCTGGGGTAATTCAAAAGTATCAAGTGAAGTTTGTAAGTCATTTCATGAATGTGTATATTGGGATTCTGATAAGTAAAACAAATCCATATTCCTTTAAAATAAAATATTTCTAATTGACAAGTAACATGTAAATCTATATAATCACATAGTGACTTTATTATAAATTACTCATGGGAAAGGTTAGTAAAATGCAATACTTTAGGCATGTCATTATGTTATGAAGTTATTTTTTATTTCTGATTCTGTGTTTCGGTTCTGCAAAGCCAAGCAGCAGACAAAACCCTTTCTGAGATTATTTTCCCGATACTCTATATGTCAGTCACAGATCTTTGCTTTTCAGCCAGAAGTGACTGATTTTATGCCGGAATGAATCACCTTTCCGCACTGATTCTTCCCTCCGACTACAGAGTTTTTTAAATGATTCATTTTGGATTAATTAGAAAATACATTTGGAAAAAATTTTCTAAACATTTATAAAAATAATGGGGCAATCAAAATTAAGCACTTGAAGTGGTCACCACCTAAAACTAGGTTGGACTGATGGCTGCTCTTTTGACCGGGTGGCCCTTCAGGGAGCCCTGAGAAGGTGGCTATGGCATGTGGAACCTGAGGACCCAAACCTACTTTTTGGCCACCAGGATGCAGCCCTTGCGTCCTGGAGATGAAATCATGGATGATGCTAATTGTAATAAGATTGTGACAATGTCTCCCCAAAGGCCTTGCTCAGTAGTCTGGAGAGGGATGGTTAAAATGCAAACCTCTGTGCACAGCATCTCTGTGAACTGTCAGCCTTCATCACCAGAGTGGCCGTACCTGAGACACACGGAGGAATGCAGCACAGCGGCCTGGAGAGCCTGGGACGGACTCTGAGGCAGACGCCTGTGCCCACATCCCGGTCCCGCACGTTTACAGGGCCGGGCACAGCTTGCTAGAGGGCTGTGGCCCACACTGCCAGCTGTCCCTCATGTCCCTTCCCCCTCCCCCTTCCCCAGGAGAGCCTGGAAAAGCTGTGTGTTTACTCCTCAGAGCTCCCTGCAGCCCAGCAGGGGCTGGCTACAGGACCCACTCTATTCAACGAGGCAAAATGGAAAATGTCTGTGGGCCTTTATTATTTATCAAGGACTTGGCTTTTGCACTTGACGTTCTGGCTCCCAAATCTCGTGGACCCCCCTACCCTTTTGTAAAGGCTATTTTGAAAGTCACAGCCAAGCCATGGCTTCCTGACCTTCAGTTGCATCTGTCCTTCCCCAGAAGCTGTGGCTGCCTTGGTGTAGGGGAAACATGAGCCATTAGCTAGATAAGAATCGACAGGAATTAAAAATACACTGTGCTAAAGAAAATAATAATACACGAGGAAGAGTTGACAGAATGGGATTCCACCACAGGAGCTCCTATACACCTCTGGGAAAGACAGCACACTGGGAACGAGATACGGAGAGAAAAACCTTCTCTGAATTCTAGGAGCTTAGACGGAAGCACATAGAGCCAGAGGCTGAAGGACTCAGCCCAGAGACGACTGTCTATTTCCCTGCATTGGTATTAATCAATATTTACATCACTAAAAATCTCTTCAGAGGGCCGGCCTGTATCTTTTTGTGACGAGGCCTGTAAACTCTTAAGCCAAGGGCTATTCTAGCTGATGGACAAATGGTTGCCTATTCTTTCTTAGAAACAGTTACAGAGACTAGTTAATTATAATTAATCAATTATTGAATCATTTCATTCATTCACCTAACGCACATGCATTCAACGCCAACTCCAAGTGAATTTCTGTATAAGGCACTTTTCCCCTATGACCAAGAGCTGTAAGTGGAAAAATCAAGTTGAAATATGACTGAATATCAACATCAAACATAAAACCTTTAAGATGACTAATTGTTAATTCTAAACCAGAAGATATTTTGAAGAGAAGCATAAGAAAGCTTTTGGATTTCAGAGTATAAATTAATGAGTGAAGCAGAAAGAACCCTGAAGAAATGTTTTCAGAGTTCAAGGCTTAAACCCTTGAAAATCATTTTTTAAAGACAGAATTTTATTTTATGGAAATCAGAAGCCATGTTACTACAAACCCAGTTCAACCTACTGCATATAAAAACTCCATCACCTTGCCTCAAGGTAAGAAAATAAAGTTTCCTGTTATTGAATCAGACTAAAATATTCATCCGTCAGTACTTTGTTCAACCATGGTTTTGATGGCATTTAAATTGAATTTAATATAAATTTAAAGGCATCTCCATTTGAAGTAATGAATAATGTGGGATCACCATCAACTTCAATTTTGATACCTTAAATGTAATCCTTTCCACCGCCTTGATGCATTTATCGTTGGCGGTTACTTGTTCTGATATATTTTTTAACACTTTGTTATTTTAAATTTGTGAGTAATACTGAAGCCAGAGGTAGAATCCCCACCTTGACATCGTGCTCCTGAGTGGGCTCCACAGGGGAGTCCCTGCCATTCCTCCAGTGGTCCTTCCTCAGTGACCAAAGGAGAGCAAGCCCCGCCTGGCCCAGCTCCCGGCTCTGAAAATGATTATTTTAAATATGCTGATGGCAGGGCCTCCGTACACAGACTGTCTGTAAATATTCCATCAATGCACCATGTGAGAGAACTATACTTCTCTTTTTTTTTTGCATAATATTTTCTTTGCTGGGTTTGCTGTTTAAAAACAGCTAATATGAAACATTGAACATTTTCAGAAGTAAGAGTCCGAACAATGATTAAAAGTGTAAGCTGTAGAGATTATTTTGTGTCTGTGCACCTGTGAGATGACCCACTCTGGGCGTTCAGGTGGGCTGGAAGCTTCCAGCAACAAGACCAGGAACTGTATGTTGACATGCTTGGGTGTGGTTACCACGGAGGGTCCACCTCCATGTGATGGTTTATTAACCATGAGATAGTTTACTGACTGACCACTCCTCTGTGAATTGTAGCTAAACATGCAACTGGGGCTGTAATTGTAGGTATTTTGCTTAAACTGTGCATGAACTAACCTCATCTTTGAGGACAAGTTTATGCTAAATTCTGTAAATCCATGGTTTATTTTTGTCTTAGATTTGGTTTTAGGCTGTTTTTTAGATCTACATTTGCCTATCAGATGGAAAAAGAAAAGTGTTGACATTTGAAATTGAATGTATATGGTACAGAACTTCACAAAAATGCGATTGAAACTCTAGAATCTGTCTTCTGGTAATTCTATGGTGATTTTGCTTCTCCCGGGAGGGCATCTGATCCAAGAGTTTGTGGAGATACCCCAAACCCTGGAATCAGCTGCAGTGCCCCCTGCAAAGTGCTCTGAGGAGGGGGTTGGGTCCTGTCTGATTCTATCTTCCCCGTTTCCATCCTGGGTCTGAAATCCAGGCCCTCACTGTACCTCTCAGACTCCTTCCTGAACCTTGAAGCTCCCTTTTGGTGTCACCGGATTAAGGGTTACGGGCAAGGGGCTGCAGCTCAAACAGACCTTCCACTGCCCGAAGGGGTGATGGGAGGCTGGATGCCTGGACAGGGAGGATGGAGGCCTGTCCAGAGTACAGGTTGTCTCCTGCACCTTCCCTCGTCTCCTGAGGGGCAGGTCCGTCCTGGACAAAGGGTCACCTCGAGCTAACTGGCCCATCGGAGTGAACAGGGGTCTCCATCAGTTACAACATCCAAGGCCTCACCTGCCTCCAGCTGGGAGCTCCCTTCAGAGTCCCCTGCCCACCCCATCAAAGGGGTCTGGGCCCAGGGCGTGGGGGAACTCTCTCTGCTCTGAGAAGATTTCCCTTAGGGGATCCCAGAGTAAGTCTAACTTTCCTCCGAAAGGCAACCGCAGCCCGGGGTCTCGGTGCTGGTCAGCTCCAGGCAGGGTGCCTGCAGAGGGGTGCATGCCCTTGCTGAGGATGCAGGCCCAGTGGCTGGCACGGGCTGCAGGGTGGGAAGATGCTCTAGAAGGCTCTTTCCGGGAACTGGCCTACATGCAGGAGTGAGCCAAACAGTGGGGAGTGGGGGTGATGGTGGTGGTGGTGCATGAAGCCTGATCAAACCCGAAGACCCAACTGGGGTGGCAGCTCCATCCAAAGGGGGAGACTTTCTGGGGCCAGAGGTGCCAGTGTGACCCCTGGGACCCTGCTGTCCCCCCATGGCAGGCAGGAATCTCTAGACCAGACCACCCTGCTGGCTGCTGGGCTGACCTCAGTGCAGGAGCAGCTGCACAGCCGGGGGCCCCACTGGCTCCAACCCCACCACTCACCCTTTCCAACAGACTCCACAGTGCCTGCTACACAGCCCAGCCCTCCTCCTGAGATTTGTGTGTAAAAATTTGGATAAGTTTCATCGCTGCTATTTTTTGTCTCCAGTTTTTCCATTTTTCTAATCTGCCTATGTGTGCTTTATAACCTTCTGTTTTATTTTTCCACAAATAAGATTTTTACTTTATTTACTTGCGAATGTAGTACACACTTGCTTAGCTTAGTGTTTCTTGAAAATTGCTTTGCTATTTTCTCTTTTTTTTGGCCACACCACGCAGCTCAAGGGATTTTAGTTTCCTGACCAGGCCCTGAGCAGTGAAAGTGTGGAGTCCTAACCACTGGATCTCCAGGGAATTCCCGCTCTGCTATTTCTATATCCTCCTTATTGTCGGATGAAAATAATCAATAAACAATGTATAATAGGAATGGAAAAGAGTTTTATGTGAGCCAAAGTGAGGACTATAGCCTGGGAGACAGCCTCTCAGATTGCTCTGCGGAGCTGCTCCTGAGAAGTACGGTTTTCATCACAGTTTTATGTCTCGTCAGAACAAAGAACATCAAACTAGTCAGGGAGGCATTCCTTGTTAATTAAAAAAAAAAAAAAAAAAAAAGATCTGCACATACACAGTGAGTCAGTATGGCCTTGGTGCCTGGGAAGGGGTTCTTATCGTCAAAGCAGGACTAGCATTAGCGTCCAAGCAAGAGGGACATTTAATCTTTATTTTTAACATGGACATTCTTTCCTTCTAGTCTATGTGCCCTTTTCTTTAATCATTAAAACAGATGCACAATGTGTGTTTGATGGGCCGCAAACAGGCTGTTCTAGTTAGAAGAAAATTCAAGTTATCTCATGTATAAGCCAGAATGACTTCCCCACACCTCAATATGTGAACATTTCTTTGATCATTATTGACGTCTCCCATTTATGGGACTGTTAACTGTTTTTCAAATCCTTGTGTTTTAAGAGCTCATCCTGAGCAGGGCCTCTCCTACAGGGCCTTTTGCCAACTGTTCCCACCTGCTTGGAATGCAGTCCCTGGGGCAGGCACCTGGTCTGGCCTCATCCTGCCCCGACAGCCCAGGTCAGGGGCTGCACACAGATGCACTGGGGGCCTGGTTTGATTTGAATGCGTGGCTGGGCTCATTCTGGGCAGGAAACTCATTCCCAGCCTCAACCCTAAGTGTGTGGGAGGGAGTGAGGGGTGGGTAATTTCAACCCTTTCCTGGGTGGGCAGCTTCCTGCCGAGACCCAAAGTCCTCACCCACCAAGTCCGGCCCTGCACAAGGTGAGCACTGATCTCAAGGACCTGTTTTGCTCTGGGTCCAGTGTGACCATGGGACCCAGCCTCCGTCATCACTATGCACTCACCCATTTCCAGCCACAAGGATTCTCATTGCTTGCTTTCATGGGTGGCTGTGCATTTTTTAAAATATTGAATAATCTTTATCTACCATATCCGTGTGTTTAGAGAGAAGATTCAACTCTTATCCCTTTATCAACATGACTTTGAGAACTAAGCAAGTTATTTAAATAATTAAAAGCTGCCTTTAGGAACATTGAGGAGGATATAAGCCTAACCAACAAAAATCAATCTCCTTCCTATGGACCCACAATGGCCCCTTAGAAAACATAAAGAAAGAGAAAATCTTGTTTAAAACAGCTAAGAGCATGGAATTCTTATGCCCTTGATAAGCAATTGTAAAATCTATATGGGTAAACTCTCAAATACTTTTCAAAGTCTCCGAGGTAGGCTTGTACCTTGCTCTTGGATAAGAAGAGTTAATTCTACCGAGTTAATATACAAATTTAGCATAAATCCAACACTCGTGCCAGCAGGTAGTTTTTATAGACATGCAGTTGACCTTAAAGTTTGTATGGACAAATAATCGTGTAAGAATATGAAAATCCCCAAAAGATGAGCGAGGAAGAACACGCAAACATGGTATAAAGCCGGTAACTAATAGCTCTAGTGCCCGGCTGGACAAATGGGCCCTAGGGGCAGCGTAGAGAGACCAACCCAGGTGACTTTGTTTATGGCAAAGGTGGCATCTCATACCATCGAGGTAAAAGTAAATGACATCAGGGCTTCCCTGGTGGGCAGTGATTGAGAGTCCGCCTGCCGATGCAGGGGACACGGGTTCGTGCCCCGGTCCGGGAAGATCCCACATGCCGCAGAGCGGCTGGGCCCGTGAGCCATGGTCGCTGAGCCTGTGTGTCCGGAGCCTGTGCTCCACAACGGGAGAGGCCACAACAGTGAGAGGTCCGCGTACCGGAAAAAAAAAGAAAAAGTAAATGACATCAAAGGAACTGAACATCCATTTGGAAAAAGGCAAAATTGGACCCAAATCTCCCTCTAAACAACAGAGCAAACCACAATGGGTCAGAGATTCATATGAAAAGTGAGACTTCAAGTACACTGGAATAGCACACATTCCTTTTTAGCCTGACTGGTGAAAGCCTTCCAACTATGATCCAAGTAAAGACTCAAGTAAATAAGAAAACAATGAATAAAATCAACACTATATAAATGTTTGCATGGCCCAAAAATCTCCTCTCCCCCCCGCCCCTCAAACTGCCTTGATCCAAAGCAATGGCAAACTGAGGGATATATCAAACAGTTCCTATCTTAGCTTGAGGGCTAAAAGCCTTAAATTTTAAGATGTTTTAAACAATCAAGGGAAAAAAAAGACCAAAACACTCAAAAGAAAAGTGGACAAACAACATGAAAAGATATTTCACTGAAAATGCAAACACATACAAATTGCCTTTACACCCATGGATACATGTTCAAGGTCACTTGTGTTAAGAGAAATGAAATCCATGGAAGGGAATTGGACAACATCTAACAAAACCGTGCAGGCAGTCACCCTTCAAGCCTCAACACCTCCTCTAGAAATTGTGCCAAAAATTTATCTACACAGCACAAAGCGGCGTGTGCACAAGGTGGTGTTTGCTGCAATAAGACGTGGCAGCCACCAACTGCAGTGGGCTGAACAGTGGCCTCCAGAATACCATCCACGTCCTGACCTCAGACCTGAAAATGGCACCTTATTCAGAAAAAGGGTCTTGGAAGATGTAATTAAGGATTTCGAGATGAGGAGCTTATCCTGGTTACCTGGGTGGACCCTAAATCCAATGGCAGGTGTCCTTCTAAGAGGGAGATTAGACAGATGACAGGGGAGAAGAGGGACACAGAGGAGGAGACCACGTGAACACGGAGGCAGAGGTTGGAGAGTTGGGGCCCCAGAAGCTGGAAGAGGCAGGAAGGAGCCTCCCTTAGAGGCTTTGGAGGCTCTAAGGCCCTGCTGACACTTTGATCTCAGCCTCTGGCCCCCGAACTGGGAGAGAAAAAATTTTGAGTGTTGTAAGCCACTCATTTTGTGGTGCTTTATCACAGCAATCACAGGAACCAAACACAGAGAGCCCTTCCGGGAGAAGGTGACCGTAAACTCATGTGGCCACATGCGGAAAAGGTGTGGAAGACTGTCCCCCCACCCCAGAGCAGGATATGGTGATGCCGTGAAGTCAAATGCTCAGGGGCTAGGATGTTACATGTGTAATCAGAGAGAAGGTGAACTAAGGTCAGCATCTTCCTTACTTTGGTACAATGGAACACAGAAAGGGCCCATGGGGACTGATGGTGACAGTGGTCACTCAGGAGGGGAGCGGGGAGGGTGTGCAGGGGAGGACTCCGTGCAGAGCGCCAGCTGATGCCACAAGACATGTCGCACACGGCAAAACCACAATCCAGCTGTAAAAGACATAAAGGCAACAGCAAAAGAGGAATAAATGCAGACCACAATGATATAAGTACAGGGGAAAAATAACCAAGTGGATTGATTTTTAAGCACTGCTCTCTGTATACCTTCAGAGGGATATATTCTAAGGCCAACGTAATAGGTTGCCAAGAAGTATTTGATGACTGTTTAACATGTGACTTGATCTACATCACATAGAAAAAAGACCAAGAGATACATGGTGAACTTTTTTTTTTTTTCGGTACACGGGCCTCTCACTGTTGTGGCCTCTCCCGATGCGCAGCACAGGATCCAGACGCGCAGGCTCAGCGGCCATGGCTCACGGGCCCAGCCGCTCTGCGGCATGTGGGATCCTCCCGGACCGGGGCACGAACCTGTGCCCCCTGCGTCGGCAGGCAGACTCCCAACCACTGTGCCACCAGGGAAGCCCCATGGTGAACTATTAATACTGCTTTTCCCCCTGGTGATGGGCGTTTGTGTTCCTATGTCTAACCTCTGGTATTGGCTCACTGCAATAAGAAACATTTTTTTTAACATGCAGAATAAATGAAATTAATTGTTTTATTCTTTGTAAATGAAGATAGAGAGGGCAGAGAAGGAATCTAGACTAAGAATTACAAATGTCCTTGTAGGAAAATCTAGGGAAACTAAAAGAGAATCATAATCAGAACTAAAATTGAAGAAAATTTTCTTTCATTAGGGAAGGAAATTTTAGATGCTTAGAATATTCCAAGCAGAAATACTGCTTGCAGTTCTATCATTTTGTTAATTATAGAGTTGCAACAAAAGTTACTGTTCTATAAAGGGAACAGAGGTGAGGCCTCCCCAACTGCACAGAGGCCAAAGAAATACACTTATTCTAACATGGTCGTCGGCCCAGACAATGGGCTGTTTATGTAGGAAGTCAACAGAACCCTGTCCTGGAGGGTGTGTGTGTTCCCCACTCCCTCTTCCCAGATTGTGTTGGGGGCTTCCCATGCTCCCCCTATGTGGTCACAAGCCTCAGCTAGCAGGAGGCCTGACTGCTCTAGGACTAACCCTATCCCTGCCAAGCCTGACCCCTGGGAGGAACGAGAGTTGACGATGAGAGCTCAGGAGAGGTTTGTGGAGGTTGCTGGGAAAACACTCTGATGGTGTCACATGAGCCACTCTCTGTCCAGAGGGCATGACTAGGGAAGAGGTATGAAGTCCTGCTGGGCACTGGCGGCCCTGCTGTGACCATGAGGGCTTCCAGCCTAGGATGACACTGGTGGCCTGTGTCACAGAGAGAGACGCAGAACACACCTGTGGCATCCATGGCCCCATTTAACTTCTCCATCTAGCACCCAGGTGGCCTCCCTCACCCCTGCACATGGCTGGGTGTTCCCTGCTTTTCCAGCCTATTGGGGTAGGGCCTGTTGTTACTGCAGCTGAAAGCTTCCATTCCCACAGACAAGCCACTGATCGCCAGTGCTCAGAGAGCAGGGTGCGTAGTTGCCTTCTTCGAAAAACAAAAGCTCTACAACTTGAGGAGGCATCAGGAGGCTGGGAGCTGAAGCAAACCAGAGTGGGGCAGACAGGCCCAGGCTTGGCAGAGGGTCTGAGAAAGTACATATCAAGTAAATCCAGAAAGAGGTTGGAGAGTTGTTTACAAACCACAATGAAATGAAGACCCCAGCTCTTCAAAGGAGGGTAACTCGTGTTTCAACCCTCAAACTTTGTCAAGAAAATCTAGGATGTTGGGAAACGATAAAAATAGACAGAAATTTTATCTTGTGTGAGGGGATTAAGATGATTGTAATTTCTGACCATAGTGATAAAATATGAATTAACACATTTCTAAATTTAAAGGAATCACGTGAAAAATTGAAGGCAGGAGAAATATATCCTGCAGTTTCTTAGAAAAGACAAGGTAAACTAAACATAATTCAGACAGCAAAAGACTGAAATATCAAAGTCATTTCTTTTAAACAAAACATAATGAGCAGCCAAACATATAATTTTTTAGTGACAGTAAATAAAAGGAACAGGACATGAAGTCATAGAAACCGTAAATAAATGGAATTTTACAAAAAAAGGTATGCATATAGAAAAAGACTAAAACGGAATATCCGAAACATGACAGTTATGGGCTAGTCAACTCACACAGGTGTTTTTATTTCATTTTTCAATTTTTTGGTAATGAACTAGTGTATTTATCACCATGAACTTATCCTGAACTTAACTAAACTTGAATATCTATTTATTTATTATGTATGTTAATTATATAAATGCAGTCATGAAAATGACAGAAAGATACTTTGGGTTTTGCTTTTGTCATACATTTTGCTTTAATCATTTCAGGAATGATAGAGGACTCAGTCTGAGGAAGGAGTTAGGCCCCAGGCGAAGCAGCTGCAGCTGGTCTCCTGCTGATGCTTCGTGATGGGCTCTGATTGGGTGCATTCCTGTGGATTTCCCAGCCCAACACGTGTGCGGAGAAGGCCCTCAGTCTAGGGGAAGGACAAAAGGAGGGAGAAGAGGCAGCTGGAATCCATCTTGGCCAAGAGATGCGCACACACCTGGAAGGAGTCAGACCAAATGTGGGCACAAGTGAGATGAGAGGCTGGAGACAACCCAGAAAACTGTCCCCACATAAGCAAACTAAGCCTCCCCTGCTGCCCGCGTAACTCACTCCAAGTTCACCCATGTGCCCTTCCACATGTCCTTTGCTTTAAATAAACACTGTGTCTATTTCACAATCTTGGTCTCTTTGCTGAATTCTTTCTTCAAAGAAGACAAGAACCAAGGTCGTTCTTCTCCACGGAATCAAGACGGGAACGCTTGGCCAGGCGTCCACGAGTTGCAATTCCTCCCCACCATGCGCTGCAGAGACGACTAGAATTTGCTGGGTTGACACCAGCAGGCCCCCTGCCGTCTCCCCTCATCTTCTTGGAAGAGTGAGTCCTGGTAGAGAAAGCTCCACGTGACCAAGGATGAGGGCCTTGGGGGTGCTGGCTTGTGCTCTGGATCCCAACTGACCTCCATCCAAAGGGGCGCGGGGAGGAGGGAGGGTCCCGCACTCACAGAGCCACTCAACAAACACCCATGCAGCGTCCCTGAGCAGCGGCTGAGGTTACCACTGTGGACGCCGGGTGCCTTCCTGCAGAGGTCTCCTCACTCCAGGCTCTCTCTCCAGAGCAGGCAGGTCACTGGTCTGGAAGGGAGGCATCTCTACCAATTCTAAGTCACTTGAGAGATGTGGTTTTCTAAGGAAAAGATGTCAAATCACTCTCAGCCTGATGGAGGGGAGGTTGGCATTAGTGGCTGAAGGTGGGAAGTTTGGGTGAGAGGGCACCTCCACCCACAACCTTCGGCAAAGCCATCTGCAGAGCCAGAGGAGGGAAGCCAGGCCCTGTGAGCCCGGGGGAGCTGCAGGGCAGCGACTGTAAGCGGGGGGCAGGCAGTGGCTTGGGTGCACCCCAGGGAAGTAAGCGCAGGAGACACCAGAGCACAGCGGGAGTGGACGTCCTGCCCCAGGCTCACAACACTCGGTCCTTCTAGAAGGAAAATGCCACAGCAGTGGTGACTCAGAGATAATGTGAGGAGAAGGCATCATTTCCAAAGTGATCTGTTGGTAATTCTAGCTGTCTTTAACATCCAGCTGTTTTTCTGGGGCTTCTTGTTTCCTATTCAACATCTGGAGGAGCCTGTAAAGTTGGGGACAAGGCGGAGATGTAAAGCCTCTTCTAATTAAGAAAAGCAAACTAATCAGGAATATGTCCAGGGCGAGAGAGAACAGTGATGGTTCCTCTGTAACCTGCAGGGCAACTTGATGGAATAAAAGGGAAGCTTCACTGGATTGTGCAAAACCACCTAGACTTGCCGATAAAAGTGCGCTGTTGTCATCAGTTGTCTATTTTATACATAGTATCAATAATGTATATGTGGTGACCTAAATGGGAGGGAAGTCCCAAAGGGAGGACATATCTCTATGTGTGTGGCTGATTCATTTGTTGTGCACCACATTGTAAAGCAACCGTACTCCAATAAAAATTAATCATAATTTTTAAAAAGTGCACTGTTGTTACAGGAGGGCTGCTTGTCCTGCACGTGGCTGAACCCAGCCTTTCCCTGTTACGAATCATGGAATCCCATGTTGGTAACCTTGACTGCACGGCGTTTCTGCTTCAGCATCGTTATCAATTCTTTTAAAAGGGCAAAAGTGGGCATTTTCTGATATCTGAATCCCCCTCTACTCTGCCCCCTGAGCCTCCCCTGAATTCCCCCGAGGGGACCCCACGTCTCCCTGTCTCTCTGTCTTCACAGCCCTGACCGTCCTTTTGGTTTTTTTCCAGGAGGCATTCTGCTAACAGTCCCCCCACTTCCCCCATTCATGCCTTATAATCACTTACAGTGACCCCAAAGCAGCTTCTGAGTAAAGGATTTGAGGGCAAGGAGTTTATCTGGGAGGTGATTCCAGAGGCTGGGTCAGGAGAGTCCTTGGTGGGAGTCTTGGAGCCTTGGCGGGACCACCGAGGGTAGGCAGGCTGGGTATTTATCCACTGATTCCCAGCCCGGTGGCTGCAGGTGGCTCCCGGGCACAGAGGAGGGCTGTCAAGCAGGAAGCCTTGGCCGGAGCGGAGGCCCCTGCACAGGTGGCCTCCAAGGTGGGCTGCAGCGGGCAGGGCCCCCAGGCTTCTGCTCCAACCTCATCATGGGCACAACATCGTCTGTGCTGGGGGTCACCTGCCCCCTGTCCCTCCGTGCTGACCCATGTGCCTGCTGTCTCTGCCTTGTAAGCATGGCCAGCCCACACACTTGACCTTCTCCTGGCCCCTGCCATCCCCATACACCCGTCTGGTTTCCCTCTATTCTCTGGTAGATCCTAGAAGGAGCGTCGACACCTCCCTATCTGTCCCCATGACAGGACACCTTAGCCGCCTGGAGTCGGTCCTGTTGAGTTGTTTCGTCCTGCTGTCCAGAGGCAGAGTCTTCAGCCCACTGTCCACAGCTCCCAGGCTGTCCCAGGGAGCTTTCCTTCTTTATAGGAGTCCACCCCTCCTTCTTTCCCAGGTGACCCATCTCTCGCGGCGATGCTTCCTCTTTCTTCTCCTCCATATGTAGGTAATTCCTAGAGGTTCCTACACTTTGTGATTTGCATCCAAATGCCCAAATGTGCAGTGTGGGCCCTTGACCACGGGAGAAAGTGAGGTGTTTTTTTAAATTAATTTTTATTTATAGTTGCTTTACAAAAGTGAGGTTTTGTACGTATTATCTCATCTTCCCACTACTTGGGAGGCTGAGAGCTGTGAGTTATCGTCCCGTGCTGGCTGGGGGTTGGCTGGGGACGCCTGTGGCCTGGGGACCTCCTCGGCATTCTCCCCAGACCACGCTCGTGGAGAGATGCCTGCAGAGCCTGTTTAGGGGGGGCATTCCTGGCCGTGGGGTGACCTTGGCCAGTGAGCACAGGGACTGACAAGGGAAGCAGGGGCTCAGTCATTGGTTTTAAAAACACAGACGTGCTTTACTTCAGTGTCATCACAATGGAGCTTTTTTTTTTTTTAATCAGTTTTCTGTTTTGTCACATTGCAAGGCTCCATCTTTTAAGTTCCTGGCCTGCATCCCTCCCGACCCTTTCCCTGTCTCCGATGATACCAGGACCCAACCCAGCAAGGAGGAAGCACATATTTTCCAGGAGCTCGGAGGATTTTCAACCCCAGCAGTAATAAACATCCTCGGCCCAGATCTGACAGAACACGGACTCACCCCTTTAACTCTGTCTAATAGAAATATTTTCTTTCTGGCGTGTGATTGTCTGTTTTGGATGCTCCCAGAGGGAGGGTGTAGAAACATCACCAGGCCAGGGAAACTTCCAGAGAGCCATCCTCGCACCGTAGCGATGGGTTGAGACCTTCTTAACACGTTTCACTTGTGATCTTTTAAAGCTGTCAGACCAGAGTGATTTTCAGTCACTTTGCTCTGGAGTGGATTTAAAATCATGTCCCAAAGGTGGTAGATTAAAAAGGCAAAGTATTAACCTAGTGCATTGTCCTGTGTCCTTACCCACAAGATACGGTATAACTGTCACGAGGCCGTGGCAACTCTTCAATGAAGCATCAAGGGGCTTCGAGATGCTTCCAGCAACAGGTCCACTGAGTGTTTGGACCAAAGGGCTACCTGGTCTGACCTGATGTCGAGGAGGAGGTGTGCCCACCATCCCCCCAAAGTGATTAGTCTTATACTTTGTTCTTTGGACACAGGGGAAAACCTGTTTACTTGTTCCAGCTAAGTCTTGGAACAATGTGACCCACTCTGTATTTATCTTCACAATTTTCTTGAAAGAAATAAACATTATTCTTCATTGTTCATGGTGTTATTATTCTTCATTGAAGGCAAGAGGAAGATGTTAGAGACATCCATTCCCTTCAACATGTTGCTTTTCAGGATTTGTGGGTAAAAATGAGAGTTTGGATCAACAGCCGCCTGAAACCTCACCAGTTGCCCGGGACTTTTTTTGAGTTGAATCCGCTAAACCATTGCTGTGTTCCAGGAAGGCTGAAGTTTTCATTCCTCCTCTTACGTTTTTCATTTTAAGGTCAATTTCTGGAGCAGAATTGGAAATTCTGTGTCATGCAAGGAAACTCAAGCTTTGATTCCTCCCTCAGAAAAGACAAATGTCTTCTGGTCCGAGCGGCACTTGGTGTGCGTGTCATCAAGTCCAGAGTGAGTCAGCCCCGAGGAGGCGGCTCTGCATTCCTCCCGTGGCGGCCCAGGGGCCTCAAGTGCACGCGTGGTCACGGTCACAGGACAAACCTTCCACCTGTCCCCGCTCTCTCCCCAGAGCCTGGTACGGACCAAGCACACAGTAGGTGCTCACTAAGTTCCCAGTGCATCCAGGCATGTTTGGGTGAATCTGTGCTCTGCCTACCTGGAATCTGAAAGCTCATTCTGGGACCTTCACATACCCTGAAGAATTGCTTTGTGACTCACTCACAGGGGTTGCTCTAGAATATTTTCTCTTCTTCTGTGCTTTATACAGAGACTTTTGTACAAGACTTTGTACTTGAGACGCTATCTTTAGTGCTGCTTCCCCTGACCCCAGGATGGGAATGCCTGCCGACAGCCAGACCCCCATGGCCCACACGTTCTTTTTTCTTAGAACAAGCACCAGCCAAGCAAAGCTCACATGGAACTTTGAATGCTGACAGTACAGGCTCAGCTCAAAGGTGTGTTTTCTTGCTTCTGAAATTTCAGAAACAGAAAGTTCTTGCAGGAGCCCCTTCACGGCCTCGTCCCCTAAATCATGAGAATGTCTGAAGCTTTGTGTCACTGGGACCATATTTTCTATGGTGTTCTTTCAAAGTATGTTCCTGCAAAAGTACTTTGGGAGGTAGAATCTGAAGTCTTAGAAATTATTATTATTTTCATTTCACCAAGAGGCAATGGGGCAGAACAGCCTGGCGGCCGTGTGCCCAGTATAATCCCTGGGGAGCTCCGGCACATCTTGTCTGAAAGACCCCCCGGCTGGGTCCCAGTGGATGTCCTAGTGAGGCTCAGCTTCAACACACTTTGGGGTCTTGTTTTTCCAAGGCCAGGCTCCCTGGAGCTGCCGGATGGTGTCACAGGGACGCAGACGGCGCTTTATAAACACCAGGGCAGTTTAACTTATGAGGCTCCATGTGCGTGTTACACAGAAAATCCCATAGCACAGTTGTTTGTGCAAGGGACAAAAATATTAAGTTAGGGGGGTGCCCAGAAGTGTGGTCAGCTCAGTCCCTGCTCTGTGGGACCCTGAGGCCAGCCTGGTACCCAGAGACCCTGGGACACACAGGAGACCTGGGAGGGGCTGGATGTTCCTCCCATGAGCCAGGCGGCCCTGGCTGAGGCCCTGAGTAGACAGGGCAGTTTTCAGGTATTTGGGGCCACCCCACAGGGTGACAGAAAGAGGAGGTACAGGTGGGTATTTGTCAGGACACACAAGCTGGTGGAAAGGCCTTCAGGAAACATCAGCTGATGTGCTGGTGTCTGGAAAAAAGCCATGCATATTAATGACACAGAAAAGACACTCACTTCCTGTGTTTTTAATGTCTGTGAGATCAAAACGTATACGAAACTTGCTTTTTTCCCTCTCAGAAGTATGTTTCTAAGGTCTAGTCATCTTCAAGTTAAAGCTGGAACATTTCCTTTTAACTTGTGTGGGATATTTTGTCTCTGGACTTTGGACTGGGTGTCGGTCTCCCCTGTCTTCAGTGAGTTCCCGGTGGCCCCCTCACCTGTCTCATCACTGCTCTTTCTTACCACTGCCCATCACAGGGGTCCTGTGTGAGCAAAACTGACCAGGGGAATGAGTGAGTGAGTGAGTGAGTGAGTGAATGAGTGAGAGAGTGAATGAATGAGTGAGTGAGTGAGTGGTTGAGTGAGTGAGTGGTTGAGTGAATGAGTGAGTGAGTGATTGAATGAGTGAATGAGTGAGAGAGTGAATGAGTGAGAGAGTGAATGAGTGAGTGAGTGAGTGGTTGAGTGAATGAGTGAGTGAGTGAGTGAATGAGTGAGGGAATGAGTGAATGAGTGAATGAGAGAGTGGTTGAGTGAATGAATGAGTGGTTGAGTGAATGAGTGAGTGAGTGATTGAATGAGTGAATGAGTGAGAGAGTGAATGAGTGAGAGAGTGAGTGAGTGAGTGAGTGAGTGGTTGAGTGAATGAGTGAGTGAGTGAGTGATTGAATGAGTGAATGAGTGAGAGAGTGAATGAGTGAGAGAGTGAATGAGTGAGAGAGTGAATGAGTGAGTGAGTGAGTGGTTGAGTGAATGAGTGAGTGAGTGAGTGAATGAGTGAGGGAATGAGTGAATGAGTGAATGAGAGAGTGGTTGAGTGAATGAATGAGTGGTTGAGTGAATGAGTGAGTGAGTGAGTGAGTGAGTGAGTGAATGAGTGAATGAGTGAATGGTTGAGTGAATGAATGAGTGGTTGAGGGAATGAGTGAGTGAATGAGAGAGTGGTTGAGGGAATGAATGAGTGAATGAGTGAGAGTGTGTGTGGTTGAGTGAATGAGTGAGTGAGTGCTTGAGTGAATGAATGAGTGAGTGGTTGAGTGAATGAATGAGTGGTTGAGTGAGTGAGTGAATGAGTGAGTGAGTGAATGAGTGAATGAGTGAGAGAGTGAATGAGTGAGGGAGTGAGTGAGTGTCCAGTGGCAAAGGCAGACACCATGTGCTCCTTCTCTCAAGGAGCTCGCAGGCTAATAAGGAAACAGAGCTACCTCCAGGGGTTGTAATACATCCAGTTGTGGTGGTGCTGTGGATGGTAGAAAAGGTTGCTCAGGTCTGCCAGGCATGGGGAAGGCAGGGAAGGCTTCCTGGAGGACAAGACAGGATAATAAGCAGCAGGTGAGACCAGTGGGCAGCAGCCCAACATTTTCACCCCAAGACAGCAGTCTGATGTGTGGGGGACAAAGCAGGGAGTCCTGAGGCAACACCTGTGAGCGTCCCTTGGTGTGCATGGAGGGCGGGCAGGGGAGGGTGAGCAGAGGGGGCTGCACTGGTCTGGGGGGGATGGAGGGGCCCCAAGGACACAGTAGAGATGGAGACAGGCAGGGACTGGAGAGCAGATGAAGATGTGATGGCACGGTGGGTGGAGGGGACAGGATCGGGGGAAGGGCTCTGCTGGGGTGCACGTGAGCGTTGCAGATAAGTAGAGCTTCAGGTGACAACAGGCGGTCCTTTTGGTGACCTGAAGCAGGCTGTTGGGTGGGTGGATTTGGCATGTTTGGAGGATGGGCAGCCTGGGGGGCACAAGGAGCCCCCACGGCAGGGTGGGAATGGAGAAGAACAGAGGGCTGAGGATGGAACCCCGGGAGTCCAGCATCTTGGGGGACCAGAGGAAGAGGGTTAAGCAGAGAAGGAGCCCCAAAGGGGTCGGGAGTGGAGGCAGAGCCTGCAACCTCCTGGAACCATATGGGAAGAGAAGGTTTCCAGATGATTCCACATCCCCAAGATGCCAAGAAAGAGGAACTGAGAGAAGTGGTCTTTGGGTTTCTGCATCACATGACCAGGGTGGTGACAGGGCAGGACAGTTTGGTGGCAGGACGGGAGCTGAAATCCCATGGAAGACGGGTGTGGCCATAGTCTCGTAAATGTTTTAAATAATCAAACACCAAGAGCATGACAGTCTCACACATTTTCAGTTGTTTTGTATCTGAGAAGAGCGGATAACGTTCCTTAATGTTTTTTTATGGAATATGAAAGGTGTTTAAATGTGTAAATTTGCAAGTCAATCTTCCAGCCTTGGATAGCTACATGGCATCCTAGGAATCCCCTTCCTTGACCCAAATGCTTGCCCAGAGCCTTTGCGAGGATAGTGGTCTATTCTGGAGAACTCCCTGGCCCCGTGCTCACCATGTACCGCTCAGCATACAGTAGAGACGGCGGGGCGCATCCTGGCCAGGCTGGGATCCCAAAGCAAATTCACAAGGAGGCCCTGGCTCTTGGCGTCTTAGGCGGGGTTAGAGATGGACGGGAGATTTAATCAGAGTTGGAGGGGGAAGCAGGGTATGGCTTCTCTCCATTTCAGGCACAAGCAAGGACCCCAGATCCTGCTGATTTAAAAACAAGCAGAGAGGTGTGTGAATCGGGTAGGGGTGAGGGGTGGATGGAGAGGAGGTCAGGCAGGGAAGGCAGGAGCACTGGCTGTGAGGTCCCTGGAAACCGGTCCAGTTTTGACCCGAGCGAGGCCTTGTTGGGTGGCATCCTCTCTGGCCCTTCTTCTTCCCTGGGCCACCGGCTTTGGCCTGATCTGCTTCTGCCTCAGTTGGGCCAGATGCCTCAAGGAGTCGCTGGATTGGGTTTCATCACTGCTAACCTGCAGGTAAGATGAGGCTTGTCTGCGCCATCGATTCCGACTTTGCCCCTGGTGCGTGGAGCCGGAGGACACAGGTTGCTGGGGTGATAGGGGTACACGGAGCCATCAGGCCCAGGTGCAGGGGTGGGGGGAGAGGCCAGGGTACCACCCGGATGGCTCTCCCGTGATGGGTGGGCTGGGGGTTTCTTGTCTTCACGTGGAAGTCCTCGCCAGGTGCCACCCGAGGGTTTCCCCAGGCCTTCCAGCCTTTCTTGCTCCTAGGTGATGAGTTCACAGGAGTGGTATCTCCAGAGCCCTCACTGCTCCTTTGTGGAGGCGTGTTTCTGTCTCTGTGTGTGTGCAGGCAGCCCTGGACCCCAGATGGTCTGGCCTCTGGTCCCCTTTTGTGTCCTGTCCTGTCCCGTCTTGCTGCTTCCCAGTCACCTGCCCTCCTCTGGTAGGGGCCTCATCTGTGCTAGGTCATGCCCAGGACATGCCAGCATACTCCCAGGACACACCCCAGGACACCTGAGGACACACACCAGGACACAGCCCAGGACACCCCAGGACATAAGCTAGGAGACCCAGAACATACCCTAGGACACACAGGACACGCCAGGACACACCAGGACACACCCATAAGGTGCCAGTCCTTGAGGAGGAGGCTGTCAGCAGGGGTGACTCAGACAAGGAACTTATGTCCCAAGTGGAAGGAAGAGGTCCCGAGGTCCCAAGATCCCGAGCACCCAGCAGACGCATCTCAGACACGAGTTGGCTGCAGGCTCGCCTGGTGCTGGGGGTGGACGGTGACCAGCTGCTGTCATCCAGGGGTGGTCCCCTCCTCCTGAGGGGGTGGCCTTCTCTCAGGGAGGGGACTCAGAGCCTGGACCCCACCCTCGGCACATCTGGGGAACGAGGGAGCCGAGCACAGGCCCGCATCCCTCTCAGCGTCTGACCAGTATCCCTAGAGGCCACATCCCTGCCCAGTCTGTACTATTTCCCCCAGAAGCTCTGTCTGTCCCTCATGTTTTCATCAATTCCCTCCTTAGGGGTGAGAAGGGTAAGGTCAGCCGGGCACCGAGGGCAGCCTGGGCTGTGGCATGTGTGTGTGTGTGCGGGAGGGCAGCCAGGAGCCCCTGCCATCGCCTCCACTCCCTCTGTGACTGTTCCTGTGCTCAGGTGGCCTCTGCTGTGAATCCCAGAGGAGAAGGCCAAGGGCTCGGGCATCACCTCCCAGAGATTCGTCCCTGAGGAGCAGCCAGGGCTATGCTGTCCCTTCCCCCAGGCACGTCCACCTCCTCCCACTCTGGGTGCGTAAGTATTCGAGTGTCCTGTGACAAACTGCTATAAACTGGGAGGCTTTAGACAACAGACATTTATTGTCTCACAGCTCTAGAGGCTGGAAGTCCAAAATCCAGGTGTGGGCAGAGCTGCCTCCCTCTGGAGGGTCTGGGGGCACCCTATCCCACTCCTCTCTGGGCCGCTGGTGGCTGTGGCCTTCCTTGACTTATAGAGGCCTCATCACTCCAGTCCCCACCTCCACCTTCACATTGGCTTCTCCTCTCTGTCACCTCCTTCTCTGTCTTACAAGGACACCCACCACTAGATTTGGGGCTCACCTAAACCCAGGATGATCTCATATCAAGATCCTCTGCAAAGTCCTTTAGTTCAAATAAGGTCACTGCTGTGGTCTGAATGTGTGTGTGCCCCCAAATTCATACTTTGAAGTCCTAATGCCCAAGATGAAGGTATCAGGAGGTGGGGCCTTTGGGAGGTGATTAGGTCATGAGGATGGAGCCCTCAGGGATGGGATTAGTGCCCTTATGAAAGAGCTTCTATCAGGTGAGGAACTGGTGAGAAGGCACTGTCTACAGCCCAGTGCAGGGCTCTCACTGGAACTCACCCTGCTGGCACCTTGATCTTGGACGTCCAGCCTCCAGAACTGTGAGCAATATGGTTCTGCTGTTTATAAGCCACCCAGTCTGTGGAATGTTGTCACGGCAGCCCAGGCAGACAGAGACAGCCACGTTCTGAAGTTGCCAGTGGACATAGCTCTTGGAGGGATGCTGTACAACCCACTACGGTGAGCTTTAGGTCAATGGTGCTTTGCACTCGAGATGGAAGGATCAGAGGCACCCCCCCCCCGCATGGTCCAGACACACCAGGCAGGTGTGCTCTGCAACCCCCACAGGTGTGCTCAGTATTCTTGTCTAGACTCTTGCCCCTGGGTAGACAAGTGCATCTCCATAGGGAGAAAATGAGAGCCAAGAAAAAAAGGAGGTTTGTTTTACTTCTTGCGTGTTTATCAAATCAGCACGTTAACCATTTTATGATAAACCAGTCAACACGGTTTCTAAGGGAAGGACAGAAATTCAATACACCTATACAAACCCAGTGTCAAAGGGATTTTTAAAAAAGAAACTTCTTGTGTGTATAGTTCCTTGAACTTTTTCTTTGGGTTTGCTTTGCATTTTGTCTTAGGAATTTGAGACTCTGAACATCCCTTGAGATAAAGACACGTTTTAGATGAGGAGCCACTGCTCTGAAAAAGTCTAGTGCCCAACAGAATACAGCTCTCTTGGGTGAGGACGACTGGCCCAGCTTCATTCCTGGATATCTAGGGAGGGCTGGGGATTTGACCTGAATCTCTTTGTGTTTGGGTTTCCTCTCTTTTAAAATGGGAATTAATAAAATTGGGATCCCTCTGTTCACCATAATGATGTCAGGGTCAACAGATGAATATAGGGTTCGTGCCTGAGGATTAGAACTCCCCAAGGGGAGATTCACATAAGGACCACATGAAAACCCTGCCGAGCTGGAAGAGTCCCAGGTGTGGCAAGTTTAGTGTCAGGTGGGCGAACCTTGGGCTCCTGGGAGAAGAGGGGAAGCTGCTCTCCTGGACCTGGTGCAGCAAACCCTCAGCCCAGCTCCTGGGGCAGCCTTGTGCCTCCCCTTGCTCTCTTGCATAACTCGCTCCACCATCAAGTGGCAAGCTGCTGGTACACACTTTCGATCTCCTGTGAATACTTTCAGGGAAGAACACAAATTTGCCAAGAACATACAGGACTCTGGGTGCTTTGCCTTTGAAGACTTTGGAAAATTTAGATCGCACATAATTTATACTTCAGAAGATAAGGCTGATCTGGGAAAACGTAATATTGACTAATTTATTGGCACTTGTTGGACTCTTCTCCCTATGACACATCTGCAGATAATTTCCCTCCACAATCTGTTTTGGGGTTTCCCAGTTATCAAAGCCCCACACATCTGCCAGCCGCATGAGCTGGGGGGGCTCACGTCTGCACCCAGCCTGGCCTCTCTGGATACTCCTGGGTCCTCTGCCAGACGTGGGCAAAGAAAAGATTTCACACATGGAAGGGGAACTGACTAGCAGTCTTCCTGATGGTATCGTCTTATTTTTCCTTCTTGTGTCTCCATCTTATTTGACAATGCAATAGAATCTGTGATGAGAAATTGGAGGGGACAATTTTGGATTCATATCAGGCCTGGAAGCCCCAGTTGCACTGCTCCCAGGCTGACACTGACCTGACCTGGCCCACCCAGCCCACTCTCTGCAGAGAAGTGCCATCTGAGGCTGTGCACATGGTCCTGTCTGTCTTCCCAGGGGTCTGGACATCCTCCCTCCTCCCAGGACAGTCTCTTCACCTTGCTCGGCTGAGTTTCTCTCCATGACGTCATTCCTCTCCGAGCCCGCGGGGCGGTGACCCCATTTATTCGCTGGTCAGCACCCACTGCTGAGCAGGTTAAGAAAGACAGATCCGGAAGCCTGAGAGTCTGGGAATGTGACTAACACACATGTCCAAACTCAGGAGGCGTCTGGATAGTGAATAACAGGACAACCCAAAAGGTGGATTCACTTGGTTTCCAGTATTCTTGCAGTCAGCAGGGAAAGCAGCTCATGAGAGGAAAAAGCAACTCTTCCCAGAAAACCAGCAAGAAAATAAAAACAAAACCAGAAAACTGTTTGGTGAGAAAACCTCATCTCGGCAGTTTCCCCCAAGAGCAGAAGTTCAGGCCACGTCTCTTAGAGTGGCTGTCCCAGGGCTGGTGCACAGGTCTGGTCCATCAGTGGCTGCCCTGGGTCAGGGCAGGCTGAGGTCATCTCCATGGGGCCAGGGTCCTCAGGCCTTTTGACTCACATCATTGACTTCATTCTCTCCTGGACCCCCTGGGAACCTCCCTACCGCAGCTGTGATGAGCCCACGGGGAAGCCCACAAGGTCAAGGTGCTCGCTGTGGGGTGTCGGGCCTGCCCTCCATCCTGGGTCAGCACGTGTCCCCACGTCATGGCTCAGGCTGCCCCTCTGGGAAGGCAAGGTAGCAGCTGGGGCCTGGGCCACCAGGCGGCAGGGACGGATGGGGGGTGGTTGGAACCTCTCAGCGGCTAAGAGTCTGGAAGTCTGTGTGTGCTCTGCCTCGTGGGTAGACGGAAAAGCTCTCTGTATTAGTTTGTTTTGTTGTTGTTGTTGTTGTTTTTGCGGTACGTGGGTCTCTCACTGTTGTGGCCTCTCCCGTTGCGGAGCACAGGCTCCGGACGCGCAGGCTCAGCGGCCATGGCTCCTGAGCCCAGCCGCTCAGCAGCATGTGGGACCTTCCTGGACCGGGGCACGAACCCGTGTCCCCTGCATCGGCAGGCGGACTCTAAACCACTGCGCCACCAGGGAAGCCCCTGTATTAGTTTTTGATTGACTCTTCCTCATGGTTCTGCTGGGTGGGCAGACAGTCAGGGCTCAGGCCAGGCACTTGGCGACGTGTGCATTTGCGGGGACGGGTCCTCCCTGCAGTTTGCACAGCTCTCTCAGTGCCGCTGCAGCTGGACATGCATGATTCCTGGGCCAGCACTTCTCCTGGAGATGTGAGTCCTCAAATGATGCCACCCAGTGAATCTTGTAGAGTCAGATCCAATTATTTAGATAGTGTTGCTGTTCATATTCCTGTAACATTAAACCTCTGCACTCCATAAAGTTACCTGAAAACAGGAGGAACGAAAGGAAGCCACAACACGACCTTGTGGTCCATATAGAGTCTGAGTACGGAGGGAGAGGGAAAGTCTGTCCGCCCACAGCTGCAGGGGAAGTGCGTTTCCCAACCTCTTCCTGTGTGTCTCAAGAGCTTCCAAAGAATATTAAGAAAGACAGAAAGGCGAGAAAGAAGAAAAGATGGGGGGGGGGCGGAGCGGAGAAAAACAAGGAAAGGATGGGAGCAATCCCAGAGAAAAGTTCAAGCCTGAAGCATGGGATTTGCACTAAGAGGTCCTCCACTGGTGAGTGTTGATTTAGCCCCAGTAAGTGAGCGTCTCCTTGGATGATGGAGCCGTAGAGATCAAGTCTGTTTACAAGAAGGATGGTGTCTCATTTCCAGTATTACCTGAAGTGCTGGGAAGGACTGTGGACCCTCAGTCCTAGAGTCTTCGTGGGCAGTGAGCGCTCCTGAGGGGCTGGCGTCTAAGCCTTTGATGGTGTCCTCATCCTGGCCGAGCTGGCCGTGCACACAGACCTGCACCAGATCTGACTGACCAGCGCTTTGATCCTACCCAAGGATGGTCAGCCTCTGGGGGACCAGACAAGAGCCAGCTCAAACCTTAGCTCACCCCCGCTGCGGGGGCCCTACCACCCTGGCCCTCACACTCCGGGCATTCTCGCACCTGTCAGTGTCATCATGCATGCATGGCGGTTTCACCACTGTGCCCTTGTGTTCCCGTGTCCACCTCACCTCTCCGTGCTTTGTCCCTGATGTCCAGTCCCCAGGGCTGGTGGACTTGCAGTGGCAGCTAACACTGACCAGACTGCACTGTGACCCAGGCCACAGGCTGCTTCACAGGGCACTTCCTCCTCACACAAATTCTGGAGGAAGGATCACTGTAATCGTTCCCTGGGGCTGCTGTAACAAAATACCACAAACGTTGTATCTTGAAACAACAGAAATGCATCCTCTCACAGTTCTGGAGCCCCAAAGTTTGAAGTGAAGATCCTGGCGAGGCCACACTCGCTCCCTCTGGAGGCTCCAGGGGCGGATCCTTCCTTGCCTCTTCCAGCAGCCGGTGGCTGCCTTTTGTTCCTTGATTCATGGCTAAAATTGGAGATTCAGTTACTCATGTGTCTCAGCTGGGACTGTGGATCAGGTGCTATGATCTCCTCGTGCTACTTGGGCTTCCTTGTGGCACGGCAGCCTCAAGGCAGTGGAGCTCCTTGTTGGATGGCTCAGGGTCCATATTGAGGGTTCCAGTGAGCCAGGGAAAGCCTGGATAAATTCCAGGGACTAGCTTCAGAAATCACAAGTATGCTTTCTGCTGTATTCTTAGTTAAAACAACCACAAGCCCTCCCACATTTAAGAAGCAGGGACGGAGCCCTGAATCTCAGCTGAAGGACTGTCAAAGAAATTCATGGCCATTTTCCTTTAAAAGAATATTACAGCCTGTCCTCTGGTCACAAATTGTTTACATCCTTCTCTTGTGCAAAATAGGTCAAGACCGCGTTCAGCCATTCTGGCACGAGGCTCCGGCTCCTTGTGAGGGTGAGGCATCTGTGTGTGGTTCCTTGCACACAGTTCCTCCCAATATAAAGACCTGTGCCACTTGCAGAGATGTGGATGGACCTGGAGACTGTCATACAAAGTTAAGGAAGTCAGACAGAGAAAAGCAAATGTCGTATATTAACGCATATACGTGGAATCTGAAAAAAAATGGTGTAGATGATCTTATTTACAAAGCAGAAATAGAGACACAGATGTAGAGAACAAACATATGGATGCCAAGGGGGGAAGGGGGTGGGATGAAATCAGAGATTGGTATTGACACATATACACTATTGATACTATGTATAAAATAGATAACTAATGAGAACCTACTGTACAGCACAGGGAACTCTACTCAGTGCTCCGTGGTGACCTAAATGGGAAGAAAACCCAAAAAAAGAGGGAATATACTTATACGGATAGTTGTACTTTGCTGTACAGTAGAAACTAACACAACATTGTAAAGCAGCTATACTCCAATAAAAATTAAAAAAAAAAAAGACCTGTGTGCAAAAGAGTCATTCGTCCTTTTCTACAAGAAATGACCTGAGTTTGTAACTGAATAACCTATTCAGCCTACTTCCTGATGTTAAATGTTTTAGTTCCAAAAGCTCTTTTTTTGTTGTTACTGTTTTTGTACTATTTCAGTTCAACTTGATACAATTTCTTTAAACATGTTGTGGGTTTCATTTGTATCACTTCATAATTCATATAGTCAAAAGTCACATCCACAAAATTTTCAAGGTAAGCCCTTCTCTAACTTGAGCTGCCTTTGCGCACAGAGTGGGGAACACCTTTAAAATTCATAGAAGCCCTATTGTTTAATAAGCAAGGTGTGTGCATTGAGATTCTTAGAAGATAAGTTAGTTTGAAAGAGCCTGTGAAGGACTGCCTTAAATCTTTCTCTGGAGAAACTGAAGATGTGAAATAGTTTATTTTCAAAGCCAGCGAGTCCTGCCTGTTTATGTTTCCTCTGAATCCTTCTTGAAAACCGAATAATTCCTTCTGCAACCATCCTTCTTTCTCCTTACCTTATGATGTTCATCTAAAAAGAAAATAGTTGACACCTTCAGCATTCTGCCTAAATATTTCCATAGACAAATCCATCATTTCCTTGCATGCATTTGCTATTTTCTCCATTATTTCAGGCAATCATTTTGCTAACATTTTCACCACTGAATAGCAAGGGTCATCTTTCCTCTGATAACATTTTCCTCACATTTTATTGAGTTTTCATTGACACCTCTTATGACACAGGTCTGGCTTCTGCCAACAGTCTCCTCAAGACCCTAAAACCAGTGTATTTTAGGTTTTCATGATGGCGGCATCTCACTTCCAGCTGTCAGATTCTGTCCCCGTCCCTACCGATGCAAGACAAATCACCCAGAACTTAGTGGCATAAACAACCATTTAAATTTGCTAATATATTCAGGGAGCTAAGGATTTAAACAGGCCACTGAGGAGATGGTGTGTCTTTGATTTGCAGCGTCTGGACAGAAACACACCAAGTTTGTCCTGACCCGTAGGATGGGGTCGGGGGAGGGGAATGATTTGAAGAAAAATTCAGCAAAACTGTCTGGTGCTGGAACTGTCAGCCAGAATGCTTCCACGTGGCTGAACTTCTTCAACCCGATGGACTCTCCAACTCCAGGGCTCAAAAGAGCAAGATGGAAGCTGTGTTATGTGTTTTAAACTAGCCTCAGATGTGTAAGATGTGCCTCCGATGCTGTGCTGTGTGGGTTGGAGCGGATGCTGGCCACTGAGGATTGAAGAGGAGGGGGCTTGTGGCCCACAGCTCAGTGGGAGGAGCAAGGAAGACTTCTGTGGCTGTTTTTAATTTTTATTTTTTTTTCTTAAATCACCTCATGCATATGCCAAGCTAAATTAACTAAACCAATTCCAAATAATGAAACTGCCAGGTAGCTGAGGGCAAACGATTTTCCACTCATTCATTAATGGAATCCATCCACCCATCCATGTGTTTACACACATATTCCCATGATGTAGCTCACATGACAGACTCTGCAGAGCTGTGCTCACCCTTCTCCACCCCCACTGGCTCTGCTCTGTCTGAGAGGACCCCTCCCACTCTGGGGGGGCTGTCAAGCATCCCAAGGAACCCCTGCCTCCTCCATGCCCCTCTCTCGTCCACTGTCCCCCCAGCCATTAGAAAGTTCTCTCTACAACGCAAGGTGGATTGTGTTCTTTCTTGCTCACAACTTTCAGGGGCTCCGGCTGCTCCTACGACAAAGCCAGGTACCCTGGAGTGTTACCTGAGGCCCCGGGGACTCGGGCCCGCCCTTCCGTCCAGTCTTGGCGTCTCAGCCCCCACCTTCCTTGGTTGCTTTCCTTTGATGGACTCGAACCTCAAACACAGAGCTCTACCCGGACGCTTGAGGGCTCTGTCTCTGTTTCACTCTCAGTCTCTCCCTTTCTCCCTCTCTCCTTGGCCTTGGTAACTCTGCGTGGAGCTTCTCTGCTTTTCCCTTTGACAAGTAATTCCTTCTTGGCGTTCCAGCCTTTCCTGATGCCCAGGGCTGGCTTGCTGCTGCGTCCATGGGCCCCCATCCAGAGGTTCTCTGTGCTTGTCTCAGTGTCTGTGGCCATAGCTGGACTCCAGGAGGACAAGACTAGTGTGTCTCGCTCAGCATTGTGATGTTGGCACCTAGTGCAATGCCCCGCACCTAGGAGAGTAGTGAGCGTTGGTTGAATTGTTTCAGGAACTGCCTCTTCAGATGACTGTGGTCACTTCCGTGCAGGTTGGGGCCTGAGACGGGTGGGAGGAGTCCATGTTGCTTCCCTGCCCAGCAACGTAAGACATGATATCAGACACTGGAAGGGGGACATCTGCCCTAGAGTGGCGGGGACAACGGGATTCCTAAGCATCCTTGCGGCAATGCTGTGAATCCCAGTTCTGTTCCCCATCATCCCCGTGTGAGACAGAAGTTCTTTTTAGTTCACTGGTTGACATTTCGGGATTAGTGGGTGTCAGGCTCCGAGGGAGGGGGCCAGAGGGTGGCTGAGGCATGGCTGAGGCAAGACCAGTGGGAATCCAAACCTGTTCAGCCAATGTCAAGGGAAGAGGACGTGAGCTTATTCGCGGTCGCTCGCCATGGATGTGTCCTAAGTCCCTCCACATATCTGTGGCCCAGGAATGCAGGAAACGGGTTCAGTGTACGAGCCCAGTCAGGCGATGGTGTGAGAACAGGGGCTGGCCCTTAAAAGGCACCAGGCGCCCTCCATGGTGCCACGGCTGTGGTCCCGACATCTCCTCCTACTTCTGCATCAGGAGAGGGGACAGTTTTCCAGATGGCCGCATATATATGCATACATTTTCTTTTCCCAACTCACAGTTGATTTTGACAGACAGATGGGCCAAGAGAGGGGAAGTGCTTGTGGGCCCGCTGGCCTGAGGTGTGAAAAGACCTGTCGTGGGCCTGCCCAAGGGCACCTGCTTCCACCCAAGCCAGAGTCTCTGCCAAGCCCTTCTGGGCATCTGGAAGCAGGGCCCCAGGTAGGACCTTGTGGGGGCATCATGGGCCCAAGCATGCCTGGCTGAGGTTCCCAATCTTTGTTCTGCTCTACTGTTTGGGGCCACGACGGAAGGGAGCCAAAGGGGGTCTCTGCACTTCACGCCTGGGGGACCCTTGGTGAGCTCACACTTTCTGAGATCAGGTGGTCACAGCCCCTTGTCCCCATCCTGAGGCCAGGAGGCCAGGCAGATGTGTGGAGTCTCCCCTGTCGTGAGGGGTGCATTCAGAAGGGGAAGCCACTTCTGCAGGCCCCGTAGCTCACAAGAGGTGCCAGGCCAGTCTGATAGGTGTCCCGAGTGGCCCAGTGCGGTGGTCATTGTGCAAATGGACTTTCATCCTCTAAGACTCAAGGTCGGGGTCACCTCTCCCGGGCAGGCCCCTCCCTTCCTTCCTCTCCAGGTTTTGGAGAGTTTGTCCTGGTGACACAGGGAGGGGATGAAGAGCCCGATTCCGCAGAAGCTCCACCAGCAGGAACCAGGAACCCGGGGAGCCCCGACCATCTCCAGCTCAGTCTCACTCCCCATGTCTGGGCTCCTTCCTGCAGGTTCTCAGCTACGAAAGGTGGGACTGTGTCTCAGGTACTGACAAAAGCCTGGTTCACTCCTAGTGGCCCCGCACAAGGCACCGGCCTGCTGTCTCAACAGTGAGGGCACTTTTCCTTCTGGCAATGCTCAGGGTGATCCCAGGTGTCTCCGTGCCCCAGCCATGGGTCCCCGCATCTGTTCTAACCTGTGCCTTCCTGGAAACATCTCTCCTTGCCAAGCTGGGGGGACCTGGTCGGGATGGGGGACTGTTTACAGAAGAGCTGTGCTTCCCCCTCCCCTTTTTATTTATCTTAACAGCAGACACATTTAATTACTGCCATGAATGCTAAACACCCTGCATGGCCATTCCCCCTTGAGCGAGACCGTGTGTGTGTACGTGTGTGTTTGTGTGTGTGTGTACGTGTGTGTGTGAAAACGTAAACAGATTGTATAACAGAGTGTTCTCTAGCTGTCAGCAAGAGCTTTGAAAATAAAACACTTCCCTCCCAACTCACAATTGGCTGGCAGTCGGCACATAATGAATAATTGCTCCGGGGACCCGTGGAAAGATGTGTGGGAAAACTTTAATTAAAAGCTTGTCAGTACAATTTTACCTGGGTGACATCACCCGCGTGAAATGCCGCTGGGGGCTTTGTTGTCTGTGGGATCGCAGGGCACACACTTGTTCTGCTGACAGCAAACAATCAGAAAGGCCTTAAAAAGCAGGCTGCGAGTGGATGGGGGTGGGCGGGAGCCACTGCTGCCTGGGGACCCATCGTGTGTGGGGTTCTGATTTCCTAAGAAGCAGCTGGACTCAGCTCCCCAGGATGCGGGGCAGCTTCAGCCTCGACTGGGGCCTGGTTGCCAGGCGAAGCCGGCTGGGTTCCCAATGACTTGTGTAGGGGTGCCACCTGAGTCTCCTGGGTGATGTCAGGTGTGGGCACTGGGAATGCGTTCACCCTAAAGGTGGCCCAGCTCCTGAGTGGTGAGCGAGGCCCATGGGCAGCATGTCCGGCCCCCTGGACAGAGCTGTGTTAGAAAAGACTTGCCTAGTTTGAGCCCGAGCTTTCAGACTTGCCAGAAGCATCCGCGGAGGTAGAGAACATTTGGGGTTTGTGTCCCTGCAGACATGCCTCACTAAACGCGTCTTCCCAGCAAACCAATTATTTTCACTTGTGCTCTCAGTCGAAGACGCCCGCATCTGCATCACCTCTGAATCATCAGAATGGATCCCGAATCCACCTTAACCATTTAAAATGACTTTTGAGGTTAGAAAGAGAAATTGAGCTTTGATCAGTGTAAAGACCTTGAGATTCCTGACCAGCTCCCGTCAAGGCTGCAGGGGGTTGGGAGCTCTCATGGGTTATGGATTTGGGAAAGGACCTCGCATTCCTTGATGCATTCTTTTGTTCCTCACTAATTTGTTACAAGCTTGCATTCCTAATATTAAGGGATTAATTGTAAGTTATAGCAATTAAATACTAATTAATCCATTTTCTGAACAATGACTTCCGTTTATTTGTAACTGTTTACCTGACACACACCTATTTTGGTAGCAATTAAACATCGTGATACAACCTGACGCTTTCCAGGCTGTGTTTAGACAAGTAAACAAGCAACTGTGTAATTTTATCAGTCACTTAAAATGGTGGAGCAACAGAGCTGGGAGTGTTGACACGGCTGAAATAATGACAAGCCTGGGTCGGAGTCAGCACGTGGCTCTTAAGATCCTCGCCTGGGGCTTCCCTCATGGCACAGTGAAGAATCCACCTGCCAGTGCAGGGGACACGGGTTCGAGCCCTGGTCCAGGAAGATCCCACATGCTGTGGAGCAACTAAGCCCATGCGCCACAACTACTGAAGCCTGCGCACCTAGAGCCTGTGCTCCACGACAAGAGAAGCCCCCACTCCCGCAACTAGAGAAAGCCCACATGCAGCAATGAAGACCCAACGCAGCCAAAAATAAAATAAATTTAAAAAATTAAAAAAAAAAAAGATCCCCGCCTGGTTATTGTGTGACTTTATCTTCGGTGAACCATATCCACGTCTGCAATTGAACGTCCAGGTCAAAGCCTTTAAGGCAACCACAGCCTGCACTCACCAGCAGGAGGAGTTTAAGCAGATCCAGCCCAAGAAGATCCAAGGACTTCCACTCTAAAGTTCCTGGCCCTATGCTCGCAAAGGAAATATTTGGAATCAATTAGGCTCACATCAAAGGCGGCTTTCACAGCTGCTGAGCTTGTCATCCCAGGAGTGGGTGAATATGTTTGCAGCAAAGGATGAGCAGTCTTCAGTTTATGAATGGATTGAACTCCAAAAGTTCATGTGCAAGTTCCAAAGACAGCACTATATACGGTGGTGAGGGTCTTGGGCCAAACCGTAAGAAGCTCAGCTGGTCCTTTTCCATGTAGCTGACTTCCCTGGAGCTGATTCCAGGAGAAGATGTATTCTGAGCTTTAGCTCAGGATGTGGACACGACTCCGCTCCTTCCAGTGACTGGTGGAAGATGTGGTGGTACGAGGTGGCTCTTAGTTGTGGGGCTTCCCTGCACTGTCCTGGGGTTGTGACTGAGGACAGTCCACCCAGGTGGCGACATTGCAGGTTTGGACCTAGATTCAGGACACTGAGCACATAGACGGTCTTTAAAAGCCCGTGCAATTTATTTGGTATTTTCCTGGTAATTCATCCATTTATCCGATATTCCCAGAAACCAGTGCGATCCTTCTTTCCCTGTTTCTCCTCTTTCTCCTCCTCTTCCCTCACTTCCTCTCCCTCCACTAACTTCTTGCTCCTCTTTCCTTTTGTCTCTTTTACTTTCTTAAACTAGGTCAGTTTTTCAAAGCGAGGGGGAAATTGTTTTAGTTTTTTATTTTCTGCAGAGATCCAGGTATATGTTCAGATTTACATTCTTATAACCTTCCTTTTTTCTGTAGCCGCTTCTATTTTGTTACCAACTTTAGCATCTTGTGCTGCCAACAAAAATTTCACTTCCTAGATACCCACCACTGCTGACTGAGAAGCTGCCTGCATTCCACCTCACAGAAGGTAAAGGAGTCTCTGCTTCCCTTCCACCTGTGTTCCACCTCCTTGATGCAAGTGAAGATTGAATATTCTTAGGAGCACCTTTTTAAGAGGTATTTAGATAGTGGTTCATGGTCTTCTTATTAAAATATCATAGTTTCAGTTGGTACAAGGGTTATTTTTCTAAACACATAGTTTTGAGAGAACATGTTGAAAATCGCAAATACTTGTAAGAAAGCTCTAGTTTTTAGACAGGGATTATTCCTTCCAAAAACATTTATTGGGTCTCCACCAAGAGCTGCAGTTGATGGAGAGCAGAGCCCCTGCCCCCAAATGGCTGTTGGTTTACTGGGGGGCCCAGTGTGAAGTCATGGGGTAGCAGCAGGGGCTGGGAGGTGGGCTAGGAATGGAGTGGGAACTCATGTACCTCCCAGCTGCCATGGAGACTCTAATTCCATTGGTGCTGCCCAAACTCACCCAGTTGGCTGACGCTGCACTTGTGGTGAATTAAAGCTCTTGGTCTTTTTCACAAGAGGCTGTGTTGATCCAGGGCTTTCCCTCCAGTACAGGTAGAGTCGGTGTGCTAACCCCAAGTGCACAGCATCACAGTTATCCTGGGACTTTACTTTGCTAATTCTGATCCTTGGCATTCTTTGTAAAGGCGGATTCTGTTCGTCAGTATTAGTGATCTCTCCTGACTTTGTGTCAACATGGTATTTGATAATCCTGGCCCTGTGTCTTCTTCCAGCTTGTTGATACAAATGTTTCTCTTTTGCTTTTCTATTATTGGCTTAGTACGATTTTACATTAGTCATTGCATATTTTTATCCATAGATGACTTATTTTAAACGGTTCATTGAGAGTTATTCACATTACTTTGCAAAAGAGTCCCTGGTGGCCTAGTGGTTAGGATTCCGGTCTTTCACTGTTGGGGGCCTGGGTTCAATCCCTGGTTGGGGAACTGAGATTCTGCAAGCCACGCAGCATGGCACTGCCCCCCCCTAAAAAAAAGAGTCCTAGTAAGTAAAATCATTGAGTCCTTGCCTAGGAAAAGACAGAACAATGAATGGAATTGAGTTCCTTGTCCAAGGAAAGAGGACAAGCAGAGTGGCATCTCACAAATTACAAAGGAGGCATTTATGTTGACCAGAAAATTATAGGGTATTTACTTCATCATGATGCTCTTGGCTACCCACTTGGGAAAAAGAAATATCTCTTATAAAGAAATCCTCTGTAAAAAATTCTTCTGATAAAATATGAATATATATCTTACACAGAAATAAATTTAAGGTGGATAAAAATATTCAAATACAAAGAAATAAAATCACAGAAGTTTAGGAAGAAAATTAAGTGTGTTTTTGTTACGTTGTTCTAGTTTTGGCAAGAACTTCCCTAATATGGATCAGAATTATTCTGAAAGAGAAAAAATACAACATTTATGACAAATTGAGAAGGAGATATACACCCAATAGAAAAATCCTCAAAGTTGAAGAACAGATACTTAATAACAGCTGTAACCATGCATAGGACCTCAAACCTATCAAAAGTCTGTAACCCTGCTGATGGCAGAAAGTGTCAATGAAATTGAAGTGAAAAGTCTATATTTTTAAACTGGCAAACATTTCACTAGAAGTGACACCCAGGTGGACACTCTCCACACCACCACGTTGCGGCTCCTGCTGCAGATTTTTTGGAGGAAGTTAACAAAATATATTTAAATTCAAAATGTACAAATTCATCAAAAGGATGGTTTTCTCCTTTCTTCTTTGTTGCTATCTGATTATTTTAACCTGCATTCTTTTTTATAAACATGTAGTGCTTTTTTAAACCCTAAGGATTTGAAATCCAATTTGCAAAGTAAAAGTTACTCTTTAATTCCACCCCCTCTGGTTCCTGAAAGGCTGTGAGGTGGCTTCTGCATCCAAGTGAAGTGATATCCACATCTCTGAAGGGTGAGAGCAGGAGAAAAAGAGACAAGAGGGTAGGGACACTGTGGATGTGGAGAGGATGCAGGCGTATGAATTTCCCGTGTGTTTCCTGCTTTCCATCAGCTAATTTGTGGGAAAAAAAAAAGAAAAAAGGCATGTGTCCAGAAGATAACACCCGAAGGACTTGTGTAAGCAAAGTGCCATTGATCTGGCTGAGCCCAATCAGAAGTCCCTCTGAGGACGTTTCATAAATAGGGTCCCAAGGATGGGGGTCCCCTCCTACTGACGCGGTAAAAGGACTTTTGGCTAATAAGGGGGGATCTTCTTCAGAGGGAGGGTCGAGCTCCTCCTGGCCCCCTCCTAACACCTGTGATGCCTGTGGGCATCTCTGCTTGTCTACATGACCTTGGCTCTCCAGGCAGGGTCTCAACATCCCTACTCATCAACTCAGTGACCTGTATGTCTTTTTTTTTTTTTTGCAGTACACAGGCCTCTCACTGTTGTGGCCTCTCCCGTTGCAGAGCACAGGCTCCGGACGCGCAGGCTCAGCGGCCATGGCTCACGGGCCCAGCCGCTCCACGGCATGTGGGATCTTCCCGGACCAAGGCACGAACCCGTGTCCCCTCCATCGGCAGGTGGACTCTCAACCACTGCGCCACCAGGGAAGCCCCCTGCATGGCTTTTTTGATGATGGGACCTGGAGGTACAGATAGGAGCCTAAGCTTCTAAGTCCCCCACTCTGTTTAGCTTTTTCTGGTCAACCCATCATTTCTCTCTTTTAAATTCTCAGCACTGAGATAACACACAGAACGTGGGTGAGTCTAAACAGTAGGATTATAAGAGTGAATTCATTGTACATGGTGTGCCTGCGGCCAGAGCCTGGTGAGGCCAGCTGGCCTCCAGTGTGGACCACTGCAGGTATCAATCAAGGCCACCCAGACTTCCTTCAGGCTACAGATGGGCAGATGAGCTACAGACCACAGAGCCTTTCAAGGCTGCCAGACCCTGGAGTTTGGAAGTTATTCATCTCAAAGTTCTACTTGGTTTTGTGTCTGTCTGCCATGGCTGCTGTAACTGGTTAGAGTGTTTGCAGGGCTAAGTGGAGCCTCCACACTGAGCATGGCAGCCACATCTTCACGGGTGGATTGGCTGGCTTTTCACAGCAGCTCTGACAGTATGTGGTCCACCAGATTTATGCATCTTTGGCAGGACACCACCAAGGCTATGTCATCACTCATAGGCTCTATATGGCCTGATGTGTGTAGTCTATAGCTAACTGGGCTGGATATCACTCCACATCCAGAGGGATGTCTTCCCTTTGCAAGACCTCTTCATCCAATGGAAACCATGTGTCAGAATTTGCCCTGGTGCCTCAGACTCTCTGCATCCATGGCTGCTCCCCACTGGGTGCTTCACTGTTGAGTTTGGAACAAAGGAATGGACCCACCTAGGGTGGAGGGGCAAAGGGCCCGGGGGAGCCGTCCAGCTCCCAAGGTGTGCCTGAGCCCAGGGGAACAGGAGCTTGTCCTACATCTCTCCTCCCACCGCGCCCTCTGTCTCCACCGCCCACTTTCCTCAAACCCAAACCCCTGACCATAGTGCAGATTGCTTTTGCTTCCTGTGAGAATGGATTGGCACTTCTCAATTTTCAAGAACTGGTAATTAAAATAAATGTATTGTAGGCTGCAGGAAAGGTTGCCAACTTTTATTTAAACCAAAAAAGATGTTAAAAATAAACAGAAAGCACAGCTATGACTGTCTCCCATCATTGCATTTTGTGAAGGAAAGGGTATTTTATCTTCCAAACTAATCTCAGAAGGAGAAACAATGCTTTCCAAGCATAGTCAGTTAGCTGCTTGGAGCCCCCATGCACTGCATTTTTCTTACTTTGTATTGACTGCCGGGCTCTTGGAAGCTGCGGGGCTGAGTGGGGTTAGGGAATGGCAAACTCCATGGCTTGCTTGTCAGCCTGACTGTCCTGTTTCTACCTCAGCTATAAATGGAATGAAACCCAGTTATTATTTAGTTTCAAGTCAGGGATAATTTTAAAATCTCCCCAAATATGCTTCTGTCCATAGGAAATGGATGAAAAACAAGCAGGTAATGTGGTCACTTCCAGAAGAGTCGTCTCATTCATCAACTTTTACTCAAAGTCCGTTTGCCAGTTTCCACTTAAGCTAAATTCCATTCCTAAAGATTCTCTTAGATCTGCCATCCTAAGAATATCATGTCATGTGAGATGTGGTCTTTGGCATTCATCTGAGTCTTCTTTGGCTTTTGGTAATTTTATGATGTGGAGTAGGCCAAGGAATCCATCGTCTTTGGATTTTATAGTTTATGCTCACCCCTGGCTTTGGGCAACTCAGAGCATTTCAAAGAGGCAGATTTTAATTTCTTTGTCTGAATTTATTTTGGCCGAGAGGACCGTGTCACTGCACAGACCGTGCCAGCCACTTGCTCACAGCGTATCATTATTTAAGGGTTGGAGCTTAAGACAAAACAAAAATAGAAGCACTGAAGCGAATGCAGCAATATTTCTGCAAGAAAACCCAGGTGAAACGATCAGCTTGTTAGCACTTCACTCATTTCTATGTTTCCAGATTGAGTTATGCAAATCGTCTTTGAAGAAGTGCATGATTGAATGATTGGCCGGATGAACTCACCAGTCAGAATGATCCATCTTCAGATAACAGGTATAAACAGAAGGGTTCTTGTTCTGTAGCGATTTAACAACAAGAAGACCTTGGTATCCATCATGGCATGCATAGTTTTCAGGTTGATCAAATCATTGTTTACCTAGGCACACTTCATTCCCAGGATGGAACACTTGCCAGGTTCAGAGTTACTGGTTGAATAAATGAATAACTTCTCTCCTTTTCAGGTCACTACAGAGCTTTGTCGGTGACACAGAGTGCCCATCATCAGCTCAATGGTGGCACAGCACCAAAATCACCTTTGGGTTTCTGATGCCTCTCCATGTAATCCTGCAAATGGTTAAGGTGGGTGACACTGGCTGTGACTCGGCTACAGATCAGATGGGAGAGGTGAACATGCCTCCTGTCCAGGCTCATCAGAGGACCAGAGGGTGTCGACACTACAGTTACAATATTGAGCATCAGTAGAGTTTTCTCAGTTGCACAAGGCAACTGAGAAGGCTGTTGTTTGTAGATTGACCTGAACTATGCTTTTACATTTATATTTTCTCTCTTAAAGAAGACACTTCCACTGGGAAGGCCCATTTAACCCAAGGCCCATTTTAAGCTGTGATACTGAAGATCAGAGCTCTCAGAATCTCCATTGTACTATGGTTTTATGTACTTCAGTGGCAGCAAATATTCTCTGGTTTAGAGTAGATTCAGTACATAGAACTAGCCCAGAGTCTCTTAACACTTAACAGGTAAAGAAAATTTAAATGCAAAATCCATAACTAATAAACCAGTACTGTTTATTTGGTGCCTTAAAATAAAATATGTTTATGAATAATGAGACAGATTATCCTTGAAATTTTAAACATGTGTTTTATAAAATGATTCCAAGGAAATTTTTTAAAGTTCTGAAACTTTTAAATCAATGGTTTTATTATTAGAATAGGTATACACTAAAACTAACCCCTATTGAACACAATAATACGTTAAATATTATGCGTTAAATATTATGCTAAGTGTTTTACATGCAAATCTCATTTAATTTTTACAGTCTTTTTATCCTAGCTTATGGTTTCTTTGGAAGGACAGTTATCTTTCAACCGTAATAAGTTTTCTTATTTATCAAAGGACACAGAGTAAAAAGGTAACCCACAGAATGGAAGAAAATATTTGCAAATCACATATCTGACAAGGGGGCAATATCTAGAATATATAAAGAAGTGGTACAACTCAACAACGAAGAAACAAACAATTTGTAAAATGTCAAGGGACTTGAATAGACATTTCTTCAAAGAAGACATACAAATGGCCAATAAGCACATGAAAAGATATTCACCATCACTAATAATTAGGGAAATGCAAATCAAAAACACAGTGAGGTACTTCTTCATACTCATGAGGGTGGCTACTACCAAAAAGGTTCAGAAACTAACAAAGTGTTGACAAGGTGGTAGACAAGTTGGATCCCTTTGAACACTGTTGGCAGGAATGTAAAAAGGTTTAGCCACTGTGGAAAACAGTATGGAGGTTCCTCAAAAAATTAAACTTAGAACTGTCATGTGATCTAGCGATTTTACTCCTGGGTCAATACTCAAAAGAATTAAAAAAAGAGATTAGGAGACATATTTGTACATCCATGTTCATTGCAGTGTAGCCAAAATGTGGAAGCACTCCAAGTGTGCACTGAGCAATGAATGGATCAAAAAGATGTGGTCCATCCATACGATGGAATATTATTTATTCTCAAAGAGGAAGGAAATTCTGACACAGGCTACAACATGGATAAACCTTGAAGACATAATGAGATGTGAGATAAGCCAATCACAGAAGGACAAGCACTGCATGATTCCATTTACGAGAACTGTCAAATGCACAGAGACAGAAAGTGGAACGGTGGTTGTCAGAGGCTTGAAGAGAGAGAACAGGGAATGAGTATTTTATGGGGACAGCGCTTCGGCTTTGGAAGACGAGAGAGTCCTGGGGATGGACGGTGGGACTCTGAACAACAATGTAAGTGTCCTTAATGCCACTGAACTGTATACCTGAAAATGGTTAAAATGCCAAATATTATGTATGTATATTTTACCAAAATTAAAAAAACAAAACAAAAACAAAATCACAAAACATAAGGAATTTCTTACTTATATGATCCCATTCAGCTCTATGTGCCAATTTCCTCAAGTCCATTTTAGATCTGCTGTCTTTACTCTTTTGCCCCCTGGCCAGTCTCTCCATCCGGGTCTCTGTCTCTCCATCTGTGTAAGCCTGTCTGGCTCTGGTGGGAGGGACACTTTAGTCATGTGCCCAAGACATTTTATCCACTGGCAACAAGACTTTGCATCTATTCTGAAGTTTTAACGATGGGCTTGGTGGCCATGCCTTGATGAGAAGAAGTTGTACCTTCCAATTCTGAAAGCCCCTTAATTTCTGGGCTCGGATCTCTACTTCTTTTCTTTTCTGAGCTCAAACCTTTCCTGTAGCATTATCTCCAATGCAGCCCAAAGTAACTAGGTTCACAATAACACGCTGCTAACCTTCCGTCATGCAATCCCTTCAGTCTACTAGGTATATTACATGCCATCCATGTTGCCATAGGCGAGAGCTTTACCACATATTTCACCATCTCATAAGACAGACTGGCACCCTTACAAGCTCCAGTACCAGCTTCCTCCTTGGCTGACAACTAACCCTTAAATCAACACCACATATTTCAGATTTTCTGTGGTGACAGCATCCCAATGCTGGTACCAATTCTAGTATCACTTACGGTAAAGCTACTTTTTAGTGACAAACAAACCTAAAATGTCAGTCGTTTAAAACCACAGATTTATTTCTTTCTCATCCTGAATCTCCAAGCTGTGCTCATCGTAATCTTTCAAGGACCCAGTTTGAATGTTGCCAATTGTTGTGCAAAAGGCAAGAAAGTTCTGCAGGGGTGTCTTGTCCTGCCTATTAAATACCTCCGCCCCAAGGGACTCACCAGGCTCTGCTCACAGCGCCTTCCTAGAAGTAGTCCCGGGGCCTCGTCCGACCCCAGAGAGCAGGACACACCATCACGCTGTAAACTTGGAAGAGGGCACTCGGAGGAGGAGGGTCCTTGAACTGCCTGGGGTCGGCTCTTTCACAGGCACACCGACTCCACCTCATTTCCCTCCTAGAGCCCCTTCCCCGCTTCCACGCTTTACTTCACCACAAACACATTCTTCTGTAAGAACAACAGCCTCCCGAGCTGCTTTTAATCTTGTCCTCACCACAGAGCATAATGTCTGGGAGTCACAACGTCAATATAGGAGCACAGATGGCAAGCGGGGATGTCGGAGTTTATATCCTTGCAGTTGGTACTGGGACTCCTGGCTGGAAAGAGGAGAGGTGGTCTGGCCCGAAATTGTCGTTCAAAGGTACAAGCCAGGGCGACAATGCTGTTCTTCCACTTGTGTGGCAGTGAGGGGCATGTGCTGCTGGTCCAACACAGGCTGGGACCTGGGGAGACAAAGTGAGAGCCCCCCAAGCTGCTGGAGCCCAGAGGCAGGCAGGCAGGCATTGTCCGTGAGGCAGAAGCTGTGAGTTTCACGGTGGGGTGCACGCTCAGCCGGGGACGTGCGGGGCACCGTCGGGAACCACTTCTCAGCAGCGAAGCTGGTCAGGAAAGGGGAAGCCCATGTGGGGGAAGGGATGGCCATGGCTGGCCTGGCTGCGGAGCCCGGAGTTTGAAGACCTGGGCCTGGGGAAGGGGGAAGCCCTTGGGGAGGGGGCGGAGCTTCCTGGAACATCTGGAAGAAGTTTGGGGATGTGGGTGGAGAGGGAGTCTGGGAAGCCGTAAGGAAAGGGGGTCTCAGGGGCTCTGGACCACTTTGTCAGGGATCTGCTGCTGCTCCAGGAGCTGAGATGAGGTTGCACATAGGGGGCTGCCGTCCCGGTGGAGCTTAGGCCTATGTATGTGATGTGGGGAACTTCCCTGATTTTCTCTGACTCTTGGTGACCCCCTTGTACATGTATATGCTTTATAAAACATAACTAATAATACATGTCTCATGGAATGTGGAGGATGGAAGGGAATAATGATGTGAAAGAATCTCACAAATTTTTAAGTGCTGCACAAATATTTACTGCTATTATTATCATCATCATCATGAAAGGGATTTTGTTCATCTGGCCCCCAAATTTTTGTATGGAAATGGTTAATTAAAAAAAAAACCAAAAAAAAACCAAAAAAAACTTAACCTCTGGGTCATTTTCTTCTATGTGAGTAAGTTGTTCTAGGGACCATGAGTTCCTTTCTTTCAGAATGGTGACTTCTCCTTTACGACCTGATTTTTAAGGAGGCAAGAATCAGCCTGGCTATCTTAACGGGGCCTCCCTGGTGTTCCCCTATAGCATCTCCTGAGTCCTCCTTACTAAGTGTCTCCAGAACATTTTGTCACCTGAATTAGTTTTCTGTTGCTGCTGTAATGATGTTTGATACCACAGACTTGGCAGCTTGAAACCACACACATGTATTATCCCACAGTTCTGTAGGTCAGAAGTCCAGGGACCCCTGGCTGGACTGGGTCTTCGGCTCGGGGACTCACACGCTGAAATCAAAGTCTTGGCCGAGCCGCTCCCCTTTCTGGAGGCTCTTGACATGAATCCACGTCCAAGCCCCTCCTGTTGCTTTTAGAATCCAGGTAGTCCTGGTTGTAGGACTGAGGTCCGTGTTCCTGCAGGAGATCAGCTGAGGGCCTGTTGTGCTCCTGCAGGGCCACCCCTTCCCATCGCTTCTCCTGCTCTCCCTTTGGCCCCCCAGCAATGGCCGGTCACACCCCTCTCACGCTTCAAACATCTGCAGCTTTCCTGCCTCCAAGCAGGGAAAGTCTCTATTTTAAGGGCTCACGAGATGAGATTCTGCCTACCTGGCAGTCTGGATGATGCTGTTACCTTAATCCCCTCTGCAGAGACTCCTTTGTCACCAAACACAGCATCGTCACATGTTCCAGAGAAGCAGGGCGTGGGCATTTTTGGGGGCCATGATTCGACTGGCCCTATCATCATGGACTGGAAGAGGAATAAGCAAAGGATAAACACACACACACACACACACACACACACACACACGCCAAACGACCCTTGCCCAGGCCCTCTCAGCCTCACTGTCACCCAGTGCCTCCTGGTCATCATCCCTGACTCTCTTCCCGGGGCCCACGTTCTTGATGTCACAGGAACTGCAGGGCTGAGTAGAAAGAGCAGAGTCCTAGTTCTTTTTTCCTAGGAGGGCACTGATCCCTGTGGATCTTTATTTACTTATTTGTAAAATAGAATTCTTAATTTTTGTGGGGCACAGAAACCCTTGCTCAACTCACAGCGTTCTTGGAAACTCAATGTGTACCTACCAGGGGTCGGGGGGCTGCTCCAGGTGAGGCCAAGCTGGGCCCTGTGCTGCCATCCTGCAGTCTTCTCCCCAGTGGGCCCACCATGACCAGCACTGCCCTTTGTTGAGGGGCCTCAGAGGGAAACTTCCCTGGCTGGGGGCTCTCTGAGGACTTTGCCACCTTTGCGTTATGTGATCCGGGGAACACATGCTTTTGAAGTCTCCTGTTTCTGAAGAACCATCGCCTGTTTGCATTTTGAAGGACTCTTCAGCTTCCCTCAAGGACACAGGCTGACACTGAATCTCGCCTCTGCGTGAGGTTTTTGTCCATTTTTGAATCAGCCACTGGGTTTCCCTTCCAGCTCCAGGAGCGGGGATGGCTGATGCACAGAATGCTGCCTTTCTGATAGATACCTCTGCCACCGTGCTTTGATGGGGTTCATTTGTACAGCATGGGGAACTGTCCCGATTTTCCCTGGCTTCTAGTAACCTACTTTCCAGCAAACACCTGCCGGGACCTGCCTGCAGCCACAGGGCCCTGGACAGCAGCCTCTAAATCTGTTCTGTTTCTATTGTACAAAAGGTTGAAACCAAGGGCTTCACAATGGTCTGCAAGCACTGATGTTTTTTAAAACACTTCTAAGAAGAAAATATATTTGTTTTCCAACCTTATAAGTTTCAGATTGCAAATATGGCAAGCCATAGGGAAAATTCGAGGGATGCATTTCACATCCTACAAGGTCGCGTTTAACATCTTTTCTGAAGGTTAGTTCCGGTGCTCCTACGGGGACGTGACTCACCCCGTTAAGGAGAAATGGCACCTTCAGAAAATTTTGAGTCTTTAACCTGGAGACAGAAAACTTTGGCTAAATCACAGTAATAATGTCACCAGATGGTAGAGGAGAAAACTCACTTGAGAGGATGGCGATAACGGGGTGATCCAACCCACGCAGACTCTGCCAGTGTGCTTCAGTGGTTTGGGATGAGGTTTGGGTTGGGGTATTTACTCTGCCATGAGTGGGGCTCCTCAGCCCTGGCTGCCTGCCTGAGGCCCACCAGCTCTACTTAGAGGCGACCAAGCCCGGCTGTGGTGGAGGGTGGCCTGGAGCATTTTCACCACGACTCAGGCCACTGCACCAGGAGTGGCCTTCTCCAGCCAAGGATGGGCAATGCTTCTTCTCCAGTGGAGCCGTCCTGTGGCCACCACAACACGCCCTACCCTAGGTGGGCTCCAGGGACTGAAGCAGCAACACTTCCAAACCAGGCAAACAGGAGGCCAACCTCAGCCCTGACAAGAAGCTCGGCTATGCAGGGGGTGTCTGCCCCTCCCACACACAGGCCTTCTGGAGCCTCTGCAGTTACTGTCTGACCAGATCCTGTCTAGTGGATGTTGTGACCAGAGACTCATGTCTATTCGGAAAGAAATGACAAATAATGCTTTCAAGCAACCTTAAATGCAAGTGAAGTATAAAAATATGTCAGTTCCTGGAAACATCTATGAGTTCCTCAGCAGCCTCCATATTCCTCCCATTTTAACTGAAATGCAAGTGACACTGGGGGAGTGTGAAGCCTGGAACTGTGTTTTAGGTTCACTCTTTATTACAGTTCTTACTTTACCAACCCCAGTTTTCACCGGCTTCGGTCTTGTCAGATGGTGCTAATCTTTTGGCTGGTCAGAAGAGAGTCAAATAGACTTGTGTCACTGTTCCTTCTGTAGCACGTGAGCGAGGGCCATGGGGACGTTTCCTCTGGGTCCACCCGTAGTCTTGGGTTCTTAATAATGGAATAAAAATGGGAGCTTGGCCGTGGGGAAGACCTCAAGTGTGATGTTAGCTGAATCAAGATTGCTTCTTATTCTGAACAATCGATATAAACAGTACAGTCAATGGTAGTTAAGTTCCAACTTTGCCAGAATGCCTTTGATGTGGCAATTACTGTCACCAGTCTGTAGACTGTAGGTGGCAATCACTGTCACCATCACCAGGGGGGAGGTGCTCCAGGGTTCTGTGACTCCGGCCTGGGGACAGAGAATTTTTCTCCTCATTTATTACGCTAAGGACTCCTGTATACTGGGGCTTCTGTTAATTTCCAAAGAGTTATGATGGGGCTTCCCTGGTGGCGCAGTGGTTGAGAGTCCGCCTGCCGATGCAGGGGACACGGGTTCGTGCCCCGGTCCGGTAAGATCCACATGCCACAGAGCGGTTGGGCCCATGAGCCATGGCCGCTGAGCCTGCGCGTCTGGAGCCTGTGCTCCGCAACGGGAGAGGCCACAACAGTGAGAGGCCCATGTACAGCAAAAAAACAAAACAAAACAAAACAAAAAAACCCCAAAAAAACAAAGAGTTATGATGTTTTCATCGATGTGACATTATTGTAGATCCTGGGATGGTAGCTGTAAAAGGGAGAGACACACACAATGATCAACCTGCCCCCAAATATTTTTGTTCTTTCTCTAGCCCTTTACTATCAGGGATTTCTTTACATGATGTAACTTAAGTTCCTGCTATTTCAACTTAAAACTGCAAATTTAATGGATAATAATGGCCGTATTCCAAACTCTGTTGAAGGAAATAAATGCATCTGTGCAGAAAAGGGTTAGCACAGCAGGCCTGAGACTGCTCAGTTTATAAAGGTCTGCTCCAAGGCTGGCCTTCTGTGGCATATGGGAAACGGATTTAGGGAGAGTTCTCATCACCCTGACTGATAAAAGGCCTCACTGTGTCCAAACTGTACAAATCCTGGGTTCGGGCTGAAACCTGCCTTCCTGCTGGGAGTCAGGAAGTTTGGCATGTGCCGGGCAGAAGGAGCGCTCGTGACCAGCCCCCATGAAATCCCTGGCCCTGAGTCTCTAATGGGGGTCCCTGTGTCACCATGCATCGCTGGGGGATTCAGCCTGTCTTGGGACCCCGAGGGTGAGGACTCTGGGAGCTCCCACCTGGTCCCCCTGCACTTCACCCTGTGTGCCTTTGCTGACTGTGGTCTGTGTCCCCGGTTGGAATAACTCATGGCCGAGCGCTGGGAGTCCTCACAGGGGATCGTTGGATGTGGAGGGTGTCTTGGGGACCCCGAAACAACGTCTTCTGAATATGTCTTCCCTCACCAACACCCTGCTCCCACCACCTCCGGGCTCTCAGACAGTGTTTTCTCATGAAATCAATAAATAGGAAACTCTGGGTGTTTCCCAGAGTGAGGCCGACAAAGAGCCCCCGGAAGTGAAGGTTGGGGGGTCAGAGTGGAAAGGTGGATGGTGGCAGAAGTGGTCAGGGCAACGCCGGAGCCGTTCGGGGACACACGGTAGATGCTGCCAGGTGGGGATTTTGCGTCCCCTCTTTTGGGCTGTGACTTCACATGTGAGGATCGCGCAGGGGGCGTGGGGGCATGTTCTGTCTGCGAGTCGTGCTTGTGCTGAGCAACAGGCTTCATCCCCAGCCTGGGTGGGGTTGCGAGGTGCCCAGGAATCACGTGGGGTGTTTGTGAGGATGCAGGTTTGGATTAGTCCCCAGGTCTGGGCAGGCCTGGGCTCTGCACCTCTGAGGAGCTGCCGGGTGTGCTGTGCTGCACATCTGTGGACCACTTTTGAGTAGGAAGCGACCCAGGGATAGGCTCGAGGGCTTTGGAAGATGGAGTGCTTTGGTTTCTAGGACTTTTCCTGTCTCCTAGACTCGGGCTGTGCTACCAGGGTTGTAGGATCCCTGCTGGAGTTTGAGCAGTGTGTGAAGAGTGAGGGTGGCTCACTCATGCACGTCACCCTGGATGAACAGTGGAGGAACAGCTCTTCACGCTGGCTTCACAGCTCTTCTCAGTTTGCATGTGCCTGGGAGAGGCTGATGGGGTCCACTAGGACCACCAGACTCTAATTCCCTCGAAAGCAGGGACCACAACCTATGTCTGCTTCTGTGACTAAGAGTGCCTCTTGGGAGCCATCATATTGGCTTTCACTGTGTGCTGATGAATAAATATCTTTGCATTCTAGTCATCATGCTTGTATTGTTTTGATCGGGGACTCTTGAAAGAAAGGCAGTTAAATATGAAGTATGTAAATTTCCATCTCTTATTTACTTTACTGCCAGATAAAGCATTCTGTGGTATTGCTAAGATATTACTGACAGTGGAAGTATTTGATGAAGCTCCTCAGGTCTCTGGAAATTAATCTAAAGATTGCCTGGATTCAGGAGAAGTGGCAGCATCTGTAGTACTCATCCCCCCTTCCACTCGGGAGGTGTTTACTGAGCATCTACTGTGTTCCCATGTGTTCCCAGCAAGGCGCCCGTCAGCCTGGGAGCAGGCGTTGGGACAAGAGTGTCAGAGGAGGGACAGCCATTCTGAGAAGCTCTGGGAGGTGTCACAGGAGCTGCCCAAAGGGTTCAGGGCAGGCCCGTGTGGGGAGGCACTGGGGGTGGGCAAGAGCTCCCAGGGGTGCGGGTTGGGGGGCTGGAGAGGAGCCAGAGGCCAGGCTGGCAGGCCGCCCCACCAGCACAGCTGCCTTTGTCCTGCAAAGGGTGGGAAGCCGCGGGGCGTGGGTTACAAGCAAGGCTGTGAGTGGGGGGATAGGCCAGACAGAGTGGAGGCTGGAGGCTGGAGGCTGGCAGGGGCGTCCATTCCTGGTCCAGCGGCTTAGCTCAGCCTACACCCTCGAGTGTCAAAACTCAGAGCGCAGGCTGGAAGGACTCACAGCTGATGTGCATGCAAGAGGGAGCTATTTAATTCACAAGAGTGCCTTCCTGGGCCTGCTGAAAACTCCAGGGATGGCATCCCACCCTATGAGGCTGCAATGTCATGGCCGTGTCTGAGGTGGACCCAACAGTAGGCAATAGTTAGGTTTGTGCTCAGGGGAATGCGTGCACGTGTGCGTGTGCATGTGTGTGTGTGTACACGTGTGTGTGAGTGTATGGGCATGTGTGTAATTGTGCGTGTGATTGTCTTCTGTGAGACTTCATACAAAACCCAAGACAGTCACAGTAATCCACTGTTGCATGTGATCTCACAATTCTAGGCTTTATTTTGTGATCTTTGTGAAAACATTGGCATCTAAATAATATTCACATTGCTACTTTTTGCCTCCCTAAAATGCATAGATTCATGGGAGGGAAAATGCACTGATCAGTATCGGCTTCCTACGTGACCACAGGTCAAGTTATGGTCTGAAATAGCATCCCAGCTGCTTGTGCCACTGCTATTTCTTCACACTGAGGACATGACGTTTTAATCAAATCAGAAATGAAATGGGGATTCCTTCCTCAGCAGTAACCTACTACTTGCCACACACTGGTGGTATAAATGCCACCATGACCCTCTCAAGAGGAAACACAACCTTCCATAACTCCACCTGGAAGAACAAAGGAATTCACTACTGATTTGCCTGGAGGGGTGACCAGACCAAACTTTGCAGGACCAGACATTTTAGTGTCCCCAAACAAATCTTTTAAATGATCTTTACAATTAAGATCAAATGAAATCTAATTTTTAACACGAAAACCAAAGTCCAGTTCATTGTTAATCCGTAACCCCCTCTCATGAGCCGAGTGAGTGGTGTCCCCTGGGGTCACGAAGCTTGGCTACCAGAAGCCTCTGCAGGTGTGGCCAAGCAGGTGAGGCTGGGGTCTCACTGCTCTTCTATCCCACGAGCCCCTAGAGAATCATTTTCTGCCTCTCCTGGTTCAGGCGGGTGCATCGTTGGGCCTGGCGGGGGACTACCTCTTTCAAAACTTGGCCAAGGTTTGTAGTCTCTGAAATGGTATCTTGACAGATCTATTAAATAAAATATTAAGAAAAGAATGGTTAAAAATTAAAAATAGAAGAGATTCTATTTCCTTCCCTTTATAATCTCAGAAATCGGTTCTATAATGGTAGGAAAGACACTTTACAAAACTCCCCAAACGTTCTGAGAATTAAAAGGAAATAGTTATTTTCCTCACCAAAGGACCAGAAACTTTGCCTTTTAATGTTTATTTTATGTTTGCTATTTGGATACAATCCCTGTGATTATCCTCTGTGAATACATTGTGATGACCAGCAGTTATGACTGCCCATTTCTATAGAGAATGTTGTTGAATTTGGGGAATTGTTGCCACTCTGATACATGAGAAATAAGGTATTGGTGTGATTTTTAAATTACTTTGAGTGAAGTTGAAAAGTTAAGCATATCTTGTCCTTTGCCTATTTTTCTGTAAGTTTTTGGTCTTCTTCTCCAACCTTAAAAACTCTGTTAATATTCACAATATTACCCTTTGTCTACACTATAAATGGCAACTATTTCTTCTCTCAGTTTGTCATTTGGCTTTTGAATTTCCTTATAGTGACTATTTTTGACATCAACATTAAAAACAAAAACAAAAAAACTGTAGTCAATTCATCAATATTTTATTGCTTTTGGATTTTAAGCCGTAATTTGAAAAGTTATCTCCCCTCACATTTTAGAAGTGAATCAACCTCTGATTTTAATTGTTGTCTAATATCTATGGTTTTATTTTTCAACTTAAAATCTGTAATATAGGTGCTGTTCTTTGGGGTATACAGTGTGAGGTATGGATCAAATTGGATCTTTATCCAAGTGGTGAACCCCAAACTATTTACAAAAAATTCATTTTTAAGGCAGTGATTTAAGAGATTAACTTACCAATTAACAAATTTTCATTTGTGCTTTACTCTGTTCCTGGACTCTCTATTCTGATTTGATGAAATTGGAACCCACACAGCAGGTTCTAACATCATAAAGTGCAGAGATGTTAATCACCCCCCTGGCTCCTTCTCTCCTGAGAACTGTGTGTGGAGAGCAAGGGTGGACCTCATTTTGTTGTGCTTCCCTCTGCAGTGCTTGGCAGGTGTTGTGGTTTCTTACAAATTGAAGGTTTGGGGCAACCCTGCATCTAGCACATCTATCGGCGCCATTTTTCCAACAGCCTTTGCTCACTTTGTGTCTCTGAGTCACATTTTGACAATTCTCAAAATATTTCAAGCTTTTTCATTATTATTTATGTCTCATGCGTAACTGTGATCAGTCATCTCTGATGTTGCTACTATGAGTCATTGAAGGCTCAGATGATGGTTAGCATTTTTTAGCAATAAAGTATTTTTTAATTAAGGTATGTACATTGGTTTTTTTAGACATAAAGCTATTGCACACTTATGGACTACAGTACAGTGTAAACATAACTTTTGGGAAACCAAAAATTTTGTGTGACTAATTTTATCGTGATATTCGTTGCATTCCCGAGCCCACAATATCTCCAAGGTCTGCCTGTATTTAATAATTCAGAATCACTGGGGTCCTTTGGTTAACACTGGGGAGAAAATCATGAAATCATGTAGCTATTCCTATAGGTTATGTTAAGACTTTGGGGTAGACACATTAGCTGCCATATATTAGCTCATCTGATATTGTAAAACATTCTAACTCTTGCTGATTAAGCAGGTTTTTAATTTTCTTCTCATGACTGAATTCTATGTATATTTTTCTCCCCATAAAGGGCACATACTATTAACTCTCATTTATTGCTGACATGGCAAACTCTTTCAGATTAGGGAACAGTTGTAAAAACAAAGGAAATGTACTAGAAAGGTACAACGGTTGAAATATTACTTTGAGTACAAGCCACAGATGATCATTTATCTTATTCTTTTAGGTAAATGAGATGCTTCCCCTCTGCGGACCTGATAGGAGGCTGGGGAGGGATGCACTTTCCCAGCCCAGCGAAACCATTGGTGTGCTCCAGCTGCATCCTCACGGGAAGAGCACCCTGTTTACCCCCGAGCAAAGCTGGGTGCTCCCTGAATAAATCACTGGGTTTATCTTTTCTCAGTTGGACAGGGCAGGCTCCAGGGAGGGGAGAGACAGGAGGATCTATCATTCACAGGGAGATTTTGGCATTCTGTGGTTTCTAGGGAAATAAATCTCTCCCATCCATGAAGAACATAACCCATGCCTCCAAATCACTTGAAACAAGTCAAGTTTCATTGAAAAAACTATATTCAAAACCACATCTTTATGGACATTGAAACCCCTAGAAAGTCAAACTGAAAAGAAGCTTTTCTAACATTGATGAGTTTCTCTTCCTTTTATGAAAGCAAAAATTTCTAAAATATGAGGGTATGTTTTGGTCTATATCTTTCTCTTCGTTCTATAATTTCCCTCTTCTTGGGATTTTCTGAACACAGTGGGTGGGAACAAAAAGATCCAAACCAACTTTTAAAGGAAATGCAATTTAATAATTTAATAAAAATAAAATAAAAATAATATTTAAGTATTTGTCCTCAAAGAAAACATAAGTATGGAGTGTCACTTAAGATCCTATAAAGTCAAAAGAGAGTAGTTTTGCTTTCTTTTTCTTGGACAGACAGGTTTTTAAACTTTATTATGTTGATAACTTAAAGATGATCAATCAAACAAAGCTTTCGTTGCTGTCCAGAGACGTCCCCCTTGGCCCCCGAGCAGCCTGCCCCTCACCCGCGTTCCGAGTGAATTTCTCATCCTTGCCTCCTTTATGACCATCTCCCCATCTTTTCCAGATGTGATACTTTCTCTGGGTTAAGCTCCATTTAGCACGAGGCATAGAATGTTGACTATTAGTCACAAAAGAAAAGTTCTTCAGATAAAAATCACTGCCTTTCTTTTACTGATCTCTTTTTCTCTCTTTAATTAGCGTGAGATACAAATGCAGTGTAAAAGTTACTAGTGGTTTTGGTTCTTAAGTCTCCGTAAGCAGAGGGAGCCACTCTTTCTGGGGTCTGCACAATCCATTCAGTGAGTGAAAAACGTGCTGTTTGTACCATCTGAAAATGTGCTTCCCGCTACAAGTCCACACGAGCGGGCAAGACCAGTGCAGACAAAGGGTGTGCTCTGAACATCTGATGATCGAATTGAAGGGAGATATTTAGTAATAGCAGTGAGTTAGAACTTCCTAACTCACAAACACATTCAAACATTTCTCATATTCACGCTCATTTTTGGTGGGGATGCATTTAAATAGCAAAAGAGGCTGAATAATAGTCTGCAAAGCTGTTTCACTTGAGTTTGTGACTCAAAAGGAGCAGCAGACATTTGCGCACTTGTCCATTCAATGTAAAGAACAGGATGCAAGTGAGGCGCACAGAGCCAGGGCGGCCGCCCATGGGGTAAAGCCGGGGCTGGGGCCTTCCTGCCTGGCCTTCAGGGGCCCAGCCCTGGAATGCTGCTGCCTTGGGCTTTCTTTACACAGGGGGTGGGGTTGGCCACACTTACTAACGATCTCTGGTCACCAGCCAATTAGAAGAGGTCTCTGCATGCCTAGACCATTGAAAACTGTTTGGAGGGTCTGACTTTGTGAGTGTGGCCAAATAATCTGTTTTTAATGTAAATATTTTGGCTCCATTAAAAGTTGTCGAGTCAAAGATTCTGCTATTTCTGCATTTTAAACGCTTTTGGATGATACTTTGTAATGTGCTCCCCCACCAGCTCTGTCAAACGTTCCGTGGCCCCTTTGGGGATTTGCTCTGCTTGAGCTGCGGTGTCCACTGGCCTGGCCAAGGTTGGCAGCCCAAAGTGTGGTTGAAGGTGGGGGTCAGCAGCCGCCCCCTGCAGGATGAGCCCACTCCCAGCAGGACGAGGTGGTCACCTTATCAGACCCATCTGAGAAGGGGAATGTGCCGCGTGAGGGAGGGGGAGGGGGAGGGGAAGAGGGGGGAAGGGTGGGGGAGGGAAGGCCAAGGAAATACATTTATTTCTTTATTGTTAGAAAAGATCTTTGCACTTCTCGGTTTCCCTGATTTGGGGGGGGTGGCTGTGAGTTCTGGTACGAGTGCAAACCATGTCCAGCCTGAGGGCTCGGGGTCGGGACTGATGCTGGGAAGGGCAGTTAGGAGGCTCTGCTGGGCTGCTGAGAACAAATTCTTCCGAGGAAAAGCAGGGAAGCAGAAGGGAGGGTCTGCAGCAGAGCCCATGTCCTGGGCGTGAGGGGCCCGTGTGGTCCTGCAGACGACGCCCGCCAGCCGTGAGCTTCCGGCACGTGCAGGGGGGCCACCCCAAACAAACGAATCCCAGGGCAGCTGAATTGATGTAGAACAGCACCTTATCGACCTGAACATGGGGCCGATTGCCCCTTATCATGACTTACCATAAACAGGTCCAGTTCTTCCGTGGAGAAACCTGCTTTCCTCAGTGAGCAAGATGTAAGAAATGGTTTAGATTTACCAATCCTTATAAGTTACTGCTTTCATTTTAATTTTAGAATTTAATAACATTGTTTGTTTTAAATAGACTTGCATTTAGAATTAACAAATGATTCGGATCACAGCAGTGACATAAAGACTTGTTTTAAATTAATTTTATTACGTTAAAAAAATAGGTGAGTCTGTCTAATGAAAACAGCAGAGTGGGCACTTGGCGACCATCTCAGGAGGGGGCCCTCGGCTGCCCAGTGTCTGGGGAGCAGGTGCTTCCAGGCCCCTTCTCCAGAGCTGAGCTTCCACTCCTAGTGCCGCCCCCGGTGGGGGGTCTGTGGGCAGTCCAGACCCAGGGACCAAGGGCATCTCCTGGTCTTGGGGGCGCTGAGTAGTGGAGAGGTGCCTGAGTACCCACCTTCCTCATATGGCTGGAGACTGAGCCTCCACAGCTAGGATGCCCTGGGTACCACTTCTGTTGCTTTAACCGCGCCTGTGAATTGGGTTCACCGTTCTCATCCTCTTCCGGATACAAATACTTTTTATCAGACAGATTGAAGCAGAGTAAGCCTAAGAAGCTTCAGACCATGCTGTGCCTGACTCACCGGGAAAAACTGCTCTCAAACCATTCATTCACATGAAAACCGTCCCCTCACGTCTGGGACGTGTTCCCCATCCCTGCCCACAAGGCGCAGTGGTCTCTCCTCCGTTAATTCACTTTATCATGTGGACTTCTTTATTACAGGAGGCCTGTTTTTTGCCAGATCCCCTTGTCTGTGGTGGTGGTGAGGGGCGATGGTTATTTTGCTTTTTTAAGGAGAGAATTTGAAAGATTGTGTAGGTTTTAGTTCAGATTGTCAGCTGCTAACGGCTGGGGTGGCCTGACCTTGGTGTTGCCCAGAATTGACCTGAAAATCTCACCAGCCTGGACATACCATATGCTTCCCGCTCCTACCCACGCACCAGCTCTCTGGGAGGGCGCCGTTCCAAACCCAGGTTGATTTTGTGAAAATGGCCAGTGTGGGGATCCAGCGCTTTGTCGTTCAGAAAATGAGAGTGACAACAAAAAGACACAGTTTAATCACTTTAAAATAATCAGAACTTCTAAGCACTATTTCAGGAGCATGCATTCTGGGAAGCAAGAGCTGACACAGAGAGATCCTTTTGATAAATTGATGCTGAATTCCAGAGGCAAATGAAAGAGAGGGTGGGAACCAGAGGCATTTCCATCATCAAAATACTTTCTGTCTCTCACTCCCATGTCAAAGTTCGAGTCACCCCGGCCCCTGTGCCGGGAGCCAGCATGGTCACAGGGAGTCTGTGCCCTCTTGGGTGGAAGGGAATCTATCTTAATGAAGCAGCACACTCCAGGCAGATACAGGATCTACAGGATCTAGGCGTGTCCATCCTACTGAAATAGGCAGCGATCTGTTCCTTAATTTACAAATGATGGAACGGAAGAGCAACCGAGCTGAGCGGTGAATGGAATCTGACGTGACTTAACTTCTGCCCGTTGTTGCTTCAGGACTTATTTATACTGGTGTTATTTATAGGCTCCAAATACATATCATCAAAGACACTGTGGTTTTCATCACTTTTATGGAAGCCTGAACATCACATATAATACTATTTTCATAAGAAAAAAATCCCCAAGCAAATGCAGTTAAAAACCAGCCTACGGGATATAAAGGAGAAAATGAAAATGTTATCATCTCTATTTTAAAAAAATTTTTCTGATGCTCTAGACTCCCTCTAAGTTGGGGGTGATATCATGGACGTACACACCATGGTCTTTACTCAGGCAAATGTTAATTTTTCAATGATGGCAAAAATTAGAAAAACTCAACTGGCTCCATATTTTCCTCTTGTGAAACCAATGGAAATGTAAACAGGCTTTGTGCTTTTGTGTGACAATTCTCACCCAGCTTTATCGCTTCTCTCCCACCCTCACCCCGGAATCCAATTACATCCCTGAGGCCCAGGGGCAGGCCCAGGGCTTTGCGGGGAGACCATGGGAAAGATTTCCTTCCCTTTCACATCTTGCAAAGAGAGTTATTAGCCTTAAAATTGAAAAGGGATGGATCTTATGCCCTTTAGAAACTGACCTGGGGTGGGCAAAGATGGGGTCCTAAGAGCGAATTCAAGTCCCCCCCCCACGCTGTTCCTTAATAAGCTGGTTGCCTTGAAGAGCATTGCCTTCACTGGACTTGACCTTGGTAGGAGGCGGCCCCTCTACCTAGCCATCCAGTTGCCTAGATTTCTGTTTCTTGCATGGACTGTCCCCACTCTGACTCCCGTGGGATTAGAGTGTCAGGCTTTCAGAGCCATCAGGCAGTGCAGGGTGCTGTCCCCTGCTTGAGGCCGCCATCTCCATCTGGCATCGGCTGCCCCGGGACACCCCGATGTGCCCTCCAGTGGGGAGTGTTTACACGATCTTTATCACTTGTAACTATTATGGCAGAACCATCAATTAGCTCTCAACTTGCAAAATAACACCTGGGAAAGGTTCTTCACAAACTTGTTTAACCTTTTTTCTCCTCTTCCCTTAGGTGACAGGTTAAGATTTACGATTTTTGAAGACTGTTGCAGCACCTGGGCTGATGTTATCATCCTGATGAGAAGTGCCTCACTGTCTGGGGGGTGGAGGGGTGGAGGGGGTCTGACGGAGCAAGAATCGCAGCTTGTTAAGAGGGACACTTAGCCCAAGAGCAAACTCAGTGTTTCCACCAAAAACTTTCTGGAGAAGGATTAATTCTGCCTGGGCAGTCCTCGGGTGCTGAGGTTGCAGGTAACAAGCTGGCCTGGATCTCGACTCTGGTTGCCGCCCTCCTGGCCCCTCACCTCCCACCCAATACCTGACAAGGGCAGAAGGGACGAGAGCTCAACCCAACAGTCCTGATATTTCCAGGACACAGAGCGGGCAGGGGGCCACTCAAGGTGGCCCCAGATTCACATCACTCGCTTAATTGGCGGATGCCTTTTTCATCCTTTAAATAAAATCTGGGTTCAATTTACTGTTCCTCAAAACCACGTTGGGATAACAGACTAGATTAAATGGCTGCCTCAGCTCGGCTGGCAGCCTCCGCCTGACCCGTGTGTTCCTCGTATTCGGTGCCTGGTCCCCTGCCCCCAGTGCCCCCTCATTAGCCCGGTTATTAGAGAGGCCCAGCCGATTCGCGTCGGGTAGTAGTCGGGTGATGAAACTCGGGTTTATTGGAAAGATGTAATCTACTGTCCCTGTTTGTAACAAGCTCGCTCTGTGTGCACATATTGTGGGGACTCATGTATCTTCTTTCATTCTAAGCTGTCAGCTACATCGCTCAAACTCCAGATAGCCATCAGATCATGTTTAATGGGCTGCCCTCATCGTTAAGATATGGCTATGACTCCAAGAAGCTGTGCCTAAGCAGAGGACTGCTAAATTTGGAAGTCTGGAGCTGATCCAGTGAAGGTAACACAATGAACACAGCGGGCGCGGCTGGTGTGCAGGACTCCTGTGCAGTGGGGGGGGAGGGGGCTGGGACACACCCCTCCTACCTCGGGGCAGGGCCTGGGCTGCAGGGCGAACAGCTGACAGCCGAGGGCCTCCAAGTGGCACCTTAGCCCCACTCTGATGAAACAGCATCTTTTTATAGCCTGTTTAAAAGAATTTTCCATGATTACGACAAGTACAAAATCCATGAAGCAGAGGGAGATGGAATTTTAGCCCCATAAATCAGTTCATTTGGTTTCCTTCCATCTGTCCTCCACGTGAATTATTCCATGTGAAGACTCCTGCTGGCTGAGGCCCTGAAGGGTAGTGTCTTTGTTGCAGCCCTGGATGGGGGTCACTCAGAACTTTGGGGTCTCAGCTAGTTTTATGGGAACCTCGGGTGATTGAGGGACACTTGGGTCTAGAATCCAAAAGAGAACCAGGCGAGTGCTGTGGGAGACCCTGGGCCATGGTGTCTGCAGACCTTGGGGAGGGCCAATGTGCTGGGTAGCCCTGCAGGGGCCTTAGCTCCCTGGTTTTCAGCTTTACTCCCCTCAAATGGAGAAACCTAAGCCACCTCCAGGGCTGTGGGGCGTTAAGTGAGAAGCTCTGTACAGAAGCGTCTAGAACAGTGGGTCAGTGTCACTAAATTCTCAAAAGTGGTAGTTTTCCCTTTTCCATTGGGAATTTTATGAATCTCCCCAAAGGCTCTGCATTAAGTGAGCCTAAACAAAGCAAATTTAGATTCTACTTTTATTTAAAGACTCGAGTGCCATGCAGAGGGTCAGATCCCAGGCACTTTGTCACCATCTGGGGTGAAACACAGAAGACGGCAATTAGATAATTGTATTTGTGCTGGAGGATAGCTTCAAACCACTGATTTTCAATGAATGAAAAAGGAAGTACCCCCCCACCCCGACATCCCCCTGGCCTGCCAGCCTTTCAGGAAGAAGACCTTGCACAGGGGATCAGACTGGCGGGATTCCAGGTAAATGTCTCAGGATCACTCACTCCCTCCTGCTTCACATGGCAGAGGAGTCACACGTTCCTGTGGTGGAGGCCCACATGGGGTGGAAGCCCTTGTGTGATGGAGGCCCACCTGAGGGGTCTGTTTCTCCCTGGGCTTCATCGGGCCGCACCTGAGTGCACACCCACCACCCCAGCCTTGCGCGGGTGTCTATCTAGCTGAAGGGTGGATGGTGCAGTGATTTCCGCTCTGACTCAATGGGTGCGAGAGGCCCTCACAGACCTGTAACAGGTCCACACCCACCAGGGCGGGTCATCGGAGCTGTGCGGGGGCTGCCATGCACTGGCCCCCCTGTGTCCCATACCCTGGCTGCACCCACATCCCGCTCATGTTGGCCTTCTTTGGCCTCTGGGCACATCGGGATTGCAGCTCCCAGCTCCTCAGTGGCATGGGGCCCCTGCTTCCCAGTCTGCACTCCTCATGGTTGCAGGCCCTGCCTCCAGTCCCCCTGGTCTTCCTGGGTAGGGGGGCGGGTGTTGGACGACGGGGGAGAAGCAGATGGTCCCCTGCCCTCCAAGGGGTTCGGATGGAGAGTCCATGAGCTGGCTCAATGGTCCACCTGCCAGGACCACCGGTCTCTGGGTGTGGCTTCTGGGGGTCACTTGGGTAAAGGGTCTGTTTGGTGGTTGTGACCTGAAGCCCCTTTCTGTGCCTGCCCAGCCCACGGAGCCAGGGGAGACCTCCTCAGCATCTCCATGAGGGCTTTGTGGTGTTTCCCACTCTTCTTAGGCAAGTAAAATTAACAGCAGCAACAGCAAACCAACGTCAGTCCCTGAACCTTCTCCTTGTGTCAACAGTCCAGGATGAAAAAACAAATTACTGAGCTAATAATGATGCCAAACAAGACGTTTAATCTCCTTTTGAACTGACTTTGAATTTGATGTGGCACAGTCAGTGGGAAAGTAAGATTTCCCTTCACTTTTGAATGCCCCAGTTTCCTCACCTGTGAAATGGGTCCCAGTCCTATCCAGCCCCCTTGATGATGATGAGATACCTGTCTGGAACAGGATTGGGGCCTGAAAGTTAAAATTAAACAGCATGACAATGTACAAGGTATGCTGCTCTGTCTTACTCTCTACCAGTTTATTTCTGATATTGTCTTCAGGAGCCAGAATAAGTCACTGCTTCTTGGGAAATCAGCCCAAATGTTTGTAAAGTGAGTGTTAGGGGCAGTATTTCCAAGGGGGCTGGAGGGGAGAACAGAAGCCTGCAGGTAAACGGGCTTCCACGTTACTCGGTGGGGACGAGAAGTGAAGTTCACAGTTAAGCTTACATTAACAGGAACAGAAAGATGAGCTTGAAAAAGGAAGTGAGTCAGAGGCACAGGGGTTGGGAACATTCCTGACAGCTGAGCAGGGGTGCTAATGGCCCCGGGAGCTGGGGAAGCGTGGGCTGCCCTTGGCCCAGGATTTGCCAATGTCTTCCAGCAGATCTTGTTTGCATAGATTCACACCCTCCAGCTCTGCTTCAGCGTGAGACCATCCCAGGCCAAAAATCAGAGCAAGTCCATTGGAGATCAATGCCTGAATGCCTCTGATGTCTTGGAAGCAGGCATTGCACTTTCTGTTTCTGTGGATGCTTGAAAAGGGAGGGTTTCCACCGATCTGTCAGAAATAATAACGTGATGATGTCTCATCAGGCTTGGGATATTTGCTGGGCCTCCTCTTACCTCTGTGGCTCTCGTTCAGGTCACAACTTCAGTGGGATCACAGGCGGAATGTCTTAAGTCTCACTGCCGATTTCCAGGCTATCCTCAGCACCATCTCCTCCTTCCAAGCTGCATGGAGTTCAAGGAATCGCCTTCTTCCCTAGACTGGCAGCTTTCTCGAATGTGTCCTCTGATATATGATCTCCTTAGTTCCTCTTCTAAAATCTTCCTTAGAGGCAAATGTTTCTCACCCTGTCTAGAGAATTGAGGCCAAGTTCTGCTCTCTTTCCCCTCATCTGTGCACACATGGGGAGTTTTAGCTTCAGAGGAAAATGATCACCTTTAAGAGAAGATTCTTCAACTCTGTGGCTCAAACCATAAAAAAGAGGAGAGGTCCCCCTCTCAATTCTCTACAAAATCATAAAAGGTGGTTTTATTCTTAAAAAAATCACCTAGTGTGACTGAACAGGTCTTGAGGCTTTGGGCAACATCAGCAGTCATCTCGGAAACAACAGAGCAATTAATTCCACTAAGTTTCCTGGTTCTCAGTGATGTAATTTGCCATTGAAGCCAGAAATCATGTCCCTATAAATCGAAGCACTTGTTAGTTGCCCTGGCCTGAAACTATCCTTCGCTCTTCCCACCAAGGTTCAAAGCCATTTATAGATGCCATGTCGCCCCTGGGTTGGGGCAGCTCCTTGTCAGAATTCTCATTCCAGACATTCTTTTGGTTTGTGTGCTGGAAACATGTTTTACAACTTATTTTTGCCCATAGTGTATTGGTTTGTTCCTACACAGATTTGAGTAAAATACAGATCTAATCGTATTACATGAACACAATAGCGCCTTAGAATCCAACCTTTGTAGAACACAAATTACTTTTCATATCCTGTTTATTTGATATCCTAACTAACTAGCAGGATAACAGATTTCCATTGAATATAACTTAACCTGTAATTAAAATATACTAGAATTTCTTAGGTGGCATTCAAGAAAGCTCGTGCAGATGAAGGGTGGCCTAGGGATAATTTATGAACTTGGTTTCTGAAGGCAACGTTTAGGAAATCATGGTTTGCAAAAATGCTTATCACCAAACTTTATATTTAATAAATTAAAAGAACACAGTTAGGCATCTAAAGCCACAGATGACTATCAAGTAGCACTGAACTATCAAAAAGTTATGGTAAACAGTTTTTTTAAAAAGCTGGGTAAAATAGATGCCCTGTTTTGAAATTGTTTGATTTTATTGTCTTTTTCTGATGTGGCGAACACTCTTTGCTTATTCTTTGTCATTTGTGATCTCTTTACTTCCCACATTTATTTCTTCCGGCTGTGGAGTTAATTCTGCCAGCCCTTGTGATGTGGCTGCTCTTGTGACCCCTGAGGTGTCTGTCAATAAATGTTCTAGTTCTCCTTATGTACTCACACAGGGCATTGCCTCCTGACTCAGTGAGCCATGTGTGTGCTGTGGTCGGTGAGCTGAGTGCAGGTCTGAGAGTCTCTGCCATGTGGGCCCACACGGAGCCACAAAATCCATGTGGACATTCTCAGAGCCCGTGTGTGAGAGGCCACATCTTCTTGACCTGCCACAAAGGGAGCTTGTGTAGACATTGTGGCTCCATCAGCCTGGGTCACTGAGTGACCAGGATGGACAGAAAGTGTCCCCCCACTGCACCCCACCAACCGTCCACACGCACATGTGTTGAGTGAATGAGAAACAAAAGTTTGCTCACTTAACCCACTGAGCTTTTAGGGCTGAGAGCGACCAACAGCATCGCCTGCCATTGCTTCCCAGATCATTCCACCTGTTAGAATGATTGCTTAATCAGCAAGCTGCGTAAATCTGCCATAAACCCCTTTGCTTTTCTGTTTAAAATATTTCTAAGAGGATTTACTACAGCAGCTTCATAGGTTAGCTTTAAAATCATGTCTTAGTCTCTGTCTATAGGGACCTCTCAGGAATGACGTTTCAGGTGGGCTTGTCCACCTGGAATTCAAAGGGGACCTCGCTGTCTGCAGGCACTCAAACAATGGACCCACCTTTCGTCCAGATACAACATTTTTCCTGGACACACTGGGGACAGGATTTGGTGGAGCCATGGTGACCAGGCACGCTTAGTAGGACTAGCCCTTAAACATGAAGGGAAATGTTTTTGACATTTAGAAGAAACCTGGTCATAGGCTGGTCATAAAACCAAGGAGAACTGTAAGAGAATTGATATTGGAACACTGATTTCAAGATGAATGTATCCTTCTATCCTGACCAACACCCGCTGGTTTGCAACTACTTCAGGTATAAATCTTGAGGCCTGTCAGCGTGGGGAGAAGCAGGAGGCTTCACTTGTTAGGGCTCATCATTATCTGTGTCTTGGCAGGAAGTCTACAGCTTCCGAGTGGATGCTGAGTTCTCTCGGGGTTGGCATATCACGCTGCTTATTTGCTCAGATGTAGGCAGGCAGTGGGACGGGGAACACTTCTAGACCTCTGAGGGGGGTCCCTGATATGACTCACTCCCAGAGGTCCGGGGGTTAGGGAGAGAGATCCTAAAAGCAAATAAATTAGAGGCAATTGGAGTTGTCCATTGGCCTGAAATCAAGTACCCATTGCATGTTACAAAGAACTTTAGAGAAAGTGTTATTTTTGGTTCTTTGCTGTTTGCTTTGCTAGTTTGTTTATATATTGATGATTTGTTCACTGTTCTTGATTTTAAATACAAGGATTTAACATAATCTTTCTAAGTTACAAGGAAAGAAAAAAAAATTGACCAATTTTGTGCTCAGGCAATAAGGTCAGTAATGTGGCCTGGGCATTTATTATTATTTAGGAACAGCTTTTCCAAATTGCAATTTCATTTCTCTGTTCAGTAAAAATTTATCTTAAGAGTTGAAAAGCCGTTTTATCTTAAATATCTGTCTATTATCTATCTATCTATGTTTTTAACATGCTGATGGTTGTTCATAAATGTGTCTATTCGACATGCCATTAAGTATATGTGGAGTTCAAAGTATAAGAAGGAGTACTCAATGGTGACATTATTGTTGAATGCCACCCAATAAAATGGAACATGGATCATGTTCTAAGAAAGTCCTTAAGGCAGAAATACTTACATTCCAAGACCCAGCTATCTGGCCTAGCTTTCCAGCAAGTCATCAAATAATTATCAATCAATCTTTCTATTGATTTCCTTATTGGTGCTGCATTATTATGGGTATGATATTCTAAGAAACTTATAGTTGAAGAAGCAAATACTTGACATATGAAACTTCTTATAAAATATAATCTGGAGATAGTTGTGTAAACCAGACAAATGATACAAGGTAGTCTGGGATTAATTGCCACCTGAAACACATGGATAAAATCTTCTGTAAGTTTCTGAGGAGGCAGAATTTAGGTCAATTTGTGAAAATAGGTTGAAGGAGAAGATGGGCTTTAAGCCATGCTTGAGTGAGAAGAGGGAGTAGTGGGCAGAGACCTGGAGAGACTGTGGGCTGGAGCTGGTGGAGATAGGGTTGGAGAGCCAGCTAGAAGCCAGATGCAAGGGCTCGTGCGTGACGTGCCATGAACGCCCCAATTTAATGCTGGTGTTGATGGTTTTCAGGTGGTGAATCATTCTTGATTAAAGTGGATTTTATTTCCTTCCATATTTGTTACTTTATTTTTAAGATTTCACAGTAAATGTGTTCACTGTAACAACGGGAACTGATCAAAGGCACATAAGGGAAGCACCCAATCTCCCTCTGGCCTTTCACCCCATCGGTAATACCTGCCAGGCACCCTTCCACCCTCTGTCACTCATCTAATGGAGCACCAATGGAACTGTCTTCCCTCCACAACACTCAGATACAAACACATGGCTCTGCAATTCCCCTTTTTTACACAACGTACGTTCCGACCACCCCATGTGCTAATATGTAGAGATTTAAGATGCTGTTTCTACCAAGGCTTTGTTATATTTTGTAATATCAATATGCCATCGTTGGTCAACATTTGAGTCAATTCTCAACAAGCATTCCTCAATACATATCATCGCAGACGTATGCTTTCATTTTCATTACTTTCATTACTTTTATATAAAGTACATTTCTCAAAACCCGAATGCTAGATTATACAGAAGGTGAGTTTTAAATTTCAACTGTTACTATTTAATTGTATCCTCAAAAGTTTGTAGCAATTTCAAGGAAGAAATTGCAGCTTTCTTCTGGGGGAGGGGCAGTGGAGTAGCATCAGACTTCTCCTCTGAAGAACTAGAGGCTAGAGGTGGAGGGACCTCAGAGCAGACCATGGAGGGTAAGAAGTTTGTGTCCTAGACCAAGATAGTGCTCATCTTTCAGGACAAATGAAAATGATTCTGAACATGTGAGGACACCAAGAGGAGAGAATGTCATTGTGCTTGCTACGTAAGGAAAGTAATCAGGAAGGAGTTTACCAAATGACAATTGAATCAGGAATTTCAAGATAGGAAAACACAAAGAGGTGAGAAGAGGGCAATGAGCAATCAAACTTTCAGTGTACAAAATCAGGTCCAAACACACCATGTTAATGATAGATATCTGTAATACACACATTAGCTAAAGATGCTTGAACTAGAAGAACACAGACCTTATGGGAAAGAAATGGAATGGAATTAAAAATCTAAAAGGATCCAGCCCAGACTATCAGTTACCAAGTTCATTGTGAGTGGGCTCAGCATCTAAGTTAAAACTCAGGGAGTGCTGGTCATAAAATCCAACTCTGTTGTTAGCAAGAAGCTCTTTATAACGAAGTGAAAAGGGAGCATTTAAATTAAAGATATGGGCCAGGATATATGACTGAAATCAAACCAAGTCAAAGCAGAGGTAGAAATATTAGTATTAAATGCAATGGAATATATAAAATAGATTACAGACAAAGACCTACGGTATAGCACAGGGAGATATCCTCAATATTTTGTAATAACCTATAAGGAAAAATAATCTATAAAAGAATAGATATATGTATATATATAACCGAATCACTCTGCTGTACACCTGAAAGTACCACAACATTGTAAATCAACTATACTTCAATAAAAAATAAAATTAAAAACAAAACAAAACAAAAATAAATGAAATGGAAGTGGAGATCCAGCAGCTTGTGAGGGAGTCATGACACTCTTACATTTTTTTTCAACGAAGAATGTAGCAGCTAAATATAAAAGCAATGTGTATGTGTGTTTACATACACACGCAACAAGAATGTGGGATACAGTTACAAGGGAGAGTTAAAAACACTTTGTTCATAATATGACATATCAAGTGTAAAAGTGCTTTTCCATCTTATTTTTAATCATTGCTCTCATAATGAGCCTTTTAGGACCCTTTACTTAATTCCTGCCCACATAAAATTAAACACTAGAGACATACAGTATATCAATGTATTATAGGTGTATCTGTGCTTTGTATATAAAAAAAGCAAGATTTCTTTTGCTCCCTAAGAATCAATTTTTACCCTCTTTGGAGTAATATCATGCCCATTGGGAATGCATGAAACAGACTAAAAAATAAATAAAAATACAGAAACATGTGAACAACTCAACTGGTAAGGCCTTTAAAGCATTATTAGAAAGGTTAGGACTCCAGGGGTAGTGTGCATTGTGGTTGCAGGGGGACCCTCCCAAATTAGGGGGTCCTCGGGGCACCTGAGGAGGAAAATCTGCACACTGGGAAGCAGGGGCGCAGCTGAAGGGTCTTTGAAATGTGGGCTCAATGTAGCATACCCCACGCTACCTGAGCCATTCCTCAGTGAAAGGCTCCATGGCTAGAACATTTGGGAAACTAGGTTGGACCAAATTAAACTGGTCCCTGCAGGAAGACTCCGGTCCTCCAAGCACTGACTTCTATGTGAAGGTCAACGATGGAGACGAGGTGGGCACACTGTCCTGAGCTTCCAGGGGTCCCTTCAGGGAAGCCATTAGCTTGGGACTTCTATTTACATCTCTTGGGACAGTCCTGGAGGATCAGGGTGAGCAGTGCTGCCCTGTGCGACTGTTTTCATGGCTTTAAGCAGTAAAGCCGGATCAAGCAAGAACAGAAATATTACTAGACAGTGTCCCTAATTTGAACTTGACTGACCTCCCTCCCTGCTTCCTTTCCCACTTTATCTTTCTTTCTCCTGAAATAAGTTTCAAAAATAAGAAAATTGGAGATAAAAGGAAAACATTTAAAGCAAAGGAATCAACTCTGAGGTAATTGGCCTTTGTCTTATTATTCCTCCAAGGACCTTTATTCTAATAAATGTCCATGCTGGGCATTCTCCATCTGACCCCAAGGACATGGTGACCTGCAGAGAGAGACAGAAGTGATCTCTGCTCCACACGCTTAGAGCCCATCATGCACGTGACCTTGAGCGTGTAATAACCCATGTGACCGAAGCATGCACAGAAGGAGCGCTGTGTTTTATAATGTGCAAAACAGGTCAAGTTCATTCCCAACATTAAAAGCTGTCTCATAGATTTGTCTACACCATCACACCACAAACGAATGGCGTGCGCTCCACATGGGATGTGATGGGGTGAAGTGCAGCTCTGCTGAAACCGTACAGCTCCTTCCAAGACCTCCTATCTTGTTACCTTTCAGAGGAAACCAGCGCCATCTCTTCACAACTTGATGGTGATTTGGAGCTGGGAAGGGAGCTGGTGCAGCTCACGCTGGTCCGCCTTATGTCACCATGAACACTGTGCATGCAGGAATCAGAACGGCCAGCAACCAGGGGACAGCAGAGCCAAGGCCACCTGCTCTGGCCCTCTGCTGATGGTGGCCGTTCTTGACGAAAGCCCAGGCCCAGGTTCCAGACCCAGTGAGTCCTGTTGAGAAAGCCCCCCACGCTGGCAAGTGGTTACTGTGGAAGGTCCCACTGACTCTATCAAAGGCGGAGCTTGTGATGGAGCCATGCCCGCCAAGAACTCAGAAACCTTCTGCATGAGTTCCAGGTCAACACCCCATGGGTTCTTCCGCAGTTTGGAATCTTAAGTGGAATTTGAAATGTGAGTCAGAGGTGGGGCGGAGGGTGCTTGATGCCTTTACGAGATGCTCTGTGGAACCTGCTAGAAACCAGCATGGCATGTGAGGGGGCCACACACAGGACAAGGTTCATGGTGGCTTCGTGGTTCCCCAGCCTCCCCTGTTATCCTGACGAGAAAGGACTCGTGTGGGGCCTGCCAGTTATGTGTCACTTGCAGTTTAGAAACTGTATCTTCATATGATATGAGTGTTCTCCAGACGACATCAGAGGACATTTCAAATTCACTTAAAAGATGGGTTAAAATTCATTGACAAATCAGAGCTCTGCGAGGCGTTTGCATTTGTATCTTTCTGATACTTATTTTTATTTAATTCTGCAAAATTCTCTCCCAACATTGTACTGGGTTTAAAATATAAAACATTTGATAAGGTCGTTGGAATTATCACCCAAATTTAACACTTCTTCAGCTTTGAAAAACCTAGTTTCTCTCCTCCGACACCTTTCTCCAGGTTTGGAATAAGTGATACACACTACTGTATATAAAATAGATAAGCAACAAGGACCTACTATATAGCACAGGGAACTGTACTCAATATTTTGTAATACTTATAAGAGACAGGAACCTGAAAAATAATATGTATTTATATATGTATGTATAACTGAATAGCTGTGCTGTACACCTAAAATTAACATGTTGCTGTAAATCAACTAGACTTCAATTAAAAAAGAAAACCTTGTTTCCTAAAAATTGGTGGTTCTACAGTACTGAATTTTTTCCAATAGAGATGAGCTGAGGTTAGCTTGAAACTTTTCCCTGAGAAGCTGCCATGATGTATTTTGAAGCTGATGAGAAGCGACAGCAGGTCATATAACTCCTGAAACAGTGCATTTTACCACTAGCTTGGTTTCTGGAGGCTCTCGCTTGGGCATCCTTAAGTGTGATCTGGTGCCCGTATCGGGGAACCCTTGGGGAAGAGGCCCCCGCAGGCCGTGTGGTGTGAGCAAAGGCCTGGCTGCAAGGGCGAGTGTCAGGTTATACTGCACCTGCCGGGACCCTCCCAGGGGTGGCGAGCTTCCGGGAGCTTTCGGCCCTCCCTGTGCCTCCGGACGGCCACCTCGCTGGGCGCGCCTCTGCCATCTTTCACTGCCCGCCACGCCGGGCAGAGCCTCACCACTTTGCAGGTGGGGCCGGCTGCTGCCCGTGGCAGAGACGAATGACATATTTATTAGCTTGTCAAAACCTCCCCTGTTTATGGAAGTCTCACCCAGCTAAACAAAACAGTCAGCTTCCCATTGGCTCCTTGAGAGGCCCCTGTTGAGAGCTTCAGCAAAGTGCTTGATGAGGCATAAAATGATGATTAATTAATTTACTGCTCAGTTGATCATCACACGGCGCGGTTGATGGTTCTCCCAGCGGTCAGCCCTAGCCCTGCCGTGTACGGCCGAGCCTGCCTTTGCTTTGACCTGCTCGGAGGCTCCAGGGCGGGGAAGGAGGGGAAATAGGGGAACAGCGGCTCTGGAGGCCCCAGGAAGCGGGCGCAGGCGAAAGGCGGGCCTCTCACAGCCGGTCATTAATCAAGACACACTGGCCCTGGGAACTAGCCGGCGTCCGGGCGGGGGTGGCCTCTGCACTGCGGGTGCTCAGAGTCTCGTCTCCTGGGCCAGTTTTTCTCTCCCAGGAGCAACCTGCTGTCCCCCAGGACACGAGGGTGGCACTCGGCCTCCTTCAGGAGATGAAGGTCACTGTCCTCCAGAACAGGAGGGTGGCAGCGAGCACTGGCCATGCCAAGCCCTATTTGGTTTCGCATCTGTGTGAGGAAGTGTGGCCTCGCCTGCCCAGGGTGACCTGGCAGGGACACAGCTCTGCTTACAACCTTTGAGACCTCAAGGTCAATGACAGGAAAGCTTTCGGAAAAGGGAAAATTCAGAAATTTTCTTTCTTAATTTTAACTCCACCTGGGTTTTAGGAGTTCAGGAAGTTTAGTTTATCGAAAGTTAAAGTAATATTTCTAAGGAGAGGTCTTGGCCAATATGCACTCTTCTAGCTGACTATCAAGGGTAGATTTACAGCATGTCATGCAGTCATACAGCCAATGACCAGTGAACACTCCCACTTGTGAGCCACTGGATGGTAAGTGACCCGCCATGTGGTAAAGCCTGGCATCAACACAGTGCAGGTTACAGGACGTGGAAGACACACGGCGCATCCCTGCCTCCTGGGTGTGAGCTCCGCGTCGACGGCCAGGTCTAAATTCAGGTCCCTGGACGGCAGGCGGAGACCCTGAGGGTCGCTGAGATGCATGCGAGCAGGGGATCCCAGGCCCTCCTTTATGTCTAACAGCCCGGATGTGCAGGAGCTGAGGCCCCTTGGGAAGGGGATGGCGCGTGTGCCCTGTCACAGACACGGCGATGTCAGCGCTGCGTCCCCAGGGCCGGGGAAGGGCATGCGTGCAGGGGTCACTGCACGTGTGTGTGTGTGCGTGTGCGTGTGTGTGTGTGGTCCAGGTTCTGCAGAAACTGCAGGGACTCACAGGGCACCGCCTCCGCCTGCCCGCCTGGCTTGTGGTGCACGGTGCTCGGTGTGGAGTTGAGAAGACGAGGCTCAGAGGCCAGTCTCCTCTCCCTTGGAAGGCAGCCCGAGTCGCCTGCTCTTCCCCACCTGCTCTGGCAGAGGGTCCGGTCCACACTGTCTGACCCCCGTCCAGGGCCGGGGGATGGAAGGCAACTGTGGAACGATGGGGGGCAACACTGGGGCCGACTGCTGTCCTGCTGGCAAGCGGCCCCTGGCCCACTCGGAAAAGGTGCCTGACGGGTGGGGCGGCCCATCAGGCTGCGAGGGGCCGAAGAAACCCCTGAGGTGGCATCATGTAGACCATGTAGACCAGGCACCTCTCAGCCGGTTCCCACCCCACAGGTGGCCCTGTGCTTTACCACGTGGGTCCTCACATGTGGCCCGGGCCCACAGGACTGACCCTCTGAGCCCACTCATGCCAGGGGCAAAGAGCAGGGAGCAACACCCATGCTGACGCCAGCAGGCAGGTCCCTGCTGTAAACGGGTGTAGTTTACATCACCCGTTGCATCAGACGGGGGTGTGGGGTGAGTGCGACTGGCTAAGGTGTAAAAAGTCTTTAGAAAGGTGAAGGTGTTCCGTCCCGTGGAGTTTCCCTGGGACAGGGCGCCTCCCTGGGACAGGGCGCTTTGTGGTCCCTGATGGGTGGGGCTTGCTGTGTTTTGTGCCCTAATGAGACCCACACACACACTGGTGTGAAAAGTGCTAAAAAGCCCAGGAATTAAGAGGCCAGTTTAACCTGTTCATCTCCAAGTTCCCAAGCTGCCAGTGCAAGGAGCGGCACTTACTGAAACCGCATACTTCCTGTGGGGGGAGGAGCGCACGACCAGGGCATTATTAACAGTAAACGCGTCTTTGTTGTGTGCCGCCGTGGACGCACACCCCGGTCCTCTGTGTTGGCTGTCATGGACGACGCTACCAGCATCCTCGTCATTCTCGTGCAGGAGGAGCAGCGCGGTGCCCAGAGGCCCACTCCTCGCATCCTCTGTGTTGGCCGCCATGTGGAGGATGTGTTGGGATGCAGAGTGGGCAGGGACTCTGGTAGGCTCGGAGGCCAGGGCCGGCGTTTGATGTCGGGGGCGATGGGGCCTCACGGGGGCATGGGGGACGAGTGGGCGCTGTGTCACAGGTAAATGCAACAGGTGGGCTTGCACTGAGGACTAGGTGGGGGGCGGTGGTCAGGGCAACAGCATGAGACTGGTCTGGAGACATCCAGGCTTTCACAGCCGTGGAAGAGGAGCCGGACGGTTGAAGGTGAAGAGCTGGTGGAGATTCCCAGGCCTGGACCCTCCAGCACATCCAGCTCTACACGGCAGGCTTCGGGTCCCAGGCACTCCTGAACTCTCTGGGCCAACAGCTGTACCCGCAGGTGGCTGCTGGGACCAAGTTGCTTGACCTCACTGATGCCTTGATCCACAACCTGTGAATTAAGAAACCGACCAGGGTGGTTGTGAGGGTCTGTGGTTGAAACACGGTGTGTGACTCCTCAGGGCAAGTCTGGCACCTTCAGGGGCCTCCTTCTGGCACAGCCTGAGGCTCAGTTTCCTTGTGGAAACCAGGGACAGTGCTGACCCTTTAGGACGATTTGATGGAGGTTACGTGGGAGAAAGTCCCCGAACCCTGGGGGCCAGGTTGGCGCCACGGGGCAGTACGTGCACTCCAGGTCATGCGTCTGGGCAAGAGGTTGGAGCCCATGGCTGGAGGGGGCGGGAGGTGGGGTGCTTGGGGTCTTCTGGGGGTGGACTCAGCCCTCGAAGCCGGACGACCGCTCGCATTTCCTCTGCTGGGGCAGAAATAGACGTTCCTGGAGTTGATTATTTCTCCCTAATTTACTGCTTCTCTTTTGTTCTTCTCACAGCCCTGTCTGCATCTTTATAGGACATTTCTCCAGTTCTAAAGGGTCACTTTGGTGTCACTAGGGTTATAAGCACCACCTCCATGAGTTCACAGAGTGTGAGGCTCTACAAGGAATATTTTGAATTTTCAAACATTTACTTTTTGCTTTTTAAAAATTAAAAAACTGTTTATTTCCCCAGACGTAAATGTGGGTCAACTTAAAATCAGAACTTTATTTTCAGAGAGTGGGTAAACGTGGCCGTGTGCCTCCTGAAGCCCATCATGCCATCATCCCAGGAAAGGCGGTCTGTGCTGATGGGGCCGCCCTCCCTCCCTTACGGTAAGTAAGCTGTGTCACACCCGGCGCACTCACCCCATCTGGCTCCCGCAGGTTTTGAGGATGATTTTCCTGCTGACTGTCAGCCACGTGTCCAGGACACTCAAGCTAATGACGGCCACATCTCCTTCTGTGCTTGGATCATTTTGCTCCACAAGCAGGAGCTGATCAAAACGTCCAAGTCATGGAGGTTATTTTTTAAAAATGGATCTCTTTCTCCTTTTCCTGGCATTTCCAAATCATCTTGTAACTTAACATCATAGGGAAAAAAGTTGTGAAGAATAAAACACCATTGCCAGAGAGCAGTTCTCCCGTGGGAGTAAACTGCCCTCGACATCAGTTGAGCATGGACGCGGTCAGCCAGGGTGCTTTTCTCCCCTTGGAGTCCTTGTCTGTTCCCCTGTCACCCAGGTGAGTTGTATAAGTGGAGTTGCCCATCATCTGTCCTGGTGAGCAGAACACATCAGGGCTGTATTTTTCTCTAAAATACTGAGAGAATATCGTGGACAAGGCTGAAGGAAGCTGACTGAAAGTACAAAATTTTCAAAAGTGACATGAGAAAAACTTCTGAAAGCTAGAGATGAAAGCTCAGAATAAATCAGGTTGGTGAGCATCATAACCACAGTCTTCTGCCTCTGGGATTGGGGCTCAATTCATCCACAGGGGAATGTTCTGTGTGCTAACAGGTGAGTGTTAACAGAACGAAACTTGGGTCTGCTCTCCTGATGGGCGGCAAAACCAATCTACCAACACCAGGTTGTGGGGAAGGAAAGTACAGTGTTTGTTTGCAGGGCACCAAGCAAGGAGAAGGGGCAACTCATGCTCAGAAGACCCGACCTCCCCTATGGCTTTCAGAGAAGGGTTTTTAAAGGCAACATTAGGGGTGAGGGTTGTGGGATGCCTGATCAGCTCCTGGACATCCTTTGGATTGGTTGATGGTGAGGTCACAGGCAGACGTCAGCATCTTCTGCCTTCTGTTTCCAACCAGTCTGAGCTCCGCATGCTTGTGGTCAGCATGTGGTCACAATCCTCCACCGGGTGGGGGTCTTAGTATCTGCAGAACAACTCAAAGGTGAGCATCGGATTGTTATCTATATCCCTCAGGAGGAACTAGGAGTCCTGGGACTCTGGTGTGCTCATCATTAACTGCCCAAATCTGCTCTTTGGAACACAGGGAATATGAAAGCGCAGCAGGGGACATGGAGTGGCTTGTACCCCGGAGGCCCCCACAGGGTCCTGCTTGGTTTCCCTCCCCCTTTTCTTTGACTTCCCTCAATCCTTAAGGGAACAGGGTGGACAAGAAAGTTTTGGATAGAGAGGTTGAACGTAGACTTGGCAGGGGAGGTCACTTTTAGGGGGACTCGGTTTCAGAAGATGTTTCCCCGAATTCCAGGTGGTACAGGAGCTCCTCCAGGAACAGCTGGGAAGACCCTTAACCATCTCTGCTTTTGGTTTAACAAAATGGAAATGTTTACATTTTTCAACCTGGCTTTGTGTGAACTCTAACAGGCCCCTCTAACGAGTGAAATTTAAAGTACTTTTCCCCCAAAAGAACATCAAGAACTTGCTCTAAATCAACAATAGAAGAATAAAAACAGCCATATATGTATTTCTTGAACAAATGAGACAGATTATTCCCAGATGCAGATGAGGAGATGTGCCTTTCAAATGAATATTTTAAGAATTATGGTGCCCAGAGAAACATTTAATGATTTGTTCATTATTTTGACAAAAAGATCAAATATTAAATGTTTATTACTTCCACGTGATTTACAAGTGTTATAGTAAGGGAAGTTATTTTTTTCTTTTTTTTTCTGAAAAAAAGAAGAATCACTTTCTTTTAAATACAATAATACAATGAAGTGACAATATCTCATTTTAAAACCATAATTGAGGTTTGCACAACAGGGACAGTGGAGGGTGGGGACGAAACATTGAATGGATACAAACTAATGGTGATTTCATGTTCCTGATTTTGCTTAATCCTCCTGACCTGGCTGAATCACTGGTCACAGGAGTATCCATAGTCTCATTTTACAGACCCTGAGAGACCCAGGGAGATGTCACTCCAGATCCTGGGCTAGAAGGTGCCTGTGCTCCCCACGTTGGGCTGTGGAACACAGACTCACAGAGGAATCCTGGGACCAGTGATCAGCCCTCAGGCACTGATCGCCCCCGGGGTTGGGTGAAGAGTCGGGGGGGATGCTCGAGGGACCCATCAGCACCAGGGACCCACCAGAACGATGGGCAAGTCAGTGGCAGAGCTAAGTCTTAACTGGATTTGCATTGAACTGTCTCCCTTATTTTCCTCCGTGATGTTCAGTGTTTCTGCTTCTGCTGAGATATTCCCTGCAAGAGATGGAGTGAGGGGATGGGAGGGAGTTTGTATGCAGGACCGCTCCCGGCACTAATAAAGATGCAGCGCCTCACGTCAGGCAGAGATTTACTTGTATTGATGCAGATTTACTGCTCCAGGAAAAAAAAGAAGCCTTATTATATGATAATAAAAATAGAAAACAAATGACACTGTAGCCTGAAGAGAAGCAATGCACTAGTTAATGAATACTTATTGACTGGTAACCTGCAACTAATGTAGCTATGGATTTTTACTTTGTCTGTTCGTGGCTTTAAGAAGCAATCAGCTGGGTCTCCCCGGACCGGAGGATGAGGTGATAGTTAACAAAGGTGCGTTTTATTTAGTGTTAAACAAAGCAGTCAATTTAAATTTGAGGTGGATGGGAAAACCATCTCTTTGGTTTATGTAAGCCGGGATCACTTGAGCGAGGATGTTTTTAGATGGGTCTGTCATGGGATACTGATTGTTTATTATGTAAGGCAGCATCCTGTCCATTTACAAAAAGTGATGGGAGAATTAGTCAATGTCCAACATCCCCGGATGGGAATTTAAAACCAATATCCCTTGTGTGCAATGATTTTTAAAACTAAGTCGAGCTAATACTGGGTTGAGTCTCCTGTAGTTAAACTTTACAGAACTGATTCAAACTCATTTCACATAGAGATACAAATGAATGAGTGGGTTGCAACATCGTACATACAACTTAAGAAGCTTGTCATCTGAATCAGGTGACGGGACTTCTAAAACCACTGGAAGGAAAGTTATCTGTCTTCCTTGTCTGTGATAGTGAACTCACAGATTCACTGGGCAGCCCCTTCAATGCACGGAAGGGGTCACTTGTAGGACTGTGATCCCTGTCTTGGTTGCCCTTAGGTTTATTCCTGGGTGTGAAGCAAAGCTTGCCTGCTGCAGCCCCTCCCCCATCTCCTGGAGCACACGGGGGACTGCAGTTTTCCTGGGTCTTCTCTTGGTCATGTCACCTTCCCCCCATTTCCTCATTTTTTTAAGTTAAAAAATGTATTTATTTTTAATTTATTTTTTTTACATTTTTAATTGAAGTATAGTTGATTTACAGTTATTCAGGGGTACAGCAAAGTGATTCATTTATATATATATATTCTTTCCATTATTGTTTATTACAAGATCTTGTGTATAGTTCCTTGTGCTATACAATAGGTCTTTGTTGTTTATCTATTTTATATATAGTAGTTTGTATCTGCTAATCCCATACTCCTAATTTATCTCTGCCCCCCACCTTTCTCCTTTGGTAACCATAAGTTTGTTTTCTAGGTCTGTGGGTCTGTTTCTGTTTTGTAAATAAGTTCATTTGTATCATATTTTAGATTCCACATATAAGTGATATCATATGATATTTGTCTTTCTCTGTCTGACTTACTTAACTTAGTATGATAATCTCTAGGTCCATCGTGTTGCTGCAAAGTGCATGATTTCATTCTTTTTTTATGGCTGTGTAATATATATATATATATATATATATATATATATATATATAGTGGTTTCCTCATGGATGCTTCAGCCTGGCCCTCCAAGGGCAGGACCCAGTGCCATGCCAAGCATGGGGCACATGTCATTTCAAGCCCACAGAACCTTAGGTGCGTTTTGGCGCAGGATGCTACGGTGATCCATGGCATCTGCCTGGTGCCTGTGTCCTTCCAGCCGGGCTGCTGCCTGCTTCCACTCAGCCCATGCTCTTAAAGGCCCACAGCTCCGGGCAGCCGGGAAGATGCCCAGCACAGGGAAGGCAGCCTGTTGTCCCCGTGGATCCACCCTGTGGGTTTCCATATTCAGTCTCTGTCACTGCCTGCAGCCTTGGCTCACCTGAGACACTTCCAAGTTCACTGGATGGTGGGAAGAGGATGGACAGGAGACGGCTTTCTGTTGTTTTAGTGCCTACACTAGTCTGGGTTCCTCCACAGTAAATAAGGGGAGGGTCAGCCTCAGTTACATGGCCGGGAGGTTGCCTATCCCTGATAGGAATGACCAGATGCATCTCAGTTCCTCCACTGGGAGAGGCTTACATGGGAACAGAGAACCCAGGCAATTTTAAATGACTTTATGAACAGACTGTGATCCACAGCGGGAGCCCACAGACTGCTCCATGGAAAGAAGTCAGCTCCTGCTGACCATTGCAGAGTCCCTTTCTCTCCTTGCTGGGAGCTGGTGCTGCTCACGGGATGCTGAGTACCTTTCTTCGGTTGCTGGGAACAGGCCGCCGCAAGGAGCCACCGCCGCCCCTGCCGCTCTGGCTCCCGGGCTGGCACACATCCGCCTTGGCGGTCCTGCCACCCCAACGTTCACACAGGCAGTCCCCACCGCCGGGGACTTGCTCGCCTTTCTGGAGCCTGGTGGTGCATCGTGGCCAAGGTCTGCTGAAAGCCGAACAGTGGGAGCATCCCCGGGTTCTGGCTCAAATGTTCCTTGCAGGATGCACAGACATGCAGGTGAGAGATCCCAGAACAAGGGGCTTTGGGACAAATGAGACCATTACAAACCTGCTTACAGAAAAGGTAAACAGGGTCAAGTCCCTGTGGATCTGAGCTCACCTCTCTTCCCGCCCGAGAGGAGACAGCAGCGGCAACCGGGGATGGGAATCAGAAAACCACAAGGGGAGAGACGGGCTGAGAGCGGAAAATCTCTGGCATCTGGGCACTGAAATAACACCTAGAAAGAGAGCAGAGCCCTTGGTTTGGATGCCAACTCCTGCCATGTGCTGGGGACCCTACAAGCAAATGGGGAGCTGTGGTATTATTTTCAGGAAAAAACCAAAAAAAAACCCCAAAACGTTCTTTGCTTCAAGGCTAACTGTGGATTTCCAATGGCTAAATCACCATCTCAGGCTTTTTGCATTTTTTAAGGCTTCAGCCTAGAAACAATGCATCCATGTCAGGTTAAATAAGGACTGGATTCCACCAGGGATGTGCCTGGGTTTGCCTTCAGGCTTGGCTTGTTCAGGGTTAGTGAGTTCCTGAATCTCTCTCAGTGGTGGCTAGAGCTGGCTGTACCCATCACTTCCCATTGTCACAGTTGGTGACCTCACGTAGGCAGCTTGAAATTGGCTGGGGTGGAGAAATGTATGTCATTGAAGTAGGCAAATGCTGGCTGTAAATCCTCACCAGCACACAGCTTGATCTCAGCGTCAGGCTGCTCCTCTGAGTGAGGGAACCGGTGTAGCATTGCCTCCCCAAGCGGTGGTGTGGGATCCAGGAGCTGACACGGTGCAGCACAGGGCCCAAGCCTGGGCCACATCCATGCAGAGTGCCCTGGTTTTTGTTGTCAGGCGCTGTCTTTGGAGGGTCCTGTGTCAGTCTGCATGTGCCTGCCTGGAGGAGCAGGTGCCGCCGGGCAGAAAAGCAAACTTCCCTGTGATCTGCGTTCAAGGTGAATGTGGTACGACTTGGGGAGGGTAGAAATGCAACCGGCTGGAAGTGGCAGCCACTGAGCATGTAAGCCCCAGTCGAGTCACAGACACTCGGAAGCAGGGGACCCACAGCCTCTGTGGCTGCACAGGTGTCAGCCCGTGGCACCAGAAGCCGCTCGTCACGTAAGGGGGTCTCCTCACTGGCAGAGACCAACCCGAGCAGATAGCCTGTGTGAGAATAAGGAGGAGAACTTTCTAAACCTTACGGTGGGCTCTGGTTTCCAGAAGACGTGCATCCTGGTTCAGCAAGCGCCGAAACACCCGCGCGTGGTGTCGGTGTTGGCGGCCGTGTTCCCATCGCCATCAGAGTGAGGGCTGTTTCTGTGCCACCAAGTCTGCACACCTGCAGGTCCCTTGCAAAGGGCATTTCACGGTAAGTGCTTAGAAGTCCTCCATATACCTTTGCAGTACTCTGCTATTTACCATTTGGATTCTGACCCATTGTGAGGTTCTAAGTAAATAACACACCGTTCAGGCCAGAGACTCCGGCCCCCCTCTGAGCATGACAGCAGCCAGTGGGGGGAGTTGACGGGCACCAGAAACAGAAGAGGGGACCCGGATTCCTAACTCCCTGAGGTGACTGAGAGCCCACCTTCTGCTTCCGTAAGGACCACCACGTGCTCACTCCATTGCCCATCGGTGGACGCTGCCTTTCCTTCTTCCTCCTGTGAGAGGAAGTCAGGGACCAGCCACGGGGCACCCTCCAAGGGGACCACGTGCTGAATGTCCTCCCCAGTGTGCAAAGATTTCTATTAGCTCCTACCTAATAAGAATTAGAGAACAAATACATGAAATCCCAGGTAATGGGCGGGCTCTCCTTCCATCTATTTGTTCCTCTGTTTCCGGGTACTGCTGGCAGAGACACCCCTACTGAAGGGGAGTTTGAGAAAGGCCAGAAGAAGGTAGCCAGGCAGGAGTGGCCCGGCCAGGAGACATGTCCACCCTCCAGAGGCTTCTGTCCTCTTAACCCTGAAGCTGAACGTGCACCGCATCCAAGCCAGGAGCCTCCCGGCAAACTCTCAATTATGGCTCTGCTTCGATTTCTTCACGACTCTGTGGGAGTTGCTTGCTGGGGTCCTGATGCTGAGCAGTCTTCACGGCAGGAACGTGTTTTCTGAGCCCCACGTGGGGAGAGCTGTCTGGTGGGGTGGGAATGCCTGGCTTTGCTCATCTGGAGCAGGAACGTGATGGAAGCACATGCTCATGAGCTGAGTCCAAACGGGGGCCTCACTGAGGAATTTCCTAATTTTTCTCGTTAGCGGCTCTCCACCTGACTGGCCTTCCATCACTTCTGAATACGCACCTGTTGGTGCCAGGGTTGCCATCAGAGCCCCCTTCTGCCCCAGAATTTCACATTCACCAAGAACAAGCTGTGATTTCCCTAGCCTCAGTTATTCCTGTTATTAAATTATACATTCAACGATCTGTCATCTAAGTGAATACTCAATATCAATACAGGTATAATACAAAATATGAATATAAGTAAGTATGAGTGTTACTTTTTTTCCCATGAAACCTGTCACGTGCTTTGTAAAGACTTGATCAAGACATCATTTAAACATTCTGTCATACAACTCTACAAATTAAAAAAAAATTCTACTTGATCTCGACACAGATTGCTTTGCAAATATTTTAACAGATCACGAGACTTTACAAAAACAAACTAGAAACCATAGATACTGATTCCCTCCAATGAGGAAACTCTTGTCCAAAGAAAAGTCTTTGACCCTATATCAAGATTAGTGATTGAATGGGTATTTATAATTTTAAATGTTTAAGGCTAGTTTGTATTCTTTATAACTGACTTATGTTTTGCTAATGAACACTGCTCATCCCAGCTAGGTGGACTAAGAGGCAAACTTGTGTCCAGGGCTCCGTGGACTGTGCAGCTTGGCCTTGGGGTTTTAACCTCCCTCTTGCTCCTTTACAGGGCCCCTCTCAGGCGGTAGCCATGCACGCCTGACCTATTACATCATAGTCATTTTCCTCGTAATTAAATGTATGTTCTGCACAATGAAAGGTTAGAAGACATCAAGAGCTTCCTGGCAGTGTAATTGACAGGGATTTGTGGAGAAAATCCTTGTACACACACAACAGGCAAGTCACTGTGTTCCAACGATGACAGACGTAAAGAACAAATGTTAAAGGTAACTGTTTTCCAATATTGTTTGGAAAGTACATATCTAATTAGAGATGAATCTGTTTAAATTCACCAGTAAAATAAACGGATGAAAGGAAGGGAGAAAAAACTATGTCAGTCTGAGATCTGTGTAAGTTGGGTCTCTAATGGGACAATCGTTAAAAATAATTTCAATTATTCACATTTGAATGACTTTTATATAAAGCTTTTTAAATAATGTGAAATCTGCTGTGTGAAGTCTAAATGAAAGAATGGCCGAGTTAATCTCTGACATATTATTTGAGCTTGTACATTGTGAAAAAGAGCACAGTAGAATGTTAAATTTCACATAAAATATTCTGGTTTCCTCTGGTTTATTTCAGAGCTAGGGTGTCATTTATGATTACATTTTATGAGAAGATAATTACAAGCAGAACTGCTTTTCTAAGCTTGCAAAATGTAATCTAAACACTAAGATTAACGCATTTCGGGATATTAATAAGCTCAATTCTCTTCAACTTGATGGATTTGTAACTTTCAGCTGTGGTGCAGACTTGAAGTAGTGCTGTCTTAAAGCTGACTTCTCTCTAGAGCAATCCTCAGAATTCTCTCCTACCTAGTGGAGAGGAAGACAGGCATCCCTGGCTCATCATTGGATAAAATCCCAACCTCTAATAGGGATGTTGGCAGAGTGTGTATTGAGTCTTACGATGAATAAAGTGATCTGAGAACAGTGCAAATATTAACATGTGTGTGCCTTTTGCTGTGATCACCGTTGGTGTTCTACCCAAGGAAAGGGGTGGAGATGGCAAATAGAAATTTAGACATTTTCAAAGGAGTAAAGAGTGAGATGAAAAACTAAAACCTCCTAAAAGTGAAGAGAAAGCTTCAAGTATGTTAGATGAGTCAACATCATAAGCAAACTTTTCAGTTTGGGCTTCAGGGAGATTTAAATTTCTGGGCATATATCCCTAGGAAATGAACTCAGTATCTCAAAGAGATATCTGTACTCCTATGTTCATTGCAGCACTGTTCACAATAGCCAAGACATGGAAGCTACCTGAGCGTCCATCGACAGAGGAGTGGATAAAGAAGATGTGGGATATACGTATACACATCTATATGTATATGACTTGGCCATAAAAAAGAAGGAAACCCTGCCATTTTTGACATCATGGATGGACCTTGAGGGCATTGCAATAAGTGAAGTAAGTCAAATAGAGAAAGACAAATACCTATGACCTCACTTATGTGTGGAATCTAAAAATGCTGAACTCACAGGAACAGTAGATTGGTGGTTGCCAGGGGCTGGGGAGTGGGGGAAATGAGTGAAGGTGATCAAAGGTATAAAATTCCAGTTTTAAGAAGAATAAGTTCTAGCAATGTAAGGTGCAGCATGGTAGCTACAGTTAATGATACTGTGTTGTATATTTGAAAGTTACTAAGAGAGTAGATTTTTAAAGTTCTCACCACACCTACAACACACACACACACAACTATGTGAGGCAAAAGGTGTTAACCAACCTTATTTTGGTAACTGTTTTGCAATATGTACATACGTCAAATCATTATGTTGTACACCTTGAACTTACACAGTGTTATATGTCAATTATATTTCAATAAAGCTGGAAAAAATGTGGGCTTGCTACACACTTCATTTTAAAGAAGGAACACTTTGCTCACAGGGAAGGGAGTTTACCTGCAGCCCCACATAAGTTGATGAATCTTCTACTGGTTCCAGTGTTCTGCTAATCTGAGCTGAAAATCTGCTCATTCCCCAATGCACATACTTGCTTGAGGCTTTGGGGATGTCCTGCTTATAAGTGAGGGTGCGATCTCTGCCACAGACTGTGGTCCCTGGAAATGATAGGCACTAGCCTTCTGGCTGCCAAGTTAATGTGGGGATCTCTTCATACAGGAGAAAAATGGGCAATGATTACATCATCCTAAAATATAACAATGTATCTATTAGATAAGATTAGTGTTAAATTTGTTTTCAAAACTTATTCTGATGGATACAAATAAAATCAAACTGAGTTATTAAGGAATCTTGGGCAATAATGTTCAAAGGACAGACTATTTATTAGGAAGGACAAGTGTGAGGAGATGGAGATTGCCTTTTGAATGTCAATAATTCTCGAGAAGGGATGCCAAGTCCCTTACATCCAGCAGAGCCGTATATGCTCACGGTTTGAATCCTGCATTGCAGACACACATCTGGTTGTGGATTAGCTCTATCCTTCAGAAATTTCTCTCTTACATATTTTTCCCTAGCTGTTTCCCCCCCTGTTGCTTCTTTTGTTTATTCCCCTCTTTTTTACAGATTTTCATTTTTCCACATCAAACTGCTTATTACTTTGGAACAATGTTTGTTGTTGCTCTTTATTCAAATCGCTTAAATTCTTAATCTCTATTTAAGCTATTCTGCTGCTATTCTATTTCATTTTAAACAAGCTACCTGTTGAATTAAAGCATTTCCATGCTTTCATCCAAGTTGATGGTGAGAATCCCTGAGTAGAATGATCTCAGTTGTCTCTCAGAGTTTTCCTAGTTGTTACAAACTTGGTCAGATGATTGTGATGAAAGAAACACATGGAAATTGTGTGTCCCCAGCCCCCGGGAAGGAATGAAGTGTCTAGAGTGATTCTTGGTTTCTGGTTTTGTATCTGGATAGAGGGTGATGCCTTCAAGGAAGCAAGGGAGTTCCAGAAGGGGCGTGCTTCCAAGGAAGACTGGGATTTGCCTTTGGACATGTTGAGCTTATGTGCTTGGGGCAAGGTCCAGTGGGCGTGTCTAGAGCTGGGGTTGGGGACAAGGAGCACATCTGGAATTTATTGGGGGCAGGAAGAGCAGGCGCAGTGGAGAAGGTCTCAGGGATCCAAGGACAGCCTGTGTGTCCAGTGACTGAATCGTGTGAATCATGGCTCAGACTTCCCTTTGGACTTTGTATAGATCTGTCTTTAGGGGAATAATTTCCTGTGCTATGGCAACGAGTTCAAAATGTTTGATGATAAATCAAGTGATGTAAGAAGATGATAAGAGCATCTGATGATGCTCTTTCCAAGAAGTCATATTTGTCATGCCCTCTGCCCACACAAATACAGATTCCCCACTGAATGATGACTGGGAGGATGAGGGGTCTCTGCTGTTCACTGTCCCTCTGTGTGTCTTTGGTAACACCCAGCTGTTTCTGTAAGCCCACAGAGAAGACTTAGGTGGGAACAAGCTTTTCCTTCCCTCCAGAAGTGACCTGCTTCATCGCATCTGATCACACTTGAGAAGCAAAGTGGTTGATTCAGCTCCTCGCCTACTGATTGTGCTCTGAGGGTGTCTCAGGTGGGAAACTCAGCCCTTGGGTTTTGACAACAATCATTTTAAAAATATATATATTTTTGTGTTGAAGAACTACCAGAAAAGTTGACCCCTTCCCCTGGAATTCGTGAGGCAGAATGGAGGTCTCAGTTGTTTTTGCAACTGGGCTGCAGGCGGTATTTGCTTAAGGCCTATGGGTACCTCAGATGAGTTTATTCCATGAGGTGGATTAGGGGGCCCCTTGCTAGGACTTGGGTGGCTTGTAGCCAGAAGGAGGAAATGGAGCTTGCCTAAACAGGGAGCTAGCATCAATGACTTCCCGCATTTAAGTAGGTTGAATTTTTCAGCTTTGTAGGATTTCCTTCTTCTTCTTCTTCAAATTTGAATCCTTCAATCAACATAACTGACATCTTCAGTCAGTTTTGCCTCAGCAGGGTTGGAAAGGGGGTGCTTGGGTTGGCAGAGCCTGTTTTCTTCTGTTCTCTAATCTCCACAAGCCACTGAGCCTCTGACATACGTAATATGCATACATTAGGAGCTGAACAACTGCACCTCCTAAGCCCTACACCCCAACTCCATCGCTTCCCCAGAGCCTCCCAGACTCTTCCGTCCAGATAATGTGTTTCTCTAATCTGACCACAGGTGATTCTGTTGATTAAGCTTTGACTACTGCACATCAATTTGTTACAGAAGTTAGAAAACTTTAAGATTTTTTCAATTTAATTTATCACTTATTATCTTAAGAATGTCCATGGAAAACCAGATTGAGATTTTTAACTACAGTGAGAAATATTTACTTTGAGTTTCTGCCATCTGCCATCCAGCCTGGTTTTTAGGTCAGTTTCCCCAGAACACACTCTGAGACTAGGACTTGCCAGCAGTGATTCAGGAATGACTCCCAGGGTGTGGGGAATAGGAAGACACCATGAAAGAACCAGCCTCAGCCTGATCCCACAAGCGGCCCTGGAGGGGAAGTCGGCCTTCCAAGTTTCTCGCCACTTAGCCCCGGAGCCGAGCCGGGCTTCCCTCTGCGTCAGCACCATGGACAGAGGTCCGCACTGGGCACTGGGGGCTGGCTTTGGTCATTTGGGCAAGTGGCGTCGATAGCCCAAGGAAAATCCGCCAAAGAGCACTTCAGATGCAGGCAGTTAAAGTGAAGACACATGTAGTAAACACATGCTACTCTCTCAAGAAAGCTTTGGGAGAAATGAAAGAATGAGTGAGTGAACAGTCTTTTGAGCATAATGTCAATTATATTCAGGACAAGTTCAGCAAGTACTCTGCAGCTTTCAATTCTAAAAATTCATTTCATTGGGGACTAAGGTATCACTACAGGAAAGACATTAATTTATGTTGTTGATACATCTTAGTTGATAAATGGACGTTTCTCATATTATAGAAAATGCTTTTGTGATTTTACTAAGATGATAAATATTTCTTTAAAACTTTTCAAAGCGAGCTTGATTGTATCATACTCATAAATAAACATAATTTGTTTCTTTGATCATAAGAATACATATGGAAAAACACACAACGATGCTAAAATATTGGTCAATATTCTGTGCTGGTATTTTTGGTACATCTCAACTCAGTATAAATTGGAAATTTTGTGGTAATATTTGCCTCAAAGCAAATTGTTTTTCTGGCTCAAACCAATTGTTTCTATAGTGGAAGTAAGATCATGGCAGTGAAGAGAATGGGGCCAGTTACAGGTGAGCAATTTTTCCCCCATATAAAGGGTCTACCTTTGACTGCAAAGTACAGAGTATGAAAAACCGGGTCATGCTTAATGAGGCAGAATCTGGTGAAGAAGACACAGAAATATGGAAACTCCAGGAAAAGCCACACTGCTCCCTACCTCCCTAGGAACCCCTCTTAACTCTGTGACTGGCTCCTTTCAACATCTTTCCTTTCTTTTAGTCTCTGAAGAGATGAAAATTCACCCCAGTATTTTAAAAGGAAAACAATTGCTTTTAAATAACTGCCTTCAATCTTATAATTTTCCATCTTTCAGCTTTTATCTAAGAAATGCATATTATATTCATGTTTCACAAATGATGTTCTTGATATTCTCTGAAGTTATATTCATAAAAATATAAAGATTTGGTGGGTCATATTCCTAAAGGAAAAATTCAATATGCACATTTTAACACATCTAAAAACTGGGCATGTTACTAGCTGCCTTAAATCCTTTCATGGAAAAAAGTGTGAAATAAATAAATACACACATCAAGACATAAATAAACACTTTTGAGCTATTTCTTGTCAAGTGTTGGGTTTTCCGTGCCTTCTGGGCCCACCCAGCTCATGGCAGCTGCCAGCTGCTACATCTCGTGCCCACAGGGGTGGTCTTGCCTTTTTGGGGTGATGTAGTATCAGACAGCCACCCAGCTCACTTCACAAGTGGTGTAGGTGCCTCTCCAGCCCTGGGCAAAAGTCTCAGGGCTAACTCTACATTTTGGCTGTGGCACTGCCAAACACACCTACCTGGATATCCATCCAGGTAGGATGTCTTTTCAGTGCTGATTACTTAGAAGAGCATGGGAACTATTATAAAACTTGATCAAATCCGGTTAATGGCATTTATAGACAGAATGAGGGGGATTATCCAAATGCCTCTGATTCTCATGGAGATGTTTTCTCACTGTAGAATGAAACAGTCTACTCAAACACTCAGAGGGTTCTCCTTGTTCAGGCCAACTCTGGGCTTAAACCGACAGACTGGGGAAGAGGATGGCTCAAGTGTTTTGACCTGGAGATGCTTAAGAGACACCTCAGTATATCGCTGATGAGCAGCTGCCTCAGGGGTCAGGGACCCAGACTCTGGAGCCCACATTCCTCTGCTGAGAGACTTCAGGACCTTGGACAAGGCAGGAACTGCTCTCTGCCTCAGTCTCCCCTCCGTGGAACTGGGTGGTGATCAAACCTACTGCACAGGGTTGTTATGAAGATCAGAGGAGCAGACCTGCCCAGGGCTAAGAACAGGACCCTGCCCCTGGGCTCCATGTGTGTTTTCAGTAAGTCCACCAGGGTCATGGGTTGTCTGTACCAGATCTTGGACCCTGCCAGGGTAAAGCCGGATGAGGAGCAAACATGGTCTGTGCCCAACAGGAGGCCCTGGAGGTCTCAGAGTCAGGTTCTTTATTCAGAAAATCAGAGCTCGTCCCAGGGACCCCAAGCTTAGTGCAAAAATCAGAGGTGAAGTGAGCAAAGGACTCCACAGTTAGCCTGGGCTTAGGAAGCAGTAGAACAGACTCTGTCACATCCTCGATTTCATCATATCTGGCTTTTGCTGGGTGTAAGAAGAAAAAAAGTGGGACTATGATCTTCAGAAAAAGTCCTTATGGAAAAATGTCCAAGGATTTTTGAGAAAGTCTGAAATATTCTGCAAAACAGCAGAAGTGCAGAAATACGATGCTGTCATTGTGACAAAGTGAAGGGCGGTTTCGACTCACCTGTCAGGACCAACTGCCTGCCTTCCATGCATTTTCATGCGGGTGTGCCTGCGGGGACGGGCAAGAGGGGACCCTGACCCTCGTCAGCCTGGAGGACGACGTGAGGAGGTCAGGATGGAAGGTGCGTCAGCAAACTATGAGCTCAACTTGTCCTCTGTTATCACAGGGAAAGCCAAAGGTGGGAAGTCATAAGGCGGCAGATTCCAACATGGGAGTTCAGAAAATGCATTTTTTCTTTCCAAAAATCTGAGCTCCCACAGAGGAATGGTGGAGAGATTCCAGCCACGTCACACCAGGCATGATGCTGGTGACAGGTTCCGTTGGCTTTTCCTTCCTGCTGGAGAGCTGCTCTGCAGATCTTTTTGAGCAGAGATTAGCATATTGTATTTGAAGTTGCAAACTGATATTTTGCTTTGGATATAATTCTAAGTTTTCTGTCCTTCCAGCCTTCGCAGCTGTGGGTTGGGATCATGAGGTAGCCATTTAATAATCACCTGCTTCATGGCACCGATTAACCATCTGCTTCCCCAAAACTCACTTATTCTTTTATTCTTTTTCATAGTTTATGTCCAAGAATGGATGGCAAGACTCATCACTTACGATGATTTTAAACCATAAAGTTTCCTTTTTTAATGAAGACTGAAAAATTCATGCAAATTTACACTTGTTTACAAGTGGGTTGAATATTATGCTAATACATTTCAATGCCTCCAAATTATGTCAAGTGTTTATAAACAGTTCCATCCCTTGCACTGTTTTGCCAATAAAATAAAATGTTGGCTTCACAGAAATAACATTTTTAATGTTGAGATAAAGAGAACCACTTTTGAATTTTGATATTCACAAACTTCAGACTGTCCAGAGCTGAAGTCACAGTCTGGGCCCTAAACCGTGTCTCTTCATGGGCAAACTCCTTGTCCCTGAGTTTTCTGGTCTGTGGTCCTGACCCTGCTGACAACCACTGACAGGCAAGATTCCCAGTGGGAGGACACCAGGAGCTGGATCGATGGTCCCCACTTCCCACCCACCCCCCTGCCATCACCTCAGTTGGAGAGCTCACATCAATTTGGAAATCTTTTTCCGTTACATCTATACATTTCTTAAAATCAACAACAGGTGTGAATGGTACCTAAATCATTCTCTGACGTTACTGAAAATCATCATAATTTGGATAGCTAAAATTCAGAGAAAAATTAAAAACTTGCATATTCTTAAAGAATGAAAGAATCCATATTTAAAAAGCTTAAAGTGCTTGCTGAATAAGTTTCTCTGTTAATTAGCGATTCACACTCACATAAAATCAAGTGGTCACAAATAACAAATGCTGGAGAGGGTGTGGAGAAAAAGGAACCCTCATGCACTGTTGGTGGGAATGTAAATTGATATAGCCACTATGGAGAACAGTATGGAGGTTCCTTAAAAAACTAAAAATAGAATTACCATATGACCCAGCAATCCCACTACTGGGCATACACCCACCGAAAACCATAATTCAGAAAGACACATGCACCCCAATGCTCATTGCAACACTATTTACAATAGCCAAGGCAGAGAAGCAACCTAAATGTCCATCAACAGGTGAATGGATAAAGAAGATGTGGTGTATATATACAATGGAATATTATTCAACTATAAAAAGAAAGAAATAATGCCATTTGCAACAACATGGATGGACCTAGAGATTGTCATACTAAGTGAAGTAAGTCAGAGAAAGACAAATATCATATGTTATCACTTATATGTAGAATCTTAAAAAAAATGTTACAAATGAAATTATTTACAAAACAGGAACAGACTCACAGACATAGAAAAAAAAACTCATGGTTACCAAAGGGGAAATGGGGGGTGGGGAGTGATAAATTAGGATATTGAGATGAACAGATATACACTACTATGCATAAAATAGGTAAACAACAAAGTCTTACTGTGTAGCACAGGGAACCATATTCAGTATCCTGTAATAAACCATAATGGAAAAGAATCTGAAAAAGAATATATATCACTTTCTGTACACTGGAAACTAACATGACATTGTAAACCAACTATAATTAAAAAAAGAAAATCAGTTGGTCTGAGAAATATGGAGATTATAATTTGCTTCAGGAGGGCATGGAATTGCCCTAAATATCAGCTGTATCTGTTTACAGGCAACTCACCATGGACTGAAACAGGTGTTCCTGCTAATTATAAAGCTCCAGGTGATCTTGGGGCATGGGTTCATCTTGGACACTTCCAGAGCTCAGGGAGATTTTTCTCATGTTTTTTGGTATTTCTAAACATAGGGCTGGAAGTGAACACAGACTTTGATGGAACTCGTGCTCAGGATGATCCAGAAGGATTCACACCTCTCAGCTGGCTATTTGGAATTTGCAGAAGAGCTACTATAAGGCTTGTGTCACTCAACACCACACATGTTACAGTGATAACTCCATTGACAAAATTTGATCCCAGAGATTTCTACCACTGACCTCAGCTGCTAGAGAGGTGGTATCTTGACCTTCAAGGTGACAGGGCACCTACAGACCTGAGCTGTGCCCCCATCTGGCCACTCCACCAGCCAGGGCTCAGCTCTTAGTGGTAATGTGGAGACATTAGACCATTTTTCAGTGTTTCTCTTGAGCAATATGGGGGACTCAACAGTGATTATTATTACACACTTCCTCTGTGACAGGCACTGTTCTAGACCCAGGGACATATCAGTAAATGACATACAAGAAAATTCCTACCCTGGTCGCACTCATACATTAGACTCAAAACCACCAGCAACCTCTGGATGCAGGAGGGTGCTTCTCTCTCACGACATTCAGTTCACAACCACAGTGGCCTTTCAATTCATAAAGTTCATAAGATGATTTTCTGAGTATGAAGGGGATGGTCCCATTTTTCCTAAGCATCGGTGTCACGAATGGCGGGTGTGTGCTGTTTGCTCCTGGCAGGATGTAACAGCCCACTTGTTTCTATTTTTACACCAGTTCTTGATATTGTACTTTAGAAACTGCTAGTTATACAGAATTATTACAGTTTTAACACTTATATAAATGGCAGTTTTTTTCAAGATTGACTTGAGTTGTTTTATTATTTTATATATGATACAAGAATTACTAGACCTTAATCCATTGCACCAGATGTGTTGCCAACTGCCAGTCTTTTTCCACAATACCTCCTCTCTCTTTTTTTTAATTTAATTTTATTTATTTTTTACACAGCAGGTTCTTATAAGTGATCTATTTTATACATCTTAGTGTATAAATGTCAATCCCAATCTCCCAGTTCATCACACCACCACCACCCCGCCCCACTTTCTCCCCTTGGTGTCCATACGTTTGTTCTCTACATCCGTGTCTCTATTTCTGCCCTGCAAACCAGTTCATCTGTACCATTTTTCTAGATTCCACATATATGCGTTAATATACGATATTTGTCTTTCTCTTTCTGACTTACATCACTCTGTATGACAGTCTCTAGGTCCATACACATCTCTACAAAAGACTCAATTTCGTTCCTTTTTATGGCTAATATTCCATTGTATATAGATGCCACATCTTCTTTATCCCTTCGTCTGTCAATGGGCATTTAAGTTGCTTCCATGACCTGGCTATTGTAAATACTGCTGCAATGAACATTGCGGTGCATGTTTCTTTTTGAATTATGGTTTTCGCTGGGTATATGTCCACTAGTGGGATTGCTGGGTCATATTGTAATTCTATTTTTAGTTTTTTAAGGAACCTCCATACTGTTCTCCATAGTGGCTATATCAATTTACATTCCCACCAGCAGTGGAGGAGTGTTCCCTTTTCTCCACACCCCCTCCAGCATTTGTTGTTTGTAGATTTTGTGATGATGCCCATTCTAACTGGTGTGAGGAGGTACCTCATTGTAGTTTTGATTTGCATTTCTCTAATAATTAGTGATGTTGAGCAGCTTTTCATGTGCCTCTTGGCCATCCGTAGGTCTTCTTTGGAAAAATGTCTATTTAGGTCTTCTGCCCATTTTTTGATTGGGTTGTTTGTTTTTTTTTAATATTGAGCTGCATGAGCGGTTTATATATTTTGGAGATTAATACTTTGTCTGCTGTTTCATTTGCAAATATTTTCTCCCATTCTAAGGGGTTTCTTTTCATCTCGTTTATAGTTTCCTTGGCTATGCAAAAGCTTTTATGTTTCATTAGGTCCCATTTTTTTATTTTTGTTTTTATTTCCATTACTCTAGGAGGTGGGTCAAAAAAGATCTTGCTGTGATTTATGTCAAAGAGTGTTCTTCCTATGTCTTCCTCTAAGAGTTTTATAGTGTCTGGTCTTACATTTATGTCTTTAATCCATTGTGAGTTTATTTTTGTGTGTGCTGTTGGTGAGTGTTCTAATTTCATTCTTTTACATGTAGCTGTCAAATTTTCCCAGCACCGCTTATTGAAGAGACTGTCTTTTCTCCATTGTATCTCCTTGCCTCCTTTGTCATAGATTAGTTGACTATAGGTGTGTGGGTTTACCTCTGGGCTTTCTCTCCTGTTCCATTGATATGTATTTCTGTTTTTGTGTCAGGACCATATTGTCTTGATTACTGTAGCTTTGTAGTATAATCTGAAGTTAGGAAGTCTGATTCCTCTGGCTCCATTTTTTTCTCCACAAGATTTCTTTGACTATTCTGGGTCTTTTGTTTCTCCATACAAATTTTAAGATTTTTTTGTTCTAGTTCTGTAAAAAATGCCATTGGTAATTTGACAGTGATTACATTGAATCTGTAGTTGCTTTGGGTAGTATAGTCATTTTCAAACTATTGTTTCTCCAGTCCAAGAACATGGTCTATCTCTCCATTTGCTTGTGTCATCTTTGATTTCTTTCTTTTTTTTAAAAAAATTATGTTTATTTATTTATTTATTTATTTATTTATTTTTGGCTGCGTTGGGTCTTCGTTTCTGTGCATGGGCTTTCTCTAGTTGCGGCAAGCAGGGGCCACTCTTCATCACGGTGTGCGGGTCTCTCACTGTTGCAGCCTCTCTTGTTGTGGAGCACAAGCTCCATACGTGCAGGCTCAGTAGTTGTGGCTCACGGGCTTAGTTGCTACGTGGCATGTGGGATCTTCCCAGACCAGGGCTCGAACCCATGTCCCCTTCATTGGCAGGCAGATTCTCAACCACTGTGCCACCAGGGAAGCCCTCATCTTTGATTTCTTTCATCAGTGTCTTATAGTTTTCTGAGTACAGGTCTTTTTCCTCCTTAGGTAGGTTTACTCCTAGGTATTTTATTCTTCTTGTTACAATGGTGAATGTGATTGTTTCCTTAATTTCTCTTTCTGATATTTTGTTGTTAGTAGAGGAATGCAAGAGATTTCTGTGCATTAATTTTGTATCCTGCAAAATATCCTGTATTTGCCTTTATTACATTGAAGTACGTTCCCTCTATGCCCACATTCTGGATAGTTTTTATCATAAATTGGTGTTGAATTTTGTCAAAAGCTTTTTCTGCATCTATTGAGATGATCATATGGTTTTTATTATTCAATTTGTTAATAAGGTGTATCACATTGATTGATTTGCAGATATTGAAGAATCCTTGCACCCCTGGGATAAATCCCACTTGATCATGGTATATGATCATTTTAACGTGTTGTTGGACCCTGTTTGCTAGTATTTTGTTGATGATTTTTGCATCTATGTTCATCAGTGATATAGGTCTGTAATTTTCTTTTTTTGTAGTATCTCTGTCTGCTTTTGGCATTAGGGAGACAGTGGCCTTGTAGAATGAGCTTGGGAGTGTTCCTTCCTTTGCAATTTTTTGGAAGAGCTTGAGAAGGCTGGGTGTTAGCTCTTCTCCAAATGTTTGATAGAATTCACCTGTGAAGCCATCTGGTCCTGGACTTTTGTTTGTTGGAAGACTTTTAACCATGGTTTCATTTCATTACTTGTGATTGGTCTGTTCATATTTTCTATTTCTTCCTGATTCAGTCTTGGAAAGTTATACCTTTCTAAGAATTTGTCAATTTCTTGCAGGCTATCCATTTTATTGGCATAGGGTTGCTTGTAGTAGTCTCTTATGATGCTTTGTATTTCTGTGGTGTCTGTTGTAACTTCTCTTTTTTCATATCTAATTTTATTGATTTGAGTCCTCTCCCTTTTTTTCTTGATGAGTCTGCCTAAAGCTTTATCAATTTTGTTTATCTTCTCAAGTAAGCAGCTTTTAGTTTTATTGATCTTTGCTATTGTTCTCTTTGTTTCTATTTGATTTATTTCTACTCTGATCTTTATGATTTCTTTCCTTCCACTAACTTTGGGTTTTGTTTGTTCTTCTTTCTCTTGTTCCTTTAGGTGTAAGGTTAGATTTTTTATTTGAGATTTTTCTTATTTCTTGAGGTAGGATTGCATTGCTATAAACTTCCCTCTTAGAACTGCTTTTGCTGCATCCCATAGATTTTGGATCTTCGTGTTTTGGTTGTCATTTGTCTCCAGGTATTTTTTTATTTCCTCTTTGATTTCTTCAACGATCTCTTGATTATTCAGTAATGTAGTGTTAAGCCTCCATGTGTTTGTGTTTTTTACATTTGTTTTCCCTGTAATTGATTTCTAATCTCATAGTGATGTGGTCAGAAAAGATGTTTGATATGATTTCAATTTTCTTAAATTTACTGAGGCTTGATTTGTGACCCAAGATATGATCTGTCCTGGAGAATGTTTTGTGTGTGCTTGAGAATAAAGTTTAATCAGCTGTTTTCCAATGGAATGTCCTATAAATATCAATTAAATCTACCTGGTCTATTGTGTCACTTAAAGCTTGTGTTTCCTTATTAATTTTCTGTCTGGATGATCTGTCCATTGGTGTAAGTGAGGTGTTAAAGTCCCCTGCTATTACTGTGTTACTGTCAATTTCCTGTTTTATAACTGTTAGCATGTGCCTTATGTATTGAGGTGCTCCTATGTTGGGGGCATACATATTTCTAATTGTTATATATTTTTTCTTGGATTGATCCCTTGATCATTATGTAGTGTCCTTCCTTTTCTCTTGTAACATTCTTTATTTTAAAGTCTATTTTATCTGATATGAGTATTGCTACTCCAGCTTTCTTTTGATTTCCATTTTCATGGAATACCTTTTTCCATCCCCTTATTTTCAGTCTGTATGTGTCCCTAGGTCTGAAGTGGGTCTCTTGTAGACAGTATGTATATGGTTCTTGTTTTTGTATCCATTCAGCAAGCCTGTGCCTTTTGGTTGAAACATTTAATCCATTCTCATTTAAGGTAATTATTGGTATGCATGTTCCTATTACCATTTTCTTAATCGTTTTGAGTTTGTTTTTCTAGGTCCTTAGAGAAGTTCCTTTAGCATTTGTTTTAGAGCTGGTTTGGTGGTGCTGAATTCTCTTAGCTTTTTTTGTCTGTAAATCTTTTGATTTCTCTGTTGAATCTGAATGAGATCCTTGCTGGGTAGAAAAATCTTTGTTGTAGGTTCTTCCCTTTCATCACTTTAAATATATCATGCCACTCACTTCTGCTTGTAGAGTTTCTGCTGAGAAATCAGCTGTTAACTTTACGGGAGTTCCCTTGTATGTTATTTGTCATTTTTCCTTTGTTGCTTTTAATAATTTTTCTTTGTCCTTAATTTTTGTCAGTTTGATTACTACATGTCTCTGCATGTTTCTCCTTGGTTTTATCTTGCCTGGGACTTTCTGTGCTTCCTGGACTTGGGTGGCTATTTCCTTTCCCATGTTAGGGAAGTTTTCAAATCTAATCTCTCCAAATATTTTCTCAGTACCTTTCTTTTTCTCTTCTCCTTCTGGGACCACTTTAATGAGAATTTTATTGCATTTAGTGTTGTCCCAGAGATCTCTTAGGCTGTCCTCATTTCTTTTCATTATTTTTTCCTTATTCTGTTCCATGGTAGTGAATTCCACCATTCTGTCTTCCAGGTCACTTATCCATTCTTCTGCCTTATTTATTGTGTTATTGATTCCTTCTAGTGTATTTTTCATTTCGGTTATTGTATTGTTCCTCTCTGTTTGTTTATTCTTTAATTCTTCTAGGTGTTTGTTCTTTAATTATTCTAGGTGTTTGTTCTTTAATTATTCTAAGTCTTTGTTAAACATTTCTTGATCTTGGTCTCCATTCTTTTTCCGAGGTCCTGCATCATATTCACTATAATTATTCTGAATTATTTTTCTATAAGGTTGCCTATCTCTACTTCATTTAGTTGTTTTTCTGGGGTTTTATCTTCTTCCTTCATCTGGTACATAGTCCTCTGCCTTTTCATTTTGTGTGTCTTTCTGTGAATGTGGTTTTTGTTCCACAGGCAGCAGAATTGTAGTTCTTCTTGCTTCTTCTGTCTGCTGTCTGGTGGATGAGGCTATCTAAGAGGCTTGTGCAAGCTTCCTGATAGGAGGGACTGGTGGTGGGTAGAGCTGGGTGCTGCTGTGGTGGGCAGAACTCAGTAAAACTTTAATCCGCTTGTCTGCTGATGGCTGGGGCTTGTTTCCCTTCCTGTTGGTTTTTGGCCTGAGGTGACCCAGCACTGGAGTCTATGCAGCTCTTTGGTGGGGCTAATGGCAGACTCTGGGAGGGCTCAAGCCAAGGATTACTTCCCAGAACTTCTGCTCTCAGTGTCCTTGTCCCTGTGGTGAGCTACAGTCAACCCCCGCCTCTGCAGGATACCCTCTAACATTAGCAGGTAGGTCTGGTTCAGTCTCCCGTGGGGTCACCACTCCCTCCCCTGGCTCCTGATGCACATGCTACTTTGTGCATGCCCTCCAAGAGTGTAGTCTCTGCTTCCCCCAGTCCTGTCAAAGTCCCACAGTCAAATCCTGCCAGCCTTCAAAATCTGATTCTCTAGGAATTCCAATTCGTTGTCCCATTGCCGGACCCCCAGTTTGGGAAGCCTGACGTGGGGCTTCACTCCATTGTTTAGACCTCTATGTTGTAAGTGTTCTACAGTTTGTGAGTCACCCACCCAGTGGCCATGGGATTTGATTTTGTTGTGATTGTGCCCCTCCTACTGTCTCATGCAGCTTCTCCCCTGACCTTGGATGTGGGGCATCTTTTCTGGTGATTTCCAGTGTCCTCCTGTTGAGGATTGTTCAGCAGCTAGCTGTGATTCTGGTACTCTTGAAAGAGGGAGTTTACTTCCTCTCTTTTTTAAGTTACTGTCATCATTAACTCTCTCTGTCCCTTGACTCCAGGGACATTTCCATGTGAGTGTTTGTGTTGGACACATGTGTGGTATGTGATCTGAACCCTGGCATTATCTGAGCACATGTGTGTTTACCAGAAAGATGAACAGCTTTTTGGGTGATGAACAGACTCTTTGGGACTATGGTTTAACCCCCCAGATTGAAAGATTTGCCATATTTCCTTCTGGCATGCATTACAGATTTAAAAAATCTGAGATAAGATCATTTTTGTCTGCTTAGAAAAAGATAATATGCAATATTTTATTTTTCTTCCTGGGAAAATGATATGCTTCCCCTTATCTCATCATCTGAAAGAGTCATCAGGAAACAGCCAAATGAGTATGGGTTATTATTCACATGTTGGTGACTGGAATGCTCTTGAAATCTAAGAACTTTGGCCTTTGGTTCAAAATGATAGTGGTTTTCTTCTATTTTTTCCTTCATGGTTGTTTCTGTATTTCATTCTCTCTTCCTTGGTGAATCAGTGGGGGTATAATGACAGAACATAACTGATGACTTGCCCAAAAGTGGCTTTAATAAATAGGGCTTTATGTGTCTCTCAAGGCAGGTCTGAGGCAATGGCTCAAGGATGCATTCAGCACCCCAGGTTCCCGTACTGACCTGACATCCAGGCAAGAGGGGCCTTGGTGTTGGAGAGCTCACTCCTGTCCAGTTCCTCTGTGCCTCCCCTGGTGTGAGAAGCTGCCTCATGAGTCAGGGGGCCCATGAGTTCCTGCCCCTACTGTGGTCACTGTAGCATCTCCCAGGCTTCCTCTACCCAAGTGCTGGCCCTGGTGACCCAAAGGATGGTGGAGGGGTGACTGTTGGAGAGAGTGTCTCAAGTTTAGAAATGCAAGCTGGGCTACTCATGTGTGTGGACAGGTCATGGGTGGAGGAGAGAAAATGGAATGTGAGCCCTGGCCAGCCCTCACGGGGCCACCAGCTCTGGTTATGCTCTGGTTCCACTGGTTATGAAGTTGCATTGGCCAAGCAGTAGGATAAACCTTTTTTTCTGTTTTTCTTTGTTATCAAAAACATTGATTTGATTTATAACTTTTACCTATTGAGACACAAGAGGTATAAGCAGTATGTTCATACTGGCTAACAAGACCCAACTCTTACCTTTTCACACATTTTGTGAATAATTGGCAGCTTGACATTGGCCAGGAACACTTCTATTACGGAAACTGGCAAACACCAGAAATCAGGTATTCTCCCCAGAGAACTGGTTGTTAGCCTTTACCAGCCTACCACTGCCCGAGGCCCCCTTTCTCCTCTTTCTCCAGCTGCATAGATTAGGGCTGGCCTGTCAGGGATGCTCTGTGCAAATTTCCCACTGTCTTCTCTTCTCATTGCTGCCTCATGGTCACAGCATGGCTGCTGCAACACCTTCGGCCCTCATAACCATGTTCCAGGAAGGAAGAAGGAGGGAACAGAAGGGGAAACACCTGTGTCTTCAAAGGCCTGCACTTCCCTGTAGACTCCTGCTTGTGATTCGCTGGCCATGCCACATGTCTGTCTTCACTTCAAGGGGGGCTCTGAGCCTGAACATTTTGCTCTCCACCTGACACGTGTGAAGGGAGTCAGGATGACTGGGGAACAGGCCAGACTGCAGTGCCTGCTGCAGGGTGTCCACCTCTGGATCACACATGGACACATGACTCAAGCTATTTCCTTCCCCTCCCAGGAATGTGGAGTTGGGACAAGGATTCAGGGACCTGCAGGCTGCCCCCCTGAGCTGAGGGGAAGGGCGTGTGAACAGGGGCAGCTTCAGTTTGGTCATCGTCCTCCACGGGCAAGGGTGCAGAGGTGGCCAGACCACAGGCAGAGGGAGGGAAGATGCTCACACCTGTGTGTGGACTGTCATCCACTTCCTGCTGTTGGTCTGTAGTTATGTCTCATGAAGTACCCAGGCCACCCTGGATCTTTACAGCAAATTACACATTTTAGCTTAATCTAACCTGCTTTTGTTTCGTTTATTAGTAATGAAAGTTATTTTAGTTAACTATTTTTTTAAAAATTGAGGCAGATTTTGATTGTCTTTGTATAGAATAAGTTAACTCTTATAAATACTTGGAAGTCATTTAAAACTGTTTTATTGAATTAGAAATGTTTTTCACTCTATTCTAAAGAAAGAAGCATACAAAGTAATGGAAGGCACCTGGCATGTCACCAAAGTAAGATGGGGAGTCTCTGCCTCAGAGAAAAATATCTAATTCCCAAAACTTTTCAGGGTTATCTTGAAATATTTTGTTAGGAACATCCATGGGCTGCTAACATAGAGGTAAAGTATACATTTTGCATATTTAAATTTAAGACTGGAAGGGAAATTGAGAAACATCATATCTGCCTCTGGGCAAGACTGTCCTGAGTCCTGAAATGTGATGCTTGACAGGCGTCATTAAGATCATGTTCCATCACCCACTCCCACAGCTGCAAGTCAAAGTTTCCATATTTAGGAAGACTCACATATTGTCCAGGTTTGCAATAACTTATCTTTACCTAATGCCATGACGGTTCCAACCACACAAAGTTCACGTGGCACACTTTTAAATCACAATAGGTTAAAATTAATGGTTGTGTTTGACGGAATATTGGGTGAGCGCTTTAGATAACAGTGGGTGCTCTGGGGAGGTGACTTCAGGCTGTGGGTGCAGCAGGTGGAGCTGCCTGGAATGCAGGTATGTAACCGGGAGAGGGACGCTCAGCAGAGGCAGAGGGCGAACATCATGGGGACCACACCTCTCTCAGGAGAATGCGGATGCTGCCCAATGACACATCTCTCAACAGGAGGCCTGCTCCCACAGAGCAATTGGGAAATGTTAGTCCACTTCTTTCTTCATCCCCCGCCACTCTAAGGGGGTGATGCTAGTTGTTTTGTGGACTTAAGTCACACTTCTCGGGCAGCTCAGTCACTTAGGGCTGTGCCCACCGCAAGGTGCAAGCTGGGAAGGGTGAGGATCCAGACTCTGTGTATCTAGAGCAAGTTCTCCCCAGAGAGAATGTAGATTTCTTTGGACTCCACGATTTGTGTTTTGGGGGCATCCTGGGAGCTCCATCACCTGGGAAATATGATTAGTTTGGAAGACCAATAAGATAGGAAACTTTGATTGGCAAAGTGGCCCAATATGGAGGAGTCTGAATAATCAGGACCCTCTGTGTGAAGCTGGCACGTTTCTACAAGGCGATCCTGAAGGCAGACTCTCTAAAAGAACCTTGTGTTGGAGGAATTGGTAGAATAAATTCTTGTGCTGTCTAATGATAGCCTGGCCTGGCAATGCAGTTACAGGGGGCTGAATATCTACCCATGATAACAGATTAGACAAAATGAATGGAGGAAAAGGGACATGAGCTTTACCTTTTAGGATAATCCTAAATAGACCAACAAAACCAGTTTCTAAAGCACCACCACAGCTGTTTAGGTGAGGAATAGAGCCTCTCCTATTATGTCCCTTTGAGACAAGCTCCCCGCCTGCCCTCATCTGTGCAAGCCCAAACCTCCAAGTCCAGCCACTGCCAGGAGGGCAGATGGGCAGAAGCAGCTGGATGAAGGGTGTGTTAGTAAGCTCCACACTTTCATTCCATGTGAGCTGTGTGCTTCATCTCAGGTTGGCGGTGGAGACAACTTTTGTTTTATTTTGTTTTGTTTAATATATGAAACAAAGAGGTAGAGATCTGTGGGCACAAAAGTGGGTGGTCTTGAATTTGCTGAGGTAGTACCTTAACATGAGATGAACTACTTCCAAGGCAGAAGGCTTTCCAAACAACTTAAGTCAGGGGAGGGAGGATAATTACCTAGTTATGCAATGGGAGGCACTTTGTGTTTAGAGAGGAAAGCAGAGGCACAAAGATTTTTATGGGAAACAAAGTGTGGTGGGGCAGAAGATGTGTGTGTGCTACAGAGTTTGTGGTTGTAGCCGTGTTTTCTCTGTGGAGGTGAATCCGAAGGCAAGGACTCAGTCGGACACATTTCAGAAAAGCTTTCGTTCTCATTGTGGCAGATTCGAGGTGGCCATGGGTTCTCTGCCCAGCGCCCACTTAGAGGTTTAGTGACCAATAGAAAGTGGCAGAAGTTATGGGGCCTGAGTGTTAAGAAATTGGCAGCTCTCTCTCCGTGTCTTGGAGCGAAGCTTGGAGCCACCACAGAAGAAGCTGGAATAACTCGACTGTCCGCCAGAGAGGCCATGTGTAAGACTCCAGTCTCAGCCAAGCCCAGCCTTCCAGGTGTGTGAGGGTGGCTGTCTTGGGCTGTCCAGGTCTTTCAGGTGAAAACCCCCAGGTGTCCTCGGCCAGCATCATGTGGAGCAGGCTGACTCTGCTGTCGTGCCCTACAGTGTCAACTGCAGTTGTTGTCAGCTGGTAAATGAGGGGTCCTTTGTTACCCAGCAGCAGATAACTGGACACCCGTCACCAGCTCACTTTCAGGATTTTGATTGGTTCTCTGGGTTTAGCATGAGGTTTCCTAGGTTCTACTTTCTAAATTTCAACATGATGAGTCAGGATCCTTAGAAAGTACCCCTCTCTGTGCATAGGTGATAGGCACAGTCATTCAGAAAATTCGAGTGCTGTTTGTTTGCTATCCTAGTGACTTTGTAATCTTGGGCACATTTTTGAAGCTCCCTTCAGTTTATTCATCCATACCCGGGAGAAGAATTATTTCCACCTCATGGGATTGCTTGAGGGATTACATGGGATAATGTTTGCAAAATGCCTGGCATCTTAAAAAGCCAAAAGCTCTGAGGAAGAAATATTACAGAAAGTGTTTCCATAGCAGTTCTTTTCCAAAATGAATGATACTCCTATTTACATAACGGAGACTTTAATTCCTATTAGCATGAAAGCTTTGGGTTCCTGTATATTTTTCCCGAGCATTTATAAAAAACCCATTTATATAAATACACAATAAAATCACTGGGCATCACATATCCAAATTATTTATGCATCCCCCCCAACTGAGTCAATGATAATTTACAAATGAAAAATATGAAATAACAATGCAATCATTTATAGGTCTTTCAATGATTACTAGATGACAGTAATCATTCAATCTATTATAATCTTAAAAAAACTTAGAAGGTTGTTAAAAAAAACTTTTTGAGCATTAGAATTTTTGTGGGTTGCAATCATTTATCTTCTTTGTATTGATACTTGACTCCAGCAAAATATAACCAGAGGAGGTTAGAGCCAGATGTGATGTCATTTACACTTGTCTTGTCGCTGTAAGAAGATGGAGGCTCAGGAAGGTGAGGGTTGTATTTGTTCAACAACAGAGTCTTGTTAACATCCTGTGAAACCCTTGGAGGGTGTCTGCTGGCAGAGCTGCTTAGTTCTTTCTGAGAATGGAACTTCATGTGGTACCAGAGTTTATGGGTAGGATGAGGGGAGACTGAGGACGACTCCAGAAAGAGAAAGAAAGAGGGGAATTCACACAGCGTCATCCTTCAGACCCTTCCAGGAGGCAGCAAGTAGTCAGCCTGGGCAGCACCAAAGGCGGCGGGTGGCTAGTGGATTCAGGATGTGCTGCTGTTCTCCTGTTACCAAGTCCAAGCTCGTCCTGCTCACCACATAACAGGACAATCAACTGAGAGACGGGTTGTGGGAGTCAGGGATAGCGGCTTTATTCAGAAAGTGCCAGACCAAGAAGAGGGAGGACTCATGTCCCAAAGAACCACCTTCCCTGTGTGAGAATTCAGGCTTCTTTGGTACTAAAAGGGGAGGAGGGTAAGTCCTGGTTGTGGTCAGACTGCAGAAGGGATGTGTTAATTTCCTCCTTCCTGCAGCCATTCACAAGTGGGCCTGGTCAGGAGGTTTCCTGGGAGCTAAACAGAGGTATTTTAGCTTAATGTTCATCACCTGGAGACAAGTTTCCCAGACATGGGTCAGTATGTAGAATGTAAGCTTGTAGGTGACAGACCTTTAGTGAGGAACTTGTAGCAAAAGCAATAGAAATACAAAGTTTAAAGTAAAAGAAGCAGATAAAATATGGAGTCAGATCTATTCTTCCCTGTTACGTTCCAACCAGGGGCTATCCAGGTTGCTGTGGGGAGATAGATGGGGAGAGGAGGAGGGCAGTGATGGGTCTTTCTCAAGGAACTTGACCTTGAAGAGGAGAAGGGGTAAATCATTTTACTGAGCTGAGGGGGGATTTGTTTCTTAAGATCAGAAAGGCATGTTTATTTGGTCCAAAGTAAAAGGCTGGAAGAAAGGCAGGTGGGTGATGATGAACTGATGGGACTGGGACAGGGTCTCTCAGGGACCCCTGGGCGGCCATCTCCCAGCATCCTCAGCAAGGCTGTGCCTGTTCCTCCCTCCCCTTCAGTCCCCCAGTCCTGAGATGACACCAACTGTCCACTGTGAACAGGCATCCTGACTTCTCATCCTGCTTGAAGACAGAGTTACACAGATGCCTTTTCTGGCAACAAACAACGTGTGGGGAATTGATGGATAGATGTTCTTCTTTCTCCAGTGTTATGTCCTCATCCTGGACAGTCCCTCCAGTTGAGGGAGGATGAGGGCTGGGACCTCATTGCCCGACTCATCTGTGCTTGGGTTAAAGGCAAGAGTTAGAAGCAGACATTTTATGTCTCATCAATCTATGGCTCTCTTCCTTCTCCAGAGACCTGAGCTAAAAGGTCAAGGTCATATAAAGTGAGTAGGTACCATGGTCCCTCCTCTCTGGGATCTTTTCCTTCTTGTTGGAGAGAGAACACTTTGTGCATTAAATAGGGCAAGTCTGAGTAAGGGAAGATCAGTCAGGATGGAGCAAGAGTCAAGCACTTAGGACTTCAGAGAAGAGGCAGAATGGTATAAACAAGGTGAGGACCAGAGCCCTGGGCGGTGGGAAGGGAGACTGTCCCCGCCCCTTGTTAGGGTCTCGCATTTGGGTTAAGCCTCTGTCCCTGGCTTGCTGGGCAGCCAGGGGATGGAGGACACTCTGCTCTTTGGTTTCCCTGCTGTCAAAATGAGATTCAGCCAGAACCTCCAGATATTTTCTAAGGCTGTTTCTAGCTCAGGAATTCTAGAAAATCCAGAGTCTTTAATAACCAGTTAGTAATCTGTTTCCACACCTGAGTCAAGATTTTATGAAATTTCATATTTTCATTTTGGGGATTTCAAAAATCTGAACTCGAACTTTACCCACGTTGTCCTTGTACATTATATAATCTGATCGTGTATGCTTGAGGTTTTTGATAACTTTTTTTTTGATAACTTTTAAATAATACTGAGGATATTTATTGAGCAAACACTGGGGACCAGACACAGTTCTAAGTGTTTTATGTATGTTGGCTGATTTAATCCTCAAGATAAGTCTTTAATTAAGTGCAAATCTCTTGATTTATAGAGAAGGAGATGCCTAAATAATATGCCCAGCATCACAGAGTGAAAGGCAGAACTGGTCTCAGAGAGTCTGCTTTGCCATATTAAGTATGTTTTAGTCATCCATCCTTCAGTGATCTTTAAGTTCAGTTCCTAGATTTATAAATCTGTTTCTTCTGGCTGTAAGTTTACTAAAATGTGTCATCATTCCCTGTTTTCCATACATGCAGCTTAGTGACTCCAACAAGCTCTGTCGATGAAAATTACTTGAGAACTTACTTTTAGGGGACATTCTGTCACTGCCCTTAGGGACCAGCAGCTTCTCCTGACATTTCTTTTCTACTCAGAGTTGCCATAAAGGGATGACATATTCCAGTCAGTTTTGGTTTTCAAGTGTGGAATTTTACCTCTAAATTCTGAATGCTTGTAGCAATCGGGTACAAGTCCCATTAGCTTAAAATTATATTTTCTGTAAACAAGCACCCACAAAAAGAAAATAGGAGATGTTCCATCTGTATCTACTTACTGTATTGGAAGAAAATTCTTGGGAAAACTAAACTTTTTTTGATTAACAGCTAAAGTGTAGAGTCTTTGCTACATGGATGGAAACTTCCAAATTGGTGGAAGTAGCGACTCCTGGTTGGTCATTCTTTTTTGATGCAAATTGTAATTTCTTCAGGAACTTCAAACTCCCCTTTTGGAGTCAACCTTCAGAAAGCTGACTGGAAATGATTTCTTGGAGATGGGTCACTCCCTGTCTGGGGCCATCTGCAGGCGAATGTTTGGCTTCTGTTAATACAATATGTGCCAGGATGGATGGAGAGTGAGAGGGATGGGCGGATCTCTCTGCATTCAGAAGCCCACCTGCGGTTTTAGAAACAATGGGGTGAATGAAATTCACAGAACACAACATTAACCATCTTAAATCAGACAATCCAGTGACATTTTGTACAATACCGCTGCCTTCACTGGAAAGTAGAACTCGGACCCGTTAAGTAGCTTCTTCCTGGTTCCTCTCACCCTCCAGCCCCTGGCAACCATCTCTCTTCTTTCTCTCTCTTCGGATCTTCCCATGCTAGATATTTTGTATTAATAGAAACATGCAGATGTGTCCTTTTGTGACCACCTCCATCACCCAGCATAATGACTTGGAGGTTCGTCCACCTTGGAGCTCACATCAGTACATCTGTAATTTTTAAAGGATCCTCTCTACAACTTTTATCGTTGTCTCCAGAGCTATCACTTTAGAAGACAAAGAAGTGGACTCCAGCCACGTGACTCCCCACCTGCTCGTGCCCGCCGAGACCTGAGGGCGGCTGGGGTGTGCGGGGCAGAGCTGCTTGCTTTGGGCTAGCTGCCCACACAGTCTTGCTCCAGGAAAAGTGGAGTTGAACTGCTGTCTCTGTGTGATCTGTGAACGTTGCAAACATGTCTGATCAGAGAGCAGCCTCTGTTACCTGAAGGGCAGGTAATGAGGATGAATGAGTGGCGGGACGTCGAGGCAGGAGGCAGCCCGCTCCGTCCCCTGCCCCCCAGCAAGCTGGGCTCTGAGCCCAGGTGAGGCTGGGAGGAGTCTTGGGGCCTGGATGTGGGAGACAAAGCAGGCTCCCCCAACTCGAGGTGTATCTTCCTTCTGCCCGGCTGTCCCCCCACACTTTGTGGGTTCCCTGGGTTGCCACAGGAAAGCAGCTCAAGCTGAGTGGCTTCAAACATCAGAAATGGACCCCCTCCCAGTGCTGGAGGCCAGATGTCCCAAGTCAGCTGGGCTGCTCTCTCTTGAAGCTCCAGGGAAAGATGCTCCAGGCCCCTCTCCCAGCCCTGGTGGCCTCAGGTGTGCCTGGGCCTGTAGATGGCCATCTTCTCCTGGTGTCTTCACATCACCTTCCCTTTATGCCTGTCCATCTCTGTGTCCTAATGTCCCTGTTTTATAAGGACACCAGTCACTGCATTAGGGCCCATCCTTCTGACCTTATCTTATACATGACTGCATAAACCCTATTTCCAAAAAAGGTCACATTCACTAGTACTGCAGGTTAGGATCGCGATACATACATTTATAAATTTGGGGGGGGACACAATTCAACCCATGGTGCCCACTAACTGGCTGCAGAGGCCTTTGGGGAAGGGAGACAGGGAAGGGGGGATGGAATGATTGGTAAAAGGAGCAGTGTTTCTGTGAGATCCGGGCCCCAAAGAAAAGGGGGACTGGGGAGAACAGCTATCACCATTTTCTTCCCTTCAAAACTGTTTCACCCACGAAAACAGCGGTGCTCTCATATTTGCAGAGAGTCACGTTCGTGCGTTCAGGAAAAGGTGTTCCAGGTGCACAGCGCTCCCCTGAGTGCCTTCCCCCTCGCTCAGGGCAGGGAGGGCTGGAGCTCCTGTTGGGAGAAAGTGCATGGCTACCGTGTAGACAGCACGCCATCAGGGAGTGTGTTACAGCCCAGAAGGGTCAAGTCCCTACGCATCCCGGGGCCATCAGCTGGCGTTTCTGCAGAGGCCACGGCTGCCTCTTGTCCCTCTGGAGTCTGCTGATCAGCCTCATGCACATCTGAGATGGGTTCCAACCAGTGAAAATAGCGGACTGTTGCCCTAACAGTGTTAGAATGAGTTCTCCTTGATGAAATTCGATTATGTAGGAGAGCTCAAATATCTGAAAGGTGCTTCCCACCTTCTGTGCAGAGGGCTTGGGGATCCAGAAAGTTCTCCCTGAACATAGGGAATGAAGCCAAGGCTGGATCACTAGACCATCCTCTGTGCATCCCTGGAGTTAGGGTTTTCTTGTTGTCTTAGAAGGTGGTGTTTCTTTGTCAGGACTTTCTAGGAAAATAGAACAAATAGAATCAATCTCTCTCTCTCTCTCTTTCTCTCTCTCATCTTCCTATATCTATCTATCGAGAGAGAGACAGAGAGTTTTATTTTAAGAAATTGGCTTGTGTCATTGTGGAGCTGACAAGTCTGGAATCTGCAGGGCAGGCGGGCTCCTGGAAATTCAGAGAATTGATGCTGTTGTCTCCAGTCTGAAATCTGTAGGCTGGGAGCTCAGGCAGGGTGTGAATGTCGCAGTCTTCGGCAGAATTGCTCTCCTTTGGAAAACCTCAGTCTTTGCTTGTAAGCCATTCCACTGACTGGCTGGGGCCCTCCTGCCTCATAGAGGGTCATTGGCTGTACTCTGAGTCCACTGATTTTAAAGTTAGTCAATCTAAAAAGGATCCTCACAAAAACATCTAGACTGGTGTTTGACCAAAACACGGGGCACACAGCCTGGCCAAACTGATGTGTCACTTAATCCTCACGGTGACCACGTTTCTCAGTTTCCTCAGAAGGCCCTGGTTTATGTACTGTGTTGGTGTCATTACTAGTCACTCTCAGCATCCTCTAAAAGGCTTACAGTTCAAGACACAAAGGCTTGTCCCACTTCAAGTGCTGTGACTGGGACCCCAGGGAGCTTACAGAACAGGTTGTAGGGACTTCCTAGCAGCTCCTTCATCAAGGTGTAGTTAACAAGTTTCACAGGTGTAGCTAATTGACTCTAATGTTTGCTTTCATTATAATCACAGTATGAGTTTAGGAGAGTTGGACAGTTAACCTCACCCACCTACGGTCTTCTGCAGCCTTAGTTGGCCACCAGAAAAAAACTGTGTGTGTGCAGGATGAAGCTGGCTGAGCTCTGCCAGCAGCCTGAGGTCTTCCCAGAGCCTGAGACCAGGAGCCTGTCCATGACCATTGGATTTAAGTTGGGCTGAAGTGACCTCCATGATAAATGGTGTGGCATCCAAGTTGGTGGCAGGAGAGATGGTGGTGCTTGGTGCTGGGAGCACTGGTGAGAGGATGATTTCCTTCTGAAACTGGAGTCCCAGCCACTGGTCCTCTTCAGCCTGGTCCTTTCACAAGTCCTCTGCTGGCACCCGTGTTTCTCCAAGATCCACGAGGTCTCGGAACCGGGATACACTGGGGACACATTAACCAGTGTCTGAACTCAGCCCTGGTCCCTGCCCTCCTGTGGCCCCTCCCTTGTGGCAGCAGTGCAGCAGTGATGGGCCGTCACTTCCAAGGCTGCTCGTAAGACATGTGGCTCTGGGGAAAGCCAGCTTCCACGTCACAATGACATGCAAGCAGCCCTGTGTGGAGGCCCACCTTCCAAGGGGCCTTGGCCTCCCACCAGCAGCCATGCCCACAGCCACGTGAGGAGCCATCAGGGGGTACGAACGCGGACCTCCCAGACCCGGTCAAGCCTTCAGATGACGCAGCCCCAGTGGACAGACTGACCCCACCTTTGTAAGAAGCCCGGAGCCAGGACCACGTGGCGAAGCTGTTCTCAGCCTCCAGACCTTCAGAAGTGTGTGAAGTAATATGTGTCTGTTGTTTCTAGCTGCTCGGTTTAGGGCTAATTTGTCACATAAGAGCCGACAGCCAATGGGGGGAGGTCTGTTTTTGTTCTTAGGTGGCCCTCACGCACCTGTCCATTGAGGCCTCACCATGTACCAGCATCTGGGCTCCTGAGATGGGCGGGTGAGAGGCCATCCACACTCTCTTGCCTGGTCATGGTTTCTGTCTATCCGGACCACACTGGGGGCTTCTCAACTGTCTCCCAAGTTCCACGTGGGCCCAGTTCTCCCCACGTCAGCAGACGGAGTTTGTAGCAGATAAATCAGGGCAAGCTGCACCCCTGTCCAAGCACCTCTAGTGGCTCCCACCTCATTCCTCCCCGATTGGCGGCCCTATTCATGGTCTACAAGCTGCTCGCGGCGTCCCCAGAGCCCTCCCTGACCTTCCTGCCATGCTCTCCCTCCTCCTCCCCACCTCACTCCAGCTGCCCACCCAGCCCCCTGGGCATGCACCTTGGACCCCTTGTGTGTACGTGTCTATGAATGTCTGACCCCTCACTGGACCATCAGCACCAGGAAGATGGGGGCCTGCTCTACCTGGCTCATCGTCATCTTCCCGATGCCCAGAGATGCACCTGACACATGGCTGGGCCTCGATCAATATTTGTCACATAAATGGAGAAAAAAGAATGTATGCCTGGCAAATCTACCTTCAGTGCTCAGCTTCAGCACTTACCGTTTCCAGCTAACTTGCCAGTGAATTTTCCAGTCTGTCAGTTTCCCAGGTTGATTAATTACAGTTGGAATTCTGATACATATAGTGGAATTTCCATGAAAATATTAAAATTAGAACTCAGCTTGGGGGTCCCGTCCTCTTGATGCTTTAGGTCCCGCACATGGCGGGGGGCAGGTTCAGTGGCTCTGGCCCCTCCAGCCCCAGGCACATCTCGTGGGGATGTGCCACCATGCCCCAGCATGCCTCCTCCCATCACTGGAAGACCTTCTTGGGCAGGCAAACATCTTATTTCTCCAGCCAGTGGTCATCAAACATTGGCCCACAGGCCAATCTGGCCCAGCTCCTGCTCTTGTAAGTGAAGTTCATTGGAGCACAGACATGTGTTAACCCACTGTCTCTTCTTCAAGGCTAATGGTAGCGTGGAGTAGTCGCTACACAGATGGTAAGGGCTGAAAAACTACAAATAATTACTATTGGTCCTTTAGAGAAAGTTTGCCCGCCTCTGATCTAGGACACGGGAGACATTTAACAACGTTCTAGAGGAATTCTTCAGAGGATTGCTGTGAGGAGCACTTACATGACCAAGACTCAATGATTTGCTGAGTCCCATCGAAACAGATCTATTTAAAATTACACCATGTAGGGCTTACCTGGTGGCGCAGTGGTTGAGAATCTGCCTGCTAATGCAGGGAACACGGGTTCGAGCCCTGGGCTGGGAAGATCCCACATGCCACGGAGCAACTAGGCCCGTGAGCCACAACTACTGAGCCTGCGCGTCTGGAGCCTGTGCTCCACAACAAGAAAGGCTGCGATAGTGAGAGGCCCGCGCACCGCGATGAAGAGTGGCCCCCACTTGCCACAACTAGAGAAAGCCTTTGCACAGAAATGAAGACCCAACACAGCCATAAATAAATAAATAAATAAATAAACAAACAAACAAATAATAAATAAGCCAAGCATTTGAAGCCCTTTAAAAAAATAAATAAATAAAATTACACCATGTAAAGAAACGAGTCACACATAGAGTCTATGATTCTGTCCTATCACAGAGCCCGGAGTTGGAAATTTCAGCAGTTTCCATGTAATGCCGTTAACACGCCCTAACTCTGTGCCCCAAATGTTCTAAAATTAAAAAGAAAGAACAGTAGCTTTGTAAATCTCAAATAAGCAATGATGACAAATTCTGTTGTGAAATATATCCCATGACTGATGGATAGCTACAAATTTATCATTTTACCACTGTCGTATTATTTTAATTTGCCTTTAAAGTGGATGAATACTCTGACAAGTTCCCAGCTAGAGGTGATTTTTATTTGATGCCAAGACTAAATGTGTGTATTTAATATCCCGCAGGAGAAGTTAGATTTCCATGGGTCTTGAGAACAAAAGTTACCGGCTCCTTGTGAAAGTCTGGACCGCTCTAATGTGGAGCCGATGTCTTGATATGGTGCTTTTCAGAGTCGAGCTTTCCCGAAGCACAGGATCTCTCTGTGCACAAAAGAAGACTTTTCCAATGTACACAGAATGGCTTAGGTGGAGTATAGTCATTTATACAGAGTCGAAACTGAATTTGCAAGAGGAGCAAGAAGATGAACATCAAAAGCAAGGCCATTAAGTCATTCAAAACCATTAATTGTGACCGTTGCCCTTCCCAGGACGCTCCAGGATGGGGGGGAGCTGGAGGAATTCCCATGGGAGGAGGTTCTTTGCCAGAATTCATCCAGGTGCAGGGCAGGGGAGGTGGTTACCTGGGAAGGTCTGGCTTGGCCACAGGTGAGCATCCTGGAGGCTGGATGAGCCTTCCTGGGAGAAGAAGAGGGGCTGGAGACAGACCGGCCTCACAGAAAAAGGGTGAGATAAACGTTTGCTCCTGTTTTCTGTTTAGAGGTACATTTGCTGATCTGACTCATAGAAAGGCAGTTTTTTCTCTGATGTTTAGGGATTATCTGTCTAGAAAAAGTGAGGCTATATCTGTCATCCCATTTCTTTTCAATTTCTCTTTTACATTTTAGCAAAGTGATATATTAGAATCAAAAAACATCAGTATATTGTCTTATGATTAACGTTATTTTCTGGGTTTAGGCAGACTTGTGAAAAATTTGTTTAAGCATTTTTCTAAAAGGCATTTCTTTCTTCTTACTCCACATTTGGTCTGAGTACAGGCACTCCTGAAAATGACATTGTTTTAATAAATACTCACTGATCTTAGACTTGTGAAGAGGTTGTCTACAGCTGTGGGCAGGCTTACACATAACATCATCCCAAATAAAAAAATTGCTGTGGGCTTCCCTGGTGGCACAGTGGTTGAGAGTCTGCCTGCCGATGCAGGGGACACGGGTTTGTGCCCTGGTCCGGGAAGATCCCACATGTCGTGGAGCGGCTGCCCCTGTGAGCCATGGCCACTGAGCCTGCGCGTCCGGAGCCTGTGCTCCGCAACAGGAGAGGCCACAACAGTGAGAGGCCCACGTACTGAAAAAAAAAAAAAAAAAAAAAAAAAAAAAAAAAAAAAAAAAAAAAATTGCTGTGACGAAATCTAGAGGTTTTTTAATATATAAGAAAAAGAAAAAAAAAAGCTTAAGGAGAGTAGGTCCATACTGAGGTGAATAAAGTTATGGAAAATCGGGAATAAATTATGGAATAAAGTTATGGAGTTAATTACATTAGTAAATAAATTCAGTGTAAAAGTTATGTAAATCATTCTTATTTCTATTTTTGTTAAATCCCTGTAACGTTGACATCAAATAAGTCCAGTTTTCTATGTTTATGGAAAGTCTGTCCTATACTCTACAACAAGAACAACAATAAAACAATTCTTCCCAAAATAATAAATAAACAAATATTCACTGAACAACGACTGCACACCAGGCTTGAGGTATGGCAGTGACCAAGGCAGGTGAATGTACCTGCCCCTGTGGAGCTTGCATTCTCATGAGGGCAGAAGGCAATAAAAACAGAAATCAGTAAAGTGCAGGGTGGGTCATATGGTGAGAAACGCCAAGGAAAGTAAAGGGGGCAAAGAAGGACTGTGAACACTCAGAGTCCAGTGGCGAGGGGAGGCTCACACAGGGGATGACCTTTGAAGGCAGGAGCGAGGGGTTGAGCCGCACACATACCTGGAGAAAGAGCATCCCAGGCCCAGAGAGTGGCGCCTGCCCAGGAGGAGCCAGGAGGCCAGTGTGTAGTCCCTGCAGGGTCCACGGGGAGGGGAGACCCAACGCCTGTGTCCAGCAGAGAAGTTGCTTCCCACCCGGCTCCTCCTGATGCTGCCCGAGCCTTGGCTCACGGAGGGTCACGCCCACCTCCTCCTCAGCCCCTGTCACCCCTCTCCTACACCTGGGAGGGGTCTTCCAGCCATCTCACACCAAAGCTTGTTTTGGCCTATATATTCCTCATTTTCACCTCAAATAACAAATGGTCAGTGGTGCCTAAAATTTCTGGGGCATGACCTCCATTACCTGAGAACAAAGCATACAGTACACCTTCTGGAGGTCTAAGTTTGTGGTCCAGGCATTAACCATAGTAGGCAGATGGATTAGAGGCTACAGGGTCCTCGCAGCGTGGTTGGAAGGAGGAAGATGCAGCAATGCAGGTGATACTACAAACTAATGGCCTGACTCCAGAAGGGTATCCCAAAATGACCATCAGCAATGCTGGCTTATCCTCACGATGTGCTGGGCAGGGCGCTAACTCTGCTGCTGCAAAGATAAGACATCCCAGCCCAGGGGACTGAAAAATTCTCTCCAGATGCTTTAACAGTAGAAGAAAATAAAACTGGCAATGGAGGTGCTCACGACCAGAGGCTGTGCCCCATTGGTTTCCATCTGTAGAAGTCAGAACCAATAGGCAGGTATGCAGTATGTGCTTGTGCAGTGAATCATTCTTATGAATGAATAATTTTGGGTCCGATGATCTTAATGACATCTGCATTTTGTGCTGAAAATTGTCTCTTCACTTTCAAAAGGTACCAGATTGGTCCAATGGAATACATGGGTCCTCTTACACTTTTCCATTGCAATCCTTGTAGGTCAGTGGGACACTTGGCATTTGTGAACACTTTTGTGTGGGTGCTGATCTTGGAAGATTCATAAGTGTGGACATTGAAAACCTTTACCTTTATCTCTTCTAATAAAGAGATTTCAAAAAATTCATTCCAAGGTTCACAGATTATAAAGAGCAGAAATAACCAGAACGCTAGGCATGGTTGATTCAAAATTACACAAATTTATTTACTTGGCCCTGTTTGAGTCTAAGGCATTCAATTTCCTGAGTGAAGGATTGCTTATATATGTTGGTTGGATTCTGAACTCCCTAAAACCGTATTTTTTATGCACCGTGAAGAGGTAGATAAGGTCACATATCAGCTATGGGATAGAAATTAATAATCACTCTCTGGCAACCATTATACAAAGGATTAGGAAACAGCAACATTTTGTGTGTGTGTTCCACGTGCACATTTATTTCTTTCAAAGACCACTCACGTTCCAGCCACATCTTCTCCAAATGAGCCCAACTGCACAGGTTTTGAGCAGGACTGTACAGTGTTTTTACAGTGGTACCGAGGAATACAATTGCTGTTCTATAAATCCATCACCCCACTTGGTCATCAGCCAAACCTTTCCACATACCTGGAAAACCCTTTATTTTCTTCTTATTTTAAAATATAGCTTTAATGTGATATTGGGGAGAAAAACAAACAAAATTACAGTCCCAAATTATAAATGGTACCTTACTGATCAGTTGGCAGCTGGGTGCACTGGGCAGGTGAATGCATTGTGAATGTCTCCCTATTCATGAACTAGGAATGTTAAAGAAAAGAAACCAGGGAGATCCCAGCTTCCACTGAGTGTATTAACAGGTGACAAAAAAGTCCAGTTCTTCCCTACCCATTTCTAGATGATCTCAAATCTCTTACATTGCACACAGATTCTTCAATTTTTCATAGAAGGAGTATGTGGGCTTTTGCATTTTCTCAAATCATCTATATTTGGACAGACAACATTAATGTTAGGGATGTAGAATATGTTTACTGCTAACTTAGTGTCAATATATGCAGATCCTTCCTACTCAGAGGTCAATGTCTGTAATGATTTAACTTTCACCACCTTTATAAGAAACAGAACAGCACCTTGATCAAGGAGAACGTGAGACTGTTATTAGAAACTCCCCACGCAGTGCACTCAGATGAAGATACTTGAGCAAGAGCATAAACTCAGTATCAAAATCACTGGTTAAATATTAGCTTTTGACACAGAACACATTCTACTCTGTCCAGTGATTGTTTGCATGTTGACAGACAGCCGACACTGCCTGTGATGTAGAATGTTTCAGGCTAAGAATTCAAGGTTATCATTGAAATGCAGACAGATGAACAGACCACAAACAGTACAACTTAATATACAGAGAGGCTCTCAGCCCAAATGCCTAAAATCAGAAGGACATTTCCTGCAAATTGCACACGCTAACATCTGGGATTAGCATAGTTCACAGCATGACTTGGAATGATCCATAGATGTGTGTGTGTATTTCTGCACAATTTTATTAAATATCATCCATAAATGGTTTCTCATTATGAAATACTTTCACAATAACAAAGAAGAAAAGTTTAAAATCACTGACCCATGTTTCCCATTTGAGAAGTTAGAAAAAAATGTGAATTAAATGTAATTCAAGCAGAAGGAAAAGGAATAATAATAGAGCAGAAATCAATAGAAATAGAAAACAGAAAAAAAAGAAAAAAAACGAGTAGAGAACATTAACAAAGTCCACAGTTAGTTATTTGAAAATATTAATACAATTTATAATCTCCTAGTAAGATTCATGAAAGAGTGGATAGAACCATATATCCTTGAGACATTTAAAATCTAACTGATGCATAATAGCCTTCTAATACTTCTACGATATGTACAGGCAGAGCTCAGAGATATTGCAGGTTTGGTTCCAGACTATCTCAATAAAGAGAATATCACAATAAAATGAGTCATGAGAATTTTTGGTTTCTTAGTGCATATATAATAGTTATGATTACACTATACTGTAGTTTATTAAGTGTGCAATAGCATCACTAATCTAAAAAACAATGTACAGATCTTAATTTAAAAATAGTTTATTGCTTAAAAAATGCTAACCATTACCTGATCCTTCAGCCAATTGTAATCATTTTGCTGGTGGGGGGTTTGAAATTTGTAAGGACTACCAAAACATGACACAGAGACACAAAGTGAGAAAAGGCTGTTGGAAAAAATGATGCCAATAGACTTGCTTGACACAGGGTTGCCACAAACCTTCAATTTGTTAAAAAAAAATGCATTATCTGTGAAGCACAATAAGATAAAATACAATAAAATGATGTCTGCCTGTATAGGTGTCCCCTGTCACATGGCAGTAAATTTTATATTACAGAGGAAATGGACTAATTCTTAGAAAAACACAACTTACCAAAAATGATTCATGAGGAAATAGAAAATATAAATAGTCCTACAGCCATCAGAGAAATTTAATTTGTAATAAAAATCTTTTCCACAAAGAACACTCCAGATCCACATTATGCTACTGGTAAACTTTATTAAAGAAGAAATAGTACCAGTTTTATACTAACACTGTCAGGAAATAGAGAAAAGATGTATCCCATATCATTTGGTGAAGCTAACAGCACCTTAAAAATAAAATCTGAAAAATATTTTGAAAAAATATAAAAAGGCAATATTCCTCATAAAACTAGACACAAATCCTTTATAAAGGATTGGCAAATTGAATCCAGCAATATAAAGGATGTTTTGGTAGGTTTTATCCCAGGAAGGCAAAGCTGATTAACATTAGAATATCAAACATTGTAATTCACCAACTCATGGGGAATAATCTATTTTCTCCACAAGCTCCATGGCACCCATAGCTCTTGTTGGAATAATGGGTACACATTTAAACCACAAAATTTTATGAATCCACCCTATTAGCAAGGAGGTTTTTGGTTTTAAGAAAAGAATCTAGAGAAAAACTTTGTGGGTTTTAGATGAACAGCAAAATCTAAAGTAATCACACAGTAGATTCTAAGGTAACTAGATAAATAGGTATTACAGATTTTGGTTTCACTAACTCTAGAATAAAATTTCTTCTAAATTCTTCTAAATGTGACTTATTTCCTTGCTTTATGTACCCCTGTGAACTTTGAGCTGATCCTTCTGTTGTGTAGTGCAATAATTCCGGCTTTTCCTGATTTCTCCAATCCAGAGAGGAACGTGACAGTCTGTAAAAGTAAGGAATGCCTGGCCCTGACTCAGCCTTATCCCAATGACTTAGAAGTGGAGGATTTTAGTGATGGAATTGCTAAGACAATGTCAACTGCAATCAACAAATGTCTTCTGGAATTGGATATAAAACACTCCTCTTGCCATAAGTGCCTGGTAACTCCCAACACATCTAACAAACTAGAATTCTAAAGTATAGAAACAATGTCTTTTATGATATTTATATAATATAATTTTCTTAGTAAGTAAGGGCTTTTAAGAACTATTATTTATGTCCTTAACTCCTAGATTATCTCTGTGATGTGTGTGTGTGTGTGTGTGTGTGTGTGTGTGTGTGTGTGTGTCCCCTCTTAGGGAAACAAAGAAACAAATGCATGGTAAGCCTAAGGAATGTATCTGCTTTTAAAGGAGGGACTGCAATCAGAACATATGGAAACTGGCTTCCTCGGCCCATAAAGGAAGTAGGTTCACAAGGTCAGGGGAGGCACGATTTATTTGGGTAATGACATTCAATGCTGGTCTCTCACTTAAGACAAAGCGGCTCTGAGCTGTCCACGCCAGGATAGGGTTAGAGAAGCCACAGTAGGGAGAGGTTGGATGTGGGCAGCTGGAAATGGAAGGCAGAATGCAGGTTGTGAGGTCCGATTGGATCCATATCAAGTCAAGAAGATTTTCCAGATTCTTTACTGGGGAGGGAGGCTGGCATATGGGAACAGGGGACAAAGCATCTAACTTGAGGGTCACCCTCAGCGGGTCCAGGGGAATCACCTTCAGGATACCTCTTAAAGGTGCACGTCCCTGCTCATGAGCATGACTCTCAATCTTGGTAGCACTGTAGGGAGGGGGCTACAGAGCTGGTAGGTGGAGTCAGTGGTTACTCGGTGGGATTATCCAGTTGTCCAGCAAAGTAGGAGAATGTGAGTATGTTTTTAAATAATTCATTTTAAACTTAAATAATTCATGCATCTCTGATGGCTGTAAGTATGAAAAGGAAGCTCTGCTTGATAATATATATATACTTTTCCATTAATAAATTTGAAACACAGTACAGATTTACCAGAAAAAAATAATTGGTTTGGTATTAGGTTCATAAGTTTCCCTGTTTGATGTGTAGGAAATAAGTCTTTTTAAACAGCTGAACAGTCACTTTTTTTTTTTTAGAAACAGCAATGTAAGCCCAGATGTCCACCACCCCTCTCTCAAAAACCAACAGTGATAATCAAAGGAGGCTAAAAATAGATTCCATGCAGGAATCCAGGAAAGGGTATCATCAGAATGCCAGAAAGTTTAATGAATTTCTTGTCTATAAAGTGCAGATGGGGCTAGATTAAAAGAAGCCACGAGGCCCCACATGTCTCCTTCACAGAGCACACTCCTGTCTCTTGGCCCAGTTCCCAAACCCTCTGAAATGTGTGTGCCAGAACCAGAAGAAAAAGAAGGACCCCACAGCTCCTTTTTGGGACAGACCAGTAGCACTCAGAAGTAGCTGTGCCAGAGCTCCAAGGTAAACAGAGGTGGCCCAGGGCTTCTCCTGGCTGAAAATTGCCTCTGAGAAGTTGAGGCTCTGTCAGCCTGGAAGGACTCTTTCCTGACCCAGCGGGGTTGATCTCAAACACAAAGAGCAAAGCCATACCTCAGCGGATTGAGTTACAATAGAAATTTAGAGGAGAAGGTTCCCTATACACGAAACTAACCAGAGAGCATCAGTCCTCCAGATTCCTTCCCTTCCTCCCCAGGTCATTGCATCCCTGAGCTGGGAATCTGCGATTACTGCACCCAGCTCTCCAGCTATGAATGAAGATCACCCTAGCAGCTTCCAGGGGAAGTGTATAGAGAACCAGTGGCAATCATGCATACCAAGATATGCTTCTATTTAAGCAGGAAAATTCGGGAAATCAATGTGGAGCCTACAAAATGATCCTGCTTTGTGAATGCATATACATGAAAATTTTACTAAAGGAAGTACAAGTTGAGAGCATTCAGAATCCTTTTCATGCTCCCACTGAGTGTGAAGGAGATGCAAACTGTGAATTAAGAGATTAGTGATGAAAGATGAAGGTGAAAGGAAACTGATAGGTTCAAGAGAGAAGCAGAAAAAAAACACCACCTTAGGATGATTTAAAAGGCATAGGGGCAGGAAGGGTCAGAACCAGTAACAAACACTGGGTCAGGCTTATCAAAGGGAAACTCAACAAAACAAAAGCAGGTGAATAGGACAAGGAGATGAATGCCATGAAAGAGAAAAAGAGAAGAAAATGGAGATACAACAACAAAAATAAGTGGGTTCCTGAAAAGGAAACAGTCTCAAGATGATTCAAGTTCTCCCCCTCTTTTCTTTTCTCTCGACATTTCCAATTCCCTATATTTTTTCTTGAAGAACTGAGTTCCTACCTTGTGTCATTTCCCTTCAGTTTGAAGAACATTATTTAGCAATTCTTGCAATGAAGGGAGGCTGAAAACGTAAGTTCTTCATTTTCTTTTATCTGGAAAATATTTTTACATTGCCTTCTTCTTAAACACTTCTGACTGAATGCAGAAGTCTGGCTTAACCTATATATATATATATATATATATATTTTTATTCTTTATTTATTTTTTTAAGATGTTTGGGGTAGGAGTTTATTAATTAATTTATTTATTTTTGCTGTGTTGGGTCTTCGTTTCTGTGCGAGGGCTTTCTCTAGTTGTGGCAAGCGGGGACCACCCTTCATCGCGGTGCGCAGGCCTCTCACTATCGCGGCCTCTCTTGTTGCAGAGTCCAGGCTCCAGACGCACAGGCTCAGTAGTTGTGGCTCACGGGCCCAGTTGCTCCGCGGCATGTGGGTTGTTCCCAGACCAGGGCTCGAACCCGTGTCCCCTGCATTAGCAGGCAGATTCTCAACCACTGCGCCACCAGGGAAGCCCTAACCTATATTTTTAAACTTCCAGGTTTTTACAGGTGTTGTCCCACTGTCTTCAGGCCTCCATTGTTTGGGGTAACTTCTACATTTGAATTTGACCCTTCAGTCCTCCCATAAGCAATCTGTCATTTTTATCAGGCTGCTTTAAAATTTTCTGTTTACTCTTGGTTTACATCACTTTGTCTATAATATGCCTAGGTATGCTTTTCTCTGTATTTATTTTGCTGGGGTCCACTGAGTTTCATGAATCTGTAAGTTTATTTGTTTCATCACATTTGAAAAAAATACTGGTCATTGTTTCTTTTAAATATTCATTTCTTCCTTAGCCTCTATTCCTTCCCCTTTTAGACTCCAGTCACATGCATGGTAGCCCTTTTTGTACTGCTCAATCTTAATTTCCTTCAATGTTTTTTTTTCTTTCTGTTCTCCAGAGTTCATAATTTCTATGGCTTTTTTTTTTAAAAAGTAATGAGTTTTCTGTCATCTCCTATTGTTAAGCCCATTCAGTGACTTTTTAAAAAGTTCTGATATTGTCATTTTCAGCTTTATACTTTTATTTTTTTTATTTTGCTTTAGCTCATATTTCTCTGCTGATGTTCACTATTTTTATATTCATTATAAATGTACTTTCCTTTACATCTCTGAGCAGGAATAACAGCTGCTAATCCAAGTCTGGTAATTGTGACATTTGGATCATGGAGTTGTTCCTCACTGATTGCCTTTTCTCTAGAGAACATGTCAGATTTTCCTGTTTCTTTATTCTGGTATTGTGAAGAATATACTGTAGAAATTCTAGATTATTTTATGTGCCTTGGAGGATATTGCTTTATTTTTTAAGCACACAATTAACTTGGAAGAACTCAGAATGCAAATTACTTCTACACTGGAATGGACAGCAACTCAGGAATCAACACAGTTCCTTAGTTGGGCTGCTTAAATCATTCTCTGCATGTGTGCAGTTAATTGCGCTGTCAAAAACTCAGGCAAAATACATATATAGATTTTGGGTCTCTTGGCTCTCTTTTTGTACAACACAGTATGAAATGGTAGTAGAGAGAGTGGGTATTACATTTCATATATTACTTTCACAGGAAAAGTTTTATAATGTTTGGGAATTACCAATCTATTCCTATTTTAGAGTATTTTAATGTGAATTGGGATGAATTTCTAGATCTCCTCTTCTATACCTCCAAAGATGATCATATGATTTCTCTCCTTATCTCCATTTGATGACTCTCCTAATATTGAACCACACTTATATGTTTGGAATTTCCCGAATTGGCCATGATGTCTTACTTAGCATGTATTTTACACTTTGCTAAATATCTTTTTATGAGTTTTTTGGCTTTAGTATTTTAGAGCAGTTTTAGGTTCACAGCAAAATTGAGACAAAGATACATAGATTTCCAATATAGTCCCAGTCCCCCACATGCATAGACTCTCCCATTATTAACTCCCCCTCCAGAGTGGTACGTTTGTTATAATTGATGAACCTACATTGACACACACCCAATGTGCATAGGTTATATTAGGGTTCACTCTAGGTGGTGTATATTCTATGGGTTTGGATACATGTAGAATGACATATGTCCACCATTATAGTGTCACACAACAAGTTTCACTGCCTTAAATATAGTTGGTGGTCTGCCTATTTATCCCTCCCTGCCCCACTGGCAACCACTGTCTTTTTACTACATCTGCATAGTTTTATCTTTTCCAGAATGTCATACAGTTGGAATCACACAGTATGTAGCCTTTTCAGATTGGCTTCTTTCAATTAGTAATATGCATTTAATGTTCCCCAGTGTCTTTTCATGGCTCAATAGCTCCCTTCGTTTTAGCATTGAATATAGTCCATTGTCTGGATGCACCATGGTTTATTTATCCATTCACTGACTGAGGGACATGTTGGTTTCTTCCCAGTTTTGTCAACTATGAATAAAGTTGCTCTAAATATCTGTGTGCAAAATTTTGTGTGTATATAGGTTTTCAATTCCTTTGGGTAAATGCCAAGAAATGAGACTGCTGGATCATAAGAGTATGTTTAATTTTGTAAGAAACTGCCAAACTATCTTCCACAGTGGCTGTATCATTTTGCATTTCCCCCAGAAATGAATAACAGTTCCTATTGCTCCACATCCTCACCAGCATTTGGTGCTGTCAGTGTTTCAGATTTTAGCCATTCTAATAAGTGTGTAGTTGTATCTCATTGTTATTTTTATTTATTTATTATTTATTTATTTACTTATTTATTTATCTATTTATCTATTTATTTATTTATTTGGCTGCACTCTGCAGTTTGCTTTCCTGACCAGGGATCGAACCCGGGCCCTCGGCAGTGAAAGCACGGAGTCTTAATCACTGGACCGCCAGAGAATTCCCTCATTGTTATTTAAAATTGTACTTTCTAGTGACATATGAAGTGTAGCATCTTCTCATGTGCTTATTTTCCATTTGTATGTCTTCTTTGGTGAGGTATCTGTTATGGGCTTTTGCCCATCTTTTAATCAAGTTTTTGGTCATCTTATTGTTGAGTGTTAAGTGTTCTTTGTATATGTTGTATAAGAGTCCTTTATCAGGTGTGTTTTCGACAACTGTTTTCTCCCGGTCTCTGGCTTGTCTTCTACTTCTTTTGACATTGTCTTTTGAGAGCAGAAGTTTTATTTTAATGAAGTCTAGTTTATCAGTTGCTTTACTCAAGGTCCTCTAGGTTTTCTCCTATATTACCTTCTCCTATGCTATGTTCCTCCTAGGAGTTTTATAGTTTCGAATATCACATTTAGGTCTATAATCCATTTTGAGTTAATTTTTATGAAGGTGTAGGGTCTGTGTCTAGATTTTTTTTTTTTTTTTTTTTTGCGTGTGGAATTCAGTTGTTCCAGCACCATTTGTTTAAAAGACAATCTTGGCTCCATTGCGCTGTCTTTGCTTCTTTTTCAAAGATTAGATTAGTGGACTCTACTTATGTGAGTTTGTTTCTGGGCTCCCTATTCTGTTGCACTGATATATTTGTCTATTCTTTCACCAATACTATATTTTCCTGATTACTGTAGCTTCACAGCAAGTCTTGAAGTCATGCAGTGTCAGTCCTCCAACATTGTTCTTTTTCAATATTGTGTTGGCCATTGTGGGTTTTTTACCTCTCCATATAAACTTTAGAATCTTTTTTTTCTGGCATCTGCAAAATAGTTTGCTTGGATTTTGACTGGGATTACACTGAATCCATAGGTCAATTTGAGAAGAACTGACATCTGATAATATTGAGTCTTTCTGTCCACAAACATGGAATATTGCTTCATCATTAAGTTTTTTTATTTAATTCATCAAAATTTTGTATTTTTTCTCATATAGATCTTGCACATATTTTGTCAGATTTATACCTAACATTGGATGAGTTAGATTTAAACTTAAGTATTTCATTTTGGGGGCTGGTAATGTAAATGGTATTATGATTTTAATTTTAAATTCCACTGTTTATTGCTGAGACATAGGAAAGCAATGGATTCTCCTTTAAAGATTTTTTGCATTTATATTTATAAATTTGATTGCTTAGTATTTTTTTTTCTTTGTTGTTTAGTGAATTAAATATTTGTCAGGTTTTAGATCACTGTTATTCTTCATAAGATGAAATTGTAAGTTTTTCTTATTTTCTTATGTTCTGAAATTATTGGAATTATATAATCTTCAAAGGTTTGGTAAATGTCTCCTGAGAACCAGACATATATAGCTCTATTTTTGTAGGGGGTAGTTTTTAGCAATTACCCTTTTTGGTTATTGTCCCATTAGACCTTGTATCTCTGTTGGAATCGATATCAATAAGTTGTATTTATATATCAATTATTGCATGTTACAGTTTTTTGTAGATTTTTGCAAGGTGGTTTCCTGTGCATTTTTTAAAATGGTCATTTTGGATGTCGCTTCTTCCATTTAACTTTCAGTTTTGTGTGTTAGTGCTCTCCCCCTAAACGTCCACTTTTCCTTGAGTAAATTAGGTAATTTGTTGATTTTTTTTAATAAACCAATTTTTAGATTTAATTGTTCTACTTATTTTAAATTCACTATCCCATTTGTTTATGCCTTCCTCCTTTTTCTTTTCTATTCCCTTCTTTTAATTTACTTTGACATTCTTTCTCTTGCTTTTTCAATTGGGTCCTTCATTAATCCATTCTTTTTAATGTTTATTGATATCATTATTTAATGTTTTCCTCTTTTATCTGACAGTTAATTTAACTTTAACCCATAGATTCTAACATGTGTGTTTTCAAAAGATTCTGTTTTAAAATTTTCTTTTGATCCATAATTTGTTTAATGATACTTTTTGTAAAAACAAAAGTAGAAGAGTCTGCTTTTTAACAAAAATTTTTAAAGGTTTCATGCCATTTTTATTTTGCTATTATCACAGAATTCTGATTGTATCTTTTCCTGTACTTTGAAATTTATTGGGTTTTTCTTTGTGGACTAAGACATTTTGTAAATGTTGCATATCATCTCGCGGAGAAGATTCCTTCTCTGCTATTGGAGATTGGAGTTCAATATATATTCATTAGATTTTCCTGTTGAGTCTATTATTTAAATCTTTTATGTTATTATACATATTTTGTTCACTTCATGTCTTCTAGATGAAGAAAATGTATTAAGCCCTACTACCTTAGTGTGTTTTGTTTTCTCTTTGCATCTTCACGAGTTTTGCTTTGTAAAAGTTGTTACTGAGGCCATAAATATTAATTGCTCATATTTTCCTTGTGGCTTGTAGTGTTTACTAGTTTGAAGTGACTTCTTTTTTTTCTCTAATGCTTTTTCTTCAAGTAAAAAAATGGTATCTACTACTTTCTGCTTTTGTGTGTGTTTATCTGATATATAAACCATTTTCTTTGTAGTCTTTCTGGGTCTTTGTTTTAAGTATATAGTTACTATAAAACACAGTATTGGATTTAGCTTTGTTACTTTGAAAAAAATATTTTTCTTTTAATAGATGAATCAGGCTGATACAGATATAATCAATATATTTGGTTTCAATTCTGTTATATTATTATATAAAATGTTGTGTTATATTGTTACAGACACTCAATCCTTATACATAGTTACTCATTAAATCGTCTATAAGTTTTACCTTATTTTTCTCTCTTTTTAGTATAGTTTTTGAATTTATACTTGGTTTATGTTCTGTTAACCATTATACCAATTGTTATGCCAATTCCTTGACATTATAACTGTCATCCCTTCTTTTATTTTTGTTTATTCTATGAGAAATAATAATTGAATTAATTATAAACTCTTCCTCACCCTTCTCTTCTCCTAATCTTTCTAGCAACTGATATGAAGCAATATCCTTTTTTCCTCTCATTAATATATTTAATTCTATGACAAGCTTATTCTGCTTTTCATATGATCTCCTCATCACCCCTCAATTTTAATGGTTGTAGTTTATCTACATTTTAAGAGTATAAAGCCATTACATATTATAGTCTAGACAATAATCATCATTTTTCTTTGTTCTGCAACTAGATACACTTTAAATGCTCACAAATAGTCCTTATATAGACTGTCTCTCATAATGTTCGCTTTCTGAAACTGATTTGTAAGAGAGTCTTCAACGCTCAAGAGAATAATGCACCCTGAATTCTTGCATGCTGGTAACCATTTTAAAAATGCCTTTTATATTTAAGGCATTAAATATATTTTTATTTTATATTTAAGCATCAGCTGAGGTACATGTAACGTCCTGGGCTCACTTTTTTTCTTTGAATATTTAAAATGTACTCTAGCATTTTCTGGCATAAAGCACTGTTGTCAAAAATTCTCACAAAACTCTGATTTTCTTTTCTTTAGAAGTGACTTGTATTTCTAAAGAATTTGTGTTTTGCCATTTGTTCCTTGAGAGTCCAGCAGTTTTTACATTAAAATGTTTCATTACTGGTATATCATCATACCAGTATATCATCATGACTTGCCTTTTGCTTTTCCTAAAGTGCACCCTTTAGATATGTAGTAGAGAGATTTTTCTTTTTTAATTTCAAAACCTTTTTATGAATTGTTTGTTCTGTCACATTGCTTTGTTTTCCTTCTTCGTGGACTCCTTTATAATTAGGTTTGATCTCTTTGGCCATCCCTGATCACTGTCACCTTCAAATCCTTTTAAATATTTTCTCAAGTTGTTTACTATTAATATTTTCTACACTGCTATTTCCATTTCTTTTTAGCCACTCTCTGTTATGTTTATTAACCCTTGTGCTCCTTCTAGTTTAGTCTTCTTTTAAAAAATAATTTCCTTTTTTTCTTCTTAGTCTTTCTTGAGTTCTATCACTTAGTTTTTAAGATTTTGTAATACTGGCTTATTCTATTTTTCATATATTATATCATTCCCTTCATTTTTTAGCTTGTTCTGAAATTCACTAAAATATACATCTCTGCACATCTAAAACTACTATAGCAAAAGCAAAGGGAAACACAGCCAACTGGGAAGAAGTATTTAAAACACACTTAGCTTATTTGCGATTGATAGCCTAAATATGTAATGTGGTTTTACAAATAAATGAGAACAATTTTAAGAAACCAATATAAAGATAGCAAAAGATGCAGACAGTAATCATAAAAATATTGGGCCAATTTTTTTTCTTTCAAACTGGAACATGAAAAAGAAATTAAAGTGTTTACAAGAATGACAATTGAATGGGGACTCTCAAAATATGGACATTTTTCCAAGAAAGGTATATTAATTTCTATTATTTTCAGAGAGCTGATAGAAGTTAAACTTGATAACATTTTCTAGAAAATATCCTGTTAAAGTACTCTATGTTAGGACTGAGCAATTCTATGTCTAGGAATTTAATATAAAAATAATCAGAGATGAAAACAAAGTTATCTGAGTAAAGATGATCTTAATTTTTTTGTTTATAATAAATAATTATTCTCCACCTTAGAGTGTTTATAAATACATTTTGAGACACCAAATATATAAGCTCTTTTATAGCTATCAAAATAATGTTTTAGAAGTATATTTAGTATTATGAAGAAATGCTACTGTATGCTATCCAGTAATAAAAAGTAGTTTAAAACCAGTTCATATAGTATATTCCTTATTCCTACTGCTAACAAAAATACTTATACAAATAAGACTGAACTATATATACCAACAAGTTCAAAGTTATTTATTCTGAAGTGTGGGACTATAGGAGATATTTCCTTCCTCTTATGCTTTTCACAATTTTCTAAATTACATACACACACACACATAAAATAGATGTTAGTTGAATAATATATCTATCTACTACCTATCTTAAAGAAAATATGACCTGAAGGAAAACCTTATTGGTGTCACTATTTTTTTCACCCTAGGTTTCTCTTTTGCCAACTGTTTCTGTTGAAAGAATACAGACATTGTATAACATAATTTTTAGAATAAAAGCTTCTATGTGAATCAATACACATTTGCATTTATTCATTTTGTGACTGTAAGCATTATGTCACTAACACAGGAACACAGGACACTCACACCACATTTTCAGATAACTGGTCATTTTTTAATGCTGTTACCTTCTGCTTCATTAAAAACACGCCAGGAACCATAACTATGTGATACTGTACTCACCACTTCCTCTCTCTCAAGCTCATCGGTCACAGTTAAGTGTTAAACAGGAAAGTGGTTTTGGAGGGAAACCTAAGAAATAACTTTGGCTTCCAATGGAAGAGATTCCTTTTATAGTCTCTAAATGCTAAAATATGAAGTTGCCTAAATTTACAAGTGAAGTTTAAGTTTTAGGGCCACACAACGAATACCGTTTTCCTTCCTTACTGCCATGATCCCTGATCATTTTGGTCACAGAGACTTGAAAATGTTCTTGTGAGCATGTGTGTGTGAGTGTGTGTGTGTGTCGGCCTCAAGAGGGTGCTTCTGTGGTGCCAATGCCTTTCAGAGCCCCCGTGGGCCGTGGGATGGGGCCTGGAGGTCTCGGGCTCATCCTCTTGGGGCCCCGCGGCACCCTCACTTGCCCCTCCCCCCCAGGTCCCCTGATAGCACAGCCTCAACCAGTACCTGTGCGACCTCCATCTTCGACTCTGCCTCAAGGGAACCCTAACTAAACCCTTTCTTTTAAGCCTTTTTTTTCCCTTTAAGTAGGGACATCTCTATATTAAAAAGTGGTACCCTCTTGTTTCCTCAATCAGAATATGCTAAACATTACTTAACAGCGATGGTTTTCACCTTGTTTTCGGAGCCTGCCCAGTCTGGGGCTCTCCCACCTGTGACGGCTGCTTGTGGGGATGTGGGAGCCCCTTCCCACCTCTCCTGGTTTCTATTTCATACAGACACGCACACACACACGTCATCGCTTGATTATGGAGTTTATAGTGAGGAAGCTGAGGCCTTTATTTCCCTCCTCCTGGTCTTTCTTATGTTGAAAGTTCATATTTTCCAGGAAAAAAACACAACCCCACCCCTAGGAATTGTTTCTAGCTCTGTGAGTGTGAAAGAAACCTGTCCCAGGAATGGGTGACACTCTGATTTCCTTCTAAATGGCTGAGGCTCTTGCTTAGGTCTCCATTCACACGATCAAGTCTCAGCTACTCTAGGTCTACATGGCTCCTCGGAATGTGTACAGGGAGAAGCTCTTACAGATGAAAAATGTATTTTCTTTCCTTAAGCAGACACCACACACACACACACACACACACACACACCCCACATCCCAGACACGCACAAACACACAAACATCACACACACAGCACATACACATATATACACAGGCTTTCTTTGAGGCAAGTAGATTTTGAACAGTAGGTGTTGTCATCTTGAGCCTGTACCATTTTCTCTTTCCCCATAAATTAAAATCATTTCAATTAACGATTGTGTCAAAGGTTTACACCTGTCCATACATTAATCATTTACAAAACTCATTGTAATTAGAAATCTCTGACAAGATATTTGTCTGTGGGCAGTGCTGCTTGTTTGGTTTAACTGAGGCATTAGGCAAATTAGCAATGACATCACCACAGAGAAATGGGTGAGTGGTTGGAAGTGGATCCAGGCTTCCTCACAGGGAGAGCAGAAGCACCCGAGGGTCTGGCCCTGTTCATTTACTAAAGGTTTATGTATTCATGCAATTACAAGAATCCTTGAATGGGAAGCCTCCACACCCTAACAGGAGGCTTCTCTGTCAGGGTAGAATATGTAGCACTCCACAAAAGTCAGCATTCAGCAAACCTGTGATACTCATCAAAGTGCAGTTAATTTCACCATTTTTCCCCCAGAGTTCTTGGAAGATCATTTTCTCAAGCTCAGTTTTAATTTCCTTATTTGTACATGGTATTTATATCACTTATGTTTCAGCCTTAGAAAAGGAAATGATTCTTCATACTATTTTCCCGTGTTCTAGGGTTTATATGAAACCATGAACTGTACCACCCAAGTATGGAAGAAGCTTGCTTCCCATTACGAAGGCCAAACTTGGCAGCACCTAACTGATGGGCAAGCTCCATGTTTTCTCTGCCTAAAAGTCTTACATGCAATGCTAAGAAGACAGGGTTGCTCACGGCTGCCACAGGATGTCTGCTGGCAGGGAGCACTGCAGACACGTCCAGGTCTGAGACCGCCAGGCCCCTCCCGAGCTGGAGTACAGAGGCAGAGGGAGCTCTGAGGGGCCATGGCCACTGGTTACCCGAAGGGGTGCATTTGCTTTGCCAGTTTAATAGAAGTTTTTAGAGCTAAGCGCTGGGACTGAAGGCTGGGTTGCGAGGGCAGGGATTCAAGGCGGTTACAGCCGACGTCTGGAAGGTAATGAGGCAGGTGGGTAGGCCCAGCCCTACCCCATCGGGACGGCTGTGCAGGTGTGGTGCCCCAGGCAGTCCTGCCTGAACACCTCTTCCTAGAATCATCTGCACTGGTTTCTGTGTTAAGACATCATCAGAAAGCACTTCTCATTCTTCCACTGCAGCTTATCTCTGTGCTGATCTGGACCCATAAAAAAAATGGTGCTTCCTGAGTCCCAGGTCCAGGGCATCTGCCCAGAGACAAAACCTGAAGCGTGTGTGGGCAGCATCCTGCTCTCCAAGCCAGTAGCTGGGCAGCGCCTGCCCAGGGCTAAGCTGGAGGACTTTCCTCCAGTGTGGGTGCCTTTCCTGCGAGGGGTCTGCAAGTTCTGTGTGTGCGCTGGGCTGAAGCTCGCAGGGGCAGCCCTACACCTCTGGATCGTCTAAGCCACCCTCTCCGGGAGTCACAGAGAAGACAGCCTCTCAGTTATGAAAGTTCAGGGGTCTCGGTCCTACCCTGAGAAAGCATCCCTGGAAATGAGAAGTTTTAGGAGGGAAGTTCTCAACATCCAGCCCCTCCTCGCCGCAGCACAGGTGGCTGCTCTGAGCTCATGGTCAGCACAGCTTGTGGCCAGTGCATTGCCTTCCACAGGTGCCCGGACCTCAAGCTCACAGTGTCCCTCCCTCCCCCATCCCTCTCTCCACGTCCGGTCCAACTTCGAATCCTGAGGTGTCCACCTTGGTCCAAGCCACCCCACCTCCTACTTGGATCCCTGCAGCCGCCCCAGACGGTCCTCCCTAAGTCCACCCTTTTACCCCAGGAATTCTCCACCATTGTCTGAATGAACTTTGACCCTGACGGTCAAAGTTGCTGCTTCAAACCCGCAGTGGCCTCCCCGCGACTCTCAGGGTGAGACCCAAGCTCCATCCCCAGGCCTCTCAGGGCCCCTTCACCTGCAGCCACAGGCCAGCGCTCGGCCCCGCTCATAGGTCCAGCCCTGAGCCGCTGCCCACTCCCCCCAGGTGCCCACGGCTCCGTGTCGGGGCCTCCCACTGGCAGGGGATCCGATTTGTAACTTTTACTGATACGGTCTTGGTGAATCTCTCCCCTTCCAGGCCTGGACCCGCTCCAGGGGCTCCTGTTTCTCGACCTGCGCTGTGTTTTCCTTCACTCTTTACTCTGGTGGCTACTTTCTTTCAGCAGATACACATGCCCAGTTGTCAACTGTGTCTCCTATGTGTGTGAAGTAAACTTGCACGCACACGCTTACACGCTCACTCACAGACACACACACGCGTGCGTACACACACACGCACTGCTGGCTGGCACTGCCCATGTGGTTCTCTCCTCTGTGAACTGCTTCGTATACCCAAGCATCCCAGCTTCATGTCACAGTCCCACCCCCTCAAATCAGCTGAATATTTGACAAAGGTCATCCCGACTCCTAATCGCCAAAGCCAATAGAAATTTGTTACAGTCTGATTTTCAGCATTGCGTTTCACTGTTTCCCTGGCCCCTCTTCCTGTCTGGAAGCCCCCTCTGGTTTCCTGGGTGCCCGCCACCCCCCGCTCCGTCTCTCTCTCCTTTTCTGGACCTTCTCAGTCTCCCAGGAGCCTCCCGCTCTGTCCACACCTTGGTTTCCCCCAGGTCTCCCCAGGTATCTGTCCGGCTGCCCCTTGGCTGGGCTTCCTCTCCTGGGGCCCCTGGCTGCCCCCTCCCATCTGCGGGACAGGCTACAGCCTTGGTGCGCCCACAGTCCAGGGTCCTGCCCACCTCCCAGACCCTCCCCTCTGCATCCTTGGTTCTGCTTCACCCAACTGACCCCTCCAGTCCCTCTTTCTCTCTCAGCCAGAGGAGCCCCCAGACCCAGCTCTGGTAATGCCAGGCTCCACTTCAAGCCCTCCTATTCCTGCCCACGGTTCACAAACTGCGCGTCATGTGTCGCCCTGGATGCCCTCGGGGCTCAGCCTGCCCATCCCCTGGCCATGGTTGCACAGGGACAAGCTTCCGGGCAGCCCTGCTGCTTGATGCTCCCTATGCCCACCGCGTCCCCTCGCTGTCCCCCTGCTCGGTCTCCGCAGACGTTCAGCTACACGTCTGTTACTCCTTGCTGACAACTTTGTTCCAACATCCGTGTCTTTCTCAGGGTCAGGGTTTCCTCCTGGGGGGCCCACAGGCAGAGTGCCTGTCCTCTCAGTTATTTGCGGAATGAAGGGACGGGTCCAGGTCACAATCGATGGAGCAATGGGGGTTAGGCAGAGAGAGAGGAGGTGGTCTCCTTGAGGAAGCGGGCAGCCAAGGTCAACTCAGGGGAGACACTGAGGACGAGCTACTCATAACTAAGTCCTAAAAGATGGAGAAGACATCTTCTCCGTGTGATTCATTGCCTTTAAAGAATGGAAGTTGTGTTACTTTCCTGTTACTGCCTCAACAAATCACCCCATGTTGACTGGCTTACATGGCACATATTCATCCCCTCGTGGTCAGCTGGGTCTTGGTCCAAGTCACCCCACTAGGCTGAGGTCAATGTGCCACTGGCTGGGCCTTTACCTGGAGGCTCTGAGGAAGGGTTTGCCTCCAGCTTCATTCTGATTTTTGCAGAATTCAGTTCCCTGTGGTTGTAGGACTGGGGACCCACTTGGATGGATGGATGATGGCTGGCTGGCTAATGGATCATTGATGGAAGGGTGATGGATGGATGATGGATGGGTGGATGATGGATGGATGATGGGTGGGTGGATAGACGGATGACTAGGGATGATGGGTTTGGGGGTAACCCCAGATGTGTGGCTTTCTCTTTCATACCATATGTCTTTGGGGGTCCTGGGAGAGGTCAGGTCTGCTCAGTGTCACTGAACTGCTCTAGTGAATACCCTATTTCTGGGCTGTGGGGATGCAGCCATGAACTGAAGCTTCATGGACCATTTTAGGTTCTTTCCACTCTAGATTCTTTCCTTCCCTGCACTTGCTTGGAAATCACTTGTTGTCCCATAAACAAATCTTCTTGTTTGGAGGAGTCTCTGGGGGTGGCTCTGGGCCATGCTAAAAGCCCTGGAGAGCTAAAGCGGGCCAGCATCCTAAGGGCCAAAACCTCACCCTCCTTCCCTGGAAGGGACCCCCTGGGAGTCGGCATGGTCTGAGAAGCACAATGCCCTGTGTGGGCTGCAGAGAAGGGGCCCCTGCTCCCTGCCATTCTCCACACCAAGTCCAGCTTTCTTCCCAGTTGGTGGTTGGAGTGTGTGTAGCAGGTTTGCAGATAAAGTCCCCTGTGTAGTAACCAGGAGCCACTTAGAGCAGTGGCTGGGGCACAGGCCAAGGAAGGGGCTGCCTCCCAGCCCGGCTGGCTGTGTGGTGTTCGGCAAGAGGTTGGCTTTCTCACCTGCAGGGAGGAATTGATGCCCATTTCCTGGGTTACGGTGACAGGGAAGGTGCACGGTGTATGTGAAGTCCCTTAGTGTATAAGCAGTCCATCAATGCCGGCTGTCCTTACTCTTCGACGGTCATGAAACTGAGACCACAAGACAGTCCACAGAGGGGAGAGCCACGGCTCTCACCCCCAGTCCTCTCTCCTCCAGCTCCATGTCCCTCTTTTGGAAGTTTTGGGAGTGGAGGAAGGGAGGCAAGGTTTTGCCTTCAAGATTAGCGTGGACATATACCCCTTCCTTCACTCCCCGTGGAAGAACTGAAGATGCTTACAGTTTTCCAGGAGAGCCCTATTTAATAATGCTAGAAGGGTCACCAAGAAAGTGATCTGGAAAACATGAACCTTATCAACACAGGTGGTTTCTGGATGATGGTTTCTTGGCCGGGCAGCTAGCTTGTAAGTGTGGAGGTGCTCATCCTTCCCTTGTACCTGACACACTTCTCTTCTGGATGGAGTGAGATTCCGCTGAGCTACTTGCACATACCCATCACCTCCATCTCCCAACTCCTCCAGAAGCTGGTCTCAGACACCTCTTGTCTTCTAATGCTCGGTCGTTTGTACCCAAACTTTGTCCCACTCACATCACCTGAGAACCTTCCAGAAAGCTCCCAGCCATACCTGGTTCTGGTTTTACATGTAGGGGCACGCCCCTTCCAGAAGCACGGAGAGATACAGGCAGTCGGGGGGAGGAGCTGCAGCTTGCGGGATCCGAGCCGGAGCCTGGAGGGCCAATGGGATGAAGGCTCCTTTCCCCCTGGTGCCCTGAACAGGAAGTCATACCTGCGCCTTCCAGGACACGCTGTCGTCAAGCATGGCTATGAGATGACCGTGCTGTGTGACGTGGCATGACACAGGCCGGGGCATTTCTTCAGCCTGGGGATGGACAGGTCAACTCCACATCTTGTTCTGTTAAGTCCCTCGAGCTTCCGTAACCAAGTGCCCATAACTGCTTGGCTCCAAACAACCGGAATTTATTCTCTCCCAGTCTGGAGGTCAGAGTCTGAAATCCAGGTGTCCTCAGGGCTGGTTCCTTCGGGGGCTCTGGGGCAAATCTTCTCCGGGCCTCTCCCAGCTTTGCATGGTTCCTAGAGGCCTTGGTGGTCCTTGGCTCGTGGCTGCATCATCCAAAGCTCTGCCTTCTTCCTGTGAGTCTCTGGGTTTCTCGCCCCTTCTTAAAAGGATCTTAGTCCTAGTCGAGCAGGACATCATCTTCACTTGAGTTCACGTGCGATGGTATTATTTCCAAGGAAGGGCACATCTGAGGCTCTAGGTGGACCTGAATTTTGGGTGGAAACTATTCACCCCACTACAGGTAGTAGACTTTGTAGAAGATAGAATTATTCCACATGTGTTTTTAGAGAGAAAACCCACCGCTCAGAGGAGGGGAATGACACCACTTCTGCAGGACATGAATTCTGCCAACAAACAGTGAGCCTGGATGAGGCTAAAACAGCACCCAGCTGACATCTTGATTTAACCCACGGTGTCTGCTCTCCTCACTGATAGAAACCACCAGGCAATAAATGCATGCTGGTTTAACCCACTAAATGTGTGATAACTGGTTACTCAGCAATAGATAACTAAAACACATCTAAAGCTCTGGGTGTGGCCAGAACCCTAGCGATATCCCAGAGAGCCTGAGTTTAAATATTTTGCAAATGAGACACGGTAACTCCAAATAGCATACTGTCATCTGAGGGTTATCTTTAAATCAGTTCCTTTCCAATATTGTTCGCAAGTCTTGTATAATCTACTGATAATCTCTCGATGGCAGAATGAAATAGGTTTTTTTTTTGACATTTAATAATCCAAAAGACTCAGCATAATATTGCATTGCGTTAGGTAATTGTTTTGGTGACTCATGTGAACCTAATGGTAATCCTAAAAGGATTAATGAGTTCATATGTGTTTCATGGTTTGAGATACCCAGTAAGTAGGAGCAAATATCAATATGATTAAGATGAGGATTATAGGGCGACTGCGTGTAAGGCTTATGACTGCACGTATATATTCTGACACTTTGAACATCTGACTTGCTGGGAGGCATTCCAGTCGTGCCCATTCCAATTGCATGATCTGAGTCACCAGCCAGAGAGGAGCACCAGGATGATACGACAAGGCTTCCTAATCGCTCCAGGTGTGTGTGAGGCCCCTGTTGCAGCGCTTGGCATGTTTCACCTCCTCTGCTACTTCACAAGAACGGTTATGAATGTGTCTATTGAGAGAAAAGTGATCCCTTTGATTTTTATTTATTGTGTCTTCTACAAGGGACTTTTTCCTTTTGGTTATTGGAATGAAATATTAATAGTCCGTCTGTGAGGATGCTTTAAACATGCCTGCTTCCCTAGTTAGCGCTTGACCTGCAGTCACTCACCATTAGCACGGCTGCCCTGATGCTCCTGTGGGCGCTCGAGGCAGCTGTGGTCCAGGCAGGGAGGTCCGCACACAGCGCCGTCCTCCACGAGGCTTCGAACATGTGACTGTCAGAAGAAAACGGACGTGCCCTTTGGTCTGAAGAGATGGTGGAAACACAAATGCAGTTTACGCACTTCAGTGAAAAACGTAAGACAAAATTCCATGTTCCCAATAAGATGGTGACTGCAAAGGAGCTGGTTCTTTCGAGTAGCGTGGAGTCAGGGCTCATCACCAGCCTGTTGGTGGTGTGAGGATGGTGTGCACTTGTGTTTGAGCATAAGGGTGGGGGTGTCATTTAATTCCATAATGTGGTTGAATCAGGTCCCCTTGACTTGCTGCCAGAAATGCTCTCTTTTTCCTTCCATGAGCTCACACCCAGAGGCGGTTAACCTAAGTATTTTATTAAGCAGTTTCTTAGGGATTTTATCGCACAGAAACATTTCAATGCTTTCAACTTTTAAAAGTTTTCTCTCTCCATCTGGCTTTCAAATAGAGCTTCTGTTGAGACTGAAGGGTGGTGCCATGCACCCTCCTTCTTTGCGTTTCTGAACAAGCCACGTCCTTCCAGATTTACGTGCTGGTAACGTACAACATCTCCATCATCTCTGATGACAATCGGACCCGGTTTCCAAACCAAGCATGACTTCAGGTTTTCCTGTTTATTAATTAGGCTGCAATTTGTTTTCGGTGCCAATTTCAAACCTACATTTTTTACCCTTTCCATCAATCAACCCTTCCCCAGATTTAATTAAAAGCTTATAAAGCATGCACAGCTCTGTGTGATGTACTAAGACACACAGGGAAGGGGAGAGAGAACGTCATGTCAGGTTGGGATCTAGGGCACCCCTGTGAGTGAAAACCTTCCTTTGTAAATGGCATATTGATAAGAGGAAAGTCACACGGCACATCCGAATGCAATTTAAGTCAATTATCAATCCTAAGACACCAGACCTCCACAAACAATGACTTCCTAAGAGGCTTTTCCAAAAGTCTGAAATTTTCCCCAGCAACAATCAGGAAAGGTGGTGAGTAGAAATCACTCCCATCAAGCTGCAGGGCAAACTCAGAAAACTGATCTTGTCTTTACCTGGTTGATGTAAGCCAATTTATGAAGAAAGAATTTCACAACCTCTGCTGCTAAAGACGCCGTAAGCCAACTTGCTGTTGTAGGAGGGAAGCTGTGCTCTGGGAGATGGGTCCGGGCATATCCTGGCTGCCCAAGCTCGGGCCCTGTGCCCTGGAGACCGTTGGGCAATGAGATGAGAGATATACTGTTTCTTGGGGTTACCCTGAAAACTACCCACGGGCCATGGGAAAAGCACAGGGGGCCGACTGACCATCACAGCAACGTGTTTTCTTAACTCTCCATTGTGACTTTATTTTTGTAAATAGTGATACCAACTTCAAAATATTGGTTTGAAGAAAGCACAGACCCAGGTCTGAAATAGAGGAAGTTCCTTCCATCCACTGCAAAGGAAAATTCTATAATCTGTGGATTTTAAAATGAACATGCCAAAAAATAAAATAAATAATAATAAATAAAAATAATCATGCCAACCCCAGAAATTTATTCACATTTTTGAGGAAAATGGAAATAATCTATGCACTAATTGTGATTAAATCTAGAAATTATTCAAAGTAACAAACCTAGTTTGAGACACACAGAGACTTACAAGCTGTCTTGTCATGTCACATGCATTAAAAATAATTTACTTACATAATTAATAAAAAAATCCTGCATAGCAGAACCACTACCCTTACTATTTTTTTAAACTACTCCTCAGCCCCAACACATGTACACACACACACACACACACACACACACACACACACAGGTGCACACACACTTGTGTCCTATGCACACCTGCCTCCTCTGGGGCCTGACCCTCCACCCACCTCCGTCCACTTGGGTACCTTGGGAGACACCTGTGGGTTCCGAGTTTCCCTGAGTCCTGACACAGATGACTGGTCCTGAGAAGCCACATGACCCGGTTGGATTATGAAGAACCTTCACTGGGAGTCAGGGATTCTGGCTCTGCCTGGCTGTTCTCTGGAAAGCGTGCGTTATGAACTTAGGGGCTGTGGGTGGCACCACTTCCTCCCAGGTGCCCTGGAAATCAAGAAAGATGACTTGCAGGAGAAGAGCGTGAGGCAGACCCTCAGAGGCAGCAGGGGCCAGAGGTGGGGGGAGGTCCTGACTGCATACCAGCCCCTTGTTCTGAGCTGCCCAAGTTTTCTCTTTATTCTGAATTTTGAAGGACATGCAAGCATCCTTTTATAAATTCTTCTATGGTTTTAAGCCAAATCAAATTAAATTTCTCTCACCTCCATCTACTGGAATCCTCACCAAAACCATGTGAGAGAAAAAATTTACCAGAATGTTCATAGTGAATATTGATGCCTAATGGAATTGAAGTGATTTTTATTTTTTACTTAGTTCCATGGCAAGAGACTTCCTGAAATTTTCATTTGTCTTCTCACAGTTTTAGGGGAAAAAGAAAATCAGAAAAACAAATATTTTTGTAAAGAAAAAAATAGCAGAGATTTTAAAGCCATGAAATAAATTGGCTATCTGGCTTGTATCTTATAACACTCATTATTTTTATCATAATTATTTTTCCATCAAGTAACCAGACAAAACAATTAGTGTTACGTGACACAGATAACATTTACCTGAGAATATATAATTGAACAATTGCTTAAGCGTATTCTCAAGCTAGAGGAGCATCTTTCCTGAAAACGGGTTGGAGTAAAATGAGACAATTGCTATTAGGAGCAAGAAGCTGGTGCTCTAAAGCCAGGCGACTTGAAAGAACATTCTAGAAGGTCTTAGGCTGGAAGATCCATTCTATAGCCAGAAGCCCTTTCAGTACTTTCAGTGTTTTTGTATAATTTCTAGAGGTCGGCCCAAGGATGTAGCAGATGGGCTAACTCCTTTGGGGAGTTTTCAGAGAGATGATGATCTCCATGCGGGTGATGGCGGGGGATACACATGCTACTGTGGCTCAGAATGCAGCAAGCTACCTTCTCCTCTCAGGTGTGAGTGTGCAGAGAAATGGATGCGCCCTGATTCAGAGGTAAGAGTGCCATCTACTGAATCCAAGACCTCATTTCCTCAGCCCTACAGCCGATCCTCGGAGACCTCCCATCCAGGAGCTGGGGGAGATGCTGACGGGAGCACAGAACAAAGACATCAGGACAGCCTGAGGCTAAGGTGCTTGTCAGCCCAACGACCGTGTTTGCAGAGGGAAGGGAGCACCCCAAGCGGAGGGCTACTGTTTGCTAGTTCAAAGGATGATTGTAGCTACCGATTTGAGAAGACTGACAGATGCGGAGTCACCGAGAATCATTCAGGAGTGAGACGTGCACGTGTGCAGTGGGTACCGTCTGTGGGCTTGGCATGTCCAGGAGAGTCTGAGTCCCAGGGCACAGTCCAGATCAAACGACTAGGTCACGTGGGGAGATGGGTGCCCATCCTGGGACCAGGCAGGACCACATGATGACTGAGGTTCCAGCTCCGTCCAGGATGTGTGTGCGTGCGCATCTGTGGGCTCGGACATTAGTACAGCCCCTTCCCCTTACTTTCTCTGGGTGCAAATCACGAGTGATAATGCACCATCCATTGCTATGCATCATTATGGTGGAGATTAATTTGCTCTGTTTTAAAGGACCTTTGAAGATGCTAAGTGTTATTATTATAAGTGCTAAGTAAATTTCCTGAAAGAGCGTAAGGGCAGCCTGAAGTCTATTTGTTTCACTTTAATTTATGTTGTCGAACTATCCATTCTCTGGAATTGGGCCAGTCATATAAAACTTAAGATAGTCATGTCTCAGGCAGAGACTCAGGCACTTCTGTATGGTCGGGTGTTTGGACTCTGGGTTGTTTTCAAGTGTGTGTCCACAACTGGAGGGTTCTGGAGGGGCATGGAGGGGAAAGATTCATCTGTTACTGGATTTTCTGGGGAGTAGGATTGAGTTAAAAGACTGAGAAAATTGGACCGAAGTTGGACATATAGCATTTGGGAAAATAGCACCAAATTCCTAGTAGAAAATGAATGAGGAGTTTTTCCCCTACCCTAGGGGGCGCTTACAAGAGATGGGAGGGGAAGCACCCACCTGCTGGGTTAAGATGCCGGAGCAGAGTCTCCCTGAGCTTGTGGTTGGTAGTTCCCTTCTCTGGTGAACCTCCAGGAGACCAGTGCTAGCCTCATGTTTTCCACATGGATGGGTTACACTTCAGAGGAGATCTTGGCCTTTGGAGCATGGAGAAACACGGATGAAGGTGGCCGTGGTGTCTGCAGCTCAGCTCTGCTTTCGAGAGGGGACACCGGAATTCCTGGGGTCCAGAATGGAATCACCCTGAGACACAGCCATCAAATTCCAGAGAGGCCTCATTCATTCACTCACTTGGCACATAATGGGTGTGTTCAATAAGTTGCTGGGGACAGTAGAGACCACGTAAAGAGCCCTGGTCCTAGCAGAGCTGACACCCCAGCTCCATGTTTTAGGATCAATAGAAATCAGTTATTGAATCATAAGATAAAGTATGATAACTTTCCATAAAGGAGAAAGAGCGGGTAGTTTGAAAGTGTTAAACAAGATAACTTGACCTAGTCTGTGCTCGGAAAGTCTTCCTAGAAGAAGACTTAACATTATGGGGAAGGACACGTGGTTCCAGGCAGAGGGGACAGCTGGTGCAAAGGCCCTGAGGTCACGAGGAAAGCATGTGATCAGGAAATCATGGAACAGCTAGTGTTCCTGCAGAGAGAGAAGATAAGATGAGATGGTGCTGGGATGTAGCCAGGAGCTGGAGAAGTCAGAGCCTAGCAGTTCAGGGTGAAGACTGGGTGTTTATCCAACTAGCAGAGAACTCAGGACAAGCTTTTAAGCCAGAGAGTGTCTGGAGGGGGGCAGACACAGCATCAGAGACAGTAAGGAGCCCATCGCAGTGGCTTGGGTGATTGGAGATATGTGGGAGAACCTGAGAATTTAAAGAGGTAAAGTTCCCATCACTGCTTTGTTGCTGGGATGAACACGGAGCTCATGTTTGGGGAAATAGGACAAGCAGGTGCCGCAGGCCGTCTCCCTGTGCAGGGGACAAGAGGTCCCATGCAGCTACGGGAAGGCTCTTCCTGCACTTCTTCTAAAATCACTTTTCTTCCCGCCCCCAATTACACAATTAATGGAGCGCGAGTCTCCCACGCAGCCTCACTCTTTGCATGCCTGTCTGTTCTGAGGTGTGTTTGTGATCAAAGGCAGCTCGGCTTCTTGGTGTCACAGGTGATGCTGTGCCTGACGCTTTTGCCTCCTCCATACATAACTCTGGCCCTTCACCCCACCGCCCAGGATGCTGCCTAGGGCTCCATCACCCCTATTTGTCTGCACCTCATGCCACCTTTACTCTGTAACGTCAACTGGATTCACCTCCCTCTGGTTGCTGGGGCAAAAGATAGTGCTTGTTAAAGTTGATACTGTCAAAGCGCATTCCCCAAAGTCTTCACCCTTTGGCTTTTTCACCAAAAGTGTGCAAAAAAGCTCACTTCTCTGCAATCTGGCCAACACTTGTCATTATACATCTTAAAAATTACCATTCTGAAGGGTGTGAAAAAATATAGACATAATCAATTTACTTTTTCCTTATACCTAGTGAAGTTGACCTTCTTTTGTTAGGCTTATAGAATATTTTTATTTCTACTCTTGTGAATTTCTTTGTTAATATCCTTGCTGCCTTTCTGTTGGATCATTTGCCTTTTATGATCGACTTGTACTAATTCTTCATGCACCATGATTATCATTTATTTTGTCTGTTACACGTATTGCAAATATTTTCTTCCAAATGCTTAACTTATTTATGATGCGTTTGTTTATTCAGAAGTCTCTAGTTTGTTTTTTTAATCTTAAAATACCAAATATGTAAATCTTTTACTTCTTGGGTTTTATATTTTGCTAAGGAAATCTTTCTTCATTGCAAATTATTAAAATAATCCTTTACTTTTTCTTCATGTACAGTCTGTATGTATTTGCATACCTTTAAAACATGGAGTTTAACTTAGGTGTGAGGTAAGGAGCTGATGTTACCATTATGTTTATTTTCAAATAGAGGTATTTGTTAGGTAGTCCCTGCTTTGGCTAATGATATGCTAGCTTTTGTTTATATATATTTGTGTTCTCTTTTGTCCATTGATTCACATCTTCTTTGACTCAACAAACATTGAAGGACCGCAGCCAGCAGCTGTGGCAGCTACTGGGACACAGTGGAAAGCAGGGCAGGCAGAATCGCTGCCCTCATGGAGCTTAAGTTCCGTCCTGAATGACAGAAAATAAGCAGCTCAGCCGTGACTCTCTAAGGCGGGAGGTGACCAGAGCTAAGACCAGACATAAACCCGGGTGGGAGGGCTTCCCTGGTGACGCAGTGGTTGAGAGTCCGCCTGCCGATGCAGGGGACGTGGGCTTGTGCCCCGGTCCGGGAAGATCCCACATGCCGCGGAGCGGCTGGGCCCGTGAGCCATGGCCGCTGAGCCTGTGCGTCCGGAGCCTGTGCTCCGCAATGGGAGAGGCCACAACAGTGAGAGGCCCGCGTACCACAAAAAGAAAAAAAAAAAAAAAAAAAACCCGGGTGGGAGCCTGGGGCGATGTGGGTTCTGTTGCAGAAAAGGAAGCAAGCTGCATTTCTGTGGAAGGAAACGGGAGCACCACCTTGATGTCTGGGGGGACAGGAAGCAGGGGAGGCGTCCAGCAGACCCTAGGGGCAGCAAACCCTCTGCACGGGAGAGTCCTGGGACGCACTGCACCCAACTTGATTTAAGCTACGACACTGCGCGGCAAGCGCCCTCGGTCCCCAAATACTCCGGGAGGCTGGTGACCCCCTTGAATGCCTGGGTGCTTCGGGGGAGGTCGGGGAGAACCAGCAGATTCTGATGGGGAGGAGGAAAGGGGCCGTGGGAGCCTGGCTGGAACGAGGCGGGGACCCGAAGGACCGCGCACGCGCACTGCAGACGCGGAAAGGACCACATCTCCGCCCGACGCTCCAGGGCCTCCCGTCTGGCCTCAGACGGCGACGTCCCTGTCATGGGGGCAGCGTTCTCACAGCCACTACTTACAAGGCCCTCCCTCGGGGCCGTGCCCAGTGCCTGACACACGTCCTTGTGCTGAACACGATGAAAATGCAGGCGGGGGGTGGGGGGCTGGAGGACGGAGGCTGACAGGTGGAGGGACGACCCGGGGCTTCACTGCAGGGACGGGGCTACGGTTTGATGGGACGGACAGCAAGTGTGCACGCGAGCTCCACGACGCTGACTCCCCTCCTCTGCACCCCTACACCCCACCCCCCACCCTCCTGGTCCCTTTCTGTCCCTGTCATCCACCGGGAACACACTTCCACCAGGCATCCCAGAGCTGCACCCTCCAAAGTCGGGCTCCCCAAGGCCCTTTCCTTGCAGATTTCTGCTGGGAATTGTCTTCCATCCCCTTTGTTTCCAGGGTCTGGTGTGTGTTTGATATTAAGTCATATATGGACATATATGGCTTAATGCATATGTGTGCCTACATCATACTCACCCACATTTATGGCTCAATATTTCCCAACAAGCTGTATACTACTTCTGTTTTCTTCTTTACTCCACTGGTCTGTGGGTTCCTGAGCACAGGGATAAGCCGGCAGCTCACAGAGCACCCAACTCAGGCAAGCTGGATTTTAGGGAGGCTGGGAGGTTGGCTCAGAATTTTTAAGCACCCAGAGTATATGTCTCTCCTAGCCAAGCAGGCAGCTCTGTGAGAAGGGAATTAAATGGAGACCTCAGAATCCACATTCTTTTTAAGATTTTATTTGCATGCATGCAGCCATTCATCCATCTACCCATCTCCAAGCCGCTGGGAGAGCAGTGAGCCTGGTGATCTCAGGGCCTGATGGGGCAGGAGCAATGCACACTGGCCAGGGCTGCGGCTCTGCAGTGGCTTACGGTGAACACAGGTGGGGGTCTGGACCTTCTGTGTCAGAGAGGTCAGCCCAGGTGAGGCAACCTGATAGTAAGGCATGTGGAGAGACTTTCAGGACTCTACATGTGAATTTCCACTCCTCGTGCCTTAAAAATCTGAGGATTGTTGACAAGATATGGTGGCTCAAAGTGTAAAACAAAGAGAGTCCTTTCTGTGGGAGCCCTGGGGCCGGGTCACACAGGCAGAGGCAAAGGGGATGTCCCTCCAGGTGGCTCTGTGCTGTGCACGCAGGCATGTGGAGACCCCACAGGGACAGAGAAACAAAGAAGATCAGAGTTTCCTGGGATTCCCATCAAAGCCAGAGCCACTTGAGGAAAGCCAGCTTCCTGTGCGTCAGGAGGCTGAGGCCACCATCATTCGGATGAGGTTGGGTGATTAGGACCCTGTTTACAGGCCAGGCTGGTGGGGCTGCAGTTTTGGCACCACGTTGGCGTGTAGATGACTGTCTTCTCCCTGTGTCCTCACATGGTCTCCCCTCTCTGTGTATGTGTCTGCGTCCTGATCTCCTCTTTTTGTAAGGACTGCATTCAGGTGGATCAGGACCTGCTCTCATGAGCCAATTTTAACTGAATCACTGCCCTACAGGCCCCCCATCTTCAAATACCATCACTTTCTAAGGTACTGGAGGTAGGAATTTCAGGGGACAACTCAGCCCACAGCAGAAGGGCAGGTGGTATTGCAGGGAAAGCAGCAAACTGAAGTGAGGTAGCTATAATTTTATTATCCCATTAGTAGCAGAATATGGCAGAGATTCTAAGTTATTCCTCCAGGTGAAGGACCTAAATAAGAAAAAGAGACAATTTTTTGCATCACCAAACTCTCATTACATTTTCTTTGATGTTTTATTGCTAAACTCTTTTTTGCACAGTGGTATTCTGATTTAAGAAGAGTGGACAGTATAGATTGCAGCCAAGAATATCTCTAAGCTGCTATAAATATGTTGGCTAATATTTTCCTTTCCAAATTATTTTGGTGGTAATTGATGTGTGCATTTTACAGTTCACTGCAGCTTCAGCCAAATGAAGGCTCACAAGGAAATGTGGTGCTGAAATATTTGAAATGGTCAAACCTTCATCCTTGGTAAATTATTAGGCTCATCTCAAACTTTCCAGAAGCAAATGTGTACTTCAACTCTCTACCTCTGATTCAGTGGCTCAGTAGCCTGTAAAAATATGCAAATCAGTTATGAGCCAAATAATTTGGTAAGAATTATTAACTCATAAAATATCTTTTCCCCTGGAATCTACCGACTATCTGGAATAACATCACACAGAAGCAAAATAAATGGTTAGTGCTGCAGAAAGAGATAAAAGTCATTGAGCCATGTGCATAAAAGTCTATTGCAAAGCGTCCACAGTACTGGAGATTAGTAGATGAAATGCGGATGTCGGGGAGACCACGCATTCGTACGTAAGGACTCTCCTCACCTGCTTGAGTTCTTAGCTGCCACCCATCTATTATTTGGAAGGAGAGTTGATGAGTGGAATTAACATGTCTCTTGGAACTCATAGCCAGAAAGCTTGCAAACAAAAATGTGCATTTTACCGTTGAAGGGTTACCTCATTTGAGGGAAAGCAATTTTGAACAATCCGGAAATCACTGAGTCTCATTTCTCCTGAAATGTCAAGGAGAACGTGCAGCTGGGATTTTAGGGACAGCTGACTGCACAGAATGGGCCTGGGGCTCCCAGGGAGGAGGTGGGCCTTTCTCCCAGGGTTAGGTAGTCTGATTCCTCAGCCCAAGTTCAGCTGGGTTCTGTGAGGTGGGCACCTTCCCCTGGAAAGGGCAGGGGCAGCTGCAGCAATGCCAGCTCAGGGGTCCTGCCTGGCTTTGCTCTGGCAGAGATCCTGCTGCGTGGGACCTGTACCAAGAAACTGACTTCACTTCTCTCAAAGGAAACAAAAAAACGGCGTTAGGGGCACTTTGGGGCATTATGATTCAACATGCAGCATATCATGTTTTCAACATACGACATTCGTTATTATCAAGTATTCTGATTGTTCAATGAATCTTTCCCTAAAGCATCATTTCTTAAAGGGAAAAAAGACTTTGGGGTTCACGTCACCACAATATTTTGGTCCCATTTGTTGCTTCCAGCGCGTTCTTCCCGGAATCACCACAACAATCTCGTGGGTCTCTGTCCCTGGTAGCGTCTCTCTACTTCCTTCTCCAGATGGCTGCAAGGATGACTCTGGTCAATCATGTTTGTTGAGGTCTGGTGTATGTACAATGAAATCCACACTCCCCAAGGGCACCTTTTGATGAGTTTTGACAAATGTACGTGGCCCTAGGACCATCATCTCTGGGAAGATCAGCAGCGTTTCCTCCAGCACCAAGCTCACCTCATGCCCCTCTCCAGTCGGTCATTCCCTTGCCCTGGGAACCCATGACCTATTTCTGTCACTCTGTGTTTGCCCATTCTAGAGTCTTACGTGCAGCCCGCCATCTTCTTGTGCCTGGGTTCTTTCACACAGTGAGCATATCGCTTCTGAGCTTCCCCACGTGGTAGCGTGTGTCACTGGTTTATTCCTCTGGATTACTGAGCGGCAGTCCTTTGTGTGGCTTTGTGACTCTTTGTTTTCTCAGTCACCAGAGGAGGGACAGTTGGGTTCTTCCAGTCTTCAGATACTAAGAATAAAGCTGCTGCCAATATCCTTGTTCAGGGCTTTGTGTGTCCCTGTTTGATTTCCCTTAGGTAACAACTCAGGAGTGGGGTTCCTGACTCACATGGTCAGTGTGTGTGTAACTTTGCAAGAAACTGTCAGTCTGGTTTCCAAAGTGGCTGCACCATGTTGCATTCCCACCAGCAGTGGATGAAAGTTCCAACTGCTCCACATTCTCACCAGCATTTGGTGTTAATAGACTTTAATTTTTTGACATTCAAAAAGTGATTTTAGTTTCATTTCTCTGAAGACTAATGAGGCTGGGCCTTTTTTTTTTTTTGCTTATTAACCATATATATCTCTTTTGTTTAGTGTTTCTTATATTTTCTCACTTTGTTTTTATTGGGTTCTCTTATTATCGAGTTGTAAGTGTTGTTTATTTTCCAGGGAACAAGATTTTTTAAAAATAAGATAAATGTTTTGTAAATATTTTCTCCCATTCTGATGGTTTGTTTTTTTCATTTTTCTTAAAAATATCTTTGGAAAAGCCAAGTTTTAAAATTTCAGTGGCTTTTAAGGTCATAATATCTGCTGACATTTATTATTCATTCAACAACTACTTACTTAAAGACACAATGCCAAGCACTGTTACAGATCCTGGAGATATGACAGTAAACAAAATGGGTCAAATCCTTGCCCCTATGGGGCTCATACTTTGTGGGGGAAGAGACACAGTAAATCAGTCATTTGAATAATGTCAGATCGTGATAATAAGGGTGAAGGAAACTCGTGTATTTATTTATTTTCACTGAAATATAGTTGATGTACAGTATTATGTTAGTTTCAGGGGTACTACATGGTGATTTGACATTTGCATACATTATGAAGTGATCACCACTGTAAGTCTAGTAACCATCTGTCCCCATACAGAGTTATTACAATATTATTGACCCTATTTCTTTTCTTTTCTTTTTTTTTTTTTTTGCCGTACGCGGGCCTCTCACTGCTGTGGCCTCTCCCATTGTGGAGCACAGGCTCCGGATGTGCAGGCTCAGCGGCCATGGATCACGGGCCTAGCCGCTCCGTGGCATGTGGGATCTTCCCGGACCGGGACAAGAACCCACGTCCCCTGCACCGGCAGACGGACTCCCAACCACTGCACCACCAGGGAAGCCCTATTGACCCTATTTCTTATGCCGTATATTACATCCCCAGGGATTATTTATTGCATAGCTTAATCCCCTTCAGAGTGAAAGAAATTTAAAAATAAAAGCAGGGAATTGGAAGAGAGAGAGGTGGGAGGGGGTGCTGGGTGATGAACACTAACTAAGGTGACCCCCGTGGCCTACCTGGGAAGGTGCTTCTTAGCTGAGCCTTGAATGTTGAGGAGGAGGCCCCGGGGGTAAGGGGTCTTTGGCAGGGGGGACAGCAAGGTGAAAGGCCTCAGGTGGGAAGAGACATTGGTGTCATGCCACGTGGGGACTAGAGTCACGAGCGGCAAGAGATGAGGTTAGAGGGACGGGCAGCACTGGGTCCCACTGCTGCTTCTTTCCTTGGGTCCAGGGAAGCTTCCAGAGGCAGGAGTGTTCCCGTTCGCTGCAGTAGCTCATTTTGTAGATGGCTTCTCCTTTTCTACACCAATGACCAGCTCATATGTATGTAAAGACATTTTCCTTCTTTAGAAAGAAGAAATGTATCTACTTTTTTTTTTCTCTTTCTGTCCCTAGTTTGCTGAGAGTTTTTGTCATCAGTGGGTTTCAGATTTCGTCAGATTGTTTTTTTTCTGTGTTGATATGATCGTACGATTTCTTTTCATTATTTTAGCTTAATATGGTTAAGTACATTGATTAATTTTCAGCGTTGAACCAATTTTGCCTTCCTGGGGTGTATCCCACTTGCTCATGATATGTTACCTTTGTCATACATTGCTGGATTTGATTCACAAGGAATTATTTTATCAAAGTATAGCTGATTTACAATATTATATTAGTTTCAGGTGTATAGCACAGTGATGCAGTATTTCCACAGATTATATTCCATTAAGAGTTGTTATAAGATAATGGCTATAATTCCCTGTGCTGTACAATGTATCCTTCTTGCTTATCTATTTTATACATAGTGGTTTGTTATCGCCTAACCCCATATTCCTAACTTGTCCCTCCCCATTTCCCTCTCTCCTCTGATAATCATTATTTGCTTTCTATGTCTGTGAGTCTGTTTCTGTTTTGCAGAAACAGAAACATTTGTTTTTATTATTTTTTAGATTCCACCTATAAGTGATATCATACAGTATTGGTCTTTCTTTGACTTATTTTACTAAGCATAATATTCTCTAGGTCCATCCACATTGCTGCAAATGACAGAATTTCATTCTTTTTATGGCTGAGTAGTATTTCATTGTATATGTATATACTACATCTTCTTTATCCATTTGTCTGTTGATGGGCACTTAGGCTGCTTCCATGTCTTGGCTATTATAAATAACACTGTTAAACATTGGGGTACATGTATCTTTTCCTATTAGTGTTTTCATTTTTTTCTGGATATATGCCCAGTAGTGGAATTGCTGGATCATATGGTAGTTCTGTTTTCAGTTCTTTGAGGCACCTCCATACTATTCTCCATAGTGGCTGCATCAGTTTATATTCCCATCAATATAGGAGGGAGGGTTCTATTTTCTCCACATCCTCTCCAGCATTTGTTACTTGTAGACTTTTTTTTTTTTATTAGTTTCTGCTTTATAACAAAGTGAATCAGTCATACATACACATCTGTTCCCACATCCCTTCCCTATTGCGTCTCCCTCCCTCCCACCCTCCCTATCCCACCCCTCCAGGCGGTCACAAAGCACCGAGCTGATCTCCCTGTGCTCTGCGGCTGCTTCCCACTATCTATCTACCTTACGTTTGGTAGTGTATATATGTCCATGCCTCTCTTTCCCTTTGTCACAGCTTACCCTTCACCCTCCCCATATCCTCAAGTCCGTTCTCAAGTAGGTCTGTGTCTTTATTCCCGTTTTACCCCTAGGTTCTTCATGACATTTTTTTTTTTAATTCCATATATATGTGTTAGCATACGGTATTTGTCTTTCTCTTTCTGACTTACTTCACTCTGTATGACAGACTCTAGGTCTATCCACCTCATTACAAATAGCTCAGTTTCGTTCCTTTTTATGGCTGAGTAATATTCCATTGTATATATGTGCCACATCTTCTTTATCCATTCATCCGATGATGGACACTTAGGTTGTTTCCAGCTCCGGGCTATTGTGAATAGAGCTGCAATGAACATTTTGGTACATGTCTCTTTTTGAATTATGGTTTTCTCAGGGTATATGCCTAGTAGTGGGATTGCTGGGTCATATGGTAGTTCTATTTTTAGTTTTTTAAGGAACCTCCATACTGTTCTCCATAGTGGCTGTACCACTTCACATTCCCACCAGCAGTGCAAGAGTGTTCCCTTTTCTCCACACCCTCTCCAGCATTCATTGTTCCTAGATTTCTTGATGATGGCCATTCTGACTGGTGTGAGATGATATCTCATTGTAGTTTTGATTTGCATTTCTCTAATGATTAATGATGTTGAGCATTCTTTCATGCGTTTGTTGGCAGTCTGTATATCTTCTTTGGAGAAATGCCTATTTAAGTCTTCTGCCCATTTTTGGATTGGGTTGTTTGTTTTTTTGCTATTGAGCTGCATGAGCTGTTTATAAATTTTGGAGATTAATCCTTTGTCAGTTGCTTCATTTGCAAATATTTTCTCCCATTCTGAGGGTTGTCTTTTGGTCTTGTTTATGGTTTCCTTTGCTGTGCAAAAGCTTTGAAGTTTCATTAGGTCCCATTTGTTTATCTTTGTTTTTATTTCCATTTCTCTAGGAGGTGGGTCCAAAAGGATCTTGCTGTGATTCATGTCATAGAGTGTTCTACCTATGTTTTCCTCTAAGAGTTTGATAGTTTCTGGCCTTACATTTAGGTCTTTAATCCATTTTGAGCTTATTTTTGTGTATGGTGTTAGGGAATGATCTAATCTCATACTTTTACATGTCCCTGTCCAGTTTTCCCAGCACCACTTATTGAAGAGGCTGTCCTTTCTCCACTGTACATTCCTGCCTCCTTTATCAAAGATAAGTTGGCCATATGTGCGTGGGTTTATCTCTGGGCTCTCTATCCTGATCCACTGATCTATCTTTCTGTTTTTATGCCAGTACCACACTGTCTTAATTACTGTAGCTTTGTAGTATAGTCTGAAGTCAGGGAGCCTGATTCCTCCAGCTCCGTTTTTCGTTCTCAAGATTGCTTTGGCTATTCGGGGTCTTTTGTTTTTCCAAACAAATTTTGAAATTTTTTGTTCTAGTTCTGTGAAAAATGCCAGTGGTAGTTTGATAGGGATTGCATTGAATCTGTAGATTGCTTTGGGTAGTAGAGTCATTTTCACAATATTGATTCTTCCAATCCAGGAGCATGGTATATCTCTCCATCTATTTGTATCCTCTTTAATTTCTTTCATCAGTGTCTTATAATTTTCTGCATACAGGTCTTTTGTCTCCTTAGGTAGGTTTATTCCTAGATATTTTATTCTTTTTGTTGCAATGGTAAATGGGAGTGTTTTCTTGATTTCATTTTCAGATTTTTCATCATTAGTGTACAGGAATGCCAGAGATTTCTGTGCATTAATTTTGTTTCCTGCTACTTTACCAAATTCATTGATTAGCTCTAGTAGTTTTTCGGTAGCATCTTTAGGATTCTCTATGTATAGTATCATGTCATCTGCAAACAGTGACAGCTTTACTTCTTCTTTTCCAATTTGGATTCCTTTTATTTCCTTTTCTTCTCTGATTGCTGTGGCTAAAACTTCCAAAACTAGGTTGAATAAGAGTGGTGAGAGTGGGCAGCCTTGTCTTGTTCCTGATCTTAGTGGAAATGGTTTCAGTTTTTCACCATTGAGGACGATGCTGGCTGTGGGTTTGTCATATATGGCCTTTATTATGTTGAGGAAAGTTCCCTCTATGCCTACTTTCTGCAGGGTTTTTATCATAAATGGGTGTTGAATTTTGTCGAAAGCTTTCTCTGCATCTATTGAGATGATCATATGGTTTTTCTCCTTCAACTTGTTAATATGGTGTATCACATTGATTGATTTGCGTATATTGAAGAATCCTTGCATTCCTGGAATAAACCCCACTTGATCATGGTGTATGATCCTTTTAATGTGCTGTTGGATTCTGTTTGATAGTATTTTGTTGAGGATTTTTGCATCTATGTTCATCAGTGATATTGGCCTGTAGTTTTTTCTTTCTTTGTGACATCCTTGCCTGGTTTTGGTATCAAGGTGATGGTGGCCTCGTAGAATGAGTTTGGGAGTGTTCCTTCCTCTGATATTGTTTGGAAGAGTTTGAGAAGGATGGGTGTTAGCTCTTCTCTAAATGTTTGATAGAATTCGCCTGTGAAGCCATCTGGTCCTGGGCTTTTGTTTGATGGAAGATTTTTAATCACAGTTTCAATTTCAGTGCTTGTGATTGGTCTATTCATATTTTCTATTTCTTCCTGAGTCAGTCTTGGTAGGTTGTGCATTTCTAAGAATTTGTCCATTTCTTCCAGGTTGTCCATTTTATTGGCATAGAGTTGCTTATAGTAATCTCTCATGATCTTTTGTATTTCTGCAGTGTCAGTTGTTACTTCTCCTTTTCCATTTCTAATTGTATTGATTTGAGTCTTCTCCCTTCTTTTCTTGATGAGTCTGGCTAATGGTTTGTCAATTTTGTTTATCTTCTCAAAGAACCAGCTTTTAGTTTGGTTGATCTTTGCTATTGTTTCCTTCATTTCTTTTTCATTTATTTCTGATCTGATCTTTATGATTTCTTTCCTTCTGCTAACTTTGGGGTTTTTTTGTTCTTCTTTCTCTAATTGCTTTAGGTGCAGGGTCAGGTTGTTTACTCGAAATGTTTCCTGTTTCTTAAGGTGGGATTGTATTGCTATAAACTTCCCCCTTAGAACTGCTTTTGCAGCGTCCCATAGGTTTTGGGTCGTCGTGTCTCCATTGTCATTTGTTTCTAGGTATTTTTTAATATCCTCTTTGATTTCTTCAGTGATCACTTCGTTATTGAGTAGTGTATTGTTTAGCCTCCATGTGTTTGTATTTTTTACAGATCTTTTCCTGTAATTGATGTCTAGTCTCATAGCATTGTGGTCGGAAAAGATACTTGATACAATTTCAATTTTCTTAAATTTACCAAGGCTTGATTTGTGACCCAAGATATGATCTATCCTGGAGAATGTTCCATGAGCACTTGAGAAAAATGTGTATTCTGTTGTTTTTGGATGGAATGTCCTATAAATATCAACTAAGTCCATCTTGTTTAATGTATCATTTAAAGCTTGTGTTTCCTTATTTATTTTCATTTTGGATGATCTGTCCATTGGTGAAAGTGGGGTGTTAAAGTCCCCTACTATGATTGTGTTACTGTCGATTTCCCCTTTTATGGCTGTTAGTATTTGCCTTATGTATTGAGGTGCTCCTATGTTGGGTGCATAAATATTTACAATTGTTATATCTTCTTCTTGGATCGATCCCTTTATCGTTATGTAGTGTCCTTCTTTGTCTCTTCTAATAGTCTTTATTTTAAAGTCTATTTTGTCTGATATAAGAATTGCTACTCCAGCTTTCTTTTGATTTCCATTTGCATGGAATATCTTTTTCCATCCCCTTACTTTCAATCTGTATGTGTCTCTAGGTCTGAAGTGGGTCTCTTGTAGACAGCATATATATGGGTCTTGTTTTTGTATCCATTCAGCCACTCTGTGTCTTTTGGTGGGAGCATTTAGTCCATTTACATTTAAGGTAATTATTGATATGTATGTTTCTATTCCCATTTCCTTAATTGCTTTGGGTTCGTTATTGTAGGTATATTCCTTCTGTTGTGTGTCTTGCCTAGAGAAGTTCCTTTAGCATTTGTTGTAAAGCTGGTTTGGTGGTGCTGAACTCTCTCAGCTTTTGCTTGTCTGTAAACGTTTTAATTTCTCCATCAAATCTGAATGAGATCCTTGCTGGGTAGAGTAATCTTGGTTGCAGGTTTCTCTCCTTCATCACTTTAATTATGTCCTGCCACTCCCTTCTGGCTTGTAGAGTTTCTGCTGAGAGATCAGCTGTTAACCTGATGGGGATTCCCTTGTGTGTTATTTGTTGTTTTTCCCTTGCTGCTTTTAATATGATTTCTTTGTGTTTAATTTTTGACAGTTTGATTAATATGTGTCTTGGCGTATTTCTCCTTGGATTTATTCTGTATGGGACTCTCTGTGCCTCCTGGACTTGATTAACTATTTCCTTTCCCATATTAGGGAAGTTTTCAACTATAATCTCTTCAAATATTTTCTCAGTCCCTTTCTTTTTCTCTTCTTCTTCTGGAACCCCTATAATTCAAATGTTGGTGCGTTTAATGTTGTCCCAGAGGTCTCTGAGACTGTCCTCTGTTCTTTTCATTCTTTTTTCTTTATTTTGCTCTGCATCAGTTATTTCCACTATTTTATCTTCCACCTCACTTATCCATTCTTCTGCCTCAGTTATTCTGCTATTGATCCCATCTAGAGTATTTTTCATTTCATTTATTGTATTTTTAATCGATGCTTGATTCATCTTTAGTTCTTCTAGGTCCTTGTTAACTGTTTCTTGCATTTTGTCTATCCTATTTCCAAGATTTTGGATCAGCTTTACTATCATTATTCTGAATTCTTTTTCAGGTAGACTGCCTATTACCTCTTCATTTGTTAGGTCTGGTAGGTTTTTATCTTGCTCCTTCACCTGCTGTGTGTTTTTCTGCTTTCTCATTTTGCTTATGTTACTGTGTTTGGGGTCTCCTTTTTGCAGGCTGCAGATTCGTAGTTCCCGTTGTTTTTGGTATCTGTCCCCCGTGGCTAAGGTTGTTTCAGTAGGTTGTGTAGGCTTCCTGGTGGGGGGGGACTAATGCCTGTGTTCTGGTGGTTGAGGCTCGATCTTGTCTTTCTGGTGGACAGGTCCACGTCTGGTGGTGTGTTTTGGGGTGCCTGTGGCCTTATTATGTTTTTAGGTAGCCTCTCTGCTAATGGGTGGGGTTGTGTTCCTGCCTTGCTAGTTGCTTGGCATAGGGTGACCAGCACTCTAGCTTGCTGGTCGTTGACTGAAGCTGGGTGCTGGTGTTGAGATGGAGATCCCTGGGAGATTTTCGCTGCTTGATATTATGTGGAGCTGGGAGGTCTCTTGTGGACCCGTGTCCTGCGGTTGGCTCTCCCACTTCAGAGGCACAGCACTGACTCCTGGCTGCAGCACCAAGAGCCTTTCATCCACCCGGCTCAGAATAACAGTGAGAAAAAGTAGAAAGAAAGAATTAGTAGAAGAAAGAAAGAGAGAGGGAAAGAAAGGAAGAAGGGAAGAAAGGAAGGAAGGAAGGAAGAAAGGAAGAAAGGAGGGAGGGAGGGAGGAAGGATGGAAAGAAAGAAGGAAAGAAAGGAGGGAGGGAGGGAGGAATGAAAGCAAAAGGAAGAGTGAACGGAAGAAGGGAAGGAGGGAGGGAGGAAGGAAAGAAAGAAAGAAAGACAGGAGGGAGGGAGGGAGGAAGGAAAGAAAAAGAAAGTGGAAGGAAGAAGGGTGGGAGGGAGGGAGGGAGGAAAGAAAAAGAAAGAAGGAAAGGAGGAGCGGAGGGAGGGAGGGAGGAAGGGAAGGTAGGAAAAAAAGAAAGAGCAGGTAAAGTAAAATAGAATAAAGTATGAAATATAGTAGCGTTATTAAAATTAAAAAGTAATTATTGAAAAAAAAAACACGGACCGATAGAACCCTGGGACATATGGTGGAAGCAAAGCTATACAGAGAGAATCTTACACAGAAGATTACACATACACATTCACAAAAAGAGAGCAGGGGGAAAAATCGAAAATCTTGCTCTCAAATTCCACCTCCTCAATTTGGGATAATTCGTTGTAAAAAGAGGAAAAGGGAGAAAAGTCTGAAATCTTGCTAAGTCCACCTCCTTAATTTGGGATAATTCATTGTAAAAAGGGGGGAAAGTCTTAAATCTTGTCCTCAAAGTCCACTTCCTCAATTTGGGATGATTCGCTGTCCATTCATACACTCCACAGACGCAGGGCACATCAAATGGACCGTGGAGCTTTAATCCACTGCCTCCGAGGCTGCACAGAGAGATTTCCCTGTCTCTGCTCTCGCAACTCCCCGGTCTCAGCCTTGGACCTGGCCCCGCCTCTGCGCGTAGGTCGCCGGAGGGCGTCCGTTCTTCGCTCAGACAGGACGGGTTTAAAGGAGCCGCTGATTCGGGGGCTCTGGCTCACTCAGGCAGAGGGGAGGGAGGGGAATGCCCTCTCCTCGCGCACCAGGCAACAAAAGGGAAAAAAGTCTCTTGCCTCTCCGGTAGCTCCAGACCCTTTCCCTGGACTCCCTCCGGGCTAGCACTAACCCCTTCAGGCTCTCTTCCTGCCGCCAGCCCCAGTCCTCTCCCTGCGCTCCGACTGAAAGCCGATACCCGAGCCTCAGCTCCCAGCCCCGCCCGCCCCGGTGGCCGAGCAGACAAGCCTCTCGGGCTGGTGTGTGCCTGAGGGCACCGATCCTCTGTGCCAAAATCTCTCCGCTTTGCCCTCCGCACCCCTGTTGCTGTGCTCTCCTCCGCTACTCCGAAGCTTTCCCCCTCCGCCACCTGCAGTCTCCGCCCGCGAAGGGGCTTGTAGTGTGTAGAAACCTTCCCTCCTTCACGGCTCCCTCCCACTGGTGCAGGTCCCGTCCATATCCTATTGTCTCTGTTTATTCTTTTTTTCTTTTGACCTACCCAGGTATGTGGGGAGTTTCTTGCCTTTTGGGGGGTCTGAGGTCTTCTGCCAGCGTTCAGTAGGTGTTCTGTTGGAGTTGTTCCACGTGTAGATGAATTTCTGATGTATCTGTGGGGAGGAAGGTGATCTCCGCGTCTTACTCTTCCGCCATCTTCCTCCGGCTCCTATTTGTAGACTTTTTGATGATGGCCATTCTGACCAGTGCGAGCTAGTATCTCATTGTAGTTTTGATTTGCATTTCTCTAATAATTAACGATGTCGAGTATCTTCTCCTGTGCCTGTTGGTCATCTGTGTGTCTTCTTTGGAAACATATCTATTCAGGTCTTCTGCCCATTTTTTGATTGGGTTTTTTTTTTGAATTGTATGAGCTGTTTGTATGACTATATTTACAATCTGTAGTTTTCTTGTAAAGTGTCTCCCTACTTTTGTTATCAGGATATTGTTGGTCTCACAGAATAAGATGTTAAGTGTTCATTCCTTTCCCATTTTTGGTAGAGTTTCTGTACAGTCGGTGTTACCTGAGGCTCCTCTGTGGGAAGGCTTTAAGCTGTGAATCCAATGTCTTTAAAAGGCACAGGCTCTGCAGGTCATCGTCCTTCCTCAGTGGGATTTGCTGGGTTGTGTCCTTCCAGGACTTGGCCTATTTCAGCAGTGTTGTTGAATTTATTGCCATGTCAGTAATTCCTGTTAATGTCTTCAGACTGTGCAGTGATGTCCCCTCTCTTTCCTGGCTCCGGGGCAGGGACACCAACAAAGAATGGAGACTGACTGAACTGAAGTCAGCTGTCTGTCATGTCCTCACTTCCTTCTGCAAACGCCTCGGCCACCAGGACAAAAGAAGTGCCAGGGTGACCTCTTCATACGGGAGGAAATTAGACCTCCTTGTATGTTCTTCAGTGTCATTTGCTCAGTGTCAGGGTCCTATGTTCTTGTGTTTTCATGGCACTGCTCATCCTAGGACATTCGAAGTAAGGGGAATGCCAGTCCTAACAATGAGACTGCTCCAAGGGGTCAAATAAATAAACAAATAAACATCACTGGACATGTTTCAATGTTAAAAGCAAAACAGAAACTTTGCTCCCCGCATGGCGTTCTTAGCATCTCTGTAAAATGATTATAAGATTAAAATGTATTTCTCTTATAAAAGAGGAAATACGTGGGATGGATGGGCTAATATCTAATTTTTTTCGCCTTTGTCATTGGTGGAGAAAGTCATAATTATCAAGAGTCTGAACAGCAGATATATCCTCATAAGCTTGCATTAATGGACAGTAATAATAACCCCATAAGAAAAATGGTTCCTTGTCGAATCCTTCCAGCCCTGAGTGCTGTGCTAATTGTTTCATGTGTGTTATCTCTTTATAGACTCAGAACAACAATGAAGTGGGTATAACTTTTATTCCCTTGAACAAACAAAACAAAACAATACACAGGCACTTAGAGAGATTGGTGCAGATGTCATAGTGTATCTTCGGAGGATTGTAGTGTGAGCTGGCCGGTACTGCCTGAGTCCAAAGACCTGTCCTCACCCCTGCGTACAGTGCCCTGCTGCAGTAGTTGGGAAGGTCACTTACCATCATAACTATTTAATTATATGTGCCTGTTTTGAAGATGCTTGAAACATCTGCCTTGTGTTTCTAAGAGGGTTCGGAGGCAGGTGGGGTGGGTGAGAGGACAATTGTCAGGAAGTGTTTCCGAGAGGTGTGATGCTTGCTGACGAGGTCGGGTTATTCCTGCCCGAGCTCCACTCCCTCTTAGGTCACTCCCTTCAAGACCGGGTCCTGCCTGGAGGTGATTTGGGATTAGACACAGCACACCATTTCAATGGAGGGGGTTTTTTTTGTTTTTTTTTTTTTGCGGTACGCAGACCTCTCACTGTTATGGCCTCTCCTGTTGCAGAGCACAGGCTCCAGACGTGCAGGCTCAGCGGCCACGGCTCACGGGCCCAGCTGCTCCACGGCATGTGGGATCTTCCCAGACCGGGGCACGAACCCGTGTCCCCTGCATCGGCAGGCGGACTCTCAACCACTGCACCACCAGGGAAGCCCTCGATGGAGGGGTTTTAACGGCTGAGTTACAAGAAATTAGTACATCTGGGAATGAAGAGCCTCATGTTCGTCTTGGTGCTGTGCTGTTCATTCGTCTGTTTTGCTTTCTAGAATAAAGCACCAGTGATGAGGAGTAAATTTAAATGTTTCAACTTCCTGGGATGCCTTAATTTCTCATGCAGGGCTCTTGACAGCGGGGGTCTGGACTGGCTCATGGGCTGATACAGCGTCTCCAATGGCTTTGGATTGTGTTGTGTGCCTGAGGGTGAGAAAGTGAAAAAAACCCTAAACAGAGAAAAAACAATTACCACCACCAGCAACAACCACAAACCCCCAAAATTTGTGTATGACCGATGGTCCTGCTGGATGGCTTACCCTTCAGGTTTCAGTTCGGGGACGGGCGTGGAGCCATGTGCCCTGCTGAAGAGCTGGGGTCTGTCCTATGGACTGGGATCCTCTTGGGGACATGTTCTCCTGGTGCTTTGGGAAGGGATCCCTGGAGCCCGGAGGGAGGACACGGTGGGCGATGAGGGTCTGGGCAGGAGAAGGGGCTGGAGTCCTGCCGGCTGGGAGGACCAGCCTGAAGTGAGGCTGGGATGCAGGGCAAGGTGGGGAGGATGGAGGGGAAGCTGAGGATGAAGATGCGCCAGGATCTGGCTGTGCCTTAGCGGTGGTGAAGGGAATGAATTCCCATGTTTCTCCTTGAGCAGCTAAGAGTGGGCGGTTCTTCATGAAACTAATACATCAGAAGCTGCTCAGAGAGGGAGAGGGAATCACGGGTCCGAGGTCCTGCAGACGTCCTGGGGACGTCTGGAGGAGGCGTCGTGGGTGTCTGGCCTTAGAGGAGGTCTCATGGCTAGAGACAGATGTGGGGATATTTAATCCGCAGTGAGGTCCCAGGAGGGGATGGGCACCAGCGAGCGTGCCTGCCCATGAAGGGGCCTTCTCACCGGGGGGGCTGCAAGGCTGGGGGCATGAGCATGGCAGGAGCCTTGGCAGTCTGTCTTCTGGGAGGCGCTTCTCTCAGAACCCCAGGCCACCCCACACCCGTCCATCCTGAGCCCCTGCCTCCTGTCTCCCTGATCGTGGCCCCTCTCTGGTCCAAGCTTCCCCAGGCAGTTCTAGGTGTCTGACACATGTGAGGGATCCAGGACCACAGGCCTTCTTTCAGCTTCTTTATCAGCTTCTTAAGGAAAGTCTCTCCTCCTCTTCTGAATTCCATCATTTGGCAAATTGGGAACCATCCGTCTTAGGGTGACAGTTCTTCCATTTGTCGTGTCTTTTGAGCTTCCCTCATGGTGATTCATGATATCGGTGCCTCCGTATTTTCTTTGTTTCCTATGAGAACACTGTATGCTCTGGATGACCCTATGGAGTCTTCAGTCTGCATTTTTTTGTTGTCTTTTTTTTCCAGGGCATAGGTAAGTCCCTGATCCTTGAACAATTTATGTATTTATTTATCAGTTTGCTGATCTCATACAACACAGGACATATACACACAGACCCACTTACATGTCATCCACCAGGGGGCTGATGCAATGCAGGATGTTTTCTTTTCTTTCTAATTTTCTTTGTGATCCCAACAGATGCCTGACATCTGGTTTCTCTGTGCTGGTGGACAGAGGCTTTGTCTGTCCCTCAGCTGGAGCCAACTCTTCCTCAGCCAAAGGAAGAGTTTTGTTTAAAATTGTAGAGAAAATATCATAATTTCAATCAAGCAATTGCCCAGGCTGCATTGTCTCAGTTATTTTGGGCACCAGGAGAGATGACGAAGTCCCGGCCTCCCTGGAAAGGTCACCCGTACCCACTCATGGCTATCACGGTGGCAAACATGGATGGCGGAGCATCACTGGCAAGAGTCAGCGGCGGTTTGCACCTCTGTGTGACTTATGAATCCATCGACTCTCCCCTCTCTCACATCTAGGAACTTTATATTAGTCCCGAAGCAGCATCGAGCTTATGAAACCTGCAGTCCAGCCCTGCTCATGGCTCAGTTATCTGTGGGCTGATGGGCTGCTGGTCAGTTACTCCACCTTCTCTCCCTCCTTCCCTCCATCCCCAGCCCAGTCCAGCCTGGACACGGGTGACCAAGAAAGGCCCCCGATCCTCATCCCGGCCACCACGTCTGCTGAAGGTGGTGGAGTGGGGGCTTGAGAAAGGCCTTGAGCTGAGTCAAGGCTGAAGTTGGCCTCAACCCTCCACTGCGTGTGTGTCAGAGGCAACACAGCCACCCAGAGTTTCCCTCTGTTTGCAGTCGAGGCGTCCCGGTTGGGAGTGACCCTAGGGCTGGGCCCACAGCATCTGCTGTCACCTCCTCCTGCTCTCTCACCCCCAGCACATAATTGCTCATGATAAACGTTTGCTGAACTGAAGTGAACTCTCTGCAAACAGAATTACTTGAGCATGATTAAACAATTTTTGATGACTGGAGGTCACCACGATGGGCCAACAATTATAACGTTTTATCAGAGGGAAGAGATGCCCACAGAGGTTACAACATGCACTCCGAGACTCCTAGCATTTTCTGGAAATGGTGACAAAGATCCAAGAACACCAACCAGGCAGACGCCTGGCAGCATCAGATCCCCCAACTCAGCCTGAACTTTGTAGGCTCTGCAGTGCTCCACCCAAGATGCAGACATGGGTCAAATACTGTCAAACCGAGCTGAGCCTGGAGCTGTCTGCCTGGCCCCCACCCCGAGCTTCCCCTGCGGTCTGTCCTCCAGGCCCCTGCCCACTGGTCACAGCAGACAGATGCTGGCAGGAGACAGGGGCGGGTGGAGACACAGGACATGTCTCTTCCTCCGCTCTGCCGACAGCCCCATCATCAGAGGTTCCACAAGCTGCAGGCGGCCCCCTTGTGAGGTCTTGGTTCCAGATTACATTGGCCCAGTGGGGCTAGACTCTGAAGACACCCTCCCGGGTCCCCTCCCTGGCTGCTGACACCCCCCCCGGGTCCCCCTCCCTGGCTGCTGACACCTCCCCTGGGTCCCCTCACTGGCTGCTGACACCCGCCCCCGGGTCCCCCTCCCTGGCTGCTGACACTGAATTCTGGTACTAAGTCCCTCCAGCGCTTTGTAACCACCCTCGTCCTCGCCAGCAGGCTTGGACTCTGCCCCCTGGACCAGGCTGAGACCGATACAAAACTTCTGGACAACGCTGGAACTTACTAAGTGTCTATGATTTGGATCCATATGATTAAATATTTATGGGGAGAATAGTGAAAGCCAGAGGAAAGGGAAGGTCAGTCCCTGTCCACTGCTTTGAACTGCTGTTTGTTTTTCGTTCTCTCCATAATCGGCAGATTCATCTACTTGCAAGGGGACCTAAAATCCACTTATTTCACAAGGAACAGAGCTTAGTGGGGCTTGTGCTGAAGGCACAGACGTTTGTGGTGTTGTCCTCAACAGCAGTGTGGGGACATGTGTGGATGGGCGGAGTGCTGGTACCCACAGGGGCCTTCCCCAAGATTGTGAAACACCGGTGCGTTTGCTTAAAAGGAAGGAGGTTCAGGCCCAGTTAGGCTCCTCTGAGCTCATGGACAGAGGCCCCCAGCCCCCCTCCCTGCACGGCACCCTTCGGCTGTGATCAGACCCAAGCAGATGCCAGAACATGAGGGGGACTGTTTGCATGACTGAAATTTGGACACTCACATTTTGACACTAGAAATAAAGTGAAGAGTTACCCAGAAGCTTTAACTGGAGTCTTAATAATTAGGAAATATGCACACAATGGTGTCCTCTTCCCTGGAATCCCAATGTTTATTATACACCAAGGTGGCTATTTTGATTTTTTAGGCAGATGAAGAAATAAAATAAACATCTCCATGGTGTATTTATTTAATTTTAAAAATCCCTTATTTGCCTTATCAGTGAAAATAGTGAAGAAAACAAACAAAACAATGAAACATATAGGAGAATGCTCTATCCTTCAGGGAACGCTTTCCCACTGTAGAAGTCCTGTGTGCGCTGCGCGTGGTAACATGGAAGGCCATGCTGGTGCGTGGGAACCGGCTGGGGCTTCATGTGGTCCCAGTGAGTCAACAGTGGAAAGGCAGGGGGTGATGTGGCTGCCTGGCAGTGATGCCCTTTCCTGTAAGAGGGTGACCATGGGTGTGACCATAGGAATGCCGACTGGATTCCAGCTGCCTGAGTGGACATATTCGCACTAAAACAGACTCTCGTGTTTTTAACCCCTATGGAGCCCAACATGTTTAGGCCTGCATTCACGGAACAGGGAAATGCACAATCCAAAGCCTTCGGTCTATTCAGAGAACCACCTGCCTCCGTGTGAAGAGTCGACCGTACTCCATGTGCACGGCGAGCTCCACGTGCCACATCTCCATGTTTGCCCGTCTTCTGTGGTCCTTTTCTTCTCCCTCCCCCTCAGGGGACCACAGTCCCCCACCAGGGCAGCATCAATTAGGAGCAAAAAGCGAACGTTGTCTTCCTTCTCTTGTGTGAGTTTTCAGTTCTGCTTTCGGGCTCTTGTTCTCATCTTAACACAGAGGAAACCTTTAACAGTGAGCCGATGCCACACTCTCATCTCCCCACCTTGATTCTTCCTCATGCTTTTAGGAGTCTTGGAGCCCTAGATCCCGAAGTACTCAGGCTCCTCTGAATCTTGGGACTGTTCTAGATGACCCTCGTCTCTGCGTGGCGAGGAGCTGCCTAGGAGGTGGAGGTGCTGGCCATCATCCAAGGCGTTGGAGCTGAGCTGACTGTGGGTCCAAGAGCCTCAGGCATCGCTGCCTTTATGCGAGCTGAGACTTCGATCTTCACTTGGTTAAAGTTCCCAGACACAGCACAGGAGCAGAAGCACACCTGACCTTTGCTTTCGCAGACAACTGCAAAGCAAAACCAACATTTTAATTGACTTAGCCTTCCAGGGCAGCGTTAAAGCTGGTCAACCTTTCTTAATCAGAGAGCTCTCATCTTGCCAGAGCACGGGGCCCTATGTGACTTCCTTCTTCTGCTGAAATTACGTTCCATTCTCGAATATGTATAGCAGTTTGCTGCTTACACTCTGTGCTGATACAAGTGAGGGGATTGGGACAGATGCCCTTCTAAAGGACACAGAGTCGAACGAGGTGGACTGGTGGTGTGGGAAGGGGGCCAGGGATGCATCAGTCAGGGCTCCAGAGAAGCAGAACCAACAGGAGATAGATAGACAGCTAGATGATGGATAGATAGATAGATAGATGATGGATGGATAGATGGATGAATAGATAGGTAGATGATAGATAGATAAATGATAGATAAATGATAGATAATGGATAGGAACATAGACAGGTAGATTTACTACCAGGAATTGGCTTCTGTGATTATGAAGGCTGAGAAGTCCCAAGATCTTCCATCTTCAAACTGGAGCCTCAGGAGAGCTAGTGGGGTAGTTCCAGGCCAGTCGGAAGGCCTGAGAACCAGGAGAACTGACCATGTAAGTCCCAGCCTGAAGGTAGGAGAAATCTGATGTCCCAGCCAAGCAGCCAGGCAGAGAGCAAGACTCTGCCCTTTCTCTCCCTTAGTTCTCTTCAGAACCTCCAAGCACTGGATGAGGTCCACCCACACTGAGGAGAACTATCTGTTTTACTCAGCCCACCAATTCAAATGCTAATCACATCCAGAAACACCCTCACAGACACGCCCAGAATCATGTTTGACCCAATATCCGGGAGACCCGTGGCCTCTAATTGACAGGTGCCATTGGTCATCACGAGTGGACGGGTGCTGGTGGGTGTGCCTGACCCTCCTCCTCCCCGGCTGGGAGGAGAGTGACGTGATCCTTGCAGAGCTCCAGAAAATGGGGCCTGACCCCTCTGGCATGAGGCCACGAACATGGTCTTCTTTGATGGAGGAATAAGGGCAAGAAGAGACTGCATCTTCTCGGTTCTTGGTGAGAATAGAAGTGGCCCCATCCTAGGAGGACAGGGTGATGGAGGAGAAAGGTGACATCACCATCCTGAAAACATCCTGAGCTGGTTTGTACATTCTCAGATAGAGAACATCATTCTACTGAACACAGCCCACTACGGCCTCACTTAATAAAATGCAAACTGGCTTTTGAATAAAGAGTAAGTGACCCCACAGTTTCATGAGGAATTTTGCTAGCCCGAGTTGATTTACTGTCTGCATTGAATTCAATTCCAAGTTGATCCATTTCAGAACATTTTCAGGGAATGTCTACCCTTTGGCAGGGTTTGCTGGAGAATATAAAGTTGAAAGAACCTGCTTCCCAAGTTCTGGGAGGCTTCTTGAAAAGAGGAGAGAGCTACAAATTAGGCACAATGCTCAACACCAACCATAACCTGTGTTTCATGATTTTTTAAAGAACTTTTATAGTCAAACCTTTCCCCTGCTTCAGTTAACTTGAAATTTTGTTGATTCTATCTTGGGTTTTAGCTGAGATGCCTCCCAGGGGACAGGGGACAGCACGGCCCATTAGAGACTCTAATGAGTTTGGTGTGGAATGACAGCCTTTGAGATGCTCTAACATTTCAGATTCCAGCCCTAAGTAAGGTTTGCTCCCTTCCTGGAGAGGTGACATGAATAAACGTTTTAAACTAGGAAGGCATCTCAGTCCATTATTTCAGTAACAGTGTCGGGGGGGCCTCCATCACCACGGGTGACACACACAGGGTGGCTCAGGGAGCCTGCAATAGCGCTCATCACCAGGTACGGTCTGAGTCCAGCCAAACCCTGGACCTTTTTCTCCCGTGAGACTGGCCGGACCATGTGTCGGCCTCTGGACACAATGACCGCATCTCCTGTTTGCCCTGAGATGGTGTTTCACACGTTTTAGATTTCGGAGCTTAAATTAGCATGTCTGATAAGAGAGACGCATCTGCTCTTGTCAGAGGGGCAGCGGGTGCCGCCCGCTGCAGCCAGGACCATGACCTCCGCGAGGTAAGGTGAGTCGTCGCTGGAAATTATTTATCACCCGAGCGAGTCATTCCGTTTCAGCAGCCGAACCTCACGCATCTCATTGACACAGCAATAATGTCCTGTGAACTTCTGATCCAATTAATCGTTAATGAGAGGTTTGATGAGCAGAGAAAGGGCCTATTAGGTTAGCTGGTTGTCTTTCTATCACAGTAGCAGGGGTCAACATCCTGCGAAGGGAAAAATAAAAGTACTGGTGCTGATCCACTCTTTTAAATGAGCCACATCATCTTTGATGTTAAGTAAAGTTAAATAAAATGTTTGGCCACCCCTGAAAACTCGCATGTAAACACACAGACATGCTGTATTTTCTAAAATGTGTGCTTATGGATGCTTTTTAAAAATCATAATAATTCTTGTGATTTTTATGGTGTTTGCCCTGTGTGAATGTAGTTTAGAATTCTACTGGCCTAGTATAAACTGCAGAAGAAATCATAGTTTTATCTCATGTGATTGGTTCCCTTATTTTTTTTTCAAAATGAAACTGAATTTATATTTTTCTGATTATAAAAGTAATGTGTGCTCATTGCAACAGATCAAGAAAATCAAGGAGCATATTTTTAAAAAGTGGGTACCACCCATAATTCTGATCCTCAGAGGTAATAATTGTTCAATGTTGGAGTCAAACGCAGTTTGTGCCCTGGGCACCTCTGGGGGCGCTCTTCCTGCCTTGATCTACATGCGTGGCTCTGGAGTTGGGCTGTGCACAGCCCACACGGGACGTTTTTGTACACATGCTTATGTGAATATGTGTTCCTGTGTAATTCTGAAAATGTGTTTATGTTGTTTGAATCCTTTGTCTTCAGCACAGTAAATATTTATTTTGCCTTCCCCAAAGAGACACTTTGGTCATGTTCTGAATCCTTGACAAAGAATGTAAAGTCTTGAAGCTCCTAAGCTACTGTCTTTAATTGGTACCTAGAAACTGCTTCTGTAACAGTTGAATATGTTTGTGGTGTTGTAGAGGACTAGACCCACACAACACAGGGCTGTCTTTCTGCTCTGCCTGAAAGAGATGAGCAGGCAAAAGGCAGGGGTACCGGATCCTCACAAGGATCACTCTTGACTCAGGATGTCACTTGTTATGTGACATGATTGCAGCATACCCAGAGAAGCCTCTGCTGATATTTCACCCTTGGAGCTTTGCATATGCGATGCTAATATATTTTTGAGAGTTAAGGCCTCAAGCTGTCAATCAATCCAGCCCTACAGCTTGCTGCATTCCGGCTGCATGACTTATTAAGTGTGCGACCTTCTCCAGGGAGCTCAACTCCTTGGAGACTTATGACTGTTCTCCAAGGGAAAGATGGGTGATCAGAGGTAAGCCTCACAACCAACCTGTTCTGTGGGACTGGAACCCAGAAAACACTTCAGCAAACAATAGCCATCAGTGCTGTTCTTATTTATAATGCTATTCCAGTTACAGAAATCAGTATCCACATGCATGTGTGGTTTAGTTTAATCAAGTGGTAGACAGGATAGATGCTTGCCTGATATAGACAGTAGTACGGAGGGTGAAGAGTTAGTTAGTGCAGGGAAGCTGCTAGGTGTGGGCCACCTGACTGGATATTGGTCTGTAGAGAGCCACCAGCCATTGGCAGCCCACAGGTGACAGTGGTTAATCATGCTCTTATACTAGGTCAGGCTTGTCCTCAGCATCGTGGTGATATATTTTGCATATTTAAACCATGTGTTTTTATCCTGGATTAACCCTGACAAAGCCAGGCCAGGATGGCCCAGCTCAGAGCCTTCTTCCCACCATGGGGAGAAGAGGTCCCATATGTTTCCAGAACTCAATCCAGGAAGAGAGGACATTGAAGTAGTGGAAACATCTGCAGAGAAGAAGTGGAATGGGGTTATCTGGAAGAATATGTGAAGGAGAGTGTTGAGGGGAGAGATGCAAAGACATTCAGATCAGGACAAGGAGTCCAGGTACAGTTCAGTGGGTAACTCGCTCCTTGGAGAAGCCCAGAACAGGCCCACGATAACGCTGGGGCAGGGAGAAGCAGTGGCTGATGGTGAGTCTGTGGCAGAGTTCTTGGCTGCTTGTGATGCTCTTGCATGATCTGGTGACCCTGTGCATGGGTGTGGAGGTATGGAGAGCTTGTGAATGGGCACCTGTACAAGAGGCCACAAAGTTTTGGGCAGTAATGTGAATGGTCAGAAGGTTGACTCTGGAGAAGAATGCCAACATCTTGCTCCAAATGCTTTTGTGTCTTAGTGGTCATCAGTCTATTCTCTGGATCAGACACTTCACCACAAGGACCTGACATGGAACTAGGCTCCTGCACATTCCCACCACCTGGAAGTCATTTGACCACTCCTACACCACTCCTACACCCAAGTGCCATGTTGGACCAGAGGCAGAGGAAGGGAGGGAAGCCTGAAAGGGTGACTGGTTACTCCAGAGAGACCATGTTTAATTTTGTAAGAAACTACTATCTGTCTTTCCAAGTGGCTACACCATTTTGCATTTCCATCAGTATAAGAGTTCCTATTGCTCCACATCCCAAGAGAATCTAGTGTTGTCAGTGTTTTGGGTTTGGCCATTCTAATAGGTATATAGTAGTACCTCACTACTGTTTTAGTTTGCATTTCCTGATGACATATGACGTGGAGCATCTTTTCATATGCTTATTTGCCATCTGTATATCTTCTTTGGTGAGGTGTCTGTTAAAATCATTGGCCATTTTTTTAAAAAATGAGTCATTTTCTTATCGTTGAGTTTTAAGAGTTCTTTGTGTATTTTGGGTAACAGTCCTTTATCAGATGTGTCTTTGGCAAATATTTTCTCCCACTCTGCGGCTTCTCTTCTCCTTCTCTTGACATTGTCTTTTGAGGAGCAGAATTGTTTAATTTTAGTCAAGTCTAGCTAATCAGTTCTTTCTTTCAGGAATTGTGCCTGTGGCATTGTATCTAAAGACTCATCTCCATACCCAAGGTCAGCTAGGTTTTCTCCTATGTTATATTCTAGGAGTTTATAGTTTCAGGTTTTACATTTAGGTCCATGAACCACTTAGAGTTAATTTCTGTGAAGGGTTTAGAGTCTGTGTCTGGATTCATCTTTCTGTATGTGGATGTCCACCTGTTCCAGTGCCATTTGTTGAAAAGACTGTCTTTGCTCCTTTATATTGCCTTTTCTCCTTTGTCAAAGATCAGTTGATTATATTTATGTGGGTCTTTTGGGGGCAGTCTGTGATGTCCCATTGATCTATTTGTCTATTCTTTCACCAATACCACTTCGTTTTGATTACTGTAGCTTTATAGGTCTTGAAATCAAGTAGGGTAAGCCCTAGAAATTTATTCTTCTCCTTCAATATTGTGTTGGCTATTCTGTATTTTTTTGTTGTTTTTGTTACTTTGTGGGGTTTTTTGCCTCTCTGAGTAACCTATATAATCAAAATAACTTGCTGAGATTTTGATTGGAATTGAATTGAATCTCTTGATCAAATTGGGAAGAATTGACATCTTGACAATACTGTGTCTTCCTATCTATGAGTAGAAATATCTCTGCATTTATGTAGTTCTTTGGTATCATTCATCAGGGTTTTGTAATTTTTCTCATATAGATCTTATACATATTTTGTTTGGTTTATACCAAGCTATTTCATTTTGGGGAGGTGCTAATGTAATGTTATTGTATTTTTAATTTCAAATTCCACTTCTTTATTGGTGGCAAAATGAAATATCATTAAATTTTGCATATTAACCTTGCATCCTGAACCTTGCTGTAATGGATTATTGGTTCCAGGAGGTTTTGGTGGACTCTTCCATATTATCTATGTAGACAATCATGTCATCTGTGATCAAAGTCAATCTTATTTTTTTTCTTACCAGGCTGTATGCTTTTTTATTTCCTTTTCTTGTCTTATTGCATTAGCAGGTACTTCCATAATGTTGAAAGGAGTGGTGAGAGAGGACATCCTTGCCTTGCTCCTGATCTTATTGGAAATGCCTCAAGTTTCTCACACTTAAGTATAATGCTAATTGTAGGTTTTTTTGTAGATACTCTTTATCAAGTTGAGTAAGCCCCCCTTCTATTTCTAGTGTACTGAGAGTGTTTATCATGAATTGATGTTGGATTTTGTCAAATGATTTTTGTCCATCTATTGATATAATCATGATCTTTTTTTAGCCTGTTGATGTGATGAATTACAGTAACTGATTTTTGAGTGTTGAAGCAGCCTTGCATAACTGAGATAAATTTTACTTAATTGTGTTCTTAATTTTTTTATACATTGTTGGATTTACTTTGGTACTATTTTGTTGAGAATTTTTGCATCTATGCTCATGAGGGATATTGGTCTGTCATTTTCTTTTCTTGTAATGTGTTTGTCTGGTTTGGTATTAGTGTAATGATGGCCTCCCAGAATTAGTTAGGAAGTATTTCCTCTGCTTCCATCATCTGAAAGAGATTATAGAGAATTGGTAAATTTTTTTCCTTAAATGTTTGGTAGAATTCATTGATGAACCCATCTGGGTCTGGCACTTTCTGTTTTGGAAGGTTATTAATTATTTATTCATTTTAAAGAAATTACAGGCTTATTCATATTTCCTCTTGTGTGAGTTTTGGCAGATTATGTCTTTGAAGAAATTGGTTCATTTCATCTGGGTTATCAAATTTGTGGGCATAGAGTTGTTCATAGTATTTATTTATCATCTTTTTAATATCCATTCATCTGTAGCTATGTTTTCTTTTCTTTCTGATATTAGTAATTTTTGTCATCTCTCTTTTTTTCTTTGTAAGCCTGGCTAGAACTTTATTGCTTTTATTTATCTTTTCAAAGAACTAGTTTTGGGTTTTATTGATTGGTTTCATAGAATTGGTTTCATGATTTTGTCTATTGACTTATTTTTTTCATCGAGTTCTGCTCTAATTCTTATTATTAATTTTCTTTGGCTTACTTTGGATTTAGTTTGCTCTCCTTTTTCTTTCCTAAGATGGAAGTTTGGATTATTGATTTTAGAACTTTTTTCTCTCTAATATGAATTCAACGTTATAAATTACCCTCTAAGCACGTTCCACAAATTTTGATAAGTTGTATTTTCATTTTTATTTAATGAAAAATACTGTTTTACTCTTCAGATTTTTTCTTCAACTCATGCATTTGAAATATTCGTGTATTTGGGAATTTTCCAGTTACGTTTCTGTAGTTTATTTCTAGTTCAATTCTGATGTGGTCTTTCAAATTTTAAAGGCATGTTTTATGGCCCAATGTGGTCTATCTGGTGAATGTTCCATGTGAGCTTGAGAAGAATGTGCTGTTATTGGATGAAGTAGTCTATAGATGCCAATTATATCCAGTTGATTGATGGTGTTGTTGAGTTCAACTATGTCCTTACAGATTTTCTGCCTGCTAAATCTGTCCATTTGTGATAGAAGGATGCTGAAGTTTCCAACTATGGTAGTGGATTCATCTTTTTCTCCTTGCAGTTCTGTTAGCTTTTGTCTCATGTAGTTTGATGCTCTGTTTTAGGTACATATATGTTAAGGATTTTTATGTCTTCTTGAAGAATTGGCCTCTTTATCATTATGTAATGTCCTTCTTTATCCCTGATAAGTTTTTTGCTTTGAAGTCTCTTCTGTCTTAAATTAATATAGTCACTCCTACTTTCTTTTGAATAGTGTTAACATGGTATAGTTTTCTCCCTTTATTTACAGGCATACCTCAGAGATATTTCAGGTTTGGCTTCAGACCACTGAAGTAAAGCAAATCACAATAAAGCAAGTCACACAAATGTTTTGGTTTCCCAGGGCATATAAAAGTTGTGTTTATACTATACTGTAGTCTATTAAGTGTACCATAACATTATGTCTAAAAAACAATGTACATAACTTAATTAAAAATACTTTGTCACCAAAAAATACTAACCATCTTCTGAGCCTTCAGCAAGTCATAATTTTTTGCTGGTGGACGGTTGTGTCTCAATGTTGATGGCTACTTGCTGATCAGGGTGGTGGTTGCTAAAGGCTGGGATGGCTGTGGCAATTTCTTAAAATAAGAGAATAAAGTTTGCCGTCAATTGGCTCTTCCTTTCACAGATGATTTCTCTGTAGCTTGCAATGTTGTTCAATAGCATTTTACCCAAAGTAGATCTTCTTGCAAAATTGAAGTCAGTCCTCTCATACCCTGCTGCTGCTTTATCAACCAAGTTTATGTAATATTCTGAATCCTTTGTTATCACTTCAACAATTTTTATAGCTTCTTCACCAGTAGATTTTGTCTCAAGGAACCACTTTCTTTGTTCATCCATAAGAAGCAACTCCACATGTGTTAATGTTTTCTCATGAGACTGCAGCAATTCAGTCACATCTTCAGGCTCCACTTCTAATTCTATTTCTGTTGCTATTTCCAGCACATCTGTACTTACTTCCTCCACTGAAGTCTTGACCCCTTCAAAGTCATCCATAGGAGTTGGAATCAACTTCTTCCAAACTCCTATTAATGCTGATATTTTGACCTCTTCCCATGAATCACAAATTTTCTTAATGGCATCTAGAATGGTGAATCTTTTCCAGAATGTTTTCAGTGTACTTTTACTCACATCCATCAGAAGAATCACTATATATGGAAGCTATGGCCTTATGAAATTCATTTCTTAAATAATAAGACTTGAAGATGGAAATTATTCCTTGATCCATGGACCGCAGATGGATGTTGTGTTAGCAGGCATGAAAAAGCATTAATCTCATTGTACATCTTAATCAGAGCTCTTGGGTGAACAGGTGCATTGTCAGTGAGCAGTAATATTTTGAAAGAAATTTATATATTTTCTGAGCAGTAGGTCTCAACAGTGGGCTTAAAATATTTAGTAAACAATGCTGTCAGGCTTTGTTGTTCCATTCATAGAGTGTAGGCAGAGTAGATTTAGCATAATTCTTAAGAGCCCTAGGATTTTCAGAATTGTAAGTGAGTACTGGCTTCAACTTAAAGTCACCAGATGCATTAACCCCTAACAAGAGAGTCTTCCTGACCTTTGAAACTTTGAAGACAGGCACTGACCTCCTCTCTAGCTATGAAAGTCTTAGCTGTCACCTTCTAATAGAGGGATGTTTTGTCTGCATTGGAAATCTGTTGTTTAGTACAGCCACCTTCATGAGTTATCTCAGCTAGATCTTCTGGAGAACTTGCTGCAGCTCCTACACTGGCACTTGCTGCTTCACCTTGTGCTTCTGTGTTATAGAGACGGCTTCTTTCCTTCAACCTCATGAACCAGACTCTGCCAGCTTCAAACTTTCCTTCTGAAGCTTCCTCACCACCCTCAGCCTTCACAGAATTAAAGAGTTAGGGCTTTGCTCTGATTAGGCTTTGGCTTAAGGGAGTGTTGTGGCTGGTTTGACCTTCTCTCCAGACCACTCAGACTTTCCATATCAGCATAAGGCTGTATTACTTTCCTACCATTCATGTCTTCACTGAAATAGCACTTTCAGTTTCCTTCCAGAACTTTCCTTTGCCTTCAGAGCTTGGCTAACCGTTTGGCACAAGAGGCCCAGCTTTCAGCTTATCTCGGCTTTCAACAGGCCTTCCTCACTCAGCTTAATCATTTCTAGCTTTTGATTTAAAGTGAGAGATGTGCGACTCTTCCTTTCACTTGACCACTTAGAAGCCATTGTAGGGTTATTAATTGGCCTAATTTCAGTATTCTTTTGTCTCGGAATAGGGAGGCCTGAGGAGAGGGAAAGAACAGGGGGAGCAGTGAGAACACACACCACATTTACCAATTATGTTTGCCATCTTATACGAGCATGATTCTTGGTGCCCCAAAACAATTACAATAGTAACATCAAAGATCACTGAGCACGGATCACCATAACGCTTATAATCATAGTGAAAAGTTTGAAATATTGAAAGAATAACCAAAATGTGACAGAGGCATGAATGAACAAATGCTGTTGAAAAAATGATACCCATAGACTTACTCCATGCAGGCTTGCAATGAAGCCTTCTATTTGTGAAAAACACAATATCTGTGAAGCACAATAAAACAAGCACAATAAAACAAGGTGTGCCTTTGTGTCTTTATAATCAAAGTGGGTTTCTTGTAGACAATATATACTTGCCTCCTGTTTTTTTATCCACTCTGCTAATCTCTGTCATTTAATTGGGTGCCTTTAGTCATTGATGCACAAAGTGATTATTGATATAATTGGATTATTAATTAATATATTCTTTACTGTTTTGTTGCTCTTGTTTTTGTTCCTATTTTTGTCTTCCATACTTTTTCTACTTTTTGTGGTTTTGAGTACTTTATATGATTCCATTTTCTCTCCTTTCTTAACATGTCAGTTATACTTCTTTAATTTTCTTTAGTGATTGTGACTAAAAAAATGACTAAAAAAAGTGACTTTAATTTTTTTAGTGATTTTAGGGTTTGCAGTGTATATTTACAACTAATCTAACTCCACTTTCTAATTTCAAATATATTATGCCAGTTCATAAGTAATACAAGTGACTTAAAACTAAAAAAAATCTTAATTGCTCCCTCTCATATCTTGTATCAATGTCATCATTCATTTTACTTATATATAAGTATATATAAGTTACATTTTACTTACTTACACTTTATATATGAGCATACATAAGCATATGTATATAATTATAAGTGTACATATATATGTATAAATATATATACATAAGATATACACATAAGCATAAACAGTCAGGAACATTGTTACTATTATTTTAAACAAACAGTTATCTGTTAGATCAATTAAGAGTAAAAAATAAAAGCTTTTATTTTATCTTCACTTATTCCTTCTTCAGTGCTCCCTTTCTTTATGTAGATATGAGTTTCTCACCTATGCCACCCTCTCTCTTTCTAAAAACTTCCCTCAATATTTCTTGCAAGGCAGGTCTACTGGCAACACATTTCTTCAATTTTTGTTTGTTTGAGAAAGTCTTTATTTTCTCTTCACTTTTGAAGGATACTTTCTCAGGTACAGATTTCTGGGTTGTTGTTGCTTTTCTCTGATCATTTAAAACATTTCACTGCACTCTCTTCTTGCTTATAAGCAGAGAAGAATTTGGATGAAATTCTTATCATTGTTCTTCTATAAGTAATAAGCTTTTTTCTTCTGGTAGCTTTCAGCAGTTTTTTTTTAAACTTCAATTTTCTGTAGTTTGGAGATGATGTGCAGAGGTATACTTTTTTTTTTATCATTTATCATTAGTGTTCTCTAAGCTGCCTGTATATGTGGTTTGGTGAATGACATTAATTTGAGGACATTCTCAGTCATTCTTGTTTCTTCTTTTTTTTTGGGGGGGTGGTTCTTTCCTTTTTCTCTTTCTGGTATCTCCATTACAGGCATGTTATATCTTTTGTAGATGTCTTGCTGTTCTTGGATATTCTGCTCTATTTTCTTTCTTCTCTTTGTTTTTCAGTTTTTGTTTTCATATTTTTTTGGCTGTGCTGGCAGCTTACAGGATCTCAGTTCCCTGACCAGGGATTGAACCCAGGCCACAGCAGTGAAAGCCCAGAATCCTAACCACCAGGTTACCAGGGAACTCCCTGTTTTCCAGTTTTTGATGTTTCTATTGATTTATCTTCAAGTACAGAGAGCCTTTCTTCCACCATGTCCAGTCTACTAAGAAGTCCCTCACAGGCGTTCTTCATTTCTGTTACGGAGTTTTTGATCTCTAGTGTTTCTTGTTGATTCTTTCTTTGTACTTCCCTCTTTCTGCTTCTGTTGCCCATCTATTATTTCCTGCTCTCTACTTTATCAAGTGGAGCCCTCAACATATTAGTTGTAGTTGTTTTAAATCCTCAGGCTGATCATTTCAACATCCTTGTCATGTTGAGCATCCCTGATTCGGATGCTTGCTCCATCTTTTCAAATTGTGTTTTTTTTCCCTTTAGTGTGTCTTGTAATATTTTTTCTTGATAGACGTCATGTACTGGATGAAAGGAATTTCTGTGTTTCTAATGTGGTGGAAAGAGTGGGTGGAGGGGAAAGTTCTCTGGTCCTCTGATTAGGTCCTAGGGCTGTAGTGAGCTTGCACCTCTGGTCTGTGAGTTGCACACACATTGCTCAGTGTTTCTCCCTCCTTAGATCAGACAGGATGGCTGGAGTGGGTTGTATTTGTATTTTTCCCTTCTCTCATATGGAAAGCTAAATGTGGCTGGAGGGGAGCATTTCTCTTCACGGACATCATCGGGCTCTGGTCCTCCTCCAGCAGGTGAGGCTCAGGTTGACTGGTTTCTCTTAGTCAGGTCTTGCTAAGGAGAATGGAGGGCTCTGGCTCCTTTTCTACTTCCCCTGCTGGAAGCCTGAGGGCACTTTCCTCCAACACTTGCTGTGGGGGCTCCTGGTAATTCCCACAATATTGTGAGGACCCCCTGTGGTCGGGTCCATTTGGACATTTTAGCTCTCAGAATTGTCCATACAAAGCCCCCATCAATTCTTCAATTACAGTCCAGGCTTTCCTGCCTCGTCATTTGTTCCTGGGATGGTCTTGTGAGTCTCCTCCAGTAAAGTGATGACTCTGTTTCACCTGTCTGTCTTGCCAACCTTTCAGGCAGCATTTTATCCTGTGTCCTTATCTCTCATAACATGGATCTATAAAGATCCAAGAAGAATTGGTGATTGTTCAGTCTGTTCAGCATCTTACTTGTTGTTAGGTTGGATTGTCAACCTCCAAGCTGCTTACCAAGAGGTTCTTAAACCAACAAAAATAATTTGCCTAACAACACATATAAATGTGGGACTGATAATATATTAATGAAATAAGAGGAGAAAATAATGTTGAAACTGTAATTATTTCCTCATACATAGATTATATCTCAAACTATGTCAACTTGACAGTAAGTAAAGTGGAGATTCAGTAAATATCTTGTTATTCAGTCAAGAAGAGTCAACTCGATTGTATCAAGCCAAGCAATTTAACTCTAAGAACATAATGACCTGAATTAGTTATCTACCAGGAATAAATTAAGCAACTAATCATTAAATTTTTACTTTATTTCCTCTTGTTGCAGCCTTAGATTAGATAATACAAACCTGTTACTTCCTGAAACTCACAAAACATTTATGTTTATTCCAAAGGTTCATTTGTCACAAGAAAATTATTAGATTAGATTTTAATATTGAGCCACAATTGAGTAATTGATATTAGAGCAGTCTTTCCACCATGACCAGCCATAAAACTTGACAAAATACAGGAGGCAGTGGTTTTCAGTCCATGTACAAGAAGCCAGGCAAGAGGAGCAGGTAAGTCCCATGATCCAGGTCTCACCTGGGGACAGTCCACTTCCCACCTCAAAAATGTAACAAGTTTGATGCATGTAGTGGAAAACATTAGGCATAAAGTGAGAAGTCAGGAGTGTGAAGATGTACAATATTGAATCTAAATAGCCTTTGAGTAAACACTAAAAAACAATAATAAAGAGTTGTAAGTAAGAAGGTAATAGATGAAATAAAAAGAAAACTAAAACTTTAACCCAAACAAAATAGCAATAGAATAACAAAAGAACAAAAATCAGGATGGATACATGAGAACTGAAATGATAGTAAAATGGTAGACTTTACCCAAATATAATATAAGTACATTAAATCTAAGTGAACTAAACATGTACATTATAAGGCAGAGATTTTAGGCTGGCCAGACCCAACTAAATTTTGTCTGTAAGAGGTGTGTTTTACATACAGAGATAAATACTGAAAGTAAAAGGATAGCTTTTACTGAAAGTAAAAACAAACATAAGAAAGTTCATGTGCTTGTACCAACATCAGACAGAATGATAAACTGGATTCCATCAACTTAAAAATGTTATCTATGCTCCTCAAAACACAATGCCAAGAGCATGAAGAAGCAAGCCAAAGCCTGGGAGAAAAGTGTTACAACACATACATATGACAAAAGACTTGTACCCAGAATTTTTATACATGGATAAAATCTGGGTACATATATGAATACATATATCCATATATGCATATATTTCACAAATGTATGTGTACCTATATATATATGTATACATACACACATATGTATGTATATACTTGTGGAATATATAGGCATAGACATACATACCAACATCTATGTATACAAACAAAAACAATGATGAAAAATAATTTCTCAAAGACAAATACCAGGGCTTCCCTGGTGGCGCAGTGGTTGAGAGTCCGCCTGCCGATGCAGGGGACATGGGTTCGTGTCCTGGTCTGGGAAGATCCCACATCTCACGGCTGGGCCCGTGAGCCATGGCCGCTGAGCCTGCACATCCGGAGCCTGTGCTCTGCAATGGGAGAGGCCACAACAGTGAGAGGCCCACATACTGCAAAAAAAAAAAAAAAAAAAAAAAAAAAAAAAAGACAAATACCATATTATCTTATATGTGGAATCTAAAGAAACAAGAAACAAACAAACAAAAATAAAAAACAAACTTGTAGATACAGAGAACAGATTGGTGACCGCCAGAGGCAGGAGGGGTTGGGCAAAAATGGGTAAGGGAGTCAAAAGGTACCAAATTCTAGTTATAAACAAATGAGTCCTGGGGACTATAGTTAATAATACTGTATTGTGTAAAAAACTCTTGTAACAGTACAAACGTTCTAATTAAAGAATGGGCAAATTATTTGCATAGATATTTCTCAAAAGAAGATACATAAATGCTGATCAGCATATAAAAGATGTTCTCCATCATGAGTTGTCAGGTATAAGCATATTAAATTTGTAATGATTCCACATCTCACTAAAATTTAAAAGATTAAATGTGTGAAATGTTGAAGAGGGCAGAGCAAATGGAACTCTTATACTCTACTTGTGGGCATGTAAAATAGTACATTCATTTTGTAAAGCAAAGTTTTTTAAAGTTAACTTTATAAAGTTAAACATACATTCAGTACATGGCCCACTCCTAGCTATTTACTTCAGAGAAATGAAAAGTTTTGTCCATACATCTGGCGTGTACAAGAATGTTCACAGCAGCTTTATTCAGAATAGCCCCAGACTAGAAACAGCCCACTTGTCTATCAGTAGATGGATGGATAAACACATGGCAGTATTCATACAATGGAAGAATATTCAGCTATAAAAACAAATGAGTTACTGATCACACACAGGTGTACACCTCACAGCCATGATGTTGAGCAAACCAGCCCAGACACAAGGGAGTAAATACTGTATAATTCCATTCATGAGAAATTTTATGGCAGGAAAAATGGTTCTGAATGGAGAGAAATCAGACCAACATTGGCCTGAGGAGGGTTCTATTGGTGGGGGGAGACACAAGACAACTTCTTGGAGATGTTAAAATGTTCTACATTTTGATGGAAGTAATTTCTCAGGAGTCTATCAAAACCCATCAAATCATATACTTCAAATGTGTGAATTTTATTATAGGTAAATCACACTTCAAGAAAGTTGATTTAAAGATCATTAGGCCAAGTGAAAGTTCCCCAAACCACCTAGCTTCTCTCTGCCATGATTTCTGCAAATGTGGGTGCTGTCCTGCATAAAACACAACCAGGTAGAGCGACAAAATTGAGGGCAGGTGATCACCTGCCTTGACTGTGTTTGGTCAGATCTGAAGACTTGTGGTCGTGTGTCTCAGAAAGGTGGCAATCAAGAGCTAATCAGATTCTAACAGATTCAAAACTTCCACCAGGCTCTCCCCACTGCCAAGATGGAAAGTGCATTGAGAGTAGGCCTATTGTTTGGAAGATCTAAAAAGTAAAATTCTTCCATCCAAGACTGACTTATCTACAGGATGTGACTGTACTAATATGTTCTAACATTCTGTGAATCTTCGCTGATGGTCACACATGACCGGGCACCATGGACTCCCTATTTGGAAATTTCTAAATCTTCCTTAGGGATGTAATTTTCTTGTAGTTACCTGAAACATCAGTTATTAAGGCTCAATAACATTTTGCCCAATTATGCTTTTGATTTACTGCTTAGAGCAGCCTGCATTATCTAGAATATATTTGTTAACCTCACTGACAATTTATGTTGTCTGTAGTTTACTGGCTTCATAAATTCAGAGGTGTTACTAATTTTGCTTCTTTATTTTTTTCCAAAGCCCACAGAGCCTAATGTTTCTACCTTGCTTAGATTATTGTTTTGTCATTAAAATTTGTTTTGGCTCCTTCCCAGCTCTTCCATCAGTATGTTATAATCTCACAATTAAAATGTCTAATTTATTTCCTCATGTTCCTGATGTTATTGAAATTGGCTAGCGCTCTCTAGAAAAGATGCCAAAGTCTTATAGGCACTAAGGTAACAAAACGTTTTGTCTCCTTTCATTTTTCTGTTTTCATCATACTAACAAAATAAAATATTTAACCTAGAGTCAGATGGAAATCCATTTACCTTTATTTATTTTAGAGAGAAATTACATTGAGACTTTAAATAACGTTGCTTTTATGATTTTCCATTCAGGAAGGAAGTGTTGTTATAAAATGCAATGTTAAGATGTAATTTTAATAAAGCAGTAACTTTAAAAGATAGTTCATGGCTATCGATAATGCTTGAAAGGAAGGGAGCCGTTTATCTTCATTGTATCTTTCGGCTGATATGTCTATCAATTATTAACCTGTTCAGCAGAATAACAGTTTTGAAATTTAAACAATGGAACCTGAAATTGAATTGTGTTGCCTTTTTGCCACTTAAGGGTGACTTAGTGAAGTTTCATTCATTCCTGATGTAACTTTTAAAATTAATTTAAATAATGGTTAAATTTCTCCCAAGAAAAGCTGGGTCTGAACACGTGGGGTAGAGCAGAGCCACTGGTGGAACTGGAGGCTCTGTGGCCTGCGTGGCTGGTGAGGACGGCAGCTGGTGAGGCTCCCAGAATCAGCCCTCAAACTTCCTACATTCCACAGCTCACAGATACCATCCCGCGGGTCAGGAGGGGAGGTGGTGTCATAGAAAATTAGAACCAAGCATTTCTACATTCATTTATTCTGCAAAACGTTGACTGAGATCCTTCCAGGCTCTGGGCTACATCCAGTGCTGAGAGCAATACAACTGGCCCTGCCTTCGGGGAGACGCCAGTCTAGCGGGGATATAACTGGGCAGTGCTGGAGGAGACAGTGGGGACGAGAGAAGGCCATCTCATCAACCACTAAGTTTGGGTTGACTTGTTACACAGCAGTCACGGGCATCTGTTCTGGCTGCCATGTAACAAGTCAACCCAAAATTAGTGGCTTCAGACTTCAGTGCCATTGAAGCTCTTGGGTTCTGTGGGCTCCTGGGGCTCAGCCAGGTGGTCAGGGCTTGCTGAGGTCAGAAGCTGCTGGGGCTGGAGCCGCCTGAAGGCTCCCGGCCAGGTGTCCAAGACGGTGGCCTCACATGTCTGGCGTTGATTCTGGCCGTGGACTGGGTGCTCAGCTGTCAATAAGAGCCTGCAGGATGGCCACTCTCTATGCTGGGCCTTCTCATAGCATAGAGGTTGCCAGAGGGAACATCCCAAGAGTAAACATTCCAAGAGGAAGCTGCCAGGCTAGCAAAGGCAATATCCAGGCTGTTACAGTGTTACCTAGGCTGAGCTGGGTTGGTCAAGCGGTCATGGGACCCTCCCCATTCAATGGGGTTAAAAAAAACACCTCATCTCATGATGGGAGAGGGGTTAGGTCCCATTGCAGAAGGAGATAGTGGGGCCGTCCACTCTGGAACATAAAATTATCGCTGGATCTAAGAAAGCTCCTGTGAATGAGTGAGGCTTATTCTGAGACCATCAAGTTAATGAGGTAAAATAAACACTATCACGTTAGTCTGCAAAAGATCTACACACCTTTACATATATTAGCTCATCTAGTCCTTATAATCTCCCTGAGAGGTGGCTAATGCTATTATTTTCATGTTACAGAAAAGGAAACTGACACAAGACACGAAGCAACTGCTAAGTTCACGTGAGTATTAAGAGTCCAGAACTTCCTACGTGGTGATGGGTTACACTGCTAGGTTTATCTTTACTATGTGGCCAAGTGGGCACCGCTGAGCAGGGGTGAACTAGAGGAGCAGGCGGATGAGGGCTCCAGGACTGTAAACAGTCAACGAGGATCTCAGCACAGAACTGGTCAGGTGAAGAAGAAGCAGGGAAAGAAGCCTTGAGTAACTGAAGGATGGTGGGAGGCACAGGGAAATCCTAGGGGCGGGCATGTCCTGGGAGGCTCTGGAAGCATCTCTGGGTGTTTAGATGCTCTTCTTGATGAGAAGGAAACTGAAATATTTTATGCAGGGGAATTCTGTGACCAGACGCGCAGTTTCCAAAGATCAGCCTGGCTGCCATGTGGAGGATGGATTGAAGGGGAGATGGGTATCAAGAAAGAGGAAGACCAAGGGTGAGACTAGGGTGGCATCAAAAGAGATAAGGGCAAGTGAATGTGTTTAGTGTCTGTATCTGCAGGACATATGGATGGATGCTGGAGGGGGATGCCCTGTGTTCTGTGGTCTCAGGCTTCTATAATGAAACTTGGGTTGATAGTTGTTTCTAAGATGGGGAACACTGTATAAGAGGCAGATTTGGAGAGAAAACCAAGAGCTTTTTGGTCTACTTTCTTGCTTCACTCCACAGAAAGTCTGTGCTGAAGGTAGGACATTATTAGCTTTTCCACGGTCCATTAGACTACATGCTTTGAGCTCCTGTGCTCAGGCGCCCCTCCCTCTCTAGGGGCTGATGTCTCCAGTCTTGGATAACATGCCCAAAACTCAATCACACTTTGGCTTGGGCAGGAGTCGGGTTTGCAGGTAACATGGGGCTGAAGACGCGGTCATCACGCAACTCTTCAGGACACTGGCCCTGAAGACCTGGAGCACACTTTTGTATGTGTCACATGATCCAGCCAGCTGGAAGCTGTGTCTCAGCAGAGATAGTCAGGTGGGGTGGAGGAAGGGAGGGAAACTTGTGTGGTTAGAACGCTGTGAGAGAGGGCGGGTGGCGTGGGGGGTACAAGAAAGGAACAGGGGTAGGGTTCACTACTGTCCTTCCTATGTTGAGATTCTCTTCAACAGTGTGTCTTTCTGGCGATTAAAAAAAAAGGCTAAAGAAAACACTGATAGTGTCATTAAATTGTGGATGAAGCCAACTCCGTGTAAATACAAGCTGTCCCAAGAGAGGTGCCGGGGCTGTCAGCGAGGTGGGTTGGAGAGGGATTTTGCTGGGTTGCTAGTTAAAGAAGAGATGTCTCATCCTTATGAATCCACCAGTTTCCTGGAGGTAACAGCTCTATAACTGTGGGCAGAATAATACTTTGTGTTCCAAGATCTTGGGAAAAACATCTAACATCCTTTAAATTGGATTTGTAGATTGTCATTTCCTCTTTGAGGTTGACATTCTAGATGGCTTCAAAGTAGCTCTTTCAGTTTTGAAACAGGCCAGATAGGTGCATTTCTTTGACTTTCTTTCAGATCTTGATGCTGGGAGAATAATTTCGTATTGGTGTTTATTTTGCTCTAAATTAGCTATTTGCTTATTGACCCAAAATAGTTATCATCTCAGCTGGAGATATATTGGAACTCTGGTTGCCAAACAAATATTCAACAAAAGATGAATAAAAGCATATGGGGAGGAAAACCCTACCAAGTCTGGCCTGCCGGTGCTCTCAAGGCGTTCTGGCCGACAGCCATGTGCCCCGCTGAACACAGGCATCAGGATGACAGTGATCGATTCGACAGCAGGGAGGTGTTAATGATGCTCAGCGCTGATGGCTGAGCCACTTCATGGTCATTTGCATTTCCATTTATCATCTCTGCATTTATCATTGTGAAGAGGACGCCAGAGCTAATTAAAGTCTGGGCTAACAGGGTGACCTGGGAATCTGGTGGCCACCAACACCCAGGAAGGCCTGGGAGAGTTTCCGGCAGGAAGGACACCAACCTTACACCAAATCCAATTAACTTAATTTTTCAGGAAGACACCCGAGGCTCTTCCACTGGAGTAAACTGGAGGATTTAAAGCACATCTCAGAGTTTACGCTTAAAACGAGGGCTTGGTGACACACAGGACGGCTGTGCTCCTGTGGCTCAACTACACCCAACCCCATTTTTGAAAATCCTTACATTTAAATAAACTCTGAAGCATAGAAACCTCATGGTTTTGGTTTGTGCGGCACCACACACTTCTCTATTGTAGTTACAGATTTTTTTTATTTTTAATTTGCTACAAATTTATTTCAAAAGATAAATTCCAGACCATTTATTCCCTGTTTCCATGCAAAATCACTGGTGCCCATATTCAGAATAAAATGGGACTCTTCTAAGTCAGTTGTGGTGTAAATATTGCACAAGTTGTGACTTCCGAAGTCTATTTTCACTGTGTGTGTAAAGTTTCCTCCATACATTTTCATTAGTATGTCTATTCCCCCTTAGTATCCATGACAACAAATGGCATCATTAAAGGATGGGATTTAATTTTTCCTTGATGAGTTTTAATTAGAGGCTGACATTCTGATTCCTCTCCCCACTGCATACCAGATCTGCAATAGGTCGTTTTGCAGGGTTCATCTCAAGTCTTCATCCCGAGATTGATCTGGGAAATTTGAAGATGGCCTTGGAGAAAGCTCTCTGTGGAGGAAATAGAGGGGCTTGATGGGAGAAGGCTGCTCTTGACCTTTGGTAGAACTGGGGGGACTCTCTGAGGGTCCCGTTCACCTTCTGAGTGGAAAAGGGTGGCCCCACACTGCCCTGACTCGATAATGTGTGTAACACAAAGAGGGAGATCATTAGTGCCACATTTAATGATATTGATCCCAAAGGATGATTTCATCCCAATTTAAGGCAAAGCTTGAAAGAGGCTTTTCTCCCTGTGGAATGTGGGAGGGGTGTATTTCTTGGAGGAAAGTGGGAAATGGCATTTGTGCCCACCCTGTACCAGTCATGGCACTAAACCCTTGATGGGGAGCACATAGTTCTCTCTACACCATACACTTGGGAGTGACACGTCTTTGGTCATGGGGATGAGGAAACCATGGATCAGAGAAGGACCGTCAGCTCTCCAGGAAGCTTAGTGGTGTTCAAGACCAGGTCTTCTGCCCCGGACACCAGAGCTATGCCTTCATCCCCACTGCCCTCAAGCCGAGGGCTTCCATCCCAGGTTATCTCACCAACTTCCCCGTGGGGTGGATGGGTACAGGGGGAAGGTCCCATTCCTGCTTGTAGTCAGAGAAGTGGCCATGCAGTGGTCAGGGCACATGGACAGTGGGTCCACGTCACTACAGCGAGGTTGAGGACAGAATCTTCCAATTCAGTTGTGATGGAGCTGGGGGCTGCACAGGAGAGCTGCACCAAGCAGGGAGCTGTAGGTACTAGCATCCATTATTTTTCCATTCTCAATGGTGTGCAGCCATCCAAAGTACTGGATCCAAGAAAGGGAAAGAGTGAGAAATAATGAAGGCATGAATAATAATTTTCGGAAATGACAGTCTGCTTCCTCCTCGCATATTTTAAGCTGGTAGCGTAATCAAGAGGCTAGACATGGTCTACTTTACTTGGTTCTTCCCCCTCTGAACACTGGACACCCACAATTCATAGCAAGTGGAGGCCAGAGCGTTCCCAGCTCCTTCACTCTGGGGCTGGGTCTTTCCCCCCGATGTGAGTCCCAGGAGCCAAGGGGCCACAGAGCTTCAATCATGGCTGGCTGTGTCTCCAAGCCCTGCACAGGGTTAAGTGCACAGTAAATGTGCAGCCAGTATTTGTGGAATGAATTGTGGGTGGATGGATGGATGTATGGACAAACTTGGGGCCCTCAACCCAACTTTTACCTGACATACTCAGAACGTGGGACGGGATTGCTACCCTAAGGCAGCCTGTACCTAACTCCTGGTCTGAGTCCTCTCCCTGTTAAACAGTGCCCTGGCTCCCCTGTGGTTCAAGTACCTGCTTGAGGGTGGGGGTGGTCACCTGCTGTTAGCACCCCCTAGAACTAGCATAACCTTCAGACAAGGCATCTGGAATTCAGATGTGGTCCCCAGCTCTGCCTCTGTCCCTATTTCACAGCCAGGGTCCAACTGGTGCCAATCGATCACGAGCCTCTAGTACCTGTGCTATGACAGACTTCCTAATGCAGACAAGGAAAGGCTGTGTGATACAATAATCAGAAACAGGTATTCCATGAAGAAGGATAAAGTTCAACAGTGGTGAAATTAGCTTCCTTTTATTAGCAACTGAATCAATGTTAATCTAAGTCTGCTATTTTGAACATTGTGTTTTCTTACTAATTTATCTTACAAATGAGCTATTATTCAGGATTTAGTATTAGGGGCACATAGAACTGAAGTGGTCTGGGCAAAACTAAACCCTTCTGAACTAGATGTGAACATTTAGCAGGAGGAATACAGAACTTCACCAGGCTCACCATTAATTATCTTCCTCTTCATTAAACCACTAGCCTTGCAGTTCACCAAAGATAGAAAGAGACTGATTTTCCATTTCATAATTTGATTCCAGAAAGCCCAGTCCTCAAAGTACATGAACTTCTCCCGGGAGGAAGTTAAGCACCATTGTTATCGACATGGCCGTCAGCATCATCAAGATACATTTATTAAGGGTGTAATTGTGCAGAAGGCCGAGTTAGATGGTGAACAGAGAATTAGGTAACCTGAATTCTTTGTCTTCTATGACCATATTGGCTGTGCAAGAGGGTGAATAAAATGGGAAACCAAGAGGAGAAATAAGAGAATGAAACAAACCACTGCAGACGTCATTTTACATGGGATGAGTCGTAGGAAAGGGGAAAATCCCAGCCTAGTGGGCGGAGGGGAGCTGGAAGGGTAACTAAGCATGATTACCTCTCACCTGAGTCGGGGCAGGGCTACAAGGCAGCCTCCAAAGTTTCTGGCAGGTGCTGTACTGGGAAAGAGATCTCAGGTGCCACCAAAGTGCTGAGGAGAAGAAATCGCCCTGGAGGGTTGTGGAGGAAGTGCAAGGAGGGTGGGAGCTCTAGAAAGCTCCATCAGCTTTGGGCACAGGTGGCCTGTGTGGACCTTCAGAAGTACAAGTGCTACTGGGGAAGTAGTAGCACACCTGCATTCAGATGGGCCAGTGGTGCAAAGTAATGAAGACTTTACATAACAACAACAGTTTAAATGACTTTTAGAGGTCAGGATTTTGCACTTATTTGTCACTCTAATGTAGCAAGTGTTAGAGGGGCTTTATAAACAAAATGAATATCAGAGAGACATCAGCACCTGGAGGGAACGTGGGCCCAGGGTCAGAAAATGGGCGCTCCTCTTTGACCCAAACGGTCGCCACCAGGGAGGCTCTTTGCCTGGATGGAAAGGGGCTGCCATCCACCCATCTCTTCTCACCTCCAGAGCCCCACCTGGGCAGGGGATGGTGCAGCTTCCCAAGACTTTTTCTAGTTGCAGAAGCATCAGGTTTGAGGGCTTTGGATTCCCAGGGTTTCTTGCTGTGGGTTCTTCTCTCCACATGAGGTGTTCTGATCTGAGTTCCAGACATGTGCAGATGCCCTGTCTGATGGCTGGATCCCCTCTGTACGTTCCTGCAAGAAAACTGGACAAGGCTCATTCTGCTCAGGGTGGTCACTCCTCCTGCTGTCCCGTCCCTGTACCCAGGGGCAGTCAATTGTGGTGTCCTGGGGGGATCTCCCAGAAGGTCTGCCACAGACATTGTCAGGATCCTAGGGGTTTGGAAACCATGAACTCAGAGGAGGTTCCAATCAAATTAACTGCCATAGAAGCAGCATTTCAATCAGGTGACAACACAGACTGCTTTGCCTCTGAGACTTTTTCAGTTTTACTTACTTTTTTTTTTACTTATTTTAGTCATGCTGAATTACATTGTGTCATCATTATTTGGCTATTAATTAAATACCGTTGCATGAGTGTTCGTAATTGCATTTAGTTTGCACACAGGACGTTTCCATCACCGCCAAACGCTTCCTCCTGCCCTTTGTGGCTGACCCCCCCAACCTGGCCTGAAGGAACATTGATCTGCTTTCTGTACTATACTTTGCATTTCTAGATTTTTATATCCATGGAATTATTCTCTGAGTCTTTTGTGTCTTTTTTCATTTACCAAAATGCTTTTGAGACCCTGCGAGGTTCCACGTGCACCAATGCTCATCCCTTCCCACTACCCAGGTATGCTGCCCAGCAAGGCTGGACCACAGTGGGCTTATCCACTCTTGGCAGATGACATTTGCATCCTTTCTCCTTTGGGGCTCTCGTGGACAGCGCTGTTATGAGCATCCACATAGCAGCATGCTTGTTGTGCGGGCTTTCACTTCTCCTAGGTAGATCCTAAGCTGGAATTGCTGGGTGGCAGTGGTACTAATTTTATAACACACTGCCAGTGGCTCTACTGTTCTGTGTTACCACCAGCAATGTGTGCGTTTTGATGGCCCCACCTCATGACCACACATGGCGTTTTCCATTGCTTTCACTTGACCTTTCCAGTCAGCGATGCTGACGAGACATTTGATGAACACTCTTGGGTTTTCATGATGCTCTGTTTTTAATTTTATGCCCACACCTTCAATTGGGCTCACTGTTTGCCCAGTTTGATGCTTGGTATGTAGCAACCATGAAACAAGCATGCCGTTTGCTATGTCATCAGTGCCACGGTTAGTGGCCTGGCCAGTGTCCGCAGCAGAGGAGCAGTGAGAGTCATTTAGAAGCACGTGGCACTGCCCCATGGACCCTAAAACATGTTACCCAGTGTTCAGAACCGTGCTCTCCACGTGTGTCCATTGGATAAAGGTAGACACCCTGCCCTTTGTTCTCTCTGCTTTTGTCATCACTCCTCCAATGGTCTCGTTACTCAGCATCATGGCTGTCACTTAAACTATTAGGTTTCCTTTTTCTTGTTAGGTCCAACGGAGATCACAACATGATTACACTCTCCCAGCTGAATCAGAGCAGTCCTAGACATTTATATTTATTAAATGAACAGCCTGTGGCTTGGGCAGAGAAACTGCATGATCCCCAACTCCATTTCATTGTAGCTATTTGTATCTGTCTGTTATGGACTGAATGTATCCCTCAAAATCCGTATGTCAAAGCCCTAAACCTCAATGTGTTTGGTATTTGGAAATGGGGTACTTGGGAGCTAACTGGATTAGATGAGGTCGTGAGGGTGGGCAGCCCATGATGGGATTAGTGCCCTTTGAAGTAGAGAGAGCAGGGGGCTCTTTCTCTCTCTGTCCTCCATGTGAAGACATGGTAAGAGGGTGGGCATCTGCAAGTCCCAAAGAGAGCTCTCATGCAGGCACCCTGACCTTGGACTTCCAGACTCTAGAACTGTGAGCAAGTACATGTCTGTGGTTTAAGGCTCCCAGGCCATGGTATTTTGTTATGACAGCACAGGAAGACTAAGAAAGACACTCTCTAAGTTACACCTGGTACATGAACCATGTTTGTCTGCTGCCTCTGTACTCTATCCCCAAAGACTAATCTCACACATGAGTCTGCTCTTTCTGCTGTCTTTTAAAAATAAGCAGCATTAAGGATTAGAAAGAAGATTAGTGGCTACTATGGAAAACAGTATGGAAGTTCCTTACAAAACTAAAAACAGAACTACCATATGACCCAGCAATCCCATTACTGGGCATATATCCTGAGAAAACCATAATTCAAAAAGGGTGCACATATGCACCCTAATGTTCATTGCAGCTCTATTTACAATAGCCAGGACATGGAAGCAAAGTAAATGTCCATGAACAGAGGAATGGATAAAGAAGATGTGGCACATATATACAATGGAATATTGCTCAGCCATAAAAAGGAACGAAATTGGGTCACCTGTAGAGACGTGGATGGACCTAGAGACTGTCATGCAGAGTGAAGTAAGTCAGAAAGAGAAAAAACAAATATTGTATATAAACACATATATGTGGAATCTAGAAAAATGGTATAGAAGGTCTTATTTGCAAAGCAGAAATAAAGACACAGTCATAAAGAACAAAAGTATTGATACCAAGGGAAGAAGAGAGGGATGGGAGGAATTGGGAGACTGGGATTGACACATATACCTTATTGATACTATGTATAAAATAGACAACTGATGGGAATCTACTGTATAACACAGTGAACTTAATGCACTGTGGTGACCCAACTGGGAAGGAAATCCAAAAAAGAGGGGATATATGTATGTATAGCTGATTCATTTTGCTGTACAGTAGAAACTAACACAACATTGTAAACCAATTATACTCCAATAAAAATTAATTAAAAAGTAAAGAAGATTATTGGTGGTCAGGGATAGAAGGAAAAAAGAATGAGGTACAGAGTGTTTTTGGGGAAAATGAAAATGTTCTAAAATTAGACAGTTGTGATTATTGTGCAACTCTGTAAATATACTAAAAGCTAGAATTGTATACATTAAAAGGGTGAATTTTGGGCTTCCCTGGTGGTGCAGTGGTTGAGAGTCCGCCTGCCGATGCAGGGGACACGGGTTCGTGCCCCGGTCCGGGAAGATCCCACATGCCGGGGAGCAGCTGGGCCCATGAGCCATGGCCACTGGGTCTGCGCGTCCAGAGCCTGTGCTCCACAACTGGATAGGCCACAAGAGTGAGAGGCCCATGTACTGCAAAAAAAAAAAAAAAAAAAGGTGAATTTTATAGTATGTAAATTATATTATAATTAATTCGTTATAAAACACACACACACACACACAGAAGACCAGTCTATGAGATTCCTAGTTCTTCTAAAAATGCCAGTCTTTTGACTAATATTTTGATTCATATGCCTGCACGCTGGTGTGAATTTTGGTAAATGGGACAAACTTAAGGTTGTTTGCCCTTTAGATGGAGCTGTAAGGTGTCTTCAGAAACACACAGGGATTGCTGACTACAGCTGTTTAAAAAATGTAGGAAAAACTGTGTGATCATCCAGGAATATGTGGATATACAGGAACCCGTGTTTCCCATTATTATTTTATAATAAAATAATGCATAAGGAATATCTTATATGGAATGCCTTCTCTTCAGAAACTTCCAAAGGGCCAGACAAGTGAAAGTATAAGCAGACTTTGAAGATGCTTTAGGCCTCTTGTTGAATTTTCTAATGCACTGATTATATATCCTGCTTTTGTTGATCCATTTCTAATAACTCTTCAGTTAAACCCTGACAGTATATGATTATTAAGTGATTTAGAGCAAGTTAATTCACCAACCAATTTTAGCTGCTTTTGGAAAATCCAGGTGTGTGTAGTTAGCCTGTAAGACCACCATGGACCACCCTAGTGGAGTTTCCCTGGACTTTACCCTGCTCGTGTCTCCTCCTCCTGGGCACACCTGCCTTATAGAGAGGGCTGTGGCAACTCTCACTGCCCACTGGGGGAGCGGGAGAATGGAGACGAACGAATGATGGAAAAAATGCATTTTCCCAAACATGTTTGAGATGATTTCAGGGGTCTTCACTCTGCCAGTTCATAGCTGAGCAGCCCTGAAGCCGAGAGAGTGGGAGAAGTCGTCAGTCTATGGTAGATCACGTATCTACCAGGCGGGGGGAATCTATCAGTCCCCACCCAGTCTGAGTTTATTGCGTGTTTGTTTATGTGTTGTTTACCTTCAGATCCAGATGCCTTCCTGTGGATCAGAATTGTCCAATAGAACATAATGTGAACCACAGGGATCATTTTAAGTGGTTTAGTATCCATTTTTAAGAGAAGTAAAAGAAACAGGTGAAATTAAAAAAAAAAAAGCTCAGTTTACCCAAAATATTATCATGCCAATGTGTAATTAATATAAACAATTATAATAACGTATTTTGTATTCATTTTTTAATTGGACTAAGTCTAAACTCTGTGATTGTTTTACATTTATATCCCATCTGGAATCAGGCACCAAATTTTCAGTGGTTCAAGTGAAATGTTTAATCCTAGAAAACGATCACCTTGTGTTTCATGGGAAAATAGTTTACCTTGCTTCAGCCTTAAGATCTGAATATTAACCTGTATATTATTTTCATATCAAGATTAGAATGTCAAGTTCATTTCCTCAGTCGCACCAGCCACGTTTCTGGTGTCCAGTGGCCCCCGTGGCTGGAAGCCCCGGCACTGGACAGCACAGGTCTGGGTCATGCAGGGGCTGAGCTAGGCAATGGGGGCAGGACAGTGCTAGTCACATGGGTAAAGCCATCAAGTGCCCTGGGCTTCAGGTTACAGGCTGTGCACAGCCATCCTCTAGGCGTAACTTATCGGAACGCGGAAACACAGCTTGCAACAAGGATTTGAACTTGACTCCTCACTTTGCAGGCTGTACAATTCATTCCACGCCCGGGAAGGCCAATGAATCAAGTATTTGAAGCAGATCAAGGGGGCTCTTGGGAGAAACATCCATTTCTGCATAGACAGCAAAGTTCTGCACAGCTGTGCTGGGGTCCTGGCTGGCAGGGCACTGTGCCTGAGGCTGGGGTGCAGGGGAGACACGGCCCCGTGGGGTTCTCAAGGGGTCCCCGCCGTGTGGGGAGAATGGACCCCGGGACCCCTTTCCTCCTGCCCTGGGGGGAGCATGCTGGCTCCTCTCCTGTGACACCAACTCCCCAGGCTCTGCCAGGTGGGGGCTCCCCGCCCTGCGCCTCCAGTGCATCCTCCTCACTGTAGCTTTGCTCCAGCGACGGGTGGGGCTGCTCCTCAGGATGGGGACCCTCCCCATGATGGTCTTACCGACAGCTGCCCCAACCTCAGGGAGGCGAGCCGCCTGGCCCCTCGGCTTGCAGAGTGAGGGACTGGATGACCTGGTGCTGTCGTGGCACCAGGGTGAGTAGGGGCTGTGGTGGGAGCCAGCCCCCCACCATTGCCATTATACCTGGAGCTTACATTTGAAGGGAACAGAAGTAGAAGGTACCTTATAAATAGGTCTTTCTTTTCTGAGAACACATCTGGAGGGCTGACACTGAGGGACCCACAACTGCTTTTGTGTTGTGCTAAAGTCCGCGGTGGAACGGAAAGGGCTCGGGCCGGGGGGAGCCAAACCAATCATTTTAAATTGGGCTGAAAAAAGCCATTCGGTTCCACTCCATCTGAACTTACAAAACACGTGGTTCAAACCTCCTAAGACCCCTGGGCCCGCCCTCCTCTGGGCCAGGACCCCATAGCCAAGCTGACGAGCCTCCAGGAAAACATCTTGAAGCTTCTGGCTGTAAACAGGAATGGATCCAGGGCTGGGAGGACCCAGGGCTCCTGTCAGGTTTGCTAGTGGAGCTTCCTCCCCACATAGACAGACACACACACCAGAAATGAAGGGGAAAGACTCAGGTATTTGAACAAAGTAAGGAAAAATGCATACGTTTTGAAGAAGTAAAAAAAAAAAAAAATGTTCAGGCCAAAGTTCAACACGTCTAATGTCAGTCACAGTCGGCCGGAGTCAGCCCCGGGCGCATGGGAACAGGGAAGAGAAAGCAGAGGGGAGATGGCCCCAGGCACATGCACACAGGTGGCCTTTGTGTTCCTGATGAGCGGTTGAGTCCGGGGGCAGGGGTGGCACAGTCGGGCCAGACGAGACACACGCGGGACCATGTGGGTAAGACTCTGAACTCCTGTGTCCCGGCCGCAGCCTTGTGCACCCCAGACCCGGGGCCCAGGCAGACCCGATCCCCCAGGAGAAGTGAGACAGGCAGTCCGGGGGTGGGGGGGCAGAGGCTTGGGGACAACAAGTGACAGGACGGAGGTCTCAGAGCCATCAGAGTGTGGTGGCCTTGGACTGGATATGGACCGTGGTGGTTGGGACAGGACACTGGGCTTTGCAACAGGAAAGGCTCTGAGGCCAGACCATGTGGTGTGTCCAGGGAACAGCACAGATCGCATTCTAGTGCTTTCAGAGCATCACTGACGTGTGCAGCAGGATAGGAAGCCACCATTCCATCTGTATCGGAAATTCTCAGTTACTGTTATCTCACCCGCCAGCCAGTCTTTGGGCAACTGGTCAAAACTAACAACTTGGTCCCTAGCTGGGGTGTGGTCAGACGGTAGCTGGTCTCTTGCCCTGGCTGCACGGGAGCAGACCCTGCGGACACACTTCTCAGAACCTAGCAAATCTCCGAGGACAGAGCATTTGCCATGGACGATATGAATTCCATCATTGAAAGGGAAGTAAGGAGCTAAAAGGTATCTGGGGTAACAGCAGTGCCCCCATCGTTAGTTTATTGGAAAACAGTGAATTATGTATATGTTGGAAGAAAAATGGCAATTGCCAATGGGAAGAATCATGATAAATAGATAGATGAAAAATAGGCGATAGATAGATAGATAGATATAGATAGATAGACAGATACTAAATAGATGATAGAGATAGGTGGATGATAGACAGGCGGGTAGATGGATAAGAGGATGGTGTGGTCTGGGGAAAACAAAAGTACTGACCACACACATGGCTCATAGGACTTATTATGAGACCTAACTTCCAGCATCTTCATGGGATGATGTGATGAGCATGAACCCCACTCTAGGAATGAATTGTTTGACTTGGAGGTGCTCACAGCCTAGGTTTTGAAACAGAAACGCAGAAACTCAGAAGGGGCTTTGAGTTTCTCTTGTGTTCCCTGCCCCACCCCACCCCGAGTTTCTCTTGAGTTCCTTCCGTCTGAGCTGTGAGTCCAGGGTGAGGGGTACTGACCTTCCACGCCAGGGCGTGTCCCCCTAGCAGATGAGTGTGAATGTGTGTATTTCTGAGCGGCTCCTCCCAAGGGGCTCAGCCCAGTTCAAAGACAGTCACCCCAACTCTGGTGCCAGCGGGGGGAGCTCCTGGAGTCTGCAGAGGAAAAGCCTACATGAGAAGAGAAATGTTCGTGAGGTAGTTTCTCAGATGGGATCGTGTCACATCATCCAAGCAGGCAAGGGGCCCCGAGGAGCCAGGTGTTCCTTGAGAGGTGTGGGGACCCCAGCTCCACCTCTCAGGAGGCACCGTGGCCCACCTTCTCCAGGTCAGCGCTCTGCCTGGCCTTGGGCACCTCTGGTCATCCTCGGGTCTGAGTTCCAGAAGTTGAGGGAAGGTTTGGGGCAGGTTTAGTTTTCTTTGTAGGGACAGCTGTGCAGAGCTGATGGGAAGCCACACAAACACTCAGCAATGGTGGCAGGTCCCTGACTTTTGTCTTACAAGTCGCTTGGAGGTACGAGTCAGAGCTGCTACAGTTAGGGCACGTCCTCCAGCTAGTGGTCGTCCAGGTGATGTGCTTGGCCTCAGGCACTTGAACACACACCCACCAGCACCACCTCCACCTTTACTCACAAACGGGGTCTGAGGGGGGTGTGGGGACCTGCACCCAGGTCACCACCTCCTCTGCCAAGGGATTTCGATGTAGGAGATAATATTGCTTTTATTCTCTATCTTCATCTCTAAACGGGCTATGCACACTCCAGCAAATCAGCAGCCACAGTCCCCTAGGGACTAAGCCAGGCAAAGGGCAGGGGCCAGGAGAGGCGGGAGGGAAAGGAAGACAGGTGAGGATGCGGAGAGGTGGGCAGGCAGGTGAGCCTGTGCAGAGGGGGGCGCCTCCCCTTTTCTTTCCTGAATTCTTTGGTTAATAGTTTTCTTTTCTCATCTCTTGCTTCCAACCTCATTCTCATTTTCTTCATCTTCCCTTAAAATTTTAAAGCCATTTCCTATCCCATCATTTTCTCTTTCCACTTTAAAAATAATGTTTTGGTTCCCTCTCCATCCCCCTGCTTTTGTCCTCCTGACTCCTTGCCGAAGAATGCTTTAAACCTTTCCCTTCCCCCTGCTGTTTCTTTTTTCATGATTTTTAAAAGTCATGGAGAACCCCCGGTGGTGGCTCTCCCGCTGGGCTGGTGACAATGGGTGACAATGGCAGGCCCAGGCTGCTCAGAACTTTCCCCACATGAACTCGAGGGGCTGGAGCAGCGCCTGGCCGTCTGGGAGGTGACAAAGGTCCCTTGTCGTGCCCTTTCCTTATTGGAGGGGCGGGGGCTGTGCCCTGGGCTTGGGCAACCTCCAGAACCCTCTGTGGCCGCCTTTTGTAGGGAAGGTTTCTCAGAAATTCGTCCCCTGCCTGGCTCCCGGAAGCTGCACCCCACCTCCCCTCTGGGCCAGGCCCGAGAGGCCACTGCCTGCCCACCCCTGCCCCCCTGGCCGCCGCCCCATCAAAAAGCAGCATCTTTTCGCTGCATTTCCAACAGAAGAGGGGTCGACACCACTGCCCTCTAGAAGGTTAAAATAGAAGATTCTTTCCAATAAAAATGACCTACAGTAAACACTGCAGGATAATTTGTGAAAGGATGGTTATTTTTTTTTATTTCATCATCTTACTGAAAGGGCATAAACACAAACACACAGAACTGGATTGAAACAGACCTTAAAACAACAACAGTGAGAGCACATCTTAAAATAGCTCCAGGTTTCAAATTCACCCTGCCAGGAGTCGGCTGCGGGTATAATGTTCAGATTTGCAGGGTGATTTGCAGGATGCACGTGTGAGCCTGGGGAGGCACAGGGGGTCTGGTTCACAGCTGCGTGCCCACAGACCCGGGGTGGAAGCGCCCCTCCCCTGCGAGGTGCAATTCAGGGACGAAACAAGAACAAGGAACACAAAACGGACGAGAGGGTTGCTGTTTCTGCTGCTTCATTCTCTGTGCGCCCAAACCCCCAGGGGCTGCCCCTGGTTCCCCGGGCAGCGCGGCCATCACTAAGCGTAGCGGCCGAGCGGGATGCGCCCGACACCACACACAGCTACCCTCGTCCAGGTCCTAGGGGAAGGACAAGAAACAACTGTACACGAGCTGTTTCCGCGGCTGCTCTTTGCGATAAGGGACTTCTGCTCGGTGCCATATGCTGCAGGAAACCAGGGGCCCTTGAAGAAGAGCAGCTCCTGAATTATTGATCAATGATTAGCAAATGCAATCGAAATTGTAGACTTGATGTTGTGCGGAGATCCATAATTCATGAGTGGACAAAATAGGAGGTAGTCGAGGTAGCAGTAGGTGATTTCAGCCCCGTATTGATTACGTAAAACAACAGGAGGGAAGTGTACTGTGACAGACGGAACAAAGGCTGGCTGCTCCCTGGCCGGCCGTCAGTGCAGCCCGGTGCCGGGGGAGCAGTGGCTGCAGAAGCAAATACATTTCCATTGTGTCTCTTTGATCATCGTGCTGCTCTACGAGGACCAAAGGACATGTTTGTTTATAATTTATGTAATTCTCTCGCTATAAAAGATTGATGTGCCCTATTAGATACTCTAGTATCTAAATTTCCAGATAGTTTGTACTGTGACAGCCGGCGGTGAAAGCGGCCTCCGCCGTCCACAGCAGAGGGACCCCGCCCAGAGGGCTGCGCAGGGCAGAGGCCGAGCATCAGGCCCAGAGCCGCCGCGACCTGCCGGGACTCGCTCATTGGAAACTCGGCCTGGACGCAGGGCGAGATGACCTGATCTTGACCCATGGTCAGTTCTCCTCAGGACGGGCATCAGTTGTAGGTGGACGCTCTCTCCTCCTGGGACCTTGAGAAGAAGGTGACTTAGATCCTCCACATTGATGACAACTGTAGAGTGAAAACGACATCCTTCTCATCACAGATCTAATAAAAGGCCATCTGGTCGTTTAGAGCAGTGACACCCTCTAAGGGGGGGTGGGGTGATTTTGCCCCCAGGGGATCCGGAGAGGTCTGGGGGCCTTGGGGTTGTCACGGCCGTGACCGGTGCTGCTGGGGAGCAGATGCCAGGGATGCTGCTCATGCCCAGGACGCACAGGGGCCCACCCGACAGAGTCAGCCCGCCCCAATGCCCACAGACACCCCTACTGAGAGGGTACGGACGCAGAGGGGAGCGGAGCGTGGTTCCCCTCTCGTGGAGATGTGGGACGTCGCAGCTCAGCGGCTCGGCTCCCCAGCCTCAGGGCCACCAGGCGGCCCCCGACTCGGTCCGATCCCAGCTGCTCCACGTACTGGCCGAGTGAGGGCAGTCTCAGAACCTCGGAGTCCCAGTGTCCTCTCCTGTAACGTGCGGAGGACCGCCGTGTCTCCCCGCAGTGTCGGGGGAGGGAGCTCAGGTGGGCGCAGGGCCTGGCACCCAGGATGCACTTACACACGTAATTCTTTATTCAATTCATTGTGTAAACTGTACAAACCCCACATCCTTCACGTTAAGAATTTTGCTGTGCAGGACCTCAGCTCTGCTTACTTTTCAATCTATCTGTCATCTATCTATCACCATCTATTTATCATCTATATCTATCTATCTATCTATCTATCTATCTATCTATCAAGATGGGTGAAAATAGCTCAGACAGCTTTCCTAAATCTGAGCCAAAAAAAACCAAAATGTGTTGAGAATTGAGACTAAGAATGATGTGTTTAAATAACTCGCTTGTTAAGATTTAAAAAGGCTGTAAAACAGTGCATCCTAATGGTATAAATGACAAAGGGGATGCCCCTGCTAACTGTGCCTGTGAAAGTCACTGCACAAAGTATGACTGAGGGCAAAATATTTCTGGAGTGGGGGGAAATGAGCACAGAGTGTTTTGAAATCAGTTTGAAACGCCTGCCCTCTATTGTTTTAAAAATGTAAAACCAAACAAAATGGAATTTGCTCACGAGAGCTTTCAGGGTTCTGCTTCATCATTTTACTTTCTAACGCAAGTGGATTTTTGAGAGGTTGCTTACAAAAATCTGTTGGCATTCCAGTTTTTCTAATTATTTCATGGTTAAGATCTAGGAAATCATCAAACAATCCACATAGCCAATGGTTCTTAATCTTTTAAGGAATGTTTACTGTTTTGAAAAATGGAAGTGACCCCCACACCCAGGTCCAGCAGCATGCACAGCGCTTCAGGGCCCCTGGACTCTCTGGAGCCCAGACCTGGACCCCTGTGATTTAGGGCACCTGCTGAAACCAAGATGCGGAATCAGGGTGTGGCCAGACAGACATTGTGCTTCCTCCACAAAGTTCTGCTTGGTGATCTGAGATGCATGACTCATGACACTTGTGTCATAAATTCATCAACTAGTGCACTTATCAGTCCAGAAACAGGCTTTTTCTCATCACTGAAAATAATTCAAGTCAGTGTTCTCTGAATTTGCCACTAAAAATTCAGAAGTGAAAAGCTGTCTGCTCCGCCCAGAAAACTTTGATCATCAGCTCTCAGCTACAGCTCACCCACGCAGGTGCCAGCAATAGAATAGCCAGTGTCACCAGGAATTTTGGTGACCCCAAGAAGTTTCACAATGGCGGCCAGGTGTGGCTGTTCTGAAACAGGGCTTCAAATTCCAGGAAACTCCCTCCTAGAGACGTGGTCCGTGCAGGCCCACCCCTTGAATCTGGGTGGGCTTTTTTTTTTTTTTTTTTCTTGACTGCTTTGACCAGCAGAGAAAGGCAGACGTGATGCTATGGGACTTCTGAGGCTGGGTCACACAGGCCACCCAGCCTGCCTGCTGTGGTCCCTGGCAGGAAGTTGGTTACCTTGAGTCCACCGTGCCTGAAGGCCACAATGGATGCTCAAGTCAAGAGTCCCAGCTGAGCCCTGGGTTCCAGCCAGACCAGAGGTGAAGGGAGCTTCCCTGAGAGCCCCGGCCCAGCCATCTGCTGGCTGAACACTCAGAGCTTCGATACCACAGGGAACAGAGAAACTTCCAGCTCAGCCCCCCACCTCCCGAACCTCAAAATCATGCAGCGTGATGGAAGCGTTGTTGTTTCACACCACCAAGCTTTGGGATAGCTTGTCACACAGCAAGAGACCACTGGCGTACCAGCCAACCCAAAACATCAGTGGGAAGGATTCTGCGATCAAAGAAAGCATGGAGAGGATTTATTTCAAAGACAGCATTTTGTCATTTTGGTGGCTTCTAGACCCGAGGGGACAGCACACAATCAGAGATGGTACACACACGTCACACAAGTAAGTGTCCTACGTACTTAGCTTTGCCGCCTCCAATAAAGCCTGGTGGTTTCTGCTCTCTTCAGTTTTATTTTGATTTCATCATTAAAATGTTGACAGAGGCCAGCACTGCTTTCGTGCCCATAGTAGGGAAAACCAGCCTTGTGCCATCTCTGTTCCACAGGGGCAGCTGTGAACTACTTTATTATTTTGTTTGGGTATAAATACTTTATTTCTCCAATACGTGTTGGCAAGTTTAATTTCTTTAAATGCTAGTTTTATTTGCTCCTGGAAACGTTGAAAATGACTGCAAGGTTTGCAAACTGCTGTGAGCCTGGCCCTTCTCAGAGCCCTGGGGGGAGACCTGTGCCTGGGGGCAGGGGGGACTGGGGAAGGCTCCGTAGCAGGGGCCCCAGCCTCGCAGGCAGGCCAGCCTCAGCGACGGAGTTTTCCATGTTTGTCATTCATTGGCTCAGTGTTTTCTGACGTCTATTTCTGCTTAGTGAGAGAAAAAGTGGCCTAATTTCTATTTTACAGGTAAAGTCATCAAATTCAGGGATTTCTCAGTCAGACCCCGTCCTCCCCAAAGCTGCAGTAGCATCCTGTCCCATAGGAGTTGTCATCTCGGCAGCTTCCCTCGGCACAGCCCTGGAGCCCGTGGTCACTGTCAAAAGCCCTTCCCCAGGTCACCTTCCATTCAAGTCCCCAGCCCTGCCAGGGCCCCAGCCACACCACGGGGTGCCCTCGTCTCAATAGGTGGCTCCCCTGGGTCCGACCGCTCTGGGCTTTGTGGGCATCCCTCTGAGGGCAGGAAGCTTTGCAGGGCTCCCTCCCACACAGACAGACAGACAGACAGACAGACGGCCCTTCTCGGGCCTCACGCGGAAGGGGCTTTGTCTCTAGAGGAGGCATGTAGGGACATAGCACCCTGGCTCTAGCAGTTCTGCTCTGATTCCTGTGGTGTTACTTTCCTCGGAGCCCAGAAGGGTGGTTTCTAATCCCGTCTCACTGGCTAGGCAGGTTCTTTCTCCTCCTCTGTTCTTGGACTAACTCTGGGTCTGTGTAGCCACCTAATGTGAAAACCAGCACACGTGTCTGCTCCTCTCCAAAGCATCCTTCTGTGGAAAAAACCTGGCTCTTAAAGACCAAGAAAGCCTTGTCTTTCAAGAGGACAGAGATTCGGTTTTGCTTTTAAAGAAAAAACAAAGCAAAAAGGCCCACAACGAACCCAACTGTGAAACACCTGTTTACAAACCCAGTGGACAACTTTTCCTCCTTAGATTCTGGTGTATTCTTTCCTTGGGGCATGGTTAAGAGCGTGTGTGTGTGTGCATGCGTGTGCGTGAGTGGGTTGGAGGGAGACATTAATTGTAGACATTTATGAAATACAATGCCGTCTCTTTCCACAAAATCCTGGGAGTATAAAACAAAATTTAAAAATCGTCATAGAGATAAAGGTGCTAATTTTATATTAGAACCTTAGGTAAGTTGGCCTGAAACAAAGTTAAGCATATTATACTTTACAGGACATCACCATGTCCGCGAATTTGGGGAAGAGTTAGAAGGGGCTGGCGTGGTCCCCAGTCCCTTCCGCCCTGACCTGAGGAAACATTTAGTTGTGCGACCTTGCATCTCGCCTCGGCAGAGAGAGGATGGACAAGGCCACTCCCCAGAACTCGTCCTTTCCCTGAAGTTGGTGCCCCAACGTTGTCTGCAAATTGTCCACGTGTCCATGCATGGTCTCTCTCTGAGATGAGCAGATCCCTGAGGCCTGAGCTGGTTTGGGGGGAGCACAGCTGTCCCCAGTGCATGGACAGGCTGGTGGTGGACCCTTCGGGTCCCTTGGCTGAATGACAGCAGTGAGCATTTTGGTTGGAAAAGGGTCTGAGTGACGGAGCCGTGGTTCCTTGTTTGCTTTCTCACCATTTTGTTTCTCTCCAGGTGGCATGGCTGAAATGTCGCCAGATGCCTGGGTCCTAGAGCTGAGGCTGTCCTGCCTCCCCCACTTGTTTCCCTGGCACTGCTCATGGCAGTTTATTAGGTAAACGCTGCCTTTTAAAGATTAATTGATGCTTAAACTTAAATAGAGTGCAGTGCTTGTTAGAGGACTTTTCCCTTTGTAATGCTATTTAATGATTAAAAGGGTCTCATCATGTCAGCATGGCCACGCCGCTCTCCACCTGCCACCACCATATGCCGTGCCCGCCTGTGGACCATGGCGCATGGCACCGGACCCCTGCCCGAGGAAGGGACTGCAGCCACAACTCAGGGCTTCTCTCCCTGGGACACTGGTTTGGCCATAGCTATTCGACACCTGAAGAGTGAATTCATTTCTACATGCAAGTAAATGAACTAAAGACACATTGTAAAAGGAAACCAATCACAGGACTTGAAATCGTGTTGTGTTTTATGTTGGAATCTTGTTAGGATGCTTTCACGGCATGAAGGCTGCTTCAAGTCCAGCTATTTTAAACCAAGCTCCCTTTGGTAAATCAGTAGCTAAACTCCGTGGATGAGAACTTGGATGAACACATTTGACAATAAATTTGGTTTCTTAGCAAATATTATTATAGCCAACATTTATATCAGCTTCATCTCAGCACGCCAGAGAGGGTGGTCCTTCTAGAGCCATAGGAAAGCAGTGAGAAGCCTCCCTTGGCAAGAGGGGCTTGGGAGGCCACCAGCTCCTGGACTGGGAATGCTGCATGTCTAGGGTGTAGAGGCTGTGACGTGAGTCCACCGAGCATCTCCCTGAGCCTTCAGGAAGTTGGGTGCCTGGGAGATTGGTGTCTTGCAGGAACTGCGTTCTTCCTGGGCAGACGCCTACTGAGACACCCCTCCCCTCCCGGGCCTCAGCCACCTCTCCACCTGAGACTAAGCAGAAGAAAACTCTGGAGAAAATAAATTTAACATATACTGTATAGACTTCCATACTTCCCTGGGAATGTTATCATTTACTTTTTGGCATTTTATTATAAGAACACCTTTATATAGCATTTGGTCCCTGATCATCTAGGTTAGGTTGGGCAGGAATAATAAACATAATTTGGGATGGAAAATAGACTAAGAGCTATTTCTATCTTGACCCACCAAGGTCAAGGATCTGCTTGGCCAAGGTGTAGGTCCTGTCCATTCCCAACTCTGGACGGAGCAGCAGTGGCCCTCTCATTCTGGGGTCACACAGAGAAGCCCGTGGTCACAGCCTGCCTTGCCCACACCCTTCTTATCATCTGTGTCAGCCAAGCTGGATATTTCAATCTCCACTTGTCTACACTCCTCTTTCTCCATTGGTCCAAACTTGGGCAAAGAGAGCCGGGTACCAACATTCTCAGCTCCTAAAAATTCAGTAAAGACATGCCAGGCCGGGACTAACCAGGTCCTGTGCTGTTGCTCTTTTTATTTCAAAAGGATTTTATGGAGGGTGAACTATGATCACCTCCAGGCTCTAGGTGAGAGACCTGAGGCTCAGGGATGCTTAGCTGGTCTCCTACGATCATACCACCTGTAAGAGGTTCTGGTGGTTAAGTTTATGTGTCTGCCTGATTGCATCATGAGGTGCCCAGACGTCAGGTTAGCATTATTTCTGGGTGTGCCTGTGAGGGTGTTTCTGGATTAGATCAGCATTTGACTCAGCGAGCTGAGGAAAGCAGACGGCCCTCCCCAGGATAGGTGGGCTGTGTCCAATCCATCGAGGGTGCCCGTAAACCATAACGTGGCGGGAGGTGGAATTGCTCCTTCTGCCTAAGGGTTGAGCTGGGACGCTGCTCTTGGGCTTTACATGATGCTGGTTCTCAGGCCTTCAGACCCAGATCAGAATCTACACCATCCTGCGTCTCCAGCTTATAGAAGGTGGACTGTGGGACCTCTCAGCCTCCATGATCATGTGAGCCAACACCCTATACTAAATCTCATTATATATGTAAATATTTATCCTATTGGTCTGTTTCTCTGGAGAACGCTGATTCATGGTTTGAATCTGCAGGTGGGGCTTGAATCTCCAATGCCAGGCCCAGAGGCCAAGCTGTGACCACAGCGCCACACTGCAGGATTGCAGCGTGAAATCATGGTGAGGGTGGCACCTTCCATAAAGGGTTGTTGTTTTTTTTGAATTTTTGAATATTATTTTATTTATTTTTTATACAGCAGGTTCTTGTTAGTCATCCATTTTATACATGTTAGTATATATATGTCAATCCCATATATAATCCATAAAGGGTTATGGATTATAATCCATAAAGGACTTTGAAAGTAGCCTGTATGTATACAGTGTGTGGAGAAAGCCCACCAGCACCTGTGAGCTTCTGTGACTGAAGTGGGGCCTTTTGTACACTTTTAGGGCCACAGGTGTTGGTTGTGTTTGTTTCTGGGAAAATATCCCACCTGGTCTCTCGGATACACTAGAGATTTCCAACTCTGGCTACATGTTAGAATCATTGGGGTCTCTGAAAAATACCTATGTCCAGACCCCTGACCAATCTGATTAAAACAGGATCTCCAAGTGAGAGGGGGTTTATCCCAGCGGATGTGCATGGTTTTGTTTTTTTAAGATTCTCAGATGATTTAATGTGCAACCAAGTTTGAGAACAAATGTACATCATGTAATCATTCATCACAAATCTGGGGGACTCTGCTGTCACCAAGAGACCAGGTGCAGGTGATAATTATAGCTGATTCTTGATGTTCATGGTGGTTGTGTCCTGCAAAGTCACTGAGAAACTGAGCTACTGGACACCGAGCCATGGCTCCTGGAGGGAACACAGGGTGAGGTTCTCGTGGGCCTCTGGTCACAACATTTCCTGGTCAGCCCATCAGTACATAACCTTGTTCTATGTGTGTTTCCCTTTAAAGACACCTCATTGAATATATATGTTGATTCATTAGCATTGAATCCTTGCTCAACAGCCCTATAACTCAGGTGTGAATGAGGCTCACGCAGCAGAGGCGTTTTCTGTGTGAGGCATGGCAGCGCCGCATTGGAGGTCCTTTAAATAGCAAAATCATCAAGAGTAAGCACAACATTTCAGAACGCCTGGCCGTGAATAGGCTGCAGGAAGGACTGAACAGAGAAGGCAGAGGTCTCCTCCCTCAGGGAAGGTTCACCCAGGGACCCGAACTCTGCACCACTCTGAACGGGTCCGTGAATGATCCAGGAAGCTCTGCGGGCCTTGATCTGGGGATTTGGGGTCACAAATAGGTCTTAGCAAATAGAAGAGTTAGCACTTATGGAATCTGTGAAGGAGGAGGATGGACAGTTTGGGATTTGGAATGTGGGTGAGTTGTCAGTGTGTTTGAGCTTCGTGCCTCAGGGGGAGAGGGGTTGGGGAGAGAGGTTGGGGGAGAGAGAGGTCTTACCGGTCAGTCTGTAGGTGACTGTGGGAGACCAGGCCCGAACTACCTTGTTCGGACCAGGCGGCTTGATGTGCTGCTTTCCCAGGAACCAGAGGCTTGCATGCCACCATGGCTCACGGTTGTACAAACCTGGCTTGTTTTGCTCTCGGAGCTTGGCTGGGGCCTCCCGGGGCCTCCCAAGGGCTGAGGCGGGGATGGATGCTGAGGTCCATCCTTCATGAAAAAAAGTGCTCAGAGCCACTGTGACCTGGGGCTGTCACATCTGTACTTGAGTGAGGGAAAGCCAGTGTGTGTGTGTGTGTGTGTGTGTGTGTGTGTGTGTGTGTGTGTATGAGAGAGAGAGAGGGAAAGAGGTTGGTTAATGCTCATTTTCACAAGGTGTCTCTTTGGGAGTTTGAGGCAGGTTTACACTCTTGTTTTCAGAAGGGCTGGTGTGACACGTGGAGACTGGCCGTGATTTTGGGGCACAGGCAGCCTCACGAAGCCTGGAATCAAGTGCTCATGGGAGCCGGGCTCTCTCTGGCAGAGCGTAGTTCTCTTAAGGCAACCCCGCCCTCAGCCCCATGTTGAGCCAAGCAGCCTTGGAGGTGAGAACCTGTGGCCCAGGGGTGGCTGTCACGTGCCAAGTCCCCGGGCCCACCTGCCCTCCTAAGTCTGCAAGGTGGGAGGGAGCCTGAGGCACCCCCTGGAGCCTGTCTGCCCCCCAGCCCTCTGCTACCTGGGAACGGGGCCTCTCGTGTGGGTCCTGAAGATTCAGCCGCATCTCCGCGCTTTTGTCCCCTGCTGGCACACGGCCCGTCCCCGAGACGGAAAGCAGACACGAGGGCCCCTCGCTGCTTGAGATCAAGCAGGCAACACGGAGATGAACTTTATTTGCAGATGGAAGGATGTGGAAGGCTGGGATAACACACAGTGTCATCAGCAACAGTCCTGACAGCCTGAGGGCCAGTCACCGCGAATCAGTTGTCTTCAAAAACGGTCTATTTGATGAACTAGAATCTAGTGTAGAGCTGGTTCACGCTCTCTCCCTCCCTCTCCCTCTCTCCACACACACGTGGGCACACACACAGACCTCCTTGGCGACCCCTCCCGCATCCCCGGCTGGCCGCATGTGCTGACACCCAGGCCAGTTCTAATGGCAGACTCCCTGAACAAAGCTGTCAACATCACACAGTAATTTTCTATAAAGCCTCTAGGCTCATCTCCAGAGCGAACCTCACATTTTCCCCTCATGTTTCAAGAAGTGAAACAAGATTGATTTCAGCATCTTCATAAACGTGCTACCGATCCAGTGTAACATTCCTGCGGGCGCCCGTTCACCAGCCCGGCACCACCAAGGGCCTCTGTGCACCTGGCTCTGCACAAGTCATGCGGAGGGTGATTTAGCAGCGGCTGAAAAGAGGGATAAACAGGCTGGCTTCTGTCCCTGAGCAGAATCCTTCCTTCTTTCATTCTTAGCCATATTTTGAATACCCTAAATATTGTTAGAGGTAAAAGATGAATCAGAGGGAATTCCTGTTTCTCAGGAACTTAGACTGAGTGACCTATCAGGGCTCCTCTGTTATTAGGTGTTTGAAGCAAAATCGGCTTTGAGGACACCTCTCCACACCGAGGGTGCTCAGTGCCCAGGGACACGTTCAAGGGTCTCGTCTGCAGCAAATCAGCTTATTTCATTGGAACTTAGCATCCCCAACCTTATTATCTAATTAACTCTGGGAACACTGGTGGCACCTGCGGGACCCGAGTCCGAGATGCAGACTGGATTGCCTTGACCATGTCTTGGTGGCTAAGGCAGTCTTGCAGTGGAACCGAAAGTGGGGTCTGGCTGCTTGTGCTCAAAAGCCAATACAGAGGCAAGGTTGGTGGAAAAGAAAGTTTGCTTCATTCTGGATGCTGGCAGCCAGGGGAAAGGCAGCCTCCTGTCCAAAAGCAGACTCCCAACTATCCCCCCCGACAACCAATGGGCAAGGGCTTTTATAGGTGGAGGGAGGGGGCTTCATGTACAAACAGCACAGTCAGCTCTGACCGCCATCTTGAAATTGGTCCTGCGATGCTCTGATCAGCATCATCTTGATTGTTTTAAGTCCTGTTAGTTCTCAGTTCCAGGGTTGGTTTCCCCATTTGCTTGAGGCCAGTTCTCAGAATCGTGGCGGCGTATGTCATGGCTACAGTCTGGTCATTATGTACTTCAATTCTTCTACCTGGTGGAGGTTTCAGTTTTTGTAACACGGCTCACAGGATAGGGCTCAGAATAGTCTCTCTAGCCCGTGAGGAGGAACTAAAGGTCCTTGACTTTGTTTACTGACTAAACTACTGTGGTTTGTCCTGTTTGTTTTCCTGTGCTTCTGTATTCTCTCACTTCTCTGATTAAACTTATTCTTCGGCTCAAGTCTTTCCAAGGACAAAAGGCAGGCTGAGGACATGGGGAGCAATGACCATAGGGCCCTCCTCCATTTCAACAGGTAGGACCCAGTGTGGGTCAAGTTCAGGGGTCTGGCTCGAAGGGAGGGTGAGAGGATGCCTCCAGGCAGAGAGGTACTGGCTGGGTTGGGCTCTGGAGGTGTAGTCAGGAGGCCAGAGGAGCTGACTAGGAACTGAAAAGGTCGGGGCAAGATTGTGCGGCCCACCCAGGGCCATCAAGCTTCCCAGAAAACTTGCGCAGAAGGTGGAGGTGGGTCGTGCGTGGGGCACAGCCCTGAGACCCAGCAGGGCCTCCTGTGGCCCCTCTGATGCTCAGTAAACAGGAGTGGAATGTTGTGAGATAAACAGTCAGGGAAGTAGCAGCGAGGCAGCTGAAGAGCTGGCCTGGGTCTTCCCTTCCAGGACGCACTCGGCAGCCCCCGACTGATGGCTGGGCCTGGACCACCTGCAGGGCACGGAGCTTGGGAGCATGTCACAGGGCATCCGCATCGGGACTGGAGCCCAGTAGCCGGGCTTGAAAATGGTCAGGGGGCCAGGTACCTGCTGCTCCAGAAGGGTTAGGACATCTTCCTCCTGTGGGACATCATGCCGAATGGTCTCATTTCTCTGCGCTGGGCTCTGTGGAATCCACGATCTGAGACTCCAGGACCTCCAGGAATGGCTGGCTGCACACCTGGCTCCCACGTCTGGGATGCAGAAGGGCTGCTGTCATCTTAGGCACTGTACGGTCAACCTCTGGGGCAGGTGTGTGGCCCTCTTGGTCATTTGGTTAATTTCTAAAGAAATAAGCATAATTAATCAGGAAATTAATGTTATCAATACTATTTCAAACTACAACCATATTTTGATTTTTATAATAGATGTGTTTAAGGAAAATGGGTCTTCTTTATTACTGATTACTTTGTAAACCTGAAGGTATATGACTTTCTGTATTTCTTGCTCATATATACAGTGTCTAAAATATGTGGGCAACAGTATTTTTAACAATTGTTATTACCTCCTAACCTAAGACATAGAATTTTTAAGCACAAAGGGATCCTGAATATGGCTGACCCAGCATTTCCTGAGCAGGGCTTCCATGGCATCTTCCATGGTGTCTTCCATGGCACTCTGTTGGGTGTTCACAGGTGCTTTGCGAAAGGTAAAAAAGATCACCTCCAATGCCACCAGCTCTGGACACACCACCACATCACAACTTGTGCTTTCACTGAATGTTTTGCAGAAGAATTTGACCATGGAAAGACCCTTCTTTTCTTTATTTCTTATATTATGTTTCTCTATTTATCATTTTTATCTAATCAATCTATCTATCTAGTCTGCCAAGCTTGAGGAACTCCAGCCTAACTTCAGAATTTCATTTTCCAGAGCAGGATCTGCAGTCCAAAGGTCCAGATTCTTAAAGCAGTATTGGCTCGCCTTGAGACACCCCTTGAGTTTTGGCAATGCCTATTTCATTAATTGTGTTAGAAATTCCACAAGTGAGGTTGAATAGTGAATAACCATATTCTGTTGGACAGTCTTTATTTCTACAGATAAATGCTCACCTTCTAGTTGTAATACGCTGTGTTTTTATAGGGAGCATGTACACACATTTCAGATAGAATTTTAAAATAAACAACAAGAGCATCTTGACATCTGTTAAAGCCTGTGTTGGGTGCCATTCTGCATGCATCCATGCTTCTTCTGGTTTGTCAGTAGATCTAAACACACACAAGTACCTCAGAGTGGTAGGGACAGAGATGGGGAAGGGGGTGGGGGAGAGGTGGATGGAGGACGGCAGAGCAGAGCCCCTGCCAGGACAGCACCATCCGGTGTCACAGCGTCTTCGGGGATTCATAGATGGGGGTTCCAGAGGGTGTGTGCAGCCTGGTGTCTCTGTAACTCATTCCCAGGGGGTCACGTCAGCCAGGCCTCGCTTTACAATTTGCTTATAATCTCACTCGCCAAGTCTTCCACACAACCCTGGTCACCTGAGATGGGCATTTCATCCACAATTGTTTCTCTTTTCCCGAAAAACGGTATAAATCGGGTTATAATACAAATGCCCCCTTTCATCAGGTATTCTGAAGGGACAATTCTACGTTCCCGGCCTTTTTGGAAGATATATTGGACTTTAATAAAATTTGATCAATGCATTTAAGTCAAATTGAATTATATGTAAGTGGATAGGGTTGACATATGTTTCAATATCTGCAAGTGATACATTATTCTCCAGTGAGCATAAAATTTAATGAAATATAAATACCCATTAATCCTCATGTTTCAACCAATCAGTCACTGTTGCTCCTGCCTGCTGTGAGCAGAAGCGGGCCCAGAAAGTCATCTGTTTCATCTAAGCAGGAGCTCCAACCTGGAAAGACATCAGAAGGGGAGAGGAGAGGGAGCCCGGGATGGGAAGCCTGCCAGCACCTTTGCGGGGCGCACGCCGCAAGACGGAGCAGCGGCTGGCGCTCCCTTCCAGCCCGAGTCTGCGGAAGAGTTTGCTGCCTTTGAAACCGGCAGGAGAAAGGAGAATGAGAGTAAAAGGACGACTCCTTTGTTCCTCAAACATATTCTTTCCTTCTTGTTTCATGGTGACTCTGCCGTTAGCATCGTGCACAGTGCTGGGCGAGGATGCTCCAGCTGCAGAGAGTGACACCAAGGCCTCAGGCTGCAGGACAGAGCCTAGATGGTCCCACTGTCTGGGGGGTGGGAGGGAGAGGGAGCAGTCACCAACACATTTCCCTTAAAATATACACACGGAAATATAAGAATGTGGAAATAGACGGGGTGAAACAGTCGGCTTAATTCACCATCAACCGAGCATCTGAGTACATTGATGAATATAGCTTTTTTCCTTTGCTTCTAAGAAAGTCTCAAAATCACCTTCTATGACACTAGGGCACCAGAAGCCGGGCACTCAGCCTCTGGACCCACCTCCTGTCTGAGGAGGCTTCCTTCCCCGCTTTGGGCCTGCTGTCCGCCCACCGGCCACAGGGATTGAGGTTGTCCTGGGATGAGTTCCAACCCTTCTGGAGGACGGCTGTCCTCAGCGAGCGGGGAGAGAAACACGCATCCAGGAGCGATGCTGAGCCATCCGAGGCCCTGCCGACCTCACCTCCGTGCAGGGGGCCGGTGTCATCACCGCAGAAACTGGGATTGGTGGGTGATGAATCATTTGTTACATGACAGACCTTGTTTCTAAAGGGTCACTGTGTCCCCAGCCAGGAGTCTCAGCCAGTCTAACAGGGTTAGACAGTTCAAGATGAGACCCACTGGCCAGTCCCCTGGTGGGTTAGATTCAGATCAAAACGTGCCGCTGCCCGATGCCCCGGGAGCACTGGGCTTGGTGCTGGGATCCCCGGGGAAGAGGAAGGCCTGCCTAGCTCTATGGACTGTGCTGCTCCCTAAGGAGACGGGTTGGACACTAGGAAAGCCCGTTAAATTCCGAGGGTGTGAAGACAACACAGGCAAAGGATTTCGGGGGACGAGAGGGCAGGTCCTTGGGAGGGGGCTGCCCATGCTGAGGAGAGGAGGGGGTCTTGCGTCCCCAGAGAGGAACGGGAGCCCTGCTGGCAGAGGGGACGGGTGAGCCGGGCGTGGACTGGAGCCGAGCCAAGCCTGCAGACACTGCAGGGCGCAGCGGAGAGGAAGAGGGGGCAGGGAGCTCTTTGAGCCCCGTTTTCCTGAAGCCATGAGAGCCGCACTGCCCAGAGCTGAGGATGGGAACCAGCTGCAGGTGACTCCCCCGTCCAGGCTGATGCTGTCCCAAGCTGCACGAAGGCACATAACATTTTTTCCACGAACATCTAGCGGCCACTGTTGCAGCTGAACAGGGAAAAGGGGTGGCAGCCATTTCAGGAGGAAGACCGAGGGGAGCCTGCAGAAAGTCTGTGCTTTCTGGGGGCAGAGGCTCTGCTCTGGGGGCCCGGCGGGGGCTCAGTGAGCATCGGGCCAAGACGCCTGGGGGTGGGAAACAGACCTGAGGAACAGAAATCCTGCCCTCCTTCTCTGCTTATGGCTGGTAGGTAGTTGGATTCACTACAGAGTTTTCATTTTAAACCCAGGGAAAAAGCACTCACTTACCAGAAACATTCGTGAACTGGTGAGAGAAGGTAGACCCCCCAAAGTCTAACTAAGTCTCTCTGGAGATGGAGTTTTTGTTAATTGGATGGGAATTTATGATACCACTAATGTATTTATTGACATTTTTATTTTTCCCTATGCACAACTCCTAGTTAATTAATTTACATAGCAATACACTGAAGAAGGATGCTCTTCCCATTTTTATTTCGCAGATGAGAGCCATAAAATTAGCTAAATTTAAATGGCCCACATCACAGGAGACTCACTTATCTGCCTGCCATCCAGAGCACAAAAACTAAATGCTGTCTCCATCTACGAACGAAGAACCTTACAGCAAATTTTACTTAGTGACAAATTTCATGCACATCTTGGAATCTAAACTGTGTGTAGTCACAAATGCCAGTGTACTTTCAAAAAGCTGTTCCCCGGTCAGGAATGTGAGTGGGAAACTGATTCCAGGAACCCGGTGGGAGGTGCCTGGGGACCGTCTGCTCCTCCAGGACCCGGCAGACCCAGGATTCTCGTCGGGAGGATTTGGAGTCACAGCTGAATATGAGACTCCCTGTTGAATGTGCATTTAAACCATAGCTGTTTTCACCTCACTCTGGATTTTAAGGCTACAACAGGGAACCTGAGTGTGACCTTATTTAGCTTGAAGCAGAATTCAAATCACTTGAGGTAAGATTTACGCCTGTCTTTTGACTTCCTGATGGAAGGCTCCCCAGTCCAGGCTGCTCAGCATCACGCCCGGCTCAGCACGAATGTCAGGCACCCCCAAGACCTCAATCTTGATCGTCACCGTCACGCTTGGAAGGCAACCGACACCGGTTTCTGTGTGGACAGAAGTTTGTGAGAAATTGTGTCAATTGGAGGCCATCTGTGGCCACCGTAATGGGGAGACTTTGTCAAGGAGCTTTCCCTCAGGCAACACTGCGTCCTTCGGGGTGTGACACCCTCCCATAGAGCCCCTCCTCCAACCAGAGAAAGATGCGCTGAAGCCCTCAGGCCATGGCTTTATTTCCGAGGTGCTGGCCCGAGGGGAGGGTGAGTCTGTGGGGCACCCACGGCTCAGAGGTCAGCACTTTGCCTTCCTTTCAGGGCAGGACATCAGTCCAGTGGCTCTTGCTGTCACAGTACAAAGGATGATGATCAGAAATGAGTTATAACAAATTTAGAACATAATTCATAATTTTAAAAGTTATTATTGTCACAGAAATTAAGATCTATACAGCATTAAGGAGAAACGTAAAAAGTGCCCGACATGCAACATGCGGCAGAACGTCTGAAATGAAAGCCACATCGTGAAGTTCACCTTCTAATGATATGAAACTCTGGATTCAAAACCAGGAAAATTAAGTGATTTTGCCACTTTTAAAAAAATTTTAACTTTTAAAAAGTTTTTAACTGATACTGATCTGATCAGTATTTGAATAACACATAACTACCAGTGCACTGAAAATATAATTCAATTTACAAAAAAAAAAAAAAAAGTTATAACAGAAAGGGAAATACCAGCAGGCCCTCAATTTTCTTCAGTTATCTGCGTAACTGAGGGATGGGCAAGGAGTTCCTGTCCTTAGAAGGGGGGCTTTTTAGGAGACACACTTGGCCCCTCTCAGTCCACTTGCAGGTCAGTGACAGGTCTGCACGTGGGGTCCCTGGTGAAGGACAGCCTGGGGCAGGAGGCCCATGGGGGAGGCGGGTGGGGTCCACGTCCAGGACAGCATCATTCCTGGGCTTCTCGTCTCCTGGACAAGTGGGGAGACAAAAGGCGGGCCGTAGTTTTCTCAGTTTCCTGTCGCTTTTGTGATGATGTGTGGATACGTCCATTCTCTGTCCTCCAGTTTCCTCATCTCCAAAATGAATTAACTCTTCCCTTCCTGGCTTCCCGTCCCAAGTGAGGTCGCAGAGCAGGGGAGTGGGGCGCCAGCAGGGAAAGACCAGATGAATGAAACATCATCAGAGAGGGCATGTCCCCCTGTACACACATCCTGGGATAGAGCCCACACAGAGCCATTCCGCACAGAGGATCTGTTCTAATAGAAAGGTCACTGCTACAAAATATATAAAATCACAAGGATCGACCTGCAGGGATGTGGCCCCCTCCTCAGCAGGACACATGGTACTCCAGACCACCGTGTGTGCTGGGGGACTTCGCTTCCCACTTTGCTGGGCCGGTGGCAGAAGGCGGGTCTCAGATAAAGACCTTGAGCTGTAGTTGGTCGTGTCTGGTGCGTTTCATAGTTACCTTTTCCAGTCAGGACATTTCAGGAAAACTCCGTGTGGCTTTAAGCTGCTTGGGACTAAAGAGGAAATAATATACTAGGAAACATCTGGACGTCGGACCACCCTGTCCTTAAATCTTCCTGAAAACTGATGGGGAAAGGGTGATATAGTCTACAGTAGCCATGGCAACCAGGGCCAGCAGCTTCCATGGCCCACCAGCACCATCACCCCCTACCCCTGAGTCACACCTGGAATCTTCCAGTAAGTTGCCCTGAGCACAGGGTTTCAGATGGTCTTGTGAGGCTTCTCAACAGGGATGGAAGAGTGAGACCAGCAGGAACATCATTAAACCAAAGTGGGCTTTGACTTTGACTTTTAAGAATCTCTATTTTCATATGATTTACTTCTCTCCATTTCCCACTGGTAGGAAAGAAAATCAGATTGCGGCGCCCATGTGCTCAGGGGCAGCCCATCTTTGGGGTCAGCATGACGTGTGTGTCAAGGAAACCCTCTCAGTCTCCAGCAAGACATGCAGAAAAACTGCAGAGGATTTATTGGCTGGAGTTTGGAGTTACATTATCCAACCAGACACCTACAGTTCAAGAATTGAATGACCCAGCATGGCCAGCGGGAATGTCATCAAGCCACCACACGATGTACTTTGGTGTTTGGATGCTACAGGTTGGGAGGCCACTTTAAGCCACCAATTCCAGCTCCCCATGCTGAAGAGAGCAGCCCAATTTGCGTGACCTCAATACCACTGCAGTCAAGCCTTCGTGTCCTTTACTAGTTAGGGTGTCTCAACTGCAAACTCGCCCTCTGGTACTGAACTCGCTGGCTGTGCGGCCCGATTCTGCAGGTGGCACCTCTCTTCTGCTAGCTGCATCCCGCCAGGCCCCTCCGGCAGGGGCACCACAGAGGCTGCAGGGCCGGGAAGGACAAAGAGGCTCAGTCCCCCCACGTTGCTGCTGCCCAACAGTGTCTTGCTTCTGAAGTCCCCGCACTCCCAGGGGCAGCCTCCCCTGAAGACACCAGCGGGCACAGGCACCACCCTTCCTGCCAAGGGTCTGGGTTCAGCTCCGGGGGTCATGCTCCAAGCTCTCAGCCTCGACGCCCTGCCTTCTCTGTTCCTCCCCCAGCTCAAGGCTGGGAGCCACAACCGCAGTTCCAAAGGTCCTGTCACCTCAGGGATCCTCTATGTCATTTCCAGTGCTCCAGTGTCTGTTTAAGCAATGCCCTATATTAAATTCTTTCTCTTAAAATAGTGCATGTCATCTCTGAGTTCCAGACTGGAAGTTTGACTAAACACTCACAAATCCAGAACAGGAAGAGAAGCTAGAATGTGAGAAAAAATAGTATTCTGAGCAAAATTGATGTCACCCAGTCTGTGTGTCCCCAGGTGTATCTGTCTGTGGGTTGTCAGTGCAAAGCAGCCTGGTGAGTGCCGTAGCACCAAAGCCAAGTGAATTCTGCCTCATAGGGAGGTCGGACCCTGAGAGCCATGCTCAGCCCCAGCCGCAGGTCAGGACCCTAGTGGGGAGAGGCAAGGCCATTCCGTGGGGATCAGTAGAGAGAGCGATTCATTGCAAGGCTGCTGGCTTCACAGGGGAGGTAAGAGCTGCCCTGGACATTGAGGAGTTTGGCTGGCCCAGTGGGGACAGGATATTCTGTAGTGAGAACACAGCACGGAGCAGAAAAATCCCACTCCTCAAGGGAGACTTCTGACCTCATCCAGAGCCTTCAAACTCACTCAGTAAAAATAAACCAAGCGTAATTGGAAGCAGAAACTTGGAAACTGTAGGGGTCCCCACCTGTCGTCCTCAAGGTATTCCTACTGAAAGGAGTAGGTAAGATAGTCTATTAACAAAGGAGACACAGACCATATAACACAGATCTAAACCTCACTGGAAAGAGGTCGGGGCCATCCTCTCTAAGTTCCTCATCGGATCTTGAGGCATCGCAGGGCAAGACTGGATGGCAAAGTGATGACTGAAGCGTCCAGAGCTAATTAAATTGCACTAAGCAGAGTCTGAGAAGGATGAGAATGTGTAACAATTTGGGGACTCTTTCACTTCTAAAATAATTTAAGCACACACAGGCACACACAGTTTTGTGTTTCAAGGGGAATTTGGCTGAGAAACAGGATTCAGCATCCCCCCAGCAACCTGGCTGGAATGGGAATTCACTGGGTCTCCTCCTGCCCTCAGCCTGCCTGGGGCTTTGTGCTTGGGGAGACTCAAACCATCTCTGTACAATCAGTGCTCACCTCTCGGTGGGGACAGCGGGGCATCGGTGGAGACTCGGCTCAGACACCACCATCAGCAGAAGGCCAGCCACACCTGACACACAGAGGTGCCAGGGGGCAGGTGCCCACTGACAGCAGTGCCTGAGTCCCATGGCAGGGATTTTCAAGCAAAGTGCCCATCTCCCCTTATTCATCTTCCTGTTCCCTCTTTTCCCACAAGGCTCCCACCTCCCTCCCTCCATCCCACGACTTGAAGACGGGCCTTTCATTCTGGGGCTGCCGTGCGTCCATCCTCCTGGCTCGGCCACTGTGCTGCACAGCCTCTGCGGTTCTGCCTGAGATCCTGGTCTTTATGTTCTGTCAAAGGCTTCTCCATTCTCCTGAATTCTCCCAGAAAGGCGCCTGCGGTGCGGCCAATGCCATGTCTTGTTGGGGACTATCTTTCACTTAACCTCTGGGAGGCACAAAAGCCACCTCCAGCCATGAGGGGAGGCCGCCGCGGAGGGGTTCCTCGAACTCATGAGCTCCTCCGTGTCCCCAGGGCTTTGGCGAGCCCACCGTCCAGCTGCTCGGGAAAAACATGGGGAGGGGGCTTCCTTGGTGGCGCAGTGGTTGAGAGTCCGCCTGCCAATGCAGGGGACATGGGTTTGAGCCCTGGTCTGGGAAGATCCCACAGGCTGCGGAGCAACTAAGCTTGTGTGCCACAACTACTGAACCTGTGCTCCAGAGCCCGTGAGCCACAACTACTGAGCCTGCGTGTCTGGAGCCTGTGCTCTGCAACAAGAGAGGTCGCGATAGTGAGAGGCCCACGCACCGCGATGAAGAGTGACCCCCACTTGCCACAACTAGAGAAAGCCCTCGCACAGAAATGAAGACCCAACACAGCCATAAATAAATAAATAAATAAAATTTAAACTGTCAAAAAAAAAAAAAAAAACACGGGGAGGCTCTGGGCAAAGAGCAAATCTGAAAGACGGTGTGACACATCTATACAATGGAATATTACTCAGCCATAAGAAGGAACGAAACTGAGTTATTTTTAGTGAGGTGGATGGACCTAGAGTCTGTCATACAGAGTGAAGTAAGTCAGAAAGAGAAAAACAAATACTGTATGCTAACACATATATATGGAATCTAAAAAAAACAAAAAAAAAGGTCATGAAGAACCTAGGGGCAAGACGGGAATAAAGACACAGACCTGGGCTTCCCTGGTGGCACAGTGGTTGAGAGTCCTCTTGCCAATGCAGGGGACATGGGTTCATGCCCCAGTCTGGGAAGATCCCACATGCCACAGAGCGGCTGGGACCGTGAGCCATGGCCGCTGAGCCTGCGCGTCTGGAGCCCGTGCTCCGCAACGGGAGAGGCCGCAACAGTGAGAGGCCCGCGTACTGCAAAAAAAAAAAAAAAAGAGACACAGACCTACTAGAGAATGGACTTGAGGATATGGGGAGGGGGAAGGGTAAGCTGTGACAAAGTGAGAGAGTGGCATGGACATACATACACTACCAAATGTAAAATAGATAGCTAGTGGGAAGCAGCCGCGTAGCACAGGGAGATCAGCTCGGTGCTTTGTGACCATCTGGAGGAGTGGGTTAGGGAGGGTGGGAGGGAGATGCAAGTGGGAGGAGATATGGGGACATATGTATATGTATAACTGATTCACTTTGTTATAAAGCAGAAACTAACACACGGTTGTAAAGCAATTATACTCTAATAAAGAGGTTAAAAAAAAGAATATAGGATTTTTGAAAGCTAGATATTCTCAATTTCAATTCCAGCTCATTTTTATTTAACTGTCTGGCCTCAGTTTCTCCATCTTCAATGAGGATAATGTTACAAGGATTGATATACGTAAAGGGCTAGTGAGAGTGTATGGCATTTAAATAAATATTACTTCTATCAGTGACACTGAGCTCCAAGGAAGTTAAATGGCATCTCCAATTTCACAAAACTGAGGTTCAAATCCAAGTTTTAGAATGGTAGTGCAGTATGTTTTGAACCACTTTCTCAAACAATATTTAAATAATATGCTTTCTTCCTTAGAAGTCTAATATCACTGCTGAAGGTTGTCTAATTCAGGGTCTTAAAAATCAATTTCATACAATAATTATTAACTGAAGACACATTTCTTTAGGAGATGGCTCTTCTCCTGAAAAAGAATTCCAGTTAATCTAATAAAAATATTTTACAATACATCCTAACTTTTGACACTTTTGACACTTCAATTATAGTAGGTGTAAGTTCATTAAAAATGTTAAATGATATTATCTATCATTGAAACTCCATTCCTCTTTCATTTATATTGTAGTATACATTGTAACACCTTTGACTTTCTTTTTTCCTACTGAGGTTTTAGTTCCAGATATCTGAGAAGCCCAAGAGGGATTAGCAAGTAACATTTTTACAGTGTTACTTAGACAGTAAGCTTCTAGACTGATTATAGCTGCCTTAATTATCAGTACGTTGCCCAGCAAACTTAACAGTGCTGGCTCATTGCTGGTGTTCAAAAATAATGTGGATAAATTAATGCATTAAAAATGACTATGTTGGGCTTCCCTGGTGGCGCAGTGGTTGAGAGTCCGCCTGCCGATGCAGGGGACGCGGGTTCGTGTCCCGGTCCGGGAAGATCCCACATGCCGCGGAGCGGCTGGGCCCGTGAGCCATGGCCGCTGAGCCTGCGCGTCCAGAGCCTGTGCTCCGCAATGGGAGAGGCCACAGCAGTAAGAGAGGCCCGCGTACCACAAAAAAACAAACAAAAAAAATGACTATGTTATCAAAAAAAAAGAAGAGGAAATATGGACGGAATCAGTGCTGTGATGCTTTGAAGAGGGGACTTCGTCCCAGAGGTCACGCAGTCCGGGCAGCCCGTTCCTGGGGGTGGATGAGTGACATCTGGGCAGGCGGCCTCCAGGAGCTCAAAGACCTGACGTCAGGTGCCCTGGAGGCTCCGACCTGTCCCGATGCTCGGCTTGTCTAGTTTCTAGAAATCTTGAAAGTGGCCTGAGCCGCATGTTTTGGGTTTTTTTTAATTTTTATTTTATACTCGAGTGGAGTTGATTAACAATGTTGTGTTAGTTTCGGGTGTACAGCAAAGTGATTCAGTTACACATATACATGTATATTCTTTTTCAGATTCTTTTCCCATTTAGGTCATTACAGATTATGGAGCGGAGTTCCCTGTGCTATACAGTAGGTCCTTGCTGGTTATCCATTTTATATACAACGGTGTGTACATGTCAATCCCAAACGTGTTCTAAAAACAACCAAACCGAACGTGCACTTTGAGGAGGGCAGTCACCGTCCTTTCTCTGGGGCTCAGGCCACGACCAGGGGACACCTGACGAATTGCCAGATGACTAGTCCCCTGCTGGGTGCGGATTTCCCCACTTGGTCCCCTCAAACTCCCAAATGGGGTGCTGTATGATTCCCTTTAACCAAGAAGGAAACTAAGCTCTTTAGGGAACAGGTGAGTCAAGCAAGGTAACAAATCAGCAAACTCTCGGCTGGGCTTCCAGCCCAGGCGGCTAACTCCAGAGGCTGCCCTGGGACCCACTCCTGCCCCCGGGACCCACTCCCGCCCCCGGGACCCACTTCCTCCCCGAGACCCAGGCCCTGTGAGCTGGCCAGGCTGGGGGCCCACATCCTGCACCACGCACGTCCTGTCAAGGGAGCTGCTTGACGACGTGCAGGAGGGCCTGAGCAGCAATGGACAAGCCTGCCCTGACCTTCCAGGATTTCTCACATCGTAAAGGAGAGACCACTTCAAATGTGCTGTGTGTGCGAGGAGCGGAGGGGTTCAAGAGGACTCTTCTCTGGGAATTATTTTAGTTCAATATATTTAAATGTTTAAATATAAACATTTATGTCATATTATATATACCTATCTCTAGATGGACCTAGATATAATATTTCTGGAGTTTTCTTTGTCAGTCTTCAATCGCACTCAGAACGTCTACCTTAAGTAAAAAACAAATCCTGTTTCCTGCCTGGAAGAACAGAGAAAGACAGAGGGTGGGCAAGGCTTTTCAGGTACGGCTGAAATCTGAACAAGACCCTGTATTGCTTAAGCAGAGAAACTGTTTTTTAAACTGTCAATAAGAATTTTTGCTGCTGTTTCGAACACCCCTAAAAAAGTCCAATATGGTAAATCAGAACTGCATTTTCTGTTTAGCCAGTCTCCCTAAATTGAGATTAATTTGAAGCTCCCTGTAACTTCTGACTGGGCATGGGAGCCAGTTTTTTTGGGGGTTTTTTTTTTTTTTTCAGTTTTGAGTAATTCAGCTGGATCTTATCAGAAGCTATACAAATAAGAAAATAACATTTAAAGTTGCTCAGTGCCATGTGGCTGAAAGGCAGTGTCCCCCTACTAGATTCTGCTTCATAGAATAAAACGTGTCTCGATGTTGTCCATAGTACAGGTTTCAGTAACATTTGTGGTCGTACCCTCAAATGGCAGAGGGCGCAGAGACACAGGGCGTGTAACCCCTGGGACGCACCTGCCTTGCTCTGAGGGGCTGGGGCTCCATCCCCCCAGCTTCTCAGTAAAGTGAAATGGAAAACATTTAAACAAATTCTCTGAATTTGTGCTATAACGCTCAAGCCATAGCAACCACAAAGCTATGTGCCAACTACGACTTAAAATTTTCCTTCTAGTCTTTTCTTACTAAATAGGAAAAAAAATCTCCACAGACAGAGACTTCAGTGCCAGGAACTACAGACATATAATCTGGGGGAATTTTCTCCGTTTTTGACGGGAAGCTGAGCTGTGTTTTGCAGGTCGGGCTCACATCTCTCTGTCCTGTCCCTCTGCCACTCTCTGGCTGCTTTGGATGCGGCCCAAAGCCAGCAGCCCATCTATCTGGCCAGAAGCTTAGGGACATTTCTGCCCCCTAAGTAAATACAGCTCCCCGAATGCACGAGGCAGCAGGGTATCCGCACACACCTGGCAATCCCCCACTGCGCTCACCGGCTGGTATGGGCTGGGCTGAGGCACCACGCTTTCCCAAGCTCTCTGAGACGTCTCTTGTGGTCCAGAGGTCAAGGTTGGGAAGGGCCTTTGCAGGAGCTGGAAAACTGCCCCTCAGGAGGCCTGCCTGAGTTCTGGTGTCCACCTGTGCTGGCCCCCAGCCTCTCACCTCCACTTGCTTTCTAATAAATTCTCCAGGTGTGGCCATGGTTCCAGGGACCCAGGTCTATGTCCATGAAGACTTTTTCTCATTTTAATAAGAAAAGACTGGAAGGATTTTGAACGCTGCTTCTTCTGGAGCATCGTGGTCTGTACAAGTAGTTGTACAGGTGATCCATGTTCACCTGTGGCAGAGTGAGAAATCCAGATGAGCAAAGAGAAGAAACCACATGCCTGGGAGGTGCACGCCTCTTGTCTGCCTCCTTCCTCCCCTGGGACCGCCCGCAGGAGGCCGCCAGCTACCCCTGACCACTTGCCCTTCCCTGACCACGCAGACCTGGATGCGCATTTGAATTGCCCTGTTGCAACCCAGCCCACACATCCATGCCCTGGAAATTCCGGCTGCACAGCTACCTGCTAACCAGGTGCAAAACTAGCTGGACATGCTTCCTTGTGCTAAGAAGTGGGGAAATGAAGATGCACGTTCTAGGAGCCACCCCCCTCCCCAGGGCTGAGCTCAGCCTCGGACAGACCTGTGTTTCTGCAGGGACGGGGGAGGGCTTGGAATATTGTTGAGGGGAACAGAAGAGAGTTACCCTATGCACACAGGACTCCAGCGGCAGTGGGGCTGGAGCACATGTCCTTCGAGGCTTCCGTGTGGCATCACCTCCTCCAGGAAGCCCCCCGCTCCATCTCTTTCACTGGGATACACGGTGCTGTGAGTGCCCATCTGTGGCCGGTGCAGGGGAGCGAGATGTCCGTGTGTGACCTTCCAGTGAGGTGTGCCTGCCTCCAAGAGGGGGCTGGGTGTTGTTCCTGCACCAAGCACAAGGCTGCCCACACTCGTCCCTTGGTGGTGGGTCACATTCCCGTTAGGGGGCTCAGCGGTTAAAGTGTCACCGCCAGGGTCTGCTTGGGATGGTGGGGCTGTTCTACCCCTGCCTGGATCTGTGGCCTGAATACGAACAGTGGTCCTTTCACACTGTGGTGGTTGAAGGTGACATCAGCAGACATTAGGGCAGCATCCTCATCGGCAGACGTTCCCCAAGCTGCATTCTGTGGGACGTCAGGCTTTATGGGATGCTGACCGCTCTCCTCAAGGAAAGGACTGCATGGCCCCATTTAAGACTCCAGGGAAAGACAGGAAAACAAGGTAACAGGTTTGTTTTTGTTTCGACAAAGGGCTTTTCAGGACTCCTCCTGTGCTCCTGTCAATTAAGGAGCCACAGTACACCTGGTCTTATTTGACCAAGTGTCCTTTTATCAGGGAGGCACCTATTGTATCTCCACAGGGCCGTTTTTCATCTCCACGAGGGCACTATAATTCCACTGGACAAATATGAAATTGCCGGGGCTGAGGGTCAGTCACACAGGAGAAGGAGCTGGGAAGACACGGCTAGGAGCTTGAGTACTTTCCAGAATGTCTGGCCTCAGCGCATCAGCCAGGGACACCGGAGAAGAAAGCCAGAGACCACTGCTTTTGATCCACTGACTTCCTGACACTTTGTCATGTGTTCGTTCAATCTGCACTCCTAAAGAATCTCCAAAATGTCAGATTAAGCATTTTTTCTACGAGGTCTTTCCCTTACCAATACTTTCATCAAGATCAAAGTGCTTTACTCGTTGTCACTTAATATCCGCCAACACTCTCAAAGATGCAAGATTCCTCCCCCAAAGGTACTGCCTTGTGCACGTTCATCCTTTCTTTCCATAGCTGTGATTCAATACGGCAGTGAAATAAGATGTTAAAATGGAAGTTGCCCTGAGAGGCCGACATGTAATGGCTGTGAAGATGCCAAAGGACATCGCCACCTGCAGAATCTGCAAAGACGATGTGGGAAAGCTAACCTTCACCAGAGCACGGACATGGAGGGGGTCGTGGGGAGGAGCAGCAAAGGCCCCCCCAAGGCACCCGGCTCCCACATGGCCCGGACAGGCAGCTGTTGACACGGTGGAACCGAGAGCAACTCCATCAGAGTCGAGTTGTGCAAAGACTGCTCTGGCTCCTCTTGAGGGGATGCCCCCCGAGCAAGGAAAGGGGACGGGAGCCCTTCAGGGTTTGCTGCAGCATCCTGCAGGAGACACAGGTGCTTGGTCCAGGTCAGGGCAAGGATGCCAGGAAAAGAGAAGGGATGGGTGCAGGACACAGTTTGGAGATGGAACCAACAGGACGTACCTGCTGGGTTGAAATTTTAAGGGGATCCTGAGAATTTTCTACCCAGCAGCTGAGTGGTCCTACTGTGAACATGGAGAGAGCAGGTTTAGGGGAGATGAGGAAGTAGGTTGTGGAAGTGTGAAGTCTGGGGTTCCTGTTAGACACGCATGTGGTGATTTTGTCTCAATGTTGGGCTACAGGAACCCAGAGTCCCTGGGGAATTTCTAGGCTGACCTATGAACCATGGAGTCAGCAGCAAACAGCCAGGACCTGAAGCCAAGATGGAGATCAAGTGAATGGGGGTAAATGGAGAAAGAAGTCCAAGCAACGGGATCTGCAACCTGCTGGGAGAGAGAAGAGTGGCAGGAAAGGGGGCAGTGATGGTGGTGAGGTGGTGATGGATGGGGCGGGGGCGCCCGAATGGAAGGGTCCTTGACTCCAAAGGAGCAAAGTGTTCACAATGCAGAAAGCTGGGCCTTGGCCCTCTAACCTGGGTCACATGTGCCCTTGGTAAGAACAGTGTTGTGGGTGATTCCGTTGGCACCCTGAATAGAGGGGGGTCAAGAGGGAATTGGTAAGAGATACAGACACACACTGCACCTGGGAGGCACCCCTTTTGCAGTGAGTGTGAGAGGATGACCTGAGTCTGCATTACTAGAGGGTGTGTGTCTTAAGATCATACACATGCACACACACACACACACAAACTGCAAAACAAACTGAAAACCCACCCACCGAACTCTTTTTTAATAACTATATCTTCAATGGTAAGATTGGCATCATTATTCAATATTGTTTTGCACATGGTGCAGGATAAAGCAAATGAGCATTTATATTGGTGTCAAACCAACTGGGTTTATCAACATGAAAGGAGAGAAAACAAATATGATGCCAATGAGTTTGGAGTGCTGTGGTCCTGAGTTAGGCTGGAAATATGAGTGTGAACTCACGATGATATTATGTGATGATTAAAATCCACAAGTGTTCTGGCTCTGGAAAGGTGTCCCCTGGCACCTGCACCCTGGTCTCCAGAGTCATGGGCACCAAGAAGAGCGGGTGGAGGTCAGCTCCCAAGGGGACTTCGGGAGGGCTCATCTGAGGAAAGGGGGTGATGGCCAAGAGGGCCCACCCAGAAGCAGGCGGGTGCACATGGCTGAGAGCACGGACCAGTCTCTCAAGTGAGCAAGGCCACTTGCTGAGAGCCAGGAGGGTGAACAGGTGTGCAGGTGTGCGAGCCAGTCCTCCAGGGCCTGGTTCTGGGAGGGGTGGGGAGGATATGGGTCAGGTCAGCAGATGGGGGAGGGTGCCTGGCTGCCCTGTGCTCAGAGAGCCCCAGGTGTGTGGTCTTCAGTGACCCGCGGGAGCCAGTCAGCACTGCTGCACTGTCAGCCCGGTTGCTGAAATCATCACGAGGTGTGTAGCACTGGCATGGAGAGAGGGCAGTGGTCCTTGAAGTGACAGAGGGGAGTTCTGGGATGTGGATTATGCAAATCAGCAGGGCTGGCCTGACCACAGCAGCTTCCAAGGAGGGTGTTTTTAGGCACGGGCAGAGAGAACCATCTGGAAGCAGCAGTGAGGAGCGCCAGCCCCCAGGCTCAGTAATGGGTGGACAAGAAAGAGTAAATCTGCCATCCCTGGAGGGGACAAGGGGGAAGGGGACACCAGAGGGCCAGGTTCCAGTTACAGGGAAGGGGGAGACCGTTGAGAGATGTGAGGACAGAGGCGCTTGCTTAAGGCTGGCCTGGCATTCCAGAGGGAAGGGGGGAGCTGTCCAGAGTGAGGAAGTGGGGAATGTGGACTCAGGAAATGAGATTTACAGCACGATATGGACAGCAGCACCCCGAGACGGGGCGTCCGGAAGGGAACACTGATGTGAACTCTGACTCGGCAATGCCGGGAGTCCAGCGAGATGGGGTGAGATGGATGGGAATCAACTTATATGACTGGAACCCTAAGAGGAAGAGAAAGGATGAGAACAACCAGGGGCTCACAAATTCCTGGTTGTGTGCCAGCCTCCACCCCAGTGATCAGAGCCAGAGTCATCAGCAGAAAGAGGTTAGTTGAGGAAGAGGCAGTGCCAGGGCAACAATTCTATAACTGGAGGAGATAATGAGAGTCAGTTTTATGAAGGTACGGAGACCTTGAGTTGTGCTAGAATGAGCACATTGATGTAAACGTGGGTAAGTGGAGCTGAGATTCAATGATGAGATTTACTCGAAGCTCAAGGCTGGCTCTGTTCTTGCCCCGGGTGACAGGTGGGGACACACCCAGGTGCCCAATGGCTGGGAGGGCAGAAAGGGTCTGGTAAACCAGAGGGGAGGGGCCTGCAGGAGTGACCAGGGCTCGGCAGTCAGGGGCCCAAGCCCTAGGGGACATTACCGAGCCCACCCTCAGGAAGGGGCCCCAATGTCTGAACATCCAAAGGTCTGAGCCAGACGAGAACAGGACCCCAAGTGCACCAAGGGCTGAACATCGGGGATGTATTTGGATTGCACCAACAACAGGTTTCTTGGTATCGAGGTGCTTAAAAAAGCTCAGAAGAAGCAGAGAAACAGCAATTTCTAATTAGCTTGCCCCATCTATTAAATATCCATAGAGTGCACTCTGAGTTGGACTTCTATCAAAATAAATTGAATTATAAAAAATACAAAAACCTGGTCTTCATTTACAGAGTCATGCTGACTTACATGTGACAGTGGTTAATACACTGTAATTTTTTGTCTCTTGGGCAAAGATTATACATTTTTCATATGTCATTCTTATTCTTTTCCTGATCGAAAACCCAAGTTTTTCTACAAATCTGTTAAAATACATATTGTTAGAAAATGATTATTGCTGATTTTGAAAAATTCTCTATTTCCTCATTATTTCATTCCATTTATTAATTTATTCCTCATCAAGTCATTTATTAAACCTGTTGGATTTTCTGTTCTACCAGGAGAAAAATCACAGAGCTATGTGGTTTCTTTCATAAAGCTGTGGAGCAGAAGCTGGGTCCTGAGTGGACCCCCGTGATGTCACATCACCTGGACCAAAGTCCCTGAGATCAGCCCACAAGCAGGAATCAGATTGGTCCTTGTAAGCGTTTTGTCGTCAGCTACTGTATCAGTTCACCACTTCCCTCTAGAACACTCTGGGAGGAGGATTGTAGCAGGAGGTAAGGACCAGGGAAGGTCCCCTCTGAAAGCACAATTTCCCGGGTGTGGCCAGGGGTCCCAGAACCCGACTGCATTCAGGCTTTGTAGGGTCCAAATAAGCTGGGGAGGAGAGAACCTGTTCCAGCCTGTTAGAGCAGAAAGGGGTTGGTAAAAGTTGTCGGCAGCCCTGGTATCTTCAGGACAAGTAAGGACCAGAGGTAGGTCTGAGAACAGCATAGCTGGAGGCAATGCCAACCAGTGGGCAATGTTCTTCTAGTGTAAAATCCCTCTTGCTACCTCACCACCCCTGAGTGGGGGCAGGGAGCTCCATGGGCTGCTCCAGGAGAACCAGATGTGGAGCCATCAACTCCCATCACCTGCTTGCATGCAGTCGGGCGCCAGCACATGAGGTCCCCTCTAGCTGTCTGGGAGTCTAAGAAATAAGGGTCTCTCCCCTCTATTAAATGCTGGTCTAACAGACTCATAATGTGGAAAGCTATCAAAATGTGGAAAGAATGTTCAAATGATTTGGGGGCAGCCACCAGGAGCACGTATCCAAGATGAGCCTCACTTCTTTCATGGGCTGAGTTATTTGTTTCAACCATTTTTCTCCAGAATTTACACTCAAACAGAAGAGAGACACAATCTTTTGAATGTTCTCAAGATATATTATGCATTATTTAAGAAACTAATGCATGGACTGGGTCTTTAAAAAAATTAACCTATGAATTATCAGCCGCACAAATGGGCACTGGCTATCTGTAGGGAAGCACCATAAAATGTGGACTCCCCCAAAAAATAATTCTTAATTTTTCTCAGAAATAGTCAATGACTGCTAGTATATGCAGGAACCACAGAGCAGAGCAGGGCAGGATATATGCCCAGGACGCAATTACTTTTACCAGACATAGAGATAACTATTATCACCTTGAAAACCTGATGTGTGAAATGTAATTATTTTAACTTTCTCAGGGCTTGAAAAATATTCAACCCCAACTCACCACCCCATGCTTTCCAAATACATCTTTTTTTTCCCCTCCTCTTCTGTGTCTTGGTAGAGATTTTAAGGATTCTAAAGCTAGTCCAAGATATTCAAATTGGGCATGGGAAATCCACATGAATCCCTGAGTGAACATCGAGGCTACAGATCAAGGAGGCAGCATCATATACTCCGCCGGCGCAGGCCCCCTGTCTCCACTCCCCCAGCTCTTCTGTAGAAGAAGCTCATAGTGGCACCAAGCAGCCCAGACAACTCTGGCTCGGGTGACCTGCTGCCCAAGACCTCAGATCACGGGAGGAGGCTTGAATAATCACAACACAAAACCCGGGGCTTCATGAATTTCATTTCTCACTGGTTATTGTTAGAAAATGCTCACCTTGCTTTTAAAATGCCCACAACATTAGATAAAGTATCCAGAAAGAGGGCCATAATAATTGAAGGAATAGAGTGACATGGAATTGACGGTTAATAAAGCTCTCCCATTCGTCTCCCAGATTCGGTGTTAACGTACTTGAGATGTGAGGTAAGTCCTAAAGGGAATCATAGCTGATGTCTTTTCCCCTTTTTTTAGGTTTTAACAGTCTTCAAAAATTTAATTTAATTTTAATTGAAGTATAGTTTATTTACAATGTTGTATTAGTTTCAGGTGTACAGCAAAGTGCTTCAGTTATATATATATATATATATATATATATATATATATATATATATATATATATATATATATATATATAACTTTTTTGAGGCTTTTGTCTTTACATTCACCTTATCATGAGTGATTTGTGTTTAATCATGGGTTCTTTTAAAACACAACCGTGTATCACTGCCCGTTTTTTTATTATTCTCCTTAATTCAGTCTTCTTTGCTCCTTGAAGAAGTTGGTCTTTCACCAAAAGGGCTAAACCAAGAGTAAAGGGACCCCCAACTCTGACAAGGGGATATAAATGTGTAAGTGTGTGTGTAATTGTAGCTAAATAGAATTTATTTCCAAATAAACACATATAATTTCTTTCAATATTTCAAGATAATCCCATTACCCCTTTTCCTCTCAGAAATAAACTGGAATTCATTAGATGACTAAAAAGAGAAACACTTAGAAGGGCTGGACCCGAGCATTTTCACGAAATGCTTGTATTTGACAGCCCAAGCTGACCCCTGCAGTGATTTGCATGAGAATAGTTACACTATAAGTACACATTTTTCTGTCACTATGATATGGAGGGTTCATATCACAGCGAGCCTGAGGTGTCTGAGACTGTAAAAGGAGAGTTTGAAAACAGAGTCGTTTCTGAAGGTTTCATAAATGACTTATTTATATACTGTCCATATAAAACCAGAAGCTAATTTGGCAAGTCTTTACTTTACAGCCTCCTTTTCCTTTCACCATTTTTCAACTTAAAGTAAGTTGTGGCTGGTCTTTTCGAGGGGCGGGAGCATTGCTCGCTGCTAAGCCCATTCTCCCGCATTCACAGCAAGCAGGCTGAGCACAGTCGGGCCCCACAAACATCCCGCTACCTGGAGGTGAGGAGGGAGAGCGGCAGGACTCCGCCAGCTGAGCGCTCGCACACCTGAGCCCCTGAGAGGCCTCCTGCTCCTGCTCCGCTCTGATTGGCTGACAGTGACGTCACGGAGCCAACATGCCAGCGTTCCGGGCAAGCTCCGCTGCCGCAGTGTCTGCTGTGATATGCGCCTCATCAGTCTTCCAGAACCTACCGGGTACCAAGCTGAAGTTAAGAAAAGGTGAAAGGGTTGTACATAAAATGAGGAGCTATTAATCCCTTTGTTCTAGGACGCTCACCTGCAGGGTGGTGGGGAAGCCCCATAGGTGACTTAGCAGAGAGTACTTCCTCTGATTTGAAGGGACGTCTTTCACTCAGGTTTATCTGTCCCCATGTAAATCAGAGGTGCCAGTGACCTCCTTCAGGGGTATTTAGCTGTGGTGTTTCCACCTTGTTTACATGGAGCTTGGCCGCATTGGTTCCATTAATAAGGGTTCAGAAATTTAGGGCTCTAGAACATTCAATGGAGAGAATATTTAATTTTCTACTAGAAATTCATACAGAAATCACCAGTACTCTAGCATCATCATTAAAACAGGGTTTAATTTCTTCCACATATAGTTTGAATTCATGTCATCCAAATATGTCAAAGAAACCTATGTGGCTGCTTTCCTAATTTTTCCAACACACATTTATCAACCACCTACTGTACAGCAGACACTCTACCAGGTTATCAATATAAAAATGATTATGGGGGCTTCCCTGGTGGCACAGTGGTTGAGAGTCCTCCTGCCGATGCAGGGGACACGGGCTCGTGCCCCGGTCCAGGAAGATCCCACATGCCACAGAGCGGCTGGGCCCGTGAGCCATGGCCACTGAGCCTGCCCGTCTGGAGCCTGTGCTCCGCAACGGGAGAGGCCACAACAGGGAGAGGCCCGCGTACCGCAAAAAAAAAAAAAAAGATTATGATAACAAGCCTAGCAATTAGACATCTGACAAAGGAAAGTTTATGTCCTGAAACAAGACAGTCAGGGGCCAGAATCCATGTAGCACTGAAAATTTGTGAAGCAGTTCCTCCCAGCTTTATATACGTTACCTGTTTTAATACTCATGAAACCCTACATGGTGGTGTATCCATCAGAATTGGCTAGGTTTTGCTGTAGTAACAAACATGTAATCATAAGAGGTTTACACAGCTGATATTTACTTCCTGTTGGTGCAATGTTTTTTGGTGTCCTCAGGGCTTCTGAGGACAGCTCCCTCCATGCATTGGCCCAGCTGCAGGCTGATTAGTCTTTGGACATCTTTCTGTTCACACATCCCTCCATGAAGTCAAGGGGAGGGGAAGATCAGGATGGAAAATAGAGCACAGGCTATTCAATGCTTCTCTCTGGAAGTGACCCAAGTCACTTTCATCCACATTTTATTAACCAAAGAAGTCACATAATCATGACTCCCTTCCAAGGGTTTGGGAAATGTGTCCTCCCTCTCCATGCCTGCAAAGATAGGAGAACTGCCTCTAGTGCCCTGCAGCCATGCAGACCCCAGGGTTGAACTACTCACAATGCAGTTTTATCGAGGAATAAAATGCAGTACAGGCAGCTTACATGATCAGCAAAGACTGTGCTGAGCTTGACCCAGGTAGCCCCTCTGTGGAACTGACCCTTTAACCACCATCCTAGTTGCTCCATTATAATGTGGCATTGCACCCAGAACCCAAGTGGTGGAGTAAAACACAGAGTGGTCACCTCAGGGAGTGGTGCCTAGAGTTTCCTCGGACTCCAGCTTTCCAGGTCTGGGAGCTGGAAAAGGGTGCCCTGCCAGGCAGCAGTGGCCATGGTCCTTCAGAGCCAGAGGAGGCAGTTAGGGGATTCAGGAAGGCTGTGTCCAGCATGGGCAGTAAGGATCAGGATATAGGATGGAGAATGAATGTCAAGTGTTTGCATGGCCAGGTCCAAACGAGCCCTAGGCCACAACTGTGGTTCATCTGCAGGAGGCCCTCATCTGGCCACTGGCCTCTGATTTACTGTTGAAGCTGCCTTGATGAACTGAAACAGGTGGATGCATTTTATTCTTGTTTACAGCCATTTACTCCACAGCAAGGTGTGTGGCATGGCTGTGACCCATGGAAGGGGGTCACTTGTCAAGCTTGTTGATACTATCCCTGAGAGACCAGACAGTGTGTATAATTTTTTAATTGAAATATATTTGATATATAATATTATGTAAGTTTCAGGTGTACTATGTAGTGATTTGACTTTTGCACATATTATGAAATGATCACCACAATAGTCTAGTGACCATCTGTCTCCATACAAGTTATTATGATATTATTGCCTATATCTCTTATGTAGTTTATTACATCCCCTTGGCTTATTTATTTTATAACTGGAGGTTTGTACCTCTTAATCCCCTTCACCTGTTTTGCCCCCACACCATGCCCCTCCCCTCTGGCAACCACCATTTTGTTCTCTGTATCCATGAGTTTGTTTTTGTTTTGTTTCATTTGTTTGTTTGTTTTTTGATTTCACATATAAGTGAGATAATATGGTATTTGTCTCTTGATATTTGTCTTTGTCCATCTGACTTATTACACCTAGCATAATATCCTCTAGGTCCATCCACTTTGTTATAAATGGCAAGATTTCATTTTTATTATGGATAATATTCTATTATTTATAGATCTATATCCATATCTATATCACATCTTCTTTATCCATTCATCTATTGATGGGCACTTAGGTTGCTTCCATATCTTGGCTATTGAAAATAATGGCACAATGACCATTGGTGTGCATATATTTTTTTGAATTAGTGGTTTTTTTTTTTTTCTTCAGGTAAATACTCAGAAGTGGAATTGCTTGATCATATGGTAGCTCTATTTTTAGTTTTTGAGGAACCTCCATACTGTTTTCCATAGTGGCCGCACCAATTTACATTCCTACCAACAGTGTATGAGGATTCCCTTTTTTCCACATCTTTGCCAACATTTGATATTTCTTGTCTTTTTGATGACGGTCATTCTGATAGGTGTGAGGTGATTGCCTCATTGTGGTTTTGATTTGTGTTTCCCTGATGATTAGTGATGTTGAGCATCCTTTGATGTGCCTGTTGACCATTTGTATGTCTTCTTTGGAAAAATGTCTGTAAGTGTCAAGAATGGGCATCTTTGTCTTAATACTGACTTTAAAGGAAATGCTTTCCACTTTCCACTGTTGAGTATGATGTTGACTGTAGGTTTGTCATATATGGCCTTAGTATGTTGAGATATGTTCCCTCTATACCCACTTTGTTGAGAGGTTTTATCATAAATGTTTGTTGAATTTTGTCAAAATATTTTTCTACATCTATTGAGATGGTCATATGGTTTTTATTCTTCAATTTGTTCATGTGGTGTGTCATATCAACTGATTTGTTGATATTGCACCATCTTTGGATCCCTGAGATAAATCCCATTTGATCATGGTGCATGATCCTTTTATTGTACTGTTGAATTTGGCATGCTAACATTCTGTTGAGCATTTTTGCATCTGTGTTATCAGTAATACTGTCCTGAAATTTTCTTTTATTTGTGGTGTCTTAGTTTGATTTTGCTATTAGCACAATGATAGCCACATAGAATGAGTTTGGAAGCATTCCTTCTTCTTCAGGTTTTTTATAGTTTGTGAAGGATAGATGTTAACTTTTGGTTTGGTAGAATTCACCTGTGAAGCCATCTGGTCCGGAACAATTTTGTTTGATGAGAAGTATTTTGTTTGTTTGTTTGTTTGTTTTTCCACTTATTCAATTTCATTACCTGTAATCAGTCTTCATATTTTCTGTTTCTTCCTGATTCAAGTCTTGGGATACTGTATATTTCCAGGAATTTATCCATTTCTTCTAGGTTATCCATTTTATTGGTGTATAATTGTTCATAGTTGTCTCTTATGATCCTTTGTATTTTTGTGAGCTTGGTTAAAACTTCTCTTCTTTCAGTTCTGATTTTATTTGGGGTGGGTGGTCCTCTTTCTTTTTTTCTTGATGAGTCTGGCTAAAGTTTTATCAATTTCATTTATGTTTTCAAAAAACCAGATCTTAGTTTCAATGATCAATTTTTTAGGCTCTATTTTATTTATTTCTACTTTGATCTTTATTATTTCCTTCCTCCTACTAACTTTGGGTTTTGTGTATTCTTTTTTCTAGGTCCTTTAGGTGTAAGGTTAGATTGTTTATTTGTGATTTTTCTTGTTTCCTGAGGTAAGCTTGTATTGCTATAAACTTGCATCTTAGAACTTTTGCTATGTCCCATAGATTTTGGAATACTGAATTTCCATTTTCATTCATCCTTAGGTATTTTTTTATTTCCTCTGATTTCTTCAGTGACTCATTGATGGTTTAGCAGCATCTTGTTTGGACTCCATGCACTTGTGTTTTTTGCAGTTTTTGCTTCTTATAGTTCATTTCTAGTCTCATATCATTGTATGGGGAAAGATGTTAGGTAGGAAAAGATGCTTGATATGATTTCAATCTTCTTAAATTTATTGGGATGTGCTTTGTAGATTAGTTGTGATCTATCCTGGAGAATGTTCCATGTGCACTTGAAAAGAATATATATTCTTTTTAAAAGAATATATATTCTGCTATTGGACAGAATGCTTTCTATATATCTATTAAATCCATCTGATCTAATGTGGCATTTAAGGCCTGTGTTTCCTTGTTGATTTTCTGTCTGGAAGATCCATCCATTGAGGTAAGTGGGGTGTTAAACTCCCCCACTATTATTGTGCTACTGTCAATTTCTATCATTATGTGTGTTAATGTTTGCTTTATGTATTTAGGTGTTCCTATGTTGGGTGTGTATATATTTACAGTTGTTATATCTTCTTGTTGAATTGATCCCTTTATCATTATGTAATGTCCTTCTTTGTATCTTGTAACAATCTTTGCTTTAAAGTCTATCTTGTCTCATATGAGTATTGTGTATAATTTTTGTTAAGTAGAATTTTTTGACCTGACTAATATAATTTGCTTAGTTCCAATGATTATCTACAAATTTTTCTTTATTTGTTGCAGGGTTAAAAATAATAATGCTTGAAATTGCAACATAAAATGTGTTAGCCAAATTTCTTGAATCTGAATAATTCTTAAACCCCTTCAAAATTCTTGCATGCTCCCATTGTTCACTTAATTTGACTTTTGTTATACTATTTCTTAAATATGTATAATTTGAAAGGTGGGTATAAGTGTCTATTCTTACATCAGCCATACAACTATACAACTAAAACATATTTTAAATTAAATACAAACAAAATTTCAAATCCAATATGATTCCAATTGCAATATAAATGTAATGGGACAGATAAGATTGTTTTGTTGAAACACAATTGGAGAAGGACAGAAGGTCAGCCCGCCTCCTGATCTTGTATTACTTGTCCATAGTGCCTGTAATCACATACTAGAGAGTAACTCAACTAACATGCAAGTATCCCAGGAGGGGTGATATGTTAACTCATGTTCATCAATCAACGTCTCTGCTCTGGAGTTCTGAGAAAATTCAAGGTTCTCTGGTTCCACAAATGTTTGATCCTGATTTAACCATAAGAAGAATGCTTTTAAACTCTAAGTTTAAAATAATACACAAGTCAATGCACTGTAAACCAGATGGAACCACTGGGGGTCCTGACATGTGATAAGTAGCTCTGGTCACCAGGCAGTTTCAGAATACAGCCTTTCCTTCAATCTGTGCCTACATCTAGACATGGCTGTTGGATGAGGAATGCTGTGGCTCTGTATGGTCATTTAAGAACAAAGCCTGTGTGTATCTGCTGATGTAAAGCACATGGAATCTTGGCATCCCAAATAGTTGTGCAAAAACAAATGAACATATGACACATCCCGCATAGTAGAGCATATACTTATTACATTTTGGAAGTTTTAATAACTCTTAGCTGACCTTTAAAAAGGTGAATAACCTAATTGGACAACTCAGGGTCAAAATATTATAATGCTTAGACCTGGGCATCAGGTTAGGGAAGAGATGGAAATTTTAAGAAACAGACATAACTTCTGGTTGTTTTGAAACTTTGAGTAGATACCTGACTGAAGTCAACACTGAGGTGTGTGAGGTATTAAAGTTATGATACCATTTAAGTTACACTTGAAAAATACTTTATATGGAAGAATGAAGATTCAAACTGACTGTTGAAACATCCATCAGATTTATGGACTCCCTCTGATCACATGCTTAGAAAACACAAGATGTGGTTTGGTGCTATTATGCATCCTCAGTGATTTAACTTCACAACTGTAATTTTCTTTTTTCTGTTCAAGCTGCTATATTGGTTCAATTGAAACACTACTTTGCAATTAGAAAAGTTGACTTTTCAATTTAAAAAGTTGCCACTAGCTGCAGTTGCTTATCTTTGTAAGTTGGAGAATTCGTGATGCTGTATAAGTTGAATAAATTATCATAAAAATGAGAGATAAGGCAAATATGAGTATAGTTAATAACCCTAATTAAAATTTTGTATTCATGAAAACATCTCAATTTTCTGATTGATGTTTGCTAAATGTTTATATAAATGTGAACATATCTAATTAATTTATATATGACTCAAATACTACTTTCCTCTTTTTTATATTCCAAGGCTTTAAAGAAAAAAAAATAATTTTAAGAAATAGCTATGCTGTAAAAAAAAGTTATCAATGTGTTGAAAACACTTTTCCTTGAAAAGTAGAGACAGAAATATTGGAAATAAGGGTTAAATTTTTTTTAATGAAGTCATTTTGATTAAAGAAAGGAAAAATAGGCATAGAATATTATAAAGAGAGAGTTTAGGGATAGGACACTGAAAGCTTCCTTGGAACAATGTGTAAGCACTGGATCCCTAGGTGGGAGTGAGGAAGGGAAACACAGTATCATTTAAATCTCACTCAACCCATTGTCCTGAGTATGTTGAGACGTCAATATCAACACATAGGCTACCACATATAAAGCTAGTTTGATACTGAAGTTTTCAAATTTTTCTATTACTTTTGCAATTCAAAATTGATGAAATATAAATTTACTTATGCAGTTCTGGTGTTGATAATGCATTATTGAGTATATTAGATATATAATACATCATGATTAAATTGAGTTGATTTTACATATTCAGTAATGTTCAATGATAAGAAAACTATTAAGTCTTCACATCAACCAGTCAATAGGCAAAAACAGATAATTAGATGATAAAAATATTTTAAAATATTAATTACTAACTAAAAATTCTCTTAGTGATCAAGAAATAGAAATTAAAATTTCTTAATATATTTTATAAAGATATCTACCTCAAGCAAATAGCTAAGGTCAGATTTAGTGTTAAATCAAGAGAAGTTTATATTAAATTTAAGAACCAGAGATAATCCCATAGTCAATACTATCATTTTTTTCCCTATTGGTTCAAGCCAATGCAATAAGGAAAGAAAAATATATGATTTATGAATAATGGAGAGGAGACAACATTGTCATATTTGCATAAGATAAAAATGTCTTCCTGGAAATTTAAGAGACTTAACTGAAACACTCTTAGAACTGATAAGAGAGGTGGCTTGTTAGGATAAATACATACAAAATTTACTTGCTGATCAAATATCAGCAGATGCATAAACTATATGGAAAAATATATACAATTTATAGTGATGTGTAGAGGGAAAATATGGAGATATGTACATATAATAGTACAGCTTTAGTAAGGTGCATAGAAGGAGGATTTGAATAAGGGAAAATACACAAATAGGTTTATGAATGGAACTCTCAGTGCTATAAATATGTCAAATTTTGTAAATTAACTTGTAAATTGTTAGTCCAGCATATATTTTTTTCTAAATTTACTTAGAATATTACTAAATCTTCTAAAGGTTATTTGGAAGAATAAATACATAGCAAATTGTCACTTTATGATGCCAAGCAGTAAAGCATCTTACAAAAGCATGATAATTAATACATTGTGAGTGGGCCAATGAGATATGCTGTGAAGCCCAGACACAGGCCCAACTATGAGTAATAACTTAATATAAGTCAGTATTTCCAATCATCAGAAAGGAGCCATTATTAAAAAAACAAATGGTTTTGAGCTATTGCCTAATCATTTCTTTAAAAAAATCACATAACACCAAAACAAATTTCTGATGGCATATATATAATTATACATATATATTTATATAGGTGTAATGTAAATACACATTATACACAAATAATATGTATGTGAAGGTATATGTATATGTACATAATATATATAATATGTGCATAGGTACACATATAGATAATATGTGTATATAATTATAAATGTAAAGTAAAATACACCAGGACAGTGCTGTACAATGGAAATATAATGTGAGTTACAGATACAATTTTTAAATGTCCTGGTAGCCACATAGAAACAAAAGTATGAGAAATAGGTGAAATTAATTTTAATATATTTTATTTAATCTAATATATCATAATTATGCCATTTCAACATGTACTCAATATGAAAAATATTTTTAAGTACTTTTAGTTTTTTTTTCATGCTAAGACCTTGTAATCCAGTGTGTATTTTATATTTTAAGCACACCTCATTTACTTTAGCCATGTTTTAGCTGCACTGGGCAATAGGGCCCCAGAAGATAAAAACAAGTGAGCATTTACCATTATAATCTCCTATGAGAAAAGTCCTCCTAAGCATAACACCAAAGGCAAAAAACACAAAGTAAAAGATTAACGTTGTGTCCATATTTGTTTAAAATATTGCCTATGTAAAAATAACACAAATATCAAGGTAAAACTTGAAAATGAAAAAATGAGCAAAGATCATTCATCAGTTCATAAAAGTAAAACACAAGAAGTCAGTAAGCAAATAAAACGGAAAAGAACTTTAAAAGTCCTGCAAATCCAAACAGTGGACCCTTTAAGACAATCTCCCTCTGATCCGCTGTTGCTTCATTTGTCAAATTAGAACAAGAATGAGGTCTCCACCATATGGCTATAGTGAGGATTATATAAGAGAGTGAACATAGGACCTGGAACGCAGCAGACAAGCAATAAATCTTACCTCATTACCAGAGACAATTTTTTGGATGATAAACATATATTGAGAAAACCAATTTGTACATTAGAATTATTTATACAATTATTTAGCCAATTAAAACAATTTTATTTTTATAGCACATTGATCATTTTCTGTAAGTAAGAGAAACATAATTTAATTTGACAAGTAAATGTGCATTGCACCTTCTTATCTCTCTCTGGGTTCTTTTCAGTCATTACTTGTGAATAAATATAGTTTAGAGAAGGCCTAGAGAGTTCAACTTAACAATCATTAACTTTTGCATTACAGGGCTGGGTTTCATCCAACCCACCAGCACCTGGGGACCCTTGGTACCTACGAGCCCATCTATTGCCTAAAGACCAGTTATAGGGGGCTAACCCTGGGATGGAAGGACGATCAATATGAAGACTTCTTAAAGCTTTTTTACATTTGTATTTATACGTGTTGTTGTCATTCCTATCCTCAGTTCTCTATGAACGATAATGCACTCAAAATTTGAATTTCAGACACTGTGCAATTAACTGTAAAAAATGCCATTTAATTATTATTTTATCATCATATATTTTTAGGACTGGAAGGCATTTAGAAAATATTTAGTCTAAAAGTATTTTAAGTAAATTTGGAAATGAAAGTTGGAAAAAAATTGGTGCAAGCCACGAGCCTAAAATCCAGAGCCTCAGGCACCCAAGTCGTGATTTTTTCATGGTGTCTCCTTGGGCAGAATTTTTTTATGTTAAAAGACGTCTAACTTTCAGAATGGAGTTTAATTTTATGTCTGTTTAATAAATTGTGCTTTTCTGATGGAAACAGTTGCCATGGGGGTGTTTGGTCTAAACACACAGGCACTAGCATATGCATTCACGCATACCCTCATACACAATCCACACCGGCAGGGGCAGCCAAGCTTTTGAACCTTCAATGTCACAGAACTGCTAGATCCTGACAACGGCCAGAAACTGAAATCACTACCTTGCAGGTGTCCACATTTGGTTGAGTCTCCAAATTAACTGCTTCAAATAAAGACTTAATTTAAACTTAATAGGACAGCTAGTGCATGCTAATTAAAGACAAAATGATTCTTTAAAAGGCATTTACTGAGGTTTAACAACTATGTGACAGAAGCAGACCAGTCATATACTGTGCTTGCTAAACCTCCATAGCTGGGTTTTTATTAATCACTTGGGGTTTAATCATCAGGAAAGACCTTTCTCGATAAATCTCAATCACTTTATAGGGTGGATTTCACTACTGCAGCTAAACGTCTGGGGCTTAATTGTTTCGAAGCACACCACGGGCATTCACAAGACACCTCTGCCATAATTCACTGAGTCCTTTTACTTTGTTATCCTTTTCCCTCAATGTAATATTTTTATTTTTTCTTATTTTAATTGATACCATTCAGACATTCTTATACTTTATACTGCTTTATATATTTTTATAGTTTATAGTGAAACATTAAAATTAAAATGAGATTTCAGTACTTTTCTATTTTTAGGGTAGAGATATTTTTAGGCACTGCAAAATTCCATGTTGAAAAAAACAGAGGCATCATCAGAAATACATTCAAATGATTAAACTTTTTGATCCAGTAAAAATTGAGTCAATAAATCAGAACCCACTTATTTTAGTCAGCTCGGGCTCCAAAACAAATACCACAGATAGGGCAGCTTAAACAACAGACGTTTATTGCTCACAGTTTTGGAGGTTGGGCGCAGGGTCCAGCAGGGTCGGCTCCTGGTGAGAACTCTCTGCCCGGTTTGCAGATGGCCACCGTCTCATTGTGACCTCCCATGGCCTTTGCACAGAGAGCATGTGTGGAGAGAGATCTCTGGTGTCTCTTCCTCTTCTTATAAGGACACCAGTCCTATTGGATCAGAGACAACTCCTTAACTACCTCCTTAGAGGTCCCATCTCCAAATACAGTCATGGGTATTAGGGGTTCAGCATAGGGATGGGGGTTCAGGTCACTGTGGAAAGACTAAAGGTATGTTTCCCATTGAAAATAAGGGATCAAGGAAAGAATGTAAATATAGCACCATGATTTCCTAATCTTTACCAAATTCTTTTCTTGTAGCTAGTTTCCTAGAACATCAATAGAATGACCCTCTTCCCTGGTCCTGGGAATATAGGAAATACTGGACCAGCTCCAAGTCTGCACAGGTATTTTAAGTGACAACCAACACATAGTTCATAATAGTTGTATCTGATATTCAGTTTTGTAAGGACAGAGCAATGGCCAGCAAATACACCTGTTTCACTGCTTGGCTCCTCCCCAGCTTGGAGACTCCCAGGAACCAGGTCCATCCTTCCAATGGATGCCTTGGACCAAGGATTCCACATCCTTCGGTTCTGCCTTCCAGGTAGCTGCAGGCAACTCTGGCTGCCACCTGTGGACCCCCTTTCTGCCGAGGACCACACTCTGGGGAGTGGCCACACGGCACCCTGGGATCATGCAGGAGCGGGTGGGCTGAGGGTGTCCAGCTTTGTCAGAGGTGCCCCCTCGTCTCCTGCTGGCCAGACTGTCACCCCCCTGCCCTCTGGCCTTTGGGCCCCCAGCCTACTTCCCCCTGCTATGGGGGTTCTGTTTTCTTGGGGTGATCCCTGGGTACTGGGAGTCTGTTTGGTGGTGCAATAGGAAGCGGGCTAGCAGCCTGGAGAGGGGAGTACATGCAGGGTCGGGAAGGACAGTGAGGAAGACCTCGTGAGGCTCCTGCCAAGGTGAGTGGGGGGGTGGGGAAGGCCCCAGGTAAAGCTCATCCAAGCTCTTGTAAGGATCCAGGGTGACCTCTGCCTGGAACCCTGAAGAGGGAGGACACACACTTTGTTTCCTCCTGGCTACACTGGGTGCTCAGCAAATAGCTGGAGAGTAAATGGTTTATCACAAACACTAGGGGAAGCCTGAGACCCCAACACACTCTTCTCTTCACATGGAGCATGAACACACTTGGACAGAGTAGGCGCGCCCCACGTGCTAGATGGAAATCTCGGCAAGGCTCCTTCAACCTCATTTATAATCAGAGGAGACTTTTTCTTCGTATTCAACTTCCCAGAAGTTTGTGTTATCTGAGAGGTTCCTCTGGGCTGGGCTCACCCAGACACCAGGAGCTGAGCCCTGGCCTGAGACCGTGCTGCTCTGTACCTGGCATCACACACGACCTTGATTCTCTCTTCTTTACAAGTGATGAGCTTCTCACCGTGGATGAGCTTTCAAATCCAGTGGCGTGCCTTTTCCCCAACAGTAACACCAATATCAGAAAACCACCGTCTGGGAAGCTAACTCTGATCATAAAATTATTAAATTCTAATTATAACAGCATATTTAGACTGGATGTTTTTCAAAAAGAAAAGCTTCGGAAGAAGCCTCATTGTTCATTTTTCTGAATGGCACATGCATCTGGGCAAACCTGTGTAAATGCAATTCTATACATATAATTTTAAAAGTAATTTTTCAAATAGCATTTAAATAATTTTTTAATAATTAAATAGGAATGTTAGTGGAGATTTGTTCTTTAGAAAGAATTACATCATTCTTCATCTTTTTTTTCATTACTAATTTCACCTAACGGATCATGATAGGATGAGGGTGGAATTTTAATTTTAACTGTACACATCTCTGAGTGATGTATACTCTACTGAATGCTCCAAACTTCATCATAATTATGTCATGTATCATTGGAATTTTAATAATACAATGAGTTTGATGGCTGCTGGTAAAAGCAGATGTGGGTGTGAGGCACAGCCAAAGAGGTGAGCATTTAGTCTCTCCCAAATTCAATAAAAGGGCATGAGAATTTATAATAAAGCAATGATTTCAAAATCTTTCTACCTAAATAGTGAAGACATATGATTTATTATCCACACTGAAGTGAACCTTACATTATTACATGTACCAGGACAACAGGCAGAAAACAGACGGCTCCAGGTAAGTTCAGCCACGGGGTCAGAATAATAATAATGAAATTAACAACAACAACCACAGCCAAGAAGATAGCACAGCCTCTGAGCCTGGTCTTGCCAAATCGGCTCACACAAGGTCACTCGTTCGCTTGTCACAGTGAACCCAAGTGGAAGGTTCTGTTAGGAGGACCCCAGTTCACAGATGAGGATGTGGAGGCTCAGTGGGTCTGAGTAACTCACACAGGACTCAGGGCCAGACTGTGGTGGCCCTACGCCCAGACTCAGCTGCCAGCCAAGAACAACTGTCTCACTGCTTTACACAGGACTGCTTCTTCCACAGCCCATGTGAGCACACACACACACACAGAATCCCAGACACCACATGCACTCATGGACCTTCACACACACATCTGTGCACCTGTACACATTCACACAGGTGTGTTTATGCACCCACAGCCATGTGCGTCTGCATGTGCACACAGACACACACATGCACACACTCACACACCTCCCACTCAGGTGTGCACACATGTATGTGAACACACCAGGCAGGCACTGACACAGAGACACAAAGGCACACATGTGTAAAATGCATGCACACAAGCAAGCACATATGAACACATATAGAAAGCACGTGTGCACACATGAACACAAAAGAACAGGTACTCACACAGGTGCAGGCACACACATACAAGTGTAGCCTCACAAGGCTACCCACAAACATACACACAAGCACACATGCATACCCACACATGCATGCTCACAGTGGCACTCACACACTCGTGCACATGTGCACATGCACATGAAAGCACATTCGGTACACTACCACACATGCACACACACCTAAATATCATGTGCAGATTCATTTTCACATATGTGCATATGTGCACACATGAACCTCCATGTGTATGCTCACACATACACACAGATGTGTACATGAACACATACAGTCACAGACATGTGATACCATGCACCTACATGTAGTGTATGCACACACAAGCACTCATGCACACAGGGGTGCACATTCATGCAGGTACTTGTGCACACACACACACTCACATGCATTCACGTGTGGCTCACGCACAAGTGTACACACAAACATGCGTGCACATAGGCACTCATCCATACACATGTGCACAACCCCACCCCCACGTGTGTGCACCCACTAACACACACAAATGTGCACACACACTTTTGCACATAAACACACATGCATGCATGTGCCCACACTCAGAGGCACATGCAAACATTCACACTCATGCACACAAAAGTATGCACTCATGCCCACACCCGCAAGGCACTCGCACAGCTGCATGCACACATATGCGGCCAGTTGCACCCATGCACCAGTGCACACAGCCAGGCACCCCTGCCCCACATACACAGGTCCACTGCCAGCATGAAGGTCAGCTCGGCTGGTGTGGCCGAGAGGGCTGGACGTGCAGTCTGGGAAAACCTGCGGTGTGACATCGCTTCATCTCTACCTGAAGTCTTGGGGAGCAGTCACCGAGGAAGGCTTGAGCTCTCAGGCCAATCAGCTAATCACTGCCATCACTTACACGAGACACACATGCATAACAGACAACCGACGGTCCATACCAGCAGCTGCTGACCCCTCATCTCCCACAGCTGGCAAAGCACATCAGCTTGGAACAAATGCACTGACAGAGACGTCTTTGGGTGGGATCTTCCACTTTTGGCTGCCCTGTCCCCCAACTGCTCCTGTGGCAGCTGAGCCTGCGATCCTCGGCACACCTGCTCCTCAGGACCCAAATCCCACCCAGAAACGCCCTGGGTGGATGGGCTTGCCTTGGGCACCTACTGTCAAGTCACATGCACGCTCACTGCCCGTGGTGCCTCCTGACACGAACATGCGTCCAAGCCCCTGTCTACACACCTGCCCGTGTGAGACAAGATTGCCCAACACTGACTGAGTACCCACTTTGCACCGACACGAGGCAGAGCTCTTACGAGCCGAGTCACAGGGCACAAAGACCCACTGTCTTACCTGCATGTCACCTGCCTGCAGTGTGGCCTGGGGGCTGCCGCCCTGTGTGCAGGAGAGCCCTGTGACCGGCTACCACACTGCTGCTTGCCTGGCCACTGCCCTCTTTCCAGGAGGTGTCTGGGTCTGGGTTTGGCATCCAGACTCCTCTCAGCCCTTCGGGGGCTGGAGCATCACACCATCACCATGCTGGGACAACCCACGGTCGGCACCTGCAGCTCCCGCGGGACTGGGACAGCAGCCCCCTCCCCCCTCCCAGTTCAGGCTTTGAGGGAAGGGCTCTTTCCAAGAGCTGACCTCTCTCTGCCTGGGGCTCTCACTGCCCCACTGGGGTCTCCTTGTTTTCCACGATGCTTCTTCACCCCAAGCCGTGGACACACTCGCATCTTCCCAGAAGACGTGCATCTTTCCCCAAAGGTCCAGGCACAATTGTTTCTGGGAGTGGCCGGCTTCCCCACAGCTGTCCATTGGGTACCGGCGTGTGTGCAGAGTTGGCAGCCTTGGCCACAGGGCAGGAGCAAGAATGACACCCAGCAAGACCTGTTGAGGCTCTGTCTTGGCCAGGACGGCCCTAGACCTCGTGCACCAGCCTCTCCTTGTGCCTCATGAGGCCCCTCCTTCCAGCCCCTGTCCTGCTCCAACTCAGTCCCCAGGCGGGGAGGCCCCTCGCTGTTCTGGTGTCCCAGAGGCAGCTCTCCTTGGGGCACGGTTTGCTCACCTGTCTCAGCATCTGCTTCTGATGCGTCCTCTGGGCTGAAGCAGTTCTCCCGACCCCAGAGGCTGGTGCCCCGGCTCCACACCCCCATGCACATGCTCCAAGCACAACCAGGAATGTAAACCACGCTTCTTGGAAACACCTCATTTTCAACTTAATTGGGTGTTGTTTTGAGTAGTTGATTGAACACGTGTGTGCCTACTTCTCAGCACCCCTGCCCCTCACCTCCCAGATCAGGTCGGGACCTCACAGTTGACAATTTTTCCCACCCTGATAACTACCCCCTTAATCACCAGCAAACTGTCCCCAAGCTTTAACCAGCCTATAACCAGTTCACACGAGTTTGTTTACTCACTTGTCTCAGAATTTTTTGTAGTAAGCTTTCCTGCCTTCTTACAACTGTAATGTGCCAATTTGTAATAGCTGTTTGAGGAACTTAATACATGCACAGACAGCATGTAGTGATGCTTCCTGCTCTCCTCGTGGCAGCATCCTCCCCTCAGCCCCCCAGGCCCCAGGGCCTTACCCCAGGGGCACACAGGGAGAAACTCTCAACATCAAAACATGTTGTACCCATTCATCTAAACCTGAGTGCTCCTGGGAGACTGAGACCCCTTGTCCTGTCCGAAAGATCCAACTTACTTCATTCTTAATTTCTGTTTAATGATCTCATGCTGTATCTTCATCCAATAATGAGTACATTTTAAACAAAGGGAATTAAATTTCATTGAGGAACAACCTTCAGAACTCAAACAAAAATATCATCTTTCTCCTTGTGCCTTATTACCTACGGTGTTGGGGAATGCCTTTCTGAGCATCATTCAGAGAGAAATGTGTAGCACTATGGATGATTTAAGAAGAAACATTTGCCTTTGGGAAAGCCAGAACATTTGTTTCATTTGGGACTGGGGAGGGAATTGGTGATGACCGTGGACGTTCGGTGCTGGCAGCCAGATCATCACCCTGTGAATGGACAAGACAGGGTCTAAACAGGAGAATTTGTCTTTAGAACCAGACCCACCAAATCGTTTGAAAGAAAGGTTCCCCTGACACTTGCCGAAGTTAGAGCTAACTAGCAGGAATCTTCCTTGTTCCTTATTAATAATCTATCCTGAGGATTTGCAGCCCATGCCTGCCTTTGTCTTCAGCATGGGTTTTCAGTTTTGTTTCCTTTTTATGCTTCAGAAGCTGAAGCTGTGAGAGGTGGTGGAGTGGCTTCCTGCTCCCATACTCGGGCTCTTGTGAAGGGAACTGGGGCACGCAGCTGGATCTCAGCATTAATTCCTCAATAATTAATAACTCACCAATGAAACTTTAATGCAAGTTGATAAGTAATGGTGCGGCTGCCATGTCACTCGATTGTTCACAGAGCAAGTTGCCTGGAAATGTTCTGGATGTTCTGCCTGAAACCAACATAATGGAGGTAAAGGAATAAAGCAGAAAGGGAGAGTTTAAGGAAATGCTTTGCCATCTTGTAGCCACTTAGAAGTAAGCAGAATATCATTTGGGAAAGTGAAAATTCATTAATACATTGGGTGAATGACCACAGAAACTCAACTTGGTGCCCTCCATCCCAGCCCACCTTAGAAATAAGCATCATGGTATCTTTAGACTAGTCACATATTTGGATAGTATTGAAAGAGAAGGAAAAAAATGTATATATATATATATATATATCTATATATCTATATATCTCAGTAGTTTCAAAGAGAACCAGGGCCAATGAGTGGGTGCTACGGGAAGGCAATGTGGTCTCATTATAAGGAAGACCTTCCAGTAGAGTCGTCATGAAAGTATGAGAGGCCTCATGGCAGGGAGGGGGGGTAGTGTAAATACTCAGAAAGAGAATGGGAAATTTAAATGTTGAGGGCATGGAAAATTTAAATGTTGAGGGCGTGGAATCAAATCATGCAGTTTCTATGGAAACTGGCAAGGACCCGTTCCAAGCCACCCCGCTTGGTATCTCCAGCAGATGAGAGGCTGGGCCACTTGTTCCATGGCTGCCATTGCCACTGACTGCTGCACATGCCCTTCCAGCTGTGAAGCCTGGGATGCTTTCCTGAGAAGGTGCCAGGGCTGGACGCAGAAGGAGACACTGACATGGTCTTCCAGAGCCAACTTTCATCAGGTCTGACCTCTGGATCCTTGACATCATCCCATTACCCAAGTAAGCACAATGGCAAGAAGAAGAAAAGGCAAGAAAGTCGGAGACATTTGGGGCCAGCACTGACCTCCCCACTGAGCACAGTACGCCCTGCCTGGGCAGATGGCACTTTTGGGGGCCCATGGAAATGTTTTAATTCTTTTTAAAATCAGAGGGAAAATAATTTTCAGGTCAAAGAAAACATTTTAATATGTAATGTGGGCGTAGTTGTCTTTACACCAACACTGCTGCATAATATAACTTATCTTTATGTACTGAATATTTGTTCTAAGCAGGAAAGGACCCCTGCAGGGGAGGAAGGGTTGGAGCCCATGGAGTTCCCAGCATCGTTCCACTCAGGGGACTTGAGGACATTCAGTAGCAGGGCCCAGGGAGGACTCTTGTGACAAAAGTGTGCAAGATCTGAGCCCTGCAAACAGATGCAGGGCGTGGTGCACACAGGCCTGAGGGTCAGAGTGGAGTGGGGTCATCCTGGAGGAAACGAGGAGCACAGGGGAGTGGTGAGTCTTACAAACAAATGCTGGGCATCTATTCGTTTATTTTTTCACCACACCACACTGTCTTCATTACTGTAGCTTGACAGTAAGTCTAGGAGTAGGGTAGTGTTTGTCCTCCAACTTCGTTTTTGTCCTTCAATATTATGTTGGCTACTCTGGGTCTTTTGCATCTCTACATAAACTCTAGAATCAGTTTGTCAGTATCCAAAAAACAGCTCACTGGGATTTTCATTGGAATTTCATTGAATCTATAGATTGAGTTGGGAAGAACTGACATCTTGACAATATTAAATCTTCCTATCCATGAACATGGAATGTCTCTGGATTTATTTTGTTTTTTGATTTTATTCATCAGAGTTTTGTAGTTTTTCTTACATAGATATTGTATATATTTTATTAGATTTATACTTAAGCATTTCGTTTTTGGTGGTGTTAATGCAGTGTTACTGAGTTTTTAATTTCAAGTCGAATTGTTTGCTGCTGGTATATAGGAAAGAGATTGATTTTTGTACATTAATTTTGTACTCTGCAAACTTTCTTTAATTGCTTATTAGTTCCCAGAGGTTTTCATCAATTATTTAGGATTTTCTACATAGATAATCATAACATCTGTGAACAAAGACAGTTTTTTCTCTTCTTGCCATTTAGCTAGAATTTCCAGTATGATGTTGAAAAGGAGTGCTGAGAGGGGACATTCTTGTCGTGTACCTGATATTAAAGCTTTGAGTTTCTCACCATTAAGTATTTTGTTAGCTGCAGTTTTCTTTTGGTTATTGAATGAAAGATTCTTTAAATTCCATAGTGCTTTGCAATTTTCAAAAGTTCACACTCATGATTACATATAATTGAATAATAACCCTGCCTTTCCCCCCAGCTTATGTTACCCGTCTCCCCTTCCCTCTGCCCACTAGTAACCACTAATTTGTTATGTATATCTGAGAGTCTACTTCTTTTTTGTTTTATTCGCTAGTTTGTTTTTATATTTTAGATTTCACATATAAGAGATATCATACAGTATTTGTCTTTTTCTGTCTGACTTATTTCACTAAGCATAATGTCATCCAAATCCACCTGTGTTGCTGCAAATGGCAAAATATCATTTTTTTAATGGCTGAGTTATATATATATATATATATATATATATATATATATATATATATTCTTTATTCATTCATCTGTTGATGGATACTTAGGTTGCTTCCATACCTTGGCAATTGTAAATAATGCTGCTAAGATCATTGGGGTGCATGTATCTTTTCAAATTAGTGTTTTTGTTCTTTGATATATACCCAGGAGTGGAATTGCTGGGTCATGTGGTAATTATATCTTTAGTTTTTTGAGAAACGTGCCTGCTGTTTTCCACAGTGGCTGCACAAATTTACATTTCCACCAATAGTGTAGGAGGGTTCCCTTTTCTCCACATCCTCACCAACATTTGTTATTTGTGCTCTTTTTGATGATAGCCATTCTGACAGATGTGAGGTGATATCTCACTGTGGTTTTGATTTGCATTTCCCTGATGATTAGCAATGTTGAGCATCTTTTCATGTGCCTGTTGGCCACCTGCTTTTCCTCTTTGGAAAAATGTCTATTCATTTCTTCTGCCCATTTTTTAAATCAGTTTTTTTTCCTATGATGTTGAGTTGTATGAGCTATTTATACATGTTGTATATTCACCCCTTATCATTCATATCATTTGCAAATATCTTCTCCCATTCTTTTCATTTTGTTGATGGTTTCCTTTGGCGTGTAAAATATTTTAAGTTTAATTAGGTCCCGTTTGCTTATTTTTGCTTCTGTTTCCTTTGCTTTAGAAGAAGGATCCAAAAAAATTATTTCTGCGATTTATGTCAAAGAGTGTTCTACCTATGTTTTCCTCTAGGTGTTTTACAGTTTCCAGTCTTACATTTAGGTCTTTAATTCATTTTGAGTTTAATTTTGTATATGGTGGTAGAAAATGTTCTAATTTTATTCCGTTACATGTAGCTGTCCAGTTTTCCATACACCACTTATTGAAGAGGCTGTCTTTTCCTCATTGTATATTCTTGCCTCCTTTGTTGTAGATTATTTGTTGTAGTTTATTTCTGGGTTTTCTACCCTGTTCCATTGATCTATGTGTCTGTTTTTGTGCCAGTACCATACTGTTTTGATTACTGTAGCTTTGTAGTACAGTCTGAAGTCAGGGAGCCTGATTCTTCCAGCTCTGTTCTGCAGTCAGTTGCCTCGTGACCAGAAGCCAGCAGCATCCACATAAGGCAGGGCCCAGCAACCAACTAGGCCAGAGGCCAACCAAGCCTACCAGAGCACCCACATAATCAGCCCACCACAACAGAAGGACCCACACAGACCTCTTAGGGAGCATATAGCTTGGGTGATGAGAGGGGAGTGAACAGTAGAGACACATAGGACTTTTGGGGGTTTTTTGTTTGTTTTTGTTTTGTGTTGTGTTTTAAAGATATTCTTTGTCAAGTTGAGGAAGTTCCCCTCTATTCTTGGTTTATTGAGATTTCTTATCATGAATGGAAGCTGGATTTTGTCAAAATCTTTTTCTACATCTATTGATAAGATCATGTGATTTTCCTTCTTTAGCCTGTTGATGTGTTGGTCCAGTGGTTAGGACTTTGCCTTTCAGCACAGGGGGTGTGGGTTTGATCACTGGTCAGGGAGCTGAGATCCCACATGCCTAATGGCCAAAAAACCAAAATATAAAGCAGAATCAATATTGTAATAAGTTCAATAAAGACTTAAAAAATGGTCCACATCAAAAAAACAAAAACCTGATGTGTTGGCTTACATTGATTTTTGAATGTTGAACAAGGCTTGCATTCCTGAAATAAACATGCTTCATATGATGTATAATTTTCTTCCCATCATTTACTAAGGTTTTTTACATCTATATTCATAAGAGATATTGGTCTGTAGTTTTGTTTTATTTTTTGTTTGTTTTCTTTTTGTTTGTTTTTGTAATGTCTCTGTGTGGGGTTGCTATTAGGATAGTGCTAGCTCCCTGGCCACTTTCTGCAGGTTTTCTGTCTCACCCATTCCTGAAGGGCCAATGCTAGTGTTTGGTTCTGGCTGTCCAAGGTTACCCTCTCAGGACTCACGTGGGGTCATCTCTCCTACCTGTTCCAGTTATAGCCTTGAACAGGCACCTTCACCACACTCTGCCTCATTCACAACCTAAGCCCTTGGCTTTCTGTGAACATGAAACTACAAATCCAAAATGGGCCTCTTTCCTCCCATAAACCCTATCTCTGTGAAGACTCTTCCATACTCCCAGTTCCTGTGACCAGACACCTGTGTCACCTCTGAAGACCTTTTGGCATTTCCTTCATGCATGTCCTCAGACTCAGTTCCCATGTTCTGGCTGAGTCCAAGTCTCCCCTTGGGCTGGGCTACACCAATGTTTTCTTTGTGGGTCTCCCTCTTTCCAATATCCAGCTCCTATCCCAGTGTTGGTCTCCTATTCATATTGCAAAGGACTTTCCTGACATGAAAATCTGACCCTGCCACACCAGTGGTTAAAATTCTCAGCACAGGGCAGAACCCACATCCACAGCAAGCCTGGTCTCCCGCACTCTGCTCTGGGCCTCAAATCTACCTTTTTGTGCACACCTGGCCTCTCAGGGATGTGTGTGTCCTGGTTTTCTCTGATGAGAATGGCTTCTACCCCTGGCAGAGGAGACCTGTCAGCTAAGGCAGGGAGAGCCTGCAAACTCACAGGCTGGGCCCAGAGTCTGGCCACTTTCCTGTTTGGCTAAGCATGAACTCTTATTTTTAAGAGTTTCCTTTATCTTCTGGATAGTAGTTTTTTGTTGGAAAAAAGGTATTTCAAACATCTTACCTCATTCTACTCTTTATTATTCCACTTTCTTAAACTCACACACACATATACATATAATATATGCTGTTGACTCTTGAACAACAGGGTGGGGGATTTAGAGGGGCACCTACCTCTGTGCAGTCATAAGTCTGTGTATAACCTCACAGTCTGCCCTCTGTTTCTGCAGCCCTGCACCCATGGCTTTGGCCAACTGCATTTGGTAGTTCTGTAGTAGATATTTATTGAAAAAGTATATGTGGACCCACACAGTTTAAACCCACGTTGTTCAACATCAGTTTTCTCCTTTATTTTGTGGAAGTAGTGAAATGCATTGACTGACTTTCAAATGTTAAATTCAAGCTGTTATTCTTGAAGTAAACTAAATATTATCATGGCATTTTATTATCTTTTATATATTAATGAATTTATAGATATGGCTATTTGAGCTTAAAATTTTTTAAATTTTAATCATGTATTTAATTTCATAGTAAATTCAGGGCTAGTTCAATATTCTACTTCTTCTTGTGTCAGTTTTAGAAAGTTGTGTTTTTCTAGTAACTTAACCATTTCATTTAAGTTTTCAAATTCATTGTCTTAAATTATTCATAGTTTTTTTCTTTCCATACCTGTGAGATCTCTAGTGATATCACCTTTTTCACTAGCATATTGATTTTGTGCCTTCTGCCTCTCTTCCTTGCAACCCTCCCACCCCCACCCTGGTGATCTCTCTTGCCAAGTCTTTATTAATTGTATTAGTTTATCCAAACCAAACTTTTAGCTTTGATAATTATCTTCACTATATTTTTCATGTCCACTTCATTAATTTTAGCTCATATTTTATTATGCTCAACATTTTTTTGCTAATTTCTTGATGCATAAATTATGAAAAATACATTTAATACCATACTATTTCTCAGATAAAACTTTGGAGGCATTATTCAAGTTTTTATATAACATTTTAATTTTTCTTTAGTTGAAACTATTTTCTAATTGGCATAGTGATTTATTCCTTACATATTAGGCATTCAGAAGTGCATTGCTTCATTTTGAAGTATATGGATATTTTCTAGTTTCTTTCTCTTATTTTTGATTTATAGCTTGCTTCCACTGTTGTCAGGGTGTGTACTGTGGATGATATCAGGTGTTTGAAATGTTTTGAATCCTATTTTATGCCTCAGCATATGGCCATCTTTCATAAGTGTTCTATGAGTCTTAAAAAAATTCATATTTTGTAGTAATTAGCTCCAATGTTTTGAGCATGTTAATTAGTACATACTTATTAATATGTTGTTCAAATCTATATCTCTACTGGAATTTGTCTTTATACCCTATAGATACAAATCCCTTATCAGGTATATGACTTATAAATATTTTCTCCTATTCTGTGTGTTAACTTTTTATTTTCTAGATATTGTCCTTTGAAGCACAAGTGTTTTGTTTTGTTTTTTAATTTGATGAAGTCCAATGAAGCTTTTGTTTGTTTGTTTTTTGCTTTATTTTTATTTTGGGATTTTTGTTTTGTTTTGTTTTATTTTTTCTTTTGCTTGTGCTTTTGGTGTTATGACTAAGAAACCATTGCCTAATCTAAGGTCAGAAAGATTTGCACTTATGTTTTATTCTAAGAATCTTATGGATTTAGTGCTTATATTTAGGTCTTTAGTCCATTTTGAGTAAATTTTTTATATGGTGTGAGGTAGAGGTCAAATTTCATTGTTTTCCATGTAGATATACTGTTGTCCCAGCATCTTTAGTTAAAAAGACTATTTTTCCCCCACTGAATGGTCTTGACCCCTTGTCAAAAATCAATTGACCATGGATATATGAGTTTATTTCTAGACTCTCAATTCTATTCCATTGATCTCTATCTTTATGTCATTTTCACACAGTATTGATTATTGCATATGTGTAGTAAAATTGAAATTATAAAGTATGAGTCTTCTAACTTTGTTCTTCTTTTTCAAGTTTGTTTCAATTACTTAGGATCACTTGCACTTTCATATGAATTTTAGCATCAGCTTTACAATTTCTGCACACACACACACACATACACACAACTCCAGTTGGGAAATTGACAGATATTGTTTTAAATCTACAGATTAATTTGGGGAGTATTGCCATCTTGACAACATTAAGTCTTCCAATCCAGACACAGATGTATTTCCATTAATTTAGGTTTTATTTAACTTCTTTCAATTTAACTTCTTTTTGAAGTGTTAAGTGTACAAGTCTTATACTTCCTTTGAAAAATTTATTTCTATATGTATTAGATGCTATTCTAAATGGATTGTTTTCTTAAAATCATTTTCAGATTGTTCATTTGTAAAGAAATACAATTGATATTTATGTATTCATCTTTTATTCTGAAACTTTGCTGAACTCAATTTATTCGTTTTAATATATTGTTTTTTCTTCTGTGTGCTTGTGCAAGCAAATGTGTGAATTCCTTTGGATTTTCTATGTATAAGAACATGGCATTTACAAACCATAGTAGTCTCATTTTTATTTTGAAGACTGGATGCCCACCCCCCCTTTTTTTTTCTTGTCTAATGGTCCTGGCTAGAGTGTCCAGAACGATTTTGCATAAAAATGATAAACAGATTCCTTTGTCTTGTTCCTGATCTTAGAGGAAAAATTTTCAGTCATTCACCATTGAGTATGATGTTAACTATGTGTTTTGGTTTTTTTTTAAATAAATTTCCTTTACTAGGTTGAGAACATCCCCTCCTATTCCTAGTTTGTTGTGTGTTTTTATCGCACAAAAGTGTTAAATTTAGACAAATGATTTTTCCACATCAATTGAGATTGTCAAGTGCTTTTTGTCCTTTATTCTACTAATATAGTATATTCATCCATTGATTTTCATATATGGAACATTTTTGCATTCCTAGGATAAATTCTACTTGGTCATGGTATATAATCCTTTTTATATATTGCTGGATTAAGTTTACTAGTATTTTATTGAAAATTTTTGTGTCTGTATTTATAATGATGTTTTTGTCTCATTTTGGTATCAGGGTAATGCTGGCATCATAAACTGAGTTTAAAAATGTTACCTCATATTCTGTTTTCTGGAAGTGTTTGTGAGGGGTTGGTATCAATTTTTCTTTAAATGTTTAGTGGAATTCACCAATAAGGTCATCTTCTCTTGAGTGTTTCTTTGTGGAAAATTTTTGATTACTAATTCAATATTTTTATTTGTTATAGGTTTATTCAATTTTTAAATGTCTTTTAGTCAGTTTCAATAGTTTGTGTCTTTCTGGGAATTTTTTCATTTCATTAAGTTTATCTAATTGTTGGCATACAGTTTTCCACAGTATTCTATCATGGTTGTTATTACTTTAAGGACAGAGGTTATATCTCCTCTTTCATTCCCTTTTAATAATTTGAGTCTTCTTTTTCCCTTTAATCATTCTAGCTAATTGCTTGCCATTTTTTGTTGATCTTTACAAAGAACTAACTTTTCAATTCATTGATTTTCTCTATTTTTTAAATCTACTCAATTTATTATTCTCAATACTTATGATTCCCTTCCTTCCTCGTGTTTTGGGTTCTGTATGCTCTTCTTTTATCTAGTTAGTCAGATGGGCAATGAGGTTGAGATCTTTCTTCTTTAATACAGGCAGTGTAGCTATGAATTTCCCTCTAAGCACTGCTTCACCTGAATGCCATAAAATTTTGTATACTGTTTTTGTTTTTGTTTATTTGAAAGTATACCTATTTTACCTTGTGATTTCTTTTTGACCCAATTAATATTTTAAATTGTGTGGTTCAAATTGCCTATGTTTGTGAATTTCCCAAATTACTTCAGATACGATTTCCAATTTTATTCTGTTTTGGTCAGAGAACATACTTTGTAAGATTTCAGTCTTTTTAAAGGTATTGAGACTTTTTTTTAATTTCCTAACATATGACCCATTCTGCTAGTAACACATTTGTCCAGTATTTGTTTGCTGTGGAATATCTTATTTTCTCCTTCATTTGTAAATAATATTTTTTCAGCATATACTTGCTTGGTTGACAGACTTTTGTCCTCTGGCCTCCCTGGTGTCTGATAAGAACACATTATTAATCTTACTGAGAAACCCATGTGGCTGCACTGTCTGCCCATCACGTCTTTAGAAACTTCCTGTGCTCCTTTGTGTTTCTCCTCTGCTCTCAATCCCACGATGCATATGTTTGCACACTTGATGGTTTCCACAGCCCTCTGTTCACTTCTCTTCATTCTTTATTCTTCCTGTTCTTCCAACTGGATAATTTCAGTTGACCTTCCTTCAAATCCATGGAATTCTGCTCAAACCAGCTGTCAAGCCTTTTTAGTAAAATTTTCATTTCAGTCATTATACTTTTTAGATTCAGAGTTTGTATTTATTTCTTTTTTCCCCTAATTTATATATATATATATTTATATTTTCTGTTTGGTGAGACATGATTCTCATACTTTGTTATTTTGACATGGTTCCCTTTAGTTCTTTGAAAATACTTAAAATAGATTATTTAAATGTGTTGACTAGTATGTCCAATGTCTGCGTTCCTAAAGGATAGTTTCTATTTACTGCTCTTTTTTCCCCCTGTGTTTGGGCCATACATTCTTGTTCCTTTGCATGTTTCATATTTGCTTTTATTGTTGAAAATTGCATTTTCAATCATATGACAGTTCTGGAGGTCAGACCCTCCCCGCTTGCACTGTTTTGTGTTGTTGTTCTTTCCTGTTGTCTGGATTTGTTTATTCACTTTTTAAACTAATTCTGTAAGTCCGTATTCTCTGTCATGTGTGGCCACTGATATCTCTGCTTAGGTAGTTTAGTGGCCAGCTAATGTCTGAACAGAGACGTGCACAGGGTTCTCAGTCTTTGCTGAGGGTCTGTGTGTGTGGTGGGGAACGCCTTCCACAGACAGCAGACAGGTGGCAACTCTGCCTCTTCCTTCCTGCTTGTGCAGAGCCTTGAGAGTAGGAAAGGTGAGAGCTTAAGGCATGCTCAGCTCTTTCTGGAACACAAGCAAAGCTCCGGACACATGTCTGTCCATATTCCAGGAACTATCTTGGAGTTTCTTTTATTTAAATACACATAAAACAAAATTTGTTATTTCAACCATTTTCAAGTATACAAGTCAGTGACATTAAATACATTCACAATGCTGTGCAACCATCACCACTAACCATATTCAAAATATTTATGTCAAAAGATTGAGCAGGACCTCAGAAAGATGGAGGCAGAAGCATAGAATCTCTCCAAACCCTTTCATGGAAGAAGATCAACTAAAACCAAACACCCATAGGTGGCATTTATCAGCATTTATCATTTCCAGAACTTTTTCACCATCCCAAACAGAGACTCTATAGCCATTAAACAATAACTTCCCATTCCTTCCTCAATCCATGTTCTTTCATCTTTTCCATTGTTTTTCCTAACATCTTTTAGCCCACTTTGAAATAATAGGTTACAGTTTTGATCTGTTTTGTGGACCTGTCTTTTCCAACTTGATTTTATCGTCTGAAGAGATGATATTCTGCTCCTTATTCTCTTTTTCTTGCACTAACTCTGTATGGGATTTGATCCCAATCCTTTTCTTTTATTGATTCTTGGATGAAAAAAGTTTTAAAGCACTTTGAAAAGGAGGTGCGAGGCCATGTGGAAACATGTTCTTCATGGGTGTTTCATCAATGCTTCAATTATACTGTTTTGAAATAACTGTTTTCCAGGAGGCATAAACCAGTGGGCTTTATCATTGGACAGGGTGCAGAGAAAGGACCCCACGAAAGCTGATCACCTTAGCAAAAATGATTTAGTTATGATTTCACCCAAGATTGGTCACAACCCAGCCTGGGAAACTCAATGAACCAGAGACAAGGTATAATGTCATCTTTCCTTCTCTCTGCCTCAGCTCTCAAGGATTGGTCACCTACGTGTTATTAGTAATTATTATTTGGCGTCTGTTCATAATTACTATCAGAAGACACAGCACTTATGGGCCTAATGACACTGCCCAGCTACGCACCATTCTTCTTCTTTTTGGCTTCCCGTCCACCAGCAGGAACCTCATTTATTTTTGTTCTCCCTTCACCACAGCCCAGTCATTTCTGTGAATGACTCTCAGTCTCACCATAATCTGTATCTCTCACTCTGCCCCAACATCCCACCCCATCACTCGCTCCCTGAAGTGTACTCTAGGAATTTAGGTAAACTGGATATTTTACCACTGTTCACCATCTCTTATGAAACCAGAAGAAAAGCAGCTTTCTTATGGAATGATGGAGAACTTGTAAAGATAAAACACCAGTATCCAATTGCATCATCTGGCCGCATGCCTTCTACATCAATCAAATATCTGCAGATGTGGTAGCCAGTCCTGTTTAAACCATGGGTACAGGGGACACCAATAAGTCTGTCATTATCTTTATTTTCTTTCAAAAACCCATTAACAGCACATTGGAATTTAAAACTAGTGTCATCATCTGGCACCTGATGCCCAATTGTACAAATTTTTAAATAAGGAATAGTTTCTGGTAAGTCCTCTGGCTTATAATGGCGGCGAGTATATGTTAAGTCAATAATCAACCCAAGTTCTTCATTCTGTTCTTGGAGTTTGTTAAAAAAGATCCAAGGGGGAAAAACATTCTTCTGGAGCAAGATTCTTTTCAAAACTCTTTTTTAAAGGAACTTTGAAAGCAATGACACAAGTCCCAGGCATCCGCTGTCCAACTAGGATATAGTCTTTCCACCTTTCTGGGATGTGCTTTCCGCCCTTCCTCTTGGCTGACGAACGTCCGGAAAAGCTGCGACCCTGACCCCAGCACCCGCGGGCATGATGCCACTGGCTCATGTGACCCCCAAGATGCCGCCCACCCAACGCCAAGAGTGCCAAAGTCGCCAACCTGGTGGCTCCGTTGCCAGCACAAGGCCCCGAACCACAGTTTCCTAGGCACAAGCCCATGCAGCTCGCGGACCTCCTTCTACTGCGCATACGCCACCGCCCGTCGAGATGACGTCATCACGCCGGCCGACTGACACGCTTCTCTTTGGAGTTTCTTAAGCTTCCATGGACATCTCATTCCCTTGCTTTCTGGGATGGTCTAACAGTTTCACCAACTGTGATCTACTGCCTCAAACAAGCTCAGTGTTCAGCAATTGTCTGCAATTGTTTTCAGAATTCTCCACTGGGAAAAAGGCTGTTCTGCTGGGTGAGCTCCAAATCGAGTCAAACAAAGACAACCTCATGAGTGAGTCTCCCAGGGAACTACCAGACAGGTCAAACGAGGCCAGTTCTTGGGAAGGGAGTTTGAAGAATCTTCCACATTCTTCCTGCTCCAGTCACTGCCAGGCTGCTGTTTACCACCATGAATGTGGGCTACTTGTTTTAAAGCCAACTGTAGAAATTGGGGGTGGGGTGGGAAGAGGATGGAAATAGGGTAAATTAAAATGCCCACAGCTCACTCTTCCTAATGAGATTCAGATGTGTTTTGTTTTCTGCTTTTTCTTGAATAAACACTCTCTGGTTTGCTACAAGCCTTTGGTTAATTTCCAGAGTTTTGAAAAAGTTGATGCTTGTAAATTTTGAACAGTGCTAGCCTTGGTTTTATGGGTGAGACAATTTTCAGAGGTCCTTTCTCTGCTGCTTTCATTGACATTCTCGTTCCTGCCATGGCTTTTGAAGGTTTGTGTCACGTAGCAGAGAGCTCTATTTTGGCAGTTGTTTTCCTTCTACATTGAAAACATGTCATATATTATATTCTAGTTTCCATCATTTCCATTGAGAAGTCAGCCATCAGTCTTATTGTCTTAGTTTTGAAATTGGTACGACCTTTCTTTCTGGCCCCTTCAAGACTTATTTATTGTTTGTTCGTTTTTGGTGGTTCTCTCTTCTGCTAGATATTTGAGGTGTGTGGGAGCACTTTTATTGTCACAATGACTGGTATCATTAGTGGCATTTGTCGGCAAAAGTCAGGGATTATATTGATAAAATTTCTGTACTGCGTGGGAGAGCTCCACAATGCCGTAAAGAATTCCTGGCTAAAGTTCCAGTGATTCCTCACTGAAAAATTATAGCAGAGGCAAGTTTCAATGACTGGAGAGAAATCTGTCCCACATTTGGACCTCCAGCCTGTGGCATTTGAAACTTCTGGACCCTCCACTGGTGGGACTGAGGTTCTTAATTCGAATTTCCAAGGGCAACATTAGCTCAGGTTCTGGGCAAGTTCAGTCTCCAGACAAAAGTCCTCAGAGGTTCCTACTGCTGTGTATCTTGGGAAACCATTTAGAGAAAAACAGAGCAGGAATTAAAATATACTTTCCCTCAGAAATTGGCAGTCAGATGGAGGGAGGGATAGAATCCTTGTCCCAGAGGAGATGAAAGATCAGATTAAATTCCACAAGGCACTTCTGTTCTGAGATGCCTTGATGATCCTCACAGTGGAGATGTTGAGTGGTGGGACCCAGAATTCAGGCAAACACCTGATTTGGCCAGACTTGGTTTTCAAAAAGTTACTCTATAGCAATAGAGTAGATGGAGAATGATAGAATGATTCCACCTCTCACTACCAAGTAAAGGATAAAACTTAAAAAGCCCATCCATAGTTTTCCAGCAGCCAACTCTCTCAGTTTTATTCCGATGGAGGCAAAGATGTACATTCTTCATGTACATACATCCTTCAGTTTGAGGAATTTGTAAGGGACAACGTTCTAATAGGGACAGAGCTCTCTAAAACCACCTCATGCCCCTACGATTCCTAACTATTAACCTGAGGTCAATTCACTTCTCCCTTGTGAATTCTGAACTCAAGCTAAAGAGGAATATGAACGATGAGATACTTTCTGTGTGTCATGTCAGTGAGATGCTCATTTTCCTATGAATATTGTCCTTTCATTAAGGAAGTAGGGAACAACTGAGATGCTCAAAATTTTCTCACTGATGTAATTCTTCAAGGGAAAAAGCAAATAAAAGTATTTCCTATGTGGTCAATAGTCAGTTTTCATGTTACCACATCCTTCTGAATGGATTTCTGTAGATAAATTCCTGGGGTTGTAGAAGTGCCTAGTGAATCATTTTAGACAGATAAGTGTATCATTTTATGGCAGCCTCAGTGGCCACCCATGAACCTGGTGTCATCTCCAGAGAATTGTGTTCTCTGGTCTGTTCACCTTCTCAGCCCAGAGAGATATATTCTCCGTGTTACATAAAGTCAGCCTATTCCAGTGTCCTATGACCCTGCTCCCGAACACATGTGTTTACTTCCGGCTGTCTGAACCAATCACCTGAAGTCCCTCCCCCACATGCATGCTCACTGTCACCCCTGTGCCCTCAGTGTCTGGAGACTTGTATTCTTGCTGCTTTCTTAAGAGAATAAATGCCATAGTCCACGTCCTGCAAGCCAGCCCACTGGAGAAAGGGCAGCTTTTGTAACTCAGGAGTGCTCCCGAAATTTGCATAGGTATTTAGATTTCATCGTGGCAAGAACAACAAGACCATTTAATGGGGAGGAAGAGGGTTTTGAATAATAGAAACTCCTATTAGGTGAATTTATGAAGAAACTGTGAAAAGTCATAACAATAATGTGTACCCTTCAGTACATCCTACTCACTGAATAGATAAGTGGTCCTGAATCATTTATGCCAACATGCAGGAACCTGATAAATTTTGAACAAATTTAATTGAAATCCCCCCTGGAGTGAGTGTGAAAGAAGGATTAAATTTAATGGTCTCATGAGCGGCGCAGCCCTAGATGGCTCCCTTCTGAAGACTCTCTTTCTTCCCCCCGAAATAAAAGATTCCAAACCTCAATCGGAACAGATGTGAGTTTAATCACATCTCAGAAATGAAAAGCATGTGACTTTGAAATGTAATGAGACTTAAAGAATATGTCTAACCAGACAAACCATACATTTAGCTTCATTTTAATATTGGGATACGCGAGAGGTGAGCCCTGGTAGGAAGACCACATCCCCTCTTGGGGGGCTGCACCCCCCACGCCCCCAACATCCTGTGAGCCTCACACACGTCCTGAGCAGGTTAGGGGTGTCTGGGCTCTATGGCAGGACGCCCACAGCATCACCTGGCCCCACTGCATGGCTTACTCAGAATTCACCACTTTTCAAACTTACTGGTTACAAATTCTTGGTTGGCAGATTAGCGGACTGCCCATCTCCATGGTCTGCAAAGGCAGCTGGCTCCTCCACACCCTGGGAAAGTTGGGTGGCACGGATTCCCTGAAATCCAAACCACTCCGTCTGGTAGGGAGCCTCGTGTGGTCTTCCAGAAGGACCCAGAATCCATGTCAGTGGCAGAGAGGGGGCATCCACTTCTGCAATGGTGGTCTGTACTCTGAATGACCAGCAGACTCAGGGTCTTCTGTCTCCCACACGGGAAAGTTTACACATCCTGGGAAAGCGCAGTTCCACGCCCCCACCTCTGACTGTGGTCGTGGGTGGCAAGACGTCCTCTGTCTCACAGAGGTCCCTGGTGGTTGGGGGATCTACCCCTCGCTGACTTAGAGCTGATGGCCCAGGTGCTGCTGGTTTCTTTTCTGAGCCTCAGTGGACGCCGACACGAGCAGGAAGGGGCCGGAGCTCATTCTTTCAGTCAGGCTGGTGCCCGAGTCCAGTGGGAACCCCTGAGGGGGTGCTGAGAACCCAAGCTTTGTCTCACTCAGGGGTCCTTGGACTCTCAGTCAGGAGATGGCCTGTGGATGCTGGATTGCAACCCTGAGAAAACTATGTCTGTTAATGGAATGAGGGGTGTCATGACCAGTGTCTTAGCCGGTTGGGGCTCCTACAAAAGAAAGCCACGACAGGGTGTCTTAAACAACAGGCATTTCTTTCTCCCAGGTCTGGAGGCTGGACATCCACGATCAAGGCCCCTGCAGATTCCGTGTCTGGTGAGGGCCTCCTGCTGGTTCACATATGCATCTCCTCGCTGTGTCCTCACGTGGAGGAGAGGCAGGGAGCTCTCTGGGGTCTCTGTTATCAGGATACTAATGCCATCCTGAGGGCTCCACCCTCGTGACCTCGCCACCTCCCAAAGACCCCACCTCCTGACACCTGCTCATTGGGGGTTAGGATTCAACTATGCGAATTCTGGGGGGACTCAGATATTCAGTCTCTAGCAACCAGGGAAAGGAAATGAGGTGATTAGAGCCCCAGCCTTCATTTCAGCTGAGGTTTCTATAAACAAAACGAATCATTCTACACGGGAACAGAATTTAAGACAAAAACAAAAAATAGTTGCTGCTGGCGTCAGGGAGAGACCGGGAGCTGCAGCTCAGGGAAGAAGTCCACGAGGGCCTGGGTGCCTGTGGCAGGGTGGCAGTTGCTGGGGCCACAATCGGGGGCTGGGGGGCTTCTTTCTTGACCCTGCAGGAGAGGAGGGAGGGAGGGGCTCTCCCCAAGGGACAGTGCCGACAGCACCACCCATGGGCTGCCTGTGGCTGCGTGGACCACACAGGGCCGGCCTCACCCACCTTCACAAACAGGCGGTGGTGGCGTTAGTCATGATGTAACACCCTTGAGGAAGAGGAATTGAATCACCACGAAGGAGCTGTGGACTCTCTCATTTCAAGTCTGAGTTTCCATGAGAATTCCAGTTCAACAGAAAACGAGACAGTGTTTTTTAAAGAATCCTTTCCACAGCCTCTGCAGTTTTTATTTTCCATTTTAATCTCCATTTTGCAGGTACTGCCCAATAAAGTCTCGCTGCCTCTCCCTCTCTCTTCTTTCTGCCTCCCCCCTCCTCTTTTCTGTTCCCACCCCACCTCCCCATAAATATGTATTTGTCTCCCTTTGTGGAGTCCCTCCTATGATATTCTGAAGCCAGCAGGGTCCAGCACGTCCACACAGCAGAGTATTTTCCATCACGAGGTGGCCTCTCCAGCCCTGCAACAGCACAGCCGTGTAGGAAACATGAGGTGTGAACAGCTTCCAGAATGTTCGCTGAAACGCCTGAGGGCAAATTAAAGAGGGCAGTTCTGGGTCCTCTTTGCCATAACCAAGCTGGGCTCAGCCCAGCTGAATTCACCAGTGTTCGTCCCAACTCCTGCATTTCAACTTCATTTCCAAATATAAAGCCTTCAGCTGTGTCAGGCACTTTGATTTCTCTGGATGTCGGGCTTGGTTTTCAAATGTAAATGTGCCCCCAGGTTAGTCTCAGTAAGTTGCCTGGCGTGGGACCAGGAGCACACCTGTCAGGTGCGGCCCTGTCCTTCTCCTTCCGTGTAATCCTTCATGTCTCGTATCAAAGACACCCTCCTGCCTGGAGTTGAAAGCAAAATTATTCTCAAAGGAATTTATGACAAATACAATAATTCCTTTTAATGCAGGGATGTTTTATCTACCAGCACATTAAGTACATATGCTACCAGGAAATAACCATTATGTCTATGATTCCCATATTATATTTAGAGAACACAATGAATCCATTAATTGGAGCGAGAAATATATGGTTTCCTCTGCACAGCTCCTCTGATGCTCATCAGTGGAAAAACGTTGGTACCAGACCTTCAACTCAACCCACGACCCCTTCGACAACGCTGCAGCGGCATCTTTGGGGTAAGTTCATCTCCAGTGGGAAACTCCATGGTTGTTAACATCTTTAAGGGGCCTTGTGGATGGAAATGGCTTCACCAAGCCCTGGCTGAGGTCTCCTTCCTTCCTAACTTTCAGGTCACAACAGTTTGATTTTCCCCCTGGGAAGTCAGAAATCGCTCAGATTTAGTCTTTTACAAACAGAATGGCGGGGGGCTGGTGTCATCCTGCCCCTCCCCAGGCACCCTAAGACCTCCTAGGGATTTCTGTTCTCACCTGAAGTTTCACTGCTGTATCTAAAGTCCCCAAACCAGGTGTTAAAAGGAGCCTGGGAACGCACAGCTACTCATTCCTGTAAAGAAGCGGAAGTAAGTCAGGCACCGAGTGGCGGCAGACAGGCGACGTGTAACTTCCTCCTTCTCCCAAACATGTGTCACAGTGTCGTCCCACACCACAGGCCTTCCCCAGAGCCTCTCTGAGAGTCTGTGCCGTAGTCCCTGCACAACTCCCGCGTGCCTATCAGACTTTCAGATGGCTCCATGTTTCCTCATTATTATGAGAAATGGTCCAATGGGCATGTGACCTTCCTTTTCAGTTCATAATATATGGGGAACATTTTTCCTGGCCATAAATTTTACATGAATATATGATTTTAAATGTTCTGATGATGAAATCAGTAATTTAGAAAATAGTAAAGAATGTATTTTTTAAAAAAGAAAAAAAGGGCTTCCCTGGTGGCACAATGGTTGAGAGTTCGCCTGCCGATGCAGGGGACACGGGTTCGTGCCCCGGTCCTGGAGGATCCCACATGCCGCGGAGCGGCTGGGCCCATGAGCCATGGCCGCTGAGCCTGCACGTCCGGAGCCTGTGCTCCACAACGGGAGAGGCCACAACAGTGAGAGGTCCGCGTACAACAAAAACAAAAAACAAAAAACAAAAAAAACACCTGTAATCTTACTTCCTAGGTCCATTTTAAACTCATCGGGGTAGCTTCATCCCCAGACCTTGTTTTTCCACCCTCCCTGCCACCCCCCCAAAAAGAATTATTTTCAAGTCCTGTTGCTCCACGGGGTACTTTCCAATTGGGTGTCATGTGGCCACATTCTGTAACATCCAAGAGCGTGTGTGTGTCTCCCCAGATCTTTTTATTTTTATTTTTTTCAACAGAAGCCTCTGCATATTATATTTATTCAATTGATTTTTTAAAAATTAATTGAAATATAGTTGATTTACAATGTTATGTTGGTTTCAAGTGTACAGCAAAGTGACAGGGAACTATCCCCAGACCTTTCTTAATGTATATATAGATATTCAAGCTTTCCTCTTTTAAGTCTGGAACCATTACGTGGTTGCCTTTTTAAAAACATTCTACTGTTTGAATGTTCATGGTCTGAGACATTTTGCGTGCCATCGCGTGGGGTTTTACTACATGGACCCACTGTACCATATCAATCCTTGCCCAACGGGTGGACTTCTAAGCTATTTCACGTTGCTGTTATGAATTGCATTGCAATGTACATGCGTGTGCATAACTCCGCTTGGCATTTCTAATTATTTTCATAGGCTGTAAGTCACAGGAGGTGATCCCTCAGTGTAACCAAACAACCTGGTATGAAGACACATTAGACAGGGGGGTCATGTTCCATCCTCCGAGGAGAATGGGCTTCGGAGGGGCTGGCGCTCTGCTGGGAGCGGCCCCAGGGAGACTTCCTGCAGCTGAAAGGCCAATGCCTCTCATCCTCTCACCCTCCAGTCACCCGGATGCTTTAAAATCAAAGTAAAATAAGCGGAATCTAATTATTCAGTAAAATAACCTGATCCAGGTAAACATTTCATCCTTCTCAGGAGGCCTGTGGGTCAAGCCAAACCAAAGCAACCAACAAAAATTAAGACATCCCTGTAGAACCCTCAGTTTAGGACTCTGTGAACTTTGTAAATGAGGAGTGGTGGCCGGTGGACACTAGGAGGACAGAGAATCAGAAGTAAACCCAGAAGGGCTGCAAGTGGTGCTTTGTCTGGGTCTTTATAAGAAAGTATCTGAATCGGGGGCACCCTTTTTGGACAACTTCTGTTGTGAGTTATGTATTTCCACATGGTCCTTCTAGATATTTTATGTTCAAGGCTGTGTCCTTCGGGACAGTTACGATGACGAGAACTGTTGTAAATACACTCTCATTTTCATCTGCTGTTGGTGAAGAGAAATCAAGGATTAAGTGATAACTGAGACAGCCATTTGTTTGCTCAACATTTTTAAAGATTACTTCCTGCAGAGCAGAATGAACTGGAGCTAGCCATTGGCCGCTGGATTTGGACAAAGAGAGGCTTTGGATGATGCAGGTGCGTGGGAAAGGTGTGCTTCTGCTCCTGGGAAAAAGTCCTGGGAGGGGCGTAGTTTCTCCTAGAAGCTGCTTCCGGGGACTTAAAATAGTTGTAGGGGCCACAAGGAGCTGTGATCCACAGATAAAAATCTACGCTGTGAAAGGTTTGATAAATGTCTTGCTCTTTATTGTGCAACTGCAAAGTCAAGTCTGCATGAAAATAGAGCGTCTCTTTGAAGATGTTCAAAGGCGTCCCTTCCATTTTCTGAAGCTGTTTATGAAAAGATGGCTATTCATGTGCTCTTATGGGAGTGGCATGTTACCGGGGCCTTTGTGTTAAAGAGTTCAAGTACATAGGAGACAGGTCGTCTGAGAGTGCATTAGTTATTACACGAGGTTGAACTCTCCAAGGACCCTGCCCTGGAGTGAGAGTCTAAGTTTCGTGGCACAACACCGTCTAGAGGGTTAGGAAGAGAAATATTAAGGGCTTTTATGATTTTTAGCACCATCTGTGTTGTGTTCTTGAGTGTAGCAGAATTGCTTCCACCCATGAGTGTGTGTGGTGCTAATTCTTGCCTGTGATTTTACTTAAGGATTCTGTGCATATGACTTCACACGAAGGCAAGGCTGACAAGTCTGTACTGTAGCAAAGTATGAGATTCCACGTGATTCCATGATTCCGATCTTTGTCATTAACTGAGCTATGGCCAGATTAAAATAATGTTGCAAAAATAGGTTGTGTGGGTGGTACTTCCCCCAGCAAAGTAACAGGTCACGAGGTGGAGCCATGACCAGGAGAGAAAGAAGCACTTAACTGAAAACTAAAACAGAATGGTGCATTGTTTTGCAGAAGAGAAATGGAAGTCCTTTAGGGCTGGCCTTCTCTGCAAGTGTGTTTGCGTGCACGGTGTGTGACTTTGCCTGGAGTCGTTAGGAATGTGAACACAGTCTGATTTGGGGGCTTGTTCTCCTGGTCTCATCGCTTTTGACCTCAGAGTCCCAGCCAGCCCACGGATCTCTCTGGGCCCACCTGACAAAGCACCCCGCCGTTTCTCCCCAAGTACCGAGCCCACACCTCCTATGTTTTATCCGAAATCCACATTTTTCATAGAAGAAAGTTCCTGTGCAAACATACTAACAACCTATGTCCTGAGTTTACTTTGCTGCTTTTGTTAACAGGAACCCACTGTTGGTGAGAGAAGGCCCTTGGGGGGGATGTTTGTTTATTTGTTATTTGGTGTATTTGTTGGCTTATTTATTTAGTTTTATACCACATTACAGACACAACTGAAAGATCTTTTGAAAGTATTTTTTTTTTGTAGTTGCTAAACCAGAAGATCAGCAGGCTTGGAACGTTTCCTGTGTGTGTCTGTAAAAACAGCGTTCAGCTGATGCTGCCAGCACCTCAGGGTCACTGCACCCCGGCACGGGCTGCGGCGTTACCTCTGTCATCACAGTTGCTCAGCCCAGCAGCCCTCCCAGGTGGGAGCTCTGATCATGGCTCGATTTTATGGGGGAGGAAGTGGACGCTTCTGGAGGTTGGGCGATTCTTCTGGGGTTCCACGAACCAGGGAAAAGTAAGACCTAGATCTTGGTGGGGTCCAGCTGTGGCCCAGCCTGCAGGTCCAGCTGAAGTCCCCCCAGCTCCCCTGATACATTGGGCTGGGCTGTTTCTGGTGGTGGGCTGGCCCTTGGCCCCTGTCAGGACACTTGGTGGCATCACCGGCCTTGACTCACCAGCCCTGACACCAAGAGTGTCTCCAGTGCCAGATGCCCTCTGGTTGAGAGCCGGTGTCCTCCTCCCTCCCCTGACACGTCCACCTATGTCTTCCTCCCAGCCCTGGGCTCCAGGCCCTGGACCGGCTGGCCCTGTGGCTGCGGCCCTTTGGCCTGTGTCTGTCCCTCAGTGCTGTGACGTCCTTCACCTCTCGGCTGTCCGGCCGCTGTACCCACGACAGTCGGGGTTGGGGAGCTCACGCATGTGGGGAGAGACCACACAGCACCCGCCCCCTCAGGGGAGCTCCAGCCACCTGGTGATTCCCAGGTCTCTGTGTTCCGTGGACAAGTGCAGCCAGGACAATGTGGACCCGAATCTCAGCAGAAATGCAACAGATCCAGGATGGCTAGTTCTTCCACAAGACGGGCCTGAGCAGCTTAACCCAGGGAACCCTCCCAGGAGGCAGCCTTCCCTGGACGACAGTGGAGGTCCTGCCCTCGGCCTAGCACCCATCCCAGGTGTGTCCCGCCTCCTGCCCAGTCCCCCTTGGGGAGATGCAGGAGCCTGGCCTCCTGGACTCTTCATGAAGATTCCACACAAAAGCCCAGGGACCCACAGTCTTCCGTTCAGGTTCACGGAGCCTGGGATTCCTGCAGCAGCCCCATCCCAGCAGAACAGTTCACGTGCCACGGCTGCCAAGGGTGTCTGCGGTGGGAGACGGTGGACCAGCAGGAAGAGCAAGGCGCTCACATGTGGGCCAGAGACACAGTGAGGACGGAGGAGTAGCAGAGGACCCGGAGCTGGGCGGGGGGCCGGGAGGAGGGACGCAGGGCAGGTGGTGGGGACCACACGGGGTAGAGCAGGAGCCCCTCACCACAAGGCCAGGGCAGTGGTCGATGCTCTCGATGATAAGAATAAAGAAAAAACATAATACAATTGTGCAATGGTTATTCACGCATTTACTTTTTCCTATTTTATCCCCATACACCATGCTGAGAGGCCCAGTGGCCTTTGTTTTCACTTGCTGGTTCTGGTTCTTTCTGCCTCTTCACCATTTACCAGCTACAGAGCAATGCATACACAGTGACCGCCATCAGGGCGGGCAGCCCAGCCTTCCCTGCTGGGCCCTTTCCTGCGCAGGGACCGGAAGCTGGGCTTACGCAGGGCCGGTGCCGAGCCTGGGACTCGGCTGCTGCTCTTCCCACGATGTGCTCTTCTCACAACACCCACCTGAATCAGTTATTCTTAAAACATACATTTCCATTTAGTGATTCATGCTGGGCCTAATTCACTCACCATTTAATATCACTTAGAATCATCCAGGGACTAAAACAGGCCCACAGAGAACAGATTTTAAAAGTATATTTTAAAGATAAAAATGGACCTTTAATATTCTACAGGATTTCAAATCCCTGGACAAAGAGTGTCTGCTTAAATTTAAAAGAAGCCCTCTCATACCTGTCTTTGATAAAAGAAAAAGGCAGCCTGGGCCTTTGCTAAAGCAGAGGATGCACCTTTTTCAAATTACAGTTCTCAGGTCTGATACAGCCAGATAATCATCAGCAGCTCAAGTAAAATCATTATTTTGTCAGAGAGAGAAAGCATGTTCAAGGGGGAAATTAATGACAGTAGAGAAAGAATGCGGTTGAGCCCTAATCCAAAGACAGTTGCCAAGATGAAAGGAGTGCGGATGCTTCACTTTGCTTCAGGTGCTACTCTAGACTCTTCTGAAAGGCGGCACCAAAGTCTTGCCTTGAAAGCAGGGATTGGAAAATGCTTTCTGCAGAAATGAGAAACTTTGCTCCCACCCACATCACAATGTTCAGGGAAATCTGTTTGCCACAGGCTCTTCCCTCTTTTCATCCTAAATATCACAACATCGTTTTAGCTTAGGGGCCAAAGCAGGAGTAGAAATGATGGTGACCCCACACCAGCATGCCCTCCTCCTGTGGAAAAAGAGAAGAAAGTTCATTCTTGGTGATTCAGAAGGACATTTAAAGGGGCATATAAACCTTTTGGATCTAAACTCAGAGTGCAAACTCTTGGAAGTCACGTGGCCGTATCCTGGCCACCAGCTCTTCCCCTTAACATCACCAGATTTCAAGTCGGGGACTGAGGTTTGGGAGGGAGGGGTGAGTCGTTCTTTTCCTGAAGTGCTGCATCCCTGGTGTCTTTCTACGGGACCCGAGAGCAGGATGGGTCTGGCCAGGGCTGGGAGGCCAGGGGCTCACTGCCTGGAGTGGCTCCTGAAGGACCAGAACCCTCCCCTCCCCAAAGGTCCCTCCTGCTGGGGTCTGGACCCAGGTCTCGTCCCTGCAGCCACACTGGTCCCGTCGTGACCCTCAGGCTCCCATACAGGTGATGGAGCTGCAGTGATGGGCCTGGCCACTGCCTGGAAGCCTGGGGCAGGTCGAGGGCTTTGAGGTCGGCACAGGAGGGCAGGAAAGACAAGGTTGGGAGCCACGGGCAAAGGAGGCCCCCGAGTGTCCGTGTCACTCAGAGACCCTAGGACGCCGTGCCGTCCTTCCGCAGGCTGACTCAGAACCTCATGGGGGGACTGTCCTCAGTCAGCTACTGGGCACCTTTTCTTCCTTCGTTTTCTGTTCTCTGGCAGGTGTAAGCTGCTCAGAGACGCAGAGCAGGGAAGGCATGGACCTGGCCCAGCCACAGCTGACCTGTTCTAATACCCACTCCTTCCCTGTTTCAAGAAGCCCCTGGTCCGGTGGGAACTCCTATAAGAGAATAATTTCATGCCTTGCTAGTTACTGGGATCTGGGAGAAGGCGGGGTATCTGATATTAGGATCTGTTAGCGCACTTCACTTGAATGGAATCCTAATAAAAATAGCAAGTTTCACAGTCTTGGCGTGGCCGCCAGTACACGTGTGAATTGTGCCCCAGTTTTTCCTGATGCTGAGTGATCTCCCCTACATGAACAGCACCCAGGTCTCCCGAGGCTGGGTTGTTTGCATAGCCTACATTTCCAAACTTCTGACTTTGAATAATGTGGAAATATTTATCATAAGCCATTTCTAGAGAGTTCTGGGTCTATGGGACTGAATTAGAATATGAGGAGCTCTGTTTCTTCAGCCCTCGAAAGCCTGGTCATTCCATACACCAAGCCTCCACCAACTGATGTGCCAACAAGATGCACTCAGGGCAGGAATTTGGAGAAGATGAAAGCGTCAAAACAGCACACCTGCCTCAGTCCTGGGCACAATGTGTGCTTTGGCTGAGGGTCAGTTAGTGTCTCTGCTGGGGAAGGCCGATTTACACAATCCCACTAGAGAAACTTACTTCTGGTTCTCTTATGGAGGTTAATGTTTGCGTTCATAGCCTCACAATAGCAACCAGTGTCTGAGGGCAATGGACCCAGCACTGGGCATGGCACTGCTGTACGGGCCACACAGGCAGGAGGTCACAGGCAGGAGGAGAAGCCAAGGTTTCCCGGCCATGAGATGCCCGACGCTCAAGGAGCCAGGGAGGCCCGTGCCTGCACGTGGGGATCTGTTGCGGGTGCTGAGGAAGCCCGGGCCGCCCTGATGCCCCTAGTGTTTGCCTTGTCCATAAGAACTAACACAGTTACAGATATTTCACACCTTTTAAGTTTCTTGTCAGAGGAAAAAAAAAAGAAACCTCAAGTTCAAAACCTGCCTGGAATCTAGTCCCCGCAACGTAGGCTTTATTCAAGTGCGAACAGAATACCTGGACTTGGGCATCTGTCCGGGGCAGAATACAGGCTTGCTCTTGGGAAATTTTACTTCCCGTGAAAGATACTGCCTTTCTAAAGAGCAGAGAGAGAGAGCACACACACATCTTGCAAACAAGTAACGAGCTTAAAATGGAGAGATCAAGGGTATGCAAACTAGAGCCAGCCATCCCGCCTGGACTCTGGGGCTGCCCTGCCTGGGACCTGGGGTGCTCACCTGGGACCTGCACTTCTCATATCTCTGGTCGTGGAGACAGCTTTTCTGACCTGCTGAGTCTGAAACTGGGAATGTAGAGGGGCCGCTGGTTAATCTCTCTCTCTGCTCTCCGAATTCCAAGTGAACAGAGTGAGTGGGGGAGGCAGATGTGAACCCAGCAACACAGAAGTTGCCGCAAAGGGAAGCAATGCCTGGTGAAGACGGCGCCCGTGCCAGAAAGCGTCTGCTACAAGTTTCCACACAACCAGGGCGGGACTGCAGCTGAAGTGGCTGAGAACTACCCAGAACACGACCCAGCGACAGGAGGGTACATGTGTCCAACCAGGAATGGCCTGGGCTCTGCAGAACCTGACGGACAGATGTATGCCTGATGTCTGTGAGATTATATCTAAAGATGCACATTGCTATATTTAAAATGGATAACCATCAAGGACCTCCTGTGTAGCACAGGGGACTCTGCTCAATATTACGTAACAACCTAAATGGGAAAAGGATTTGAAAAAGAATAGATACGTGTATATGTACAGCTGAACCACTTTGCTGTACGCCTGAAACTCACACAACATTGTTAATCAATTATACTTCAATATAAAATAAAAAGTTAAAAAAAAATGATGAACATCAGCCCAGGAGCCTCAGTTTTCCTTGGATCTTAGAAACATATGATGCTTAATTCTAAGCAGTCAACTTGGTACCAGAGAGCTTATGAAGAGATGTTAGGTCAGAACGGTGTTGACCACGTCACTGTGTGCACCCATTCTTTTAGGGGATGATTACGGGTGCTCAGGACACACATTAGGGCTAATTCAATGAGGTTCTCTCAGCCTCCTGCGGGATGTTTTTCTTGGAGCTCCTGTATAACCGAGCCCTAGGAGTCGTGTGGGTAGAGCTCCGCTCTGCTTATGCAAAGAAGCCATGATTGTCACCAGTTCCGACTGGATGACAGATATGCTTAAGGCTCTTAGGCAGGCTTTGGCAGTGATGTTTACTTTTGGGGTGAGTGCAAACATTACAATACCATCAGGACTATGAATGGAGCTTTTGTTAGGGTATTATGGGAATTACAGTATTTAAAGAGTACATCTCACTCAAAGATAACTTTGAATGTACTTAAAGTGCACTTCTTGACAGACTGTTATTGTAAGTTGATCTGGTTAAATCACCCATACTTTTAGGGATTCTGTATCACAAGAGGTGGCCCTGCCTTGTGACCCTACAGTAGGAGCACAGGAGACAGCGAGAAACACAGATGGGGAAGACTTACCCATCATCTGCCCGGCATTTTCCCATCCAGGACCAAGTTTTAAAATCAAGGCAGTTGCTTCAGAGCAACTGACTTTCTGACATGCAAGTAGACCCATAACCAGGCACAACCAGAAAGAAGGTGCCGTCCTCCGGCTGACGCAGCCACTTGGGGAGGGGGATCTCCCCTCAAGGGAGCGTCCTGCCCCATCCCAGAAGAAATGTCAGAGAGTCTGAGGAAAGGCACATGTTGCAGAAATTCACACAAAACCTGACTTGCATGAAGGATATGTATTGTCGCGGATACGGAAAATACCATGTAAATTCTCCAAAGCAATGTTGGACGATTACGGGATTGAAAAACAAAATAAGAATGTGGAGGAAAGCTTTAAAAACCTGTATTATTAAATTGGAGAGAAGAGAAAGAGTCATCCCCTGTCCTCTCTTACTTCCAGAAAAGACCGAGAAGGATTGGCAGTCAAGGACTGCATGTTCAAGGTAGGTTTTAGGGAACCTTAAAAGGTTCAGCTGCATCACTAGAGGTCTGGAATAATCTAGCAGTGTGTCTGTGTCAAAGCAGTTAAATGACCTCGGTGACACTGGCTGACTCCAAGTTCTTTACTTCCCAATATCATAAGCACAGATTTAACCAATAATATATCTATTGGGCATCAACCATGTGTCACTATGGTAGGCAGTGCTGGCAAAATGAATGAAGACTAATGTACAACATGCACGCAGTTGGGGGCTCGGAAGCTAGTGAGAAGGAGGCTTAAGACACGGTCACCACTTACCCTGCAAATACCAAAGACCTGATTAATCGGTAAGGACACGCTGCCATCACCATGTGCAAGACTCGTCCACGTCTACACAGATGCCCGGCCCTGCGAGGGCAGCATGCACCACCGGCTGGCTCATACCCACCTCCTGACCCAGCATGCTGACTCACCACCCTGCCACCTGTTTGAGTTACAAACTTTAAAATATTTATCCTATATGGTTATGGAAACTTGATACTGGTATAAAACATTTGATCTTGTTCCTTAAAAAAAAAAAGTCAGAGGATGAGAGAGGAATGGAATTGCATCTCGGCGATCAGGGCTTCCTCTAGGAGAGCCATGTGGAAGGTCATTTCTGCTGTCATGATCAGAGACCCCCTCCCCCCGTCCAGCTCCTGTAGCATGGATCAAGTTAGTGAGGAAAGCTGCAAGGTTTAAGTCTGAAATTAATGTACTGGCAGCCAAATGTCAAAGCAAAAAAGCCCTTATTCAGAGCAAAGAGCTTAAGACAAGAGAGCTCTTGGGTGGGGACAGGTGAAAATGACCAAATTAACAATTTGCCATAAAATGTACAAAATTCAGTTCGATTCCTAAGTAGAAAGAGTAATATAATCCCAACCGTGCAACAAAATAGCATTTAAGCATTTACAAGGGCCAGCACAGGTGTACCAAATACACAGGAAATCAAAGCACGTGTCTGTGTAACGACTTCAAGCTTGATGGGGACTAAAGCCTCGGTGGGCTGCCTTGCCTGTCCTGCTCTGGACCCTACTTTAGTGCAGTGAGTCTGGGTCCTACCGCGATCGTAACACCCTGAACAAAGCCCTGCACCCTACTCTAACCATCGGGTGGGAAAGCAAATCACAACGAGATGAAAAAGTACATTTTGCAACTTCTGACCATGGGCATCCTTAACTAGCTAACCAAATAGCTGAAATCTGGTAACCGTGACGAGAAATTCAAATTTTATATATAACCTGGAGGCTGTCAGGGCCAATTTTGCAGGGAAGACAAGTCAAGGGAGACCTCAGTAAGCACAGGTTTATATGCTCTTCCATAAAACACAGTCAAGGACAGGGGTCTTTATCCCCCCGTGGAAACAAAGGGCAGGGCCACTCCTGAGCAGTGGAGGAAGGCAGCTGAGGACAGCAGTCTGGCCAAGGGGCAAACACAGGGCCCCTGGAGGGATGAGCTCAGTCCCGCCTGGGCGAGGACTGCATCCAGAAGCCACCTCTGGAAAAGGTCATGCGGCCCCAGCCCTCTGTGCACAGAGAAGGTTTTACCACATCTGGACCACGGGACCTACCTGGTGGGGATGAATTTAAGTAAAGTCTCAGGTAAGACATGGAGACTCAGACCCCTCAGGGCCTGAGAGGATGAGGCACAGCACGATTGGCTTAGGAGCAGGGGGTGAAAACTGTTTTGCTTCTTCACTTTTCCCCTTTGTGACCCAGAAGAGCCTGGCAAAGGGAGTCTGGGTGGGAACTGTGTCCGAGCAGATGAGGCAGGGCTCTCTGGGGCCTGGACCAGCCGGGGTGGCCCTCAGCCCTCGTCCCTCTGCAAGGGCCAGCCTTTCTCCGCGGTGCGGTCCAAGTCCTAGGGGTGTGCAGTGTGCTCTGGGCCTGGACCTGTGGGCCCGGTCCGGCTGTGCTTTCAACCCAGCAGTGATCACGGGTGGCCCTGGGCTGCAGACGCACCGGAGCATCACCTGCACAGCGTTCCGGGTGTGGTGGCCCGCCATCCCCAGGGCCCACTCCTCCCAGCACTGCTTCCTCCGTGTCAGGGAACTCTCCGCTCCTCACACCTCCTCCCATCTGAGGGCCTCCGTGCGCCATGGCTGAGTCTCACATCCTGTGTAGCTATAGACACCTGCACCCCACACGCAGGGAGGGGCCTTCCCACCGGAGGAGGAGGAGGGACACCACCCGGACCTGGATCCTATCTTGACTCCTCTGGGCCGAGCATCCTCTGTTCCCCAACAGCGACTGCGCCAGCGTTCACCTGGGGACCCAGGTGTCCGCTGCCTCAGCATCTCCAGTGAACTGATGCTGACGCAGGGTGGCTGACCTTCTCTGATGGAGTCCCCCTCCCACAAAAGACCCGAGCAGCAATCCTCGCAAGACTGGGGGTGGGTCATAACCTTGTCACCATGTATGGAGGTCAGGGCTGGGCACATGGAGTCCAAGGAACTGCCAGGGACCCAGCCAGAGCACAGCAGATCTGGAGTGCTCACTGGGTGTTACCCCAGTATCCATGTCCTTCACCCTGGTGGCCACTGTCAGGGTCCTCAGGTTCCCTCTGGAGCAGGGAGCCATGGGAAAGCAGACACTGGGGCGGGGCTGGGACAAGGAGACGGAGGCACGCACTTGGTGGACCGTGTCCTGGGGCTGTGCTGACAACGTAGCCAAGACCAGGCAGCTTGAAACAATGGAAACTTATTCTCTCATGGTTCTGCAGATTAGAAGCCCAAAATCTAGGTGTCTAGGAGGCCGTGAATCTGTCCCAGGCCACTCTCCATCTTTTGGGGGTGTGCTGACCACCACCTGTGTTCCTTGGCTTCTTCCCTGTTCCTTGATCCTTGGCGATGGTTCCTTCAAAGCATCACCCCGTCTCTGCCTTCACGTTCACAGGTATCTCCCTGTGTGTGTCTGTGTCCACACGTCCTCTCCTTTCCAAACACCAGTCCTGTGGGGTTAGGGGTCCACTAATCCAGCTTGGCCTCATCTTAATGAATTACATCTGCCGTGACCCTATTTCCATAGAAGGTCACATTCCGAGATCCTGGGGGTTAGGACTTCCCTATAAGAAGTGGAAGTGGGGATACAATTCATCCCACAGCATCTCAGGCACAACATTTAGGGGTGCCAGAAACTCAGTCATCAAGATAAATAGTATGTATTGAAGAATATCAAACTGAAGATTTGAAGAACTGAAGAATATCCAAATTCATGCAGCAAATCCATGGTGGACAAAATGCAGGGAGTTTGGGCTTCCCTGGTGGCGCAGTGGTTAAGAGTCCGCCTGCCGATGCAGGGGATATGGGTTCGTGCCCCGGTCTGGGAGGATCCCACATGCCGCAGAGCAGCTGGGCCCGTGAGCCATGGCCGCTGAGCCTGCGCGTCCGGAGCCTGTGCTCCGCAATGGGAGAGGCCACAACAGTGAGAGGCCCGCGTACCTCAAAAAAAAAAAAAATGCAGGGAGTTTGCATACACACAGGATCAGTACTGCTGATTTGCCCTTCTCCCTTGGGCTCAGGGCTGGCTCAGCTCAGCTCAGCCTTTATTTAAAAATTTGCTCTTTTCTTAACATGGAATTTCGTTAGCATTCATGTTAATTTTCTGAAATAGCTCATTAAATATTATTTATCTTGATGACTGAGGCTGTTGGTGCCCCTCAAGCATCACCCACACAAGGCAAGTGCCTCCCCCTCCCCAGGCTTCCGTAGGGCTCAGTCCCAGAGGCCAAACCATTGGCCCAGCCAGTGAGGAAGCTGCATCCCGGGGCTATCAGTACCCATGGATGACAGTCCTCCCACGTGCGCCCTGAGATCTGAGTGTCAGGGGAGCCTCACCCTTGTGTCAGGGCTGCCCCCACTGAGACCCCGATAGAGGCCAGGGAGGGAAGACCACTGGATTTCCTGAGACACACCGGACCCCCGCCCATTGACTCCCCAACCCCAGACTGTCCTTCCTGTGGTAGAGAGCAGGGCGGGTGTGCGTGCAGCGGGCATGGGCTCCACGCGCCCCGGGGAAGCAGGAGGCCCACCGCCCCCATTCTCCCTGACGAGGGTCTTCTTCAAACGTTCCCGGGGGGGGGCACTTGGAAGAGAAGGGGGAGCTGACATGCGCTCGAGTGGTGGTGGCCTGCCCCTGACCCCAGCCCTCCCAGGCCTGAATCCCCACCTCCTCCCCGGCCTCTGGGGAGTAACAGTAGCCTTCTCGCGGCACTGAGCTGACCCTCTGCCCAGTATCACTGCATCCCAGTGACCCCAGGTCACCGATTTCCCCAGAACCACGTGAGACTTTGCCTGGGAGAAAGTCTACCTGCCCTTTTTGTTTAACGGGGCTCCTGGTAATAAAACTTGTACAATGATTAGAAGAACGATCACATCTTTGGGGACCAGCCAGGCCCTCTTCATGCATTAGTAATGTGGCTTTTCAGTAAAGCCTCATCTGCTTTCTGCTGACAATTGTTTAACTTTTCCCAACATCGTGCAGCTCCTGCTCTTTTAGCAGCAAGACAGAGCTGAGCGCCAGGGATGAGAAACGCTTCCACTGGCACGCGGTTTAATTATGGGTGTCCCTCACAGGACAACTGTCCACAGGTTTCTTCCCTCCGAGGGAAGACTCGGAGGGTGTCCGGCATCAGTCAGCGATCACAGACAGGTGGGGAGAAAAGCCGTGTATTCACAGACCCAGCCCGAGGTGGCCTTATCCTATACCAATGATTTGCTGTCCTCCTGTCTCCTCATCAAACTCACTCAAAGATCTCATCGCTGACATCCCCACGGCCTGTGCTGAGCATCTCAGCAGATCTTTTCCCCCTAAGTGGCTGCAGTCCAGAGGCTAGAGCTGCACTCTGCTCTCTGAGTCCATCGAGCAAGGTTAGGGCCTCAGATGGGCTGGTAATGAGCTGCGGAGAGTTCCTCGCGGTCTTTGCCCATCCTCCATGGGTCTTCAAGAGGCTAAAGCTTCTGGAAAGCAGTGATGTGTTCTGGACTTTCTGGGATCTTTTCTGCCTGCTTTAATCATGTGTTTAACTGATGCTAATCCAATGAGTTGCCCAGCACCAAGGATGCCAGATGGAACGAAGACACAGCCAACCTAAACTCCGCCATCGTTGGGAAGACATGTTGGGTAGTTATTCCAAAGTCTCCAAGAGACACCTGGCTAGACTGTCCTGCCCTCTGAGCCCAGCTTTGGCTTTATGATAAAGACCGTGGTTTCAGTCTGATCCTTGAGATTGGCTGATGGTTGATTAGATTATGCACTTGGATCTTGATTTGGAATATTCCAGGTAAAACAGGCAAAATAGATCAGGGCCCATCATACTGGCCGTTTCTCTATTTTCTCTCACCTTGTGTTGGAGAGTCACCCACCCTCCTTGTTGGCATCGAAAGGCCCCTGAGTCTCCAGGGTCAAGGCTGGACCCGGGACGTCTGTCCCTCACACCAGGTGAAGCAAGCTGTGGAGATGAAGCAAGTGCACATTTATCCAATGGAATGAAGGTGTCACCTTCTTTTCCTAAGCTGTGCCAGTCTCCCATCCTGGAAGAGGCTCCCTGTGACATGGTGCCTGAAGGGGCCCTGAGGGTCGGTCACTGCCAGCCCTGCTGCCCCAGCACACATGCGCACGTTCGCTCACCCACACACAAGCCTCTCGCTCCACGGGGTTCTGGCCTGTGCTCATTGCTGCTGTGCCCCCAGGAGAGGCTGCAACTAGTCCATCGCTGCTTAGATATTTGTTTCTCTGAAGAAGTGCTGCTGCATGCTGCTGTGTAAGACAAACACTCAACTCTGCATTTATATGTGTCTGAAGTTTTTAAACAAAAATATTCTTGCTAGTTCGAGATGCAAAACGATTCCCACACCTCTTCCTTGACGTGTATTTTTTTAAGTGCTCAGAGGGATTTCTGTGCGGCCGTGTGAGCCCCCTGTATTTCTAGAGTGTTTGGTTGATGTGCTTCAAAGCAGCGGTGAGAGGAACCGTGGGCAGACTTCGGGTTTTTTATGGTGGACTCTGAGACCCTAGGGCCACACGCCTGCTCCCGGAGCAGCAATTCGGCCCCTAACGCCGTGCCCTCCGCGTTGAAAACATATCCCCCGCACAGCTGTACTAGCGCAAACAGTAGGCAGCTGGTTTTGTGTTTTTTGTTTTTTTATCATTTCCAGGTGCATTTGAGGGAGAGGAGAGTTCTAATGGATCTCAGTGGGCTGTGTGATCCAAACCCCAAAATTATACCAACGTATTTCAATTAGATATTGCTTTGGAGACTTGAAGGAAGAGAAAGTGTCTCCAAATCGTGACTCCAGAACAGCATCACCATTCAACACATATAAAATAAGTGCTTAAACACCGTTTTCTCTCCCAGCTAGTCCTTTTTCAGGTACTATTTTCTGATTCCAAATTCTGGGAAGAGATGGCCCTGCTGCCGGCCAGGGGAACCTGTGGTACTAGGCTGTGTCTGTGCTCAAAGATCTGAGGACTCAAGATCCAATTTAAGAACAGAGGCCAGATGCCAGCTGTCACCTCCAGACCCCGGGGCTCTCCAGCCGGCCGGGCAACCCCAGAACTGAGACTCTCAGATGGCAATTCCGCGTCCTGCTCGGGCAAACAGTTTCTCTCCCTGTCTCAGAGAGAACGCTGTGTCCTAACTATGCTTTACAAGGTTGAAATCTGACAAGAAATTTATTTCTCATGAAAATGTTCACCAATTCAGGTCTGTCGAAGCAAAAGTGCGATTCATGTTTTGTTTTATTTCTTTTTTTTTTCTTTTTTGAGTAGGATTAATTTAGTACAACCAGGTGGGGAGCTTTAATTTTAGACCTGGGGTAGATTTCATCCACCACCCAAAGTTGTACATTTCACCTTGGGTTCTTCAGAGCATAACTTTGGGACAAAAGGCTAATTGAAGAGACCCAGGAAGCGGCCACCCATCTGGTGACAAAGAGCGCATCCTCGCTGCACGCAGGCCCTGAGCTGCAGACCCCCCAGCGCTCCCCTTGGGACACCTCAGGACCGCCCGAGTCCCCTCATCCCGAGGACCACTGACCAGTCATCACCTACCCCTCGGAGTGCTTTCAAAAAGCCCTGATTCTTGAAAGTACATATATTCTGACCTCTAGAACCCCCCTCCCTGCCCTCCATTTACCAAGTGTGTTTCCCACTAGCCCCCGTCACCAAGCCCCATTTCCTTAGGCTGTTATGGTGCCCATTGTCCCCGTGTGTTGTCCCCAACCTGCCTCCTGATCTGGGGCATCTGGCTCGGCGACTGCATCCGGTCCAGACTCAGAGGCATGAGATCACACCCTGCCTTCACGAGTCTCCAGATAACAAGGCGCTCCCCACCCCACCCTTCCCTGCACCCCCTTCTGTGTCCCGTGTGGGCGCAGGGACTATCAGAGACCATTCGTGCCTTGTTGGTGCCCCAGCACCCAGTCAAGGTCTGGGATCACGTTCCTGCCTGGACACGCTTCTGCTTTAAATCCTCCTCGGGAATTCAGGACACCCCTGGGCCCAGCCCTCTGCGTCCAGTCCCTGGCCCCTCCCTAACTCAGGGCCTCTGTCGCTTTCCACGTGGCAAGGTCTTGGCAATGAGGAGCAGGTGACAGAGTTATCAGGGCACCGAGGTGACACCCAGGGTTTCCCTGACAGAGGGTGAGACGCCAGGACACCTGTTCATTGCCCGGGATGATGTGAGGACACTGGTCTGGAGGCAAGGCCTGGGCAGAGGGGGCTGATCCAGAAGGGGGGTCAGAGGGGCCCGGTTCCTCTTCACGTTTCCTGCCAATGCGTCCTTGGGAGCCATTTTAATAACTGCCTACTCCTGAAATCTGCCACTGTCCTCTGTTTACCAGAATCAGGGCCTCATGTCAATTGGGTCTCCCTTGCACCCCTTCTCTGATGGTCAAGAATTCTCCCGAACACGCCAAGGGCTCCTTGGTGGAGTTTTGCATCTGTATCCAGGTCTAGCTGAGAATTAACGTTGATACTCACGGGAAGCCTGGCCCAGTCCCTTTAGGTCACAGGCCAACAGCACTTGTACTCGGTCTTTACTGCAGCTCTTGGAGGCTTTACTCCTTTTGAAACACATTTTTAAAAAATTTATTACAAGAATGTTTAATAAGTGTAAGCAAACTGCTGATGACTTTCATTAAAGAACCTTGTAAATGAACAAGCCTCTCTGGCTGGATAATCATTCACAAGATGCTTCTTAGAGTTCAAGACACGTCATTAAAGGCACAAATCCTTTTTCTTCTAAATTTCACCTCGTTGAAAGGAACAATCATTGCCTCTAAAATACTTGAAAAGGGCTGTGAGTGAAGAGGGGTGGAGATGAATGTGTCCATTTTAATGCATCCCACCGTTTCTGGCTGCAGAATTACTGATTTAATTTGTGAAATTGGATGAATTTAATGCAAGATAAATATTTATGTACAGACCCCTGAGACAGATGAGCTGTCTGTGAAAGAATAAAGGTAAAGGCCAGTATTTTCAGAGAGCAGGTCACTGGTGGCCTGGCAGACAGGATGAATTCTCCGTGTAGAAGCCCCACGTGGTCTGTCCGCGCCGTGGCCCCCAGAGCCAGCCCCGTCTGGACGGCAAGATGCCCTCAGGACTCAGCACAGGCCAAGCCCTGCTGTCCTTCCTCTGAAACACAGTGTATCTCACACCCATGAGAGCACACACGTGGAGATATCCCCTCATCTGTACAAGCATGTAGATGACACCTGACAGCGTCTAGTACAGTGTCTTAAAGGGTGTGGCCGAGAGGGGCCCGGTTGGAGGAGGGAGGCCTCACCCGGTGGCCCTGGCAGTGGGGCTTGGAAGGCCCGCGTGGGCTGCGAGCAGTGGGGGCGTTCTTATGATGCTGTATATTTGCCACCCTTACCCTGGAATGGGAGGCAATCTTGTGCAGGATGAGTGCTCCCACCATTGAACAGAAGCGGCTGCTTCAGAGAGGTTCTGGATTTCCATGCATTCTTCCCAACACAGCAACGGCTCCTTGGTGGAGTTTTGCAGCTGTGTCCAGGTCTAGCTGAGAATTAGCCTTGACACTCGTGAGAAGCCTGGCTCCGTCCCTTTAAGTCACAGGTCAATAGCACTTTGCACCTGGTCTTTATTGTAGCTCCTGGGGCCTTGTACTCCTTTGGACACACACTTTCGTTTGTTTTTGTTAAATCGCAGAATGCGAACGCAACAGCAATATAATGATCAAGTGTTAATTTATTCTATAGAAGGATGTTTTAATCAATACTATAAACAAACACCTCACTTTTCTGCACTGAGCTGGGAGAATGATGTGCAGTGGAGGAAGACAGCCCCTCCAAACTCCTGGTGAGGGGACCAGGATGCTGTCTGGGGGTCAGAAAATCTGTACTTTGAACCTTGCATGACCACCTGCCCGGCAAGCTGGTATTTTTCTCTCCCACCTGAGCGATGGGGAGCTCAGGGGTCACTAGGACAATAGCTCCCAGGCCTGTCAGAGCTCCTGGCAGGAGCCTCTGCTTCTGAGAACCACCCTGGACACAGCAGTCAGCTTGACCTGCAACTGTGGAGGTAAGCACTGCCCTCGGAACTTTTCACATAAAAGGTAAAAGGCAGGAGAAGGATATTGAACCCTGTTGCTGTGGGGTCCCTCTATCAGCCACTTGAATGCTGTTGCTAGCCTAGACCTTATCAGGCCAACTGCAGGACGGTCCCCATTACATCTGTAACTCTTCCTTCTGGCCCCATAATTTGGGGATGGAGGCCCAGCAGATTCTTCTGGGCGGGCTCAGAATGTGATGAAGGGTTTGGACACCAATGTAAGTACCTACAGTCTGATTGCTGGTGTTCAAAAAGTCATGACAGACAGGCAGAATACAGCCTGCCTTGGAAAAAAGTGTTCTACAACGATCATGTCTTCTCATGGAGAGAGCAAAGTACTGTATGAATATAACTTCAAAAAGAAATTTTAAACCTGATTGATTAAGGCATTTGCCAAAAGAAAGGATATTTGGAGAATGGTGCTGAGAAAATAATGCTGCTTGAGTTTCCAAGAGATCGTATTATCCATGACTTCAGTTCAGAGTGGCGCACTGGAAAAACAAATGCTGATGGTGTTCACGTGTGTGAGGATGTGTGTGTGGTTTTTGTGTGATGTGCATGTGTCTGCTTTGCATGTGATGCGCATGTGTGTGCTTTGTGTGTCATGTGCATGTGTGTGCATGTGTGTGGGATGCATGTGTGTGGGATGCATGTGTGTGTATGTGTATTTTTTTTCAGCCAGTCATGAACTTTCCTGCTTTCACTGCTCTGGTTCAAAGTCGTGTCTAAAATAAGCAGGTGCGTGATCTCTAGAAGGGCCCTCAGGTTTGCCTGAGTGTCTGCATCTACCCAGTGAGGTGTGAGGTGAGCCATGTGACTTGGGTCTCCACTGAAGGCATCCACACCCTCACGATCTCCATCACTAGAGAGGGGGATCTGCCCAGAGGGGACCCCACTGTGACCCATTCAGTGCAGCCCAGAGAGACGAGTGACCTGCTTGCCAGCTGTGCCACACCTCAGAATTCCATCTGGATACTGCACATCTGTTTTACTTCTTATCTGAATTTCTTATCAAATTAAAAAGAAAGAGATTCTATTTGACTGGATTTCTTGTCAATATTGAGATGGCAAGTTGGCCTCTTGTTGTCCTCACCTGTGAGTGAGAAAGTGTCTATTTGTGCAAAGACACTTTTTGATTCTGGGAAAGAATTCAAGGCTTTCCTCTAGTGGGGGAAAGTCCACCCGAAAGTCCACCCAGTGGGGTTCCCGTCCACCAGAGGGGTGTCCACAGGAACCCCCCAGCCTCTCCTCTGCCCTCCACTCTATGGCTTCATCCACCTGGTAAATACTGTTGAGTGTACCCAGGAAATAATGGAAACCTGGCGCAGCAGGTCGAGTTGTAAGGGAAATTCCACATTAGTCAGTCGAAGTTGGACTGGATCCCATGAAAATCAAATACTCAGTTGACACAGTGATCTCATTAGGGGGTAGATTGAGCTACTCGCTGGTCCCTCATGGGGATTCCTAAAGAGATTATTCAAAAGTAGTTAGAGTGTATTTTGTTTCTTGGAAAATTGAGTTAATCAAGTAGTGATAATATGTTTATTAGAAATGAGTATCAGTTATTACAAATATTCAACAAGAATTTATTGAGCACAGATCATCTGGCCAGCCTGTCTGGGTCCCAGGACACAGCTGTGATGATCATAGCCCCAGGCCTCATCATCCTTATCATCTCCCACACTTTATTTCCCATTTAGAATAATTTATCTCCTTTAACTCCTTTATTACTAGCTCTTTATTGTGTTCCTATGGTTATTATATTTTAACTTACAAAAAACAATAAGACATAACCATACTCATTTGGTGTTACTGCCTGATTGATGGTTTCTAGAGTCAATCTGTGTATTGGCAATAATTACAGGAATTTATCCTGCTCCTTAGCATATCCAGTGTTCTAAGAAAATTTCACTTAAATTTATAAAACTGTTAAGGAGTAAGATTTTTCTTGTTTTATCAACACATGGCATGTAGAATTTCTTTAAACAGCAATGCCATAGTCAGGATCAAATTATGATTCCACTTATATAAATCACTCCTCCAAATTCCACAGCAGAGACTATGTCAGGGCCTGTGCCTTGTCTGATTGGGGTCACAGTCTGGATCTGTGCCACCATGGGAGAGCTTAGGAAATGGAAATACCTCATCGGCACCAGATTTACCAATGTTCGTGGCCTGGGCTGACCACACAACTTATCACCGAAGGCCTCTTGTGGCCTGGTCTCAGAAGCCCTGGGATGATAAACCATCTCTGGATGCTGAGGACAGAGTGGTTTCCTGGGATGCTGGTTTCAGTGCTAAACCTTGGAGAGTCCAGGCAATTGGGACAGGCTGGTCATTCCACTCCCAGCGCAGCCCACTGGTCAAGGAAGTCACTAAAGCAGCTCAGAGTCCAGAGGAAAGGGATCGGGAGGGAGGAGCAGCAAAGATGCTGTGTCCATCTTTCCTCTGCCACACGCCACACAAGGGATAAACCGGCCAAGTGGAAAAGACACTTCCTGGAGGAAGACTCATTATCACAAAGATAACGTTCTCCCCAAATCCCAGGGGTGATGCCCCTGCGTCCATCATTTTTCTGTTCCTTTTAGAAAGATGGCTAATAGGAGCAAACTACAGGATTTCAGATGGAAGTGTGTTGGGTATAACATATTCTCTAGATTTTCCTCCAGACTTTTCATGAGCAAATGGGCCAGAGGAGATTGTCCAGGAGATGTGGCCCAGGAGCAAACAGTGGCGGCATATCCCGTCCACTCAAAGGAAGACGGCCTGCTACCTGCCACTGGGGGAAACGGCCCCCAAAGTCTCCACCAGGCTTGATCTTGTTCATTTATTTTAGCAGAGTAATTTTCAAAGGTCTTTCAAAGACAAGAAATGTACAGAACTAGGTAACTAAATAGAAGTGAGAATAACCTGGATTAAATAAATCAACTTCTAAAGTCCCTGGTGTGCTCCATTGGGAAGGGCAGTGAGTGCCTTAAAGGTGAACAAATCCACTTAGATTTTCCATCTACTTGCTGGTCATCTCCATCCTAAGTGGACTCATGTTGGTAGGAAGTGACTGTCCTTTCATCCACATCATAATGTAAATTTCACTTCTGGAAACATCCTTGCAATGGGAAGTGAGTAGGTCTCAGGTAACATGACAAATTTAGAGCAAGAGAACTTGGACGTCTTGGTTCTTACTTGTTGCAGGATGGGTTTCCCAAATAGTTTCAGGCTGAGACAGAGATTGGGGTTCTGGCTGTCCTGAGGGGTTGCCCTTGGGTTGGCGGCCTTGGAAGGTGGAGGAGAATGCAGGGTCAGGCTGTCTCCATGGAGGTCGTGGCTGAGCCCTTGAACAGCTCTGAAGGGAGATGCTTGGGGTGGTGACAGCTGTCACTGGAAGGAGGTGTGACCTGGGAAGGGACAGTTCTGCATCTGAGGGGATCCCTACAGACAGCTGACTGCTGAGGGCTGCTCTTCCCAACAGCTGAGGATCTGCATCTGTCCACCCCTGAAGGGACATCTGGGTGACATCTCCAGTGTCAGCCACACCAGACTTATTATATAAGCAAGAGAGCTCTGGGTTCATATAAAATCCTAAAGCACTTTACACTTTAAAACATGAGATTAATGACTCTCAGTGCAGCTTGAGTTACACAAAACCAACCCTCCTATAGTTCAGTCTATCTTCTAGACGTTTTATTAGGGGTTCAATTTTGTTTTATTGAGTTTTATTGGGTACGTTGTTGTTGGGAAAGTAATTTCGATTATTAGAGAAGTTGTATGGAGTTCATATCTTCCTTCCTTGAGGGTCCATGTGATTCAATTGCACTCAGACCCATCCAGCTCCAGCGCCGTGTTCCGTGCATCAGTGTGGCTGGGTGAGCTCCTCCAGCCTCACTCTCGACCCCCTTCCATCACTGAGCCTAAACCTGGAGCAGTGATGTTCTCCCAAGTGCATATTCTCCTCTCTGGTCACCCAAAGCTCTAATCAGCACTGTGAAAAGATCCCAGGCTGGGAAAGGAGCAGCCTGGATTCAAATCTGTTCCTCCCTCTGACCTTGGCAGACTGGAGACCTTCTTAGCCTCTGAAGTGTTAGTTTTCTCACCACATAATCTGGAATTGACACTACTTTCTGCATAGAGCAGTTTTTAAGAACAAAGTAGATTACATCTATTAAATGTCTGCTTAGATGTAAGTACTGAACTAATGCAAGTTTGTTTATCCCATTCCTTTGAGATGCTACTGGATTTTCCCACCTCATTTGAAATAACCAATTGCCCTTGTATCATTTACTAAATAACTCTTTCCCCAAATAGTTGGATATGTTTTCTTAAAAATTATAAATACTGGGGCTTCCCTGGTGGCGCAGTGGTTGGGAGTCCACCTGCCGATGCAGGGGACACAGGTTCGTGCCCCGGTCTGGGAGGATCCCACGTGCCACAGAGCGGCTGGGCCCGTGAGCCATGGCCGCTGGGCCTGCGCATCCGGAGCCTGTGCTCCGCAATGGGAGAGACCACAGTGGTGAGAAGCCCGCGTACAGCAAAAAAAAAAAAAAAAAAGAAAGAAAGAAAAAAGAAAAAAAATTATAAATACACATACGAGAGGCAGATATCTACCCTGCTCTGATAACCTGCTTGCCTACATTGTGCCAGCACCACATCCCATCCATCAACCCTTCTGGGCTCCATCGGGTTCTGAGACAAGCGGCGATCTAGATTTGGGGTTGGCCAAATCCACAGAGCCTTGACCTTGGACTCTGGTGTCCCGCACACTCCCCTGTCCGCTCTGTGGACACCCAGATCTGCATGGCCCTGGCGTTTGTAGCTTGGTTCCCCTCCGGGCCCAGGGGTGTTTCTGGAGTCACCCCTGGAAGATTCCTGACGCTCCCACAACATGTCTCTCATATTCACAGATGCGGTCGGCTCTCCCAGGATGCTCCCAACCTCTCCTTTCTCTGGACATTCTCCCCAAAATCTCCCTAAAACTTTGCCACTTCCATGGAGTTGCCCCCTGCCCAGCCCTTCAATGTGTGTCCTTTATCAGGCAAATCGGGGTAGTTAGTCATCCTCCACGAGTCAGGGTCCCTGCTGTTTCGCTCAGGCAGCTCCCCTACACCTACCTGGGCCCCCATCCCTCCTCCTCTCGGGCAGCACCCCCGAGGCCCCCCTGCCTGTGCAGGACACCCTTCAGGGTTCTTCCTGGGATGCTGGAGACCAAGGTCTCTCCCTACACTCAATTCCATCCTGCGATGCTTCTCCCCCTAAAATCCTGAGTGGCTCTGCTGCCTTTGCCAACCCCCCGGCTTCTCTCTCCTCTCATGGCGAGCTTCTCAACGTGATGGATGATAAAACTGATTCTTCATCAGCTTCTCCTTGATCTGTGACTCGGCGTCCCCTCCCTCCATTACCCTTGTTCTCTCCTCCCAAGGGCCCTCTGCAGCCCCGGGTCCACCGTCCTGTCCACAGTCTGCTTTGTGCGTTGGTCCTGAGCGAAGGATATGGTGATAACCTACCCCTGGAGCAGACCTCTCCCCTCCCTCCTAGACTGACTTCTGTTTCTGGCTCCTTCACCCTGGCTAATAGCGCTCACCTGTTGCCAGCCCTTCCTCTGCCCAGTTCACTTAAATCTGTCATTGCTCCTCATGGGACTCTCAGACTCACCTCTGCTTTTATCCCAACTCTGAATTATTTGAATGATCCTCTCACCTTCAAATAATACCTTGAAGATGATTATTCTTAGTTCCGCGTCTCCAGTCCCACCCTCGCTCCTGACTCCCAGACCTTTATTTGCAATACGCCTTGAACATTTCTATTCAGCTGCCTGAGCTTAACCTCGACGTGTCATACACTGAACATATTCCCCCACCCATTTGTCTTCTCTGTGACCAGAATTCCTATTTCCTTTACCAGGAATAGCTCCCAGGGTGTGAACACGTGGACTTAACTTCTAACCCCATCCTTTTCCTTCTTCTGATTTAGCTACCACCCCCACCAACAGAGTATGGATTTCTAGAAACAAGAGATTATACTCCTTTTCCATTTGAAATGTATGTCAAGGGTTTTACACAAAGAAGTACCTTATATGTTTCAAGACATCTGTTGAATTAACCCAGTCAACTAAATCTGTGTATTCTTCCAATTTCAGTGGCCCCTGGACTAGCACAGGAAATGTAGTGAAATGAACCCCTGTTGCTCTCCCCTCTAGCCTGGTCTCTTTCTAGTTCATGGTGTCTGTATGTTGTGTGTGTGCACTCACGTGTGTGTGAATTTTCCCTTAAGGACTCTGTGCTTCTTTATGTCTATATAATTAATTTTCATCCATCACCCAGCCTATTGTGAACTGATTAGAACGTTCATCTTAATAACCGACCTTCCGCAGTCTGCCATCTGTCTGTGTGGGGTGGTACCTGTCCCCTCATTAAAGACACTGATTCAACTGTTGGACAATAAGAACTTAGGACAGGGTCTGAGGACATTGCTAGGTGTCCTCTTTCAGGCTGGCGTGGATCCACTGGACCCATCCTTGATGCTGTCTGATGATGTGCTGAAATTCACATCCTATAGAAAGAACAGGTGCCTTTTGCTGAAAGCTGATTAGGTGTGGACACTTCCATATATTATGTTATTGAATTCTTACCATTGATGGAGTGGCTGTTACTGTCCACTGCATATGGAGAGGACCTCAAGGTTGGTCTCTGTGGCTCCATGGGCCACCCATCCCCCTTTGTCAAGCTCCTCTGCTGGAGTCATTCTCACCAATCAAACGTGCTCATTCACAGTTTCCTAAAACCTCCACACTTGTCCACCCCCCTTTTTTTTTACTGAAGTATAGTTGATTTACAATGTTGTGTTAGTTTCAGGTGTACAGCAAAGTGAACCAGTTATACATATATAGTTATATATATATCTATAATATATATATATATATCTGTTCTTTTTCAGATTCTTTTCCCTTGTATGTTATTACAAAATGTTGAGTATAATTCCCTGTGCTATACAGTAGGTCCTTGTTGGTTATCTATCTTATACACAGTAGTGTGTGTATGTTAATCCCAAACTCTTAATTTATCCCTCCACCCTCTTTTCCTCTTCGGTATCTATAAGTTTATTTTCTATGTCTGTGGGTCTATTTCTGTCATGTAAATAAGTTCATTTGTATGGACAGACAAATGAATAAAAAAGATATGGTATATATATACAATGCAATATTACTCAGCCATGAAAAGGAATGAAATAATGCCATTTGCAGCAACACAGATGGACCTAGAGATTGTCATTCTAAATGAAGTAAGTCAGACAGAGAAAGATAAATATCATATGATACTGCTTATATGTGGAATCTTAAAAAAAAAAAAAAAAAGAAAGATACCCTCTTTGTTTTTGTTTAATCCATTCAGCCTGCCTGGAACACCCCCTCCCGCCCCTCTGCCTGACCAGACTGCACCCACTGACTCTCTCCCTCCAGACATCCACCCCTCTCAGCCTTGCTGTGGGACTTCAAGTAAATTCCATGTCTTAACAGTCTTTGCTCTAAGGTCTCTAAAAGAGAACTGTTAAGGTTGTATTCTAAGGTTGTTATGAGATGAAATGGAATAATGTATAGAAAGCAGTTACATCATGCTAAAGCATTTATATCATGCTAAACATTTACAATGCTAAAGTTAGCATTTAGGCCTTTTCCTACATTTCTCCAAAGTGATATGACTACTGCCTATAAGGGTCATTGCTGATAAATCATCCATTTACTTGTAGCATTGATTTTCTATTACCATGAACTCTCCTGAAAACATTTTATTTCTATATCTATTAGTTTGTTTTCAAGTGCTTACTGCCTTACTAGATTAGAAGCTCCCTGGAAGCAAGAAGGAGTAAAAATATTTTATGTTCCCTGAGAGCACAGTGCTTTCATGGAATTTCTCCAGAATTCCAGCCTTTATATGCATAATGATACCAATTTATATCATTATAGATACTAACTACAATAAATGTATAATATAAATTCTGTAACATTTTAAAAATTATGGAAAAGTATGGATAATAAAATACAAATTACTTATAATTCTATAACTGAGTACTTCAGATCAAGAAAGATATATATAATTTTATATATTTTATATAATATATATTATATATTTATACATTTATATTATAATTACACCTAAGAATATATTTATAAAATATGTAAAATTATATATCTATAATTGTTTAAATTTTACAGAATAAACTCTTATTTTTATAATTATATGAGAGAATACATCTTATTAAATGGCACAGAAATGCATGAAATTCACTGATTTGATCTTTTTAATTTCTTGTGTGTCAGTTCTGTGTGTCAGAGTCCAGCTGTGTGATATGAGTGACTCTATCTACTAACAGATGAAAAGATGGAGACACAGGAGAGTAAAATGAAATGCTCCAGACATAGATCTTGATAAACAAATGTTGATTTGCAACAACACACACTGACAATGCCAAAAAGAAAAGAAAACACAGCGGCTTCTCTGCAGTCTGATACCGTGGCTCCCGTATCTCTCAGTGCTGTCGAGGTGTCCGGCAGTGCCCGATAGCTGGCCCGGCCCTGATGGAGAGAGAGATGGGTCATTAATCTTGGTTAGGGCTGGCTCTGCTGACACAGGGCCCTTCCCAGAGAACTTTGCCCTGTGGACACAGAGATCCCCTTGATGCCCAAGAGAGGGTCCAGCACGTAGATAATTTAAATCTTTTAAAGCAAACCTAAGGTTACCAAAGGGGAAACTTGGTGGGGAGGGATAAATTAGGAGCTTGGGATTAACATGTACACACTACTATATATAAAATAGGTAACCAACAAGGACCTACTGTACAGCACAGGGAGCTCTAGTCAATATTTTGTAATAACTTATATGGGAAAATAATCTGAAAAAGAATGGGTACATGTATATATATAACTGAACTACTTTGCTTTACACCTGAAACTAACACATTCTATACTACAATAAGATTTTTTTAAAACCCTAAAAAATCCTAAAACAAATGTATTTATTCATTTCCGCAAGGGAACAGGGTGAACGTTCTTTTTAAAGCCTTCATTCCTGAGCCCCAGGCTTCGTTACGACGACGTTGAAGAGTTGCCCTGTGTCCCGACAAGGAGAGGAGGACAGCAGAGGATCCAGTCCACAGGAGCAGCCGGTGGGGTTCCCCTGAGCAAGTCCAGGCTTGGACCTACGGATGGGGAAGGTGGGGGGGTGGGGGGAGGGCGGGGCGAGGGAGCCAAGACCCTCAGGGGGACGGGATGCTTGTGCGTCCCCGGGCAGCCGGAGCTGACCACGGCTGTCCGCATCAACCCTGGGAAAGACGGCCAATCAGTAAATCAGCAGCCTGTGTCAAGAATGACGTCCAACAGGTGACCATTGATGAACAACAGAGCTTATTGCCTCAGCCATCAGGAGCTGACAAAACCCCTCAGCGAAGAGCACAGGCGAAAAGTAACTTCTCTTGGGAAACATCCGCATGCCTTCAGGGGTCTTGCTTCAGTCATAAGTTGGGAGGTTTATTTTTAACCTTATGTATTTCATGAATGAATCTTAATAGAAAGGGAACAAAACGTGTTTTCCTTGCCTTTGTTGCCTTTCAGCCCATAAACTTTTGGAAGATGGAAGGCAGCCAGACTCACAGCGATTGCACAAAATATGAATCAAGTTGGAAATTGTTCCTGCTTCAACCAACAAGCACAAATGCACTCTTCAAATGCAGGCGTGGCTTCTTGTTCTAAATTTAGCTCCCTGGTCCCAGGGTAAGTTATCTGGGTTTTCCAAAAGTTGCCCTGTGTTAGTTCTGGTAAAAATGAGGTACTGATGCCTGCACTCTTGGGCTCCACTGTGAGTGCGCCCAGGGAAAAGAGTGGGAGGGGCCCAGCTGGGCTAGACCTGGGACAGCCGGACCCCAGGCAGCGGCAAGGAGTCTGTTAGGAGGTGTGGCGTCATCAGTTCTAAATGCCTGCTGAGGGACTTCCTTGGCCATCCAGTGGTGAAGACTCCGAGCTTCCACCACAGGGGGCACGGGTTCGATCCCTGGTCCTGGTTGGGGAACTAATATCCCATATGCCTTGCAGTGCAGCCAAAAAAAAAAAAAAAAAAAGCCTGCTGTTGCACCGAGGATGGCTTTCTTCTTCCATAAGTTAGAGCAGATTGAAGGGTGGCCAGGCAATAATAATGTTACACTCCCTGACTTGCATTCTAGAACGTTCTCTGGAATGCGAGAGAAAAAGTTGGGAGTGTAGCTGCTGGCTGCCCCCGGCCAGAGCAGGGGCTGCTTCCCCATCTGCTGTGCTGTGCTGGTCTGCCCACGGCTCCCATCCTGCTGCTGTCTGCAAAACCCTTGGCCATGAAGACGCGGGTGAGCAAGCCTGTGCTGGGTATGCAGCTGCCCCTGGCCAAAGCCTCCCCACCAGGACAGTGGGGGAAACGGGGCCCGTGTGTGGTGTCCCCAGAGCCGCGTCTCTGTTCTGATATCTGTTCTCACTGAGAATGAAGCTTTGCAAAGCAGTTCTGGCCTTGCCCCGCTGACCAGAGGACAGGAGCTTTGTAGGAACTCCTGGGCATTCATATTTTAAAAAAAGAATTGCCAATTTTAATTGGCAAAAATGTTATTCCATTCCTTGCGTATGTATATATCCAATTCTTTGTGAGACTGAACGTATTTTCATACTTAAATATTCATGTATTTGCCTGTTGGTAAATTTCCATCTATTTCCTTCTCTGACTTTTCAGTTGAAGCGTTCATGGTTTGCATATGGATCCCAGCCCTGCATCTCTGGACCTCCCCAGGGTCATCCGCCCCGCCATCCCCATAATCCCGGTGGCAGCTGTGGTGCCAACTGTGAGCTGGCCACGGAAGCCCTGGGGTGTGCGCTGCCCCGCACCACCGCCCTGGCTTGGAAGACCCATGGCCACACCCTGGGACCAGGAACCTGCCACGCAGGTCCCCGGGCAGGTGTCTGCAAGGCCAGGTCTCAGGCACGGGGGTTAGTTCTCACCTTTATAACATTGGAGAGCCTTTGTGTACTTGACTTCAAACAGAGCGTCGCTCTAGCCTGTATTGACTCCAGTGTGGCCTTAGCCCTGTGCACAGCTCTCTTCAAAGCCATGGGGTCCGGGGTGGGCATTTCTTCATTTGCAGAGACAAGAGCGGGGGCACCAAGGGGCAGGGCGCCCCAGGCCAGCCTCCTTTCTCTCCGCTGACCGGCAGCTCGCGCCTCCTGACCTGTGACACCCTCCAATTGTTATCTAATCAATTCAGCCGAAATTAAAAAGATGTGTTTGTGTTTGCTTGAACACTCACTCCGATGTCCGTGGCGGTGACCTTTCCGTATTGGATTCCACTGCTGAGAGCACGCGGCCTTCCAGATTGCTGGACTAATAAATAATGAAGCACCTTGTGAGGAAGAAGCCAGCTGCGTGCAGGGCTGTACGGGGGTCCTGCACCCACCCACCCCCGACTCCTCCCAGAGTCCCAGCTCTGAACCAAATGGCCAGCCTCCGAGGGCTGCTCCAGATCCATACTGCTTTTGTTTGTTTGTTTTACTTTCAGTGCATTTGCTTGATTTGCAAGGGGATTGATTTTTAACACTTTTTTATTGTAGCAAAATGCACAGAACATAAAACTGACAAATTGAACCATTTCTAAGTGTACAGTTCAGTGGCATTATATTCACAGTGTGTAACCATCATCACTATTTCCAGAACTTTTTCACATCCTGAACAACAGCTTCAGACCCATTAAATAATAACACCCCATCCCTTCCCTCCCCAACACCGGAAAGCTCTGCTGCACTTCTGTCTCCATGAACTGCATATTCTAGATGTTTCATGTAAGTGGAATCATGCCACATTTGTCCTTTTGTGTCTGGCTTCTTTCACTTAGCATAATGTTTCTGAGGTTCATCCATGTCTTAGCACAAATCAATACTTCATAAACAGGAGGTCAGTTTTTAGTATTTTCATTTCTTCTGCCACATACAAATAAGTTAGGAATTATCAAAGGAAAGATGGAATACATTTTAATATCAAACCAAAGCTCCCATAGAAAATGTACTTCCTTGAAAAGGAAGAGTCTCAGCGGCTTTGGAGTTCACGAAATTAAAAGGTTACTTGAAAGAAATCCTGAAAACTAAGAGTGGGTTCACTCTAATGAATATTTCAAAGGCTAAAGAATTGGCAATCTAGCTTTGGTATAGAACACAGATCAAGAAAATATCATGTGTGTATAATCATTATCATCATTTTTTGTGTTTTTGCATTGCAGTGATTTCCACGCTAGAGTCATAGCTGTACAAAACTGGTTAACTTTACAAATGTGAGCCAACGTTTAATTGAAGGCTATAAGAAAATGTAAAATAAATTATGATAATAATGAGGATGGAAAGTAGCCAGTTTTTAAAAATATGTATAATTTGGTATTTATTTTTAACTTTGAACTCAAGAATATACAGTTAAAAGTAACCATGTGAGATTTCTCCTGTTGACCAGATATTCTATGTGTTTCTGACGTTTGGTTTTCTGAGTGTCTATGTCCAAAGCAGCTGTTGCATCTGTGGCATCATAACATTCTAGCCCAATCTCTGACGTCCCAGCGGCTCTTAGGAAGACGTGGGGGCGCAGAACAACAGGGACACAGGCCGGATTGTCCTGCTCTGCTCCTCCTTTGGGCTGTGGGGTCATAAACACAGGACCTGGTGCTTGGCAGTTGAGGTGTGAATAGTGAACATATTAAGAAGGAGAGTGACCAAGAGAGGACCATCTCACGGAGCATTCTGGAATGTGCTCACCTTCCTATCAAGGCACCCAGAAGACACCCTGCAGCACAAGGGACACTTGGGCACAGTGACTCAAGGGCAGGTATCTCATGTGTCCCCTGAGACTGGGCTTCTTTTGGGCCACAGCCATTGACTCCTAGAGGCTGAATTTTGTGATTCTTAAGACTCTTTCAGTTCTTGGAGCTCTAGTTTATCTCTATTTGAGGTACTTAAAGGACAATGATGGTGGTGGTGGTGGTGATGGTGATGGTTACTATGGTGATAAGGATGGTGATATGATGGTGATGGTGGTTATAATGATCATGATGATTCTGATGGTAATAAGGATGGTGATGATGATAGTGGTGGTGGTGGTGATACAAACAACTTCAATTCCTTGAATTCCTACTATGTGCTGGGCATAACAGGAGTTCTCTGCATTCCTTACCTCAAAGTAGAAAAGTATAACTCTGTCCCTCTGCATGAGGACAGGTCAGAAGAAGAAGTAGCTAGCTTGTTCAAGGTCACCCAGCTCAGAAGTGGCAGGACTAGTTGACAGGTCTTGCTTGCTGCCTCTGAAGTCTTTAATCTTCAGTGTTTGATGCTGGTTGCTAGAGAGACCTGACTGTGAGCTTCTTTTTTTTTTTTTTTTTTTTTTTTTTTTTTACAATGTTCCAGAAGTGACAACTAGTCTAAAAGGCACAGGTTTTGCAAACTTGAGCTCTGTGTCTGGTCTCTTATGTAATGGGATTCCCCCACCCCCACCCCACCCCCACTTTGCATGTAATCCTTTGGCTCTATGGTCTACTCTTCCCAGGTGCTGTTTAAATATGGATTACGTCCTACTGCCTTAGTCACCTCCCCTAACTTTCTTCTCTTATGTGCCTCCGTGCAACGTGCACCTGCCCTTCCTCCTCTGTGTTCTCACAGAGGGCTGGGAGCTGTCGAATTCAAGAGGAGAGCCAGAGTTGCAGGGGGAAGTATAAATATTGTAGGTTATTAATATAGTTTGAAATAAAGGAAATTGTTCTTTCCTCATCTCACATTATTTTAAAGGTATGGATACACAGACTTCTCTATTTTAAAGCAATGCCTTTTGTATTTTTATAAAATAATTGAAAAAATTGAACGTAAAGAAGCTTTGAAAAGGAGTTTAATGTTCATGTAAAGCTGATCCTTTGCTTTCATGCTTAATTGGAAACTCCGTTAAAGCAAATGAAATTTTAAAGGATTTTCTACATTTTGATTACATTATGAGAATGCCAATAACTTAAGACTATTTTTACTTGAATGTTACATGACACCCTATCACCACCTTATATATTCACATCATTTGTATGTAACAGAAAGAGGAAGATTATTATGTTGTTGTGAGACACTGAGATATTTCTATTATTACAGCAGAATATTTCATTTAAAATCACACAAAAATGAAGCTCTTTAATTATAATGTTAAATACTTTTTGAAGTGGAATAATGCTTTATTTTTGTTAAAAACCTGACAAATATATTTTTCTATGCATTTACTATATATATTAAATTGACTTTTTTCACTCTATGCCACTGACTTTTATGATAGCCTTAGATGATTTAAATAACTCAAGATGAATGCCTAAATTTCAATGGCTTGGCTGATTAGGTATAAGAAGTAAGTGCAAAAAATAAACATAAAAAAATACAGCTTGAGTTGATCCTGTGAGGAAGCAAACATAAAGGACCTGGAGAGTAGCATTGACATATATACACGACCATATGTAAAAGAGCTAGCTAGTGGGGACCTGCTGTATAGCACAGGGAGATCAGCTTGGTGATGACCTACAGGGGTGGGGTGGGGAGGGTGGAAGGGAGGGAGGGAGGCTGAAGAGGGAGGGGATATGGGGATACATGTATACTTATAGCTGATTCACGTTGCTATACAGCAGAAACTAACACAACGTTGTAAAGCAATTATACTCCAATAAAGATTTAAAAGAAAAAATAAATAAATAAGAACCTGAAGAGTAACAGGTGTTTTCAAAATATGAAAAGTGAAGATTATTGGAAAAGTGTCATCTACTGTGCATGGCTGGCTGAACTGCCAAATCTCCTTGGTCACTGTAGTCAGTAAATTGGGATAATGAGCTAGGAGATAGAAGAGTAGTTATATTTGTACAACATTTTATGGGTTAAATTACTTTTTAAGTTCTAAGCTCCTTGAACCAGGAGGCTTCTCTTATATTTCCCTACAGAGATCAAGAAAATCATGGACGTGTAATAGATAATCCATAAATGATTTCTGATTTTTTTAAAGACTTTTATTAATTTATTTATTTTTGCTGTGTTGGGTCTTTGTTTCTGTGCGAGGGCTTTTCTCTAGTTGTGGCAAGCGGGGGCCACTCTTCATTGCGGTGCACAGGCCTCTCATGTTGTGGAGCACAGGCTCCAGACGCGCAGGCTCAGGAGTTGTGGCTCACGGGCCCAGTTGCTCCGCGGCATGTGGGATCCTCCCAGACCAGGGCTCGAACCCGTGTCCCCTGCATTAGCAGGCAGATTCTCAACCACTGCGCCACCAGGGAAGCCCGATTTCTGATTTTTAATTTGTCTCAAATGATATTTAGAAGTTTATATGTAATATGGTTATGGCGTTCTCCCTAATCTTGTGCACATTACCACTCTGTGGCACATGATTTGTAGATACAAGACACTACAAGCCTTTCTTTTTGTCTTTTCTGATTTGATAAGTGGGTCTACAAATGTATGGATTTTGTACATTTTACCTGAAATTCTTTAAAATGACTTATAAACATTAATACTTTTTTCCCTCAACATTCAGAACCTTTCCATCATAAAAGAGTATTGAATGAGAACAATGTTTTGACAAATTGAAAGTGTTCATATTTGTTTAGGAATTTGTCAGAAAAATCTTAATTTGCATATTAGAATCCCCTGAGTTTCTACTGGGGACAAGGAGTTGTGGAGAATATTTTTTTGACTAAGAGCAAACTCTGTTTTAAAATAAAATACTAAATTTAACAAAGAATATCACATGGTAATATTATGGTGAAGTATCTTGGTTATTTTTTCACTTACTGAAGGACAATCTATTTATTTCTGGGTATCTCACTTAGCTAATTTTGAATGGGCGTTTTTAGACCTTTGGTGTTAGATGAAAGTGTAATTATTCCCATGAACTAGTGAGGGGACTGGTTTGTCTGTAATATTAAGGCAGATTTTTGAAGGGGAAGTATGAACGATAAGGCTGAAAATTATGTTAGAAGGACCTCCACCTTCAGCACAGGGGAGTGAACACTTACCTAATAAGTCTTGCAATAAATCACAGCTTTAAACTATGAATAAATTATGGAAACAATATTCTGGACCTCTGGACATTGAACAATGTCTAGGATATAATCCAAACTAACTTGACATAAAAAGATCCAGAAAAATGTGGCCCAATCTCAAGGGAAAAGGCAAACAACAGATGCCAACCCCAGATACTCAGATGTTGAGTTTATCAGACAAAGACTTTAAAGTGACTATTATAATTATGCTCAGTAGAATAAAAGAAAGTATGTTTGTAATGGATGAAAAGATAGGGCACTTGACATAAATATTTTTAAAAATGGAAATTTTACAACCAAAAAACCTGAAATAAAAAGAAATCATGGGATAGGCTTAATCTCAAATGGAAACAACAGATGAAAAATTCAATGACTTTGAAAAGAGATCAAGAAAGATCATCTCACATAACTAAGAGGAAAACAGGCAATTGGAACTTCAGTAGAAGAAGAAGGAAAGAATGGGATAGAAATTATATATTTGGAAATTAACTTAAAATTAAATTGCAGTGACTTGAATGTCTTATGAAGGATCTCAGACCCTGAAGTGAAAAGCCTTCAAAGACTTTTGGACTCTGGAGAAAATTTAGAATAAAGGTAAGCACAGACTAAGCCGGGGACATGGCAGAGATGTGGACACCAGCTGGAGCCTGCTGGTGTTTTCCACGTGAGAATGATAAAGGTAGAACATTGGTGCTGGGAATAGGGATGAGGATGCTATTTGAGAGACACTTCTGAAACTGAATGGACAGAACAAGACTCTGTTAAAGGAAAGTAATTAGTTAACATTGCCTTTGAAGTTTCCAGCTTGGGTGGCTGGATAATGTTGAAATAGTGCATTTTCTGGGGCCTGAGCAAGGCAGCTCATCTTGCTCCCCTACCTAATTTATCAATCATAGCTCTATATGATTATGTTTTATGTTTCTACAACATACTTGTGTGTGCAAAAGATGAAGATTGGCTGTCACCATGGATGTTTCAGATAAGGTGTTGGATACTAGTGTCCATATCCTTGGGTCAGACTCATACATTTCTCCGTATATTTCTCTGTTGTCACTCAAGCATATTGGCTCCCACAACCCCTAATGGAGCCAAGCCAGAGGGTCTACTGCAGTGGGACAGGAAGGGAGTGGACCATGAGCTGCCTATGACGGGACTTCATATGGTCACCTTTTCAGGCAAATGTGCCATCGCATGGTCAGCCCACCCGGGCCAGGAGGCAGATGGTACAGCTTCCCCAGAGGCATCAGAAGAAATGCAGTGAGGTATCCAGGGGCCAGAGGATGAATGGTCCTCCCTCGGGCACACACCAGTCTGAACAGTATGGGGTCCACCCTGGGTGTAGGAGTTGGAGAGGGAGGTCAGTGCTGGTGCCTCAGAGGCTGGGGTCTAGCTGTGTCAGAGACCTGGGAACAGCTGAAGGGGGCAATTCCCAGTGCTCAAAGCAGGGAGAACAAAGGTTCAATCAAGCCCAGTGTGGGGAGGAGAGGCTTGGCTTTCCAGGGGGCATAGGGTCAAGGAGCAGGGGCTCTGAAAGGCTGGAGGGGTGCATGGTCTGTGCGTGGACAGCCCTCCAGCAGGAAAGCCAAACTAATGTAAGGTTCTCTATGGCTCTGACACGCAGGATTTAAATACCACTGATGTCTTGGATGGTTTGGTGCAGGAAACTATCCAAGATGGCTTTGGATGTAGGAAACCTCTTGGGGCCCCAGGACATTCCAGGTCCAAACTGTGTGCCTTTTTTTCCCGTTGCTTTTGTTTTGTTTTGATCAGACCTGTGCCCCCTGCAGCAGTTAACATTTTGGAGTGAATAGAGCGCTGGGCATGTTTACCTGGCTACTTCCAAGAAGAGTGAGGGCCCTGCCCCTGCAGCTTCCTGAGGGAGTGGGGGACTTGCAGATCCCTGGGCAACCTGTGGCCATGCCCCTTAGTGAGCGGTGGCAGGACGGACCAGGGAAGGCCCAGCTCCCTGAGGGGGGTGTCGGGGGGCTGGTGTGGGCCCAGCATGGGCCCCTGTGCTGTGTGTGTACCTGTTATCCTGTGAGATCACCGAGACCCCATAGCCCCTTGCTTCCCTTCCTGCCTGAGGACCCTCTCTGTCTTCACAGCAGTGGTGGAGGGGGGTTCTGTGTGTTCCAGGTCTCCTCACCTAGAAGAGAAAGGCTGGACTTAACTCTCCCCTGAGGAGAGCAAATCCATGAATTTCAGGTTAGAGCCAGTCCAGGTCGGGGCGAGACCTTCCAGGTTCCCTTTCCCTCTTGAGCTTGGCAGCAGCGGCAACATCCCCCATGAGGCCATTCTTTCTTCCTGGATCCTGAGGGACTGTGATGAGAACGGCCCCCCCACCCCCACCTCTGTCACCTAAGGAAACCTGGCTGCTATGAAAGCTGCTGAGCTTCCCGGCTTCTCTGTTACTAAGCATGATTCAGCTCAACACTCTGACTGATGCAGATGGTTGTGGTCAACTAAGATCCTCCACGCAGGAAGCGTGCTCTCCCCATGGAATTACGTAAGTGTGGGCTCTGAAATAGCAGTGACACTCACAGCCATGACACCAGAGAGCCCTGGAGGGCCTATCAAGTGGCTTTATATCCAGTGCCTCATTGAACCCCCAGGAAGAGGCCTTTATTATCATTGCTCTATTTTATGATAGAGAAAGAGGAGGTTCAGGGAGTTTGGGGAGTCTACAGACCCAGCAGCTCTGGGGCTCCTGTCTCTAGATCCCTGTGCTACCCCATGGAGGGGTTTTCACCCATGGTTCACTTGCAGTGGTGTTTGAGGAAGACTCAGTCCTTACAGAGATCAACGTCTTTTCTGCAGCTCTGGGTGCTTGTGTTCAATAGAGGGTGTTTTTCAAAATCAAGTTTTCCAAGTCAGCACAGCTTCCACGTGCATAGTCAGCGAGGCGCTGCTCCTCCAGTCCTACCAGCAGTAGAGGTGTCATAGCCCACACTCCTACCCGCCACGGCCATGGGGCCAGCCCTGGGCTGGACTCGGGGACAGAAACGCCAAGGGGAAGAGAAGACCAGCCCGGAAAAGGTGAGGGTCTGTGAAAAGGCAGGACTTAAGTGTCTGGCGGAGGGTGCATGACAGCAGAGGAGGGAAAACATCGAGTGTGAGGGACTTTCCCGCTGGGCTCATAAGGAGTGGTCTGGACCTAGAAAACCCCTCAACGTGTGGGATGCAGGACTGAGGGCAGGGTGGCACACCCCGCCCCCCAGAAATGCTTCCCAATGGGGTGAGTCAAAGCCTCACCAAATGCTGGTCCAAACCTTCCTATTTAAATGTTATATTTATTTATTTAACCTATCTAATTAGCTAAATTTAAATATATATTTATGTATGTGTGTGTAAACACATAACAATGTGTGCATATATGTATATACACAAAAATATATGTATAAATATACAAATTTATAAATAATGTATTATATAAATGTGTATATAAATGCATAAATATATATATGAAAACATGTGTACATATATACAGGTGTGTATGCAAATACATATACCCACACTTTTTTTTTTTTTTGCCTGTGCAACTCCACATTCTACATAAGACCTTGATTTTACAAACTGCTGAAGTTATTCTGGGGACCGCAGTCACCACGGCCCAGGTAGGGCTATTCCAAGCCTGTGACCCTGTGCCTCACACAATGCAATAGGGGATGCTCCAGCTGTGAGATGCATGGAATCTTCCAAGGAAGATTGCACTGGGACTCATTTCCTGCCCCCGGGATGGGGCCGGACTAGAATTCTTTCAAACTTCTTTGTTTGACGAGCTCCCAGGAACCAGCCACCCACACCTGTCAAACCAACCATCAGAAGCAAAAGCCCTGGCTTGTCCTGGTGACACTGGGTCGTGAGGTCGCATTCCTTCAATCCCACGTTCTGGTCGTCCCTGTTTGTGTCTTTTCCCTTGGAAACCACGCAGGTGTAGTCACTGTGATGGAAACAGTTGGAAAATTCAACACATTCATGGTTTCACAGTTATCATTCTATTTACACATGAACAAATGCACGTGCAGGTACCGTCTACCTGTGTATGTTCTGATCATTTGAATTTGAAGTTTGATTCTGTTTGACACAAATTCATTCTATCCACTTTGGGAAAATATATAAACTAATAAGGCAGACACTCTACACAGCCGGAGTGGTGAGTACGGGGGTCTGGGAAGCCAGTGGGAACAGTGATGATGCCTGGCTGGACTCAGAGCCTAAGGACCTAAACGTCTGAGCTAAGTGCGCCCTTGCCAGCCCGACGCCCAGACACCGACGCCCAGACAGTGGCACCCACTGGGCCTCAGGCTCTGTCAGCAAGCTGAATTGTTCGTGTTTGGACTTAATTTGTGCCTAAGATGCATTTTATTAGAAATATTTTAATCTTCCATGGCAGATCCATCAAAAGGAAGTTAATTGGCAAAAAAAAAAACGCTTATGATTGGTTATTCCCAATTGTTATTTTGCATAATAAGAACTCGGTAAGTTGAGAAATGATGGAAGAGGCATTATTTTAATGAAGAAACACCTAATAGTTAAATATGGTCAATGCGACTCGCAATACATGCCCCCTCACCATGGTATCCACAAAGACTCATTAAGGGCTCAAAAGAACACACTCGCCTTCGAATAATGCATAAGAAAATGCACTGTTCTCCAAACAAAGATGAGGCAGAGAGACGTAAAAATTTCCCATGAGCACTCAGGGGAGTGAGAGTGTTGGGTTTAATGATGGAGAATTAGAAGCAGGTCTGTCTGGAGGAGAAAAACTGGGAGCATAAAAATTGCCTTGTGCTGGGAAGAAATTTGTTATTGCCCTGACGAGATTAACCACGGTAATTGGCACTGTTTTTTTTTTTTCTTTTTTAACATATTGTGCAGCCCTGTAGAGGTGGTGGTAATAAATAATGTGCACTTAGCCGCACCATTGGTCATTGGAAGCCCTATCACAGCCACCTCCCCCATCCAGGGAAGATAAATGTGATTTAAATTAATAGCCAGTCCTAAATAACTCCTCAGCTGGTAAACGGCGCATTTATCAGGCCCAGACAGGCAGTGTCCTTTGATTCATGGTCCCCCCCTACAATGTGAAGGGTGCGTACAAAAATTGTTATTACTTTTTAATAAAGTGTAGCAGTCCGTCTGCAGTCATTTATCAGAAACGGTGGCATTCTGACAAACAGAAATATCTTAGCCCAGGATGAATGAGAGGGATAAAAGGACACATTTCTCAACAAAAATAATCACTGCCTAAATTATTTCATAAAAGTCAATTTTTAAGTACCTTGAAATAAATGTCTGCAGAAAGATACAGGCCTTGCGGATTGTTGAACTAAAAACTAAACAAAGTATTTTCATATTCACCTTTGCAGGAGGAAAATTCTCATTATGGCCGTCAGCCCTGTGTGGTATGGATTCAAATGGATGCCGAACCAGTTTAAAGAGAGGCGCCCACACCCTTCTACCAACAGGACGTGCCAGAGCGAATCAGACACACAGAACCGATGGCAGGAATTAATAACGTGCAACGATTCTTACTACATTTTTAAAGTCGAGACTCCATGGCTGTTGCTTCTAATTCCCCTCCTTGACACATTTTTTTTTTCAGAACAGCAGCCCACTTGGTTGGATCTTGATTTATTTTGTGACTGATTCTCCCTGCTTTGAGAAACACGCTTACAATTACCCACATAATTGGATTGGTCAGCGAAAATTACAAAGGAGCCCGAAGCCCGCTCTCCACCGAAACCCTTTCTCCCTTAATTAAATAACGAGCAAAGCCTCGCTGGTGTCAGAAGGTCATCCTTTCAGAGATATTGGGCAGGTCCAGAGCCCGCTGAAGGCCGACCCCATCCTCGGTGATTTTCTTTGTGCTTCAGGGAATCAGGCAGCCCTGGAGGCCCCCCCGACTGCTGCCTGTGGTCACACATAACCGTGTTGGTGGAACCGTTGGCCAAATCGACCTTTGTGGGCACACTGCCACCATAACCAAAGAGTTAGCAACATCAGAAAGGCTTAAGAGTGGAATGTGCTTTGCGATTTGTGGCGCTTGAGCTTGATACAATTTTCAAGCCTCACCAAAGTGTGACTTTCTGATGAATTGACACATCTTAAAGAAGGGACGCCTGGAAATTGATTTAGGTCTTCAGAAGTCTCCCTCTGGCCTGTGGTGTCTCTCCTTCTCTGACAAGCCTAGTTAGGAAGGAGCATTTTACCTCTTTGCATTAGTTCAAACCTTTGTATTTTCATTGATTAGGAAGATTGATATGCATTTTAAATGAATTGACAGGTGTTAAGCACTCAGAACAACGTCCAGCTTACTCCAGGTCCCCGATGAGGGTTGCCAATTGTCATGATTTCACCCTAATAGCACCCATGCACCCCTAGTAGATGGACGGCATGCTAAGGTGATGCAGATGCATCAACAAAAGTAAAAATAATTAGAGAAGTGCATGCATGTCCTTCAGAGCATTTGGGGTTTAAAAGTAACATCGTCCCCCATCACAACCATGCAGACTTCCCAACCCGACTGCCATTTTCATTTGCTAGACATTTATTTCCCTGAAGAGTGGAGCTTGATTCTGGGTAAAAGGCTCAGCTAATCTGATCTGTGCGGTACTTGACTATCCCGGGAAGTTTCAGGTCTGCAACTTTAAGCTCACAACACAAAAGATGTTCCAGGGTGGGCACTGCAACTCAGTGTCACCCGTATGCAAATAGGCATTTTTTTGTGAAATATGCAAAAAATTAATTTTGTTTTAGTGTGGCTTGTATTGCTGGTCTGTTTTCCCATAGAGATAATTAAAGAATTGTATTATTGTCCCCCATGGCTTAGGCAAGGCCACCTCACAACCAAAGGCTGAACACATGTGTCCTTCTTAGATGTGGGAGGCCCTGGGGGATCAGCTGCTCACCTAGGTGATAAACGGTCAAGGTTTCTTCCAGTCACGTCTGCACGGGTCCTGGACTCTCACAAGGTGCTGTTCGATTGTCAGATCAGACACACACTGGACAAGATAGATGCTCAGATACTTCTGTGGGTGAATATGATTCTTAGCTATTCAACTAACAGGATTTTTAAGGGAAACACTTCTCATGGGGGGAAGCAAATGCTTGTTGTCTCTTGTGCTATTAGAGCTCCATTCAATCCCTGTTTTTAAAACCCATCTCCCCCTCTTTGTCATCCAAAATCCTTTTCAATCTATGGATCAATGGTTTAATTTTTGCCCCCTGATCCTTCACTACTACTGATTATAACAGAAGGGTCACTGACCACCACCAGGTGGCCTGTCCCATGTAAACGAGCTGTTAGGACCCAGTCGGGCCATTTCCCTTAGGGAATGGAGCCTATTTTCTTTCCCTGATGTGGTCCTTCTAAGTCTTCATAACGAAGGGCATAGAGATGGGAACTAGTTCCTTGACGGTCAGCATGTCGACTCGCCCTCCAACACTGGCCTCAGTGATGCCCTCCTAGTTTCCCAGGAAGGGCAGAATCCAGCCCCTGTCCTCCCACTGTGCCCGGCCCGGGCCTCCTGCACAGGTAATAGTCAATCCATTAACCTTTGCTTCCCCTGCCTGCCTGGTGCCTCCCGCCTGCTCTTGACTCCATCCCCTTAATAGTTGCCCGCCCGCAGCGGCTGCTGGTGACCCTGGGCCGCAGTAATAGGCTCGGCCCCGCCCGCTCGCTGCCGCGGACGCCCATCCCTCTCCCTCTCTCTCTCTTTTTAGAAGCTAATCTAAAAAAGCTGCAGAGGCAGAGGTCGTGTTAAACTGTAATGCAAATGTTATTCCTCGATTATCTGGCTGGGGTAAATGTCAACCGCTTCGGGCTACAGCAACTGGGGAGCCAGCGTGAGGCCGCGACAAAGCAGGGAGGCTGGGCCGAGTGGCCCCTGCTCCTCCGGCCTCCCTTCCGCGCCTGCGCACGGCCGCCTGCTGCCCACACGGTTCCCATCTGAGCCCGTCCCCAGAAGACAGCTCCGCGAGCCAGGGCGCCCTCCTGAAGGTCACACCCGCGCCTGCACAGGGGGAGAACCTTCAATAAAAAGACACCCTGACCACATGCACACACTCCGTACACACATGCACACGCCCACACATGCACACACCGCACAGACATGCACATTCACACTCACCCACACACATGCATACACACATGCACACACCTTGCACAGACATGAAGACACACACACCTTGCAACATGAGAACACACGCACACACCCCATACACCCATGCACCCTGTACACACATGCACACACCCACACATGCACACTCCGCACAGACATGCACATTCACGCTCACCCACACACATGCACACAGCCTACATACACATGCACACACCTTGCACAGACATGAACACTCACACACACCATACAACATGCACACACCCCCCACAGCCATGCACATGCACACACACTCACTCACGCACACACACACACACATACAAACTTGGATACTTATTTATTCTCCAGAGGTTTAATACAGCAAACTGAGTATTGCCTGTAGCCTAAAAGGGAAATTGTTACACAAAGTAGATTAAAGCCCCCATGTTTCATATGAAGATGTATACTTTATATACCCCAAACCAGTAAGACATACAATGAATGACACTGGAAAATCTTTCAGCCCGGTCAGCCCACTAGTGAGGAGAGACAGGAGAAATGAGGAGATGCCCAGTCCTGGGGCTTAAAGGGAGGGTCCAGCTGACCAGTGTCACACCCCTGAGACCAGCCGTCTCTGCAGCACCAACAGCCACTCACATACTGGGACCCTGGTGACAAGAACGAAGCTCCCACCCTCAGTGAGCAGAGCAGCTGGAATTCCCTCAGTGGTCACCATGCCCTCGGAGCCCAGATCGCCAGCATTTCTGGTGGGGAGGCTCCAGAGCCCTCTTGTGGGGTGCCAACACCCGGCAGTCAGCTGAGGCGGAGGGGGGAGCCAGGGTCCCCAACAGGAGCAGGTGTGTGTGGGGGACACCTGGGCCCCAGTGTGGACATGGGAGTCCTTTTTGCTTTGGTCTTTTTTATTTCTTTTGTCTTTTTTTCTTGGTCCATTTCCCTGGGTGACAAAGGTATCTTATTACCATCTAATTTTAGGTGTAGGGATCCAATTATTTACTTATTCATAATTTAAAGCCCGGCAATCGCAGGTCACTTGCTGTCAAAATGACAGGTGGTAAATAGGAGCTCAGGCTCCCTGCTTATGCAGGCAGTGGGAGGGGACACTGCCGAGGACAGTGCACTTGGACAGGGTCCCTGAGACGGGCTTGGGCCCCGAGGAGCTGCAGCCAATTTTGTGCTCGGGGATGTGATTAGAGATCTGGTCCAGGCTGTGCTGTCCACCGTGGAGCCCGTGCTGAGGCCCCTCTTCAAAGCTCCAGCACCCTGGCAGACGCCCCTGAATTCTCAGCCCTCAGACACGCCCGAGACCATGAGCATATGAACTTCTCACCCTCCTCCGCTCACTGCGGGATGAAGCCTGGATTCTCGTCACATCAGAGCAAAACACCCTCCTCTGCTTCCCAGACTGCACATGTGTGATTTCCCACTGATGAACCAACACTTTTCCTAAATACAGTAATAAAAGGGAATTCTAGGGCTTCCCTGGTGGCGCAGTGGTTGAGAGTCTGCCTGCCGATGCAGGGGACACGGGTTCGTGCCACGGTCCGGGAAGATCCCACATGCCGCGGAGCAGCTGGGCCCGTGAGCCATGGCCGCTGGGCCTGCACGTCCAGAGCCTGTGCTCCGCAACGGGAGAGGCCACAACAGTGAGAGGCCTGTGTACCGCAAAAAAATAAATAAATAAATACAAAGAGAATTCTAAAGTCATGAAATCTGGTGCTCAAGTCTATTTTGTTATTATATGCAACAGACATAAAATCACTCCATCCATTTGTTATGAAACACTCTCCTAGTGCTACGCTCCTTGTCTCCGTTCACCTCCTCACAAGCTGACAGCAGTTTTCAGAACAGTTTGCTCCTCCCTTGATGATGTGAACACACATAAACAAGACTGGCTTCCTGTCTATTTTCCAAGATCCCTGTGGAAAATGGTGGCAATTGTAAAGTCTCCAGCTCACCAAGTGCCCTGAGGCCATCTCTGCCAAAGATGGGCTCCCACTTCATCGACGTAAACTATGAGATGATGTTTTTTGACCAATTGAAATTTTACAGACACCAAAACCAGGGTGTGGATGAGGAGTGTCTGACTAAGGTACATCTGCTCACCCAGGACCTCGTCCCGAGTCCTGGCAGCAGCAACCCTCTTCACCCCAGGAAGACAGGGGTCACGGGGGAGGCCCCATCCTGTGATGCAGGCCCTAGCGATGGCACCCACCCAGAGACAAATCCGCATCACCTCTCTCCAACCCCATACTGGGGTGAATGGGCCAGGGCTTACCTAGGACTAAAAAAAAGTAAGTTCTTTTAATGCTTTCTTTCTTTATTTTTCAAAATAGAAAAATTAGATATGTACACAACTATTCTTTTAAACAGTAGGGGAAAGACACATTAAATGCAAACTGATGATTTATATTTTTCCTGTTCCAGTGAAAATTGGACATTTGAACATGAAAATAGAGAGAAAGGGTATAATTTACTTCTAGCTCTTTCAAAAGTTTAATTGTACTTTCATTTTAAAATAATAGATTAAAACGTTATCATGCATTGATATAACGTCTTTCTTCAAGAGAATTTTATGCATTCGTTGAATAGGAAAAAAAAGGCTTTGTTAGCATCCTAGGACGAATTTTGGTGAGAACACGGCAGATGAATTATTTCATATAGTAATTAGCATAAAGGGCGCTGCCGGGGACACGGACTATTTTAAAGATTATTTATATCGCTCTCTTTCTAACAAGACTTTGCAAATATTTATGAAATGCCCATGTCAGTGTTGCTTCCTTTTATCTTTCTGTTCACCCAGCCCTGTTACAGCCTAATTGAAATACAATAATTATAAATGGGCTTAGTTCCTCCATTTAATTTCCTTGCAAGCAGGGCCATTTATTTTTCTTTGGCTTTGTTAACATGCCTTAATTAAAAGATTTAACAAAGCTCAGGAAACAAGATGCCATTGGGGGCATTGCACCGTGGGTGCCATCTCAACACAACACTGTTTAACGTGTCCAAGGTCAGCTCCTGAGGGGTAGGAGGCAAAAAAGCTGCAGCTTCACCAGCCCAGGTGTGCAAAGCACTGATTAGTTCAAAGGCTTGACCAGCACAGCCCCCGGGGGTGTGGGCTCTGGAGTCGAGTTTGTAGCTGATTTGACCACATCTACAGTGGATGTTGGGCAGACAGTTAATTTCACTGAGTTTTCATTTCCTCACTTTTTAAGTGATGTCTGTACCATGGGGCAAGTGTGATTACCTGTTATTCTGACAAAGCCCTCGTTTTCTGGCCCAAGGTGGGCTTCAAATGGGCTTCCCAAATTCAGATAAATCACCATTTTTTTAAACTTTATTTTATACTGGAGTATGATTGATTAGCAATGTTGCATTAATTGTAATGTAATATTAGCATACACACACTGCTATATTTAAAATGGATAACCAACAAGGACCTACTGTATAGCACAGGGAACTCTGCTCAGTATTATGTAACCAACTAAAAGGGAAAAGAATTTGAAAAAGAATGGATACGGTATATGTATAACTGAATCACTTTGCTTAACACCTGAAACTAACACAACATTGATAAATAATTAATTTTTAAAGTGTAAGTAGCAAATATAGTATCATAATGGTAATAAAACATTCTGAGAAAACTTATTTCTACATCTCTTAAAAATGCAAATGGTCAGCTAATCCTAAGAAACATTTGAAATGGATTTATGAGATATATTGTCTGATCACAAAATACTCTGCTGCCGCTCTTGACTGCTGGGTGCATGGCTACATCTACTCTGCTTAGGTTTGCAAATCAATGTAGAGACATTCTTATCCCAGGGGATGCGGAACAAGGGGGGACAGCACAGGATACCAAGGAGAAAGTGACTCTGGCATCAGAATCCGTGCCAGCCCTGTGACTAACCAAGTACATGAACTTGAAAAGTCACCTCACTCCCGGCTTCAGTCTCCCCGACCCCCACCAGCCCTGTTACATAGGCAGGTGGCACTTGATCATCTGGAAGGCATCCTTCCAGCATAGAGAAGCAGGGGTGGTTTCCTGGTACAGGGGGCACAGGTCAAGACCTCTTGGGGTTCAAATTCCCACCCCTCCAGGGTCCCTCTGACTAAGTAGATATCTGGGTTATCAGTGCAAGCACGAGCCCAAAACCTGCTAAGAAGTGAAGATGCACTTGCTGGGTTTCAGTCTTGAATAGGTATCAGTTTCTTAAAAATCCATGAATGCACTCAAGACTCAGAACAATGGGAAATAAAAATAGATATGTCATACTCATCACTATCAAATTGCCTTTTCTCTAGTTCAGAAAAAAATATATCAAAATAAATGTCAGCAAACATGCCTAGAAATGGAGTTCAGGCATGTCACATGTCATATGTCACATGTTAGCAGGGTTGTGCCTGGGGTTAGAAATCTCAAAGGAACTACAGCTCTGGTGGGGCTGTGCTCACACTCGGCTGATCTCTGGCTGGACTTTCAACTGCTCTGAGTCTCATCTGCATCACCTTAAAGCAGGGATAATAATCATTGTTCTACTATTTTGAGGATGAAACAAAATATTGTGCCTATAAATGTTTTGATAACTATGATGTCATATGAGTGTCAGTCTTCTTGTTAGTATTTTATTTCAAACTGTAAATTATTATGATGGTTGAGGAACACTTTTTGGTGGAGGTGGAGTTTGATGTGGGTTCTGAAAGATGACTCAAGTCAGGTAAGAAGAGATGAATTGAAGGTGGAATTTATCTGGGGGCTCCAGGTCTCATGCACCTGCCTATCTGGAGCAGACATTGTGTGCTGGGAGAAGCACAGTTTCAGGTGAGAAGGCAAACAAAAGACCTGGGGCCTCTGGAGCCTACCCTGGGTCTGTTAATATATTCAAGTAAATACTGTCCTTCCATTGCTTTATGGACCACTCACAATTTACATGACCTTCAGGGTTAAAAATGTCACAGCTTAAGAAAAAAGGACAATTTAGTGATGATTACAGTAATAAAAAATGTCAGTAAGTATCTCTATCATGAAAATGCTAATGATCTGGTGACACAGCAGGGAGTCTAACATGCTGCTGTCCTCCCCCCAGGCTTCCTGACAATGTCTGTACAAGGGTGCTCGGTTGTCCCAGTGTTACCGGGGGATGTGGACTTCATCATTTAAGTGGAAGAGGTAAGCGTTAACATCATGGCCATTCTCCCTTCTAGGTCAGAATTCAGAGCACATACTGTTGCTACAGAACTTGTGACAGTAAAGAATGTGGAAAATGTGAACACTTCTGTTATTCAACAATGTGGGCAAAATACTTGGTACTAAAGGGAAGACAATGACATGTAAAAGACATTATCATCCTACCTAGAATCTGATTTTAATATAAAGTGATTTCCTGAAACACTCATTGGCTTAGAAAGTTGTATTTCTTACAGCATCAAACCAAAAAGGCACTTGGAAAAATAACAGCTAATTTATTATATTTTTCAAAATCAGTTGAAAAGTCCCTGGTAATTTTTTGGTAACATCTACTATTGCCATGTACTTCTATTATGAGACAGATACAGTATTATTTCTCTATTTCTATGCAACCTGATAAAATATTTGACTATATTTTGCCTGTGGATATTGTCTTTTATTCTTTTTTCCCCATGGACTTAAAAAGGGAAACAAAATAAATAAAAACAAAAATCCAGTCTGATAGAAAAAGAAAATTAACTCTAGTTTTAGTCATTAAACAAATATTTATTGAGGACCCACTCTATGTGAGGCAGCTGTGAGACTTGTCTGAGGTGCTGAGTTTGGAAAAGGTGGGTGGGGGAGGCCAAGGCTGGGAGACATCCAATAGCTCAGGAGTTGTGTGCTTGGTAGGATGGTCAGAGCAATGCCAAAGAGAGAGTACAACTCAACAGTCAATTTTAGTAAAGAGAAAACAGAATGCTTCTTGTAAGGAAAGAAAGAAAATTGACTTGTAGGCTATTTGTTTAGGAAATCGGAAAAAGGAAAGTACTATTGATAGAATGAAACAATGGGTTAATATTATACGTGTTTTACTGAATACCTCAAGTTCATTAATTTATCCAAGGTCATTTTTAGAAAGCTCCTTATGTGCTAAATGGTAAGTAGAAAAATAAAACAAAGTAAAAATATCACTTCTCAATTTGTCCAGTGAGCCAAGATAATTAAATAATACAGTGTGATAAATTCTATAAAAGTAGTACTTAAAAAACTCTACCACTGAAATAAATGATATAAAAAATATGGCAAAAAATCTAGTTCATTCAAATAGAATAGTAATATTTTATTGCTAATTACCATATTGCTAAGATTACTAAGATATATAGATATATTAACATATATATCTATACCTGTATATCTATCTACCTATCTATCTATATTCAAATAATTCAGAAGAAAGGGGAAGCAGAAGAACAAAAAACAGAAGAAACAAACAAAAATAATTTAAATTGTAGATATACATCAAAAATTTTGATAGTTACATTAAATGTAAATGGTCTAAAAGGCAGAGATTATTAAATTGTATTTAATTTATGAAAGACAACTATATGCTCTTTAAAGAAATCTACTTTAATAATAAAAACACATAGTTTTAAAGTAAAAATCATTTTTAAAAATTCTATTTAAATGTTAAACAAATCTGGAGTGGCTATATTAATATCAGGCAACATAGACTTGGAACAAGAAATTTTACCAAGGGCAAAAAGACATTAGGTAATGATAAAAAGCTCAATTCAACAAGAAGATATAACAATTCTGAATGTGATTGTACCTAACAACAGAGATTCGAAGTACATAAAGTAAAAACTTCTTAGACAAATTCACAATCACTGTTGGAGACCTCCACACTCCTCTCTCAATAAGTAGACAGAGCTAGTATTTAAAAGAAAAAATTAAGGGGAGACACAAACGAGCTGAATAACATTATCAACAAACTTGACCTAATTGACATTTGTAGAACACTTCATCCAACAGCAGGTTATGTATTCTTATCAAGTGTACATGTAACATTCACCAACATATACCATATCCTGAGCCATACGACAAGATTTAACAAATATTTAAAAAACCCTCAAATTATACAAAGTATGTCTCAGATCATAATGGAATTAAATTAGACATAAATAGCATAAAGTTATTAGGAAAATCCCCTAAATATTTGGTAAACAAAATATTTTTAAATAACTCATGGGTCAAAGAAAATAAAAAGAGAGATTGAAAAAATATGTTTAATGAATGAAATGAAAAAAATCATGTGTGATGCAACTAACCACCTATTTAAAAAGGAATTTTATAGCATTAAAATGCTTATATTAGAAAGAATAAAGTTTTCAAATCCATGACCTAAGATACTGTCATGAGAAACTAGAAGGAGAGTAAAATACAACCAAAGCAATCAGAAGGAAGAAAATAACAAAGAGACAAGATATCAGTGGAATTGAACACACAAAATTAATAGAAGGGAAATAGTTCTACAAAAAGATCAATGAAAGTGAAAAATCTGTGTCCAAATTGCTTAAGAAAAAAAAAAAAAAAACACAAATTACCAGTATAGAAATGAAAGAGGTAAAATTACTTCAGATCCTACCAAAATTAAAAGTACAATAAGGAGATGTGATAAATAATGTGCTTAAAAATTTAGACAATTTACATAAATAAAATAGATAAATTCCTTGAAAGACATATACTACAAATGCTCACTCAGAAAAAACAGATAATTTGAATAATCATATTCTGTTAAAAAATTGATCTTCTAGTTAAGAAACCTTCCACATATGAAGCTTCACTCCCATTTTATACTAAATATTAGAGGGAGAAAAATTACCTTGAGTACACAAACTCTAAGAAAATTGAAAAGAGGGAGCACTTCCCAAGTCATTATATGTGACCAGTATTACTATGATAGAAAAAAAAAAAAAACAGAGAAAAACATTACAAGAAAACTGTAGACAAATATTGCTCATGAACATAGATGCAAAAATCTTCAAGTTTCAGCAAATCCAATCCAACAATATGTAAAGAGAATAATAAAATGACCACAAGAGATTTATCTTAGGAATGCAAGGCTAGATTAACATTCAAAAAGCAATTCATGTAATTCACCTTATTAGGAGATTTTTAAAAGAAAAAAAATAATTTCAATAAATGCAAAAACGTCATTTGACAAAATTTAATATCTATTCATGTTAAAAACTCTCAGCAAATTTCTAAATCTTATAAATTTCTTACCCTATAAGGTATCTTATCAATGGCATCTACAAGAAGTCTACAAGTTAATATCACACTGTAAGATTGAAAGCTTTCTCCTTAAGACTGGGAACTAGGCAAGAATGTCTGCAATCTTTACTCCTATTCACCATTATACTGGAGACCCTGGAAAGCTCTAAAGAGCGAGAAAGAGAAAGAAAACCCTTGCAAATTAGTAATGAAGAAATACATTCACTCTACTCCCAGACTAAAAGAAAAAAAAATATTCTGTGGGTCATAGAGATAGGCTAAGGCTTTCCAGAGCAGCTGAATTTGAGGAGTGGGTTGGTGTTTCTCATCAACCAGGGGAGAGAAAGGTCCTTCAAGGAGAGCCAAAGAGCAGGAAGACCTCCTGGAATATTCCTGAAACCTGGGTGGTCGCTAAGAGTGGGGTCTCCAGATCCCGCGTGCGAGGGAGTGGAGGGGAAGAGGCCATGCATGTGGCGAAGGCTGTGCCCTCATGAATACTGCCAGTCCCTGAGCCATATTCCACCGTCTCAAGGTCATGGACATGAGTGGAGGAGGGCGGGCATGGGGCATTGGGGTGATGGTCCTGATTTTCTCGACCTCCTCAACATGTCCCTTATGCTATTTTTTTAAATTTGATTTTCTTCCTAATTTTTTAAAAAGCAAGAATTTTTACACAAGTGGCTTGATTTAGTAGCCATGGAAGGAGACTTGAGTTTGCATCTCTTCATGGAAACAAGTTGGTCTGTGCTGAGGAGCAGCTGTCCTCCTTACACATGTACATCAGCCACCTGTTCCTGTGGAAACTTGCACTGGGTGTGCGGTGTGGGTCAGCAGAGTGACTGTGGGCTGGTTCAGGAGGCGAAGGGGACCTGTGAGAAGTGACGGGTCTGGGGCTGTGGGAGCGGGGAGCAGGAACGAGTTCAGAGAGATCTCTGGGAGATGGGTTCACCACCCGGTGCCGGCTGGGGAAGACAGTGGTGCTGCCTGTTGGATTCACTGGTGGGTTTGCACTGATGACTGTGACATTACCATCATCACCGTAACCACTCTCCTGACTGCTAACATGTTAATGTTTGTTAATCAGAAACATTATTTGCCCTCTGTGTGTCTCCTGCTGTGCTGACCCCAGAGAGCTCGGCTCCACCAAGCGTGGGAGCAAGGACCAGTGTGGAAGCAGAAGGCACCACCATGCACAGCTATACAGACAGGATGTGACACCAGCAGTAGGTGGGCCTATGGATGGGCGCTCCAGGGCCTCCTTTCTCCTGTGATTTGGTTCAGAGGCAGCACATGGAGCCTGAATAGTCACAACCAACAGCTTCTGCAAACTTTACTTGTACAAGTCACATGAAGAATTAGAGGCCACTTTCCACTGCCTTTATTTTCTGCTGAGATCTTAAAATAAAAAATTCACCTTCAAAGTTAAAAAACAAAGCAAGGTTGTTTGTCATCAAAATTGCCACACACTCCATTGACGGAGAAGGTTGAAGGCTGTCCTTGGGGCTCTGTCAGGGGCCCTGCTCCGTGAACCAGCCCTGTCCCCTAAGTCCTCACCTTCTACATCCCTCAGTGTCCCAAGCCTGTGCTCTGCCCTCGTGAGTCATCATGAGGGTGTAAAGTGATGCTGGGAACTGGAAATGTTCTTAGGGGTTTTGTCACCACAGTAAATGCCTAAAACAATACCTCCCACCATGATTCTAAGACACTAATTTTTACCAAATCTGTGTTAATGCCCCTCTTTCTGAACCATGCTTTTAGTTTGTGGGTTCCCTATATCATTACTTGAAAATGGGAATGATGTCTAGTTGACAGGGTTACAGTGAAATTCAGATTAATTTAATAACAAAAAAAATCAGACTTTGAGAGCTCATTGTGAACTCTAAGATGCTGGCAAGTGTCCGTGGTTATTTTCTTAAGGATATGAATTACACAAAAGAATTTGCTTTGTGCTAAAACAAGCAGAAATCCACGTATTAAAAACAGAAAATATATGGGTCCTTGTTCTTTCCCGCAGGAGAGGCCCAGGCAGGGTAAATTTATCTCCTCGGTGTCCCAGGCATCTGCAGGCAGGGGCAGGACTGGGCGATCTTCATCTTAAGTCCTTGAAAAGACATTTCGAGTGCTGTCCAAGGAATGTTTCAGGGCTTCACCTGACATTTTATAGAAAATGACCTTCCCTGGGGGAGTTTATGAGGCTCTGATTGGCTGCACTGCAGGAGCCCCTGGTCTCAATGTTTGTCTGCACACCACACACGGGGGTACAGTCTGCAGAGAGCAAGTGGGAGCATTGGAGGCCAGACCCAGACTCTTAAAGGTTTTTTCTTCACAGTTGTGAGCTGATGCTTGTACTCCCAGGCTTCTTCCAGAAAACCAAACACCATCAAACATGCTGCATTAGTTCATGGGCAAAGACTCAGTGTATTTGTGCTTTGTAAGACCAATCTTGCTTGGCACTACAGTGTTAAATACAGTGGGAGGTTTTAATTAGATTTCTGTATTTCCAACCGCAGCATGAAATATAGGCGTTATGAGCAGAGAAATGAGTAATCATTTTGACATTAAGTTTGGGGTGGAAAGAATGGATCCAATCACTTCCTTCATCAGACATCTTCAGGGTTCAAACCATACTCAGAGTGGCCAGGAGATGTTATCCTCCATTCCTGCAGAAAACCTGAAATGGTGGGCAGGAAATTGGACTGTTCCTACAGAGGAAATAACAGCACTCTGTCAAAATCTACAGGAGAAACACGCGTTCAAATTTGCTGTCAGGGCCCCGCATATCTGATCAGAGAGCGAGACGGGACAAAATTACAGAAGTTGTGTAATCTCGACTCAGGGCAGCGTCCACAGCAGGAAGTGAGCACTGACTCAAAGAAATGGGCTGAATGCAGAGTTTTCACCAATAAACATATATATGTGCTATAAAATCTGCACATATACATTATACATGTGTTAAAATTCTCTGTTGATTTTGTATAACCAGATTTCTTGCCCATGTCAGTATGTGGACCCCATGTTGTCAACATGTTTTTCTTGAGAAGTAACAGAAATGTGCATTTTATATAAAATCTCCAGGTCAGTATTTACTTTATTTTTAAAAAGCTTTATTTTTAGAATAGTTGTAGAATTACAGAAAAATGTAAAGATAGTACAGAGAGCTTCCATCTACCCTGCACCCATTTTCCCAGATTATCTACACCCCAGTTCAATGAGGTGCACCTCTTACAATTAATGAACCAATATCAGTACATTGTTATTAACCAAAGTCCATACTTTATTCAGACTCCCTGATTTTCTGCCTATTTGTCCAGGATCCCATACCGGATACCACATTATATTAGTTGTCACAAAACCCAGAGTCCTCTAGATTGCCTGCTATCCTTTTTTCTGAAACTCTTACAAGTTTTGCATTTTACATTTAGTTCCACGATGCACTTTGAGTTAATTTTTGTGAAGGGTGGAAGGTATCTTGGCTTACTTTTTTTTTTTTCAGATGAATACCCAGTTGTTCCAGAAAAGACTATCCATTCTCCATTTAATTGTGTCACTCCTTTTTCAAGGAGTAAGTTGTATGTATCTGTGTGGATCTATACCTGGGCTCTCCATTCTGTTCCATTGATCCATGTGTCTGTTCTCTAGCCAATACCAGGAGGACTGGATTACTGCAGCTTTGTAGTGAATCTTGAACTGGGTAGTGGAAGTCGTTCAAATTTATTGTTCTTCCTCAATATTGTGTTGGCTATTCCTGGTCTTTGCTTTTCAATATAAACTTTAGAATCAGTTTGTCAATATCTATAAAATAGCTTTCTGGGATTTTGGTTGAGATTCTGTTGAGTCTGTAAATCAAGTTGGAAAGAATCAACAGGTTAACAATACTGAGTCTTTCTAGTCATGAACATGGAATTCTCCATTTTATTTAGAATTCTTTGATTCCTTTAATCAGAGTTTTGTGGTTTTCTGTGAGTAGATGGTGAACATATTTTGTTAGATTTGTATATATACATATATATATACACACACACACACGTATGTGTGTAAAATTCCAATTGTTCATTATTCGTACATAGGAAATCAATTGATTTTTATATTCAGGCACACTTTCTTTTACTGTGCTTCACTTTATTACGCTTCACAGATATTTTGCTTTATTATAATTGAAGGTTTGTGGCAACCCTGCATCCAGCAAGTCTATTGGCATAATTTTTCCAACAGCATTTGCTTACTTCATGTCTCTGTGTCACATTTTGGTAATTCTCACAATATTTCAAACTTTCCAGCAAAAAAATTATGACTCATATAAATATTTTAGCAATAAAATATTTTTAATTAAGGTATGTATATTATTTTTTTAGACATAATGTTATTGCACACACAGTAGACCACAGTCTGGTGTAAACATAACTTTTGTATGCTCGGAACACACAAAAAAATGTGTGTGACTCACTCTATTGCCGTATTCACTTCATTGCCGTGGTATACAACCAACCAAAGCCATAATATCTCCAAGGTATGCCTATATTAATTTTATTAACTTTGTATCATATAACCTTGCTATGCTTGCTTATTATTTCCAGGAGGGTTATATTTTTGTTTTTATTTTATTTTCATGTAATTCTTTATGATTTTCTACATAGACATCTATGCAATCTGTGAATACAGATAATTTTGTTCCTTCCCGATCTGTGTATGTCTTGTTCCTTTTTTTTTGTCCTCCTGCGGAGACTTCTAGTTTACATCCCAGAGGAGTGGTGTATGAGGACACCCTTGAGTTGTTCCTGATATTGGGGAGAAAGCCTCCAGCTTCTCACTGTTAAGGATGATATTAGCTGTATGTATTTTGTAGATACTTTTTCTTGTTGTAAAGAAGGAGGTGACCACTTCCATGTTCTTTATGTGTTGGTGATAAAATCAGAAGTTCATGGGTGTCCATGTTCATCTTCTTAAGTCATTGTTGGAATGAGAGGAGACAGAGATAACTTAATGAAAACATATACAACCCACCGTTAACATCTAACATACACACCTGCACCACATCAAGCTTCTTGAGCTCCTCAAGTCTCTCTTCCCTCCATCCCCAACTCACCTGTGTTGCCTTGATCCCCACCAGATCTCAGCACTAATTTCATCCTTATACCGGGACCCTCAAATGCTACCCCCAAAGCATGGTGCCACTGCTACTGTCCCCTCCACATAGAAAATCCTTCTTCAGCTCCTTTGGCTCTGCTTGTGGTCTTGCACAGCCTTTAAACTTTATCTCAAACAGATTATTAGGGGATTTTGATTCTAGCTCAACATCTCACAACGAGGTGTAGAATTTAAAAAAAAATGTTTTTATGAAGTATACTTGATTTATAATGTGTTAATTTCTGCTGTACAGCAAAATGACTCAGTTATACACATATATATATTCTTTTTTATATTCTTTCCATTATGGTTTATCCCAGGATATTGAATATAGTTCCCTGTCTATATAGTAGGACCTTGTTGTTTATCCAAGATGTGGAGTTTTTGATATCTGAAATGTCATTGAGTGCATTAGTCCTTGGGTTTTAATCATTTAAAAGCCATTTGACCATCCCTGAGAGCCCGATCTACGTTTTGTTTGTCCTTTTCTTCTCCCAAGCACATACTTGCTCTCTGACAGCCCTTTACGTGCTGTGTTCTGGGGGCTCAACCCGACTGTTTCTGAACACCTTGACAACTGAACAAGAGTCCCAGGTAGGGGGTGTGTGTGTGGGCAGACTTGGTTGACTTGGGCTGGGTAAGCTTTCAAGATGAATGCGTATAAACTCAACTTATTCCTGTATTTAGTGCATTTGAAAATAAAAGGAAGGAAAAGAAAAAACATGAAAACACTGAAATAAACTCTGCTGTAGCTATCCTAATGTCAGACAGATTTTAAAGAAAGAAGTGTTTCTAGAGACAAAAGGCCATGATGCAAAACGGTTAAAAGAAAGCTATGGAAATTCTATGTTATTATGTATTTAGAAACATAGCACCAAGATATTCAAAGCAAAAAGTGACAGAACTATATAAGAAATAGAACTTATTTGTTATAAAATATGCCACTTGGGTACAGTGCTAAATAGTGGCCTTTCCTAAACAGTTTTGTGTAAATTAGAATTCATATGGTTAAATATAAACTAATCAGTTAACAAACATTGATCCTGGCCCCATATACAAAAATCTATTCCAAACTATATCCAATCTCCTAGGATAGACCAGAATGGAAAATAATATAAAAAAAAAGAATGTCTCTATGTGTATAACTGAGTCACTTTGCTGGATAGCAGAGATTGGCACAGCATTGTAAATCATCTACACTTCAATTTTAAAAAAATCTATTCCAGATGGATCAAGAACTTACATATAAAAGGCAAAACAATAAAGGTTCTAGAAAATGACATATATACCAGTTAATGGGGATTTGGATCATTTCTGGTTTTGGGTGATTAGCAATGAAGCTCCTTTTGGTAGGTAAAATGATGTCTCCCCATCCCACAAATAGGCCCATGACCTACTGCCTGGAACCTGTGAGTATTTAGGTTACACGGCAAAGGGGATTAAGGTTGCAGGTGGACTTAACGGTTGCTAATCAGCTGACCTTGAGATGGGGGATGACCTTGGCTCAGCCCAGTGTAATAGCAGGGATCCTCATGAGTGGAAGGAGGAAGGTGAAGTCAAAGGCGCAGCCCTCCCTGAAGACAGAGTAAGGAGCCAAAGCCAAGGCACGTGCGCGGCTTCAAGGGGAAGGACAAAGGAGAAGGCAGACTCTTCCCTAGAATCTCTGGAAAGGAGTGCAGCCCTGCGGTGAGACCTGTGTTGGACTTCTGATCTCCAGAGCTGCAAGATCGTAAATCTGTGTTGTTAAGCCAGTAATGTTGTGGTCCCTTGTCACAGCAACTATAGAAAACAAATGCCCTTCTATAAATATTTGCAGACAGATATATGCCTTCATTTCAGGTTCTTACAGCAGGAGACCTGGGGGACCAGCTCTCTCCAGAGGAGATCTGGGGAAGGAAGATGTGCAAGGTCCACTCTTGGGCTTGGATGGAGGCACGTGGGCTCAGGGAGGTATTTTTACCGAAGAATACGTCTTAAGAATAACTGCATTCTCCAGCCAAAGGCCATCTTCTGAGAGCCGAGCCATACTGAGCATAGTTCACTGGCCTAAGCCAGCTCACGCTTGGATTGGACAGTGGCTGAAGCTGATCAACAAGACGGCCACGGCCCCAGGCAGACCTTTATGAAGGAAGCCGAGGGCTGGGTGGACAGAGAGGGTCAACCTGGACCCCCTCTTCAGGTGAGGGGTCCCTGGCTCCAGGGCATCCCCCCACAGGAAGCTTGCTTTGCTCTAGAGAGCATCTTGATTTCTTGGCAAGCACTCAACAGAGCTGATTTATTGACACTACAGATACATATATACAAAGAGAGAAAAGGACGAGCCTGGAGAGAGATTGATTTTCCAATAACACTGAAGGAAGCAGATGTGAGGACCGGGTGAGGAGGGGCGGTGTTTACTATTTCTTCTTTCCCTTTAAGATTTTGCCTCCGGAAGATGGTTTCCCCTAAGGATGTTGTATTTAGAAAAGCAGTTGGAGTGAGAAGGGTTACCTTTCAAATCCTTCCGCACGTTGATGGAACGGAGCCTTCCCATGTGCAGCTCTGAGGCACAATGATTTGTAAGCAGGACCCCCTCGGAGAACTGGCGATGGAGCCGGGCCCATTTGTGTCTTGTTTAACATAATTATTCCACCAGCTCATCCTCTGCCCCCACATCTGCCTTTTTCTCTCCACACGTGAAATAGGGAATCGGACACTTACACGTGTTATGTTTTGCCAGCCGTGTGCGTCTCGGGGCCTTGTTATCCACACAATTCCTTTGGATTGCATACTATTTTGTGAAAACTGAATTTGTAATCCAGAGGCCCCATCATCCCTCTATTTGCATAATGTTTCCGTTTTTACCGTTTTTAAAGTGCTTGCATGTTGAGTCATTCCGAATCGTCCTAACCCTGTGTGCTAAGCCTGGCAAACAGAAGTAATTCCATTTTGCAGATTCAAAACATAATGAAATTTAGATAATCCTGATGATGATCCAACATCACTAAAAATGGCCTTGCAGGGCTAGCAGGACCTGTGCAGGGTGCCTGGATTCTACTTGTGGGCCCCTCGGGATGCCCAGGGAACCGGCTCGCCTCCCGTCCTCCCCCTGGCTCCTCTGCAGGGCTTCTGGCTGGCAGTGCCAGGGCAAGGCCACACCCACACCCAGGAACTTTGGGACCAGGAAGCCCGGCCTCCTCACATTACCTACATCACACACATCCCTGCAGTATGAGCCCTATGAAACTCCGTGAAAGCTGCATCTCCTCAGGGATCATGTGCACGGGGTCCGAGCCTCCATTCAGGCCTGTCCTCCTCTCCCTCAGACACCATCCTCACGAGCAAGTTGATTACTGTTGAAGAAGGATCGTTTCGTTAGCAAGCTCTTTGCGTTACAAGCACGTTCACTGGCCACCAACAGGAAAAGAAGTACAACATTTCAGAGGTCAGATGCTAGGCAGGAGGTTTGCATCCCGGATTGACCCTGCTGGACTCCCAGGTGGCTAGTGGATGAAGGCATCCATAGGTGCACACCTGTGCTATGGCACGATGGAGCACGCAGCCCACCTGGTGTGGTGTGGTTGCCATGTCCCACTCCGTCCCCAGTCGTCCAGTTGGCCCACAGGACAGCCAGTAGAGGAGAGCGCCCCGGGCTCTCACGAGGGCTGAGCCACGAGAAACCTAATCCCTAAGCTCCTGCCCAAGAGTGTCTACCATTCAGTTTGACATCCCAAAGGATAGAAGTGGTGGGATGACATTTTGGAGATTTTAAGCATATTTCAACTACCCCCCCCCATTCACACTTGCTGAGGGACCAGTCAGGTGGGACCTGAGCAGTGTCATGAGAACCACGTGTCCTAACACCATTCAGAAGCATCCCAGGTCATGTGTAGCCCAGAGGAGAGACATGTCTCCATGAAGCCAGCAGACTTGAAGGGCCCCTGGGCAGACCACTGTGTGGTCTGATGTTCTACCCTCAGTGTTAGGAATCACCCTCAAAATCTAAACATAGCCCAGGGGAAAGGAAACGGTAGAACCACCGAGACTAATTTTCTCCCCTGCCAGAGCAGCGTGGAGCCAAGAAGAGAATGAAGTTGAACTGCAGCAAAATAGAGACAGTGTCTTCACTGGGCACCTGAATTCGGTACTGAGTTTCATGCCCCTCATTAAATAAGCTGCCAAAAAAAAAAAAAAGCACTAAGAAAGTAGTGATGGGGACCTGGGACCTTCTGTGTTATCCAGACCTCGGCTCCTAGGAGTGTGGTCCATGCATGTAGAGCATTGACATCACCCAAGGGCTGGCTGGAAATGCAGACCCCTCTCTCCTACAAGACACCAAGCCAGAATCTGGATTTTAACAGAAGCCCTGAGGTTCTAGAAGACTCCAGACGCCATATTTACTCCATAATGTCATCTCTTTAGAATGGAAAACTCATCCACTCCACTGAAAATCCTGGAAGGGGAACCTGATAGGACACCGTGACGTGGAAACTGGAGACAACTAAGGAACATGTGAATTAAGTTTATTTGACACATTTTGACAAAATAGTAATGATAGTTTACATGTGTGCATATCGGCTCCATACCTGTGTACAGAGTAAAAAGAACATGCTCTTACTTGTATTATCTCATTTAATTTTCATAAAAATCCTATGAAGTGGATGCAAGTGTCCATCTTTGTTTTACAGATAAAGAAACTCAAGCACAGAGGGATGAGGCAACTCATTCATGGTCAAGGGGTTATCTGATTGAGTGAGACAGATGTATGAATCTGCTAAAATGCAGTTTTATCATAGGTGGGTTGTTAACAGTTTAAAGTGGGTAATTTGATAGACTAATGGATGGTTATACTGGGGAGCCACACTCTGAATAGAAGGCAGCTTTGTGATACAGACAGTGTTTTATAGGCACATAACGTCACCACGAACTCTCACGAGAAGAGCTTTCTAGCTCCTCTGGTGCTCATCGTGGCTGCCTGGCTTCAGACGCAGACATTTGTTCTAAGACCTTTTCTTCCAGGATGCTTTCTAAAGACAGATCATTAACTGAAGCTCCTAATAAGAGGTTTAAGAAACCACAGGCACCAGAAGAAGAAGACCTTTGTGGAACTGTCCTTGGGAGCCCATGGTCACTTGGCTCAGGTGTGCCCACATTCACCCATGGAGTGCTTGAGCCACCTAAGCTCTGAGCAGGGACACCTGGGTTCAAACACTTGTCTGGAGCTTGTAAGCCAGACACATCCCAAGAGTGCAGGGAAGCTTCAACATGGTGTGGACCCATCCTGCTGGTTCAGCAGCCTCAGGAATGGACAAACGCACCCAGGGACACGGTGTCTCCTCCAGGCGTGACGCCTGTGATGATAGATCCATTCTGTCTTCATCAACATGGATTTGTCTTTTTTTCCATAAGTTTTATAAGAAGTCAGTGTGCGGTGGTGACTTGCCACATAGTGAAGGGAGTGGCACAGACGCACCTGAGTGTATTCAGCTTGGCCAGCTGGAGGATGCTCTCCTACCTGGGCCTGTCTGGGCAGAACACACCCCAATCACCCTGCAGAGGAAGAGTGTGGCTTGTGAGCCCAAAGGTTGTCCTGTTATTTAATTTTATAGTTGAACTAAGAGCTTTGTGCTAAAAGAAGACAAAACAGAAACAAAACTTTCAAAAGGGAAAAATGTCATAACCCTTCTCATTTGGGTCTTGAGAGTCAGATCAATGTTTCACTGAGATCCTAACTTATTATGTGAGCGTCAACATTCACATCATTCTAGAAAGTCTCCGTTTTGTTTTCCGATATGGGACCACCACCGAGCACGAGTCTGCTTCAGACAGACCATTATATCTAGTTTATTTCTCCAGTGTAACCTGCCCACCACAGAGTATGGGCAACACCCAGCTCCTCAGGAAAAGGTTGAAGAGACCAGGAAGCTGTTTTTGCAGCTAGACCACCAAGTAGAGAATATTTGGTGAGGATGTCACGTGGGGGTGGAGACCCCTGCAGTGCATTGTACAACCTCCTTTTAGTGGAGGGTCAGTTATGTGTACAGGGACTATAGCCACGTGCTCTGTTTAGGACCCGCCTACCAGTGCTGTCCTTGATCAATTGCACTGCCTCATCAGGATACACACAGTCTTCATCTTGATCCCTGACAGGCTCACCCACTGATTATTGTCCTCCACTGTTTTCACTTTTCTCTAGTCCACGCCAGATACTGGCCCTTAGATTTCTTTTCAAAATCCATGAGAAATTATGCTTCTTTCACAGACATCATGTAATGCTTGTAACTTATAAACTCTAAGCTACTTTATTTAGTTAACACAGCGATATGGATAACTCTCCACATCAATCCAGATATGCATTCCTTGTCTTTCTTCTTTTTCATCATTTTTTTTAAAAAAATTTATTCATTTATTTATTTTTTGGAGGCACTGGGTCTTCGTTGCTGCGTGCGGGCTTTCTCTAGTTGTGGCGAGCAGGGGCTACTCTTCATTGCCGTGCACAGGCTGCTCATTGCAGTGGCTTCTCTTGTTGTGGAGCACTAGCTCTAGGCATGCAAGCTTCAGTAGTTGTTGCACGTGGGCTCAATACTTGTGGCACACGGGCATAGTTGCTCCGTGGCATGTGGGATCTTCCTGGACCAGGGATTGAACCCGTGTCCCCTGCATTGGCAGGCAGATTCTTAACCACTGCACCACCAGGGAAGTCCTAATCATTTTTTTTAGATTGAAAAAGTGCTAGGAGATTCTGGATAACCAGAGGAGGATGCACACAGGTGTTTATCTCAGTTACATCCTGAAACTCCAAGAGGTCAGTAAAAGATGATGAAGGCATCAAATAAAAAGGTAGATGAGTTAAGAGAGCAGATCATAGCGGGTGGAAGGTGCCAAACACACTTTGGTGGATGGGAAGCTGATGGATGAGGTAACCAAGTCGGTAGAACAGAGGAATGCTCTTATAAAAGGAAAGTGCTATAAAAAACATTAGAGACTAAGCCAGAATACCTACATATTGAAAGTATAATGCTTAAACAGAATTTAAGGAGGTTTTCCAGATAGAGTTGAGATAATCTCCAAGAAAGGAATACAAAAAAAAAAAAAAAAGAAAGTAGAAGAGAACATGGATGGTCCATGCGGTGTTCCATCTTCTTACAAAAAGGAAGTCCATAAAGTCTGATGAGAGAAAAGGTAGAGAAGAAAATGCAAAAAGCCAATAGCTGAGGCAGACACGGCTCCACATTGAAAGGGCCTCCTGAGTCTCCACGAAAATATAAACCCAGATACTGATATAGATGCTCACAGGCACACACTCATCCATATCACAAAACACTGAAACTTCAGATCATCCCAGGTGGAAAGAGTATAAAACTTCCAGAGAAAAACAAGTAGGTTTTGTACCAAAGAGCAGGCCACACCGGAAACCAGAGGAGAAACACAATGGATGACATCTGTGTTCTCAGGGTCAAACTCTCTCCACCCGCCAGTCCAGCAACTGGATCAGGGAGCCAGACATCCTCGGACACAGCAGTTCTGAAACACTTGTCCCCAGGTGTCCTCTTCCAGGGAGGTTCTGAAGACGTGCTCCACCAAATATGGGAGTAAACTCAGAAAGAGTAAGGCGTCAGCTCAAAGAAATAGGAGCTGGAACCTCAGGGACAGGTAAAGAGATGCCCCAGAGCCACAGACAGATTCTGGGCAGCAGCCCGGAGCAGCCAGGATGGGAAGGAGTGGGTGGGGAGTCCGGTCTCAAGATGAAAGGGAGGGAGGCATGTAGGAAAGAGACTCACAGTTTACGAGATGCATTGGCCCTATTGAGAACTTTAGAGTTAGTACTGAAACGGTGGAAAGTTCAAACGACTAAGCAAGTGAAAATCAAGGCAATTATCAACCCTTCTGCAAGAGTTATATGTGCCTCTGTCTTGTGTGTGTGTCTGTATGTGTGTGTGTGCACGAGAGATGGACAGAGAGAGATTTAAACTGGTGAATCCTGAATGTTGATTTTCCAAACTGTGACATAATTCCATTGCAGAAAAGGGGAAGGTAAGGGTGGGGACCTGATGTCAGGGAGGGTAAAAGTGCCTGGGACCCAATAGAAAATGCTCACCCCGAAGTCAGGGAACAGAGCCCACTGGACTCGATTGATGGAGGGTCTCACGCTGGTTACTTCGCAGGGGCTGCACCCTAGGGAGCTAATCTAGAGGGAAAGCACTGCACCGATGACTCCCAGAGGGCCCTCGGGGAAGCCCCACTGCCCTGCCTTTCAGTGCACCTGGGATTGCATCTCCACTGGTCCAAACTTTCACATCAGTTTTTGTTAAAACAACAGACTGGAAGGGGTGCAGCCATCTCTGTCTGGACACAGAGTCACACCTCACCCTCGTCTCTGGGGACAGTGTGTTCTAGGGACCCCGGTCCCAATCCAGCATCTCAACTTGGCCTTGAGTCTTTGCTCAGTGTTGCTCGTGGGTGGCCCAGGACAGCCCTGATCTGACAGCTGTCCAGGGCAGACACCTGCGTCCTCTCCAAGCATTTCAATATTTCAGCTGTTAGCTGTGTCCTGAGGTCCTATACCTGTTCTAAAACTCGACAAGGTGCTTGGGAAGATTAAAGGCAATAATATTTGTAAAATTAAAAAAATTAAAATGTACAATGTACAATGCAAATGCAGGAGTAATTATAAATAATTAATAGGTAGAGAAAATCCACAAATGGAAGATCATGAGAATGTCCCCATAGTGAATATTGAGAACTCTACATAAAGCAATTAAATTACACGAACAATAATTAAATCCCCACCTACTAGAGCGTTATCTAATAAAGTGTTATCATTGTAAGAAAGCTTCCAGAAGACACGTGCTCAAGAGCTGGTACCCATGGTTTGTTAACCTGGCCTCCTCGTGTTTGCAGCTGAACTTTCCAATGGATGAGGCCAACTAATCAACTCAACTTCCGAAGACCCAGGAGGGAAGAGCTGGGTCCTGACATGCACACCTTGCAAGGAAGTGGGCTTTGTGAGACTTGGTCTCCGTGACCACGCGCTGGCTCTGTGACCACTGGGGGAGGAACATCTTCTCCATGGGGAGGGCTGATGTTGGCTGGCCAGGCTTGCCTCTCAGCCAGGTGTCAGCTCTAGAATTTGAGTAGGGGTCTCACTTATCCAGCCCTCCTGGCACGCGGTCTAACTGAGAACCACAAAGACCTCTATCCTTGCAGGACTCACCTCTCATGGGAGAAGCGGACAGAAGGAGTGGCTGCACCTCGGACATGGAGCGGAACAGGAGACTGGGACATATGGAGGCTACAGACAGAGACAGAGGCGTCACAGGAAGCTCAGCCCAGGTGACTTGTGGGCAGCCCTGCAGGAAGTGGGGGAAGAGCCATGAAGGCCACCTGGAGCGGAGCTTTCCTGTGGAGAAAGCAGCACGTGCAAAGGCCCTGTGACAGGAGAGACCCTGGTCCATCCCAGGGGCAGGGCAGAGACTGTGGCAGCTCCCTTGGGCTTGAAGGAGCCTGTGAGGACCCAGGCTTCCATTCCTGGGGGGCTGTGGCTGTGAGACATTCCAAGCAGATGGAGATTGGGGCCAGCAGAGGTCAAACAACCATGGTTTATTCACCTCCTGCTTTAAGAGCATGAGTTTTTCTGCCGGGTTGGGAATGACTGCCAAGCAGAGGCGGGGGGACCAGGTGGGAGGCTACGGTGAGGGTAGTACAGGTGTGGGGAGGGGACCCAGGCCAGGGCAGGTGAGGCAGAGGAGAAGGATCTGGTCTCAGTGCATTTTCCAGGATTTGCGATGGTTTCAAGAGGTCAGCACAGAGTGGAGGAAGGAGGACTCCCAGTTTGGTCTGAAAGTTTCCCAGAAAGAAGGAAGGACAGTGTTGCTGAGAGAGAGACCAGAAGAGGCCCTACTGGGGCGGCCCACAGTCTGCCGGGGGCTGAACTGTACGAGGGCGTCTGGACCCTGGATCCAGAAAGGATGTTCACAGTCCTGATGACATCATCCTTGAGATCACTGAAATGCTGAGGGTTCCGCTCTGGAGAAATCCGACAGCCTCCTGTCATTTCTGGGTGTAAATCCCCCCAACTCACAACCCAAGAGGGTGATGAACTCTAGATTCAAAACCAGTTTATGGAAATTGCCTGGAGCTGAATTCCAAATTATTACACACAGAGGCATGCTCTCCATGGAGTCCTTGGCCCACTTTCTTAATTTACTGACACAATCACATTAACTAGTCACTGAGATTGGTTTGACTCTTTGGGGAGCTTCTTCTGACTCCATGGGTGGTTGTGCATGAGAGGGGTTGGGCTTCCCGGTCTAGATTTTGGGAGTAATTCCACATAGCATGTGAATGTAAATGAGGAGCTCAGAACGTGCTCCTGGGTCAGATCCACTGAAAGGAAAATTTTCTCCATCAGCAGCACAGGTGAAGTCAGGATTACTTCACTGTCCCTTAAAAACACTTCTGTGGGGCTTGCCTGGTGGCGCAGTGGTTGAGAGTCTGCCTGCTGATGCAGGGGATGCGAGTTCATGCCCCAGTCCGGGAAGATCTCACATGCCACGGAGCGGCTGGGCCTGTGAGCCATGGCCGCTGAGCCTGCGCGTCCGGAGCCTGTGCTCCGCAACGGGAGAGGCCACAACAGTGAGAGGCCCGTGTACCGCAAAAAAAAAAAAAAAAAAAAAAAAAAAAAAACCACTTCTGTGCCTGTTTGAGGCCAGGTGACCCCAGGGTCAAGTGTAGGCTTTACGTGGGAACGCAGCAGGTGAGAGGGCAAGGGTGGAGGACACACAAGCACACACACTCACATCTCCGCACTCACATCTCTGCACTCCATGTGCTTCTGCCGATAATGGCCAGTCTGCATCTACAGAGGGAGGGTGGGGAAGGGAGCGGGTCCCCTGCCATGCCAGCTGCTGCTGCCACTGCCCGCCGAGCGGAGCCCCGGGCCCCCGGGCAGGAGAGGCAGGCTGCGGACATCAGGCCTGGCTGCCCAGGGACCATCAGCTGATGCCGGGCCCCGGTCCTCATCTGCTGAGGGGAGCAAGTCAGTGCCCACGGTGCCAACACAGGCCAAGGCTCGGAACAGATGGCCAGACGCCTGCTCCGCTCTGTCCCTGGAGCTGTTTACATTCTTAAGTGACTCATTTTGACACGTTCTGCTAGTGATGAAGTTTTTCCAGTGTGACCCAGTCAACTGAGTGCCACGCAGCCGGGACCACGTGCTTCAGCCTTGGAGCCCCACGCAGCTTCAAGGCGACAAGCTGCTGCGAAAGCAGCCCGGGCTTGAATGACAAGGACCACGTGCCACCCAGGATGGACGGCGGGAGAAGACGTGTCTGCATCCCGCTTACGGCACCTGAGACCCTGAATCACAGACAGAAGTCGAGGTTCTCAGGTTTACTTCCTTTGCCAACGCCCGGGTCACCAGTCTGCACATATCTGCAATCGCTGGAAACAAAGTCAAGAAGCAAAACACCCAAAACGAGCTGCATCCTGTCCCTGGAGACTCCTGGAAGGGTACAGCCTGGTCTCGGTTGGCCTCCCTGAGTCTGCAGGCCGCTGCTGACATTGACCGTCACGTTGTGTCTGAAACTGAGCCCCCTCTGGGTGGAAACCAACGGCCTGGTGCAGTTTCCAACCCACCCCAACTCCTGTTCCCAGAGATCCTGCCTCAGAGCACGCTTCTGCTGACACACTGTCGGGGCCACAGCAACTCAGGATGCAGCCAAAACACACAAACGAGCCCCAGAGAACCAGACTGTGAAAAAGGACACCATGAACCAACTTGAACCCTTGAGGGCCATTCGGCTTAGGAGGGCTCTGGGCAAAACCTCAAACAGCTTCTTAAGTTTCCCAGACCAGTTTGAAGCTCTGATTCAGCAGTCTGTAAATCAAAAACAGCCAGAAAAACGGGCCGTGCAGCTCCCCAGCCCGCCCATCAGCCCCTGTCTAAAAAAATACTCTGCAATTGACACCTCGTGCACAGGCGTGCGGTGTGAACACGAGATGCCAGGGCTCATCATCGGCATCCAATCTGCTCCCATGTTCTGGCTACTTTAAGAAATAAGATGCAGATGGGCTTCCCTGGTGGCACAGTGGTTGAGAGTCTGCCTGCTGATGCAGGGGATGCGGGTTTGTGCCCCGGTCCGGGAAGATCCCACATGCCGTGGAGCGGCTGGGCCCGTGAGCCATGGCCGCTGAGCCTGCGCGTCTGGAGCCTGTGCTCCGCAACGGGAGAGGCCACAACAGTGAGAGGCCTGTGTACCACAAAAAAAAAAAAAAAAAAATAAGATGCAGAAAGTGTAGAAACAGCGTAAAAATACTCTCTTCTGCAAGTTGAATTTGAGCCGATATTCTGGATTAGCGCCCCACTGACAGGAGTGTGTATGTTCATATATGTGTACATTGCTGTTTACAGACATATAGTTGACATTCAAAATATTTTCATACCATACTTAATAATCTAATTCCTTATTGACCCTAATAGTTCATTAGAATGAATATTACTGCTCTATTTTGTACTCATTTAAAATACATAATTGTGTTTACTATGTGTTCATAAGGAATGCTTTTGTAAAGTCAATATTTCAATAACCACCATCAAGTCTTAATATATGTCTAATTTTGCCCATCTTTCAATACATTTTTTGTCTGATCTTTGTGCCAGGAACTTAGTATTTCTGGGGATGCAAAGTAAAGTAAGATGTGATCCCTGGTCTGGAGTAACTTGGTAAAATAGAAAATCATGCCCATTAGTATAATATGTCAGTGTGGTAACTCTATAAACACTGAATTAGAATCCAGGCCGTTCTATGGCATCATTGTAAGACAACTGGATGGGCTGTTACCTGGTAACAAAGGCAACCCAGATTTAGCACAACCTAGCTACATTTTAAGGTAATGCAAGACAGAAATCTAACCATTGTTTAAACAAATAAATCTGGCAGATTTTATAATTAGGCATCTCTCAAATACATAACTTAACAATTAGGGCATGGTGACTACAGCATTCTCCCAGCCCCTCCAAAGTGTCCTGTCAACACCTGTTGATACAAACACTTGTCCCAATAAACGTGGTTTGATCTGGACAACAGATTTGTACCTTAACTAAATTTTGAATACACATTTCTAATTACCCACATGTCCCCTGATGTTGAATTGAGATCTAAGTAAAAAGAATCTTGATTGGTAAATGTGAGCTCCCAATACAGTGCTCCTGTGAAAAGCTCATCACAAACATCGGGAAACCAAGCCTTGTGCAGACTCTGACTGTTTTAGTCTAAACCCACCTATGTCTCCAGGGAAAACCTCCACGGTCACGGGTTGGAGCCACCTGTAGGGTCATTGTGCCTCCTGTACCAGCTGAGTTTGCCAACTCAGGTGGCCAACACCATCAGGGCAGGAATTACCTAGGCGTGTGCCTCTCAGAGCTGGGCATGCACCTGGCATAGGGGAGCCTTGCCAAGATAATTTGGTGAGTGTTTGGGGGATTCTTAGGATTGCATTGATGTCAGATCATTGTCTGACTGCAGGCATTCACCAGAGGAGGGACACCTGAGGTCCCTGGGCCCTGGCTGGGGGGACTTGAAGAGAGGGGGTCTGGGGACAACTTCATGGCTCTGCTAAAAGCCAGTTATTTTAAAGCGCTGACTTCGAAATTTTAATTTTTCTAATACTGCTGTCCTGTGCTCCAAACAAGACAACTTAGATGCAGCAAGTGTACCACGTATGAGTTTCTTTTCCTTTTTAATTTAATTTAATTAATTTATTTTTATACAGCAGGTTCTTATCAGTTACCTATTTTATACACATCAGTGTACACATGTCAATCCCAATCTCCCAATTCATCCCACCACCACCCCAACCCTGCCACTTTCCCCCCTTGGTGTCCATACGTTTGTTCTCTACACCTGTGTCTCTATTTCTGCCTTGCAAACCGGTTCATCTGTACCATTTTTCTAGATTCCACATATATGCGTTAATATACAATATTTGTTTTTCTCTTTCTGACTTATTTCACTCTGTATGACAATCTCCAGGTCCATCCATGTATGAGTTTCTGATCAGTGTTATAAGATGTCCTACACAGAACATGTGTGTAACATACACACAAATACACAGGCACTCCTCTTCATAAATTGTGATCCGGCCTTGCTTCAGGAGATTCAGCTTCACTGAGGGAAAATAAAATGCTTTAGAAAGTCATATGGGAGCTGAGAGGCATTTCCAGTGGAGTATAGGTAGAAACTCCCCAATCGAGGTAAATGGGTGTGAAACAGACAGGTAAGTCATGAAGGAAAGGGGAGAATGGAATGGATGTGGGGCTGTGTTGACAGGGTGAAGTGGAAGGAAAGGCAGGTCCCACCCCTGCCCCTGGGCAAGGATGTCAGAACAGGACTTGGATGTCCTGCCTCGAGAAGCATGACACCCCTCTTACAGGTGGGAAGCAGGGTCTGTGGGGAGCAACTTTGAGACAGCAAAGTCCAGAGGACCAAGCGGAGGGCGTGGAGTGATGCTGTTGAGGATGGACCAACCTGGGACGCATGCTCCAACTCTCCAGGGCATCTCAGTTGGGGGTGGTAAATTAAGACTGGATTTAAATGAGCCTTTATGTTTAAAGCAGGAATAAACAGCCAAAAGGAGATGACACAGCACCACCCAAGGCTTTGGAAGGGGGTGGAGAGAAAGGAGGCTGCTTAGGAAGGGTTGAGAATCCACGTGTATCTTTAGAGTGTGGATTTGTGATGTGTGTGTAACTGCAGGATCGTATGAAAAGGTGGTCTGTGGCTGGCAAAGTGTGTGGGGTTTCACTGTGATGCTAGTTGGTGAGGGTGACAGTGCCCCCGCGGGAGAAGGGCCGTGGCTGTCAAGGCGCCTTCCTGAGAGATGGCCTTGGGAAAACTCAAGCCCATCCTCCCGAGGAGACTTTCTGCTCTTTTCCTGGCACATTTGTGGATTGAGCCAAACCATGAGTGATTGACTGTGCTGCGTGCGGAGAAGAGTTTTAGATCAGACTCATTCTGGATCACTGCTCTGGAGAAACCAAGCCGTTGGTTGTGAGACGTGGTCCGGGTGAGGATGGGAAATGTCTGGCTTTCCTACTCAGGTCTTGTCAGAAGAGTCAATGGTCTGGAATTCTGCCTGGCTTTTTAGCCATGAGTGAAATAGTGCCTAGGGCAGAGTCTGGAGAGCCCGGTTTCTGCCTTTACCCCTTGAACATTTTACCTGTTTTAAAACTTCCTCTCCATTAAGTTAGTAATTACGGCTCCACAGAGCCTGTTGGCGGCTTACGTTCCATCATGGTCATGAATCTTATTACCAACGGCCACTTACACCCTCATTTGTGGAGCTCTTGGCCAGCTCAGCTATGTCTCTGCAGAGATTGGAGCCTGACTCCACATCTTGTAGGTAGAAAAGATCCAAGGCCAAGAGGAGCCTGGCTTGTCTGGGGTGGCAGAGCCGCGGAGCCAGGTGCCTGGGCTGGCCTCACTGTGAGCCGATGGGGTTAGCTGGGGGTTGGGTCTGTTTCCGCTATGGCCACAGCTGCTGGACCAGGGCACCACGCCTAGGGTTACAGCTGCCCAGGCTGTGTGAGGAGTCATTCCTGCACTGTGGGTCCTTGTGGTGTTTGTGTGATTGGTGCTGCTCCCTGGCAGAGCTCCTGTGGGAAAGAAGAGGGGACAAGACCCCCCAGGAGAGTCTGAGCACAGACAGCTGTGCCAGGACACCCCACGTCTAGGCGCTAGAAAGCCCAGACCGGCAGAGTGAAAGAAAACAGGTCGGTCACTATTTCTTTAAATCTTTCTGTGCATTAGTTGAGTCAATACAGGGCTGCATTTTCTTTCTTTCTTCCTTCCTTCCTTCCTTCCTTCCTTTCTTTCTTTCTTTCTCTCTCTCTCTCTCTTTCTTTCTTTCTTTCCTTCTCTTGCACTTAAAAACAACAAATGTCAGTGAAAAACCATGTGCTGTGGCCCTCGATGTCCCCTGTGCAGCTCTTACAGAGGCCCTGAGATTTGTTGCTTGGGCTCCTCCCCTACAGGGGACTTCTGCCCACACTGTGTCTCCCCAGGGCTTGGAGAACACAGGTATCCTGTAAGTGCATAATCAATCGTTTGATCCAGAAACTTTGAGTTTGCTGTCAGGATAAACCAAATAGTCATAGGTATTGACAACTTCCCATGCATTACAGATGATTCCAGACTGGGGAAATTTTCACTTCAGTCACTGAGCCTGGGGGAGGAGGAGGAGGCACGGGCTGGACACTTTCTGCCATCTTCCTGTCTCAGCACCCCCAAACTGTAGCACTTTGAACCCTCATCCTCCAAGCAGGGACCCATGTGGTCAGAACCCACCTGCCAATCGTCCCCAGGGGCCAGGTTCTGTGCAGAGCTCCTGGGGTCTGAAAGAAATGTCTCCGAGGTCTTGCAGTGGCCGGGCTGGCAGTGCAGAGAATGCTGCGTGAATGAGATTCCTTACCCCGGCCTGGGGGTGCAGGAGGCAGAGGCGAGGCCCCGCCAGGCGCTATCCTTGGCGTCCTCTCGGGTGGGGGGACAGCTTCCCAGGTTGGCCTCCTCCTCCTGTCCCCTTAGTGGTTTTAGAAGATGCTGAGAACCCCAAGGCCCACGTGGTTGCCATCAGCAGTAGCCCTGGGGCTCATCTTATGGGAAGACTTAGAATCAGTGGGGAGGTTTATCTCATACTTCAATTTTTGGAAGTCTTCCCTTTCCAAAAGACGGCTCAGTTTTCTCTGTGCTATTAGTTTTCTCAGTCTCTGAAGTCGAGAAATACGAGTTTTGTTAATTGTCAAGTGGTTGTTCTCCTCCAGAAGAGCATCAAGTCTGCAGGGCTTGGTCCCGAGAAGGTGCTACTAGATGTTCTCCCCGGATGAGGAGCCCCACCAGTCTCAGTGGCAGCTGGGCCTCGTCTTGGGTCCCACAGTTAGAGAAAGACAGGAGCTGTGTCCCTCCCTCCTACTGTTCCCAATGGCCAGTCCACGGGGACAGGGACACACTGTGAGGTCCTGTGGCTGATTCTGATTAAAATTGAATTGACCCCCAGGCTTAACATCCAAGAGACCCAGAACACGCAAGATGCCAAGAGCCCGGGACACAGGAAGCGATTAAGGGCCGACAGAGTATCCTGGACAGCAGAGCAGACTGTCTCGTTTTTTTTTAAAAAAAAAATCTCCCCAAAAGGAACACCCGCCTACGAAGTTCATTTCTATTTGTAAGTGTTGTCATGGCTGGAATGAGATAGGAACAGTGACTTATCAGCCAAATGGGCTTGGTGACAGATGAGCAGAAGAAACAGAGTCACAGCAGCTCCTGGACAGTGCAGCCAGCAGCAAGGGCAGCTGTGAGCAGCAGACAGACAGGTGGACGGTGGGCCCCTGAAGACGGGGGCGGGGGACCAGCCGGGCTCCGTGCACTCCGTCCCCTTGCTGTGGGTCGAGCCGCAGGGCCCCCAGCAGCGCCCCTGCAGCCAGGCTGGCAGGTGACAAGGGCGCCCAGGTGAGTCGCCAGGGAGGGGCCTGGTGGAGGGAGGGGCCGGGAGCCGGAAGCTGCCCTGGTGTCCGTCTCGCTGGGTCTGCGGTGTGGAGGTGCAAGGAACAGCAGGGGCTCCGAAGAGGGGCACTTGGGAGGAAAGGAGTGGGAAGAAAGGCAGGGCCACGCCTTCGGAGGCACTGCCCAGGCACCGCCGTGCGCCCAGCACACCATCAGTTCAGGGCCGTCTGTGCTCAGGGCAGCCATCTCCGCTCCCACACACCACCACCCGGTCCAGCGAATGTCCTCCCCGCCCCCGGCCCCGCTGGCAGCCACAGAACAATGGATGACCGGGCCCCCCGTGTGCCCTGCGCCAGATGTTCCAGCCTCGGCAACACCTGGAAGAGCGGCGGGGTGGGGAGCAGGTGACCTTCAAATGGGGCTGAGACACCTGGCTGCCGGGCGGTGGGCATCCATCCATCCCGCGCCCTGAGCGCTTCCGTCCAGACCCCTGACTGCGCAGGAGCCGCAGCTGGCCACACCTGCCGCCGGGGGCGCTCCTGGCTGACGTCTGCTGGGGCACCGCCGAGGCTGCTGCCTCGCGTGGGACGCCTGGCTCGGCTTGGCTCCCCACGAGGTCCTTCCCGGGCTCTCGCCCTGTGGGTCTGCAGCTGCGGAGCTTCCATTCATAGCCACTTGTCACTGAGCGTCAGCTGTGCGTTCCAAAGAGCAGTGGGTATGTCAGGTTTTAGGAAAATCCTCATGGAAACAGGGCAGGGGCTCCTCTCCTCTGTTTATCGGGGAGAACACGTCCGCCTGGGTCTATCCCGCTGTCACCATCTCGTGGCCTCTACGAGGAGTCTGGGGAGGGGCCGGGGTCTGCATCCTGGATCCTGACCTTGGAGCGATGACATTCACCTTGGCCTGAGGTTTGGAAGGTCACAGGGTGATGGACTGACATCTTGTTGAAACTAACGCCTCCCTCTTTCAGCTGAGAAAGGTGCACCTTCTCATTCTCGGTGAGGCTTATTACTCAACAAGCCATCCTAGAGAAGTTCCTGAATTTTAGATCCCAGAATTAAGGGTGGCTGGGTATCCCCAGTGCTTTCCGGGACAGCCTGTTCTGTGATGTGACCCTGCGGGAGGCTAACACATATAAGGGCTTGTCTATAAAATAATGAGGTTTGTTGTTTTCTTTTTAAATACAAAAGCACCCCCAGCCATGTGTTAACAGCAGTGGTGCTGTGGGAGGAACCGGGTGTGGACCCCAGGACCCATTCCCAGCTCAGGGGGTCCCTCACTCTGTAGGATGGGGGGTGCAGCCCACCCCAGTCACAAAAAATGATGCAGGAGATGCCCGCTCTGGGGACCATGTAAGACTTGTGGTTCATATTCCTACAGGCCAATCATGAGGAGAAGGTGCCCCCCCGCACCGCCCAGCGGGTCCCTGCCAATTCTAGACACGAGATGCCGGGACCTCAGGGGACCATCCACAGCTCAGGGGAAAGATGGGAGAGTGGAGGGAGGTCTCACGTGTTGGGATGACGTCGCTGGGTCTGTGGCATATGGAGAGGAAGATGCCCCCAGCCGAGACGAGAAAGGGGCTTTAATGACAGCAGTTTGGGCCTCTGGCCTTTTACTTGGTGAAATCTTGGTGCTTCGTTTTGCGGTGAACTTGTGGTCAGTAGGTTTCAGCTGAAAGTCCCACCGTCCAGGGAATGAAAAGTGAACGGAGATGTCTGTCTTTCCATCCCAGGGGTCTGGCCCTCGGGTGGGGGGCATGGAGGGTGGGCGGGACGGCTATTCTGAAGAGGGTCTGGTCCCCCCAACTCCTCCTGGGCCCCTGAAGGTCCCCACTCCCCTGCAGCAGCCTCCCTGCCTCAGACAGACAAACAGAAAAGCTCACATCACATGAGCCTCCTCCCTGGCCACAGTCGGATCAGAGCCAAGTGATGTCCAAACAACAGGAGACGTGGCAGAGAGGAAGGGGGTCCTGTCTTCCATCCTCGAATCCTGCAGACACTTGACCAAAATCCTACAGAAAAGGCAAAAAGAACACCACTTAGGACATGCGTGCTTTGGATCCAAGCTGGTGCTCGAGACCACCTTCCAGCCCAGCATGTCCTGGACCACGTTCCTGAGGGTCATGGTCATGGCCAGACCAGGTGTCCACCGCTGCACCTGTGCTGAGGTTGAGGCTGCGGTCCAGGATTTCACACTCCACTTTCTGGAGGTTCTGTGACCTGGAGGTGTGGCCTTGGTCACAGAAAGATTCTCCAAACGGTAGCCCTGGAGTCTTACCTCCAGCAAGGAGGATGCAGTGAGGGAAGGGCGGGGGTCTCTTCGGTCGGACAAGTTTACTGCAAGCCTGTCCTTTAGAGCCGAGTGTGTGCGCAAGTGCCCCAGACGATGCAGGGGGCCCTGAGGCCACAGAGCCAGGACTTCGGTATAAATGCAAATGCGCCCTCCTCAGTGAATCAACCCGAAGGCATGCCGTTCACTCGAGGAGGTATAGACTGTTTTTTTTTTTTTTTTTTTAAGAGAGAAATTCTTAGAAATGTGCTGCTTTACCCCATGTGCTTGGTGGAGATGGTGAAATTACAGTGACATCAACCATTGTCCCCATAGGCGGTATTTCCTTGTCTGCACAGCTGTGATGATAAAACCTCATATGAAGGTCCTTCTGAGATTCAGCATCACTGAGCATGCGATGAACCCTGCAGAGGGCCCAGGACATAGAGGCTGACAGATAAATAAGAGTCACTGAAGATCAGAGACCTTCCATGACCACAGCCTCCCTCCAGTTCTGGGCACCACCTCTGGCTCTTCAAGGATGTGATCCAGCCCAGGTCCTGGTGTGGTTTCCAGCCCACTGACATCTGTCTGGTTTTCCTTTCCAGGGCCTGTCATTTTTATGCAGAAGGATAATCATGCATCTCAGCATCTTCCACCAGGGAATTTGTCACGGTCCCTCCCAGGTGCAAAGGATGTCCACCTGCTGACCACAGGCACAGCCGCCTTTCCCTGAGAAGGAAGGGCCACCCAGTGGTCTGTGGGGTCATGGGGCTGCCCCTCCCCTCCGTGCCTGGAGCCAGCACGGCATCGGCTGACATTGGGAGGGCAGGCAGGCTATGAAAGATGAAGCTCGGCGGTTGATTCATGAATCGCCCCGTAAGACTGAACATAATGGAAGCAAATTATGCATAAATAAGTCTTGGCTTAGATGTATGATCATTAAAGTTTGAGCTCCAGTTTTCCATGTAATTTATTGCAAAAATGACACATGTCGGGTAGGCAGTGTGGTCTTCTTTAGAATATCATGAAAAAGCCTAAACTGTGTTTCCATTTGTCTATGCATTTTGAAACATTCTTCCATGTTATCAGGCTCTCTGTAGAAGAGGCACTGGGCACGCTGCCTGCCGTTGCCCCAGCTCCAGCCTTTCTCCAAATCCCCTAAGACCGAAGAGGCAGGACGTGGATGCTGAGAGAAAGCAAAACACATGATGTGTCTGAGGATAGAAAACACACAAACTCCTGACTGCAAATGCTCACGGCAGGGACCATCTGGGCAGCTGCTGCAGGGAAGCTGCTTGTCCTCACACGGCTGTGGGCTTCCACCATCCACATGGGAGCAGGCACACTGTGGGAAGGGGTCCCCAGGGCACCGGGCTCCATGAAAGCCTCCATGGTTGGTTGCTGGGTTGAGGGTCAGGTATGGTACGAGCACAGTCCTATGTCCCTGCGGAACAGTGACAGTGGCAGCCCCCATCTCCTGGTCCAGGTAGGGAGGCCATCCCGTGGGAAGACAGCAAGGCTGCCCGTCTCTTGGCAGGAGATCGGGAAGGGAGGGTGGGAAGGTCTAGCCTGGAAGGAAGTGTCCGCTTTCTTGGGGTTGTCGGCAAGGGATGTGGGTTGAGCCCTTCTGTGTTGGAAGAACCATTTGAGCAGCACCAGAGGTCGGGATGGGGGGTGCACAATGGAGTCCCTGCTCCCAGAGCTGCCGGTCCTTCACTCTAACCCCACCGGCATCCAGCACTCCCACAGCGGCCACCGGCCAGCAGACTCTGGACCTCCTTCTCGGGTCTCCCCCTCACTACCCTCCTGCCCTCACTCACTCACTCAATCAACAGCGTGATGTTTAAAAGCTAGTGCCATATATCTGGACAAAGCTCTACTTCAAAAAGATGCATGCACCCCAGTGTTCATAGCAGCACTATTTACAATAACCAAGACATGGAAACAACCTAAGTGTCCATCGACCATTAAATGGGTAAAGAAGATGTGGTACATGTATGCAATGGACTATTACTCAGCCATAAAAAAGAATGAAGTAATGCCATTTGCAGCAACATGGATGCAACTAGAGATGATCATACTAAGTGAAGTAAGTCAGACAGAGAGAAACAAATAATATACGCTATCACTTATATGTGGAATCTAAAATATGACACAAATGAAACTATCTATGAAACAGAAACAGAGTCACAGACATACAGAACAGACTTGCAGGTTGCCAAGGGGGAAGTGGTTGGGGGAGGGATGGAGTGGGAATTTGGGGTTAGTAGATGTAAGCTATTATATATAAAATGGGTAAACAGCAAGGTCCTACAGTATACCTCAGGGAACTATATTCAATATCCTATGATAAACCGAAGTGGAAAAGAATATATATAAAAAAAAGAATGCATCTATATGTATAACTGAGTCACTTTGCTGTATAGCAGTAATTAACACAACATTATAAATCAACTATACTTCAATTAAAAATAATTTAAAAAATAAATGTCAAAAATAAAACAAAAGAGGGAGGAAATTAAAAAAACAAAAAACCTAGTGCCGGACCCTGGAAGGCAGACTTCTCAAAGACAGAGCCCTGCCCAACCAGCTCAGGTTCAGTGGAGTCTCCTTCAGTCGCTTAGTTCACGCCAGGCCTGAGCTGGCCTTGGGAAACCCATAGGTCAAGGAAAAATGGACTCTGTTTTTAACCAAGGAAATCATGGAATGCAAACATGATTACATAGGATAAACGTCATGACAGATAGAACACGGAGAGTCACAGGCTGTGAAAAGGGAGGCGCCTGGAAATCACAGACTGTTCTGTGTGAGACTTGGAGTGAAGTTCAACAGGGTTCAAGGACAGAGTTGAGGACTTGCTGGGTGTGAAACTGTAAGCTTTACAAGACAGCAGGTGTCTAATCAGGATGGAATGCCCTCTGCAGGGGGTGATGGCCCAGGAAGCCTCGGGAGGAGGGGGAGTCCTGGGGGGAAGCCTGGAGGAGGGGGCTGTTGGGGACCTGGGGTCATAGTCCATGAGCAAGTGCTGACGGACGGGGCACAGGGAGAAAGGACTCACAGGTGAAGTCTGGGGTCCCAATTTGATGGGATGAGGGCAGGGATGAGGGAGGTGACTGAGAAACGTGGGCTCCAGAGAGAGGTCGGGTGGGGGACATCCCTGGGGCAAAGGCAGGCTGGAGGTGCGGTTCAGGACTGTGTTTAAAGCCATCCAAGTGGATGACATCTGTACAAGAGGCTCTGCTGTGGGGTGGATGTGCATCCTGTTCCCCGGGACTGTCTGGCTAGGCCCTGTCCGGGCACTACTCACAGGTGACCCTGTATGCATGGAGATTACATCATCTCTAGGGGCCCAGTGCATCTTCTGGCAGCATCCCGAGGGGCATGATGGACGGGGCAGGGGGCATGGAAGGACGCCCTTGCTGGGTGACGACCCAGCTGGGAGCCATGTGCACAGCTTCTCTCCAGATGACAGCCTCCATTGCAGCCCAGCACTTGGGATCGGCGGGGTGGGGTGTACCCATGCAGGCTGACGTGATCAGAGCGCAGTGAGACCCCCACCAGGAGTGGAGCAAACCTCAGCTGAGCTGGTCCAGGGTCGGGTAAGGGCCCTTTGCCTGACTCCCCCTCCAGGAGAAGAGCCAGGATGGGGAGGGTCGCTGCTCAGAGGCATGAAGCCAATGAGGGGGCTCACCAGGACAGAGCAGCCCTGGGTGTCTCTGCAAGTCGCCTTGACCCTCAGGAGTCCCAGGCCCTCAGGACACTCCTGGACCCTCCCCTGCAGCAGAAAGGCAACTACACTTCACAGCCTGTGTTATTCAGTAGGTCCTTGTTGTTTATCTATTTATATACAGTCGTGTGCATCTGTCAATCCAAACCTCCTAATTTATCCCCCCCTTCCCCTCTGGTAACCATAAGTTTGTTTCCTATTTCTGTCTTTTATTTTTAATTCCATGTATAAGTGATATCATATGGTATTTGTCTTTCTCTGTCTGACTTACTTCACTTAGTATGATAATCTCTAGGTCCATCCATGTTCTGCAAATGGCATTATTTCATTCTGTTTTATGGCTGAGTAGTATTCCATTGTATATATATGTACCACATCTTCTTTATCTATTCCTCTGTTGATGGACATTTAGGTTGCTTCCATGTCTTAGCTATTGTGAATAGTGCTGCAGTGAACATTGGGGTGTATGTATCTTTTCAAATTGTGGTTTTCTTCAGATATATGCCCAGGAGTGGGATTGCTGGATCACATGGTAGTTCTATTTTTAGTTTTTTAAGGAGCCTCCATACTGTTTTCCTTAGTGGCTACACCAGTTTACTTTCCACGGTCACAGTTCTTATTGTCATTCTCACTGTGTCCTAGCATCTCCTGCAGGGACACTGGTCCCTCCTTCACAGGCTCTACATTTTACCAGACACTTCATATGTGTTACTTCATTCGCACTCTCAGGGACCCCAGGAGGTCCATGCAATTAGGACCTTTGCACAAATGAGAAAACTGAGGCTCTGAATGTGAGCTGTTAATGGTGTTGCTCAGGTCCATGATACTAGCGAGAAGACCAGCAGGGATTCTCTCAGGCTGGTCCAGCCCCTTGCCAGTTTCCTTCTCTAGAGGTCCCTGTTCCATCTGTTCTGTGTGAACCACCTAACAGGGGTTCCAGGAGGGGCTCAGCACTGGCCACCGGACAGCACCAGGGAAAGTAGGCAGAGCCCATCTGTCCCTCAGTGGCCCTGCATGGCCTCCTCCAAGGTGGCATCCTACCCCCCTGCCCAGGGCCTGACCTTGGCTGGATGAGGGAGGATGGGGCATGTCTGATACTTGCTTCTCTGACCCCCACGGAGTGGTCTGCAAGCCGAGCCCTGTGGGGAGGACCCTCACCCTGACTGCCTTGAGCCATGGACATTGTCTTTGCCAGTTCTGAGAGGACCTGGCTGCTGACCCCCCAGGACGGCTGGCTTTAGTGGTCACGGTCTCTGTCCAGAGCTGAGCAAAAGTGATGGACACACCTGGGTTTTATCTAATGGTGCCCAGTGCCGGCCAAGCCGGGTACCACTTCACCTGATGCCCCATGCTGTTTAACTTAACAACCTGTCTGCTTGTTTCAGTGAAGTTGAAGAATGGCAGGCTGCTCGTCACAAAGCCGGGGACATTCGGGGCCCACAGGGTCTCTCTCTTGTTCTAGGACTTTTCTGTGTGTCACCGTAATGAGGGCCAGATACCCCTGGCTTGTGGACATTGTCATAAAGGTCACTTCCCTCCTGAGAACACACTGGACAACACTGGGTGAAGAGAGGATGGTGAGGGGACCAGCCTTTGCCTGGAGAAGCATCAGCCTCCCTCAAAACGTCCAGAATTACAGATCCCAATGATAATGATAAAAAGTGTTTTCCATCTGGAAGGTCTCAAATCCATTAAAACATTTTTCAAAAGCTAAAAAAAAAAAAAAGAACCTTGAGGAAAACTGAATGCCTTTCCCCTGCCCTGAGCAGCCGTGGAGATTCCTCTGGGGGGAAGAACACCCGGGGTCCCATCCCAGCAGCCAGGCCGACCTCCTCTGCCAGCTCGTTCATCACGCCTGTTACTGTAATTTTAATGAATGTTTATCTTATTTTCCTTGTGTAATCCAATTACCTTTGTTTTTTTAGCCAGCATCGGGGATCTCTTGGTTTCCAGAATTCTGCCAGCCCATCCACTTTGGAGAGGAACAATTCAATTCATTATCATTAAGCGCCGACTTTTAATACCACTTTTGGGGAAAATCAGTGAAAGAGGAGCTGCCCTGCCCAGCCCTCGCTCAGCACAGGGGGACGATCCATTCCGAGCACCTGCGCCACCCAAGCTGCCGTCCTCAGGGCCGTAATGACATTCCGAGCTGCCAGCTCATTACCAACCCCGGCGTCTGGCAGCCCCGCTTGGCAGGGAAGAAACTGAAAGTTAAACTGGAAGGTTGTAAAAGTGTGCAGTGTTGCAGGGAATTTAGATGGTCTGTTACCCAGGCTACCAAGCTTGGTCAGAGGGCCTGGCGGGGAGGAATTGTCCGTGTGCACTTGTGCACATGTGTGTGCATGTGAGTGTGTGCACATGTGTGTGTGCACATGTGTGTGTGCACCTGCCTCATAACAGTCAGCCACATGGTTCTGATGAGCCCCTCATGCTCTGTAACCCACACGGGGTGGACCATGGTCACCGGCAGGGACGCCAGGAGGACAGATGAGGGCAACCACTGTAAACCTGTCTCTTCTTTCTCTTGGGAGCAAGTGCTCAGAGCTGACCTGGGAGCCATGCTTGACACTCCTTATCCTGTCATTTTCCACCCTGTCTCTGCCCCTTTGCATCGTGCTGGGAACGAGGTGCCCTCACATGTTTCCTGTGGAGACGTGGTCAGTTTCCCCCAGGAGGGATAGAGGGAGGTGCGCAGGATGGGATGGATCCAGTGGGCAGCTGTAAGTACTGCTTAGAGACCATCGTGCTGAACAGGAGTCCTTAGGACATTGTGAGAACACGATCAAGAATGACCTGAGGCCTGGATAGAGGGACGTAGAAATGGGGAAAAAATAACCTCTAAATGCCAAGTAATCTGGTTCAAGCAACAAAAGTAACTGAGAACAATGATGAAGTTGTGTGGGTCAGCAAACTGCACAGAAATTTCTGGCACCCAGTCCGCAGGTAATGGCTAACCCAGGGGAATCAGTTGGGCACAACCTAGATGAATTAGGATGCAGGAGACAATCAGAAACAGAGGGCTCATCTAGAACCGTCTGGCTTGAGGATAACCTGGCATTTGAGGTTCATGGGGCAAATGTGCAAACATGAAGGATTTCACTAGGTAAGAGATGTGAGATTATGGAATGTTCCTGAACAATCAGCCATTTGGAAAGAAGCTGCCCTCCTCAATGCTGGCATATGCAACAGCTTCACTGACAATGTGTGTGTTTTGAAGGCAAATTCATGAGGACATCAGCAAGGTGACTGATGACCCAGACCAAGTCACAAGACTTGTGGTCCAGTGGGCTTATCTTGGGCACTTCTATCTGTGCACATTTGGGGAACAAAGCTATTTCACAAATCAGATCTGCTGTTGTGGATGAATCCTGCACCACATTCAGAGATTCCTGTCAGAGCTCTAAGTGGACCACTTACTCTGGCACAAGAATCAGTCTAAGTTTCCTGAAATGTCTCTGAAATACATGACAATAAAGCAGATGCTACACCTGAAAGCATTCCTTAAACTCAAAAGCACTAAATAAATTCAAGGACATGTTTTTGTTATACACGGATTTTGATTATTTATTACACATTTTTACTATGAAGTTGAAAATAAGCGCTGAAGTGACTTAGAGCAAATAGGTACCCAGAGGCATTGATGTGTAGACAGATCCCTGGGGGCTTGTTGAAATGTGGATTCTGATTCAGTGGGTGCGGGCGGGGTGCAGCCTGTGGTTAGGCAGCTCAAACAAGCTCCCAGGAGAACCTGGTGTTGGTGGTCCTGGACCACATTTTGAGCTGCAAAGGTTTGGAGAGCCAGCCTGGAAGCCCGCCACCAGTTCCTCCAGCCTCCTGTGGTGGGGCTGCAGAACCTGGGCTTTCCAGGAGGGCTTCACTGGTTAAACCATTCAGCACAGCTGGTGCCACACCCGACAAATAGCAGCTGTGGTGGGGAAACTGGGTTTCCTTTACTCAGTCACTGGGTGGTGCTGGATAGACATTAACATCTTGATCTTGGCAAAAATATTGCTTATTTCATAAACCTAAATAACTATTTTGCTTTGAATAGTATATGTAAATTAAGACTTAATTTCCAATGACCTGAAACCTATTATTTGACATTAAAATTTTAGAGAAATAAACTGTTGTATTTTATTCACACTGTTTTCAAAACATTCTTTATACTTAATTAATTTTCCAAAAGCTGTATGTATAACGACTTCACATGTAAAATACATCACTTAATCACAACCTAAAATAAGCCATCACTATATGTTATTTGGTTTCTCTATTCACAAATATATAGAAGACTATTAAATATCCCTGTATCAGATTTACGATTTCTCTAGATGTGATTGTTCTTCTCTTTTAAAATGACAGTTTCAACTTGAAGTCATTTCCCTTTTTTAAGCTATCTTCTATATATGTTTTACAGTTATACATACTTTACAGACAAAAGTTGGAGATTTAAGGGCAGGGATGTATGAGTTTGACTGAGATCCTTTTACTTATTTGTTTTTGACTGTGTTGGGTCTTCGTTGCTGCATGCAGACTTTCTCCAGTTGCAGTGAGTGGGGGTCACTCTTCGTTGCGGTGCATGGGCTTCTCATTGAGGTGTCCTCTCCTGCTGTGGAGCACAGGCTCTAGGTGTGCAAGCTTCCGTATTTGTGGCTCGTGGGCTCTAGAGTTCAGGCTCAGTAGTTGTGGTGCACAGGCTTAGTTGCTCCGTGGCATGTGGGATGCTCCCAGACCAGAGCTCAAACCCGTGTCCCCTGCACTGACAGGTGGATTCTTAACCACTGTGCCACCAGGGAAGTCCTGATCCTTTTATATTAATATTAAACACTGGTTCTCAACCCTCGCTGCATAGATAGAATACTCGGGAAACTTCCAAAACTACCAATACCTTGTCTCACACAAAGACTGACTGAATTAGCCTGGAGTGAGGTCCCACAATGGTATTTCTTGCAATTCCTAATGGGATCCAGAGTTTAGACCCATGGCTACAGCAGAATTCTCTATTGTGCTCTTATGTTTTCCTCCACTTCTGTGTGATGTATGTATGTATGTATCATGGATGTCAGAGAACTACCCATGAATCCACTTCTCTGACTCTTCCTGGGACAATCATAAGGGTCCAGGTGCACTGGAGCCACATTCCATTCTCAGATTCTATAGATGCAGCATGTGCATTAAATCTGTCTACTTGGGACTTCCCTGGTGGCACAGTGGTTAAGAATCTGCCTGCCGTTGCAGGGGACACGGGTTCGATCCCTGGTCAGGGAAGATCCCACATGCCGTGGAGCAACTAAGTCCCTGTGCTGCAACTAAGCCTGTGGCTGCAACTACTGAACCTGCACTCTAGAGCCTGTGAGCCACAACTACTGAAGCCTTTATGCTTAGAGCCCGTGATCTGCAACAAGAGAAGCCACCGCAATGAGAAACCCATGCACCACAACAGGAGTAGCCCCCATTCGCCACAACTAGAGAAAGCCTGCATGCAGCAACAAAGACCCAACACAGCCAAAAATAAATAAATTCATTAAAAAAAATTAAAAAAAATTTGTCTACTCTCTGTAGGCATTTGGTTTAATACTTTTTAAAAAGCCAGTATATTGTGTTGCTATCTTTAAAGGGCTTAGAGAATAAGGAGAAACATTCTATCAGCAGTAAGGATTCTTCCCCTCAGGGATCTGTTCTGTCACAAGTGCCCAAGGCAAGTCAGCGCAGTTGCCCATTGTCATCCATGGGGGAATGGTTCCAGGACACCCCCTCCAGATAACAAAATCCATGGATGCTCATGTCTCCTATATACAATGACATCAGACTTGCACATAAAATACACACAGCCCTGCAGCAACATGGGTGGACCTAGAGATTATCATACTAAGTGAAGTAATTCAGACAGAGAAAGACAAATACCATATGATATCACTTATATGTGGAATCTAAAATATGGCACAGATTAACTTATCCACAAAACAGAAACAGACTCACAGACATAGAGAACAGACTTGTGGTTGCCAAGAGGGAGGGGGTTGGGGGAGGGTTGGATTGGGAGTTTGGGGTTAGTAGAAGCAAACTATTACATATAGAATGGATTGACAACCAGGTCCTACTGTATAGCATAGGGAACTGTATTCAATGACCTGGGATAAACCAAAATGGAAAAGAATATGGAAAAGTATATATATACACATATATGTATGTATAACTGAGTCACTTTGCTGTACAGCAGAAATTAACACAACATTATAAATCTACTATACTTTAATAAAATTTAAAAAAATTAAAAATAAAAATATGCACATCTTCCTGTATACTGTAAATCAGCTCTGGATTACTAATAATACCTAATACAATGTAAATGCTATGTAGATTGTTGCTGGTGTGAAACAAATTCAAGTTTCACCTTTTATCATTTTCTGGATTTTTTTAAAAATATATTTGATCCACAGTTGGTTGAATTCAAGGATGTGGAACCTACGATCACAGTGGGCTGAATATATATACACATACATACATATATACATATATATACACAATATATATATTTATATGACATGCACATGGCTGGTACAAATATTAATTGAATGAATAAATATTTTCAACAAGTTTTGGCTAATTTCAAAGGTTGGACATTTTACCTTTTACTTTAAAATTTATAGATGGTTTGTAATTGCTTCTCCATATCTTGAAATGTGTATTAATAAAAGCAATTCTGCTAAATACTCCCTTTAAGCAAATTATTATGGTGGTTACTAGAGAAAGATAAAAATGAATATAATATTGGCACTCGGCAACCTAATGTATACAAGGTTGTGGGAAAACAAACGTAAACACAAAGGAAGTTCAATCAGACAATATAAATATTAACAACAAGGTTCTATTGCATAGCACAGGGAGCCATTCATATAGTCAATATCCTGTGACAAAACATAATGGAAAAGGATATGAAAAAGAATATGTATATATATATATATATATAGATAGATAGATAGATAGATAGATATATGTATATATATGTTTAACTGAGTCACTTTGTTATACAGAAGAAATTAACACAACATTATAAACCAACTATATTTCAATAAATTTTTTAAAGTTAAAAAAATTGTTTTAAAGAAATGAGAAAATATTTAAATAAGACTAACTATGCAAAAATGTCAAGAGCTCTCACAAAGCAGTATATGATCAATGGCCAAATTGATGGGCCAGACATCAAACACCACTTCCCTGATCACTGTAGCCCCCAAAGCAAAGAAATCAGGTGTCTGGACTTTTATACCCAGCTCTGCATCCCCTGAATGTAGAGCAGAGAGATGAGCTCAGTGGGAAGAGTCATGTGTCCTTTTACTCTTTTGGGTCCATTTATTGTTGTTCTTGTTGTTGATGATGTTGTTTAATATGCTACATCCTTAATCTGTTGCTCCGGATGGAATGCATTTTTATCTGTTAAGGTTTTATACGTCACTTGCTCGCCTGTGGTCCTCACATCCGGCTCATGTTCTTGGGGAGAGTGAGCTGCCCTGGCCAGGGTGTCCTGCAAACCAAGGGTCTCTGCACATTTCATCTCTAACCAAACTCTCACTCCAGGGCTCAAATACTGGGCCCAATAAAGTTCCCAACCTTCGTAGACACTTGCAATAGAACAAGTCCCTGAGGGGGAAGAATCTTTACTGCTGATAGAATTTACCTCCTTATTCTCTAAGCCCTTTAAAGATAAAAATACAATATTCTGGCATTTTGTTAATTAAACCAAATGGCTATGGAGAGTAGACCCATTTGATGAACACTCTGCATCTACAGAATTTGAGAATCAAGTGTGACTGATTGTCAATCTGCTGACTCCAGTGCACCCGGGCTGTTACGATTGTTCCAGGAAGAGTGCAGGCAGTGGATCTGATGGTAGTTCCCTGACATAATATCCTATGGGTTCTGTTCCTCTGGTGAACCCTGGCTAATTCAGGGTTGGCAGGAGACAGGAAATGACAGTGAAGTGAAATGACTGCTCAGATAGAGAAGGACTGGAGAGGCAGGGAACTCGGGCCAGGGGGGCCACAGGTCAGGAGGAGAGTTTAGAGAAGGCTAAGCTCCTGGGAGAAGTGGTGTCTCAGGTGAGACCAGAAGAATCAGGAAGTAGCCAGATGGATGTCAGGTGGGCGGCGTTAGTGAGGGTCAACCAGACAAAGCCAGGTTGACTGAAGTCATCAGGGCGGCTTGAAGGGGGTGGAGGCTATTAGCCCAGTGGTGCACTGGCTCCTAAGCCACGTCACAGCATTTAAATTTGACCCTGAGGACGAAGGTAGCCTTGATACGGGAAGGGTCTGATCAGATGTGCCATTTAAAGCAGCTGCTCTAACCACGGCGAGGAGAAAGTCCTCATGGCAGCCCGGGTGGGAGGCTGGGTTGCGTCCTGCAGCTGGAGGCCTCAGAGAGAAGAGGCCGATGCTGGAGGAGTGGGGTTATAAGGGATCGGGGTGGCACTGAGATGAGCATAACAGGCTCTGTCCTAGGTGACAGTGGCTTAAAACAACACCCACTTATCATCTCATCATTTCTGTAGGTCATACGTACAAGCTTGGTTAAGCCTAATTCTCTAATTCAGGACCACTAGGCTGCCATCCAGGTGTTGACAGGGGTGCAGGGTCATCAGACTCTCAACTGGTGAAGGAAGTGCTCCCAAGCTCAGTTGAGTTGTCTGCAGACTCAGCTCGCTGCACTCATAACCCTGAAGTTTCTGTGCTAGCTCTTATCTGGGAACAACTCTCAGCTCCAGGGGACACGGTGTCTCTGCCCTGTGGCACTCTCACAGCCACAGGGAGCCCCTCTCACCTCAGTGTGCTAAGAGGGAGCCTTATGTAATGTGACCTAATCACAGGAGTGACACCTGCCATCCTTGTCACACTCAATTGGCCAGAAGCAATCGAGGTTTGCACCCACACTCAAGGGCGGGGACCACACAAGGGTAGGACCCATTGGGGGTCACCCGAGAGTGTGTCTGCCACAGTGTTATTAGGGAAGCATTGTCAAGGCTAGAATATCACAGACCTCAGGGCACTAGGGTGGATTTCAGCTCCATCTCATGTCAGCTTCTCTGTTTGAGACTCAAGGAGGTGTCAGTGGAAGGGTTGTTGTCTGGCGGGAGACCTGGGCTTCTCCCTGGCTCTGCCTTGACACAGCAGTGAGCACAGAGACCAAGGTGAGGTGGGGAAAGTTGGGCTCAGGCACACTGACAATGCCTCCTGTGACCTTATAATTTATCATAAAAACAGATACTTTTGAGAGTAAGACAGAACAGGCTTAACAATAATTCCAGGACAACAAGTACAAACCAGAGCTCTCCTGATCAGATGAGGACGAATGCCAGCCCTGGTGACATCCACCCATTGGTGCAGCTCCTGAAGGTCTAGAAGCTTCCGGAAGACTGATGAGGTAGCTCCGTGGTCTAGCACATCCCAGACAATCGGACTCAGGTTCAAGTCTGGGGCCAGTTCTTACTTTCTCACAACCTTGAATAAATAATAGTCTCCTGGGCTTCCCTGGTGGTGCAGTGATTGAGAGTCCACCTGCCGATGCAGGGGACACGGGTTCGTGCCCCAGTCCTGGAAGATCCCACATGCCGCGGAGCGACTGGGCCCGTGAGCCATGGCCACTGAGCCTGCACGTCTGGAGCCTGTGCTCCACAACGGGTGAGGCCACAACAGTGAGAGGCCCGCGTACCGCAAAAATAATAATAATAATAATAATAATAATAATAATAATAATAATAATAAATAGTAGTCTCCTAAGTGTAAACGAGAATAATTGAACTTCTTTATTAAATTTTTGATGAGATGAACTGAAATAATAGATGTAAAATTCTTAGCAAATAATTAATTAGACTGTAGAAGGCACTAATGAATTGTAAGCATTGTTAATGGACATGAAACAATGAGATGTGATTTGTGTATTACATATTGTGGAGACTGTGAAAACAGGGCACAAATGTGAAGCCAACCACCTCAGCTGGAGGTAAAAATATGTCTGTGAAGATGGAAATGGATCTGCAGAGAAAGCTGGACACAAATTTTACGTGGTGCCTCAAAAAGAGGACAGTGTAGAATCACGTGAAATGGACCACAAGCAGACAATCAGAAAGAAAAGATACATATGAATATGTGGATGTGGCATCTCTAAACTTTCTGATTTGTTCCCAGTCAGATTTCCAATAGACATTCTGGCCTCTGTGCTCAAACCATGGGTCCAGGCCACAGTTAATGCATAATGTGTAATCTTGGGTGAGTGTTGGGTTGACTGGGTCAAGGTCAGGCTGTGAAGCCCTTGGATAAAATTCCAGGACGTGAGGTGGCCTGGGTGAGTGGTGAAAGGCCACTGACGGATACAAAAAAGGAGCAGAATGAGTCACACGTGTGTGTTTACAAAGGGATCTCCTGGGAGGGTGGACGGGGAGAGGAGAACACGCAGCAGAGCTGAGGAGGGGGTCCCACGGGTCGAGATGCAGAAGGACCGGGACAGGGGCTCTGCCAGGCCCTCACCAGCAACATGGCCACTACTGCCGCTTTCATAGTCTAAGTGAAGCCCTTTTCTTATGAAAAACCAGCCCATATCACCTTCATGAAATCTTGCTCTAACAGTATATACTGGTGACTTTTCAGAAAACTTCCCAAGCATATTCTGCCATAATCTCCCACATAGTACAGGAGTGAATTCCATGCCACTCAAATATTTCTAAGACTGCATTCCTACCTGGAAGCTAATTCCTGTGTGTTTTAATATCATGGCTTTTGATTGATCACAGCCCTGTCTGCTAGAACCTCTAAGGAATGTGAAAGAAAAAGGCAAGCTGCCTTAGGTGTCCTGTGGGGTTCAACGTCCCCTCTTGTTCTCTTTCCTGCATTAGCAGAAGAGGAGATTGTTGGTCATTATACATTCCTCATCCCACTGACAGTCCCTTAGTACACTGTATAAAAATCTTAATTACCGCAATAAAGAAAACGCACGTATTGCTGGCTGTGTGTCTTGGTGCCTCTCCTGCAAGTCCATCCCCGGGGCCCTATAATTGTTTTAGCCAACCATTAACCCAGGCCAGGAACAAATAGAGAGTATAATATTGTTTAAATAATGCATTTGCTTTGAATATACAATTATGGAGTGTGGATGGAGAATCATGTGTGGAATATAATTCAGCCCAGATCTTCAGCAAGAGGGTTAGGCTTTTTACTGAGTTTCTTCAATATATTCTCCTTCCAAAGAGCTCTGGAAATTATAGATCCATTTTCTTAGTCCTCATCTCAAATAAGACTGTGTCTGTACCTGAACAGGGCCGGGAAATTGTGAACTCCGGTCACTTCTCTTGTCTCATACAACTGCCATCCTCTTGATGAGCCAGTGACCTGCATCAGTGACTAATAAATTGGGCTGGATGATCACTGAGTTGCCGTGGCCACAGAAGAAAGATGTTGGCCTTTGTCGAGCAGCCACTTTGAGTCTCACATATTAGATATTTATTGAGAGTCTCTTTGTGGCCCGACACCACGGGATTATAAAGATGAATAAACTGGGGACTTGAGCCTTGAGTATTTATGATCTCATCTGGGTGGAAGGATAAAGCGTCCTAAGAACATCGTAAGGTGGAAAGCTGCAGCCAGTGCGATCCCCAGCTTGGCAACCTCTCCCCACAGAGACCGCGGAGCCCAGGCTTGAAGGACAGGCCTCGTGTTGGCACATCAGTGGGGAGGAAGCCCCGGTATGACCCAGATTCGAGAAATTTGCACGAGAGACACATACCCGGGCAGGGGCCAGGCAGCTCCAAGGAGTCAGCGTTGCTGGAGGCTGGGGGTGGGTGGGTGGGGGGAAGAGGCGTCCAGGGGCTGCTCCACGGAGGCCTCCCAAGGGGCAGGGGTCCACTCCCCCCACCTCCGGGGTAAGGGGGCCAGGCACAGTGCGCACAGGAGGAAAACTCCATGCTCAGAGCGTCGCTTTAGGGGGACCCCTATGCCACTCTTGGGAAATGCGTCAGAGGCAGTAGCAGAAGCCAGTTGGATTGAGACCCTGGAAGAGTCCAGACGGGGGTGGGGAGAGCAAAGTCATTGAGCGTCTCTCGTGTAACCGCATCTGTTCTCACACTGACTTTGAATTTGGGATTTTTCTCCTCCTTCCTGCCAATAAGAGCGCTGAGTGCAGAGGGTAAAATGTCATCAGCCCAGATGAAACTGTAAGTATAAGGGGGAGTTTGAACTGACATAGCACAGCCTAGTGGGGGTCCAGGGATGGAGATGTCGCAGAGGCCAAGGGCAATGTGAGGCCCCTGAGCCTCCCGGGTGCAGGGTCTGGGGACCTGCAGCAGAAGGAAAAGCTGTGCCTCTCCCCCAGCGCAGCAGCTGGTCAGATGGTGAAGCTGGAGGAAGATGGATGGGGAGGGCCACATGAGAGGGGCTGGGGGCATGGGTAGGTTTTGCCAAGTTTGTGGGAGTCCTGCCCTGCCACAGAGAGTCCAGAGGGGAGGACCTGGGGAGGACGCCATGGGTTCACATGGGTCGGAGCGGAAGGCCAGCTGACTCACACTAGGGCACACAGTTAACCCGGGGACACCATGGCCACAGGAAGGCGGGGAGCCGGGTCACGGCTATGCTAAGCCCCGTGGACGAAGAGGCTGTCGAGTCAGCCTCTGATGCATTACCTTAGGCCGCAAGGAGTCTCAGCTCAACCTTGGCCGCCTTGCAGGGCCCCCCAAAGTATGTGGTGGCCACAGGCCTGCCAGCACCAGGAGGGTAGGTCTTTGCCTCTCTATATGTTTATTTTAGAGTTTTGTTTATTTTAAGAACCAAGGTGCTGGAGGAACAGGAACATGTACTGTCTGAGGGTCATGGGCACCCAACAGATCAATGGCAAAGACAAGACGACTGTTGGGCCTTGAACTTGAGAGCAAAGCTCTGCTTCCCTCCTCTCCCCACTTCGCTTTACGAGCGTGCGCAGATTTCAATCCCCAAACTGCCCTGCTGTCTCAAAATAATGGAAAGAAAATAATCAGCAGCTGTCTTAGCAGTGGGGAACAAACCACGCAGAGCTGTGCTCCTGGTGGCGATTTCTGCCTGGTGGTCTTAAAAGCGAAAATTAACTCCAAAGTTATTTTGAGCATCTAAATAAATAGTTTTAGCTTCTCAAAGTTGTTGCTGCAACCCTGTGTTAGAGGTGGCGTTCCTGCCCTTGCCTAACATCTAGCCTTGTGTATGGAAGTCTTCAGGCTGAGATTTGAGGAATTTGCACGAATGCTCCATGTGTCACTTGTGTGGGTGGGTTACAGAGGCAGCTCGCAGGAAAGCCGCTCACACCACAGGGGCTCAGGTCTGGTGCCCTTGTTGTCTTCTGATTATGGCAAACTTCAGAGCTGGAAAGATGATGCAAAATCTATAAATGGATTGATAAACTAAATACCAATTACTGTATTTCCAATGATACAGGGTGTAGACAGACAGGGGAGTGTGTGTGTGTGTGTGTGCACGCTCACGTGTGTGTTTACTTTACATGGACCCCAGAAGGAATGAGTCATTTGTCCCAGGGTTGTCCAGCCCACTGATGGAGTTTGAATCTATATTCAAGGTCCACGTTCTAATCCTTTTCCTGAATGTTTGCTCAGAGTTTATTAGTCAGAGTTCTCCAGAGGAACAGACCAATAGGATGGATAGATGGATTGATTAATTGACTGATTGATAAAAGATAGAAAATTCAGACCAAAAAATGATACCTAGAAAAATCACATTTCAGGCATAGATCACCCATGTTGGTCATTTGGATTAAATTAACTGGGAATAGAATCATCCACCAGTCTGCAAAGATGACCTCTCTTCTGCAAAGTTCTTCTCTGGGGCTGGGACTTGGAAAAAAAGGAATAAATATATTAAGCACTTCTTTGGGTGGCTGGAGAATTTGCAGGATAATGTCTGTAATGAACTCTAAGCTTCTCAAAAAATAATCTTTGCAAAATCACACAGGGGGGCCCATTATAACAGTGTCCTCAGGAGCAGCCAGGCCAGGTGAGTGGTGTGTGGTGTGATAATGACATCCTGGTGGTCTGTGGAGAGACAGACCCCCATGGACACAGCACAAGCATCCTGTCTGCCTCACAGAAGCCCAGGAAGGTCACTTGGCACCTGAGTGAGTGCCATGCTCTTTTCCTTCCAGCACCTGTGTCGTGGGCTTTGTGTGCAGGTGTCTCTAAAGCTTCCTTCCTTTGTGTGCTTAACAAATTCTTGGTGGCCTCCTCTTTGTGGAAGGTGATGAATAAAATTGCCCTTGCCTTCAGTTCATTTATAGCATCTGAAGGTAATGCTCCTATTTAAACACAAACACACAAATAAGCCAATGACAAAAAGAGACTCCTGCAAGCTCTATGACTTCTGTTGTTTGTCCCGGGGAAATGAGATGCACAGTTCCCAGGAGTGGGTGTTTCCTGAGAGCCATGTCCTCAAAAGGTTTTCACTGTGAGGCAGGAAGGTGACTGAAGGCTTTGCAATAAACATGTGATTCAACTACCTGGCTGTGAACCCTGCCTCAGTTTCGCCATCTGTGAAGCGGACCGGCCCTGGTGTGTGCTCGTACCCCTGTCCGTTTCTCTCATGGATGGCGGGTGGGAGGATAGGCAAGGGAAGCTGGACCACCTCCCGGCTGACCCGACTCAGACGCCCCTCCATCCACGAAGCTGAGGACCACTGCCATTCGGTGACACGCTCAACATCTTTCTTTCAAACTTCACTGAACTCAGACGGACCCACACTTCACACCCATTCGGATGGATTTGCGGAGCAAGCATGCAAATCATGACAAGGTCGGCGGGTCGCTCCCTGGGACTTTACTGCCATTTCCCAGGGCTGCTGACACCCGGCTCAGGTCTCCGGAAATGATGGCCATAAAATATGCAGGAAGCCCAGAATAGCTCACTGCTGCCAAACTTCAGCAGTTACCTGAAAACCTTGTAGGTGCCTTAACCCTTCTAGATGTTATCTTCAATGTGAAACACATTGTCTTTAATTTAAATAAGCCTGTGTAAACCCACATCTTTGTTTAAATCCTGTACCACCTGATAGATCCAGGCAGGGTGATAATGAACTTGAGTGCTGCTTTTTTTTTTTTTTTTTTGCCTGCAAGCATCCTCCAAACCTTTCCTCACTATGCAAGGCAGTCATTTAGCTACTGCTCACTAATTAGCCGCGCTTCGGGGGAAGGTTGGACGTTACAGGAGTTCTTCCCTCCCCAGGCCTCCTCCCCTCGTAATAATTAAAAACCAAGGGCCAGAGAGTTAAATCATTTTGCAGAGACCATGGTCCATAGTTTCCCTGGAAAGGTCAAGAGTGCATAAGGTGTGATTCTTCAAAGCACCTCTGGAAAGTTTGCAAGCTCAGGATGTGGCTTGGAGAATTTAAATGAGTTCTATATTCAAATGACCAAGTAAGAGGAATTTATGTAAGTCGGGGGAAAACGCAGCGGTCACAGTTGTCATAAAAACCTTAACTATGCTTCACATGTGTCACTTAAGGAAGGACAAAAAACTATTTTTCTTAATATTCAAGTGGCTAATCATTTGATTTTTCTAGATCACAACCTGTATAACTTTTAATAAGGTGCTACAGATGAAAATTGGAAAATTAAGCTGGATCTATGACCACCTCGGCCGTTTTATCCTGTGGTGTGGATTTTTAGAATGTTTTCCCAGAACAAATCTTAACATTTCGCTCTCGGAAATAATCAAGCAGGAAGTACACTTTCTGCAGAATAAATTGTATCTTGCTTGTGGTTCTCAAAACGGACACTTGTCAGAGGTGTCTATAAAGTTTGAAAACTAAACTATAATATTTGGCTCTAAGTGTGAAGAATATATAATATCCCATGTATAGTTGCCTGGTAAATATCTTGACTTTGTATGTGGAAGTCAATAGCAAAGGAACAGGTGTTGAAACATTTAAAATGTGCCTCGAAGTCAAGCAGCATCGTGCTTCCACTACAGAAGCCTCTCTAAGAGGGGTCCCTGCACTGGCAGCATCAGACTCATGGTGAACTTGGGGGAGATGCAAATCCTCAGCCACACCTGAGGCTTTTAGACTCTGTAGACAGAGGCTGCTGCCCAGCACTCTGGGTTTAACAAGCTCGCGGGCAGTGCTGATACAGCGGAAGCCTGGGACCCTTCCTTGTAGCAAACAGGAGCCATGCCCACTGCCATGTTCTCCTGATTAACAAGAAACTGATGATCAAGGATATCGACAGACCCTGAAAATCAGATCTTATCCTCTGGCCATGAACAGGGTGAGATATTTTGCTGGAATATATTTTTCTAGAGTTTTCCATTACATAATTGCATCACTTGTTCCATCTTTGCAGAATTAAGAAGCAGTCATTTTAAAGTTAAAAATGTGTATACGTCAATCGCAAATACACACTACTATATTTAAAATAGATAACTGACAGGGGCCTACTCTATAGCACAAGGACTCTGCTCAATATTCTGTAACAAACAACCTAAATGGGAAAAGAATTTGAAAAAGAATAGGTACATGTATATGTGTAACTGATTCACTTTGCTGTACACCTGAAACTAACACAACATTGTTAATCAACTATACTCCAATATAAAATAAAAATTAAAAAAACAATCAAGTCAAAAATGAATTGATCCCCTACTAGGAATATAAAGACCCCCATTTTATCTTTATTCATCTTATCCTAAGCAAACATTTTTATATTATTGTTATTTTATTATTATTATTTATCTTGTAATATAGGTAAATTCCTGGAACTCGCAAATATCCCATGCTTGTAGATGCAATAACTTTTTAACTTGTATCAAATTCTAGGAAATGCTTGTCTTCTGGAAACAAGCAACAAGCAGCAGTTTCCAGTGAGGACCCCAGGGCGGCGTGGCCAGGTGGCCTCCCCATCCCTAGCCCGGGGTCACTGCCCCAGAGAACACTGACCCCTTCTCCTGCCCCCAGGCTCCCCTGGGCACTTGTCTTCTCTTGGGTGACGTCTCTACCTGCAAACTGACCAGCTCTTCCCCCAGACTAAGACAGGTGTAACCCTGGGCGAATGTCCATCTACTCACTCTGTAGACTGACTTGCGCCAGACCCTTGCTAAGTGCTTATGACTGGGAACCGAAGTCCTGGGCTTGCTGTCACAGAGCAAAGCATCAGAAGATACAGTGGGCTAAGTGCCCAGAAGGGAAGGCCAGGTGCTACCGGGCACGGGGGAAGCAGGGACTGAGTCCGGGCATGTAAACTGTTCAGCTGACACACACTAACTAACAGGAACCAAGGTCAGATTTTCAGAAATTCGGTAAAGTGGTTGTTCAAAGTGCCATTATGAATGATTCAATGATTTCAATGTGCGGCTAAGTAAATTATATTCTAGATATTGATAATAAACACTCAAAACTCACCGTTTCTAATTATTGTGTCACATTTTACTACTATCTATTCCTCTGAGGTTATCTGTGTGTCTCTTGCCTGTATGTAGAAATACTGTACAATGGCATCTACTGGGCATCTAATTCTGCCCTCAGAGATGTCACATGATAGCTGGAAATCCGCGTGATGGGAGTACTGACACCATCAAAATCGTCAAATGCTGCAAATCAGGCCTGGATGTATTGTTCCGTTGATCATCTAGACTTAAAGTGATGGATAATTGCTAATGATGTACGTCAAACTTAAATGTGGTGTTTCCGTGACCACTGCATCCTGAACGGCATGAAAAACTAAGGAGACGTTTTGCCCTGATTCCAAAACTATCACCAAATTCAGCAAAGTCACTCTCGTCATTGCATTGACGGTGGAGTGAGGTTCCAACCTGTGTCTGCTGGTTTCACTTTGCCTAACGCATTTATGGAAATGAAAACGTCTACCAGCGTCACGCTGGAATCTCAGCTGTCCATGAAGTGCATGTGTGTGTTTTATTCTCCCCACAGCCACCCCTGAACCTATCTTTCCATCAGGCTCCGCTGATTTCTGAATGTGGGTATTTCCCACAGTGACTGTGATGCATGTTATTTCTAATACAGAAGTGAAACAGCAGTTCCAGTTTCCACCAGTTTCCATTTTCTCCTCTGTGAGCCTTTATTCCCGGTAATAGTGAGATTCTCAGCGAAGGCCTCCCTTCCTTGGCTGCAGAGCCCCTCCCCTGGGCCCCTTGCTTTGTGTCATTGTGCCTCTGTCCCCAGAGGCAGCTGCTAATTTCTGCTTGGTAATTGCTTGCTGCCACCTCCCTTCTGTCTGCCCAGCTCCCCGCCTGTCGAGCTCCATCAGGAGGGGAAGTTTGGAGGCAGACACGCAAGGTGGTGTGTGTGCCTTCTTGAAAGTGCACAGGGGCCGGCTTCTTCCTGGGAACAGGGTTGCAAAGGAAAAACGGGCTAAGAATCAGGGATTCCCCCTTCCACAACGTGACAGAAGATTAAATAAGTTCTAGACCTGCCATGAATAACAGGTGAAGGATTTGTAACCCCACATCCTACTTCCTGCCAGAACTGGGGGACAGACAAGCCCATGGTGACCAACGAGTGCTGTGGTCCTGCCACCTGAAAACGCCTTCTGACTGCCTCTGAGGGTCCTGAGGCCATTCTCGCAGGTGTACCCCAGAGCAAGTCTGGGGACTAATGCTAACGTGCCTGGTTTTCTCTCTACCCCCTGGGGATCCACTTCTGCTGGTGCCCAAATGGGCAGCTCACACATAGGCGCCGTGCAGAAGTGCTGACGTCCACGATGCTGGGAGCCTCGGGCCGAGGATGCTGTGGTCCTGGCAGAGAAGGGCCCCCACTGCAGGGGATCTTCTGGCCTCACAGCAGTTGATGGGGCACAGACTGCAGGGAAAACATTACCTCTTATTGTGCATAGTCTTTCCAGCAGGAGTCCGCAGCCATGGACAGGAGGAGGAGACGGCCCAGGACTCAGATTCACCCCTTTCCTCGCTGAGCACAGCTTCACTCCCACTGCCCAGGGGTCCCGAGGCACAGTGAGCCTGTCTGGGCAGGTGTGCAGCCCCCAGGCCTCGGATCCTGCTCCTTGGGTGAGTCTTGCCCCACAGGGGCCGAGGCCACCGGCTACATCAGAGCTGAGTGTTTTATATCCAGGGCAGGTCTTCTCACACTTTCCCACTGTCCTGGGCTGAATGGTGCTCCCCAAATTCACGTTGAAGCCCTGACCTCCAGCACCTCAGAATGTGACTGTGTTCAGAGATATGACATTTAAAGAGGCGATTAGGGTAGAACGCTGCCCTGAGGGTGGGCCCTGGTCCGATAGGACTGGTGTCCTTACGAGAAATTAGGACACAGACGTGCCCGGGGGACGACCACATGAGGACACGGGGAAGACTGCCCTCTACACGCCCAGGAGAGAGGCCTCAGGAGGAGCCAGGCCTGCGACACCTGGATCTCAGATTCCCGCCTCCAGGATGTGAGGGATACATGGCTCTCTTGTTTCAGCTGCTTCACTGTGGTCCCTGAGCAGCCTAACGCCACCCCCGGAGGGCCCACGCACACGCACGGTCCAGGGCCTGGCCGTGTGCAGCCTCCTGCTCAGAAGCTCACAGAAGTCCCGTGTTTTATCCTTCAAGCCACACTGAAGTGTGCAGCCCGCTCGCTCAGGTATGGCTCGGTTATGTTAATGTGTGTTTAGTTTCTCAAAATATTCGATCAGGAAGAGGTTTGGAAGGAGATGCACGTTTAGCCCCGAGCTGAGCGCAGTGAGCTCTGCGCGCCCCGCATGGAGCCTGAGAGCAGAGCCTGAGAGGGCGGCCGAGGGGACCAGTCACCACACAATTCTAGGAGGCGAGAGAAATTCTGGGGAGTGTCCGCTGGCCAGACACCTTGGAAAGGAGGTTGTTCTCTGTGCTGTGCCCATGACTTAGGTTTGGGTGTTAAGAATGAGAATCTGGGCAAAATCAGAGTCAACTGTGTTGGCTTTTGCTCCTTTTTTAAAGCAATTGCTGGTCACCAGGAGGCAGCCGGGGCTCAGGCCCTGCGTCCCAGAGGTGGACAAGCCCTTTGAAGAGGCCAGGGAGAAGTGATGTCAAGCCAGGCGGCCAGTGGCCTCTGTGTCGCGGGCTGACCTTTCCTTAATTGTGTGCGGCGGCTGAGCAGACCGCAGCGCAGGGTGGGGGTCCAGCCCTGCACCCAGACAAGAAAGCCCGTTTTAAAGCGGAACAGCATTATTGATCAAAGCATGGGGTGGCTTCGTGTGCACAGGAACAGCGGGCATCTCCCACTCCCTTCACGCGCACTGGTGTCAGCCTCCCTCATGAAACCCGGGTCCGACCGCATCCAGGCCCAGACTGCACAATTAATGATGAGCTTGCAATCAGGTACCAGAGTGGCCCTGAGCCTCGCAATACAACAGGACGACTCCCGGTTTTCTTAGCGGCATGCCCGGCTGGCGGGCATTTGACGCGCAGGCGGGTACGGTCCTGTCTGGCACGGCGCCACCACTTCAAAGCCACAGCCCTGCTGGCTTGCTTTACACCTGAGCCAATTAGCCCGGAGATCAGAGAGCCTGGAGAGGGAGGCAGCGCAACTTGCGGGCTGTCAAAGCCACGTGATCCCAGGTAAGGTGATACAGTGGGAGCCGGAGCATCCAGAGATCACTGTGGAGGAGGCGAGGGTCAGGGCGGAGCCCCGAGGAGCTGGAGAGAGAGAAGCCCCACCAGCGGCGCTGCGGCCTGGCCTCCCTCAGGTGTTTGTCTGGCTTTTGTTGGCAACAGAGAGGCCCGTTGAAGTGAAACGGTCTGCAGTCTGTTTGTTGGCGCATCAAATATGCTGATTCTTTCTCCTCCTGAATTACTGAAGAGCAAGGCTTCCAGAAATAAGACGGCCGCACCAGAGAGAGCAAGACGGGTGTGGGCAGTGTTTGCCAAAGTGGCGCTGCTCTGCCGGAGGTTCTGTTTGCTGTGCTTCCTTTCAGAGGCAGAAACTAGAACATTAAGAAATGGAGGATGTAAGTCTTCACATGCCCTCGTGAACTCCCAGTCGGTTCTGAAACTGCAAAATGTTCCAACGTCCTCGAGTGGGACGAGAGATGTGACTGCTTGCTGTCGTCTGCCCAGACCATCCCGGGGAGGGCAGAGGCTGCGCACCTCCCATCAGGCCAAGGACGAGGGTCTGCCTGAGGCAGGCTGAAGCACCGTCGTTCATTCAACTTGTTCTGAGCAGCTTCTGGGGATGAAGTAACACCTTCTGGCGGGGAGACACAGGGCAGAGGGGTGGGGCTTGCATGTGGCGGGGAGGGCCAGACTCAGGACACTTCCATGGACACCACAGGCCCCTGCAGATGGGGAAGGGGGCAAGTTCTCCTTAGAAATACCATGAGGGGAGGCACAATGGGCACATTAGAGAAACAGGTGCAGGTGTGTGCACGGGAGTGTGTGTGTGTGTGTGTGTACAAAAGCGTGTGCCCCTGCTCTAATGAGTGTGACTGTGCTGGACGCCAGCTAAAGGATCACAGGGGACACAGCTAGCAGACGGTGACTTGGGGAACTGAATGCGGACCAAACAGTTCACTTCCTTAAAGCCCAGAGTTGAGCCTTGCTGAACTCGTGAATAAGTTAAGATACGGTTTTATTTCTGCAGAAAGTTGGGATTACAATCTTCCTGAATTTTGAAATAAGGCAACATCTCAGGCGTTTCTTTTTTCCATGATTCCAGGTGATCACATCTCAGGAATGAGAGATCAGGTTCTAATAGAAGCACCGTCTCTGGACAGCCCTCTTGGATTTTAGCCAAGTCACATATAATTGTTTTTTTTAGTGAAGAGAGGGAGGTGGCGACCACAGCCGACAGAAGACACAGTGGAGTGATGCTGGCAAGAAGACCCCGCCCCCCACCTTGCTGTGCACCGAGGACTTGGCCCCTGCAACCCAAGTGAGGGCAGGTGTGTCTGTTCCCACGTGCAGCAAAGCAGACGTACCTGACGCGGTGAGCGCAGACTTTTCCCAGGTGTTCGTGGTCCCTTCCAATCAAGGAGGCTTGGGAAGTAAAGCACCAGGTGGGAAGACTCCAATCCATCACACAAATTCTCCTCCATCATATAATGCTTTTCAATCAGACGAACAAACCAGTCTCTTTCCCGAAGCCCCAGACCTGCATCACCCAGTGAGACTCTCGTATCAGAGACACACCCACAAAGGGGACAAGGACCAGAGTGGGCTGCTGCCCCTCCCACAAAGACCTGTCTGCCCAGGTTTAAAGCTAGTAGATCATAGGATATATGAGGGAATCAATTTTAGCCTTCTATATAAAAATAATGTTTGTACATTTTTTTGGTAAAATCTGTTAAATATCTTTGACAGATATCCCCCCTTGATTAAATAGCTAATGTTTTATTTCCAGAGCTGTATGAGAAATTTGGGCTTAGACGTCACAACATGGCATGTGGTGCTTGACTGAGGTTGTCCACGTGGAGACGAGAATGGCCCAGGCGGGTCTGGGGACCAGAATCTTCTGCGTACTGGCCTCCCCTCCGCCCTCATTCTGAAGCAGGTCTGCGACCACAGCTGCAGAGCAGCCACCTGATTTTGTAAGTGAAGCTTCTTGAGACATGACCATGCCATTTCTGTACGTCTGTTGTTTATCTCCGTGGCTGTTTTTGCAGGACAAGGGCAACGTTGATTAGCTGCCACAGAGACGACATGACCCGAGAGTCTGGCCGTTTGCAGGGAAGGTCAGCCAGCCCTGCTCTCCATGAATCTGGGCCTGTGGACGTTAGCAGATACGCACACCTACACTCACCTGTGAGGCTTGGGGACTGACCTGTGGAACAAGAATGGACCAGGGAGAAAGAACACTCATCAGGCAGACAGGGAGTGAGAGGAGTCGGCCTGGGGAGGAGGACATGTCCCGGCCACTGTCGAGGACATTACGGGCAGGTTGGATGACACCTCCCGCAGATGTGTGGGAGGATAAGGATGGAGGGACCATCTCTGCCATCGCTGTGGTGTCTCTGCACCTGGGGTGTCAGCAGGTAGCAGACCCCGTGTTCCTTAATGCCAGGGATCAGGGAGAGCTTAGGACAGTGTCACTGCTGAGTGAGGACACTGAGGTGACAGCTGACCCCCTGGCTCAAAGCTCAAGCCAGGCCGCAGACCGCACTCTGGTTACTCGTGTCCTGGGACCCCCCTCGAGTCAAAGAGACCCTGGACTCGAGGCAAACCTTTTTCTCACTTGGAGGAGCCATGATGGTTTACAGGAAGGTGTTTACTGGAGGAATTGGACTCACCAGGTGTGGAACGAGCTGGCGGAGGGAAGCCAGAAGTCAGAGCAGGGACCAATCGGTCCACCCGAGAAGCCAGGCCTGTCCAGCCGCTGAGACGGGGCCTTGGAGGGAAGCTCAGGAAGGGGCCCAGGGAAATTCTGCTCTGTGGGTCCTCTCCAGGCACCATTGGTGGCCCTGGTCTCTGTTGGTTGTCAGGCAGAAGTGGTGAGAAGGGCTGGATGATGGCCCCTGACACCTCTGCACTCCTCTGTCCTTACATCCAGCACTGCTTCCCTTCCACCCTGCAAATCTCACCACAATCCCACGTGAGGCCAGCTCTAGACCCACACCAGGCTAGGGGCGGCCTACGGGGAAGAGCTCCCGGCAGCCAACGTGACAGGGTGCCAGTGGGGAGCCCTCGAGGGGAGGATGGGAAACGCCCCTGTGCCACTGCAGCCATGTGACCCTACTGTGTCTGAACGTCTTTAGGTTCCACTCCTAGGTCGTGACTTTGAACAGAACATTCAAATTACTGACTTAAAACAAAACAGGCGTGTGTGCTGCTCATGGAAGCTGCTCATTGGAACCTCAGGGTCACATCCGGCTCCTTCGCCCCAGGCCTTACCACCCGCTCAGAGGGTTCTGTGCCTCTTGAAGGTACACCCTCGAAGGTTTCTCAGGGCAGACAAAACAGAGAGGATGATTGCTGGGGATGGTTCCGCACATTTCCACTGTTTCTGTGATTCTTTTTGACAACCACAAACATTAAATTAAAGCAGTGCTTCTATGTTTCTATGTGTCCTGAGTAGCCTATTCAAAGTCACGATCTGGGGTCAAGATCTGAAGATGCTGGAGCCCAGGTTCTATGGATGCAACATGTGGAATTGTACATACAACATGGAAAGTGCCCAGGTGACCGCTGGTGGAGAGCTTAACCAGAGGAAGTCTTTCATTCAGGAATGGAAACTAATCACAGGGCAGTAGAAACACCAGGTATTATGATAAGTTGCAGGACTTCAAACGCAGATGGAAAAGCACAGTCACAATCCAAGTCACAACTGCCTGCATGGGATGTAGAAAGAGAGGGATAAACAGCTGATGTGATGGCAGTAGGGCCCGGGCATGTAGATGTTCTGCCCAAGAACATTGGAGGAGAGGGATAAGAATCCATCTCTCATCTGCCTGCTCCAGGCTAAGGTCAAGGAGATGGACTGAGAGAAGAGCATGCCACTTGCCTGCCCCCTCTCTGCCCTGCTGGGAATTGCAGGAAATTGCATTTCCAGACCCTCCCTCCCCAGCCCCCGGCAGCTTCAGCCAATGGAGCCCACGGCAGAAGATGTGAGAGGGGAGAAAGGAGAAGGGAGGGCACTTGGGCAGCCTCTGGGGCAGCAGCCAGGTCTCCTCTGCAACTCCAGGGAAGCACCTCCTCCTGGCCCCTGATTCCTGTTAGACAGTCTGACCCGCTTCCCTAGGCTGACCCCTGACCCCAGGCCCTGACACCGTGCCCCCCGCTTCTCTCCAGCCCTGGAGTGGTGACAGCCTGATCCAGTCGACAGTCCCTGGGCTGCCTCTGGCCCCTGTCGGACCTCTCAGCTTCCTGTCCCTGGAACCACATGTCTCAGGACTGAGGCTTCTCCTTTCCTGACGAAGACAAGAGCAAGTGCTCAGTGTCCTCACTGCCTTTGGACCAAACCCAGATACGGGCTTGGGCCACAGAGTGAATGAACTGATCCGAGTGTAGGGCAGAGGCCCAGGAAGGAAATCAGGGCTGGGGGTGGAGGGGCAGAGTCGGGGCGAGCACAGAGGGCATTCGATTGATTACGGAGCCTGGCCGTGGAGGCGACACAGCAGGAAGCAGGAGCCAGAGGTCCGTCGTACACGAGGCCGAGCCGAGACTAGGGAAGCTGTTCAGTGACAGTTGTGGTAAAGTAAAATGGCCTTAACACCATATCCTACTTCATTGCTCCTGGTCTGGCCGCTGCCTCCTAGAGGCCAAAGCCACGGTCAGCAGCCCCCTGATGGCTAAGCTGGACCTGGCTGCACAACCCCAGCTGTCACCCTCCCCGTGTGACCTTGAGAATGTGGGCAATCCTCTATTTGTTTATCTGTAAGATGGAAGCAGTAGAAACCTCTTCCTCTTACAGTTCCTGTGGAGATTCAGTGGAATAATGCATGGCTTGGGGCACATTTTCAGGGTTCCCCACCAGCTGGTTGTGTTATGTTGCTTCGTCTCCAACCCCCTCTGAGGCCACCCTTCTTCTCATCCACCCTGTTCCAAGTGCTTCTGCATCTCAGGCAACTCCACAGTATAATGTTTTCCTGGAAAGGTCTTCCTACCCCTCCTGTCTATTTGCTAAATTTTATCCATCCTTCATGTATCACCTTGAGCTTCATTTCCTCATTTTATTATGTGTTCCACACTTTACCTGACGTAATTGAATATTAACTCTAAGCAGATTGGATTAAGTTTAAGATGCACATTGTAATCTCTAAAGCGATGACTAAGCACTAACGCAAAGAAAATGAGCTAGGAAGTCAATAAAGGCATTAAAATAAAATGTCGAGACTTCCCTGGTAGTGCAGGGGTTAAGAATCCACCTGCCAATGCAGGGGACACAGGTTCGATCCCTGGTCTGGGAAGATCCCACATGCCGCTGAGCAACTAAGCCCTTGTGCCACAACTACTGAACCTGTGCTCTAGAACCCGCAAGCCACAACTACTGAGCCCGCATGCCACAACTACTGAAGCCCATGTGCCTAGAGCCCATACTCTGCAACAAGAGAAGCCACCGCAATGAGAAGCCCGTACATTGCAATGAAGAGTAGCCCCCATTCACAGCAACTAGAGAAAGCCCACATGCAACAATGAAGACCCAACGCAGCCAAAAATAAATAAAATAAAATAAATAAATTTATAAAAAATAAAACAAAATAAAATGTCACATTAGTGTGAGTTCTCCAAGAAGCGAACACCAAGATGGGATTATATATCTAAGCGATTTCTCGGAGAAAATGCCCATAAGGGAATACGGGCCTGGGAGTGTTATCCAATCATGATGCAGACTCCCTCCCACGGAAGTGAGGGAAGGAAGAAAGGTTGTGTAGAAGTCTTAGACTGTGATGTGGGTCTAATACAGTTTGACAAGGCTGATGGGATCCTCAAGCAAAAGTCACCCCCCAGGGAAGTCCCATGTCTCACAGGAAGGGACTGCCACACTCTTTGATTTGGAACTGGCTGTGGGGAGTGTGACCCTCGTGCAAACATAATGACGGATTCATATTGCAGCATCTGGAGCTGTCAGTCACGTGACTGTCTGCACTTAAAGACCTAAAAGGTATATTTTCATGGCCACTACCAAGACTAAAAAGTATTTGATTAACACTAAAGAAGATTGGAAAAGAGGGACAGGGACAAAAACAGATGAGACAAATAAACCACAATTAGCAAAATAGCAGACCTAAATGCCACCATATTGATCATTACATCAATGAAGACAGATTGTCAGACTGAACAATAAAGCAGGAACCAACTATATTCTCTCTATCAGAGATGAACTTTAACCACTTAAACATAAAGTGACTGAAAGCAAAAGATTAGAAGAAATTCCAGGCTAACTTCATGCATAAAAAAGGGCCATACTGGCTCTGATAATATCAGACAAAAGGGACTTGTGTCCAGAGCATGACTAGAGAAACAGGGGCTCACTCTCGCATGATACAAGGATCATTGCACCAGGAGTACTTAACTGTTATAAATACATATGCGCCTGATAACAGATGTAGGGAGGAGCAATGCATGAAGCACATTCCGACCCTGAACTTCAGTTTGTCTCCAGCCAAGGAGACTGTTGCAGGTTCTACCCATCCTTCCTGGTTCTGAGCCCCGCACCATGCTGGAGTCTGCAAACATCTTGAGGGGAAAGTGGTGCTGAATGCCAGGCTCACTTCATTCTGTGCTCCTTTTGCCAAGGATCTCTGCCCCTCTAGACCTAGCTGCCTTAGCAGCTACCCAAACCTGTCATCAATTTTGTTGTTGTTGTTTGTATTTTTATTCTGCTTTTCTAGTTACTCACAGATGGAAAGATGGGCTGACATAATTAGTAAATCATAATAGATGCAGAACAGAAAGCCTTTTTCTGACAAACTCTCCTCCCAAACAGAATTGTATCTACTTGCTACACTCTCCCTTACATAGGAGCCTGCAATCTTTTCTAGTGGATATTACCATGAGTTGCAACTATACACAGAATTTTTTTTGTACAATTGTGTTTAATATCTTTGTTTTCTATTAAAATTGAAGATCCCTGAGGGTAAAGACATGTTCCTTTTGTCCATCACTCAATCTCCAACATTGAGGCCAACCCAAATAGAGATAGATAGTAGATATATAGATAGGTAGTAGATATAAGGTAGAGAAAGGAAGAGATAGGTGGATAGAGAGATAGATACAGAGGATGATGATGGTGAAGATAGATAGATGAATCAGACAAATTGATAGATATAAAGAAAATAAATGAATATATGACAAAAACATATTTCTATATTTCCCCTGCATACAGATTTCATAGAGTGAACCCACCTCCCCAGCTTATGGGGAACATCTCTAGGGAGAAGGAGAATAAGTAAGCTTCAGGAAAGCATTGTGTATTTAAAATCCGTAGCTTTTTTTTCTTAAGGTTTCTTAAGAAGGGATCTTGACTAGACATTTGAAACGTACCTCACATTCCCAAATAAAGTCAAACTGTGCAGGGAGAAGGATGGTTCTCACACTTGACTCCTAACTCCACCACTGCAATGCTCGCCATCTGATCTTGTTACCCAAGCAATCCATGCCCAGGTTCTCATCTGTGACATCGGGTACTAATCTTATTCAGCAAGATTAATGAAAACCATTAAAAGCACTGCCCAGCATGTAGTAAAATGAACAATTTAAAACATCAGTGTTAACTGGACAGTATGTAATGGTTCAGAATTACCATCCAGATAAGAATATTTTGCAGAGGAGGATCTTTGGACTATCCCTTTCAGATTATTCTTTATAGACCTGAGTCTTAACTCAATTAAAATTCATATTGATTGATTTTGGTTAAATTATCAAATAAGGACTCAAGCCTTTACATTGACTCCATTATACTGGGTTTCACACCTCTGACTATGCAGTCGTTTTTATTCTTACTTTCCCACTCTTGTATTTCAAACAATGACTTGGGAATGGCTCTTTAGAAGTAGATAAGGACCTTTTCTTGGGAAGACACATGCATTTTTGGTGGTGCTCCACTTTTTAAACAGTGTATAGCTCACTGAGAAGATTTTTCAGCTTAGGAACACTTATTATTTTCACCACAACAAAGTAGTTTTCTTTCAGGAAGAGTTTTTGTGAAAATGAGTGTCTCATCAATGCATCAATGGACAAAGAAAGCAAGGGCGAGCGATTCAATCGCTTCTCTCCCAAGAGGAGCAGAGAAAGCCTCCAGAACCTCGTTGCCCACATGGCACATCCGTCCTCTGGTTCACCTGCCATGCTTCAAGCTGCGTCATCAAGGCAATTTTTCAGCAATAGGCCTGTGGAGGCTACTCCATGGTTACCAACTGCAATTCCTCACATTTTTCCCGCATACCAGACCCACATTCACCCATGGTCTCCTGTTTTGCTTTCTTTAAAGACAAACAAGAACTTTAAAATGATTTCTTTTATGAATTGCATTGAACTTGGGCTTCATAGAAACAACTGACTTTTAATTCAAATTCATGTTTTATCTTTTAAGTCACATTTGGTAAGTGAGATGATTATGAAAACACACTCAAGTATCATCAACTATGACTCTGGGTAAACCTACAGCCCAGCCCACAGGAGCAGAAGTGTGTGGGAAGCCGAGCACGAACAGCTCCAGCTGTTCATCTCACAGAGCCAGTGGAGGGCACTGGACATCTCGGCAGATGTCTTGGGACACGGTGGTGACAGAGACAGCTCGTCTTCACATTCATCCAAAGCCCTTGACTCCATCCATCGAGTTCTTTCCCTCTCTCTGATCCTATTGGCAACAGATGTAATTTATTCCTCTGCTGTATCTCCCTGACAAAGCACCAGGGGATCGCTGGATAAATGATGGACAATGCTTCCCATCCGCCCAGGAGTCTGGACGGTTGAAGACATCAGTCATTAATTCACCCTGGTAGCTGCTACGGCAATACAATTAGAAAGACTATGCCAGGCTGCCTGCCATGCTGAGGACCAGGCTGCTGCCGGGCGTGTGGGTGGGAGAGGAAACCTGGAGGGCCAGCACCCGGCCACCAGCCACCCCACCAGGGCCCATCTGCTGCCGACGTGAAGTCAGATTCATGGCTGAGCACAACTTCTAATGTCAGATCATGCTGCAAGGTGAAATTTACAACATCCCCTGACCAATCCACCTCCACTGACCCCCAGCTCCTGCCCCACTGGGTAAAAGAATCAACCCTTGATTCTTTTAGATATTTCTGCTAGCATTAAACTTCACTTTTCCAAAAAAAACACAGTTATACAGCTGCTTTCTAATTCTCTAGGTTTAGAAAATGTGCATTGACTTTCTACTACAGAAAGTGAGGACCGTGTCCTAACGTCCAACCCGTCACATCACACATGTTCACAACACCACACAATGTGGAGTGAGGTTTCCTTTCTTGTACAGACTTTGTTTTCTGTTTTGATTTTCCTGGCTTTTGTATTTTCTTTTCCCTGTCACCTATCTGCACGCAGAGTTTCTGTCGGAGCTAGAAAATTCCTCTAGGCACATCATGCTGTGGACAGTCCTGTTAATAAAGAGGGACCTCTGTCCCAGAGCCCCGTCTGGAGGAGTTGTCCCCCAGGCCAGCTCCTCAGCCCTCCTGGAGGAGCCCATACCCATCACCTGCAGTGCTGGGCACCTGCCTGCTGTCTCCGTGTTGGATGCTGTGGTCTCGGTCCCCGTCTCAACCTCTGGAAAGCTTTTGGGGGTAAAGACTGCATAAGAGATCTTCTATCGAGACTCTGAATGTTTGAAAACAATTTTGAAGTTAATTTTCACATTTGAAACTTGGGGAGTACATTGAAATAAGTGAATTAATGTACTTGTGTAAGTTACTGTTCCAGTGTGTGTAAGTTACTTTTCCAGTCTGAAAACCAGGATTCCTGGCTTGGGCTGGTCTTCCCCAGAGAAGAATGCCCCACCTTTTATCAGCAGGCTCAGAAAGAACCTGGAGGGGATAAAGCTGGAACGTCCCACGTGGCTCACATGTTTGGAAAGACATCGCCACATTCCCAGCTGTGCAGGTGCCCCAGGGACACCACTCCTCTCTGCGACCCCTCCCACTGCTGGGCCTCCCACTCCTGTGGGCTTGTGAGTTGGGGGCAGGGAGGGGGTCTGGGCATCCTCTGCTCTGTATAAGGTGCAGAGGCTTCTCCCACTCTCCACCCTGACCCACCGTCCCCAGATCCAGATCTTCCTGGGGGCTCCGAGTTCTGCTGGGGTCCAGTGCCAGTCGGTTACCCCTTCCGCAGGTCCCAGCGTCCTGCCCTCTCTCCTTCCGCTCCGGCAGCCCACTTGTCCATCTTTCTCCAACTTCCAAAGTCATCTTGACCCACCCAGTGAGCTTTGTCCTCCTTTTGGTTTCCTCTGTCTCAGACGTTAATGTCTATTTTATTCTTCAATTTGATGAGAGCTGCAGAAAGAAGCCACAGAGTGGGTCTATTCAAAGAAATCCGATGCACTGATTTATATTAGGAAACAAAGAAATGTGTGCTTAAAATACACCGTGTCACTCTTCCACCATGTTCTGACAAGATAACTTATGTGTCAGCAGAGAGAGTCCAGGCAGAGGTAGGAAGCAGTCCTGTCCCCCATGGGTGCATCGTCTCCTCCTCCACCTCCCTCCCCAATTCCATGTGGAGCTGTCAGCAACCACACCCATGCACACACCCATGCACACACGCATGTACCCACATCCCTGATGGAGCCTCTGACCCAGCCCTGGCCTTGGAAATGTCCAAGGGGCGAGCCCGAGGGCACTAACTTCCTCCTAATGTTCACCACGTGTTGGTCTGTCTTTCAGTCACTTCAGTGAAGGTCTTTGTATCTTAATTTCTCACCTGAAGCTTTTCACTTTCTTTCTCTGATTTTTCTCTTGTCCTTGTCCCTTTCACTCTTCTTTTCTCCACATTTGCTCACCCAGGTCCTGCTGGGGTCTCCATCCCAGGGTCCCTTGTGTGCACGCAGCTGGTTCACAGCACCCTGCTCTCCCCGTCCCTGAAGCCTGGAGACTGCAATCGTGGGGTTTTGCATGATTCCTTCCGTAGTCTCTGGCTCCCCCAGTAGACAGTCCTGCTCCGAGCAGTGGCTCTGAGGAGTTGCAGGTCCCCAGCAGGACCTCCGAGAAGCAGCCACACCAGGTGACTCCATGGCACTTAGTCCCTCATTCCGTGCTTCACAGGACTCAGTCCCACCCCCGACAATTCATATGTGGATTTTTAAATGAACCATATGTTCTTCCTTTGATGTTATTAAGACTAGAAAGATATTTGAAATTCTTACTGGATTTAATTTATTAAAGTAGCAAGTTAATTTTCAAATCTATGAAAAATCCCCGAATCCTTACATGTATGTTTAATGGACATTTGTATACATATGTCTAATATCATGTTGATCATATTAAATATTAATTCATTAGTGGTATGTGGTGTCTGTGGTATCCCAATGCACTTTATAAGCATTTTAATTTCCTTCTGTTTATTTACATATAAATGTGACACACACACACACACACACACACATCTTTCTCAATTTTGAATAAAATGTGAGGAAATCAATGCTGATGTTTGAGACTTCTGTAAACATTTTTTTAAGACTTTAAGACTTTATTTTTATTCATTTATTTATTTTTGCTATACAGTAGGTCCTTGTTGGTTATGTACTTTAAATATAGTAATGTGTATATGTCAATCCCAAACTCCCAATCTAATTTTCAAATTTCTAGTTAATTTCAAATGACCTTAAGTGATGTCTTCCTCACTCTTTTTTTCCCCAAATGTTTCATCAGTTTTGCTGATGGAAGTGAGGGCATTGGGAGCTGTCCAGGGAGCAGTTCAGTCTTTCCTGGGACCCGTCCACTTTGTGAGCCTGGAAGGTTGGGGGCAGCTGGTGAATGACCAGAGAACCACCAGGCACTTGACTTTTCACCCCAGGATCCAGTTTAAGACTCAGTGTAGTGAATGTGCTAAAGTGCAGCTGAGACCTTTGCCAGTTATTTTTTCCCAGCCTGAAATTTTAGAGACACAGAAAACAGAAAACTATCAATATGTTCTTTGTAAAACTGCTTTTCAACTATTTTTATTGTTTTATTTTTTATTTAATTGTGGCCTATTTATTGGCCCAATTTTTAAGTACTCATTGATGTGAATGAGGTCTGTACTGTAGCAAGGAATATTTTCTGGGACACTAATTATCTAATGTGGTTAAATTGGTTATTGTAGCAAATACTATGAAGGTCAAAATTAAATAGTAGTTTTCAAAATAGGGGGCTAGTACATGTAATTACGGGCCTTTTAAATTTCACTGAATCTTAATAAAACAAAAACAAGCCAAAGCATAAGATTTAAATTAAATATAAAAAAAGTTACCAGTACCAGGAGATATTTCATGTTTGAATAAGTTACCAAGGGAAGGTGTGACATTCCTGAAGGTTTAAGGAAAAATAAATGACACCAATTTTGCTTGGTATCACTTAGGTATAAATTCCATGGGGAGAATGACCTGCTGCAGCCCTACTGTGTGTGGGAGCAGGTGGGTGTGGAAGGGATGCAGTGCTATTCACCACAGGTGAAATGGCAAAGAATAAATCCTGCGCTTTAAGTGTGCAACTGTCAGGATGAAATTATCCATATTCCTCACGGTTCTTTCTGCACAACTTGGAATTTGATTTGTTCTTTCTCTCCCTCCCTCGTCTCTTTCTCCCTTGTTTGTTTGTGTATTTATCACTCCTGAAAGGTTACGCTGAAATGGACCTGCAAAGAACCCTCTCACTGGGACTCGGAGCAGGGAGGGTGGACGGGCAGGGCTGTCAGCTCACCAGGCAGGGGCCCCACGGGAGCCGGAGCCAGACCCTCAGGAGTGGGCCCCCACTCAGCCCTCCGGCCTGCAGGTCACCCCACCCACCCTGACTCTGAGCCCGTTCTAGCCACTAGCGGGGCCTCGGATAGGCGTGAGCTGAAGGTTTTTTTTTTTGCTCCTATGCCTAAGGATGAATTTAAAAATTGAACACAGGGGAAATTAGGACAACTCTCTGGGTAACTGATGAATAGGTTATGAACGGGAACAATATGTATTTGTGTCTAGGCCGCCTCTCCACATTTATGGAGATTTTCTGAGGATGCCTGGCTTTGGGGCTTAATCACTGAACCATAAACTTTGGCACAGGCAGGCTTTTGGTGCAGTTTACCTTGGTCTTGATTGTTCCCTGGGAAAATTAGCCCCACACCCTCATTCTGGGGTGGTTAGCTGCTGGTCATGAACACCGGCTGGACAGTGGGGACTCTTCCCTAAACCCTCTCCCTCTCACAACTGCAGGTTTCCTGGAATGGTCACCTACACCCACATGTCCTGTGCAGCATCACGGGAAGTGCCTGACCTTCTAGGAGGTGTCCTTCTCTTGTGAGAGAGTGTGCACTGCCAGGAAAGGCAGCCACGGGCGTGAACATGTGTACTTTCCAACGAGGGTCCAACAGTTGTGCAGGCAATGGTCAGTGCCAGGGCCAGTTTCTCCTCTGCCGCATGGAGACAGTCCCGTCCTCACTTCCTGAGTGCCTGGGCTCTGTACCTCTCAGGTTCCTGCCCCCCATTTGAGACAGAAATGTGGCCACACAGCCACTGATCCTTGGACTCCTAATTTCCCTCGAGAGCATCTTTTTCTTCAACAGATGTTTTCAAAATAATTAAGTGTTGGGGCGCACACATTATTGAAATGCTGGAGGCCTCCCTAATGCTCTCCATGTTTGTATATTTGTCAGCACAGAGCTTAGTGCTCAGAAAGGTTGTGCTATTTATTTTGCAAATTACAGAACATTCACCCCAGACCAGAAAGACAGGGAAGAGTGGGACCCAGCAAACTCTCTGGTCCCTGCAGAGGCTCTGCAGTCAGTGGCCCCGGGAATCATGGACTCCCTTATGATTTGTGAGCTGGGAGTCCCTCTTCAACAGTATCCAGCTGATCACCCATCCATAAAACAATTCCTGGAATTTGTTTAATTTTTAAATTCATTTGTTTATTAGTTTAATTTTTAAAGTTCCGAAGTTTCACATTTTCTGTTGTCAACCTTTGTCCTACATTAAATAATTTTAGGACTGGCAAAGTTCCTTTGATATTTAATTATTTTTAAAATATCTGGATCTTCAAGTCTGGTTCACCAATGGCCATTACTCTAGCGTTTCAACTCTCTTGGGGCTAATCTTGCATTCCTGAGCTGCTGGGACTTGGTTCTGACCAATGTCTTTGTGCTGGACACAGAGGAATCTCAATGCGCCCACATCGTCAACATTCAGCATGTAAAGGATCCGAAGAAATACACGGGTCTTAGCTGTTGAAATAAATTCTCAGTTTTCTTATGACTCTAGATTGCTATTGCCTTTTGAGAGTATAGTTTTGGGTGTAATTGGATTTATCATCATAGAAAATTTTGAAATTGGTGCTTCAAGTTTGGGCTGATGACTTACACTTTTTCACTTTGTACCTCAGAGTTGGTTGTACAAGTTTGCTAGACTCTGTTCTGAGGTCACCAGTGATTAAACGTGTCACTTAGGATATGGTGTTTCCATAAAGGTAAGAAGATCCTCAAGTCTGTAAGAGCTGTTCAAATTCAAGAATATATTTACACAAGGAAACACATTGTTCCAGAATGCCTTGGCCTTCAGGGTGAAAAATGTATTACTTCATTTTTCCAGTGAACATTCATGGAGCTTTTACCTGGTTTCAGGTGATGTAGGTAAAGCCATAAATATGACAAAGGAGCCTCCAGCTTTCACAGAAGTTATACAAATGGAGACAGGTAATAAACAAAGAGACACAAAGTATCATTTCAGGTCTTGATTAAGGCACTTAGAGGTAGGTCTCCTGACAACTGAAGCATGCAGATCTGTCATTTCCTAATGATCATAGTCCTATCACTCCATGCCAAGTGAGGTAACCACCCTGGTTTCTGGAATTGAAAGGAGGTTTGGGAAGGTTATGATCTGAACTGTGTCCAGGACTGCTGGCCTAGTTAGATACACTATCCACTAAATGAGAGGTGACCCCTTCACACATTACCTTCTCCCCGCATGACACTATTGCAATGAGGAAACACCAAGTCCAGTGCCAGAATGTGTACCAGATTCTGGAATGTGATTCATGAAGATTGTCCAACTCCTTGTCAAGTAATATGAGTTAGTATCCACTAGCTGGATGGGATGTAAAAAAGAAAGAGGAAGGGGAAGAGGAGGAGGAGGAATTATTAATTATTATTATTAATTATTATTAATAATTAAGGAATTATTAATTAATTAATTTGAAGGAATTATTTCAAATACAAAAGAAAGAAAAGCAGTATGTATTTCATTTGGATATTACATTTGATATTAAATGTCATTTTTGACACTACAGGAATTTTTGATGAATGATGAAAAATCACCATCCACTACTGTGTGCCTTTAAGCGATTTGGGATCTCAAAAATAAGGAACATGTTTACACTGGAGAGGGAAACTGTGTCATGAAAATGGCAAAGTCAGTCAATACCTTTTCAAATAGGTCGTGCAAAACTGATTCTTAACATGTTGATATTTCCAAGAATCATTAAAAAATTATTTTGGAGAAAAATGAATGACTACAGAACCTCTGCCTCTGGGAAGATGGAGTACTTGTATTTTCCTTATTCCTATCCTAAAATCTCTGGGCATTATATATGACACAAATACACAAAGCCTCTGAAACGTGAGCAGAGGAGAGACTGACTAGGAACCTCAGGGCAGGACCCACAGGAGGATGCAGTGGGAAATCAGTTGGGTTTCTTCTTACCTTTTGTGTCCCAGATGTCAAGCTGAAGAAGCCATCCGCCTAGACATGCCAACAGGACAGAAAGAGTTTAACAGAAGTCTGCTCTCTCCAGCCAGAGGACAAGGAAAGGAGCAGCCTAGCAGGACAGTCTATTTCAGGCAATAGCCACTCTATTCCAGCCAAATGTCATACAAAAACTGTGGCCCCACCCAAATCACAGCACTGAGGCCTGAGTGGAGAGCCTGGACTCCAGCCTTATGGGCTGTAACGAGACACCCAACACCCCTACCAGGGGCCAGTCTCCATGCTCAGAGACTGGCAGAGCATGGAGATCGGATTCTCATGGCCATTCAAAGATAACCAAGACCCCAACCCTGGGTCATTAAAGACCACATGGGAAGCCTGAACTTCCACCCCAAACAACAGATACAAGGCACACCTCCTCTCTCTGTGGGAGTGGTGTCAGAAGAGGGCTCGTGGAGGGTCAGGACTTTCATCACTGCCCAGTGGTCATGAAGCCACTCATCCATGGTGTCAGTGGAGGCCACATGGGAAGTCAGAATTCCATCGACCCAGCAGGACTCCCCCTTAGGGGTCAGGGAAGTCAGTGAGGAGACTGGATGTCTAGCTCCACCACCTGCTCCTGATGGGTTGGTGCTGGAGAAGACAGCTGAGTCAGAAGGTGTAGATAAGATCCAGAGTCTCATACATACTATGACAATGTGGACGTTAAAGTTAAAAACGTCACATACCAGGAAGATCCCAAACTGAATGAAAACCAAAGGCAATCTGTAGGTGCCAAGCCCAAGATGACAGAGATGTTAGAATTATCTGACAAGATGTTAAAGCAGCCATGGTTAGAGTGCTTCTATGAACAATAGGAACATATTTAAATAAAAGAAGAAAATGCAAAGTCCCAGCAACAGCAGCAGAAGAAGAGGAGGAGGAGGAGGAGGAGGCATAAAGAAGAACCAAATGGAAATCTTAGAACTAAAATTAATATGTCTTTAATGTAAAAAAAAAAAAAAAAAAAAAAACAATCAATGGCTTTACTTGACACCAACACTGAGAAAACAGAATCAGGAAACTTGAAGACAGGAGAGTAGAAATTACCCAATTTGAATAACTAACAGAAAATAGAAAAATAGTTATCAGAGTTTCAATGACCTATGGGACAAAGGCAAAATGCCTGTCATTTTTGACAATGACAAAATTGCATGTCATTGGAGTCACAGAAAGAGAGAGAAAGAGAGGGACAGAAAAATACTCTAAGAAGTAATGGCTGAAATTCTCCTATATATGACAAAAGACATAAACCTACAGATTCAAGAAGCTGAATAACACTTCCTCAGGACAAAACTTCTGACAGAATAAAATCCCCCAAATTTATACCAAAACACATCATAGTCAAACTTCTGAAAATTAAAGGCAATGAAACAGGTGAAAAAGAAACAACACCTTACATATAGAGTAAAAATGATACAAATTACAGAAGATTTCTGAATGGAAAGTAGGAAGACAAGAGCAAGGGACATAGCATCTTCCAATTATTGAAAGAAAAGGGCTACCAGCCCAGAATCCTACCCAAATGTGAATATCTTTGTGGAATGAAGGGTAGGTACATCAAGGCATTCTCAGATGGAGGAAACCTAAGAAAATGTACTACCAGATGATTTACCCTAAAAGAATGTCTAAAGAGATCTCTAGAAACAGAAAGAAAATGGTAAAAGAAAGAATCTTAGAATATCAAGAATATTGTGTGAAGAGCAGAAAGAGTAAAATTGTGGACAAATACAATGCATTTTCTTCCTCCTCTTGAGTTTTCTAAATTATATTTGATGATTGAAACAAAACTGTTAACTCTGCTTCATCTTGTTCTAGATATATGTAGAGGGAATACTTAAGGCAATTATATTACAAACAAGGATGATATAATGACATAAAGAAAGGTAAGTTTCTATACTTCACTTGAAGTGGCGAAATGACACAAGCAGACTGTGATAAATCAAGTATGTATAATATAACACCTAGAGCACCCACAATAAAAGTTAAACAAAGACACACACATGTGCACACACACACACACACACAATAGATACAGCACAACTAAATTCTAAAAATAATGTTCAAGTAACCCATAGGAAATCAAGAAAAAAAAGAGAGAAATGAAAAAGAGAGAACAAATAGAAAACAAAAACTGAAATAGCAGAATTAATTCCTAACACAGCAACAAATATATTAAATGTAAATGTCTAAAAATATCAGTTAAAAGGCAGAGATTGAAAGAGTGGATTTTTAAAAAATCTATGCCTAGATTACTACACCAAGTGAAGTAAGTCAGACAGAGAAGGACAAATATTATATGATATCATGCATATATGGAATCTTAAAAAATGATACAAATGAACTTATTTATAAAACAGATGTAGACTCACAGACATAGAAAACAAACTTATGGCTGCCAAAGGGGAAAAAGAGGGAAGGGGTAAATTAGGAGTTTGGGATTAACATATAGACACTACTATATATAAAACAGATAAACAACAAGGACCTACTGTACAGCACAGGGAGCTATATTCAATATCTCGTAATAACTTATAATGGAAAAGAATCCTGAAAAGAATATATATATATATATAATTAAATCACTGTGCTGTACACCAGAAACTAACACATTGTAAATCAACTATACTTCAATTGAAAAAAAAAACAAACTATGCCTCAACAACATGTTGTCTACAAGAAACTCACTTCAAACATAACAGTATAAGCAGGTTGAAAGTAAAAGGATGATTTAATGTCATACCTATCATAATCCTATCAATGTTTTTTTGTAGATATAGACAAAATCATTCAAAAATTATATGGAAATGAAAAAGAATTAAAAGAGTGTTTTTTAATTAAAGAAGAAGAAATTTGGGCAACCAATCTAACTGATTTCCAGACTTATTGTATAGCTCTAGTATTCCAGACTGTGGTATGGGTGGATAGATATTCACATGGATCAATGGAACAGAATAGAGAACCTAGAAATAGACCCACACAGATATGCCAAACTTATTTTTGACCAAAGTCCAAAAGTGATTCAATGTAAAAAGGAAAGTCTTCCAACAAATGACACTAGGTGCAATTGGACATCCATAGGTCAAAAAATGACCTAAAAGCTTCACACTTTATATAAAAATTAACTAAAAATATATCATAGACTTGAATAGAAAATGTGAAATGATACAACTTCAGAAAAAAAACAGCAGGAAATCTTTGGACTCTATGACTGGGCAAAGAGACCCATGATCTATAAAAGGGAAAACAGGATTTTATCACAATTAAAAACCTGAACTCTGTGAAAAAACTATTAAGAGTATGAAATTGCAACCTACAGACTGGGAGGAAAGATATGAAAACCACACAGATTATATAAAGCACACTCACACCCAGGGGTTCCAGGGCTGGTGCTGGCCTGCTGGTGGGTGGGCTGTAATGGTGGGCTGTGGGGCTGCAGCTGTCTTGGGGCTGGGGTCTGCCCACTGGTGCATGGAGCTAGGTGTCAGGGTCTCTGACTGCAGGGCTCTGGGGGTCCCAAGTCTAGTGTCTGTGCACTGGGGCAGGTCCTGGGCCCTCTGGTGGGCAGGGCTGTGTCCAGGGGTGGCTGTGGTCTCAGGGGGTCTCAAGGCAGCCTGTCTGCTGGTGGGTGGGGCTCTGTCCACACGCAGTTAGTTGCTTGGCCTGAGTTGCCCAGTACTGTTTCCTAAAGACTGGTGGGCAGGGGCGGGTGCAAGGGAGGATTCCAGATTGACTCCTGCCAGCACAGCATCCAGGTAGTAGAAGGAGTTCCCCCAAATGGCTGCTGCCAGTGTCTGTGTCCCCAGGGTGACCTGCAGTGCCTCCTGTCTCTCCAGGAGGCTCTACAAGATCAGCAGGGGGTCTGACCCAAGCTTCTATCAAATTACCGCTTCTTCCTTGGGTTGCAGAGTGGGTGAGATTTTGTGTGCACCCGTTAGGAGAGGCGTCTGTTTCCCACAGCCCTCTGGGTCTCCCAAAAGTAGCCCCACTGACCCTCAAAACTAGCGTCATGGGGTTTTGTCGTCCAGGCACAGGACCTCAGGGCTGGAGGGGCCGGAGGTGGGGCTCAGACCCCTCACTCCCTGGTGAGAACCTCTGTAATGTAATTATTCTCCTGTTTGTGGGTCTTGACTATACCACGACTCTGCCCCTTACCGTTCCTTCTTTATATCTTTAGTTGTAGAAGATCTTTTCTGGGAGGTTCTGGTCTTTTTCATCAATAGTTACTCTATAAATCGTTGTGGTTTTGATGTACCTGTGGGAGGACGTGAGCTCGGGGTTTTCCTGCTCCACCATCTTGGCCGCTGTCCCTCAATAGAAGCTTCTTTTTATCTTTTAAAGTCAAAACAGCTGTGAGCAAGATAATGTCAGGCATTTCCCATGCTTGTCTCAGTTTTATATTCTTAAGTAAGTGTCTCACTCACCTGGAAAGAGCCCAAAATAAGGCAAAAAGATTATGAGAGCGAATAAGGACGCATCCAGGAAGGAATATATAAGACGTGCAAACTTATTGTGAGGAAGCCGGGACAGCAGATGACTTGAAACATGCAAACCTGTGATAGAAACCGTGAGGCTTGTTCTTTGTTCATATTTAGAGTCCAAGGAAAGAGGAGGCAGGTAGGGGAAGTGCCCGTGTGGAGGGACGGAGGGAGAGTCCCGATCCCCTGCGGCTCCTCCCACTGCTCATCTGGTCGCTATAATAAAGCGGTTATCCTCCTGCCCAGGAGTACTGATCCCATGTGGGGGAGCATCACACGTTCCTCTCCCACCCTTCCCCCGGGCTGGGTCCCCAGCAACCTGCAAACACACGACAGTTCCCCACAAGCACCACCTCAAATGGGGTGGAAACGCGCTTGCTTGCTTTTGGTCATGGCTGGGACAAATTGTAAATGCTGGGAGCTGTGGGCACCTTGTCCTCTGGACTCCTCCTCACTGTGACAGGATGTGCTGGAGAGGGAAGCCCAGGACCCGCCCTCTGGACGCTCCCCATGGTACCTGGTTCTGAAGGGTGCTTGGAATCACTGTGCCTCCCCCACCTCAGCTAGACCATGAGGTGCTTGAGGGCAAGGGTTACAGCTGTGGGTGGTTCACTTGTGTAAAGCTGTGCTTGTATCTTTATCCCTAGCACAGAGTGGAGAGCTCAGCATTCCACCAACCTGTCTTCAGTGAATAGCTGAGGTCCCTGGACTAGGCCGGGTGAGGCTTCAGGACAGCCTGAAGGACACACACACACACACACACAGCTGCTGGAGATGAGCACGATGTCATCACCAATTTCAAAAAGACAGTGAGTCTTGGAAGCACCTCTGGGCCGTTGCAGGGTCCAGGGAAGTGGTCAGCGCCAGGTGCCCATCCACAGGCAGCGGGGATGTTTCCCAAGAGAATGTGCTTTTTCCAGGAGTCGGGTGGTCGGACACCTCGCCGCTCCTGGAGCATGCAAGGAGTTTCTATGGAAACAGCACATGTAGACTTCAGCAAAAGTTTTCTCCAGGTCTCTTGTGCAACCCTTAAGATGCAAATGCAGAAATGTCGGTCTGCTGAAAACACAGTCGGAGAGATTCAACCCTGTGAGAGAACAGAATACAGAGAATTTTCAGGACTGTAGCCCCTGGAGTGCCACAGTGGTGTCATCTTCTTCCTGCCAATATCCTCATCAATGACTTAAATGAAGGTGTGACCACACCCCCAATGACACACCTCTGAATCTAATCCCACTGAGATGTGTTTCCCAACTAGATATTCAGCAAGGGCACATTTAAAAAACAAATTTTTATTGGAGTATAGTTGATTTACAAAGTTGTGTTAATTTCTGCTGCTGTACAACAAAGTGAACCAGTTATACATATACATATATCCACACTTTTTTACATGCTTTTCCCATATAGACCATTACAGAGTATTGAGTAGAGTTCCCTGTGCTATACAGTAGGTCCTTATCAGTTATCCGTTTTATACCTAGTAGTGAGTATACGTCAATCCCAATCCCCCAATTTATCCCTCCCCATCCCCTCTTCCCCTGGTAAATATGTTTGTTTTCTACATCTGTGAATCTATTTCTGTTTTGTAAATAAGTTCTTTGTACCATTTTTTTTAGATTCCACGTATAAACGGTATAGCACAGGGACATTTTAATCCTTGGCTAAAAAAGACTGTCATCATCACCGTGATTGCCAAGTGACACTTCAGTTCCCAGGAACCTCAGAAGGAAGAATGTTGACAAAGCCAGGGAGCTATTTTAGAGTGGGCACAGGCCACAGTGTTACAGAGGTCCATTAATTAAAAATATCCTGCATAAAAAATACCAAACTCCAAGTCATGGGACTAGAGCTTCAGTTTGGGTGTCTTTTTTGGTGTCTCCTCACTTCTTGGAACAAATGTAATCTCGTGCATTCCAATGAGATGAAAAAACTTAAACCAACAGCCTCTTTGGTGTGCTCTAGTAATTCTCAAAATTTAAACACTGTCCATCTCATCATCATAGTTCATTAAAACTGAATGTTCTAAGCTCACCAGCACCCCCAAAAGTTCTGATTCAGGAGGCCTGGAATGGGCCCAGGAATCTGCATACTGATGCAGTCCCCGGTTTTGATGCTGGTGACCTCTGAACCACAAACCAAAATGGGAGTGAGGAAGGTCACCTAGATACCTCCTGTTGGGAACCACGGGGTTCCCTGCACAAGCAAGGCTTCCTCATGCTGGTAATGGACAACATACTCCTTGAGACCAGAAGCATTTTTTAGGTTCATCTGTCTTTCGAGCCTGGTTTAATAGTGTGAAAGAAGGCATGTATCCTTCGATTTCCATAGATGGTTACTCCCCTTTTACACTCCATCAACAGCTTGTTTGGAAATGGGAGTGATCAGATGGTCCCCACCAGCCAAAATGCACCAGTGTCTCATTTCCTGATGGCTTCGGCACATCGTAAAACAAACTTTACATCTTCTTGTGATGTTTGCTCAACGTAACATATCTATTCTTTTTCCCAAAATTATTGGCCCTCATAGTTGTTAAAACTGGTACATGCTCTTCTGTTGACTTCAAGAACCAGTCAGAAGCCATGTAGTTAATGAAAAGACAAATGGAGTTTTAAAACCTCACAGGCTCCTGACAAAATGCAGTTCACTCTGAGAATTTAGGATTTCTATGGCTTTAATGGAGAGTGGGCCCGGCAACAGGATGAGCAGAGCCCAGAGCCCAGCTTCTTTTCCCATCAGCGTGAAGACACAGCTCGAGTTTGCCTGGAAAGCGTGACACAGCTGTGTCCCAGTCTCCCCGGGCCTGAACCCCTTGCTCTGCGAAGGTCAGCACCCACGACAGGGGAGGGGACTCTGGGGTACTTACTCAGGCTTTGAAGGGGTCCTGCAGTGTTTTCCAGCTGCTTTAACAGGACCTGCTTCTTGGGTCAAGGATGGGGCTCTGTCAATGGTGGCTGTTGGCTCTGATGGGGCTGCCACCACAGAAGGCTCATTTGGGCTAATTAGACAAGTTTTGCCCCCAAACTGCTTCTCCTCGGGTAGAGTGCTTCTTTGTGGATGTTGCGAAAGTGGTGGCTGCCTGACCAGCTGACTTAGAAATTGCTTCCTAATGCACTTTTGCAGAGTGGCCCCTCTGGGCCTTGCAAGGCAGTCTTTTGTTGGCACTTTTGCTTTTACCTGGTGTCAATGGTCCTATCTGCCACCCAGGGGTAGTTTTAGTGAATCCCCTGATTCAGTACTCTGGCCTCAGCTGCCTAAGGGGGAGGACCACCCCTCCCTGTAAGCTGTTTAGTCCTTGTGCTGTCATGAGGTCCAGGTCATTTGCTCCCTTCCCCGACTCCTCCCCATTGTAGGAAAGTGATGGTTCAGTGCAGCGTGGGACACCACGTAGAGTCTTCAGCTGGGTCCTGAGAGTCCACCACTGGGACCCAGTGCATTTCTGTAACCACAGACTGGTACCGATTGCTTGCCCATGCCTCTTGCTACATTAGGTAGAGTTTGAATAGAAATAGCCTTGCTTCCTGTGAGTTCAGAGACAGCCTCAAAGACTGGCCTTGTGTCACCTTGCCCTTGTCAACAAGAGGTGTGGGTCTGGGGTTGATCCCCTGGCACCCACATGTGTTTCCCAGACTGTCCGCACAGAGCGTGGTTGTTTCTGCACCCCAGGGTGCATTCCTTTCTTTGAGGGAGGTAGATAACCATAGAAAACTAGCCATATAAAGCCACATAAAATCATGATCCCAGGGCAAAGGACAGTTCCAGAACATTACTGACCAAAGACTACTAACAGAAAGTCACACAAAGCATAGCAACTTCTTTCTGAGAATTTCCCTAACTTCTATTTTATCTCCAAAGTAACAAGTATCTTTTAGGCCCCCCAAATAACAAATAACTAAGACCTATTACTAAGAATAGTGTGTTGGTGTCCCCCAAAATTTTATCTGTTGAAACCCTAACCCCAAATGTGGCTGTATTTGGTGACAGGAACTAAAATAAATGAGGTCCTAAGGGTTAATGTCCCAGTAAGAAGAAATGCCAGCAAAGACAACCTGCGGAATGGGAAGAAATATCTGCAAACCATCTATCTGATAAGGAGTTACTATCCAAAATATATAATGAACTCATACAGCTCAATAGGGAAAAAACAAACAACCCAATTAGAAAATGGGCAGAGGACCTGAACAGACATTTCTCCAAAGAAGACATACAGAGGGCTAACAGGTACATGAAAAGATGCTCAACATTGCTAGTCATTGAAGAAATGCAAATCGAAACCATAACAAAATATCACCTCACCCCTGTTAGAATGGCTTCATCAAAAAGACAAGAGATAACAAGTGTTGGTGAGGACGTAGAGAAAAGGAAACACTCGTGCACTGTTGGTGGGAATGTAAATTGGTGCAGCCATGATGGGAAACAGTATTCCTTTTTTTTATAAGTCCATTTGAAACCATGGTGACTTTTGTTAGGAAAAGTGTTCTCATCCTTGAATGCCCACAACCTCTGAACAAATTCCCCAGCTGGCAGCTTCTTGACCAGGATGGAGGCTATGACCCAGGCATCAGTTTATAAATCGTCACTTGATTATTCCACATTTTTATGTCAATGAGCAGCTGAGATTTAGAATTGATTTTGAAGTTACAGTGAACAGAATACCTTGACCATCTTTGCTTCAGATCATGTAAAGATTATCAAATTAGGCTGGACTATTAAGGGTGAAGTTCACGAGGAACTCAAGGATGGGTGAGCAACAGATAGTTGCCTCTTAATTCTTTGAGCTAAAAGCATGGAAATTTGAGAAACCACAGCTGTGCCTGTGAGAAGGGCCCAGGGGTTTCTTGGAAGGGGCGTCTTGGGTGAAATTGTCTGTCGGGTGTTGTGGTGAGTGGTCTGCAGGACTGGGGTCAGGGGAGCCGCGCTCACACCATCTTACACCAGCTCCTACACCCTTGGCCCTGGAGCAGGTGGCCTGGCAGCTGCTCTTGTTTTTTCACTGGTAAAGAAGGCCTTTAGGTGTGAGCATCTCTGGGTTGTGTTCTATATCTGACTCATTAACGATCCCGTGACTGTCTTGACCGAGAGACACCAGGCTTGTCTCCAGCCATCGCACGAGGCATGAACAGCCTCTCCCGGTGGAGGGCGCAAGGCGGCAGCCCCTGGACCAGCAAAGCCGCGCTCCAGGCCCTCCTCTGGGACGCTGAGAGTCCTGGAGGCCTCGTACTTCCCAGAAGGCAGGAACCTCCACACACCCTGGCAAATCACGTCGGGCTGGTCAGCCCCAGGCAAGCGGCCATGGCCGCGTGTGTCTCTGCTTCTGGCCCTGAGTTTGACACCTGGCAGTGCTGGGTGGGTGTGAAGGATGCCCTCGCCTTGCCTCGTGAGTCAGGCAAACGACCTGGAGATTGAACTGAAAGCTGGTTGTGGAGAGAGTCTCACCAGAAAGAATTCAGACCCATAACTGACAGGACGTAATGATTGCTTATTGTTCTAACTAAAAGCAAAAGTAAAATAAATGTGATAGGCCCCTAACCATCAGTAGGAGCAAAGATCAAGCATTTTGAATGGCATTGGAATGGCATCTAAACTGCTCAGTTGATTCCCTTTTAACTTTTCCGATGCTTGTGTAGATCTGACTGCCCAGTGGCCAAGGAGGAATCTTCCATGTAGTGTGTCCAATAGATGTTTGTGGAATAAACCACAAGGCCTCATTAAATGGTTACAGAGAAATGGGCACAGCAGGTGTGGGTCCATTCTTCAGAATGAAATAACAGGAAAAGAGGATTATTATGGAAAAAAGTAGAGTTTCCTATTAAGTCACTCCTATGGGGTCAGGATTGGGATTCCTGCCTTCCTGCTACTGTGCCCTGCACCTTGGGCAGTCTGTGCACATCCAAGCTCTGGGAGAGGCTTGCATCACCAAGAACATTTGATGGACAAAGAAATATACTCCTAGGAGATTGGCTGGGATTAACACACACACACACTACCGTATATAAGATAGATAACCAACAAGGACCTACTGAACAGCACAGGGAACTCTACTCAATATCCTGTAATAACCTACATGGGAAAAGAAGCTGAAAAAGAATGGATATATGTATGTATGTATATATATATATATATACATATATATATATAAAACTGAACCACTTTGCTGTACAGCAGAAACTAATGCAACATTGTAAATCAAGTCTACCCCAATATAAAATAAAAATTAAATTAAAAATAAATAAATATACTCCTTCCACTGGAAAAGTACATTGGGAACATCAGCCTTGGAGCTTTGGGCTGTGAGCTTTCTTGTGTGTATGTGGAGGGTGGGGTGAGGCGGGACCGAGTGTGAACAGACATTTTACCACCCAGAGCATCCAAGTACTTCTCCACTACTGTTAATCGAATTAATATCTTGAAACTTAAATACCTATATGTTGTGCAGCTCTGGGGCTACAGCAGGAATCAGAGCAGCTGGAAAGTTCATAAATAATAAAAAGTGGTAAAAAAAGATTGAACCTCCTAAAAAGGACAACCCTTAAAATGAATTCTATAGGATAGAGCTGTAGTCCTCCTCTATCATTTCATGTGCTTTATTTTATACTCCCCTTTTCTCTGAAAAATTTTAAGTACTATAGCATATAATTTAGCTTTTCTTAAAATCCAATCTAAATTAATTACAGTTCTGCTAAAGAGGGGAAAAGATATTAGATGCCCGAGCTAAAATGGAATGAAATCAAGTTTTTTCTTCCTTTATTAGATTTTAATGGTATTATTATAATAATTAAGCTTTTCATTAATTTTTTCATGCTTATTGAGTCCCAGTTCCCTGCAGATTTGAATCATATTTAACATATAATTAGGGCAGTCCATTTTTAGAAGGGAATTTGAATGTGGGGATGTGGGACTTTACCTACACTCCTTAAAATTAAAATGAGCAGCAAAGGGACCGAATCTCTTTGGTTGCTGAGCCCAGAGCGGCTTCAGTGAAGTTTTTCCCTGCCTCTCGGGGGGCGTCTGGGCCTGGACCCCAGAAGCTGTATGGGTCATGAGCAGATTTGGGGGAAGTATAGGGAGTCATTCATTCAATCTTAGATTTACTGTGCTGTGGTTCAGATCTGCTGTGGAGCCTTCTGGAAAGAAGGCATCAACTATGCCATCGGGCACGACTTCAATGTCACTTGCTTTAGGCCCCTGGAGGCAAAATGAAGAAGCAAGTCTAGTCCCGCTGTGCCCCATTTTGACATTAGGGCTTTCGTGTAGACAAAGGTGCTGAGGAACCATGATCTACCACAGACCACAGGCAGCCCCACACAGTCCTCATGCAGGGACAACCAGGTTACATGTTTAATCTATTGGTTGACTTATTTTTCAATAAGGATGAAAATAATTCAGCAGCTTTACAAATGAGGACTAGTCACCATACAGGTTTACCTAATAACAAACTCTTCAATCCATTTTAGGACCTGTTAAGGGAACGAGGGGATGATGGCAGGGCAGGAGCAGAGGTGGAGTGAAGAGGAGAGAGGGTCACCCAGGAGGGAACGACAGATGAAAATGAAGAGGCTCCCAGGTAGGCAAAGGGGTCTCCCACATGCAGAGACTGTCTCACAGGCTCAAGAGCACAGAATACGCCAGTATTCATGGGGCAGCACTGTTGGCAACAAGCAAGCCACTGAATGAGTGCCACTGTGTGCATCCCATTTGTCAACACAGGGAAGTAGTATGTAGCCAAGAGACGGAGCAAGGTAAGGCTGTTTCCAGAGGCAGAAGGATAGCAGGAGGTGTTTCTGAGAAGTCAGAAATGCACCACATGATTCTAAACGTGTAAAACCGTCAGTACAGGCACGGAAAACCCTGCTGCACGGGGACACAGAAACAGGAACGTGCTGAAAAGATCTTTACAAACCTCAAAACTTACATATTTGTGTGTGATACCTACATATTCAGATGGAAATGTACCTCTGGGAAAGCATTGTGTGGAGGGAGGGTAAAGGCTTGATAGGAAAAAAGTGACAATGACATGCCCAATGGTTCATTTCTGGGTTTCCTCCCAGGCCAATTCGAATCCTCCAAAATAAGGTCAAGTAACCCAAGAGGCTTACATTTCCATCACAAACTGCTCAGGCCCAGTTCAGGAAGACACACATATAGAAAAGAATGTCAAACTTCGTTGACTCATGGCCACCTGCTTTTAACAGTAAACTTCACAGACAATGGCCCCCGGGGTCTGGGAGGCCCCCCTGCCAGAGGCAGACTCACTTGCTCCAGGATGGGGGCAGTTCTGCAGGGCAGGGGAGCTGCAGGGCGGACAGACCTGAATGTACATGGAGGGCATCTAGCTGACTGGCCAAGGGCCAGCGCCCCTGGTCTGGGGGCTGCAGCTCCCCACACTCTAAAGTGTGTGTGGGTACAGGCTGTGTCGGGGCCTGAGACCTGCCTGAGATGAAGACCACAAGCTTCCAGCCACTGGCAGGGCCACAGCAGGACTCGGCCATCTCAGTGGGATGGTCACACTCTGCAGAAGCACTATGACTTTTGCCTGCAGCCTTGGTCAGCTTTTAGGAGGCAGCCTGGGATGTTTCCCAGGGCCCAGGACAACTGTGCACTGCCCACGAGGTCACTGATGGTCCCTGCTGGAAGAGAGTGGGCAAGCAGCACCGTCAGCCCCCTCCCTGACCCTGATGGATGGCGGGGTCTTTTCTGCTGAGCACAGGTGCTGCCAGGACCCACTCTGGCTGCTGTGAGCCAGGAAAGGAGAGGAAAATCCCTCCAGACTTCCACAGTGAAATCAGGCGTCCACACAGAGCACACTCTTCTGTCAGATGGAGGCGGAAGCCCCTGCAGAGCGAGGAAGGGGCTGGCCGCATGCCTGAGCACAGCTGGGCTCTGGGGAGACACAGTCTTTGGTGGTCCCGGGTGCCCATCGCCCCATCTCCCATCCAGCCAGGGAGCCTCCCGGCAGAGTACCCAGGGATGCTTGCTATGTCTGCAAAAAGGATGAAAGAAAGGAACACAAAACAAGAAAAGGAAGAATTTTAAAATGGACCCAGAGCATGGAGATGTGAGGGGTTTCCATTTCAGCCCATTGGGGGTCAGTTACGTCCACGCAGGGTGCTGGAGCTGGTGTAGCTTGACTGTGGGGACACAGACAACTCCCTCCTGCCTGGACGGAAAGCCCTGGGCCACCTAAGTCCTGTTGACTCTCCCAGGACCCGTTTCATCATCTGAAAATGAGCTTTGGAACCGAATCGGGTTTCTCAAAGGTCAGTGTGTGTCAGCAGCAGCCAGGCAGCTGACAGAAGAGGCCCAAATTGTGAGGGAGGGATCTTTGGGGATCCAGGACCCAAACACACCTGAGAGCCACCCGACAAGAGGGTCACCCTATCCTTGCACTCTGCCCGTCCAGATTTCCGGAGTATCCCCGTCAAGAGAGGGCATGTAAAATCACCCCACCTGTTCTAGCTGATCACCTGCCTACAAAGATACCTCTTTGTATCTTCCTACCTTAACTTTCAGGGCTGACCCGAGAGCTTTCTTTCCCCTCTAAGCAATGGCTACGGGGCATATGAAATTGTCTCCACGCCATGAAGCTCATTAGGATCCAGGTACAAGTTCTTATAGGTTCCAAAGTTTCTCTCTGCTGTCCCTGTGAGTGATCCAGGACCAGTAAACATGTGGGCCAGGCTCTCTGAAAGTTCACAGGACCGAGCTTGGTGCCATGTCCGGGGCAGGCGCCGAGGCCAGGGGTGGACACCTCAGCCCCTGATGGCAGTTTTCTGAGCCCACTGGAGCTCAGTTATGTCCTAATGGCAGTTTTCTGAGGCTGCACTTGGAAGGTTGGGCAAAGCAATCTTGCTCTTTGGAAAAACTGACCAAGGAATAAATCAAAATACAACCCATGATAATTTTTCCTCTTCCAGTACAAGGATAAGAAAGAACAATACGCAGGAAAGCTGCTCTAGAAACGTCGAGTGGCTGCTCTCGGGGTCCCGGCCCTCGCCAGGTGATTCAAGGCCAATGCTAGGGCAGAAACTCCTACAGATCCTCGTCCCACGAAAGCCCTCCCACCACCTCTTTGAAAAGCCATTTATGTTTCAGCAGCCCTGCAGCTGCTGTTCCTGTAAGCTGCAGAAATGCTCCTCACTAAACATTCATGAGACCGGCAGGTGGGGCGTCCCTTCCCAGAGCCGCACGGCTGGCTGGCGGGGACGTTCTCCCTGAGTGCACTTGGCGGACGGATGCACCTCGTTCCGACAGTTGACTTTTTGTGTAGAGAATTTGTTTGGCGTGGCCAAGCTGTTCACATCAATCTATTATTAAAAGCAAAACCCTCACGCAGAACCGAAGCCCCCATCACGTTGAGCCAGGCTACCACTTCTTTTCCAAGGATGCTCGGAGCAGGCACGCCGAGGGGCAGCCCCTTCCTTGAGGAGCAGAGGGAGATGTCTTCCCCACACCCCTCCCCCAACCCCTTGCCCAGGAGGTCCTCAGAGATCCTTTGATTGTCTTTGGCATGGCGTCCTCGGCTCCGGCCAAGAGGCTACTCAGCAGGTGTGAAGGGTAAACACAAATGGATATTGCTCGTGACAAGTGGAGAACTTGTGTCTCTCTCGTATCTGGAGAGAAGCCGGAGGCTTCTGGGCCTCTTTGTGTCCTGCTTCATTTTTAATGACCGGCCCTGAAAGGCAGGCAGAGCAAGATGTTGTCACCTCGGCAGATTTCATCCCTGATCAAACAGTGGTCACGGCGGCTGTGCGTGTCCGATGCCGCCCGCCAGCCGGGGGCCAGCGGGGAGAAGGCCGATCCCGTGCCCCTGCCCACCGCCCGGCATGGCCTCTTCACAGCACAGGGAGCCGACCTCTCCCCTTTCCTCTAATGTGACTGCCAGACAGGGGAGGCCTGGGTTTTACAAGGAAAATTCCTAGTTTGTGGATTCGTGCTGAGGATCCATCCTTGGACGCATTTCTAGATCTATCTGATTGGATCCAATCCACAGATCTATGACAAACAGTTGAATGGGGCCGTAAAGGGCCTTTGAGCTCACCTTTCCTCCATGGCACCAACCCATGGCTGTCCCAGATGCATGGATACCCGCTGACCAACAAACAGTGAGCTGAGGACAGGCGTCTTCTTGGAGACCTTCAAACTCAGCTTGAAAACACTGCTTAGAAGCCTCAGGGGTCCGGGGAGTACACTGGTGTTCTCCAAACCCCAGGGCCACCCTCCGCCTGGCAGGGTGAGGTGGAGAGCTTGCTCTGCCCCTGTGGGACAGGTTTCTCCACAAAGGTGGTAAATTCCTGCGAGTCTCCATGTCCCCCGGCTGTGAGTACATCCACCACAGGCACCCCTGGGGAGTTGCGGCCTTCATAGGTCTCTGCTCGCTCCTTCCCCAGCCCCAGGTGAGCGTGGACACCCCTGGCTGGGAGCATGCTGAGGGGCTGTAAGAGGAGGCACAGCCACGCAGGCAGAGATGTCCCCGGGTCCGACACGGGGCTTCCTCTCTGGAAGGACACATGCTTTATCATCAGAAGATAAATGGGAAGTGAAAATTCAGGGGTCGAGTCTTCTTTCTCCAGGAAGGTGAATGCTGGTTCATGCATCACCCCACCACGAGGCTGACCCGTCGTTTAGCTAGTTGTAAGCAATCACTGACTATCGGGAACCTCAGTTTAGAATTAGGCAGAGGTCCATATTTACAGAGAGGTATAGTTTTCACTTCTCCAGATGACTTTTAATGTTAAATGTGGTCCATCAGATCAACAGTAGTGACAGTGTCGAATGCTGACGCGGGTCTGGAGAAGCAGGTTGGCTCCCGGGTTGATGGGGGGAGGGGGAAGGTGCGGGGACTCTGGAAAAGCGTCCTCACTCTGGTGGGTCCCTGCAGGAGGAACACACTCCAGGACTCAGCACTCGCACTCTTGGGCATTTATCTCAGGGAAATGAAAATGATGTTCACACAAAACTGTATGTGAATGTCAGAGCAGCTTTATCTGTAACATCCCGAAACGGTAAACAGGGGGCAGGTTCTTTATCAGGTGCATGCTGATATCCTGAGGTGCCTTCCAACCCTTGGCTTCTTGACGTTAGCGGCAACCGGGATGGACCTCAGAATCGTCAGGCTGAGTGAAAAAAGCCCATTTCCATTCATAATGCATGATTCCGCCTTAGACAATGCTTAAAATGACAATAAAGAAAGATGGAGAGGATTTTCCAGCTGCTGGGGTTGGAGAGGAGAGGAAGAGAGGGTGAGGCCGTGGTGACCTTAGCCCCAGGGATCCTGGAGAGGTTGTGATTTTGTGTTCAGACTGTGCCGGTGGTGATTTTAGTCATGGAAGCAACCTAAGTGTCCATCAGCAGAGGAATGGATAAAGAAGATGTGGCACATATATACAATGGAATATTACTCAACCATAAAAGGGAACGAAATTAGGTCACTTGTAGGGATGTGGATGGACCTAGAGACTGTCATACAGAGTGAAGTAAGTCCAAAAGAAAAAAATAAATATCGTATGTTAACATATATATGTAGAATCTGAAAAAAATGGTATAGATGATCTTATTTACAAAGCAGAAATAGAGACACAGACGTAGAGAGCAAACGTATGGATACCAAGGGGGAAAGAGGGGTGGGATGAATTGGGAGATTGGGATTGACATATACACACTATTGACACTATGTATAAATAGGTAACTAATGAGAACCCACAATATAGCACAGGGGACTCTACTCACTGCTCTGTGGTGACCTAAAGGAAATCCAAAAAAGAGGGCATACATGTATATACAGAGCTGATTCACTTTGCTGTATAGTATAAACTAACACACTATTGTAAAGCAACTATACTCCAATAAAAAAAAAAAGGAGTTACATTATGGGTGTGATAAAACCATGTAGGACTGAACACACACACACGTGCAGGTAAAATTGTGAGACCTGAATAAGCTCTGTGGGTGGTACCAATGTCGAGTCCCTGGTTATGATGCTGTTCTCTAGTTAAACAAGATGCTACCATTGGGGAAAACTTAGTGAAAGGTATATGGGATCTCTGTTCATTTTTAAAACTATATGAAAAGCTTCAAATAACTCAAAATAAAAAAGTTAATTAAAAAACTTTTAATCTTATTAGAAAGAGATTCATCACAGATTAATTTAAGTATTAAGCTCTGCATGTGAGTATATGCACACACATATATTCAGGCAGTCCCCGACTTACCATGGTTGGACTTAGACAATTTTTTGACTTTACGATGGTGTGAAAGTGATACTCATTCAGTGGAAACCATATTTTAATTTTGAATTTTTCTTCTTTTCCTGGGCTAGTGATATGTGGAATGATATTCTCTCCTGATGCTGGGCAGCGGCCACAAGCTGCTCCCGATCAGCCCTGTGATCAGGGAGTAACAACTGATACACTCTCAGCCATTGTGCACCAAGACAATCATTCTGTTTTCGACTTTCAAGGTGGTATTCAATCAATAGCATGAACTATTCAACACTCTATTATAAAATAGGCTTCGTGTTGGATGATTTTGCCCCACTGCAGGCTCATGTAAGTGTTCTGAGCACTTTTAAGGAAGGCGGGGCCCAGCTGTGGTGTTCAGAAGGTCGGCTGCACTCACTGCTTTTCAATTTAGTGATATTTTCAACTTGTGATGGATTTATCAGGACATAACCTAATTCTAGGTCAAGGAAGATCTGTCTTTAATACACACACACACACACACACACACACACACACGTATTAGGGTTCTCCAGAGGAACAGAACCAATCTATGTACGACAAGATTCAGTCTAGGAATTGGTCCACGCAATCATGGAGGCTGACAAGCTTCACCCTCTGCCCCCCGCAAGTCGGAGACCCAGGAGGGCGGGTAGTGTAGTTCCATCCAAGTCCAAAGGCTAGAGAACCAGAGGACGGCTGGTCTGAGTCCCCCCTGAGTCTGAAGGCCTGAGGACCATGTGGTCTGATGTCCGAGGGCAGGAGGAGATCATGTCTTGGCTCAGGCAGAGAGTAGATCCCCCCCTCCACCGCTCTGTTCTGCTCAGGCTTCCATGGATTGGATGAGGCTGCACACGGGTGAGGGTGATCTGGACTCAGCCCACCCATCTGAATGCTCATCTCTTCCAGAAATAGCTTCAGACAAACCCAGAAACCATGTTTCACCAGCTCTCTGGGGATCTCTTAGGCCAGTCAAATTGACACATAAATTAACCAGCACTATATACAATGTACCAACACATATATATGTTATGTATGTAACTATTGAGTGGCATTTATTTCCCCAAGTGGTGTGTTTGAAAGAATAATAAAGGTCACCATCAAGGTTTTCAGACAAAGACAGCATGGGCTGGGCTGTCCTTGTGGCTGTTTCAGGTGCATTAATCCATATGATCTGTACCTGCCGGGAGGAGGGAGTGTGTGTGACTAAGAGCACCAAGCAACCAGGGCGATGATGCTTACCATGACATTTACCGCCCCCAAACCAACCCTGAATCTGAGTCCCCAGATGTGGGACTTCCCTGGGTGACACCCTTCAGTTGTGATCTGTCAGCTCTGAGATGGAAACAGACACACATTTTTACAACGGTACACATTCCCAGTTTAATTTTGTTTTAATTATTTTTTCGGCTTAAGTCAAAAATCTTGAGATGATAAAATAAACCTACCTGATTGGACAAATTTGATGCTTTGGATCCTTGTTGCTTTCTTAATCCATGCTGCAGTGAAATGTCTATTCTGCTACCAAGAGCCAGAGGTTTTCCATCAAGGATGCAAGAGGGTGACGTACCGACCGGCACCACAGTGACACCTACACGCGGTCCTGCAAAGCCCCAGGCTCTGTCTCAGATTGCTCCTGCGCATGGGAAGGGGGGCTTTGCTAAGCACAGATTCCAAGGCTGGAGGAAAGCCCACTCCACCATCCACTCCTGCATTGTAACCACCTTGAAAAGCCTCCCCTAAAGTTGAAATTGAGGGTTGGCACATACTTGATCAGCCTCCTCTGGCCCTGGATGCGGCAGATTTCAAAGCTCCTGTGTCGACGTGCGTTTAACTCTCTTATGGGGACCCGGGGCCGCAAAGACTCCAGCAGTCCTTCCCGGATAATCTGTGGAGGACTGAAGCTGGTCCCTGCGCTTCTGACTTTGTTCTCCACGGCCTCTCAGCCGAGTAGCAGGTGGGAGGTAAGTAAGAAACGGAGGTTACAACAGCAGCAGCAGGAGCCAGTGATACTTCCTTGTGCTGCTATCCCCCAACACAAAGGCATAACCACATCAGCACAAATTCCTCTCGCAAGCTTTGAAAAGCTGGTTATCACCATTGACTTTGTCCTTGTGAGTTCCCAGCGCAGCCTCACCGATGCCTTTGTAATTATAGTGCATAAAATAATCACTGCTGTCAGACCCAAACCCACCGGTGACTGCAGGGCTCTGGACTCCTCGGCAGGTGGATGTACAGAGGTTCTCCCCTGGCAGCTCGTCACAAGCTCTGGGGACCCACGATTTCATCGTTCTCCTAGTCGAGGCCCCCCTGGGGATACCTCGGGGTTTTGCAGCCACCGTTATACCTCCACGGAGTATAGGTGGCTTCTGCTCCCTTCTCTGTGGATGCTTCCCTTTGCTTGGAAAAGCCCATCCCCGTGGGGGTCTATCTGCTGTCACGGGATCCTCACCCATTCTTCAGGTACCACCATGTCCCCCCGGACCCCGATGGATTTGCCTCTTTTCTGGAGGTGGTGGGTCCATGACGTGCCAATACTGAGGGGCAGCCAGGTGCCAGTCAGGAGAGAACTCTCTGCCCTCTCCACTCAGGCACCCGCCAAGGGGTCAGACCCTACTCTGTGTCTGGGGCCCTGCCTCTGTGTCTGTCTGCCCGCGTTCTGAACCCAGGCCCCAGTTTCTGTTCCCACGTAGGCTGTGTCTGTGCCTGCTGCCCCTTTGCTCAGTGGGGAGACCTGTGTCCTCAGCCCCAGCTTGGTCTGAGGAATGTGGCTCAAGGGAAAACCGGGGTGGGCGTCCTGATGGCTGATGTGTGGAATGTGCCACCCAGATGTCCCTCACTCTGCTCTCCTCACCTGGGGTCCCCCTCAAATCCTCAGAGTTTGCCTTGGGGCAGGGGTGCCCCTGCCCATCAGGCCCCCAGCCCTCAGCTCGGCCAAGGGGAGGGTCTGTTAGCATCCCCCCACCCCTGGTGGGACCAGGCAGCCTCTAGAAGAATAAATCACATGAGAAGTCATCTTCCAAGAGGAGAATCAGGTGTGGGCGCAGAGAACCCCTCCACTTCGAAATCTTCTGGCCTTTTCCTACTGAGGAGGGGGAACTGCAGGTACGAGCGTGGCTTTGTCCTTTGTCCTAAACTGCTGACCTTCTCAATCTCCATCTAATCTCCGTGCTCACCCCAATTTAGGGCTCTTTCCCTTAACAAATGGAACATCATCTCATCAACGTGAGTCGTGTCTTGGTCTGAGGCAGGTGTAGAGAGAGGGGCTACGCAGGAGACCTTGAAATCCAACGTCTCTGCAAAGCCAAGGTGGGAGCCAAGGGCAGTCCCATCCCCTCCCCCTCAACACAGTTTCTTTCCACACTGTCTCCTCTTGTTAAATACAAAACACAACCAAAGCAACAAAAGGCTAAACTGTCAGGGACTGTTTAGCCACACATTCGCTGGGACCGCGTGCTTCCCTGGGAAACCGAAGCATCCTCAGAGCTCCATCCCTTCCTCATTACTGCACAAGAGAAAAACGACATCCAGCCCTTGAAAATCGAGAAGGGGGCACGGGGCTAAACACTGATTAAGGGAAACGAGCCCTGAAGACAGATGCAAACATCCTTCACCGCACGGCCTAGAAGACACACAGAAGACAAGTGAATGGGGCTGGGGACAAGCAGGCCGACACTGCCAGCTGGACACCGTGTTGCCCCTTAAGGCACGTCTGCCTGCCATCCACACGAGAGATAGCCCGCACGCCCACGACACCTGCTTCACCGCCCTCCTGGCCCCACCCAGTCCAGCAGGCCCTGCCTGCCAGCTCCCTACATCACTCAGGAGGGGACGCCCTGCATCCTCATGTCCCTGTCCCTCAGGGCCCTTCTCCCAGCCAGCCCTGCCAGGGCTCTGCTGGCCCTTGACCTGGTTCCACCCAGCTCCCTTAGGGGAGAGGAGCTAAGCCACGTGCACCCCACATACCCCACGTGCACCTTCCTCTGCACATAGTGGGAGGGGCTACCCTCACCCTGTCCCCCAAAACACACTCCCAAGCACCTCAATTTACAAGGCATCTTTTCTGCACAAGGGAGGTTGGTGGGCTGCTGAGAAATGAGAGCCCAGGGCCCCTCGTGTAGGAAAGGGCTCCAGTGCGAGGGCCTGGGGACTCTCCTGGCCCTGGAGGGGGACAGGGGACCAGAGGCACCAAGGCTGCCAACCAGGCAGGCAGGGAGAGAGGAGGAGCCGGCGTTCATGGGAGAGCACCCAGCCCACCCACTCCAACACGGCTGAGGGCCGAGCTGCCGGTGGAGCGTGCTCGGCGCCCACATCGTCAGACTCCGCAGTGAAAACGGCAGGTGCTCGCTACCTCTGGGCACTGTGTGTCCAACTGCCCGTAAAACAGATCCAATCCTTCTTACATACGACAGTTGATCTGAGCTATCAAAAAAAGAAATTCTAAACTTACAGTATTTCAGTGGGCTACTTAATCCGAGAGGGCCTGATGTTCCCTTTTCTATAAGTGGGGGGGGTGGTATTTGGGTGGGTAACACCCACCCTCATCCTCACTGACGCACTGTTAGTCACTGGCCGGCTCTTAGCTGAAGCACCGCTCCATGGTCAGCCATACCTTAGGCAAGGACATGGAAGCAAGCCCACAACAGACTAGCAGCATCCATCCATTCATGCATCCATCCATCCACCAACCCATCCACCCATGTACACATTCATCTACCCACCCATTCACCACCCACCCACCCACCCACCTACCCATCCACTCATATACTCACCTATCCATCCATCCACTCACCCATCTACCATCCATCCATCTACCATCTATCCATCTACCCATCCATCTACTCATCCATCTACTCATCCATCTACCCACCTACACAGCCACCATCGAAGCATCTATCCATCCACCCTTCCACCCACCCATCATCCATCCATCCACCATCCATCCATCCACCCATCCATCATCCATCCATCCACCCATGCACCATCCACCATGCATCCACCCATCCACCACCCATGAATCCATCATCCATCCATCCATCTACTCACTCATGCAGCAACTTCCACCAAATCAAGACTTGTTGATTTACCTGTGACTTGCCCTTAACTGTCCTCTTTCCAAGTGAGTGGATGAGTGCCTTACAGTGAGGGAGGATCCTGCCTATGATATGGAAAGGACAGCAGGAAAGAGAGATGCTTCCCCACTTCATGCCTCAAGCGATGTCAGGGGTCTGCTTTTCCAGGAGTTGGAGGAGTCCCCTCCTCTCGTGCAGAAGGAATCAGAATCAGGATGGACATTACCATTTTATAACACAAAGGAGTTACTGGAGGTACCACTGGCCCAGTGTTTAGTGAGGACCACCAGGGTCTGCCTGCTGACCCCTCAATGAACATTCGAGTCCCCAGGTTCATAATAGACCTCATTTCCTTTGTGTCTAATTAGATTCATATGAGAATAAACATAACCTTTGACCTCTGAATGATGAATTCAGTGGTGCTCCCTATTATTTGTACGTGTGAGGCTCAATGTAGTTTCCAAATGAATAAATAAGTCACCCACAGTGCAGGTCAACAATCTCCATTGAGCTGTGGGGAAGTTCTGGCTCCTGACGTGAGCCTGAGTGTCCCAGAGCTGGTGACAGAATGCCAGCCGGGAGTGTTCTGAGGCCCCTGTGCTGCACGGTGGGCCACCAAAAGGCCCCCTAGCCTACATGGTGTCAGACCTCCACCCTGAGCAGTACTGCAGTGAACGACAGCTCCTGGTCACTTCTGGGGACAGCGACAGGACGAAGGGCCGGAGCATGATTTAATTGCTTTTTCTTCCTCCCTCGGGTCTGCATATTATATTATATTGAAAAGTAATTATGCAGCCAAAGTAAAATGTCACCCTGGTGCTGTCTGGGAGCCGGCTGCCCAGATGTGAATTATTCTGCTCTGCGCGCGTCTTGCCGACATCTCTGGACTGCTCCCTGGTCACACGCCACGGCGCGCACTCCTGTGCTGAGTGCTTCTGCACACGAGATGAGATGGCTGGGGTTTATTTTTCCCTTTTCCCTTCCAGCATCTAGATCCCAAGCTGGGTTGCCTCGTTGGCAATGATTGATTACCCAATATCTAATTAAACCTGATCCAATCACTTATTATGCAGAGTGGAACAAACAAACTGAAGGCGCCTGTCAGCGCAGTGATTGATGATGTGGCCATCCCGGCTTTTGTGGCTCCTGGTGTCCCGACGCTTGTTACAGCCAGGCAGAGCCGCGCTGGACCCGGCGCCTGTCACTCCCGCACTCCGCTCCCGCCCCTTCCCTCCGAGGAACTTTCAGTGGAAGGTACAAGGTGGAGGGGACCGCGCCTCAGCCCCGGTGGGACTCTGTTTGGGTTCCTTACACGGTGAGATCAAGTCCTCCCCAGAGAGTCCCTGGGACAGAGAGCAGGAGAAGTCGCGGGAGAGTCTGTGCGTGTGTTGTGTGTCTCTGTGTGTATGTGTGTGTTGTGTTGTGTGTCTGTGTGTGTTGTGTTGTGTTGTGTGTATGTCTGTGTGTGTTGCGTTGTGCATGTGCCCCGAGGGCTGCAGGTGTCCCGGCCATGGTGCCACACCTCAGGGAGAGTGACAGATTGGACATTAAAGCAAACCAAGCAGGGTGATCATTTCTTTTCTATTGTCTGCCAGGCAGGCTCCTCTTAGCAACTCTCATTTATAAATTTTTCAGATTTAATGCTTTAATTATTTAAAATGCAAATAAGTTCAAGAAGAAAGCAGCAGAAAATACAAATTCCCTAAACAACTCTCCCCTCAAAGGGGCTTCACTGGGGGCCGGGGTTGTCCCACCTCGGAGTGCAGTCCTGGCCGGGCGCCCGGGTGACACTCAGACCATGGGGTGCAGCCCGTGTGGCCCAGAGCTGGGCTGGGTCTGACGTGTGGGAGACACCGTAAAAGTGGGGTCACCCCAGCCATCTTTGTTTAGGGGTCCCCACGCCCTTCAGCCCGACCCTAAACAAATGTGTACAGGTTTGACCCATTTCAATAAGCCCTGGCGACGGGTGTGTGAGGCCTCAGCAGGCAGCAGGGAGGCCACGCCCACCTGTTCCCCTATGACTGGCCTCACTGGGGCCTCCGCCCGGGCGGGTCCAGGCCGACCCACCCAGAGGGCAGGGGGGGAGGAGGGACAGGTCCGCCCCGCAAGTCACACTCATCTCACCCTGATGACACCCGTGGAGGGCGAAGGAACGGGCCAGCCAGGATCTGCGCGCTGGGGACGCTGGGTCTGCGCCGCTCCCGTGCCCCCTGCAGTCTGTGGCCAGGCATCCGGGAAGCCTGGAGGAGGTGAGGGCGGAATGGCCTGTAGGGCCGGGGCGCGAAGCGTCCAGCACGATCGCACGGAGACGGTTGGGCACAGGCTTCCAGGGCCACGTCTTCCCTGCACTTGCTAAGTGCCCAGTACGGAAGCAAGGTTCAGGAGTGGGTACGTCTTCTGGGGAGGGGTCTGCATGTGGTCAAACTTCCAAGTGTTCGTGAAGTGACAGAAACTCTCCCCTGTCCAACAGGGGGCGTTTCCACAGGGTCCCCCTCATCCCGCTCTTCAGGAAATGAAGAGAGGTGGGGTCTGGAGCTGAAGGCCCAGGTTTGCACCCCATTTCCTGAATTTGGGACAATCACCTGATCTCCCGGAGTCCGAGTTCTTCATCAGCTGGTGTGCGTGTGAGGACAGGCACCGGGCCCGGGCCGCGGGAAGAGCGGAGTGGAAGGGGAGTGCGGGCTCCCTCCCCAGCCCTCCCTTCGTTTCCTGGGGACGCGCTCACGTCCAGTGGGTGGACACACAGCACTAGAAACGTGTTAAGGGAACCAGTACAACCTATAAACTCTTCCTCAAGTTAAAGACGAACAACCATGCAAAATAGATGAAAGGCTCTCTCTGTGTGTTGTTTCTGTACCCCGTGTGGGATCAAGGTGTAAAGTTGCCTCATTCCAGCACCGTGATTCAAATGCCTCTGACGTCCCCACTTTGCACCCCACGTGCATATTGCAAACCTCTAAGAGAGCTTTGCGTGGGCAAGGCTGTCTCTGTCTAGCATTTCTGTCGCTGTCACATTTCAGGCACATGCTCCATCTCGCGGCTGTGGGGCTATGCAGGTTACCTGCTTTCGGGAGCTCTTAGCTCCAAGCCATGGTGATGCAGTGGCCAAGAACCCGGGAGAAATCAAAGTGAAGGGTTCAGAGATCTTCAGGCACTAGGGCACTCCCACCCTGAGGAATCAGAGAAGGAGGAGTCTTAAGAAGTTTTAAGTTTCCTTAAAGAGCGGGGAAAGCTTGCCTCTGTGAACAGACCCAGGCTGGTTTGCAGCCACGAGGCTATCAGATCCTGGAGGAGACCATCCTTGCCACGAACCCTGGACTCTTGTCCTTAAATCTCATTCTGTGCCCTTACCCTTCCTGAGCACGTGTCCTCTTAGTTCTTGTCCCTAAATGAAGATAAGAAATCCATGTTAAGGACGCAATTTCAGACCAGGTGGAAATGGGTGTGTTTAGAACTGAAATCAATCAGGGTATTTTGAAATGAGGTTCATTGTATTGTCTTTAATTCAGCGCTCTGGGAAATATGAATTTGTAGAGAAGATGAAAAGATCAGAAAATTATTTGCTATGGTAAATGAAGATCAAGAACATTCTGCTTTTGGAGCTGGATTTGAACTGTCTGCGGAGTGAGTTTTGAGCCCAAAATCACTGAAAGCACTGGCCTCAAAGTCATAAAGAAACATCGACCTTAGCTATCCACTCATTCTTATTTTACCAGAGATAAGATGACAGATGAACTGCCTGCCAACCAAGTATCTTAATCCTGCCAACCTGGGAGGGAGCTTAGAAAAAAAAAAAAATCTACTGCAAACCAAATGTGGTTTCTCACAGCCTTGAAAGTAAGTATTTTACATAAGGACACAGTGAGGCCAACACCTTGGATGGAGCTAAATTTAGCCTGAGAAAGGTTATCTCAGGCGGGCACTTATGGGGCTCTTCTCTAAATTTTCACTTCAATTAATCTCTAGAAATTCGGTGTCTGATCCCTGTGACAGTAGCCTCTGGCTTCTTCAGAGTGACTGCCGAGGGAAAATTATCTGACACATATCAAACAAGCAAGGAACGACACTGGACAGCATTAATCAAAACTTTCTCATTTCCCGAAGAATTAAGCATTAAATAATTAATCCCAGCACTACAGGCAGCCGTAAAAGAGGCCTCGTGCCTCCCTGCTGGTAAGAATTTGTCCTTGTCTAAAAGACTAGATTGATATATTTATTATTTATCAGATTAATCATGGCCAGGAACATTATGGATCGGCAGTCAGGCCAGCCGGCCGGCGATGCTGTCTGGTCCTCATCCGACCAGGAGAGGCTCCCCTAGAAGCAGCACATCCGGGTCAGACAGAAACAGCCACCTTCGGGCTTCCCTGGTCAAAGGAAAGGGTGTTCAAAACGTTATTTTAAAAAGAGAGAAAAAAGAAAGCAGAGGAAGGAGAAAGAGGTGAGAAAGGTGCCATAGCTGTGGGGCTGGAGACAGGGAAGGCAGAAGGCCCGGCCGGCAGGAGATCCCGAGCTGGGGCGGGAATACACCACGGAGTCGGATATTCCCTGCACCCCTCAGCTCCCCTGTCTGCCCCCCAGATGGCTCCACTCCCGGGGAACAGCCCCTGCCCTCCGATTTGGCCGGTGTTTGCTCACAAGCCTGTATGGCAAAGCTGGCATCCAGTCCGGGGCGTGGACACACCCATCCAGGTGAAGACAACAGTGGAAGCAGGCATCTCGGAAGCAGGCAGTCGGTAGACTCCGCAGCCTAGAGCTACCGGTGCTTCTGACTCCACTGCAATGATCTCATTTCATAGAACAAGGACTCCTAATACAGCAAAGACAAATGCTCGGTGGGCGATGCCCTCCTGGATCTGAGCGAGGAGGAGGGTCCACGGAGACAGTGGACGCAGTTGATACCACGCACACGAGCAGAGACGGCCTTAGCCATTGAATCACGTGGTTTTCCACAGGTAGTTTAAGAAAGAAAGGTCACTTGGTTCAATAAGTTTGGAAACTCTGGGCAAATCGGTTTAAACGGGATGCCTTTCTCGAGGGTGGCTCAGAGCCCTGCAGGAGAAAATGCTGTGTGGTCTCTACGGGCCTCTGCAGCTGGGCCCCCGAGACTGTCAGGCCCGGCCTGGAGAGGTCCAGCTCCCCTGGTTTGTCTCCACGCCCCAGCCCACCTCCCGGCCCTCCGAGGCCAGGAAGAAGCTGGGGAGCTGACACGTCCTCCATCCACTTCAGGACCAGGTGAATGACACACCTGTTGGCTGACAGGGGCGGCTCTCCCAGCTCCTGCACCTCCTCACGGCCCCTGGGGACCCTCTACCACGTCCCAGGGCTCTGCAGAGCAGAGCGGGAGATTACCATATCGTAGCGTCCACTCACTATCGTTTCTTTCTAAGCAAAACTTACGAATCAAATTCACTTATGAAATGTGATTAACACCTGTATGTATAGTTATGTAATAAACAACTATAAATGCTTATGGAAAAATAGTTATGCAATCAGTTCATGCAGACTAAGCTTCATTCTCTTAGAATAAAATCCAGTGACCTTTAACTACTCAAAGAGTGCATTTCCCTTTGTCCTGGGAGTGTGAACCTCCTCTCCAGCTTCTAGGCATTCCTTTATAGCGAACATTGTCCTGTGGACACAGGGCTGTCCATGTGGGTGGACACCCACAGTCCCACAGTCCCACGTCCCTCCCTTCCTACTAACGGTCAACACTGGGCCACCTGGTCAGCACCCCAGCCGTCCAGTCTGCTGGAGTCAGCAGCACCCTGCTCTCCCTTTTGGAGATACATGGGCTGAAATTCTCAGAAAAGTCTTCCCCAGGGAGAATCTGTGCATTTCAGGTGGGAAGTCAGTCGGCCCCCCAAAGTCAAGTCTGCAGCCTGCAAGTTTTAAGCATTTGGGGTTTTCTCTGGGTTTTCATAAACTTCACCTTAGGTGATGTTTGGTTCACCAAATTAAGATAAAATGTTTTGTTTTACAGATGGAAAAACTAAGATACTCACAGCTTAATGTGACTTTTTCACTGCCACACCCTGTCCATACAGAATTTAACTGAAATTTTCCCACCTTCTCTCAGTAATAATTTAATTGGTACAATAGAAAAGATACCAAATTTAAATATGTATATTAAGAGCCCAACCGTGCCTCTCAGGAATGCAATAGAACTTTCATGGGTGGATTTAGAAAAGGTTGGGGAAGAATATGAATCATTTAATTTCCATTGCCCAACAAGTTTGCAAACGTTTTTAAGTCTTCTACTTTTCCCTGTGAGTTTGATGAACTCGCCATGGCTTCCTCAATCTCAGTGTCCCAGCTCTTTCCCGAGCAGCATGGAGCGCTAAAGCTAGACACGTGCCGGGCACCCCCGGGAGCTGGGGATGCGATGGCACAGGCCCCTGAGCAGTGGGCAAAGGTGGGAAGCCCAGCCTGCAAGGGGAAGACCCTCCAGGTGAGAACACCATGCTCTTACCTGCTGGGAGGAGGCGTCAGGAGGGGCAGGTATTTGCCAAACACATGTGGATGGAAGAGGATGCACCCAGGGAGGAGCTGTGGGGGCCCTGAGGCCACCGGCAGGCTGAGGTGTCTGAAATGGGGTGACCAGGAGCTGCTACCAGGAAGTTCCCCACAGCTGGCACCTTCCTGAGGTGAGGCAGTTCAAGCAGCAATCAGCTTGGCTGGTCTGAAAGGACTGACAGTAACCACTCAGTCAGACCAGCTGCAAATCTATAAAAGAATTAAATGCATTCACATACTTTCTTGCAGAGTCAGGTTTTGAGTAAACCCTTGAAGGCACTAAGGGAGTTTGGGACTAGCAGATGCCAACTATTACATGTAGGACAGATAAACAACAAGGTCCTACTGTTTAGCACAGGGAACTATATTCAATATCCTGGGATAAACCATCATGGAAAAGAGTGTAAAAGTGAATGTATATATGCGTATAACTGAGTCACTTTGCTATACAGCAGAAATTAACACAACATTGGAAATCAACTGTATGTCAATAAAAATAAATCAAAAATAAACAAACAAACAAATAAATAGAAGCCCAGCCAGGTCCAGCCTCTGAGAAAGGCCTCTTCCATATGCCCCCCACAGTGAGGCCTGGGGGTTCTGTCCCCTGAAGACCACTCCCCACCCGCCCTGCCAGCTCTCCAGGCCACTGTGTGGCCCCCGGTAAGGTGCTGCCCTCTCCTGCCGCCCTCCTCCTGAGGGTTCCCCCGCGTGTCTTCCACGCGTGTGGCCCAGCTTTGCCCCTTCCTCAGGAAACCCTTCCGCGGTCCCCAGCTGTGGAGGGCAGCCCCTCCTTGAGACCCCGCACCTGCTCCCTCACCGCCCCCGCCAAGTCCTGGAGCAGCGCCCACGGTCTGCAGCTATCTCTCCAGTGGCCTCCATCCCTGCGTGTATCCCTGCCCCTGTCATCCCCATTCTCGGCAGTGGGCCCTACAGGAGGGCCTGGCCCACTTGGCTGGGCACATAGTAGGATGGCAGTAAACATGTGGATTAGCACATGTGGCTCGAAGGCCAACCAGATGTGGGTCCCGGGAACTGAGCTAGTGTGGACTCTTCTCTCTACTAGAGAACCTTGGCAGGGCACTGGCTGGGCTGAGCTCCAGGGAGGCGTCTTTCTGAAGGACCAAAGCTCAGGAGTTTAAAACAAACCAAGCTCCAGGCGATCGTGAGCTGTGGTGACTGGGAAGAAGCCTGTGCCCGGGACAGGGGGAGGGGATGGAGGCGCATTCCTGGTTCACGGGACCAGGAGACAGCGGGCAATGGCTGAAGTCAAGGGTGGGGTGGGATGGCCAGTCTGAGGGCACCCAGGCTGCTGTGAAGGGTGAAAACGGTTACGAGGGCAGGCTTTTCACATAATACTTTGGACACATCAGTACTGCTTTAACTCTCTGGCACATAAACATGCTCCAACTTAAGTCAAGTTGAAGGAACTTTGAGGTGATTAGTAACGACAAACGGAAGTTAAAAACTCAAAGCGTCTTTTCTATAGTGGTTTCTAGGGCAAGGTGAATTTATTCGCTAATTCTATCAAAATTTCGAGAAGCATTTTATTCCAATACCGTATCAATTACAAGAAAGCTGAAAAAGAACACAGAAAAGCTGCTCAATTCAATTCTTGAAAATAACCGACATCTGGCTGTGGGAACGTGACAAAGAAATCATAGCTCTGCATCACGTATGAATTCACGTGCCACCCATGAGAGCTAGCGGTTAAACTGTCAGGGGCTTTGCAAGCCAGGTGGTCAAAATGCCATTATTAAAAATTAAATTATGTAAACTTGAAATTAAATAAATTATATTTTAAGAGGACATCCTGAAAACCTCTCACTTCTTGATTATTCTGCTGTCATGTACGTTCTGCCCTTTGTACCCGTGTGGTGGATACTCTGCATGGGGGTGACTATTGTGACCCCCCCACTCCGAACTCCATATTCTACACATCCCTGTCGGTAGCGTGAAGTTGGCTGCCCTCCTGGGAACCTTTGCACCACAGACACTGGCTATGCTACAAATCGGGCTTTGGTTTACCGTTTTGTTTGGTTGACTGACTAGACTGATACAAGTGATGGAGGAAAAGTTAAAAATGCATATAAAAAGTGTGTCAGGTCTTTAGCCATTTTACTGTGAATAGCATAACAGTGAGGAAAGATCCTTCCAGTTTGTGAGATTCAGCAAAGATTTGCTCACATCACTGGCAGGACAGTGAGGTTCCGAGACAAAGTCAAGGTTGAAGCCGATGACCAATTGCAACCATAGGTTGGCTACAGAGTCAAGAGTTTAGCAAATTCAAGAAGACAATCTGAGAGTCGATTGCTTATACAGCATTTTCAACAAAGAGTATCGCATATTTTATTATTATTTGTTGATTATGTGATGCACATCCTTTCTATCAGTAAACTTTATCTTAAAACGTATATATGTGTATGTATAGAATTTTTCAGAGAGCTAGATATTTGCCAGCACACAACTGCATAAAATACTAGTATATCAAATTCAACCCAAATCAAAATTGACTTATCAAAGAAAAGCAAGGTGACTTATTTCATGATGTATGTAAGTCAAAACATTATACTGTACATCTTAAAATTATACAGTGCTGTGTGTCAATTATGTCTCAATAAAACTTGAAGAAAAAAACTAAACAAATTAAAATTAAAATAAAAAAAGGAAAAATGAGATAGCTTAATTGAATAATATATCTATTAATATGTCATATCACATTAATAGGTTAAGTATTAGGAATCCACATCATCACACAAATGGATGTTCAAATGACAAACTCATTGACATTTCTATGTATTAATTATATATAATAATAACATGTTAATATTAGTAATTAGTAATATTCAGTTAGTATATGTCATTAATTTTAAAACACTATTGAAAAGCATGCATTTAACCTGATGAGGAATATTTGCCTCAACCGACAATCAATATCATCACAGCAAAACTCCCAGCCATCTCCCGGAAAGTCTGAGAAAGGAAAGAACAGGCCACGAGCTCCGCCTGGGCTCAGGGAAGCCACAGGTCCAAGTCCTTCCTGCTTTGCCATCAACCAGCCCTGCAAGTGGAGTGGGTTTGTGTTTATTTCTTTTGGGAGAATCTGAGGATTAAATCAGAAAATACACGTGAAATTTATGAGACTGTGCTGTCATAAAGTTTAGGAACTAAATACATACATTTCTACCAACACACTGCCATGAATCAGAAATGAGGCAAAGCAGGAAATAAAATGATCATCATCTGCTGATTTTTGGCCATTTGTTTGACTCTGCCAAAGAATCAACTAAAAAATAGAGTAAATGCCATAGGGGGACGTTGGATGGAGACATATGTATATAATGTTACCAGCTCACTTTTATGTCGAACGGAAATGGTCATTTAGAGTATGTGATGACGAGAAGGTAATTCAGTTTATCAAACAGAAAAAAATTAAAAAACGAATAGGACCCATGCAACGAAAGGTTTTTTTTTTTTTTTTTTTTTTGCGGTACGCGGGCCTCTTACCATTGCGGCCTCTCCCGTTGCGGAGCACAGGCTCCAGACGTGCAGGCTCAGTGGCCATGGCTCACGGGCCCAGCCACTCTGCGGCATGTGGGATCTTCCCGGACCGGGGCACGAACCCGCGTCCCCTGCATCGGCAGGCGGACTCTCAACCACTGCGCCACCAGGGAAGCCCCGAAAGGTATTTTTATAAATGGAAGGATATAGAAGAGTTTGGGTCAAAGGAGAATCTCAAATTACGCAGGTTGCTTGAATTTAAGGCATTAGCCTGAGAATAATTTTGGAGGTAAATGTGACACAATGTTTCTAAAAATTTATCTGAAATAACAAAATAACTGCAAATAGCTTTTCTTTCCCTTTCTTCCTCTCCCCTACCCTCCTTTTTGTAAAGAAAGATTATTTAATCTGGAAGATTGTTAAATATATTTTAATTATTAAAGTTTGGTTTTGATGCCAAAATACACGAATGAAGAAAACAGATACACCCATCAGGATATGAATATTAGCATTTAATATATAGGGATTAGGTTTGCAAAGAAGTGGGGTGTTAGTAATGATGACACGATTAAAAAGCTAAACATAAAAATGCAACCACATGAATACTAGAAAAAATGGAGTTAATAAATCCATAGATGCATCAGGACTTTCCAAATATGTGACTTTTTGAAGAAATGTGCAAATGCTCACTGATACCTCTGACAGTATAAGCAATTAACACATTTGTTCATTTAAATATAAAACTAAGTGGCAGACACACCAAGAAAATAATGCAACAGATATGATGTTTTAAATCTCTTATAAATCAGTGAGAAAATATACTAATACTTCAACCAGAGTGTAAAAAACATGGACAGATAGTTCAGAGAAAGATTACTCAAGAGAACAGCAATCACAGATTCGTAAGTACCGATAAGTTCATAAAAAATAATCAGGAAATAACACTTCTTATCTACCAAATCTGTGAACTTTTTTTAAAAATTAAAATATCGGTGAGCCCAGAGAGTGTTAAGATGCCCCCCTCATTCTGCTCCCAAATTGTTGTAACAGTTTCATAATACCTATTAAGATAATAATTTTTCAAATTATGCAGTGGATCTACAGTCATTGTAGAAATTTTCCTTGGGAAAAAGGTAAGAAGAAAAACATAAAAATAAATCACAGGTATATTTACTTTTCCTACCAGGCATTTTGGCGTGAGTGTGAGTGTAAATGTGAGTGTGTGTTTTCACATTTATATTCAAGAATACATATAATACATAATATGCTTATATGTTCACATATATTCTGTGCACATATGGAAATATATTCCTACAGCAAACAGAGACATATTAGATATACTGTTTTTATTTTGCCTTCTTTGCTTAGCATGTAATTACCACTTTTGCCATTTATTTAAATATCCTCAAACATATGCCCTTAATGGCTTCACACTACCCTATTTTGTGAGCACATTTTAATTATCTCTCCTTCACATTGTTTGTTTGGGCTCTTTTAGACCTTTCACTACTGCAGGTTACGCTGCAGGACAGGACTTTAAACCTACCCCTTTGCACATCTCTGACCACTGCCTGTTGTCTCCTCTGCCTGACTCTAATGGCCCATTCCCACTCCCTGGGTTCAGAGACTGAGCTGCTGAGGGTCCCTGAAGAGCCATGGGTGACAAGGACGTGCAGTTGACCTCTGTGACCCCCCCGCCTGGGCTGCTCACTGAGCTGTTGATGCCACACCCGAGGACAGGATTTTCAACCACGAAGCCAGTTTTCCTTCTCCTTCAGATGACCCACCTCCAGGGTAATGCAATGGTCAGTTTCACTTTCCTGGAGTGTGTCACCTACAAGTGACATTGCGACACATGCCTTTCACATCGTGAAGGGTGTCCTCCCAGATCTGCACCTTTTAAGCCTCCATCGGGTTTTAGCTGGTCTTTTCAGGAGTCTTGTGATGTAGGAAATTGTTCTGGCCCTATAATTATTGGATCTGTCAAATTTCCTAGTTGGATGTTTGGTACCATAGATTTCACTTCATATAAATGAAACCTCAAAGCTTTCTTACTGCTACTTATTTAACTTTAAAAAGGATGAAATAGACAAGAGACAGAACTGCACAAATTAAGATAATAAAATTAGCATTTCCAGCCACACGGAGAGGTGGCATTTGCAATCATTGCTAAGCTTTGATAAGTTAAGAGTCTAATGTTATTTTAGTTTTAAGAAATAGGACATTCATCTTATTAAAAATAAATATTTTATACATGTTTCCGTAAGTCCTTCATCACAGATTTGCTGTTGGAATTGTTCGTACGCATCTGTCTTGCTCCTTTCGGGTCTGGTCGCAGAGTCTGATTATTTCTTCATTGAAGTTGTTTCATCCCACTGAGCATTACTACTTTGAATTTGTATCATTAATTTCATACCTGACCCTGAGCTATATTTTTATTACATTAAAGAGTTCTGGAGGAGATTGTGTTCATTTAGAAATAAGCATTAGACAAAAAATCCAGCCGAGGATATGTTGAAGCTTTTTCTATTTTGTCTATACCTCTGCTTCTCTTTTTAAATGTGGTCATCAGGGTCTGATCTAAATGTGTCCTGTGAGGAGGCTGGAAGGGACTCCTGGGTCCTGATGAGCTGATGTGGCCCCCGGAGACCCACCTGCAGCTCTGTCCTAGACCCCGCAGCCTGACTCGGCTGCCCCTCTGACCTGGGGCAGGGATGCTTCTCGACCTCACGGGGCAGCCCGCTGGCCCTCTCAAGGGCGGCTGCACCCGTGAGTCACCCTCCAGCTTTCCAGGTACCGAGGTTTCCCTCCAGCCTCAGAGCTGCTCTGAGCACAGCACGGAGGCAAGGGGAAGGGTCCAGCCTCACAGGAAGAGGCAGGACAGCTTTCGCTGGGCACCAGCTGTGCTCCAGGCACTGCCTGAGATGATTTTGCTTTGGGCTTTGGACGTTTTCCTTTTTTTTTTTTTTTTTTTGAACTATCTCTTCCACTGAACACTCCCAGCTGACCCGATGCCCAACTGAGCAGCTCGGGGTCCAGGCTCAACCACAGGCTGACCCAGGTGGGCTCCCTGGGAAAGCCCATGTTCTGAGCGGGAAGGGATGGAGCTTCCAGGGGGGTGGGCAGTGTGCAGCCCCGGCGGGGGGGGCTTGGTGAGCCAGGAGACTCACTCCTCTCTGCTCCTCTGAGGTCCCACCTCAAACATCCTTTCAGCTAAAGAAAAGCTTCAGGGATCTAGGGTGTACATTGTTAGTAAACTATCACTGGCTGATGCAGCCTTACACACTCACACACTGCACACACACTCACACGTGCACACACACTCACACGTGCACACACACTCACACACACCTTCCCCGCTTCTCCTCCACAGGCCTTTCCTGCTCATTGTGCATCAAGAACCAACATGTGGCACCTGCTGGTGTGGCCCAGAACGGGTGACAGTCTCTGTGGAAGGGTGAGCTCAAAGTGGCCATTGGTGGCCCCAGGCTCCTTTCTCAGAGCCAGAGGTGACCCTGCAGACAGAGTTCTACCAAACCCAAGATTCAGTCCCCCACGTGGCCTGGGGGTCCTCACTGCTTGAGCCCCTGATTGCCAGAACCCTAATCTGACCTGTCTCTTAGGTCAGTGATTCACTCTGCAAACCCCACGACCACCACCCATGGAGGACCCCTGCCCCCAAAATCACCTGAGAATATGGCTCTGGAGGGATGCCCTTGCAGGGGGTACTGGGCCTGTGGCCAGGACGACAGGACGTGGAGCAAGGATTGCTCTGCCAGGAGACCTTGGTTCATTCTGTAAGTGATCAAGATGAAGACCTGGGCACAGGGTCCCACTCAGGGAGGTATACATGGTTGACAGCTTCACAGGCTGCCAAGCTTCGAATGCGTAGGAGTTGAGATGTTTTACCTACAAAGTGGCTACTTGATAGTTTGTTAAGCAAATATCAAAGATATGCATATAGGTGTCAGGGGGAGTGCTTTCGGGGGTTCTATTTACACATTTTTAATTACATTTTCTATTTGAATTGATTCTCCAAAGAATTAAAAATTGCCGCATTGCCTTGGTGCTGCTGTTGTGTGTTTGCCCAGCTGCCTCGCTCTGAGCAGGCCTGGCCACCACGTGTGTGGGAGCAGCATTTGTTACCTGGCCTGCAGGCGATGCAGGAGCACCAGGACCGGGTTCTGCAGAGAGATGCCTGCCCCAAGCCCGCAAACTCCTCTGCGTTGGTCACTCACCCTCTGCTGAATGTCAGCAACGTGCCAGCTTAGGGAAGACAGGGACTATACCTATGGTTTTCAAACTTGGCGGGACGGCTTGCAAATTATTTTTCCCCCAGGCATAACCCTTCAGTGCTATATTTAGAAACTTCCCATCTGCACAGTAGCAAAATAAACTTTTGAAATCACCCAGTGTGATCCCCTGGCTGAGACTTCTGCGGGGTGGCTGTGCAGTGTCTAGTTACTGTGACTCTCACATGCGATGCTCCATTTCTACCGACCCACACACAGGCCCCCATGCCCCGTGGAACACCCACTCCCTGCTTAGGAGACCGGGTGGCTCAGCCCGGCTGTAGGTCTCCCGTCCAACTCATCCCCGTCCATGTCCTCTGAGCAGAGACACAGGACTTGATGGAGCTCCATCCCACAGAGTCCTAACCCACAGACTGGCCCCTGTTGAGATAGGACTGGTCCCACACGAATGTGACCTTGAGCGAGGTCTCCCTGCAAAATACCTGTGAGTCTGGAATTCACGAATCAGACCCTGTCCATCCACTCTTCCTGTCTGAGGAGCTGAGAGCTAGGGTCACAGCCCCCCCTTCTGTCTTCATCACAGTGATGGGAACCCCGAGCATCCCTGAGGTCCAGGGACCCCATTGCTCCTGTGGGGGCTGGTCTAGAGGGTCGAGAGCACCAAGACCCTCAGGAGAACCTGAGGGAAAGGGGGGAAAGCCCAGACGGCCAGCCAGTCCCCTGGGCATGACCCCTGCGCCCTGCAGCTGTGCACATGACACACACACATACATGTACACACATACACGTAGGCAAACACACATGTACATGCATACCTGATACAGACGTACACACATAGCTGTATACATACACATACATGTACCTATACACACACACAAACACACATATGTATACATGTCCACACATATGCACATGACACACACAAACATACATATACGTATTCACACGTATACACATGCATATACACATACATGTGCACTCACGTGCACATACACACATACACACAAACATATACACACATGCACAAAACAGAGATGTGGAAATATACATGCATGTACATGATACACATATGTGCACATGTGCCCATACATATACACATGCCCGGACTAGACACATGCACTCATATATATGCATTGTCACAAACACGCTTACATATATGCACATACATTCACATACCAGACACACATTCACATGCACTACACACACATGTATGCATGCATGCACACACATACACACTTATACACACATACATACTCACAGACATACACCCACACATTCATACCACCAGCACTCGGCCTGGTGGCTCTCACCTACATCCCAGGTGTGCAGGGGAGAAAACGCAGATTGGGGCCAAGCCCAGCCCTGGGGCTGCTGGTCGGGGAAGGGGATCAAGGGTCCCCAGCAAGACACAGATGCCCCCGGCCCAGCCAGCAGACCCCGGAGTCTGGATTGCAAGCAGGGCTCAGGAAGGTGGAGGACACGCTGGCCTGCAGCACCTGCCCTGCACCCTAGCCCTGCCTGAGGCGCTCTGTTCATTAAGGTCGAGCTCCCAGAAGGCTCCCAGTGCCCATAAGGAGCTCCTGCAAGATGAGAAAATCCAGGTGACCTCTGTCTGAGGGCAGGACCCACAACCCTCAGGGGGGACCCACCATGGCGGGGTTGACAACAGCCAAGGGTGGTCTAGGGGAGGGTGCAATTTGATCCTTTTGAGAATGAGGCTGTCACTTCCCCAGGACACAGGGCCCAGGGGGAGACCGCTCTCCGCTCCAGGGACCCTGTGTCTCCCGATGAGGCCAAGCCCACTTGTCCAGCTTGTGGCCCTCAGTGACACAGGCTTGGCAACCAGACAGCCCTGGGGTCTCAGCCACACGTGTCCCTCGCTGGCAGGCCCCTTGGGGGTGGCTGTCCTGCCGAGCTCCCGAGCGTCACCCACCAGACACCACGCATGCGCGGGCTCTGACCCAACACCAGTTCCCTTCCGGCCATGGTGCACGTCGCCTCTGCTGCCTTGGAGAGCATGGTGAGCGTGGAAGTCCCGGCCTGGGCATCTGAAGCCCCCTTGGGTGGCATCAAGGACCAAACCTCAGAAAAGATTCAGTCTTTTTCTCAGTGAAACACCAGACTCACCAGCAGAGGCTGTGAAGACAGGCGCTTGGCTGTGGACTGTGGAGCGCCTTCTGCCGGGCGCCCTGGCTGCCCCAGGGGTCAAGAAGGGCTGTGGCTCAGCAGCCCCCCAGCCCCCCTTCCCACCCCTTCCCCTCCCCGCCCCTCGCCTCTGTCAATGTAACCCTGCGACCCTGGTTCTGGCCTTCCCCCTCCTGCCCCAGATGGGAACCTCGGCGGGCCAGCAGGACCCCTGGGGTGGGCGCTGCAGCCCAGGCACGAGTCCTGGTGGTGGGACGGGGTAGTGCTGACCCCGCAGCTCTACCAAACCCAGGGCTTTCCTGGGAAGACCTTCCTGAGCTCCACTCTTAGGGGAGAACCCCCGAGCTCTGGGGGTGATGTCCTGCAGTCGGAGACCTGAGGTGTCATGTGTGCTCTCCGGGTACCAGGCCATAGTGGAGGGCAAGCAGCCTGAATCTGAGGGTTTCTTCCTGTAGAAGACAAAGTCTTTGGACAAGATGGTCTCTGTGGGTTACTGAGCTCCGAGGTTCAGATTCTATTTCCAGCTGGACAAGGAAACCGTTATAGCATCACGACAGTCAGCATCTTCACGTGGACAGACTTCCCAGTTGCCTGCAGCTCTAATAGCCCTCACCCCACACACAAGCACGTGTGCACATGTGCAGATGCACGCATACACATGGGAGTAGCAGGGGGCCACAGCGTGCCTGGGGCCACCCCACACCAGGAGCCCTGCCCACCCACCCATCCAGTCCCAGCAAGGCTGCTTAAGGAAGAGCTGTTTCTTGAATGCTGGAAAAACCACCAACACGCATGTGCACAATACACACATGCATTCACACACCAAACATGCACACACATATGCATGCACACATGAACCTAAGAGTTTGGCCCAGAGTGTCTGTTTCATAAAACCCATGTGTTGGCAATCTTCAAATCATTCACCGCCACCTATAAATAAAGGTACAGGTCAAATAAACCCAGTTAAGAATGCTTATCTAAAATTTGTTTTTAAAGAAATCTGTTATATTGTGCAGAAATCAATACACTTCCCTGAGAGCAAGGACTTTTTTATGAACCACTTTTTGGCCTGGAATTTCTTCAGAACTTCATGCACAGAGACATGAGTGCCACCTATAGAAGGAAGGGAGAGCCGTGTCCTCTGAGTGAGGATCCAGGGAGAAACAGCAGAAGACAGGGGAAGAGGAAGAGACATGGAAGGGGGATTCTGGAAGGAAACAGCTTTCCAGCTTTGGACTCTCAGGGCAGGTCTTGCTGTATCATGGGATTTTTTTCAGGAGGCTTTGAATTTTATCATACCTCTTCATTTATATAATAAACATAATTAAATTTAGTATACGAAAGATCTGAATATTTTTTAAAGAAACAATGGGTCTATAAATAAATAAATAAAATTTTATACAAATGTGAATACTAGAGAAAATAATTATTTTCTTTCAAAGACAAGAGGGCCTTGCTTTGAACTCTAGTCTTTAAATCGTGGTTTCACCAAAAATGACATCACATGAAGAAAGATTTTCAGTAGTTTCAAATCTTCATTGCCCCAGAGTAGAGTAAAACAAATAGAGAATCTCACTTTGGGTCTCTCACCTGATTTGTTTTCTTTGATCTCCTTGTCTGGATTTCAGCGGAAGTTGTAAAGCTATCAAGCATTTCTCTCCTGACAATCTCATGAAAGTTTTCTCTCCCCGACACCCACTCTTCCCCCTCCTGGTCTGTAGTAAACATTTTCTTTTCATGATGTAAAGGATTTTAATTGCAGGGATGGGAGGGAATGTAAAATCCTTTATCTGAGGTCTTTCTGCTAGTTATATATATCTTTAAGTCACAAATATACCCAGCTTGTAATGTAAATCATAATTGTACTTTCTATGGAAGATACTAGGATGAAAAGCAGAGGGCAGCCTACCACATACAAATGCAATCACACACACACACACACACACACACACACACCAAAAAAAGGAGAGAAAAAAAGGAAAAGAAAAAAGATAACCAGACTAAAAACAGCTGTGTCGGTCTTAAAAAAATCCATTTGTGATCACAAATGAAACACTCCCAATCTCATAATGGGTGGGTTGCTCAGTTTTATTACCAGCCATGCAAAGCAAGACCTCATCAAAAGAAGAGCTGCACAGAGGTCCCGTTTTCCATTAAAATAATTTCAAAACCCCTTTTTTCTCCCACTGAAAGAACCCATTTTGCAAGATGATTTAGCTCAAAACCTGCTGGGAGTCACCCTTGACATAAAGTCATATTGTGTTGGAGTTTAGTCCTAAATTCATACATCAATTATTTACTGTCAACGCTGATTGTATAAGTGTAGAAAATTACTAGGAATGATATTTTCTCTCAGGCAGAAAAAATGTGATACAGCAGATACACCCACCTAATGTGCAGCCCCACTGTCCAGAGCCCCGAATGATTTATGCATTAGAAGCCGTGCGCGGGCAAAAGGGAAAGAGAGAGGGGAGAGAGCGACAGACACATTATTTTAAACCTTTCATAACACCCATAAATATTTCATAACAAATAAATAAAGAATGTCGGGCTTGTGTGGAGACAGCTGTAGACGCACGGTTCAATGCTCTGCAAAGCTCTGGGGACCCCACGCTTACCCACAGTTAAACCCCCATTTCTTTTTAATCATCCACTTAGTGCATTATGGGTAGAGGAGCTCTCCAGGTGAGTGGGGATGCTGAAGGTTAGGGACGTGAATGCCACTTTTCATCCTATTTCACTGTTTTCTTTCTTATTTTTTTAGACAGAAAACCAGAGAAACGAGTCTCCTATGTTCGCAGAATGTTTTTGAAAGTCTTGTCTGAAGGTTTCACACCAACGTGACGGACACGTTGCCTCTACAATGTTTCCCCAAACAAAAAATAATAATCGTATAGCCCACAGAATCCCTTTTTTAAAAAATTAACACCATTTTTAAAGCTGCTATAGAAGGCTTGAACCCATGCAGCTGTTGCATTAGGGGGGTGTCCTGTGCCTTTCTGAATTTCCCCTCACTTTATTGGTTTTTAAATGGATGGAAACACTTCATGCTCCCCCACCAAAAAAAGAGAGAGATGGAAAAAAAAAGAAAAAGAAAAGAAGAATGCTCACACATCAGCAGAGCACAATTTACTTTTGAATAAGTGAAAAGCACGGAGTGTGACTATTTGTGCATGTGTGTGTGCATGTGTATGCATGTGTGTTGCCTGTGTGTATGTGTATGCATGTGTACGTGTGTGCCTGTGTTGTCTGTGTGTGCGCATGCGGGCATGCATGTGTTGCCTTGTGTGTGCACGTGTGTGCATGTACATGTGCACGTGTGTGCATGCATGTGCATGTGTTGCCTGTGTGTGCATGCTTCTGTCCAGTATGGTGACAGCCAGGCGTTACTGCATGTGCCCGCTGGGGGGTTGCTTTCCGTGTCTGGGAGAAGCAGTTTTCAAACCGATAAGGAGCTGGCTGCCCTGAGTGCTTGGGCTCTTGGGATCTCAGTGGGGCCTGGGAGCCCCAAGGCAGCAGGAACACGTGTGAATCTCTTCCTGCCCTGGCCTCCCAAGGCTGAAGGGAGTGTCCCATCCGAGCACCTCACTCTCTGCCACCATCCGGGACATGGGAAGGCTGGCAGGTGTTGTGGCCGACAGGGAGTCGCAGGCACATGAATGGGCATCTGTGGCCATAGCACCTGGCTCAGACCAGGGCAGGGCTCACAGGTGGAGCTGAGGGTCTCCTCCTGGTGTGAGCAGATGCTACCTCGGCCCCCAGGTGGGTCATGGCCGGGACATAAACTAGACGTAGCCATGCCAGTGTGAAAAGACTCCATGTCAGCCCCCGGGGCCAGTGAGCTCCCCCCTTGGGACCATGGGCTGTAGGGACTGGTCCAGGAGATTCTGGGGGCTTCTCCAGGCTCTGCAAGGAGCTGTGTCTGAGCAGGATCTGGGCCAGGGCTGTCTCAGACTCAGGTGAGGCGGGTGAGGCTGAGGGGTGGTCTGTGTGCGTGTGGGTGCAGACCCTCAGGCTTGGGTCGTCAGCAGCCACGGGCACTGGGCTGCGGCTTTCCTGTCGCCAGGGTCTGGCAGAGGTAGCTCCCGGGGCCCTTCTACAGGGCTGGGGAAGGTCTTCTGCAGTCCCCAGCTGTGCAGAGAGGCAGCCCCTCAGGGGCAGTTTCTGCCGCGTTGCTCTGGGATCGGATTCGATTCTGAGCCAGCAATCTTATGGGCCCCCGTTCCCTGTTCCAAATCCTTCGCCTCATAGTTAGAACGCTTTCTGAGCCAGGGACCCAGCTGGCTGGACAGTGGATCCTTGCAGATCCGGGCCCCTCCCCCTATCCAGGACCTCCATCTCCAGCTTCCATTCTGCCGGTTGGCTCACCCATCTTTAGAACACAAATCCCTTCTTTTCTGAATTTAGGAAGAAAAGAACATTGTGAAACCACTTATACTGAGTCATAGTTTAAAGTTTTAATAAACCTCTCATTATTTTTTAAACATTTGAGGATAGAACAAATATCCCAAATAACCTGCTGAATATTTATTTCATTAATACTTAAGTACACATTTATTTTACTAACTTGTTGCACATGTTGCTGAGGTTTATTTACTGTGAGCTCGTCAGCAATAATTTCAATTCTAGAAGAAAGCAAGGCACAGGCATCCCAACTCTGTTTTCTCCAGCCAGAGGAAATGTGTGGTGACTTTGACCAGCCCAGGGCCTCTGGTCCCCTCATGCCAGACACCAGGGGCCAAGGGAGGGGCAGGATCCTCCACACAGACCACGGCTCTACCTGCCCTCCCTGCACTGGTGGCCCCAGAAACTCAATTCTCATAATGTCATCCTTAGAGAGATAAGAAGGTGGGCTGAGCAGATACCACGGAGACTGCAGGAGGCGGAGGAGGGAGGCTGGGGAAGAAAATGCAAACGGCAGATGGACCAACATACAGAAGAGACGTTTGATTCAGTTGCCAGCCCGGGCTGGGGACCCGGCACTTGAGTTCCTAGCGTGGCTGCACCTGATGGATTCCCCACAGTGACAGACTCAACAAAAGCCCCTGTGTTTGGCTGTTACCTTTATTTATATTCCCTGTATCTCAGCTCAGTTCCTACCTGGCAGTCGATGTTGCTTTGGGCGTTCAAGGTTTTCCTGATCATCAATGTCAAATACTGCTCACCAGAAAATGTAAGGGCAAGCTTAGGTTCGGGTTTTGTTGTTGATTGTTTATTGTCCTTTTTTATAAAAAGGAAAGTTTATTTTCAGAGTATTGATTCATATCATATGAAATCTTGGAATCTTGGTCATGTCCTTGGGTCTCTTCAATTACTTCCAAGTATATCATGGTGTGTTTATTAAATATTTAAAGAAAAATCATCATATTTTCTTTAAATACACAGGCACTTGTTGACACCCTGTGACTGTCTTTCAGACGTGTCTGTAGGAAACGGAGTCCAGGGACATTGCCAGTGGCACTCCAACTTCTCTCCTTGGGTTTCTGCCCGGAAGCCGCCTGCAGCAGCCATGCAGCTGGAAACCAGTTATCTGCTAAAAATGCAAATCTCTGTGAGTGAAAAGAGGTCTCATTTTGAAAGGAAACTCAAAGGACTGATTGTGGGTGAAAGCCTAAGTTCTTCAGGCTCTGGCAATCCTGCACCTTAGCTAGAATTATCCAGCGGTGTTTCCCCTAGAACCCAAGAACCTTCTCCCTATGGGCACCTTCTGGTGACATGGAGACGGCTCAGGGCAGCTGCTCTGGATGCCCCGATGAGACACAGGCAGAGTCAAGGCCACGGCGGGGACTCCTCTTGCTGCCCGTCCAGGCATGGGGGGCGATGGGAAGGGGAGTGGTCAGGATCCTTGGGAGGCCCTGCACTGAGGGGAGCGGTGCCAACCCTGAGCTGTTGCTCCGGGCGGGGCGGGGGTTGGTCCACACCTTCTGCCGTCACTGTCTTGGCTCAGCTAATGTTGGGTGACACCTCTCCCATGGGGTTGCTTCTCCACCAGCCAGTGCACCCCCGAGACAGGCTTTTCCTAGGTCACTGTGAGTCTCACAGAATTTTCCTCTCTCGGGGCCAGTGCTGGGAGTCAGGCTGGCTGCATCTACCTTCAACAGTGAAGCTGGAGGGTCCATCTCCAAAGATGTCTCCCCAGGGGCTCGTCACCAGCTCCTCCTGTGGTAGAAGGTGGTTCAAGAAGGAGCCTGGTCTCCATAGGACAGCACACCTGCCCACCACTCCAGGCTGCTGAGACCCCAGAGCCAGCCTGTTCTCAAAGGAACAGTGAGGCTCCACTCAGGTCGGGTAGGAGGGGCAAGAGTTCCCATCTTCCCAGAAATGCTCCCAGCCCTCCAACCTCCATCTCATTCTTGTTAGTTGTTGGGAGGGGCTGGGAGGGGCTTCTCACGCATTGGAGGCCCGCATGCTGCCTGTGTCGCCCCTGGGGGAAGAGGAGCCAGCACACCTGTGCTCAGGAGGAGGCCACAGAATGGAGCTGTTTCCTGGCTCATAGAGCAGGTTGATTTCAAATGGGACCCACTGTCTCTGGGCTGGACCTCCCGCCAGGCCAGGTGCAGGTCAGTGAGCAAAACAGAGGGCCACCTCAGCCTCAGGATGTCCAATCTTGTTGTGTTCTTTTAAGACGCAAGTGACATAAGGCAGATAGAAATGCTCATTCAATTCTCCAGTCATGCACAAATACAAGGCATTATTGTGTTTATTAGCTATGTCAGCACATGTCCAAGGAAATCAATGTCTGACAACCTTCTTTCCATTTCTGATGAATAAACACTCCTATTCCTCGCCTGGTTGTGAACCCAGCAAGCTTAGCCTCCCCCAGAATAATGATGAAGAGGTTCAGGTAACGAAGGAGCAAGAGCTCCATCAGGCATTGTAGGTATGGACTTCCAGAAGCCTGTGTGGACCTCACACACACTTTGGCACAGGATATGGGTACCAAACTCAAGATCCGTGTTAAGATTCCTCCTCTCCAAGGGCAGCTTATCCTCATCAGTGGGATCTCAGAATCAAATAATAACCAGAGATAGTTTTAAGAACGATGATACATAGCAGATGACATTTCTTCCTTTCTTGGCTAAGGAAAATATTTTATTCTATATCCTGGTATTACTATTTATTAGGTGGAGTGACCAGAAGTTTCTGCTTTTTGTGATGGTGGAATAGCTCAAGTCTCCCACAGAAAACAGCTAATGTGCTGGGCGGAGGGGCTTCTAAATTTAGCTCTGACATGTAAAAAGCATGGAAGTTTTCACCCCTGTCCTTACAACCAGAAAAGGCTGGAAAGCCTGAAAATCAATGACTTTTCTTAGATCCTTTAGGGATCTGAGTTGGCAGTTCTGAAATCTTGAGGGACAGGGAAGTCCACAGAGATACCACCAGGACCTGCTTACCTGGGGCAGAAGCTGCTGGAGCCACAAGCTGGTGGGAACCAGACTAGCTGCTGGCAGCTGAGTATGAGCCATGTGACAGGGAGAACCTCCTGGGGGCTGGGGGCTTAGCAGACCCCCACACTTCCACTGGCTTTATTTGCAGGTGAAGGTCTGAGAAAGTTGTCCTCGTTGCTTGAGCAGTGGGAGGGGAAGGGCAGCTGATGTGAAATCTGCCCAGTTCTCTACAACAAAGGGGAAGCCTTTCCCCAGCCTCTGCCCCAAGCCAGCAGGACAGCGCTCCTCTCCTCCTGCCCCCTCGAGTCTTCTGGTCTCAACCAATGGGGGGAAAAGGTGCAATCCAAGAGGAAACCTCCATGAATGCCACACCCAGGGACCCCAGTCCACAGGAAGACACTTACCTCTCCAAGCCCTAATAGCCTCAACATGACCCCAGTACAACCATGGCGGCACCAAAGGAATTGCAGAAGTTCTCCAAGGAGGAGCTCCAGGGAAGCTCAAGGTCATGAGGGACAAAGCAAGGACAAGATGAACGCGAACTCCCTGGTACCCATGGCTAGAGACGACCTTACATACAGACCAACTCCAGCCACATTGACGGGAGCCACTCTAGAGTCTACTTCCTCAGATGTAGTAAGATGCCTGGCTTTAAACCAAAAATTACAAGGAATTCCAAAAGGTGAGAAAAAACCGAGTCTGAAAAGACAAATCAAGGATCAGAACCAGACTCAGATATAATGCAAATGATGGACACTTCAGGCAGGGAATTTAAATAACTATTCATAGTAACCTAAGAGCTCTAATGGGAAAGGTAGAAAGCATAGAAAACAAATGGGTAATGTAAGCAGAGTGATTGAGATTCTGAGAAAAGCCCAAAAGAAAATGATAGAAATCCAAAATATTGTAATAGAAATTAAGAAAGCTCATCAGTACATTTGACATTGTTGAGGAAAGAATTGGTGAACTTGAAGAGTGGGAAATAGAAACTTCCCAAACTGAAATGCAAAAGGAAGAAAGAACAGGGAAAAGAAAACCACACACACACGATACACAGCATCCAGAAACTGAGGGAAATTTTCAAATGACATAACATCTATAATTGGAATACCAGAAGGAGAAGAAAGAGAGAATGGAGCAGAATAAATATTTGAAATAATAATGGTCAAGAACATTCTACTGTTAATGACAGACACGAAACCACAGATCCAAGATCAGTAAGGATGGAGTTGAGATTTCACATTCAGTAGATTCAAGAAATTTTACCCTTGCTCAGGAGAGACAGAGACAGAGATTGGGGCTCCAAGGTCCTGGAGCAGAAGGAGGGACTACTAATAGTTGGGAACACGATTCCCAGTGGTTTGCCTCCCCCCCTCCATTGCAGGGAGCCTGTGGGTAGCTGCCTCTGGAACGTGAGCTTACCTGAAATTCAGACATCGCCAACAGATATCAGGGAAGGTTTGGGAGACAGAAGCTCTTCTTGGAGTTGTTCTTAAATGCTAACGATGGTAAGAATCGCTGAAAATACTTGGCCCCAACCCTAGAAAATCTGCCCAATTTTATAGGTCTGGGGGTGGAGCCCCCAAATCTGCAAAGATAATGAACTCCCCAAGTGGAGATCCACACACCAGAGCTGAAGACTATAGTGCACATCGGAATCAGGGAATCTGTGTCCTGGTCTGAAACGGGTCCTCAGTCCCCTGACTGTGGTCCTGGAGCCCCAGGTGCCATGTGAGCACCGCCCCACAGGGGTGCGTCCACCCTTCAGAAAGTGGACCAACTCATGGGGGTCCAGGTAACAGCCTCCCTTAATCCATCTCCTCACCAGCTCCTGTAGCTGGAGTCCAGGCTGGGGGTGCAGAGTCAACCTCTGTTTGCTATTTTTCATCCATAAACGCCTCTCACAAAACAAAGGAGGCTGAAGCCATGAGAGAGGCATGGCTGGCGAGTCCCCCAGGGGAGGTGGGGGCAAAGAGGGAGGCTGTTCCAGGTCAGCACTCCTCCACTCCATAAATTGATTCCGAAATGACAATTCATTAAGTCACTTGCATGAGCACACGTCCCCACAGCTTAAGCAATGCTAAAGTAATCTTCTGTCAATAACCAGATCTATTTGATTATGTTTTCCCTTCTGGCAAGGAGGTAAAAAATCCTACCTATTTTAGCCATTTATGGGAAATGGTCATAGACTTTCCTAGTATATGGGTAAAGCATAAATAATGTTTTTGATGGTATCAGCTCATAATTATCCCTGGAAAGGTGGCAGAAACTTATACTCTTTCTAATTCAGGGAATGATGTAAGAAAGACATAAAATCAGGAATATTTAAACACATCGGATAAAATTGCTAAATAAGACTATTCACTGAAAGACAAAGTCAGATATTTTGAACTTGCCATCAATAAGAAGTGCAGAATCTTGCTGTCATGCGTAAGGTTTGTGCTGGCAGCCCTCATCCCCATCCTGTTCTGCACAGGAGCCCTCCTGCCCTGGTGGTGGTTGGGGGTGTTCTAGTCCTGGGATTGGTCTCAGCCTTACAGTGAGTCGAGTCCCCGGCTGCAGCTTCACAAAGTGCTTTAGTTTGTGTGTGATTTGTTTTGTTTTCCCCTTATCGGGGACAGGAGAGTTGGAGGGGTTGGAGGTGGCACTTCCCTCCCCGGGCCAGCTGGGCTCTGATAAATCCCAGCAGGTCAGGCTCTGGTTAAACGCCCCCTCCCAGGCCAGCCCTCTGATGGAGACAGAGCTCGCGGGCCTATTTCAGAATGATTCCCTCCCCTTCCAGCTCCCAGATGCTGGAGGAGCTTGTTGTCTGCCCTGCCCTGTGAGGACCAGGTGGAACCCCTGCAGGGAAACCTCACAGAAGTGGGGTGCCCTCCCCGTGCCGGAGCCCTGAGCTTCTCCAGTCAGTTATCCACACTGGGCCTCCAGCTGCCCCACAGTTGCAACTCTGGCTGCCCCGCTGCCCTGCGGTCCTGGTTCCCAGGGAGGCTTCTGCTTCAGCAAGTTCTGATTCGCTGCACCTGCCTGCCCGTTTCTCGACTCTGAGGGCAGTGGTTTGCCCTGCGACCTCACTTCTCTCAGGGACCTAAGAAGACTCGCTGATTTTCAGTGTGTTCAGCTTTCTTCTCCTTGTAAGGATGGGCATGAGGACTTCCAAGTTCTTGCATGCCAGCTGGAAGCTGCAAGTCTGGATCTTACTGCTGTTAAAGTAAATAAACAAAGCATCAGGGGCTTTATGAAGCAGATGCAAGCTGCTCAGGGTGCGGTAGGAGAGGCCGAAGCCCCTTCCCATTCGACGTGCAGGCGTGGCAAGGAGAAGCAGACCTCCACCCACATCACAGGAGCCGGAGGGTGTGGGGTGGCCTCCGGGGGAGGCAGCCGGCACAGGTGTCAGCCAGGTGTGTCTGCTCCCGAGTCCCTGTCTTGGGGAGGTGAGGCTTGGCCACTGGGACCCTCGGGCACTAACCACCGAGGTCCTTTCTGAGTCAAGAGCCAAGTGCCAAGGGTCCTGGGGGCCTGAGAAGCAGATGTGCCCTAATTTGAGGAGCCCTGTGGCTTCACCTTATCTGAGCCTCTAGGTGTCTCTCCAGTCTCAGGTGGATCCTGAGGGTGAGCTTAGACCCAACCCAAGTGCTTTTCCCTTTTCTTAAGTTATTCCGAGTCGGCGGCAGTGTTGGCTGGGACAACCCTCAGTGGCACACACCGGGGGTCCTTTCTCCCCTTCCAGATACTCACGAAGGGCCGGGTAAATGACAGGGCATGGCTTTGGGGCTGGGTCATGGACCCTGCTTTAGCCTGGCGTCCCCCAGCTCCAAGCAGCTCCCTGAGGGGCACTCCCTGGGAACCTGATGATCGACCCTCACTGAGGGTTCCACCTTCCATGTCCCAGCCCAGTCCTGGCAGTGGGCTGCAAACCAGCACTGAATGAGGATGGGATGAGGGCCAGGACCTGGAGAGAGGCCTGGAGCTCTGTGTGTTGAGGCCCAATGGCAGGAGGACACTTAGCCTCTGGGAATGACCAGGACCATTTTTCATGGTTGTTGATCTGAAATAAGTCCACTGCAGACTCTTTGTTCACCTGCTTTAGACAAAACCAGGACCTGGCTCTCCTCTGCACGGTGATGGGGGCTAAAGGTTAAATCAGGGAATCCCACTTAAATCAGGGCAGTGCAAGCACCTCAAGCCCAGGGCACTCACATATCGTGCTTCCAGGATGCAGACCCCGGCTTTCCTGTCATCCCGTTTGTGCTGTACGTGCGTCCCTCACTGTCATGTGCATGGCACATTCATTAAAGTTCTAGTTACACACTCTCTGCTGATCAATGATCAAGAAAAGGACAGCAGTGTGCCAATACTAAGCCAAAAAGAGAGAAAACCACCTCAGCTAACTGTTCCTTGAATTATTTGCAAGTCCATGTTTTTGCCTTGCTTTCAAATTATGTTTGGCTTCTGAGAGCACTTGCACAGTTTACACTAGGGTTAACTGGGTATATTTACATCATGAACCAATAGAGAAAACACCTCATACTGATCTGTCACTACATCTTTCATTTCTACTGGGTCTTAGGCTAGGATGCTAAGGACACACGAGCTCCGTGCCCTCATGTTGAAAACACCAAGATTACAGGACCACCTGCAGTGGTCAGCAGGCTCCCGGCACAGCAGGAAGGTGCTGTCTATGGCCTTCACATTGCAGGACAGGGAAATCTTGGCTGGCAAATTTGCTTCTTACCTAGGCTATTAGGGACCCGCCTCTGAGCAGAGACTCCCACCTCATCCACCCTCCAAGCCCTGCCCGCATCACCCACCCGGCCCAGTAGAGGTACAAAAGGGACATCTAAAATGACTTGGGCAGAGGTCACCACCAGCTTGTTGGTGGCTTCTGTTTGTGTTCCAGTTCTTGCTCTTTTTAACCCTGGAGACCCTCAACGTGTAAACAGCATCTGCATGAAACAGCCCTGATGTATTTATTTTATCTCAACTAAAAAATGTAGAATGAGCATTTGTTGTTCATTTGATATCCACGTGACTACTTCCAATATTCTAGAATCTCTGGGTGTGAGTAGTGCCCCCGACTGCCTTCTACTGATTTTCTGACCCCTAATTGCCTACGAGCCATTGCAGGTTGGTTTGACCCAGGCACACAGGAACCACACAGTTTGATGGAAAACACCAAGTAGTAAGGTCGGCACATCTGCATTGACAGCTTACTGGTGATATTTTGAGTTATTTTTTCTTTCCATTTTTTTTTGTTTTTTTTCTGTTTTCCATGTTGCTGTCAATGAGTTACTTCAGAATTACTTTATATCACATTTGAATTGTCTTTTGAAAGCACCCTATTCTTGTATGTGAAATGAACTTTCTTTATCCACTATGACTTTGAGTCCAGGTTTTGTACTGAGGAGTCTCAGAGACTGTCCCTTAAGGCCATGACCTTGGAAATGTGCCCCGTTCCCCAAACACTTCCTTCCTAGCTCCTGGGGAAATACAACTGACCCCAACTATACAGACTTAACTTTCTCTGATTCACCAGTTTCCTCTTCACCAGGAAGAGCACAGGACTTAGTTTCTCTGATATGCTTTTAAATCAGAATTTCTCTAAATTATTAGAATATGACATTATCAGTGTGTTTCCACACACGTCCTTCTGAAAAGCTCTTTGCAGAACCCAGTCTGAAAATGAGTCAGGAAGGCGCATTTTGTGCTCCTGATTTTGGCCCCAGAATGCAGACGGCATATGTGCGTTTGGGCTGCAGTGACTGGGGTCCTTCCATAAGAATGGGCGGCCATGTGTGTGCCCCGGGCAGGTGACTGTCTTCCGCTCACCTCATCCTCTTTACTATGTGATGATTATATCACAGAGGTTGTGTGGAGAGTATGCCAGGTGTGGCATCAGGCATCCTGGTGGCATGCCTGCACCCAGTAAGCACACAATAATCCTTAGTTTACCTGAACTTTAGAAGCCCCGCCAAGGGTAGGTTGGGGGGTGTGGTGGTTCACCTTGGGGGCAGGAAATAAGGTGACTTATCTGTAGAGAACTTGAAAAGAACCATAAAACAATGCAGAGTCATGGATTTCCATTTTTGCCATGCACAAATCTAAACAGTACCAGTGATAAAAGGATCTTCCCTGAAAAATGTCTTTGGTGAGTCTAAGTTCTAAAGAGTTGCTTTGGTTACCATTGGGTCTGTGAGCTTCAAATGAGCATGTTTGTATTATTTATGCTGCGATAAACTACACATTCTCTGTGGAGTTGAGCTCTGAGAAATCCAGTCATGGTGTTGGCACCATGGATGCCTCGCCTGGCATCACTCCAAGGCTCAGTTTGGGGGTTCGGGGCCCTCAGCTCTGCTCAGGCAGCTCTGGCCCAGACCCCACTGGGGCTTTGTGTGTGCATGTTTAATCATGGAACTCAGAGTGACAATGACAGCACAGGAAGCCTAAAGACAAGACAGAGAACTTGAATCTCTGCAATTCTGTCACTGGCTCTCAGGCACCTGATCCAATCCTGCCATTTGGCTTTCATTCAATCTGCTTCATGCCAGAAAAAAAATAAATAAACAAACAAAAAACCTTCTTACAATTACCCAATTTCAGAGGACCTTATGGTGACTTTTCAGATGAAGTTATTTTGGTAGAAATTACTCTGCTGTAGAGATATTTGTAAACTGCTAGAGTCAATTTCATAAACCAAAATCATGGGCAGGATTGAGATTTCTAGAATGCATTAAAAATGTTTTTTAAATAAAAGTCTGCCAAACTTGTCCTCATGTTTAAGACTTCTTAACTATTTTGTATATGTGGCTTCATATGAAAGAAACTTTTCAAAATTAAAATTAAGAAAAATACTCTTTGATCAACTAAGGGTGAAGATGGTGACACATCTGGCTACATATATTAAAAGTTAATATGCTGAAAAGATCAATTCTGATAACATCATTAAAAATTGCAGAAGTTAAGGCTAATCACAAAAATTATATTATTCATTATAATGGCAGACCAATATGTAGGTGTATTTTCCCTTTTCCAAAAAATGTATTAATGTAATTAAAAAGTATTAATCCATTATTTTTCTTTTCATGTACCACAATATTTTATTTATTTATGTATTACTGACATGATTAAATATAAAATGTTCAAGAAAAATTTCACTTCCTGCACTTCTATACTACCATTATTATTATTTGTTTTAAGTTACAATTATGGGAGAATATTTTTGCTGAATAGAGACCAGGGTGTTAAACACGAGCTGTTCCAGGTTCCCAGTTGGACGGTGGGTCCCCGTCTCCCGCTGGCCTCCGTGAGAGCCCCTCACAATGTCCACTGGCACTGGGACCTCTTGGCCAGGCCTGAGCCTCAGGTGGCCAAGGACCCTGGCAATGAACTTGGCCCAAATGTAGGAGGGGGCATCCAGGGGCGCTGGTTGTGAGCAGGGCAGGTAAGCCCGTGAACCTGTAACAACATTGGAATTAACAGTTTCAGCTGGGGCATCAGATGTGATTGTTAGGAAATTCCATGGGGATCTCGGGACAGATCTTCTGGGGGGTTGGGGAGACTGTAACACAAATGCACCAGAGCAGATGAAGGCTTGCAGGGCTGGGCAACAGGGAGGTAGGAGGGAAGCCAGGGTCTGGAGAGAGACTGCAGGACTGTGAGGAGGATGTTCGGAGATTCCCGGTGGGGCTACAGCGCCGTCCCCACCCCTAGTGGGGGGCTCACTTCCCACCTGTCCCCTTGGCCCCTAATGAGCATCCCCGGAGTCTGAGGCACGCTCCAGGTCTCAGCGTCAGGGGGGAATGCAGACGGGGCTGACTCAGTTGATAAACTCAACAAGCATGAGGCATGGCCAGAGAGCTGGTCTGCTGGTGGACTGCTGATGGATGCTGCTGTGTGGGGGACGTGAGCCTGACTGTGTCCAGGGATCTCTGGACCACACCCCTGGTGAGGGCTTTCAGCCTGTAGCGCCTCCACAGGTTGAGTGGACACCAGCAGAGAGGGAGCTCTGGAGTCCGAGGGAGGGAGGGAGCTACCACAGGAGGCAGCCTCTCCCTGGGCCAAGGGAACAGCAGATGACATGGTATGGATGAGGTGAGGCTCAAGAAACCTAGAAAAGTCAGGTGCAAAACCCCGCCAGACACCTGGAGCACAAGCTGGCTAAGACCAGTCTAGCCAGAGGGCATGTCCTGCGCTTGGCCCCTTCTCTGCACTGGGCTCCCCCCTGACAGAGCCCCAGCTGTAGATGCAGGGGTAGGTGAAGCCAGGGGTCCCACACCACCCCTCAGAAGGAGACCCACTGCAGAGGCCCCCCTGGACTGTGGGAAGGTGAGGCTCCATCCTTCAAAGGAAACTGGTCACCCAGGGAAACAGGGATCTGTGAAAAACACATACATACAAAAAAGCCAACAAGAGAGCTGAAGACAGAAAGGTGTGAAAGGAAGGCTTTAGACAGCGAAGTTATTTGGTCTAGAAGTTTGAAAGAATATGTTTGGAAAAATTAAAATAGAAAAGGAATTTCCACTATGAGTGACAAAAAGGGATTATAAAAATGACTAAGCAGGTTATATCCAAAATAGAGCTTCTAGAAATGACAAATGAACCTGAATTACACATCCAATAAAGATCTTCCCAGAGAATTATATACAGCCAGAGAGAGAATTAGTGAAGGGTGGCTAAATTAAGAAAAGTCAACGAGAAAACAACATGGCGTTTCCAAAGGATGGACACAGAAAAGGCGAAAGAGGAAATCTACATGCATTTAATCAGAATCCCAGAAGAAGAAGAGCAGATTGGGGAAAACAATTTTCAAAAGTGGTAATGACCAAGGGCTTTCTAGAACTGATGAAAATCAGTGTAATCAGTAGACTCAAGAAGCCTAGTGAATCCCAAACAAAATATGCATAAAGAAACTCACTGCTCCTGAACCAAGCAGCAAATTCAAAAATCAGCCCAAGGAGGGTGTGAAAGCACAGAATACCTTCAAAGGAGCCACAGTTCCCAATGCCACGATGGAAGAGTGTTGTAAAATATGCCAAGAGAAACTTACCTCCTACCTTGAATGCTGTACCCAGAGTAAAGTTTCAGGGATAAGAGAGAAAACAAAAAAGAAAAGACAGGGCTTCCTTGGTGGCACAGTGGTTGAGAGTCCACCTGCCGATGCAGGGGACATGGGTTTGTGCCCCGGTCCGGGAAGATCCCACATGCCATGGAGTAGCTGTGCCCATGAGCCATGGCCGCTGAGCCTGCACGTCTGGAGCCTGTGCTCCACAATGGGAAAGAAAAGACAGTGGGAAAATTACCCACTAAGGATCATTCTAAAGGATCCATCTCAGGAAGACTGAAAATAATTCCAGATTAGAATGCTGAGATTCAAAAAGGAATAAAGAGTAAATAAAGTATTAAATCTGTGGAAAATCTAAATGACTATAGACTATGTAAAATAATAATAATGTCTTCAGGGTTTAAAAGTATGTAAAATTAAATACTCAACAACAATTATGTATTAGTTGTGAGAAAAGTAAACGGAAATAAAATATCTAAGCTCTTTATAGAATCTGGGAGAAAAATAAAAGTGTTGATTAACTTTAGGCTTTGTTATATTATATATTGCAGATGTAATTTTTAGAACAGAAGAATAGAAAATTTAAAATATAATGGAAGAATAGGAAAAAAGTGGAGAAGGTAAAATGATAAACATGTCACTATATTCCAAAGAAGATAAGAAAAAAAAAAAAAGAGGATGTGGAACAGACTAGTACATTATACAGTAATAGATTTAAACAAGAATAATGAGTAATTGCAGCAAAGGTAAATGGATCAACGGATCTTGCTAAAGGCTAAAAAAAGCAAACAAATAAAATACTACTTCAGAGTTAAAAAAGAAATTGGAAGTTTGGTGATAACATTCCTCATAAATAACAAAAGAGGCTGTTCTTTTTTTAAAAGTCATAATAACTATAATAATATCAGAATTCTATGTTCACAAGCATTTGTACATATAAAGATGGTCACTTTAGTGATCAAAGTTTCAATTCATCAGGTAAATATACCAACAGTAATTAATATGTACCACATAACATGATCTCAAAATTTATGATGCAAAATCTGGCAAAACTATATGGAGAAATGCATGAATCCACAAGCAGAGTGGAAGATTTTAACACCTAACACCCTACTCTTAGTGATGGATAGAACCAACAAGAATTCACTATGTAGAAGTGTTTTAAAATATGGTTAAAGCATTTAATTGCTAGAAACATGGAACACGGTGAACATGACACAATAGGCATTCTTTTCAGGTGTAGATTTGACTGATTTCATCAACTGATATAATTCTGGGCCATAAACAAGTCTCAACACATTTCAAAGGACTGAAATCACAGTGGGTATGTTGTCTAACATCCAACCAGATATTAAAACCAAAAGATAATTAGAATATTATCTCCACAATTTTTAAATTAAAAAATGTACTTCTAAGTAGCCAATGTTGAAAACAAAACTACAATGAAAATTGGAAAAATACTTGGAGCTAAGTAATAAGAAAATATTACATATGAAGACTGTGAGGTCTGTTCTGATGGGAACGTGGTGAGAACTGTGCTGTGAATGTTTCTCCTTCTCCTTTGAGAAACAGCACCAACAAGGAGCATGAAATTAGAAAGAAATCCCCCAAACTACACTTCAGTGGCTTTGGAGAGAGACAGAACTTGCATAACCTGAGATGCTCATAAAGGGTTTCAAGGCTTTCAAGGCAGAGGAGCCACAGACAAATTGTCCTGGGAAGGACAGGGGTGAATGGAGGTATGCATGGTGAACTCAGAAATGTCCAGAAGGAGAGGTCCAGTCCTGGGCGTGTGATAGTCATTAGGGCAAGAGACAGGAGCTTGGGGGGCGTCTCAGAGGGGTTGAGAAGTGACACGTCCCAGAAAGAGGGAGCAAGATGAAACTTGGAAGCCCATGTGTGTGGTTTCAGATGTCCAGGGCTCTGAGGGACTCTAGAAGCCCAGGTGGCATCATGCTTCTCTGCACCAGGGGATACTATGCACAATTTTAAAGGGACAACAAAGAGATCCTTGACGGTGGACACTGGGAGAGCTTCCCTGGCTTACACCCAACCACCCAGAACATCTCTGCTACCAACCCCTCCAAAAAATAAACTTCTGCATGGCCAAAGGGAACAAAACACACAAACAAACATCATAAACAAACTCAAATGACAAATCAAGAAAAGGGTTTTTAAATTCCTATCAGAGACAAGGGTTAATATATCTCGCACACAAAAAGCCCTGGGAATCAGGAAGGAACAGATTGAACACCCGATAGCAAAATAGGGAAAGGTAATAAACAAAGAAACAAAAACGACCCTTTCAAAACATTAAACCTCTAGGAATTTAGTCATGACACCTCATTTAAAGCACAAAATATCAAGCAGCTGAGAAAGTGCAGTCTTCCACATGTGAGCTCTAAACATCCCTGGGTTTGCTGCATGGTACCCTCTGCATGTGGCGGTCCACACATCTCTCCAGGGTTGCCACTGTCTCATTCTGCGCTGGCCATTGAGTGTCATGGCAGATCAGTGACTGTGTCTTCTCAACACAGAACTCATTTTCTCTTAACCGTTGAAATTTTTTTTTATAATATTGGGAAGTAAATAATTATGTAATGATACCACATTGGTGCCTTGCAAATTTATTTTTAAACTTTTCATTGTAAAATAAAACACTGATAGAGCAAACCTTCTAAAATAAACATTTCGTGTCACGAGTCTTTCAGGGGAAACATCCTATAACAACAGCCCTGGTCCAGCTGCCCAGGAAGCCCTATCCCAACACAGCACTCCCTCCCCCTGGGAGTCTCCGCCCCTTGGTTGTCATAGAAACCACTTCTGCATTTCCTGACACTCTATCACCCAGTGCACATCCCTATTGCTGTAGCTCAGGCCTCCCTGCTTTTGAATTCCTTAGGTCGTCTAAGTCTTATTTCATCTGCTGATTCTTTCTACAATTTCTTTTTCACTTTTTCATTGGAATAAATTTGATGACAAGATTATTCTCCTTACACATTGCTTGGTCCCCCAGAACACTTTATGTAGGGAATGTGGGATGGATAGCTAGTCACTATCCAGGAGTTTTCAAGATAATCAGTTGGTTCCATATCATCCCCTGAAAGTCATTTTTGAATAGTGCTAAGAACTCAGGGATTTAAACATAATTCATAGGCAATCATTAACTGAAATTGCTATCTTTTTCAAAGTCACATGGCTCCATCTTTGGCAGGGGAGCCGGTCTGAATTGGCCCTTGCGTCCTTCTGACATGACCAGGAGCCATTGATGGGTCCCTTCACATCACCCAGAGCAGTATATTCCAGGCTCCAGTTCATTTTCTTCTCCAGGCTGGAAATCAGACATTTCCCCAAGAAGCTCAGGTTCCCTTTAGCAGGAAAGGGTACTTCAGGACCACTCTTCTTGGGGCTGGAGGAGCTCACAGCTGACAGTTGGTGTTTCCAAGCCTCTAGAGAGAACAGGGTTACGATGTTTACCAGAAAGACAAGTCACCTCTGGATTTCATACTGATATTTCCACCCTAGACTCAGGACCATGGGAAGATGCATCGTGTTAGACTCGTCAGACACAGAAGGCATCGTGTAATTAGATACCTCACGATTACTCACTTACTTGTCCCACATTGAAGACGACCAGCCTCAGGCTGTCAGTAGTAGTGACACCACCTTGGGGAATCCGTGAGGAAAGCTGTGACGTGTCTGTGAACTTCCTCTCTTCAGCTCTGATCAGCTTTCTGGGAGCTCTGCTGCACGTTGATGTTTGCCACACCGTGGCAAAGTCCTAAGTCACAGTCTCTCTGGGGTTTTTGTTGTCTGTTATTGGTTTTCTAGTAGATCTCTCAGAAAGGGATCAGAGACATAATATTCTTTGTGATTTGCATGTTGATAACAAAGAATGGGTACCTAACAGAAAGTATCTCTCGGTTTTTGTTTATTTTTTTAACATCTTTATTGGAGTATAATTGCTTTACAATGGTGTGCTAGTTTCTGCTTTATAACAAAGTGAATCAGATATACATATACGTATATCCACATATTTCCTCCCTCTTGCGTCTCCCTCCCACCCTCTCTATCCCACCCCTCTAGGTGGTCACAAAGCACCAAGCATATCTCCCTGTGCTATGTGCCTGCTTCTCACTAGCTATCTGTGTTACATTTGGTAGTGTATATATGTCCATGCCACTCTCTCACTTCGTCCCAGCTTACCCTTCCCCCTCCCTGTGTCCTTAACTCTATTCTCTACATCTGGGTCTTTACTCCTGTCCTGCCTCTAGGTTCTTCAGAACCATTTTTCTTTTAATTCCATATATATGTGTTAGCATATGGTATTTGTTTTTCTCTTTCTGACTTACTTCACTCTATATGACAGACTCTAGGTCCATCCACCTCACTACAAATAGCTCAATTTCGTTTCTTTTTATGGCTGAGTAATATTCTATTGTATATATGTGCCACATCATCTTTATCCATTCATCTGTCGATGGACACTTAGGTTGCTTCCATGTCCTGGCTATTGTAAATAGAGCTGCAATGAACATTGTGGTACATGACTCTTTTTGAATTATGGTTTTCTCATGGTATATGCCCAGCAGTGGTATTGTTGGGTCATATGATAGTTCTATTTTTTGTTTTTTAAGGAACCTCCATACTGTTCTCCATAGTGGCTGTATCAATTTACATTCCCACCAACAGTTCAAGAGGGTTCCTTTTTCTCCACACCCTCTCCAGCATTTATTGTTTGTATATTTTTTGAAGATGGCTATTCTGGCTGGTGTGAGGTGATACCTCATTGCAGTTTTGATTTTCATTTCTCTAATGATTAGTAATGTTGAGCATTCTTTCACATGTTTGTTGGCAATCTGTATATCTTCTTTGGAGAAATGTCTATTTAGGTCTTCTGCCCATTTTTTGATTGGGTTGTTTCTTTTTTTGATATTGAGCTGCATGAGCTGCTTGTAAATTTTGGAGGTTAATCCTTTGTCAGTTGCTTCATTTGAAAATATTTTCTCCCATTCTGAGGGTTGTCTTTTCCTCTTGTTTATGCTTTCCTTTGTTGTGCAAAAGCTTTTAAGTTTCATTAGGTCCCAATTGTTTATTTTTGGTTTTATTTCCATTTCTCTAGGAGGTGGGTCAAAAAGGATCTTGCTCTGATATATGTAATAGAGTGTTCTGGCTATGTTTTCCTCTAAGAGTTTTATAGTGTCTGGCTTTACATTTAGGTCTTTAATCCATTTTGAGTGTATTTTTCTGTATGGTATTAGGGAGTGTTCTAATTTCATTCTTTTACATGTAGCTGTCCAGTTTTCCCAGCACCACTTACTGAAGAGGCTGTCTGTTCTCCATTGTATATTCTTGCCTCCTTTATAAAAAATAAGGTGATGATATGTGTGTGGGTTTTTCTCTGGCTTTTCTATCCTGTTCCATTGATCTATTTTTCTGTTTTTGTGCCAGTACCATACTGTCTTGATTACTGTAGCTTTGTGGTATTGCCTGAAGTCTGGGAGCCTGATTCCTCCAGCTCCATTTTTCATTCTCAAGATTGCTTTGGGTATTCGGGGTCTCTTGTGTTTCCATCCAAATTGTGAAATTTTTTGTTCTCGTTCTGTGAAAAATGCCATTGGTAGTTTGATAGGGATTGCACTGAATCTGTAGATTGCTTTGGGTAGTATAGTCATTTTCACGATGTTGATTCTTCCGATCCAAGAACATGGTACATCTCCCCATCTGTTTATATCATCTTTAATTTTTTTCATCAGTGTCTTATAATTTTCTGCATACAGGGCTTTTTTCTCCTTAGGTAGGTTTATACCTAGGTATTTTATTCTGTTTGTTGCAGTGGTAAATGGGAGAGTTTCCTTAATTTCTCTTTCAGATTTTTCATCATTAGTGTATAGGAGTGCAAGAGATTTTTGTGCATTAATTTTGTATCCTGCTACTTTACCAAATTCGGTGATTAGCTCTAGTAGTTTTCTGGTAGCATCTTTAGGCTCCTCTACATATAGTATCATGTCATCTGCAAACAGTGACCATTTTACTTCTTCTTTTCTGATTTGGGTTCCTTTATTTTTTTTTTTTTCTTCTCTGACTGCTGTGGCTAAAACTTCCAAAACTACATTGAATAATAGTGGTGAGAGTGGAAAACCTTGTCTTATTCCTGATCTTTGTGGAAATGGTTTCATTTTTTCACCATTGAGAATGATGCTGGCTGTGGGTTTGTCATATATGGCCTTTATTATGTTGAGGCAAGTTTCCTCTATGCCTACTCTCTGCAGGGTTTTATCATAAATGGGTGTTGAATTTTGTCAAAAGCTTTTTCTGCATCTATTGAGATGATCCTATGGTTTTTCTCCTTCAATTTGTTAATATGGTGTATCACATTGATTGATTTGTGTATATTGAAGAATCCTTGCATTCCTGGGATAAACCCCACTTGATCATGGTATATGATCCTTTGTTTTTTTTGCTTTATAAAAAATTTAATCAGTTATACATATACATATGTTCCCATATCCCCTCCCTTTTGCGTCTCCCTCCCACCCTCCCTATCCCACCCCTCGAGGCGGTCACAAAGCACCGAGCTGATCTCCCTGTGCTATGCGGCTGCTTCCCACTAGCTATCTACCTTACGTTTGGTAGTGTATATATGTCCATGCCGCTCTTTCACTTTGTCACAGCTTACCCTTCCCCCTCCCCATATCCTCAAGTCCTTTCTCTAGTAGGTCTGTGTCTTTATTCCTGTCTTACCCCTATGTCCTTCATGACATTTTTTTTTCGTAAATTCCATATATATGTGTCAGCATACAGTATTTGTCTTTCTCTTTCTGACTTACTTCACTCTGTATGACAGGCTCTAGGTCCATCCACCTCATTACAAATAGCTCAATTTCGTTTCTTTTTATGGCTGAGTAATATTCCATTGTATATATGTGCCACATCTTCTTTACCCATTCATCTGATGATGGACACTTAGGTTGTTTCCATCTCCGGGCTATTGTAAATAGGGCTGCTATGAACATTTTGGTACATGTCTCTTTTTGAATTATGGTTTTCTCAGGGTATATGCCCAGTAGTGGGATTGCTGGGTCATATGGTAGTTCTATTTGTAATTTATTAAGGAACCTCCATACTGTTCTCCATAGTGGCTGTACCAATTCACATTCCCACCAGCAGTGCAAGAGTGTTCCCTTTTTCCCACACCCTCTCCAGCATTTATTGTTTCTAGATTTTTTGATGATGGCCATTCTGACTGGTGTGAGATGATATCTCATTGTAGTTTTGATTTGCATTTCTCTAATGAGTAAAGATGTTGAGCATCCTTTCATGTGTTTGTTGGCAGTCTGTATATCTTCTGTGGAGAAATGTCTATTTAGGTCTTCTGCCCATTTTTGGATTGGGTTGTTTTTTTGTTATTGAGCTGCATGAGCTGCTTATAAATTTTGGAGATTAATCCTTTGTCAGTTGCTTCATTTGCAAATATTTTCTCCCATTCTGAGGGTTGTCTTTTGGTCTTATTTATGGTTTCCTTTGCTGTGCAAAAGCTTTTAAGTTTCATTAGGTCCCATGTGTTTATTTTTGTCTTTATTTCCATTTCTCTAGGAGGTGGGTCAAAAAGGGTCTTGCTGTGATTTATGTCATAGAGTGTTCTGCCGATGTTTTCCTCTAAGAGTTTGATAGTGTCTGGCCTTACATTTAGGTCTTTAATCCATTTTGAGCTTATTTTTGTGTATGGTGTTAGGGAGTGATCTAATCTCATACTTTTACATGTCCCTGTCCAGTTTTCCCAGCACCACTTATTGAAGAGACTGTCCTTTCTCCACTGTACATTCCTGCCTCCTTTATCAAAGATAAGGTGACCATATGTCCGTGGGTTTATCTCTGGGCTTTCTATCCTGTTCCATTGATCTATCTTTCTGTTTTTGTGCCAGTACCATACTGTCTTGATTATTGTAGCTTTGTCGTATAGTCTGAAGTCAGGGAGCCTGATTCCTCCAGCTCCATTATTCATTCTCAAGATTGCTTTGGCTATTCGGGGTCTTTTGTGTTTCCATACAAATTGTGAAATATTCTGTTTTAGTTCTGTGAAAACTGCCAGTGATAGTTTGATAGGGATTGCATTGAATCTGTAGATTGCTTTGGGTAGTAGAGTCATTTTCACAATGTTGATTCTTCCAATCCAAGAACATGGTACATCTCTCCATCTATTTGTATCATCTTTAATTTCTTTCATCAGTGTCTTATAATTTTCTGCATACAGGTCTTTTGTCTCCTTAGGTAGGTTTATTCCTAGATATTTTATTCTTTTTGTTGCAATGGTAAACGGGAGTGTTTCCTTGATTTCACTTTCAGATTTTTCATCATTAGTATATAGGAATGCCAGAGATTTCTGTGCATTAATTTTGCATCCTGCAACTTTACCAAATTCATTGATTAGCTCTAGTAGTTTTCTGGTAGCATCTTTAGGATTCTCTATGTATAGTATCATGTCATCTGCAAACAGTGACAGCTTTACTTCTTCTTTTCCGATTTGGATTCCTTTTATTTCCTTTTCTTCTCTGATTGCTGTGGCTAAAACTTCCAAAACTATGTTGAATAAGAGTGGTGAGAGTGGGCAACCTTGTCTTGTTCCTGATCTTAGTGGAAATGGTTTCAGTTTTTCACCATTGAGGACGATGCTGGCTGTGGGTTTGTCATATATGGCCTTTATTATGTTGAGGAAAGTTCCCTTTATGCCTACTTTCTGCAGGGTTTTTATCATAAATGGGTGTTGAATTTTGTCGAAAGCTTTCTCTGCATCTATTGAGATGATCATATGGTTTTTCTCCTTCAACTTGTTAATATGGTGTATCACGTTGATTGATTTGCGTATATTGAAGAATCCTTGCATTCCTGGAATAAACCCCACTTGATCATGGTGTATGATCCTTTTAATGTGCTGTTGGATTCTGTTTGCTAGTATTTTGTTGAGGATTTTTGCATCTATGTTCATCAGTGATATTGGCCTGTAGTTTTCTTTCTTTGTGACATCCTTGTCTGGTTTTGGTATCAAGGTGATGGTGGCCTCGTAGAATGAGTTTGGGAGTGTTCCTCCCTCTGCTATATTTTGGAAGAGTTTGAGAAGGATAGGTGTTAGCTCTTCTCTAAATGCTTGATAGAATTCACCTGTGAAGCCATCTGGTCCTGGGCTTTTGTTTGTTGGAAGATTTTTTATCACAGTTTCAATTTCAGTGCTTGTGATTGGTCTGTTCATATTTTCTATTTCCTCCTGATTCAGTCTTGGCCGGTTGTGCATTTCTAAGAAGTTGCCCATTTCTTCCAGGTTGTCCATTTTATTGGCATAGAGTTGCTTGTAATAATCTCTCATGATCTTTTGTATTTCTGCAGTGTCAGTTGTTACTTCTCCTTTTTCATTTCTAATTCTATTGATTTGAGTCTTCTCCCTTTTTTTCTTGATGCGTCTGGCTAATGGTTTATCAATTTTGTTTATCTTCTCAAAGAACCATCTTTTAGTTTTATTGATCTTTGCTATCGTTTCCTTCATTTCTTTTTCATTTATTTCTGATCTGATTTTTATGATTTCTTTCCTTCTGCTAACTTTGGGATGTTTTTGTTCTTCTTTCTCTAATTGCTTTAGGTGCAAGGTTAGGTTGTTTATTCGAGATGTTTCCCGCTTCTTAAGGTGGGATTGTATTGCTATAAACTTCCCTCTTAGAACTGCTTTTGCTGCATCCCATAGGTTTTGGGTCGTCGTGTCTCCATTGTCATTTGTTTCTAGGTATTTTTTAATTTCCTCTTTGATTTCTTCAGTGATCACTTCGTTATTAAGTAGTGTATTGTTTAGCCTCCATGTGTTTGTATTTTTTTTTTTTTTTTTTTTTTTTTTTGCAGTATGTGGGCCTCGCGCTGTTGTGGCCTCTCCCGTTGTGGAGCACAGGCTCTGGACGCGCAGGCTCAACGGCCATGGCTCACGGGCCCAGCCACTCCGCGGCACGTGGGATCCTCCCGGACCGGGGCACGAACCCGCGCCCCCTGCATTGGCAGGCGGGCTCTCAACCACTGCGCCACCAGGGAAGCCCTGTTTGTATTTTTTACAGCTCTTTTCCTGTAATTGATATCTAGCCTCATAGCATTGTGGTCGGAAAAGATACTTGATACAATTTCAGTTTTCTTAAATTTACCAAGACTTGATTTGTGACCCAAGATATGATCTATCCTGGAGAATGTTCCATGAGCACTTGAGAAAAATGTGTATTCTGTTGTTTTTGGATGGACTGTCCTATAAATATCAATTAAGTCCTTCTTGTTTAATGTATCATTTAAAGCTTGTGTTTCCTTATTTATTTTCATTTTGGATGATCTGTCCATTGGTGAAAGTGGGGTGTTAAAGTCCCCTACTATGATTGTGTTACTGTCGATTTCTCCTTTTATGGCTGTTAGTATTTGCCTTATGTATTGAGGTGCTCCTATGTTTGGTGCATAAATATTTACAATTGCTGTATCTTCTTCTTGGATTGATCCCTTGATCATTATGTAGTGTCCTTCTTTGTCTCTTCTAGTGGTCTTTATTTTAAAGCCTATTTTGTCTGATATGAGAATTGCTACTCCAGCTTTCTTTTGGTTTCCATTTTCATGGAATATCTTTTTCCATCCCCTTACTTTTAGTCTGTATGTGTCTCTAGGTCCGAAGTGGCTCTCTTGTAGACAGCATATATATGGGTCTTGTTTTTGTATCCATTCAGCCAATCTGTGTCTTTTGGTGGGAGCATTTAGTCCATTTACATTTAAGGTAATTATCGATATGTATGTTCCTATTCCCATTTTCTTAATTGTTTTGGGTTCGTTATTGTAGGTCTTTTCCTTCTCTTGTGTTTCTTGCCTAGAGAAGTTCCTTTAGCATTTGTTGTAAAGCTGGTTTGGTGGTGCTGAACTCTCTCAGCTTTTGCTTGCCTGTAAACGTTTTAATTTCTCCATCAAATCTGAATGAGATCCTTGCTGGGTAATCTTGGTTGCAGGTTTTTCTCCTTCATCACTTTAATTATGTCCTGCCACTCCCTTCTGGCTTGTAGAGTTTCTGCTGAGAGATCAGCTGTTATCCTGATGGGGATTCCCTTGTGTGTTATTTGTTGTTTTTCCCTTGCTGCTTTTAATATGATTTCTTTGTGTTTAATTTTTGACAGTTTGATTACTATGTGTCTTGGCGTATTTCTCCTTGGATTGATTCTGTATGGGACTCTCTGTGCCTCCTGGACTTGATTAACTATTTCCTTTCCCATATTAGGGAAGTTTTCAACTATAATCTCTTCAAATATTTTCTCAGTCCCTTTCTTTTTCTCTTCTTCTTCTGGAACCCCTATAATTCGAATGTTGGTGTGTTTAATGTTGTCCCAGAGGTCTCTGAGACTGTCCTCTGTTCTTTTCATTCTTTTTTCTTTATTTTGCTCTGCAGCAGTTATTTCCACTATTTTATCTTCCACCTCACTTATCCGTTCTTCTGCCTCAGTTATTCTGCTATTGATCCCATCTAGGGTATTTTTTATTTCATTTATTGTGTTTTTAATCAATGCTTGATTCATCTTTAGTTCTTCTAGGTCCTTGTTAACTGTTTCTTGCATTTTGTCTATTCTATTTCCAAGATTTTGGATCTTGGAAATAGAATCTTGGATCATCTTTACCATCATTATTCTGAATTCTTTTTCAGGTAGACTGCCTATTACCTCTTCATTTGTTAGGTCTGGTGGGTTTTTATCTTGCTGCTTCTCCTGCTGTGTGTTTTTCTGTCTTCTCATTTTGCTTATGTTAGTGTGTTTGGGGTCTCCTTTTTGCAGGCTGCAGGTTCGTAGTTCCCGTTGTTTTTGGTGTCTGTCCCCAGTGGCTAACGTTGGTTTAGTGGGTTGTGTAGGCTTCCTGGTGGAGGGGACTAGTGCCTGTGTTCTGGTGGATGAGGCTGGATCTTGTCTTTCCGGTGGGCAGGTCCATGTCTGGTGGTGTGTTTTGGGGTGTCTGCGGACTTTTTATGATTTCAGGCCACCTCTCTGCTAATGGGTGGCATTGTGTTCCTGTCTTGCTAGTTGTTTGGCATAGGGTATTCAGCACTGTAGCTTGCTGGTCGTTGAGTGAAGCTGGGTGCTGGTGTTGAGATGGAGATCTCTGGAAGATTTTCGCCATTTGATATTATGTGGAGCTGGGAGGTCTCTTGTGGACCAGTGTCCTGAAGTTGGCTCTCCCACCTCAGAGGCACAGCACTGACTCCTGGCTCCTCAATTTGGGATGATTTGTTGTCTATTCATGTATTCCACAGATGCAGGGTACATCAAGTTGATTGTGGAGCTTTAATCCGCTGCTTCTGAGGCTGCCAGGAGAGGTTTCCCTTTCTCTTCTTTGTTCTCACAGCTCCTGGGTCTCAGCTTTGGATTTGGCCCCGCTTCTGCGTGTAGGTCGCCGGAGGGCGTCTGTTCTTCGCTCAGACAGGACAGGGTTAAAGGAGCAGCCTCTTCGGGGACTCTGGCTCACTCAGGCCGGGCGGGAGGGAGGGGCACGGAGTGCGGGGCGAGCCTGCAGTGGCAGAGGTCGGCGTGACGTTGCACCAGCCCGAGGCCCGCCGTGTGTTCTCCCAGGGAAGCCGCCCCTGGATCCCGGGACCCCGGCAGTGGCGGGCTGCACAGGCTCCCGGAAGGGCGGTGTGGACAGTGACCTGCGCTCGCACACAGGCTTCTTGGCGGCGGCAGCAGCAGCCCCAGCGTCCCACGCCCGTCACTGGGCTCTGCGCTTTCAGCCGCGCCTCACGCCCGTCTCTGGCACTCCTTGAAGCAGCGCTCTGAATCCCCTCTCCTCGTGCACCAGGAAACCAAGAGGGAAGAAAAAGTCTCTTGCCTCTTCGGCAGCTCCAGAGTTTTCCCGGACTCCCTCCCGGCTAGCTGTGGCACACCAGCCCCCTTCAGGCGGAGTTCTCGCCGCCAGCCCCAGTCCTCTCCCTGCGCTCTGACCGAAGCCCGAGCCTCAGCTTCCAGCGCCGCCCGCCCCGGCGGGCGAGCAGACAAGCCTCTCGGGCTGGTGAGTGCCGCTCAGCACCTATCCTCTCTGCGGGAATCTCTCCGCTTTGCCCTACCCAGGTATGTGGGGAGTTTCTTGCCTTTTGGGAGGTCTGGGGTCTTCTGCCAGCGTTCAGTAGGTGTTCTGTAGGAGTTGTTCCACGTGTAGCTGTATTTCTGGTGTATCCGTGGGGAGGAAGGTGATCTCCGCGTCTTACTCTTCCGCCATCTTACCCGGAAGTGATCATGGTGTATGATCCTTTTAATGTGCTGTTGGATTCTGTTTGCTAGTATTTTGTTGAGGATTTTTGCATCTATGTTCATCAGTGATTTTGGCTTGTAGTTTTCTTTCTTTGTGACATCTTTTTCTGGTTTCGGTATCAGGGTGGTGTTGGCCTCGTAGAATGAGTTTGGGAGTGTTCCTCCCTCTGCTATATTTTGGAAGAGTTTGAGAAGGATAGGTGTTAGCTCTTCTCTAAATGTTTGATAGATTCACCTGTGAAGCCATCTGGTCCTGGGCTTTTGTTTGTTGGAAGATTTTTAATCACAGTCTCAATTTCAGTGCTTGTGTTTGGTCTGTTTATATTTTCTATTTATTCCTGGTTCAGTCTTGGGAGGTTGTGCTTTTCTAAGAATTTGTCCATTTTTTCCATTTTGTCCATTTTTTGGCATATACTTGCTTGTAGTAATCTCTCATGATACTTTGTATTTCTGCAATGTCAGTTGTTGCTTCTCCTTTTTCCTTTCTCATTCTATTGATTTGAGTGTTCTCCCTTTTCTTCTTCATGAGTCTAGCTAATGGTATATCAATTTTGTTTATCTTCTCACGGAACCAGCTTTTAGTTTTATTGATATTTGCTATTGTTTCCTTCATTTCTTTTTCATTTATTACTGATCTGATCTTTATGATTTCTTTCCTTCTGCTAACTTTGGGGTTTTTTTGTTCTTCTTTCTCTAATTGCTTTAGCTGTAAGGTTAGGTTGTTTACTTGAGATGTTTCTTGTTTCTTGAGGTAGGATTGTAGCTATAAACTTCCCCCTTAGAACTGCTTTGGCTGCATCCCATAGGTTTTGGATCATCGTGTTTTCATTGTCATTTGTTTCTAGGTATTTTTTTATTTCTTCAGTGATCTCTTTGTTATTAAGTGGTGTATTCTTTAGCCTCCATGTGTTTGTATTTTTTAGAGATTTTTTCCTGTAATTGATTTCTAGTCTCATAGTGCTGTGGTCAGAAAACATACGTGATACAATTTCAATTTTCTTGAATTTACCAAGGCTTGATTTGTGACCCAAGATATGATCTCTCCTGGAGAATGTTCCATGAGCACTTGAGAAGAAAGTGTATTCTGTTGTTTTTGGATGGAATGCCCTATAAATATCAATTAAGTCCATCTTGTTTAATGTATCATTTAAAGCTAGTGTTTCCTTATTTATTTTCATTTTGGGTGATCTGTCCATTGGTGAAAGTGGGGTGTTAAAGTCTCCCACTATGATTGTGTTACTGTCGATTTCCCCTTTTATGTCTGTTAGCATTTGCCTTATGTACTGAGGTGCTGCTAAGTTGGGTGCATAAATATTTACAATTCTTATATCTTCTTCTTGTATTGATCCCTTCATCATTATGTACTGTCCTTTCTCTCTTGTAGTAGTCTTTATTTTAAAGTCTATTTTGTCTGATATGAGAATTGCTGCTCCAACTTTCTTTTGATTTCCATTTGCATGGAATATCTTTCTCCATCCCCTCACTTTCAGTCTGTATGTGTCCCTAGGTCTGAAGTGGGTCTCTTGTAGACAGCATATATCCGGTTCTTGTTTTTGTATCCATTCAGCCAGTCTATGTCTTTTGCTTGGAGCATTTAATCCATTTACATTTAAAGTAGTTATCAATATGTATTTTCCTATTACCATTTTCTTAATTGTTTTGGATTTGTTATTGTAGGTCTTTTCCTTCTATTGTGTTTCCTGCCTAGAGATATTCCTTTAGCATTTGTTGTAAAGCTGGTTTGGTGGTGCTGAATTCTTTTAGTTTTTGCTTGTCTGTAAAGGTTTTACTTTCTCCATTGAATCTGAATGAGATCCTTGCTGAATATAGTAATCTTGGTTGTAGGTTTTTCCCTTCATCACTTTAAATATGTCTTTCCACTCCCTTCTGGCTTGCAGAGTTTCTGCTGAAAGATCAGCTGTTAACCTTATGGGGATTCCTTTGTATGTTATTTTTTGTTTTTCCCTTGTTGCTTTTAATATTTTTTTCTTTATATTTAATTTTGGTAATTTGATTAATATGTGTCTTGACATGTTTCTCCTTGGATTTACCCTGTATGGGACTCTCTGTGCTTCCTGGACTTGACAAACTATTTCCTTTCCCATATTAGGGGAATTTTCAATATAATCTCTTCAAATATTTTCTCAGTCCTTTCCTTTTTCTCTTCTTCTTCTGGGACCCCTATAATTTGAATGTTGTTGCATTTAATGTTGTCCCAGAGGTTTCTGAGACTGTCCTCAATTCTTTTATTCTTTTTTCTTTATTCTGCTCTGTGGTAGTTATTTCCACTATTTTATCTTCCAGGTCACTTATCCATTCTTCTACCTCAGTTATTATGCTACTGATTCTTTCTAGAGAATTTTTCATTTCATTTATTGTGTTGTTCATCATTGTTTGTTTGCTCTTTAGTTCTTCTAGGTCCTTGTGAAATGTTTCTTGTTTTTTCTCCATTTTATTTCCAAGATTTTGGATCATCTTTACCACCATTACTCTGAATTCTTTTTCAGGTAGACTGTCTATTTCCTCTTCATTTGTTTGGTCTGGTGGGTTTTTACCTTGCTCATTCATCTGCTGTGTGTTTCTCTGTCTTCTCATTTTGCTTATCTGCTGTGTGTTTCTCTGTCTTCTCATTTTGCTTAACTTACTGGGTTTGGGTCTCCTTTTCACAGGCTGCAGGTTCATAGTTCCCGTTTTTTTGGTGTCTGCCCCCAGTGGGTAAGGTTGGTTCCGTGGGTTGTGTAGGCTTCCTTGTGGAGGTGACTAGTGCCTGTGTTCTTGTAGATGAGGCTGGATCTTGTCTTTTTCGTGGGCAGGGCTGCGTCCAGTGGTGTGTTTTGGGGTGTCTGTGACCTTATTATGATTTTAGGCAGCCTCTCTGCTAATAGGTGGGGTTGTGTTCCTGTCTTACTAGTTGTTTGGCATAGGGTGTCCTGCACTATAGCTTGTTGGTTGTTGAGTGGAGCTGGGTCTTAGTGTTGACATGGAGATCTCTGGGAGAGCTCTCGCCATTTGATATTATGTGCAGCCGGGAGGTCTCCAGTGGACCAATGTCCTGAACTCAGCTCTCCCACTTCAGAGGCACAGGCCTGATCCCCGCCAGAGCACCAAGGTCCTTTTGGGATGTCTGAGGTCTTCTGCCAGCGTTCAGTAGGTGTTCTGTAGGAGCTGTTCCACATGTAGATGTATTTCTGCTGTATTTGTGGGGAGGAAGGTGATCTCCACGTCTTACTCTTCTGCCATCTTGAAGGTTTCCTCTTGGCCTTGACTCCCTTCTGAATCTGCTCATCTAATCAATAAAGGCAATACAGCCCTTTATTGTGAATGGAAACACAATTGGGGTCTTGGGTGCTCTCTCAGCAAAAGCAGCAACCTGCTCGTACTCAGGAAATTTCTGGTGCCTGCAATGCAGAGCAGTGGGCTGAAGAGCTAGCCCAGTCAAACCCAGACAGCAAGCTGAGTCAGAGGACCTGAGCCTCTCTGGGGTTCTTGTTGCCTGTTATTGGTTTTCTAGTAGATCTCTCAGAAAGGACTCAGAGATAGTATTCTCTGTGATATTTGCATGTTGATAACAAAGAATAGGTAGCTAACAGAAAGTCTCTCTGGTTACAGAATCATTGGCTTATATTTTCTTTTCCTGTTTATCAGATACATTACTCCATTTACTCCTGGCATAAAGTGTCATAGTTGAAAAGTATGATAAAAATATAATTTGTCTCCCTTGTGAATTACTTGTAATTTTTGCCTGGACGTCAAAAAGAGTTTTTGTTCTTTCTTTAGTTAAGCTCAGGAAATTTACTAAAACATGTCTTGATAGTGACCATTGGGGTCCAAATTATCAGACACATGCTGTGCTCTTTAAATATGTAAAGTAGTCTTTTTTTAAAAAATCAGAATATTTTCTTGAGTTATAGTTTTTAGTATTTCTACTGTTTCCTCTCATTTTGGTTTTTCTTTGCTGGGCACCTGTTATTTATAGATTGAATTTTCTTTGCTTAACTACAGTTTTTGTCATTTTCAAATCCTTTCATCTCACTTTTTTTATTAGTAAAAACTTTTCTTACTTCTACATTCTATTTCTGTTGTTTATTCATCTTTATACTTTTTTTAGTTTACAGTTTATTTCTGATTCTTTTCTTATAATTATTTCTATTTTTTTCACTTCATTTCTGTGTGTTTACAATTCTGGTTTATGTTGTTGTTTTTTTCCTGCCATATCATTTCTTAGTGTCTTTTATCTTACTTTGAATGAGCGTGCTAGAGGTCTAATTGGCCTGCTAATCTGTCTCCTTGTCTGTCATTGTAGGGACTTAATTCTGTTCCTCCTTCCTTTTTTATGAAAGCTTTGTTTGGGATTTGGCCTTGGTATCTATTTGTTGCTCATTTATTTGAATTCAGTTCTCTTTAACTGGAGAAGGTGGTGTGGCTCAGGACAGTTCTGACTTCATGGAATTCCCTCTGCTGCTGTTTTTCTTCAGTAGCAGAACCTGCTGGTTCTCACAGAGGCCCACAGCTCTGTCCTCCTTTTCTCTGCAGCTCCCATCCCCCCCCCTTTACCCCTCTCCATCTGTCCTGCCCAACTTCCCTTAGTCTCCCCAGAAGTGCCCTGTCCCAGGAGGAAGCCTGGAGGGGGTGGACAGGCCATGCCAGGGTTCACAGGCACCCTGTTACATCCTCTTCTTTCCTCCACGTGGGTGCTCACACCCAGCAGGTCTTGTGGGAACTTCAGGTTTGTCCTCACCCACAGGCACTTCAGGCACACATGTGCCATGTCCCCTAGTTTTGTTCCAAAAGTTGCTCATCAGTCTTTATTTTGCTACCTGGTTGCCCTGCCTGTTGTAAGTGTAGACTGAGAGATTCAAAAGCTATTCCACAATCATAGCCATCATCTTCCCAGGTCTGTCTTATCCTTTCAGTAAATTGAAAATTTAAAAAAAAAAGAGAGAGTTTAATTAATCTCTGAACTCCTCTTGCAAAAAAAGATCAGGGCCATAACATAACAGAAAGCCTGCACTACTCTGCTCCCAGGTACTGAGTGTATCCATTCATTTCAGTAACAAATTCTGTGACTTGTAAGTCCAGTTTAGAAGAAATCTCAAACAAGGATATTCAGACCTTTAAATAAGCAACAAGCAAACAAAAAAGATGTTCCATCTCAAACCTGCTTCTTTTTCTACTGACACGTATCCTCCAGCAAGAAGACTTCTCCTTGGTGAATACAAGTTTTGACCTTGTATTGAGATCACAAATGTGGTTCAAGGGCTTCAGCCTCAACTGCACCCCTGTGATAAGGTCCACCAGCAGAATAAATATTTTTTCTTCAACCACTGAAGGAAACACGGCTCCTTTGCTGCATCTCCTGTGGTATTTGCATTTAGTCTCTGAGCTGTTTCCCGTACATTCGAAGACCTCTTAACATCGTCAACACTGAGATGAAGTGAGTTTCAGGGATATTGGGTGTTTTCTTTTTCTGCTTTTCTTACAGAGATTTTGATGTTCTTTGTTTACATAACTTTCATAGTTTACTTTTTAAAATTATAAAATGATTACTTGTGACATTTACTTTAGAAAAATAGGAAAATCTAGAAAAAGGTAAAAGAAGAAAGTAAAAATCAACTACAATTAGAGAATATCAAAGTTTATGTTGTGTTTTCTTCCCTTTTTTCAAATAACAATGGAATAATCATTTTAGTAACTAATATAAATTCCAGGCAACATCTTAAATCAAGGTCACCAAACTGTAGTGCCTGGACCATTTCGGGCTGTGTTTGCATTTGTACAGCCCCAAGCTAGGAATGATTTCTACATTTTTAAATGGTTGAAAAAAAATCAAAATAAGAATATTTCATGACATGCAACAATTAATTGAAATTCAAATTTTAGTGTTCATAAATAAGTTTTCTTGGTACAGTCTCCACATTTGCTTTCAGTTTGCCTGTGGCTGCTTTTGAGTGACAACTGCAGAGTTAACTGGTGACGGAGACCCTGCCGCTCCCAGAGCTGAAGGTGCTTGCAACCTGGGCCAGCGCAGACACTGGTAGACTCGGGGCTGTGCACTCAGCTCATGCTTCCTCCGCACAATTCTGGCAGACAGTTGCTCGTTTTAATCTCTGTTTTACGTACAGAAAGCAAGATTTAGGGATTAAGTGACCCTCCCCCCAAGTATTCCACTCAGGAAGCTATGCCATGCTTTTTCTAGGCTGATATACTTTGCTACTTCCGTAGGTATTTTCTATGTGCCACATTTGTGTATTTCAAACATATTAGAGATTAATCTAATTGTGTATTTTTATTATTGTCCCATGTTGTCAAATAGTATTTAAGATTTTGAAAGTCCCATTGTACTTTGGGACCACTATTAAGGAATCAAAGAATGTCACTGTATTCTCAGACATTAAGTAATTTTTAATTTTTAGCTATGAAAATGACACTAAGTGAATTTATGCCCATATCTGTTATAATTAAATTTCTGTCCTCATCTATTTCTTTCTCTCTGGCGCATTCCTAGACTGGCAGTGAATGGCTCGCCTTATTTCCATAATTTTCAGGTTCTTGAGCCCTATTTCTACTCGTGTCTCTAGACAGGTGGTTCTCTTTTCATTCCCACCTGCAGGGTGTGTGTAGCATCTGCCATGCTGTAAAACTCCCTTGCAACATTTTCAGGGGATGAGTCAGAATATCCTATCTAAGTCACAATTTTTTTGGTTGCTAATGAGATGAAAGGTTTTTTCTTTTTCACATTTTTGGTTTTTTGTCAGTGGCCTATTGACTTTTTTGCTCATATTTTCTATTGCTTTTTGTTAGTTTTAAATATATATAGGAGAACTCCTCATACTAAATGAATTAACCTTTTATCTGTCACATTTGCTAAAATGTATATACGTTGGTGACACTGGCCTTTTAATATTAAGATGTTTTACAAACGTAGATTTTTAAAAGTTTAATGTAGTCAATTTGGGTATGTTCTCCAGTTGCTTTTACAGGTGGGACGTTCCTGCTCACTCAGAGACTGATGAATATCCACGTTATAGTCCTATTTGTTTTTTTTTATGCTTCATCAAGCTCCATCCCCTTTTCTCTATCCAGCCCTGCATGACCCTCCCTAAGCACTGTCCACAGAGTTCGCTCCTCAGAGCCACAGAGAGTAAACCCTGTCCCCTTCAGACAGAGCAGGGTCTCTGCATGTGGGGTGCTGTCCAGAGGAAGGGCTCAGAAGTGCAAGGTTTCCTGATGTGCAGAGGAGATGATTATATCATCTTTCAAGTTCACCTTGGGAATCCACGACGAGCCTGTTAGAAGAATTGACCTGGAACATGTTTGGATCAAGAATCTACAGGATACAGCATCTTCTCAATGTTCTTCTGCATTTTGTCATCTGCCCACCCATTACATCACAAACTAGAGCAAAATCAAACCAAACCAAACCACTGAACCCTTAATAACAACAGAAGATATTTCAGCCGGTAACTTCATGCCACGGGGACTGGGGCTCGGGAGGCAGGGGATACTCAGGAGTCAGGATGGCCCCATCATTTAGGAGGTGGGGACCTCCCAGCACCATAAAATGATCACACACATGGGCAGAGAGATCTGGGAATTCCTTGGACACTGATCTTAGAGATCATGGCTGGTTTTGTAAGACTCGGGATTCCAGAATCAGACTATCAGAATTCAAGCCCTGCACACCACCACCCACCATGTGACCAGGGCCCTGACGCAGGGTACATCCAACCTCTGTACCTCGTCTTCTAATTCGTAAAACGCAGACCCCAGCAGTGCCCCTCCCCCTGGCTGTTGGGATGCTGATCTTGTCTGTGGTGAATACTGGGAAACACAACTGTTTGAGAAGAGCCAGGTAGCTGCTGCAAGACTGGGGCCGTCCTGATTTCTCTTCCAACATATAAGCATAGCCTTTTGATGTCAGCAGTCTACACAGTATGCCTAACTCACTTTTCATTCAATTCTGTGGCAAATACAGAAGGTGGGGTCTCAGAGAAGTAGATGGAGATCATTGATGAGGAGTGTGTTTGAAGTGAGAAATGAGAAAAGTCGAAAAGTCAGATCCTGGAGTTTTGTCTGACAGAAAACAAATGGGGTTGGGTTTGGGGAAAGAGTGATAAATCCTTATTTATAAGGAGATACTGAAATTATTCAGAATATGAGAAAAACACTTGGCTGTTAAACTTCTTTTTCATAAAATCAATCTTTTGCAAGAGAATGAGTTTCAGAAAGATTGATGAAAGCTTACTGAGTCTTTTAGCACGCTAAGAAAAATCTGTGGAACATCTTTTCTTTTCCATACAACTTTAGAAAACTCTGCATTTTCTTCCTTGATTCCCCCCTGTTCTGTCATTTTCCTCGTCTTCTGCTTATAAACTTCACAATGCTTTCCTGAGCATATGCTATAGTTCCCTCCCCTTTTCTTTATCCTCTTGTTCCTACAAGCTGGCTTGAATAAAGGGGTCACTATCAGCGGGCCAACATAGGACCCAGACACCTTCAGTCTGCATGTTGTGCAGGTGAAATATTGGTCACCCCCGTGAGTAATAGCACCCCGTGAAAGGAGCCGGCAGAGGCTGGTGGGTCTGCTTACGCCGGCCACAAGCCAGGCATTCAGCCACACAGCGTCAGCCACCGATTACAATTACTCCCAACAACAACAAACGTCAGGGCTGTCTGTATTTACTGGCCACAATCAATGATCATCTGTGGGCTACACGTTGAAGATTCATCTTACAACCTAGCAGCCCGATCGGATTATTTGCTTTCTTGTAGTGACTGCTGAGGATTAACCCCGGAGCTGCCTCCCGGGCCAGCACGTCCACTGGCGGCAGGGAGCCCGGGCTGGGGTGTGTCCGGGACAGTGTGGCCGAGGAGCCTGGCAGCTGTGGGGATGTCGTGCATCGGCACACTGCAGGCCCCGCTGACAAGGAGCCCTCAGAGGAGTAGGAGGCGAGGGCCGGCCGCGCTGGGGGTGGAGTGTCCCCCACCTGTGACCTGAGCTCAGGCACGAAAACCCCACAGCGGGCAGTGGCCAGTTTGGAAGGGCTGCAGCCAGCCTGACTCTTTCAGGCCCTGGTACCCTGGATACCCCAGGAGGCCAAAGATGACTTGGTTCCCACTTCTCACTGGAAATAGATTCACATATTAATAAACGTAAACCTTTTAGTTGGTACCTGCAAGATGCCGACACCTAGAAGCCCCACCCACCCTCAGGTCTCTGCAGTCAGTCACCATACCTGCAGGAAGAGCCCTGGAGGGAGCCGGCAGGGCCTGGCGGGACCGTGTGCAGGGTCTCCCGATGCCTCAAGGTGACAGCCTCCCGTGGCTGCAGCTCTGGGAGGAGAGGTCCCACCATCCCCGAAACACCTAAGCTGCTCTGGCGTCTCCGGGTTGATCCAGACCAGGTGAATCCAGTGCGGGATCCTCTGGTGTCTGCTCAGCTTCACCACCCCTCTCCAAGGCCGCCTCCATCACAGAATAAAGTGGGACCCCAGACAGGAAGGGGGGTTGCTGCCTACAGCAGGGGTGGGGCAGGGCCTCTCCAGGTGAGGCCCAGGAAGCCCGGCCCAGCCTAGAGTGGCAGCTGGGCGAGCTCCCCAGGGGACAGGATGCTGCCTGCCTGGCAGCTGAAATCCTGGTGGTGCTTTGCTGCCTGGGGCTCCCAGGCCCCCCAGTTTCCTGCACGGAGACCATGCATTCTAGAAGCACACGCTGGCTTCTGTCCTCCTGGTGGGCTCCTGACAGATCCACCAAGTCTGGGCAGAGAAGACTCAATTCAGTTCTGGGTCCAAGTCATATTTTTATTTCAAAATTAAATGTCAGGTCACACGCTGTATGAGCAGCGGCTGAACCACACTAAGCAGATGTTACACACTTGAGGAGCTTATGAGGCAGCATCTCTTCTAGAAACACAGAAAGAGCATTTCCAATGCAGAGCTGCCGCGCCCACGGGCGTGGCCCACGTCTCCGGGCTCCCGGGAGCTCTGGATTCCGGGGTTTCTGAAGTGACGTGGTTTCAGGGCAGAGCCCTGGCCTCGCACTCGATCTGAGGCACGTACCACATCCCATCAGGAGCCTTCGGAGCCTCCCAGCAGACTACACACACACACACACACACACACACACACACACACACACACACACACACACACCACTCAGACCCCAGCCAGTCCCAAGCTGTGATTAAGGAAAAGGGCCGCAGGCTTCTCCCTGTGGCTAACTCCCGGGGAGGTGGACGCAGAGGCCCTGGAACAGCGGGTGGTGCAGCAGCATGAGCAGAGGCCCCCTTGCTCAGAGCAAGTGAACGTTTAGTGTTACCATCAGCATGACCTTATCGGCAGCGACCACTCTTAGAAGCTGGCCTCGTGTCAGGGAGGAACCTGTGCAGAGTCACCTGATAACTGCAAAGTCCTGCGCCTGTGCGCAGAGCGGGGCTGGCCTGCTCCGTGGACCAGCTGCGGAGCTGGACCTGGGCCTGCCCTTTCCCCTGGAGCTGAATCCCACGGGGGTGGGATCGTTGCACAGCACCTCCTTGCGCTCTGAGCTTCACTGGCTGAGGTTCAGCTCTCCTGTCTGTAAAGTGGCAAAGGTACTACCCGACCCATGGTGTTGTTATTGGGATGAAATAAGAGCACAGATGTAAGCCCTTGGGACAGAGCTGGCCGTGGAGGGAGCCCCGCCAGCGCCTCTCCCTCCCCTCTTCACTTCCCCCCTCTTCCCTTCCTTCCATGATCCATCTTTTTTTTTTTCTTTTTTTTTTTTTTTCGGTACGCGGGCCTCTCACTGCTGTGGCCTCTCCCGTTGTGGAGCACAGGCTCCGGACGTGCAGGCTCAGCAGCCATGGCTCACGGGCCCAGCCGCTCTGCGGCATGCGGGATCCTCCCGGACCAGCGCACGAACCCACGTGCCCTGCATCGGCAGGCAGACTCTCAACCATTGCACCACCAGGGAAGCCCCATGATCCATCTTTAAGCGCAGATTAAAACACAACTAGAATGTACTAATTTTGCTCTGATCATGAGATGCCAGAAGAGCAGGAGCGCCTGGAAGGGAAAGCCCTGGGGTCTCTGAGTCTGAGTTATAGGGCCCAGGCCTGGCATGTGTGTACGAGTTTTCTCTGTGAAAAACAGCTGCACTGGGAAGGGGATTACACAGGGTTCATGGCAGGATTGTGCCCCCCAAAATTCATCTGTTGGGATCCTAACCCCCAGCACACCCTCCAGAATGTGACTGTGCTTGGAGATTCTGTCTTTAAAGAGATGATTAAGTTAAAATGAGACTTTTAACTTAATCTGGATGGGGCCCAAATCCAATCTGACTGGTGCCCTTATAAGAAGAGATTAGGACACAGGCATGACAGAGGGACAGCTAGGTGAGGACAGAAAGAAAAGACGGCCATCTGCAAGCCAAGGAGAGAGACCTCAGAAGAAACTAACCCTGCCGACACCTTGATCTCAGGATTCCAGCTTCCAGAACTGTAAGAAAATGCATTCCTGTTGTTTAAGCCACTCCGTCTGTAGTATTATGGCAGCCCAGGCAGACTAATATATAGGGTATCAGCCAAAAGACCCTATGCCAGGGGCCCAGGGTGAGAGATGCAGCTGGGAACCCTTGCCCAGGGCTGTCCTGCCAAGCAGGTGCTGGGGCATTGCCACCAGGTAGATTCCAGGACTCAGTCTGCATGGAATGGAAGGTCAGCTCTTACCTTTCACGTCATCTATTTATTTTAGTTGAGAAGATGTATTCTTGGGAAAAGTACCAGCACTTAGTGCTGTAGAGGCTATAGACAAAAGTGTGACTGTGACTGTTTCTCCGAAGAAACCAAAGTTCCAGGAAACATTGCCCCATCCCTCCTGGAAGCATAGCTGGATGTGTCACATTCTTCAGAACTCACAGAGCCAGGCACGTACACCATCCTCTGAAGGACACGGGAACCCACTCACCTCCTGCACCCTGTAATCCCTCCTCCATAAAGGGAAAGTTGTGTCTTTCCAGACTAAAAACTGCAGCCAGAAAGAAACTGGACATGTCAGATTGAAAACTCCAGCCCAGCGAGGGACAGTGGCAAAGGAAGATTTGCTGGCTGCACTGCACTGGCCACCAGATGGACAGCTGGTCACTGCGCTGGGGTCGGGAAGGCTGGTCTTACTGAATGTTAATGTGGCAGATGACAGTGACAAGGATGACGATCCATTTCTGTGTCCCCATCTTCTCACTGACATTCAAGGGTGATGATGTGTGCTGTGTACCCCTATTAACAGGGTGGTTTTTGTTTATGAACTCAGGTTAGCCTGTCTCCCTGGCCGGCTCACAGAAACCCCAAGAGCCACTTTCTAAGGAAAGCCCCTCCCCAGGGCCTGCCCTGTCTGGGCAGCAGGACGAGGTCCCTTCTGTGTCCTTGTTGGCTGACCCTGCCCTGTCTCTAGCCCTCCCCGGTCCCTTCCCCCGAGACCATCCCCTCCTTCCTGGAAATGCACTCACCTGCCCCCCCCCAGCTGGAGCTGATGGGGTGGCCATTGCCTGGAAGGAGGAGGGGCTTCAGCGAGGGGTTCCCTGCACCCCTTCAGGAGAGCAGGTGCAGCGGTGCTGAGGCTGGAGTGGAGCTTCCGGCATCAGGAGCTGAACCCACCGCCCATGAGATCCTAACGGGAGGCATCTGGCGCTGAGGAGGCCGCCCGACAGTGGGGACTGTTAGTATTTTAAATACCATGTCCTGTACCCAGAGATGCCTTAGGTCTAGCAACTGTAGAATCTATTTCTTTTTTTTTTTTTTGATTTTATATTGGCGTATAGCTGATTATCAATATGGTGTTAGTTTCAGGTGTATAGCAAAGTGATTCAGTTATACATATATATGTGGAATCTATTTCTTATTGTGTTTAACTGGGGCCAAATCATTTCTTTCCTTAAATGAGCAGAAATGAGAATATCAAAGGCACAACCAGGCACGCGAGCCTACCGTCATCAGGACTCACGGTCTTGACGCCCGCCGTGGGGATGAAACAACAAGAAACCTCTGTTTAGTGTTTCCTTCAGGGCTTGGAGTCCAGGCTCTTTACTGAGGGGACCCACAGCCGTCCTCAGGGGAAAATGTAAAATCAGTGCCTGTGTCCCCACGATGTGTCCACGCAGACCCCAGGGGACACCGTCACCCGGTGCAGTGTGAGGAGACCACCTGGCCTGACCCGGACTCCCCATCCAGGGGACAAATCTAACTCACTCAGAAACTGCAGAGGGATGGGTGCTGGGTGAAAAGTTGTATTTTAAGGTCGGGTGTAAGAGCTTAGTCATTACGGTAAAGGGAGCACAACCAAAACCAGTGACTCCCGATTGTCAAAGCAAAAGGAGCCATTTTCCAGGCTTTTTTCTGCCCGCACGACGAACAGCTTTCCTTTCAGATTTTTCCTGCTATAATTTCAAACTTGGACACACATCTCTACAGCACATTTCAAGAACCAGACCACTTTTTAAATTAATTTTTAATAATGTGTAATAATCTGAGTGGCCCTGGTCTGTGTGCAGAATTAGAATTCCTCTGATAGAAAGAGAAATATTTGTGCAGAGTTTTATGAGCAGAGTTGACCTGAGGCTTCCTGAGGCTGATGGAGAAATTGCGACCCAGGCGGCTGTTAACCCTTCCCTGCCCGGCCAGCCTTTGGCTCTGCTTGGCCGGAGCATTGAGCCACTGTGGTTTTATTAGATGACAGAGACTGAGACACAGCCTTCTAGATATTAAGAGAAAGACGCTGAAATTGAACATGAGCTTTATTTTAAAATGCCCAGAGACCTTGAGGTCACGGGTCAACCCTGACATCCCGGCAGGCACAGAACTTCAGCGCCATCAGAAACCCGAAAACAGATGTGCTGCTCTCTGCTCTGACTTGGATGAGGCCGGAAGCTGGTGGCGGTTCGTGCCCGGCCCTGGGGACGCTGGCCGGGGCAAGTCACGTGGGGCAGGGGTGACTCACAAAGGGAGGGTGTCCTCATCACAGCCCCGGGCAGGAGGTTGGGGTGTCTCCTCTTCCTCAGCATGTCTGGATCATGGGTGTTCGTGACCACAGGTGTGTGTGAGGGTTAAGAAGAATAGTTATGCTCCCCTGAAATAAAGAGCCAGCCAGGAGCCTGGGTCTGTCGTCCCCGTGTTCATCTCCGTGGACTTCCCGTCCAGAAGAACAGCTTGCCTCCCTGTTGGACTGACTGCAGACTTCCTGCCCTTGTTCTAATGATAACTATGTGCTGATGATTTCCAGTGACACAAAAACACCAAATCTATGGCTCAAAAATGTTCTTCCCAAAATCAGGTTGAAAAGAAATTCATTTCCAGCCCCCATTCCCCGAGGGGAAAAAGAGACCTAAAACCATAGCTATGAAGTTTTGAAGGGGCCGCCGAAGGGGATTTATTCTCTCTCTTCAGCTGTTAACCCGAGGTCCCTCTGGGTGGCAGCGTCCTTGCCTGGTGCAAACTATTTCAATATGACAATCGCAGAGCGGTGTTTGGGTTATTAAACAGAACACAATTCTTGGTGAAAGTCTAAAACAAAAGAAAACTCTGTACGTGATCTTGAAAGCATCTGCTGACTTTTAATCTGTGCTTTGGAACAGATCCTATAAAAATTTTTGTTAACCAACAATTTAAAGTGATTCCACTTTATCTTCTTTGCCCACAATAACCAGTTATTTAAAATCAGTGGCCGTTCTTCGCCAGAAACAAAATACAAGTGACTGTGGAAACTGGAGCGTTCACTTATTTCAAGAGGGGGATGCCCTGAGCCCTGCCCACTGGTCTGAACACTTGTGGCAGCACACTCGCCTGCCTCTCGGGAGCCCCACCAAGTGCACACAGGGGCACGGAGCGTCCATCCCCAAAACTGACCTCCTGCAGCGGTGTGGCTCCAGCCTCCCATGGGTCCACCGTCTACGCCATCTGATGCTTCTCCTGGACGTGTTTACCCCCAGGGCCTTGAACTTACTGGAGCAACAGGACCTTGGAAACACTGTGACGTGTGGTGACCCCAGGCCCTGCCGTCCCCCTGGCCTTTCACTGGGGTTGAGAAATGGTGACCAGACATTTCATGCTGGACACATATAACCCCATGTATGACCTCCCCTGCTGGTCTCCCCAAGACTCAGGAGTTTTCAGTGATACAGACAGCTTCTCCTGTGACCACTGCAAAGTCCAAGCAGGGCAGTGGGAGCGTGAGCGCCTGGCCTGGGAGCCGTGGTCTCCTGCCCGGAGACTTCTCAGGAGCCCCTCGGTCGGGCCTGCATCCTGGCTCTGCCACCCGAGGGCGTTCTAGCTCGTTGACATCTCGCCCCAGGCATCCGAACCAGCTCGTCGGGTCCGCCCCAGGCTGCTCTCTGAGGTTAACCTCCACGTCCTGCCCTTGTCACCTTCTTGGTCCCCAACACTATGGCAGAGTCTACGCTGAGCCTGGGGAGGGGGCCGGGCAGCCATCTGAGTGATGACGTGTAGAGAGGATGCACCGTGCGTTACCACCTCCCAGGAAGGAGGCCAAGCGCTGTGGCCTAGCCGGTGAGAACAGCAGGGCCAGGGATACCGATGTGGGGACACAGGGATGGCACTCCTGGGGCACCTTCCCTTCTCCCCAGGGTGCACCTGCCCCAAGCTGCCCACCCCACCACGGAGCAGGATCACCACTGCGGGGGGGGTCTCTGCCACTGGGAAAGGAAGTGTCAGACAGCACACCCTGGCGGAGGCATTGAGGAGGATTTATGAGAGGTCAGGCGGGGTGGGTCGTGCTGCCCACGGACCCCAGGCCAGAGGACAGGGAGAGTCGGCGCCAGAACAGCGAGCAGCACAGGCGAGCCAGGTGGCCCCCTGATGGCATCTGGCCCTCGGCGTGGACCAGCCTGGACAACCCTGCCGTGAATGGTAAACATCAGCCTCTCTCTCCTCCAGTCCCTCCTGCCCCCTCACTGGCCGAACCCTACAGGAAGCAGCCTCTTGAAGCTCCTGGCAGGTGCCGATCATGGAAGTGGTGCTGAGGGGGTGCTGGACAGGCAAGTGGAAAACAGCTGCCCCAGGGAGCCTTTTTCCCCTGGCCAGAGGAAAGAAACACCAGGCTTGTCGCTCCTTTACTGAACTTTACGAGGGGGTTCAAACTTGATTGCAAAGTCTTTGAAATGTCTGTTTAAAAGGTTTTATGATCATCCAAGCATTGTTTTTTTAACTAAAATGTACCAGGCTCAAGGGAGCCTGCTGTGAGGGAACAGAGCCACCCTATGTAAACAGCACTGGGCTCCAATGTGGGGAACCAAGCAATGCAAATGGGTCCCAGTGACCCACATACAAATACAGATTTATTTCCCCAAGAGCACTCTGTGCCCTGGAAATGATTTATATCTCAGTGTGCACACCAGCGAAAGTGAAGCCAGAAAATCCCACAGAAGGAAGGGAGATTCTCTAAGAAAAGGGGCTCAAACCCTGTCTTACAGCAAGGAGTTCATAAGGAATGAATAGTATTGTATTGAAATGTGATTGCTTTAAATCAGCCCCCAAACATGAGCTAAATTTATAAAAACCCTAAGAGAGATTCACTTGATAAAACTGAAGCAAAGCTCTTATTTCCAGGACATTTTTGTTCCAGTTTTGGAAACTTCATTGTTTGAACATCATCAGCATTAAGTTTTTGAGGCTCTTCTCTTGGCCAGGCATGTTTCCAGGTCTCAAGTGCCAGCAAGTGTCTGAAATAACTTCAACCAAAGAGCTCACAGCAGGAACTCATCACACCTGTTTGCCAGGTTCCTGATTTACGAGTCTGTCATGTGATTAACAGCAATATCTTGTGGTCTTAAGAAAATGAAATGGATAAATCAGCTATACTCCAATAATTTTTTTCTAAAAAAGGCTAGTAGCTAGAGGCAGAAAACAAATGTTAGCAGAACCCAAATCTTCTGATTTTTAATCCATGAATCTAATGACATTAATTCTCTTTTATAATATATCATAGTGTTGTATACATCATTTAACTGTAAATAAATAATTATTAAATTAAAAAAAAGAAAATTGAAGAGACACAAATGTTCACACCATAGGAAGGACCAATGAGAGTACTGACTTTCGTTTACTTCTAGGTTTGAACATTGTAAAGTCACTTACATAGTCCCAATACACCTAAGTTGGTAAGAAGAAGGAAGAAAAGAAAGAAAGAAAGAAAGAAAGAAAGAAAGAAAGAAAGAAAGAAAGAAAGAAAGAAAGAAAGAAAGAAAGAGAAAGAAAGGAAGAAAGAAAGGGAGAGAGAGAGAGGGAGGGAGGGAGGCAGGAAGGAAGGAAGGAAGAAAGAAATGAAACGGTTCTCTAAAGACGTGAAAGCAAATTCAAGTGTGTATTTTATCTTGCAAGAGTGTGACATTTTAAAGTAGAACTTAAATATTACAACAGCTTTTTCAAAATTTTCCACTATCAAGCTTTCTTATTTACCATGAGAAAAAAGACCTTTTCCTTAAGCAAACAACAACCAAACTTTAAGCTGAAAATTAAAGGACCACAAATAGAGGAAGCCAGGGACGGATGACACAGCAACTTCCTTTTAGTTACGTGTGGACTGTAATTTTACCGAGCAAAACGATGAAAATGTGAATCTAAAATCCAATGAATATCTATCCCTCTCTCCACCTCCAGCGCTGCTGCTGTCACTTTGGAGTTTTCCTGATTGGGAACTAAAGGGGAAAATTCCAGATGCTTAGGCCCAGGGAGGAGGTGATGCACTTATAAGTTGGAGTCAGGTCTGGGGAGTTTCTAACCAGTGTTTTTAAGTGGGGTTACCGTGTTCCTCCAGAAATGTTCTCCAGCGCCACCCATGCAACTTGTGAACCAGAGAGCACAGGAATGCACCTCCCTCCGGCCCCGCCCAGTGGGCAGGGTGACCTGAACAGCCACAGGGAGAAGATGCCCAGCAGTGTGAAACAGAGACACCTGCTGGCCAAGCCCCAGGCCCTGCTCTGTGCTCCCCGCCCCTGCTGATCAGTCATTTCTTGGGTTGTCCTCAGCCTTGAATGGGAGCCTGACGCGGAGTTCCACGCACGTAGGCTGCTCTGAAATCTGCAGAACAGAACGTGTTTCCCCAAAGCTGTGCTGCAGGGGCTGAGGGAGTCCCTGTGCCACCATCCTTGGGGACCAGCACACAGAGCTCACCCGGGGTGATGACCCAGATTGGACCTGCTCTTGTTTTATCTCTGTGTGTGTGCATTTAGTTCACAGACAAATCACAGGCACAAGACACCGGAGAGTCTGGAATTGCTTCGTGCGTGCAGTGTCTGGGCTGAGCTGTGCATCTCGGGTGGAAACCACCAGGGACGAGGGTGGTGGGTTGAAGTCCACACTCGCTTTGGGGAAGCAGCTCTGCTTTCAGCCCCTTCCTCGGTCTGGTCTACATTACCTATGACCTGCTGGCACACAGCAGGAGTGGCCTTGCGGCCTCTGTTATTTCTTGCTGATTTTAGTCCTGATTCTGAGTCACACCAGCAGCTCCCAGAGCAAAACTGCTTAGAAACTCAGGTCTGGGTGCCGACTGAGGGCACAGCTGTTTGCTCGCTTTATTTCATTGATTTGTCACTTTGATGGGGCTTTCTTCCTCCTAAGGTGTAAGCATGCCTGAGGACGTGCAGAGCTCCGCTTCCCAAACCCTGGGGCCATTGGACGGAGCTTTTGGATCTCCGCTGACCAAGCCGCCGGGCATTTTGGAAGCAGGAGGGTGACACGGACACGACAAGGGGGCGATGTTCCCACTCTCTCCATGCTGCGCTGGGAGCCCCGGCTCACTTGCCTTTACACGGAGCCCCATTCCCTGCACGCCGCCGCCCTTGCAGTCAAAGACGGCAGCTCCTCCCTCGGGAAGGACTCCGATGCTCCCAGTTGCTCATCCCGCTTCGCCACTAAAATTGTGAGGCTCCAGCCAAAGCTTCCAGGAACTGAGTCTGACCCCAACCACTGGAGAGATGGGTTCCTGCTGCCCTCGCTGGGGGTTTACAGTCAGCACCAGCTGGACGGGGCCCTTATGTACGTGTCACCACCCTGCCCGCTGTCACTTCTCAGGGCTGGGATGGGGCCGTGGCAGCCCGCTCTGGTCTAATTGTTGAAATGTGTGCTTAGTTCACGTGAAACAATGGCTCCCGGAGAAAATAAAACACCCCACAGAGGTGCTGAGCTGTGAAAGGAGTGGTGTTTGGGAGCCTGGTTTCCTGAATAGACTTGTTAAATACCATGGCTGATGGATGCTGAGTGGGCAGGCGGGGAAGGCAGCGGCTGCCCGGGCCCCTCCGCGAGCAGGGCCAGCAGCCGGGCTCCTCTGGAGGTGGACCCAAAGCCGAGCCCGGCTCCCGCCTCTATTTTTTTTCCATTTCTGCCATGCAAAGATAATCAGGTTTATGTAAAGTATGTGTGCTCTTTTGACAGCCCACGGTATCTCATTAATTCAATCACACCAAACACCATTGTTCCCGAAGTGTTTGAAATGCGGATAGGGACCCTGCTTTTTCTCATCCTGTCCATCACTGTTAACATTTTTCTTGCAGTTGCCATGGCTGGGGCCAGAGTTCATGAAAACACAGAATAAGAGCCAACAAAACAAGAATAAAGACTTATTTGAGATACTCTTTTTAAAGGACATCTAGCATCCACAGAACATGGGAAGTGAATGTAGACAGGTTTGGGCACTACGCTTGCTGAGAGGAAAGAGAGTCGAAAGAATTTGAAAATCAAATAGGCCTATAAAAACTTGACCCAAGAGTCTCTGGGAAAAACCCGATGAATTGCTCCCTCGTAGAACAATGTTCTTTCTTTCGTGTGTTCTTCAGAGGGACAATGCCTCATATATTATAACACATGCCACTGGCGCCTTTACACTGTTGTAAGCAGCTCAGGCCAGCAGAATGCTGAGAGCCCACAACAAGGGATTGCATGCCCACGACGCGCTCCTTCCCCGGCTCCACCAAAAACGAGCACTGGGAAAATTCTTCGTGCATAGAGGCCCACAAAGCCGGGCCGGAGCTGGGCGATGTCACGCAGCGAGATCATGTGACACACTTAGAGAAAAGGGCAACATGCATTCACCCAGAGATACTGTTAAATTCCCATTTTATCTGCATGAATGTACCCGCGGCCACGTCACCTCGGACTTGCGGCAGCCGCGGCCGTCTCTGTGATGCCATGCAGATTAGGGAGACCGCAGTGCCCACGCTGGGTGCGGCATGGGGGCGACAAGCAAACCTCCCACATCTGGGGTTCTGAGTGGAAGCCCCACCCCGGCACTTGTCAGGTCCCCCCTCATCCAGCGCCTTCCCCCCGTGAGATGCACCGGGGGAGGGAGGGAGGGCTCCCGGCCAAGGGCGTGCGGCTGGCCCCTTGACAGGGGGCCCCTCCTGTTGGCCTGTCTTTCCCTTTGGGAAAAACAAGCACCATATCGGAAGGCAGGTTGGTTTTAACACGGTTTATATCACCCTTTTCATTTTCGTCTTTCTTCTTTCTCTCAGAGGCACTTCAGGTCCCAAACTAGGGAGACCCCTTCTGACTAGTCCCGGTCCTGCTGGGTTAAGGGCGGCCCATCGCTGCATCTGCCCAGTTCCCCCTCCCCTGGAGGCCCCAGCACAGCCTGCAGCGGGGCTTCTGGTGAGTAACACTCTGTGGCCAGTGGCCACAATTGAAACCTCGGGGCCCCCTCCCTCTGTTCAAAGTGTGAGACAGCTATGGAACTCAGTCTCCTCCCGCCGTCCCTGCTGCAGGCATCCCACCCAAGCCTCCATCCTCTCAGGACTGGGCTCAGGAACGAGACTCCTCTGGGGTCCCTGCCCCTCCCCCGGCCCCTAAGGCCCCTCCTCCACCTTCCCAGGTGTCAGGGCACATCTCTCTGTCTCCAGACTTCCTGGTGGTCGAGCATCACGCCGTGTGGGAAGCCCCCAGGCCCGCCCCCGCCTCTCCAGCTGCATCATCCAGAGTCCCCCCCCTTCCTCATCTCCCTGGACCACTGGCCCCTCTGGGACCCCTCTGGCCCTTTGCAGCCCCATTTCCCTGTGCCTGGAGCGAGGCCCCCGGGGAACCACCAGCCCAGCTTCCTGCCCCTTGAGGCTCTTTGCAGACTCAGGTTCCTGCCCTGCCGTTGCTTCCTGCTCCCGTGCTTGCTTCCCTCTCCTCTGTGTGTCACCACCGCAGGAGAGCCTCTGCTCACCGGGGCTCGTGTTCTGTCTCAGGCCTGGACTGGAAGCCTCGGCAGGGCACGGTGCTCACGTCCTGTCCTTCTCCAGTGCTCGCCGCTCCCTGGGCAGAGTCCGTCTCAGGAGCAGGTCCCTGGACGACGTGTTGGGATAGTCCCCTGCGGTGGCCGTGGACAAGCTGGAGATGCCATCAGCCCGGGAGCCCCTGGAACGCCTGCCGAGGGGGCAGGGAGGGACACGTGCCCTGGGGGAGGGGTGGAGAGGAAGCTCAGACCCAGGCTGTGCCTGACCCCAGCCTGCTTTCTCTCCCCTCACCTACCACACCCTCTGCACATCTGTCAGTTGCCTTGAATCCCAATTCTGACCTGGGCAAGGTATCAGTAGCCACAGTAAATTGTATTTGTGCAAAAGGACAAAAAGTCACAGCCACATCTGGCTTAAGAACAAATTAATTCTTGTCTCCAAGTCAAGAAAATATGGCTTTAAAATGCATTTGAGTAATCTGGCCCCGTGCCGTCTTCCTGTCTGGGTCACCTGACACTGCATCATGGCGACACGTTCACATCCATGGCTTGTGTGTCTGTTCCCACTAGGAACCCTTCACCTTCTCTCCTTGGTGCACATTTAGGGTCCAGGGATCCTGAGGACATCTGTCTCCCCTGAGGGCACCTGTTTCCCGGGGGTCTCTGGTCTGCTCCCCATAAGCCATTCCCATGACCTCTGTGCTGCTTCATAATTGCCCAGACATTTGCCTTTAGTTTTTTCCTGTTGAACAGGTTTGGAAAAAGAATACTAACTCAGCTAATTCAAGGCTATTTTTACCGACTTCATCATTCTCATCATATTGAAGCTTGCCTGGCTCACTTTTTAATCAAATGGTTTATTAGCCTAATTCTAAAGGTTCCCATTCATGTCTCGTCCAGCATTAACACACTGTGTGTGTGTTGGTTTTTTTTTTTTTTTAAGAATCTATACTTCTCCCTTTGTACTTTAGGGCTACTTATACCAGCTTCTCTGTCTGATGCATTTGTGCTTAATCACGTGTCTTCGGCTCTGATAGTCTCCCTGCCCACCGTGCTAGGTTTGACCACTTCTGATGCCCACCTTGTATCTTCCCTCCTTCCTTTTCTCTTAGGACTGTTCAGCCAACAATGGAGGAAGGGGAACGTTTCAATAATCCCGGACTACAGATGAGCTCAGATATTTAATATTGAATCTTGCACTGAGTTGTAACGTAAAACCACATTAATTAAGACTTAAAATTATAACAATTTTGAAAGGGATTGTACATAAGCTTTTATTTTTTTCTATGAAAAGCACCTTTGCTGTGGTTGTGTGTTTTAGGACCTCACGTTTACCTGATGAAGCATCTTGTCTATGGGTTCTCAGCTCTCTCCTCTGTCTACTGAACACCGTTTCCATGGACCTTTCAAGTTTGGGACATTTCAAAATAAAATCATGGAACAGATATCAACATATTTTCTACTTCAAGCATTCTACTGATGGAGATTGTGTTTCTCTAAAATGCATCTAGGACTTCCCTGGTGGCGCAGTGATTAAGAACCCGTCTGCCAGTGCGGGGGACACGGGTTCCATCCCTGGTCCAGGAAGATGCCACATGCCGCGGAGCAACTAATCCTGTGCACCGCAACTACTGAGCCTGCACTCTAGAGCCCACGAGCCACAACTACTGAAGCCTGCACACCACAACTTCTGAGGCCTGTGCACCCGGAGCCCATGTTCCACAACAGACGGAGCCAGTGCAATGAGAAACCCACGCACCGCAGCGAAGAGTAACCCCCACTCGCTGCAAGTAGAGAAAGCCCACGCACAGCAACGGAGACCCAACGCAGCCAAAAAAAAAAAAAAAAGAATAATAAAATAAATAAATTTTAACATATATATATATATATATTAAAAAATCTTTAAAGTACATCTAGAAGAGGGAGGTTGATTTATCGAGTGTGCTGGCCTTACTGACTAAGATTAACATCAGGCCTGATTTCTTAAGCACCCTCCCCCACTCCAGGTGCCCTGGTCAGACTGGCCAGGTGAACCCCAGTGCAAGGGCACCTACTGTGCACCCAGCTGTACCCTGAGGGTGTGCAAACACCGAGCAGTCCCTCCTCCATTTCTCCTCCGGGGTGCAGTGGGGGTGGGACCCGGTCCAGTTTGCAGTGAGAAAAAGGGCCACCCCTGGAATCCCTGAGACCTTCCTGCACTGATGCATTATTAGAAAGATGGGAGAGGTGCCTGGGTCGGCCAAATGCCTGATGGTGGAAAAAAGAAAGGCTCCCGCCAGTCCAGACCTGCGTGTCATACGTCTGATGCACTCTAGGGCTGGGCCGTCTACCAGAGCTATTTTGTTTGAGTTGAAATCAACAACTGATCATTCCTAAAGAAACTGGCTAGCAAACATCGGTTTAAAGTCAAGCAAAATTTTCCAGATTGTGCGTAATTGTAGGCACACACATAATGTCAGAAAGATAACAGGGGCTCTAAGTCTATTCAAAACAACAACCAAAAATCTGCCAAGGAAGGAGTTTTGAATGATGGAAAAAATCTGTAAAAGTCCTAATTGTTTTCAAGTCTATACATTGTTTATAACAAAATGTCCTGAACTTTCATTCCAGATCCTCTCTGTCTAGGAATCCAATACTTCATGGCAATTCCTGCTGCAGAGAGGGAACTGGGAGGCGTGGTCGGAGGGCACAGGGCCCCCTGGATCGGGCGGGTGCGGCCTGGGTGCAGTCACTGGCCCTGAAATGCTTGCCGCCAGCTCCCCAAGTGCGGTAAGCAGAGCCCAAGGGGCTGAGGGGCTCCTCCTTGGTTTTCAGGGTAAATGTGAGCGGGTATCTGAACTCAGGTAGGTCTTCTCTGCTTCGTACTGTTGCCAACATAGCAGAAAACAGACCTGGAATTAATGAAAATGAAATCTCACCTACAAAAAATAAATATGTGGTCCAGTTAGTGGAAGGAAGCTCAAGGGTGGATGAAAATGGCCAAAGCCAACTTCAAAGGCATCCTCTGCAGACCTGAAACGGCTCCTGACGTTCTGTTTTAGCTGTGAGTTTTCTGGTGGGTGTCTCCCGGCAGCAGGCACCTGGGCACCCAGGAGGACCAAGAGGAAAGAGACATACAGAGGTTTCTGGGGCTGTTCGCTAGCAGGCCTGATGCCCCCGCTTCCATCTCAGTGAGCAGCCAGGCTTCCTGTGGGGAAAGGAGAAGCCCTGCCCCTATGCTTCCTGCTCCTGGGCAGATGCAGGAGTGACCCGACGTCTGGCATGAAGGCAGGGGAGCATTCCTGCTCCCCAGGGCGCCCAGACCACCCGGGAAACCGAGGTCAGCCAAGTCAGTCTGATGCTCCCAGAGTCCTTCCTGTCCAAGCCTCCCGCCAGGTAGAAATGGCCCCAGAGCTGAACCTGGGTTTGAGCTCAGCCAGTCCGATGCAGCGTCTCACCTCCTCTTCACACTTCCTTGGACGAATCCCCACCGGGTCCAAATGCCAGGTCAACACCGAGGCTTCAGTCCCATTCCGTCTGCTCTGTCACTCTTGGCAGCAGAGCCCCTGTGGTTACAACTCCCAGATTTCCAGGCTGGAGGGCACCTTGGGAGGACCTGGTCTGTGTCTGTGAGGAGGCAGCTGTGGTCGGGAATGCCCAGGAACTTGAACAAGACATGTCTATCGAGGGAGCCAGGCCTGGAAACACATGCCCAGGCTGGTGCCCAGCTTGCATCCCAGCCTCTCCTAAAACATCACCCTTCCACTGTGGAGACACGATTATAACCCAAGTCCTGCTACTTTTCTGCCGTTCTTTGAACAAAGGCCAGACGTGGCCGCCCCTTCCAGTGTCTGGGATCCACCAGCTTCGAGACAAAATTGCAGGGATGCAGGGAACAGGGCTGTAGGCGGCCAGATAGAGAGTTCTGGGCCCTGGTCTTCATTAGGGTTGTGTGCTTGGCTGTCCTGCTTGGAGGCCCTTTGCCAGGGGGCCGCCCAACCGGGGCTGGCAGGGCAGTGAGGCATTTTGGACTCACAAAGGCATTCTCAGACTGTCTCAGAGCCGGATCTCGTTCATCTGAGGAAAGAGGGCTTCTGTCATTTCCTCGTGAGCACGGAAGAGGGAGATTGCTCTAACAACAAAAACTTTTCCGATATCATTTTTTATTCTTCAGATTTGGGAGATAATGTAACCAACTTTAATTATTTATGGCATTGAAGCAGGAAGAGTAAAAAGTTTATCTGAAATCCCTAGATATTCCTCAAATACATTTAATAAACATTTAATAGTTTCAAATGTTTCCCCGGGAAAGCCACTACAGGCCATTACAAACCTCTAGAGTTCAGAAAGGACTTTGTTTGTGGTTTGGTTTGGTTGTGGTTTTTAGCCACAGGGAAGGATCTCCAGATGGAGATGCTACACATGCCAAAACAGCTGACAACCAGGTGTGCAGAGATGCAAGCACCCACCTGCCTGACTCACATGGAGCTTAGGAATCTCCTGACCAGTAAAACATCCCTATCCCAGTCTCTAATAATTTAGAATTTCTGAAAGCTTTTGATGGGCAACCTAAATTTTTCACCATTTCCAAAGTATGTGAAATAAAGCAGTCAGTGAGGTTAAGTAGAATTTTCAGAATGCAGCTTAAACTCTTAAGAGACTGGAAAATAATTTTCAAGTACCCCCAAGAATTTGAGAAAAGTCCATTTATGTGTAAATGATCCATATGCCAAACATATTCAAATCAGTAAATTGATTTGGAAGTGAGTCAGGTCTCCCCAAGGCTTTCCAAACTCTGAGACATTTTTGGTTGTGATGTCCTGAGGCCTGTGTCAGGCAATGCAGGGCTGGGGGTCCTCTTTGCTCCTTTCTGTCCAGTTTATGAAATGGGTGTTTTTTCTGCTATGTCCGAGAGCCTGTTACAGTCACCCTCAGTCAGCCTCTGCATAGGTGGTGTGTGTGTTTGGGTGGTCAGTGTCAACCCCATTCCTTCCGGCCCTCCTTACACACCGCCTGAGCACACAGTTGGCGCTCCCCATCCACGGGGCTGCACCTGTGTGTTCAGCCATAGATCTGAGTTGTAACATATTTGATATTTAACATGCACTAAGGTTCTCTCAAAAGATGCTCTATGATTCCCCAAGGGCATCTCTTCTTTCTTGGAGACGATGCTCGGAGAAAGGGGAATAAACAGACCATCCATAGATGAACCAGCTCCTTTATCCTCTTACTTTGGGGGCCTGGATTTCAGCAGGAAAATATGAAAAGGTTTCTGCCCCATGAGGACAAGCCATGCATTGTAAAGAGGAAGCAGAGGTAGATTTGGATTAGCAAGCAAAACTGTGTCCTGTTTTAAGAGCCCTTGATTCCAGTCGACTGTGTCGGATTGTTAAAAACGCGAACATTGTGTGTGACTATTCATTTTTGTCACCCGCTCTTGATTAATCCCATTCTAAATGGCATCTGCGGGCCCTGAAATCTCATACTACTTAATTAAATTAGTGACACAGTTGTCTCCCCGTTTTCCTATCAAAGGGTTGTGCTCAGGAGAAATAAAACCTTTGTTCCCCGCTACTCCGTATAATTTATACCCTTTTCTCCCCTTTTCTCATCCAGTTCCTGGCTCAGATGCTAAATTGTAGCTGGTAATAGGGAGCTATTAGGTTTAGTGAAGCATGTCAAAGAAACAGCCAGTGGAGGCCCTGCTGAAGGGCGCGTCGGCTCCCGAGAAACAGCGGGGTCAAGAATCCTGCGTCCAAATGTGCAGGATGGCTTTGTACCAAAAGTCACACTTTTTGAACTAAAACATGTGACCTCAACAGACAGAGGGGAGAAGAAAGCTGTTACTGAATAGAGATGAAGGGGGAAGGGAGCACGGACCCCGCGTCCAACCTCCGTGCTCTCAGCTGTGGGAGAGGAGATGAAGGGGATGTAGGGACACCCTGTGGACCGTCAGGTCGAGGTGGAAGAACTCTGATCACTTAACTTACATCAGGTGCGTTAGCACTGAAATCATTCAAATTAACTGTTAATTAGAATAGCAATTTAAGTGACCAAGGGGAAAGATACATGTTTTTCAATAGAAAATTCTAGATGCCCTGGGATTATCAGCCTCAGGGCTTCACTGTAACCACACCCTCCTTTGTGTCCCTGTTTAGGTGATACTGGCCTTGGGTTTTGTTGGTGTTACAAGTGCGGACTCTGACATTTTGAATGTGGGAGACCTCTGACACGCACCCAAACGTCCCCCTTACCATTGTTTAACCCAAGGGAAGACAGAATAGACACAGAATAGACCCCAGGACAAGGGCACAGGTGCCTCTCTGAGCAGGTAGCAGTGCCCTGTTGACCTTGGTCCTGCTATTCATCAAAGAGGAAGACACGTCCTGCATGGAGCCACAGGGCCTTGAGGGTATTTTAATGTCCTCTTGGCCTTGGAAGCTCACCTGGTTTGTGTGAGCAGACCCTAGCGACTAGCCCTGACATTCGAGTGGATTTTAGGTGGTTTTCCTCAGCACCAAAGGTGCTCAGGTGTGGGCATCTGAGCCCCTGGCACCCAGCCACTGCATGATACAGGTGATCACACACCTGGGCCACTGGGACCCTCGGTTCCCTTCTGGTGAAACAATAGCCAAGGATGAGATTCCAACTGAACCAGTCAAGACAGTGAAGTGAAATTATATACAATGAATGGAAACATAGAGAGTGTGGGAAAGAGTGTGAGTTATATTTTCAAGGCAGATGATGAATGAAATTAGGTGCATGAGCCCAAACCTGCTAATAGTAGAGAACAGAGCCCCTCTGTACTGCTAGCCATGAAGTGGCATGTGCGTCCTCACCACCACCTGACTGCCAGGTGGCTGGGCAGATTCTCACGCGATCCATTCCACCAGGAAGAATTACATGGCATCATGTTTTTCATTATATGATTATGCTATCATGCTAATGATAAAGTATAATTGATCCCATGACTGTGGGGTCATTACAGATGGATTATCTGGCAAGAGATGACCACGAATAGATTTTAGGACCATGACTTTGAAGGTTTTTTCACCATCTTGTGATGCTGGCTTGTGCTTAACTTGTGGTCAACACAACGCCTTCACTGGATCTGACTTCTGTAAATCTAGATTTAAATCTAGTCCTGCTCTTTAAAAATCTCAGGTAAGACGTACGTTTGCTATTACTAACATTGATTTTGTTAATTTCTTCTCATTCATTTTAAAATATTCACTTTACCAACTCGAGTTTTGACTCCCTTCTCCAGCACCCCCATCCCTCCCCAAACAGCTGTGATATCTGATAATTCAACGACCTTCAACACTCCACAGTGGGTGACATGGGAAAGTCCCCACAACTCCATCAGTACTTCATTTAATAGCCCCTGAAACTACATAACGTTACATGTCAGCTGTGTCTCAATATAATTGGGGAAAAAGTTAAAAGAAAAAAAATTTTTAAGTAAAGAAAAATTTTAAACTGATATTCCCCAAATACAGCAATTAATTCAGTTTTTAATCACCTAAATCTAATATCATTTACATAATCATTTCACTGCTCCTGGTCCTCAAAATGTCATGAGAAGCTTTCTTACATGTCTCTAAAAATGAAGGCCCACCGTCTGTGGCACATGGCCCTCTTGTAATCCTACCAAGGAAGGATTCACTTTTTTAGCATAGCTTCTTATTCAGCTCTTATTCCTTGTACAGCTGACTCCTTGCTCGTTGTAACTTCTTCCAAATCATCTGATTAGTTGTACACTAATCAGTATTATATAGCCTTCGTGGTTCCCATGCCCACTCTCTTTTTTACAAAATCACCACAGTTCGCCATTTCCAAAGCTGTCAGCTCTACCAGGTTCCACGATTGGTCAGAGACATATGTTGAAAACCTTGATCCTTCAGAATAGTTTGCATGCCTCCACCTATTCAACCTACTAAAACAAAGCACCACTGATGGGGCATGGGGGTGGGGCTTAAACAACAAGCATGTATGCCCACAGTTCTGGAGGCTGAGAGCCCAAGAGCAAGGTGTGGGCAGATGTGCTGTCTGGCTGGTCCTGCTTCTTGGATTGCCGATGGCCACCTTCTTGCTGTGTCCTCACTGGGCAGAGAGAGAGCTCTGATCTTCTTTTCTTCTTCTAAGGGCATGAATCCCATCATGAGGGCCCCACCCTCAAAACTCATCTAAATCTAACCACCTCCCAAAGGCCCCACTTCCTAACACCATCTCAGTGGGGGTTAGGGTCTCAATGAATCTGGGAAGGGAGGACACAAACATTCAGTCCACAACAGCATGCACGTGTGTGCATTCCATCACAGAACTGGAAAACAAGATAGAGTAATGAATTTTTATGTTGATAAATTAATGGAATTAAAAGAAGCACAGGCTAGAAATAACGAAGAATCAGAGGAGAGAAAACTGCAGACTAAAAATATGCAGAATGGAAAACCTCCTAAAAGTAAGAGTTCTCCTTCAAGAAATACCTGCCCTAAAACCAAAAATAAAAGCAGAAGAAGAAACAAATAACAAAATGGGAAGCTAAACAACTTGATAGCACAGTCAGAGCTCGGATCTGTGAGTGAGAAGATCAAACCAGGACATCGGCAGAGTAAAGCTCCAGAAAGAGAACTGAGGCCAGAAAATTTCTTGAAGCTCAAGAAAGGAAGAACGCATTTAGGTTTAAAGATCCGTCAGAAGACTCATACTTTGGCACTCCCTGGTGAAATCTTAGATTGCCAAGAATAAATGAAAAATTTGAAAAGCTTTTAAAGATGCAAAGGAAAAAAAAACAACTATTTGATTATCCACAAAGAAACAGAAATAATATTGGTGAGACATTCCGCCACGGTACCACTGAATTTAAGAAGACAATGCTGTAATGTCGTAAGTGCTCTGACACAGGAAAGAAAGAATTTGTGATACGTGCTGTGCCCTGGCAAGCCAGCCATCGTTCCAGGACTCAGAAGCCCAGCTCACAGGAATCTAAGACACACAGCCCCTGTGCTTGTTCACTGTGTTCCCCCAAGCACCTGCAATACTGCCTGAAACACCATAAATGCTCAATAAATGTCTTTGAATAATCAGGATTTCTGAAATAACTATCTTAGGATGTAATCTTCTAAAAGGAAAATTGTATTTGAAAAGAGAAATACACAGGACTTAAAACATCAATGAGAAACAGAACCAAAAAGCATATAATTAACCCTAAATAATTATCAAGGTGTAATAAAAGTATGCACAAGTTGGAAAGACAAATCTTCCAAGTTAGGGATGGTACAGGGTTTGTACAGGGTTTGAAGGTCCTGTTTGTCTCCTTTGAGGGTGAGATATACAAGCCCACCCTGGACAGTAATAGAAAATCATTAGTTTTTATATTTGTATTACACAGCAAAAGGCAATTGCTAGAAGAACTGAAATAGAATCATAACTTCTAAATCACTAGAGGAAAAATAGAACAACAAATATAAGTAAAGCAAAGAAGAAAAACCACAACCCACAGCATGGCACAGGAGAAAGGAGAAAGTTATCACCACCTGAAATTCTCCACCAGAAACAACTGTTCTTAACATGTTAATACACGTCCTTCCAGTCTTTTTTCTCTGCATATAGAATGTGTGTACTTAATTTTTAAAATGCACATTGTTTCAACTAAAATATTGTGAAGAGTTCTCACCATTATGAAATTCTTCTCAATAATATCTCTTAATCTTATAATAGCTCATCTTATGGAAAGACCACTTTAAAAATATTCTTTCACTGTTAAACTTGTAGGCTATTTCAGTTTTTCAATATCATCAATATCAGTTCAAAATACATTTTTTAATTTTTTTCTTTTTTTTTTTCAGCAGTGTGCATGGCATACAGGACCTTAGTTCCCTGACAGGTATCGAACCCGTGTTACCTACAGTGGTAGAGAGGAGTCTTAAACACTGGGTCACCAGGGAAGTCCCAAAATACATTTTTATATCTAAACATCTACGAGTTTTTCAGTCTTTTCCCATAATTTGGATGACTAGAAGGGAAATAATAGAGGCAAGGTTGAGATGTGAAACCCCTTCACCTACTGACAAGTTTCTTCTCGTGAACGTCTCAAGTACCTGCAGTCAGAGGGCGTTCCTTCCAACAGCAGTATTATTTTTGTCTTGGATCATTTAGTAAACAAAACTATAAGCCTCTTTCTTTTCATTCAGCTACTCAGTTTTGTTTTCTAAGAAAAGGGAACATTTAAATAGTCCTTTTTAATCTTCTGCATATTTTTCCTGTGAACTGTGTCTGTGTCATATCCACTTTTCTGCAGCCGGCCAGTCCCCGGGTGATGCCCGCACTCATGGCTCAGACCTGCCTTCTCCTCAGAGCTCTGGACTCACCTCCCAGCCAACCTCACCTCCACTTGGAAGTCCAGGCTCCCAACATCTCAGTAAATATGGAACAACCACTGACCTGGTTGTCGGGGACCAAAAACTAAAAGTATCCTCCACTGGTCCCTCTCACTCGCACCCATGTCCCATCCACCAGCAGTCCTGTCAGCTTGGCCTCAGAAAGTGTCTGGAATCTAAGCAGACCTCATTGTCCTCAGAGCCTCCCTGGTCCACACCACCTGAATCTCCCCGGGTTCCCACAGAAGACCCCTAACCCTCACACTGGTCCACGCCACCTGCATCTCCCCAGGTTCCCACAGCAGACCCCTGACCCTCACACTGGTCCACACCACCTGCATCTCCCCGGGTTCCCACAGCAGACCCATAACCCTCACACTGGTCCACACCACCTGCATCTCCCCAGGTTCCCACAGCAGACCCCTAACCCTCACACTGGTCCACGCCACCTGCATCTCCCCAGGTTCCCACAGCAGACCCCTGACCCTCACACTGGTCCACACCACCTGCATCTCTCCCACAGCAGCCCCCTGACCCACTGGCTGCCCCAGCTCCCCAGGCTCTAGGCCCGCCCCTTGCCTTGGGAATACAACCAGTTCCTCACTGGCTACCTCATCCCACCTCCCGCCCCCCTCTCCAAGCTCATCTCCTCCCTCTACCCTGTTCCTGCTCAAACAGACAGACAGACCGAACCCATGTGGCTTCCTGCTACTCCTAGAACATGAGCACTACTGGTCTCAGGGCCTTGGAAACTGGCCTGTGGGGTCCCCCACACCCTCCCCTCTGGGGCACTGGCTGGGACCAGATTCCTGACAGCCAGGCTCGGGGCCTTCCCTTCTCTCCAACGTACCCTTGTCAATTACCCCCCGACAGTGTTCGTGTGTGTATGTGTGCGTGTGTGTATACACGTGTGTTGGCACACTGCTTTCTGTCCATCCCTCTACAGTAAAAACCAACTGGGGACAGAACCTTCTCTGATCACTCATTAATGTTTCCTGGAACCTGGAACAGCCCCATCCCACATCAGGTGCTGATCTATTACAAGTGCAATGAATGAATGAATACCTTTATGGCAGAATTTTTCTATGGATGCCTTTTATGTTAAGAGGTCTTTCCAACTGTTAACGATGCCTTGATGGGACACACCGATTATAAAATCTTACTTTAGGATGAAGTTGAGCTTCATTAACAGAAGCAATCTTTTCATTTCTTTTGCCTGTATTCTCCTTTAAAAAGGTCGTAGTCTTGGTAGAATTTTATGTGTTAAGTGTGAGGTTTCCTCTCCATCCAGTTCCCTTTAGAATCTCTGGTCATGCCATCATTCTCTAAAATTTCTGAATTATGTTTATTATTTTCTGACTTTTGTTAACTTCCTCTGGGGTGTGTGGGTTTGTTCAGCATTTCCATCCTCCAAGGGGACATTATGGGTCTCTCCAGAGCCCTGTGTGGCCGGCAAGGTTGGGCCACACACTCACCCAACACAACTCCTGGCTCCATGGGGCCTGCAGTGTTGGGGCAGGGGCTGTTCTGCTGCCCACTGGCCATGTGACCTGGGCAGCTGTTGAGCCCCTCAGGGCTCTGGGAGCCCATCGTGGAGCGGGGCTGAGCCACGTTGCGTGACTGGGCCCTGTGCAGGGGCTCGGGCCCTCTGGCCCTGGGCTGCCCCAGCTGTTCTCAGTCTCTGGGAACCTCCATGTATGTCCCCTTGGCCAGGAATTACCCTGGGCCCTGCCAGAACACACGTCTGCTCTGCCCTCCTTCACCTCGGAGCTCCAGCTCCCCTAGGGCATGCTCGCCGGGAGCCCTGCCCTCAGTTCACTCCACAGCTCACTGCACCCTTTCCAAAACCACGCTAACTTTGGCAGTTCCCCGAGGGTCCCAGACCCCAGGTCTCGGGAGATGGTGGGACGGAGGCAGCCTCCAGGCGACGATGGCCCCCTCCCACGTCCCTGTCACCCACGTGGGTTCGTTGGCGTGTCACTGGCTGGGATCAGGATGATTCCCCTCCTAAGAGTTACTGGAAATAACCTCCAATGTTGAGATTAGGTCTTGTCTTTCTTCAAAGGGTCTGCTTTGATGCCAAGCGTCTGTGCTCACCAAGACTCCAAGTTCAAGTGCCCTTAACAAAGTGAGCCTTTCTTTTGTCAAAGAGGGAAAAGGAAAAACTACCTACATCCATACCTAATCTATGTCTGTATCTAATCTGTACCTCTACCTATACATCTATACCTACAGTTATATCTGTATTATCTATATCTATGTATGTATATATCATCTATATTCACATCTGATCTATATCTTGTATACCTATATCTAATCTATATCCATACCCAAATCTGATCTCTATCTATATCCACATCTACATCTGGATCTCCTACATCTACATCTGTATCCACACAATCTACATCTAGAGCACCTACTTCTGTATCTACATATACATATATATCATATATATATCTAATCTATATCTAAATCTAACCTCTATCTATACCCACATCTACATCTACATCTATATCCACACAATCTACATCTAGAGCTCCTACTTCTGTATCTATCTATCTATCTATCTATCTATCTATATATATATAATCCATATATCTAATCTATATCTAAATCTAACCTCTATGTATACCCACATCTACATCCATATATAAAGGTACATCTAGTTCTACGTTTGTACCTATATAGAGCACACGTACACCGGGTATTTTTCCTGGTTTTCTTAAGATGCTTGCTATTTCTAGCCAACAAAAAATTCCGTGCCCTGGTATAAAATCTCTTTGGGATCATCATTAGCACCTGTAAAGAACAGTGGAACAGACAGCCAGGCAGGCAGACACCGCATGTGCCTCCATCAACAGAGCCATGAGTGGCCCCAGAGCCATCCTTACTGCTAGGATCGGGCCAGTGCTGAGTGAGGAATGTGGCCTCTCTGGTGTGGCAGGTAAATGGTAGGCACAAAGTTACACAGTTCTGGGCTCATGCATTCCCCGAACCCCCTGACCTCCTGATTCCTCATCTGTGAAGCAAGGACGTCTGTTCATGAACAAAAAAGCAAAGGGCACAGGCTGCATCTGTCATGGATGAGGTGGTGCCACTGACGTCCCCTCACTGCAGACCCGGCCATGACTTTGAGCAGAGAGCAGGTGCCCTGCAGCCTCCACCAGCACTGGATTTGGTTCTTCCAGACTCAAAGTTGCAGACACAGTCCCTGAGGGCACCTTCCAGAATCTCCCCAGCATGAGTGGGCTCCACGGCCTTGGTACGTGGGGAGATGCCTCCCCTGGCTGCATGCTGACCCCTGCTCACAGCCTCAGGGCCTCACATGAGAAGAGGCTCCCATGAGACTAGCCACCACCTAACCCCCCGGAGCAGCTGGTGATACGGAACCTTGGGCCCTGAGGCCCACTGACTTGCCTCTGTCTCTGACAGGTGCCCCAGGGCCAAACTCTGGAGCTGAGGAACCCGGGTCACAGGTGAGCTGGGACCAGGAGTAGGTCCTCGGGTCCAGCAAGGGTGTGACCGGGCTCTGCGACCCATGCTAGAGGGGAGCAGTTTCTCCCCTAATATGGAAAGGAGGTTGGAAACCCTCAAGGGACAAAGTAGAGTCAATTTACTCATAAAAAGGCAATGTGTTATGATAGGATTCAGATTTTCAATTGACTGCTGCAAGAGGAAGTTTAAAAGTCACATCTAATTTGATTTAATAAGGTTGCTTCCCCCCTCTCAGAGGGAAAATGGGATGCAGACAGAGTGTGATTTTTATTGAAATGCCTTCTTGTGATTGAGGACGTGGGCCATCCATCTTCTGGGGGACAGGGCGTGAGTGCAGGGATCCTTGATGTTGAGTGGCCACAGGATTATATACAGGGAAATTGGACGCGATAGCTAATGGACAGGACCTGTCTGTGACTGTGGGAAAGTCGGCCATCTCCAACCTTGGTGGGTGGGTGGGGGACGGGACACAAAATCAGTTGCAAGGGGCGTGTCACTTGCACAGAAGATAATGAACAGGCTTAGCCCTATAATGCTCGTCCCTGCCCTCAGCAGCTTGATGCTGGCGAGGTCGTCACGTCCCAGGGGCTCTGGTGACATGTTAACCTCAGGCAATCGGATCAGAATGAAGAGTGCAGAATCTGGGGTCCTGGCTGTGCTAACCCGAGATCAGGACCCGGTATCAGGGCACCTGCTAAACTCTCACTGCTGAGCCCATGATGCTGTGATGCCTAATTTCTCAAATGTTACCATGGGAACAGGAAGCTGGTGTTTGTGAAATCACCAAGTGAACCTAGAACACCAGACACAGGTCAGCTACTCTAGCTACTAGAGCACATTATACTCTGGAAGAATTTATCTCTTCTTTTCAAGCCCACCTGTCCTGAAATGTACACATTTGTTGATAGCTCAATCCGTCTACAAATGGCCAAATAGGGCACTACCCAGGGTCAAAGGCTCACTGGACACTTGTGTGGCCTGAGTTAGGATTCAAAATAGGAGGGACCCTGTGGCCATAGTCACGGAACCTTGAAGCCTTCAGACCAAGGTGTCTTCTTCTGGTCCAGTAAGGTTCCAGGTTTGCAGGAAGGGAAAGGCTGGGGTCAGGTTATCCACTGAGCTCATCAAGGACATGCCGGCTGGCAGGTGAGACAGAACGCACTTGGGTGGAGGCACACCTGGTGGGGATGAGGTCTGGTCCATCCCATGGGTGGGTGTCCATGTGGACTGCCTTGAGAGGAATCCCCTGCATTGACCTGTTCAAAACACTCAACATTGATGGCACAGACACAGAGGGCACCCTCCAGATATGCTGCAAACCAATCTAGTATCATTCTGCAGGGATACCTGTCAAGTGTGACTGAGGCTTAAAAAGCCAGCTTCAGGACCCAAGAAGGTAGTGACCTAGATTAGCAGCAACTCATTGAAAAAGGTTCAATATTTTTCAATGACAAGCTTTATAAAAAGTAATATGATCAGAAATGTTTCCAGCCCTTCAAAACCACATGTACTAAATTCCATGGAGAGAGCTCACAGACGAGATGTGCTGGGGCTGGCTGTGGTGTGGGCCCAAGCCCAGGGCAGCCAGTGAGTCTGGGTGTCCAGGGCCAGGCGGGACGGGTGCCCATCCCCACCTCGCCATTCCAGCAAGGTACTCCCAGCCCCCTGACCCTGTAGGCCAAGGAACCTGACAAACTGGGCACTGTGAGGAAAGATGGAGCCTCACCTTCTCAGCATCAGCCAGGCTCAGAGGCAGGCGGCTGGGACCGATCAGTGGTCCCCAGCTCAGCAGGGCGGACCCCAGGTGGAGGGACTGCATCCCAGGCGGCCCTGCTAACAAAGATGGGGAAGAGCGCTGGCTCGTGCGCCAGGAGGACCCCCAGCAACTCACGAGAGTGTTGGTGATGGTGGAAAAGGCTAGAACCTTTCCAGAGTGAAGTTTAAGCTGTGAACAAGATTTCAGTGTAACTGTAAATTTGACTTTATTTAGAACTATGGGTTATTGAGACCCCAAAGGAGCCCTCAGTTTCCAACTTTCAGAAAATTGCACCCTAGAGGGAATTGCCAAGGAGCTTGTTACCACCTGTGGGGGTCTGCCAGGACCCTCACAGAGAGTTTTCTCCTTTCTGTAATACGGCTTGCCCTGGAACACTCTGCATCACCCATCCACGGAAGGATTCTTTCTATAATTAATATGTTTATCCATCCAAGCCTCACAGTGTAGGGTGATGATTGAGTACAGACCAGAGTATGAAATGTTATGAGTTCAGGAATAACCTTCATTACACAAGTATTATAGGCTCATAAAGCCCCAGGATGCTGTATCAGACCCGTCCTATCTGGCTTCCAATAAATCAAAAGTATTTCCGTCCAACTGGCTCTTCTTACCTTGAAGAGAGTGAGTGAGTACCTTGGTGGTGTTTCATTTCACAGATTCTCAGACTCATCAGAGAAGTAAGAGACAGTGATTGATTCTTAACTGGAGCCCATCAACCACAGTTAACATTTCATAATATTCACATTAATTAAAGTGCTTCATTATCCATTTTCTTTTGCACACAGTGAGTTGGGCACCTCCGAGCTTTGGAAAATCAAACCTGTTTGAAATGCAGCCCTAGCTCAAAGCATTTTAACCACAAGGGAGACAATCACAAAATATTAAACAGGGAGTATTAGGAAACAGTTGCAGAAATAGACTCCCCAAAATAAAACCTCACCAGGCGGGGGCTTGTTTTGCCACAGGAGAGGAGCAGTGGGGAGCTGTAAAGAGAACATTTTAAGCCACAATTTTTCAGACATAAAAAATGCCTGATTTTTAGGAAATATCAGAAAAGCCTCAATTTACCGAAAAGATTACATTTTACGGTAGGCCTAAGGACATTGGAATTGGGTCAGGATACACTTAAACTTACTTACAATTTTCTAATCTGTGGTACTGGGACATCTCATTTCTATATGTCTGATACTCATTTACTCTATAGAGGTTTGGAGTGGGGGTCTGGGAGGAAGAATTAGGGGGTATGAGGAAAACATAGAGGATTTCTTGGATTTCTACAGCTCCTATGTTGGATTTTTAAAAATGAGGGAAAGAAAGATAAGGCTAAAGACCATACTTTATTACTATACAAAATATACTATATATACTGGCTGAATCCCTCCCTACCCATGACAGTGTTCCACGATAGAAACTCAAAAAGAACAAAATTGATAATGTAATGCTCCTGGATGCTATGAGAAAAAAATTCTCAGGAGCACTATTGGATTGTTGGCCAAATTATCACGTCTCAAGTCAGTAATTTTATCTCAAGGTAGGATGGTGAAACAATTGCTAAAATGGTTCTTATGTAACCACTAAACTGTATGAATTATATTTCCTAAGTATTCAATAACTGACCAGCTCTGACTATACCTGAACATTGTAATTTTTGCCTGACAGACACGATAATTGAAATAATAATCTAGGCTTATCTTCTGTGCTATTGATCTTACTAACCAGAAAAAGTAAACGGGACATAACTCAATAATTGTCATAAGAAAGCAGTAAATTAGACAACAAATGGTGCTTACTCCTCCTTACGAGATGCAGAAATGTAGACAATATTCCTCTCCAATTTTTGAAAATGGTGAAGAAGTACTGTCAAGGAAGGTGTAAGAAGAAAAACTATAAAGTTGAAATAAGCCTAAAGTTTGGCAGGAGCAACCTTAAAGTAGCTAGAGCCTGACACAGACTTGGAAAGACAGTAATGAGAAATAGAGACACATGATCAATGACCACCTCTGAGACACTGGGATTTGATGTATTAACATTGGCAATTCCTGTATACTTTGTCATGCCAAGAAAATGATTGAAATTGAAATCCACTCCACTCTGGTGCTTGTGCTATCACTTCTAGCTATGAATTTAAGGGTGGAATTCGAAACAGTAGGGGCTCTGTGTAACTAGTACTGTCTGTAGGAAGGAGTCATTTCTTAGAGTCTGAAATCAAGGTTTCGTTCACTCTTCATAACGGAAGGATTAACTTGGCACCCAGCTCACAGAGTTCTCGTTTCCTCCCCTGGATGGAAGTCCATGTCACTCAACTGTTCCTCTGAAGATGGTAATAAAGGTGTTGAATATCTAAGCTAGGAAGAAGAGCTTTTCAGAAATAAGTGCATGCTGGTGTTGAGGGTGGCGATAATGAAGGTGATGGTGATGACAATGGTGATGCTGGTGGTGCTGTTAACAATGATGATGGTAATGTTGGTGATGATAAGTTGGTGGTGATGGTAGTAATGGTGGTGGTTTATGTTGTTGATGATGATGGTGATGATGTAAGTGGTAGTGACAGTAGCGGGGATGACAATTGTGAAGATGATGGTGATGCTGATGGTGGTGATGATGATGATAGTGGTGGTGATGGTGATGATGTTAAAGTTAGTGATGATGGTGATGGGGATGGTGGTGATGATGATAGTGGTGGTGATGGTGGTGATGTTAAAGTTAATGATAATGGTGATGGGGATGGTGGTGATGATGATGATAGTGGTGGTGATGGTGGTGATGATGATAGTGGTGGTGATGGTAGTGATGTTAAAGTTAGTGATGATGGTGATGGGGATGGTTGATGCTGAGGGTGGTGATGGTAATGATGATAATGTGATGGTGATGATAGGATGGTGATCATGGTGGTTATGTTGTTGATGATGACAGTAATCATGATGGTAGTGGTGAGGATGGTGATGATGATGGTGAGAGCTAATATCTGATAAGGTCTTACCGCATGTACACTTCCTGTGTACCAGGCACAGTTATAAAGGCTTTGAACATATTATCCTCATTAATCTTCTTGAAATCCCTATAAGGTAGAGACCTCTATTCCTATTATTTTACTACAGACAATATTAAGATTTAAAGGGTTAGAAAAATGCTCCAGGACACCCCAGGATCTGCATTTTTCGCTCAAGCTCCATAGAATTGAAACAGAAAAAAATGTCCATCGCAGACAGAGATTACGAAGTGATGCAGTCAGTTGTCACTAAGGTGTCCTCAGCCATCAGAACATACATCATCTTCCTCACTTTCTTCATGGGTCGCTGCCCCTCATTGGTAACCTGAAGACCCAAGGGGCTTCATGAGTGCTCAAGGCTACCCTAGACACATCTATCTACTACACCATTACCCTCCCCTCTTTTCCTACAGCACAACCACTGTCAAAAGAGATCATTTTGAGTCCATCTTTTCATTCTCATCCACCACAATTTCCCTGTCTGGAAACGGGTAGGAAATTTATCCTCAGACATCTCTGATGATCTGGACCCCAAAGGCATGGAGAGCAGAGTTTTATTTCTAATGCTAAAGCAGACTATGAATGTAACCCAGGACTTACTACTGTCTCTTCTCAAACCTCATTTTGCTCAGTCTATAGTGTGTTCTCCTAATTATTTCTCAGGAATTCTGGAATATCAGTCAGTGCTATGCATTGCCATGTCCTCTGCTTGGATCTTTCTCACTTAGGAGTCTGCAGAGCTCACACACTCACGTCTCGAAGGTACTTGATCCAGCATCTTCTCCTCAAGGCCACTGTATTTTGAATGCGCAACAAACAGACTCCCAATCCCACCTGCCTAGATTTATTTTTTCCCACAGCACTTATCACTCCCAATACCTGATGCCCTCTGTTTATCTGTTTATTTTCAGTCTACACCTCATAGAGTATAAGCTCCACATGGGAAGACGTTTCATCTGGCTGGCTCACCACAACAGCCCCAGCATCTAGAATGAAGCCAAGCACAGAGTTGCTGCTCAATATGTATTAGTTAAATGTATGAGCTCCCTGAGGTAAGCTGTTAATGTAGGAACTGATTTAAATCACTTTCAAAAACAACCTAGATTTCTATCAAGATGGAGTAACAGAGGTGGGGTTTACATCCCCCACTTGAAACAACTGTAAAGAAAACGGATAAAATATATGAAACAATAGTTTTCAGGCACTGGACAGTGGGCAGCACAAACCAGAAATCCCTGTGAGAAAATACAAACCAGCTGGAATCCTAGGATTGTCCCCAGCTCCCTGCTCAGAGAGAGAGTCCAGATGTCAGCACAGGGAGGGGGAAATGATGCAAAATCAAGTGCATTCCCTGAGTTGAAAAAAAAATTGGATTTTTGTGGCGCTCAAGGCAGCTAGAGCTCATGGGGCAGGGTATTCTTAGAAAGAGGAATTATACACAGATAGGGAGCTGCAAAGACCTGCAGAGATCCCATCCTCACCCTGCTGAGCAAAGCTGAGTGCTGGCCAGTGCACGCATGTGAGAAAGCTCTCTATGGACAGAGAGATGTCCCGAGAGCACACACAGGAGTAAGAATAGAACCAGTCTGTGTTCCCACCAGCCAGAATAGAAAAAACATGTAATTAATGGGACGTAATTGTAGAGAGTCAATAGCAGGGCAAAATTAGCCCCAGACTAAAGGCCTCCCAGCACCACACAACAAAGCTTAGAAACAAGGCTTGAGGCAAACTTTTTTTCATGTAATTTAACTGTAATCCAGAAAAAAGTTCAAGGATATTTATAGAAATATAAAAAATATCTAGCACCCAACAAGACAAAATTTACAAAGTCTAATAAAGTTTACCAGGCATGGAATGAAACAGAAAAACATGATCTATAATGAAAGGAAAACCAATCAATAGAAACAGACCCAGAAATGACACAAAGGATATCATTAGTAGCAAGGACATTAAAACATTATTATAACAGTATTCCAAGTAATGGATGTAATGTACTGCACAGGGAATATAGTCAATAATACCATAATAACTTTGTATAGTGTGTAATCTATAAAAATATTTAATCACTATGTTTTACACCTTAAACTAATATATTATTGTAAGACAGCTATACTTCAATTTTAAAAAAAACTATATTCCATATGTTCAAGAAAGTACAGGTTGAAAATTTTATAAAGACATAGGAAAGATATAAAAAATAAACTTTAATCAAACATCAAGATATCAAAATATCTGAGATAAAATATACATAAGGTGGAACAACAGCAATTTAGACAATGCAGAGGAAAAGATTAATGAACTTGAAGAAATAACAGGAAAAATGATCCAAACTTAAACACATAGGAGAAAAGACTGAAAACATGAGTGAGAGGTAAGGTAACTTCAAACAGTCTAGTATGTGTGTAATTTGAGATCCTGAAAGTAGGGAAGGGAAAAAATATTTGAAGAAGTAACCTAAAAATGTCTGAAGTTGATGAATTTAGACAGATTCCAAAACCCAGCAAAACTCTAGCACAAGGAACTTGGAGAAAACTAACACAAGGTGTATTGTAATCAATTTTCTTTAAGCCGGTGATAAACAATCTTTAAATTAGCCAGGGAAAAAAATACAGATGTATGGTATGAATATGGAGCAAACATAAGCAGATTTCTCATTGAAAACCATTCAAACCAAAAGACAGTGAAGTAACATCTTTAAAGTTCTGAAAGCAATACAAAATAAAACAAACCATATCCAGCAAAACTAACTTTCAAAGATGAAGGCAAAATAAATTTCAGGCATACAAAAGCTGAAAAAAATCCATAGCCAGTAGCCACTGTCTTTTAAGAAGGAAAATGACACCAAGTGGAAATCTAGAATAAAATATCAACATAAAGAGCCTCAAGGAAGGTAAATATAAATGACATTTTTTTCTTTAAAAAAATCTCTTAAAAGATAACAGACTATTTGAAGAAAAACAATAGCAGTGTATTGAAGTATTTACAGTCTATGCAGAAATATAAATTATAACAGCAATAACACAAGAACTCAGAGGATTATAAGTATACTTTTATAGGGTTCTTATACTATACATGAAGTGGTATAATATTACTTGATAGTAGACAGTGATAAGTTAAATATTTAGATCATATTCCCTAAAGCCATCACTTAAAATAAAAAAAAAAACTAACCATAATAACCCACTTGAAATATAAAGAATATATACCATGCTAACACTAATCAAAGAAAGCTGGACTGCTTATATTAATATCAAAGTGAAGCAAAGAGTATTACCTGGGATGAAGATTATCTCATAATAATAGAGTGTTCAAGAAACCACAAAAAAATATTAAAAACTTATGCATTTAGTAAAATGAAGTGAAAACTGATAAAACTAAAAGAGTTTCGCTAGTATTAGAAAAAAATAAACAATTATGGTGTGAGATTTAAACACTTTTCCATCAATAAATTATAGAGCAAGTAGAGAGAAACTCAGTAAGAATAAAGAAAACTTGAAGCAGTCTTTAAACTCATTTGACCTATGCTACATTTATAGAACACTGCAGATAAATATTATTTTCAAGTGCAGAATACTCATTCCTTTCAAGGGCACACAAAATACTTACCAAGATACACCATATTCTGGACCATAACATAAATTCATATATTTATAATATATAAATGTACATATATCATATAAATATATAAAAATTTATAATATAAATATCACATTTATTTACACATATTTATAAAAGGATTGATATGGCATGCATTAATTAAGGCAGAGCAATCATAAGATGCACAACTACTGGAAAATCAGAATTTTTTTTTAAAAGACAACATTCAAGTAATAAAGAGAAAAGGCAGAAATAAATATAAGGGAAGCTTTTTTTGAGAAGTAAATGTAATTGAACACAAAATTCACCGGTATTGGTGAGGAATCAGTTTACCTGAAAGTCACAAAAACCCCAACAATGGTTTAGTAAGGAGCAATTATTTTTCAGGGACACATAGTCCACAGAGAGGGGTCCCTTGTGGACTCTCCATCTCTTACCGTCCCCTGTCCCCCCATCCTGACTGTCATCTCCACACTTGTGGCCTCATGGTCACAGGATAGACGCTGCAGCTCCAGGCATTGTTCCAGCCTTGCCTGTCCCCTTCATCAGGCAATCGCGATCTTTCACTTTGGGTCTCAGAGTCCAGGTCGCTTGTCCACTGCTTGCTGAGAAGGAGGCTGAGAAACCCGAGGGCAGGACGGGAAAAGTCTAGGCATGGTGCATTGGCTCAGGCTGGGCACAGTGTACCTTGAGCAAAAACGGGTCATGTTGGCAAGGCAGCAGGCCGGTGACATCATGCCTGGGCATCCTGGAAGCTGAGGTACAAGGAGAGACAGAGGTGTTCCACGGCTCTTATGAGAAGACGCAAAATACCAAGACACACGTACCACTTAGATCCCTGGGGAAGGGGCAACAAACACGACGCCAGGTGGACACTGTTCCCTCTGCAGGAGGGGCTGCACAGGCACACAGTGGGTGAGGCCAACCCATGACCTTTGGCCCCATGACCTTGAGCTCACTAGGCCCATCCCCTCCCGATGGGCCACCTCTCCAGCTCCGGGGCCTTGGTGGCGGCCTCTGGATTCCGGCTCCCTCCATGGCACGTCTGGTGTCTGGCACCCACACGGGGGTCAAGGCTGGGGGCTCACATGCCCAGGGTCAGGGTCTCCCTTCAAGAGGCCCCTCAGAGCTGAGGCCCAGGCAGATTCATGGGCAGAGGCCATGCAGGTGGGTAGACAATGCCCCTGGGTATTCCCTCACCCATGCTCGCTCACGGGCAAGGGAGCCCACTGGGGTGGTGGACGCCAGGCCAGGGTTGGGCCCACCCTCCTCCCCCATGCGTTTGCTGCCCCCAGCAGTGTGTGGGGGCTGGGCAGGCACTGGAGAACTGCTCACTGAACAAACAAATGTGTGTATGGCACCCTCTGTCTGGAGGTGATGGCTATATTCGGGTTTATAGTGGGTTGAAGGGTCACCCCAAGAAGAGTTCCGTGTCCTGTTCCAGGAATCTGTGAATGTGACTCGTTTAGAAAAAAGCGTCTTTGCAGACTGAGCTAAGGATTTTGAGATGAGTTCATCCTGGGATCATCCATGTAGGCCCTAAATCCAACGACAAGTATCCTTATAAGAGAAGGAGGCCACAGAGGGCTGTGAAGACAGAGGCAGGGGCTGGAGGGATGTGTCCACAAGCCCAGAAACATCTGGAATCCCCAGAAGCTGGAAGAGGCAGGAAGGACACTCACCTGGAGCCTCCTGAGGGCGCGAGGCCCTGTGACTCATGATTTCAGACATTGGGCCTCCAGAACCACAAGAGGAAAAATGTCTGTTGTTTTAAGCTCCCCATTTGTGGTAACTTTCTACAGCAGCCCCAGGAAACTCATACAGCAGAAGACATTTGAAAACAGCACAAACATTGGAGGGAGAAGAAACCCCAGTACTTGGTGGTGATTCAAAAGCCAGGTCAGAAAGAGGGTTAAGATGTAAAAGGACTATCGCACGGATTGCGAGATGGCACAGCGCACTCAGACCCTGATGCTTACAGCTGTGTGATCTTGGGAAATGTATTACCCTCTCTGGGCCTTAGTTCCCAAATATAAAAACGGACAACAACTCTGCCTACCTCACAGAGACATTTTGAGGGTCAAATTAACAAACATAAGCCTTTAGAAGTAAATGTTGGCATGACCTTCCTCTTAATAGCTTGAAGGAGCCAAAACGGACAATTTGGTGTGAGGGAAAGATGAAAGGTCTCTTCTGAATAACTCCTCAGCAAGTGTCTCTCACCTGGTTCACACTTGGAATACTATTTACACAGAAGTCTATTCGAATGGAATGAGGGTAGGGGGTAGGGAAATCTCCTTGGACCTCCTACAGTAAGGGACTCGTGCGTTTACACTTGTAGATGTTGGTGTGAAGTCCCTTTCCTCGCCTGTTCACCTCCGGGAGGGAGGGGCCCCGGCTCCAGACACTTCCCGTCCAGGCTCAGAGCTGAGTGGAACCTGAGTGAGCATTCCCTTTGGCAGGGACACGCCTTATCCAGGTGCCAGGCTTCACGGCAAGGCTCAGAGGGAGGGGCCTCCCCTCTTCTCCTGTGCGTCGCAGCCAAGAGCAGGGAGGCGGGCTGGGCAGCCCTGCAGCCGACAGGTGAGAGGGGGTGCTCGGCCCCCCAAGTGCACAGCAAGCTGCAGGGCTGACCCGTCTCAGCAGGAGGCACTGGGACCTGCGGGCTTCAGAGGAAACCAAACATGTTGTCAGTCATCTGGTGGGCAGGCTGGTTTACAGAGATGCAAAGGCTCGGGAAGATAGGCCTTAAATTACTCCGGGGTGTCTGCTCTGGGCCGACTGGTTAGCCCGAGCAAACAGCAATTAAAGTGCACCCAGAGGCCCGATTCCAGGGCAGAGCATCACTAAGCCTTAAATGATCGCCATAAACAAATGATTTGTATCCTGTAATTGGCAACAAAACAGGGAATTCACAAGTGACTATTAAAACAGTGTTATTGAACTGGAGTGTGAGATGGCTATTAATACAGCTGGGACGCGCAGCTCCTGCCTCCGACCCGCACCTCACCCGGCATCCTGGCCAGAGGGAACACGGGGGTGTCTGTAGCTCGGGAGTCCTCCAGCCTGTGCGGGTCCCTCCCACCTCGCTTTACAAAGCTCTCAGGAAATGTCACCCTATTCGTTTGGATTGAGTTTGTAAAATAAAGCCTCCAGCTCCACATGGCAGTTTCCCTCAGCGTCTCTGGCCACTGGACCTCCCCGTGAACTCCCAGTCACCATAGGCCTCTGGAAGCTGCAGGAGCCTTCCATCCACTGGCTTGTGTTGTGTGACCCTCGCAGGCACGCCCCGCTGCTCTGCTACCCTCGCTTTGTCACCTGACGCTCCCCTGCATTCTATAAGCAGGCGCACGATATGCGTGGATATGTGTGCTTGTCGCCTGTGATGACACAGTTGCTTTGCTTTGCTGTGACCGAGCCCCGAGCTCCTGTGTGGAGACGTGGCCCCGCACTCCCCCGAGTCTGCTCGTGGCCGTCACGCCCGGCCCGTGCGGTCGGGTTTGCTGGCACTGGGCCCTGGGAGGCTGATGCGATGAGACCATCCGCCCTTCAGGCACAGGAGGCCCTTGGTGAGCGCCCATCCGCAGGCGGGGACGTGGGGGACAGAAGTGGACTGATGCACCTCAGAGGGGACACCCATCCCCTGCGGGTGCTTGACCCACGTCCACAGGTAACAGATGGCCAAGAGTGGTCAGTGGCTCTGCGACTCCACACTGATGGTGGAAGGCCCGGCGGGCGTGGCTGAGGACGGGCCCCGCCCTCCAGGGCCTGCTCACAGCCTCCCCTGTGGGCCCCCCACCGGCTCAGTTCTGAACCCGCTGCCTTTGGGGACACCATGGAGGCTGTGTGAAGTGGCCCTGCGGTGGGGCCTGCCTGTGCGTCTACGCCTCTGCCTGGCCCGTGGTAACTAAGCTGCCCTCAGCACCGGGCCCAGCAGGGGAGCTGAACCAGCCGGGCTCAGCGGGGCCCACGCACCCCAGGGCTCCCTGCTCAGCAGCACCTGCTCTCGGGCATCTTCTGCGGGGAAACACCGTGTGGTCACCCTTACACAGGCGGTCGGTCGTGTCCAGCCTTGCAGACCCGCCTGTCAGCCCAAACCCTGGCTCCTTCCCGCCCTCAGGGACGCCCCAGCCAACCCACCGGCCCCGCCGACCGTCGTGGTCAGGTGGCTGGTGGGGTCCTCGCTCCAGTGGACTCTGCATTTCAATACGGAATGTAGGAACCTGCCGATAGTCCAGGACCCTAAAGCATGGAGGGGTAGCTGCCAACCTCAGGAGGTGCGGTGCTGACGGGGCAGTGGGAGTGGGCAGGCCCAGTCCCTCCATGGATGCTCCCGGGGGCTCATGGGCCTGACCCCGGCCCGACCCCAGGCCGGCGGCTGTGGGACAGGGTGAGGACCCTCAGGACTTGGGCGGCGTGGATGGATGCCTGCAGGGATTTCCCCACCTCCCTGCACAGAAAACCCACCAGAGGTCGCCGCTGGGCACGGGACTCTGAGGGGACACGTGGGCTGGAGCTGGGGGCTGGCTGAGCAAAGACAGCCTTGGGGCCACAAATCCAAACAGAGAGGCTGCCGTCCACCCGGCAGGAGAGACGGGAAAGTGGGGTTGGGGCCCAAGACCTGGACGGCTAGCTGCTCCTTGCTAGGCCCCAGCAACCCTGAGTTCACTCTTCAGAGTTCAGAGGAGAAGGTGCTCTTGCCTTCCACGTGCTGAGAACTGCGTGAGCGATACTGGGATTTTCCAGCCATTCTTCTGCCGGCTGCTGGTGGAGGTTAGCCCATATCTATACAAGCTTCCTGCACGGAGAGCATTTAAATCATTCACTCAGAGCCTGTATTTCATTCCCACTCAGATTCAGTTATCTGAAATAAATTTATCTTTAAATAAATCATATGCTGTATGCATTACAGATCACACTAATTATTATTAGGGAAAATGACAGGCACTGACTTACAAATAAATCAGGCATTTTCCCAGCAAGTGATCAAATGATAAATTGGCCGTTGATGTCTGACTCACTTTTTTATCCAGAATCCATCTGTGTACTCAGCGTACGTTCAAAATGTCTCAGGGACGCCACAGCCACTTCGATGTGTTTGGGGGGAGCCAGCCCCTCCCGCATGCAAGTCAGAGCCCTGCTTCCATGATTCTTTAATTCTCTGCCCAGTTCACCTACTGGCTCCAGGGAACAAAGTGCGGTGGAGAGAGTCCCCCACTCACGTCAGTTGCCTGTACGGCTTGGTGACGTCTTCCTTTCTGCTTCCTGGGATCCATGGCAACTCCCCAAGTCACAGTAGCACCAGTGTGGATTTACCTTCCAAGAAAATCAGTCAGGAAGGAAGTAGATGGTAATAATCAGTTTAAATAATTAAGAAAATTGATTAACAGACAAAAATGTTCTCCCTGAAGGAATTTAAAAGAATATTTCTATTATCTGCTTCACTGTTTTTAAATAGTAGAAGGAAAATTCAAGAACAATTAACCGGTATCTTAAATATGATTAACAACACAGGGAGAGGAGAGAGACCGGTTTCCCGGTAAGACAGTCCCCAGACCAGCACCAGCAGCGGCATCACCTAGAAACCTGTTGAAATGCAAATTCCGGCAGCCTCGGTAAATCTAAGTTCCCGGAGGTGAGGCCCAGCAATCTGGGTAAACAGCCTTCAAGGCAGTGGGAGCATCACTGCCCAGCTTGCAGCCCTGCCCCTGATCACCATCCCTCCTTTACTGCCAGGCCCCATGGGGTCCAGAAGGAGGTGGCCCAGCCTGCGGTGCGGCCGGGGGGAGAGCGGCTGTCCTGGCCAGCCTCCCAGAGGTAGGACAAGGCTGCAGGTCATCTGCCCCTCGGACAGTCAGGAGGCCACGTGCCCGGGGCAGGAGTCCCCGAGGAGAGGGCCGCACACCCCGGGGTGGTCATGCTCTGTGATGCTCTGTAAGGCCAATGAGGAACTGCCACCTCACCACAAAATGCAAACAGACAAACACTGGGGTCCTCCCGAAGGCCGTCCATCCAGCACCTGCCTTCCAACCACCCGGGGCAGGGTCTGGAATGCAGGTTCCTATGCAGAGTGCCAGCCGGTCCCTGCAGTGTCCCCGCTTTGCTGGATTTCTGCGACTTAGTCGGAGAAAGTGCCACCAGTGACCCAGAGAGGCCGCCCGCAAGGACAAGAGAATGCCCAGAGCAAACAGTCCACCCAAATGCTCTTCCCTCCCAAGTTAATCTAGAAGTGGAAGCCATTATGCTAAGTAAATTAATAACAAATACAATAACGTTAGCAATAATGAGATTGTCATAGACGTATTCTGAAAGTAAATAAAATAATTAGAAGCTGTGAGCAGCATGAAAGGCGCTTTTAGGTAATCTGGCGAATTGATTCAAAAAGGATCAACTTTGAGAAGCATATAATGAGGGCTCTTGGGACACTGAATGCGGTAAAGTCACCATGATTCAGTCGTCGAGTTTCCAGCGCCAGGACAGCAGGAGAATGGACCCCGACCCTCCCCAGGGATCAGTGACCGCCCCACGCAGGAATCTGATTGGTCCCCACCGTGCCTCACACAACATCTATCAACGCTCTTTCCAGATAATTTAAAGTTTTAAATGCGACCAATAAGGGTATAAAATGCTAGAAAAAATATACCTGAAGATTTATATGAACTTAGAATAGAGGAGCTATTTCTAAGCATGTCAAAGGCAGACACTGTTGAAAAACCGATCTGATGGGTTTCACAAGCTAAAAATGAAATGCTGAGCACACAGAAAGACACAGTCAATAAAGTGAAAGGCAAGGGTGCAGAAGCAGTTTCGTTACACATGGAAGGAAAGGGCTGAGATGTCTCTTAAACACAAGGGGAAACTTGGAGCAAACACCAGGCAAGGGTATAATGAAAGTCAGTCCACAACAAAATGTTAAGAAAATCCTAACAGGCATTTCTATTGGACAAATGCCCATCCACCCCACACGACTCTGGAAACTACATCATAATGGAGACCAGAGTGTGCGCTTCACCGGCACGGCCAGACCAGAGGGTTCCAGGCTGTCCTGGGGGATGTAGGGCTCCCCTTCGCTGGATGGAGGGACGCTGACCTCTGCCAAACAACCCCGCTTGGGGCTGAGCCCAGACGGACACGAGCTCAAAGCACAGCTCCAAAAGTATTCAGTGCAGGGGTTTGAAGTGAAAAATAGGAGACACTCTTAAGTGTATCAACTTAGAAAAGAGGTCAAAGGATAAAATAAAACAATGACATCTAAGCACACTTTGCAGCCCTGAGAAATGCTGTTATAGAAAAGTATAGGGAATAAATTCAATGTATTTTTTTCTAGTGGAAAAAAGATCACAAAGCTATGTGAAAAGTGTTACTTCTTGCTATTGTATATCTGCAAAAATATATATTAACATGATTACATCTAGGTGGTAAGATACACGCACACAGTATTTTTATTTCCGTCTTTTATCTGATTTCTACTTGACGACATGGTGACATTTTATAGTTACCTTATTACATCTTTAAAGAAAATAAATAAAGTTTATAAGAAAAGAAAAGGATGTCTGGAAGTTCTATTTAACTTCTCTGTAGGATGACGCCATCCCAGAAAATGTGTCCCAGCCCCCACCAAGCACCAGGAAAATCCTGCCACTTCCCTGAAACTCAGCCTTCTCCCTGCTCCAACCAGATGTTTAATGGTTGAAACACTGCAGAAATTCATAACCCTGCTCTGTCTTCCACTCAGAGGTGTTCCAGAAGATGAGAAACACCTCGACACCTAGAAAGGCTAACGCTGGCATTCAAGTATAAGGTGTAGCTCAGAGAATTCACATGAAAAATTGCCGAGACGGAGTTTGGGTTTAAGTGTTCTGTTCATCCGTATCATCTAGATCCTTGGAGTCTACAGAAGTGATTCTCAGAAAGCTTTTCACGGTCCTGGTGCTTGGAGGTAGCTTTGAATCCAGGTCCCATGGAGAAGAGTCTCCTGGAGCCCGTGTTAGAGCCCCCTGTCTTGGAGAGCTATCTAAATCTCCCTCTGTCAGGCCACGGCTGTCCCGTAAATAACCCTGACTTCCACATCTGTGCAATTCCATGATTTCTCTTCCTTTCTCTCTGGGGCTGAACACTCCCTCTACAAATAGGGTCAGAGGACCACGGGAAGCCCCTGTTACCGAGTCCCCAGATCGTGCCAAGACTCCGCGAGCACAGAGGAGATGAATAATCCTGTTTACGGGCCTTCTCTGCCATTCGTCGAAGCCAGGGCTCCAGAGAAACACAAGCACAATTGCCAACAGGCTTCACTGAAATGAAAACATCATTTTTCCTTCCGTCCAGCTCAGGGAAGTCTGAAACTGCCTCTGATAATTAATCCACTGAGAGAAATCAATACTACAACTGGTTGAAGATGAAACAACCCATAGCAAAATAAACCTTTCAGGGATGCTTCAGCAGTTTCTGCAGGCACAGAGTATCTGCTGCAGATGTGGAAATGTGGGATCTAAATAAATGTTGCTTCCTCTCCCCAAATCGTCCCACCCCAAAGGTCAATTACCCAAACCATTTTACGTTGTACAACACTTTTGTTATAAATACACTCTTTGTTCTCCAAACGTTGACAGGTTGGTCTTCTTTTGCCCATTAGTTCCAGCAAATGGGTCTACAATTTGGTAGTTGCAAATAGACTAAAAGAAATAGTTTCAGATGTGAATGATTTATGAATGATGAGGAAAATCCAGGTTTTTCCTTTGGGCTGTTCATAAGTCCAACGTGGTTTTGGGGGGCAGTTGTTTTCTTTTTCTGGTTTTGGTTTTTGGTTGAGGTTTTGTTTTTTTAGTTTAACTTACCTTTGGAAAGCCGAGTTGAGCCGGCAGCATCAACTGACTCTGTTGTTATAGTTCAGTCTACTGATCCTTACAAAGTGTTACAGTATCATGGGTTAAAGAAACGAAGAAGGTTATATCACTTGCTCATCAGAAGCACTGGAGTGTTCAGCTGTTTGAAGGACCACAATTCACAGAGAAGTGAATCCAAGATGGTACATGATTAGGCTTCAGTGAGAGAAGCATTACCACTGCAAACGACTATTGCTTGGCAGACTTTGGGATCACCTGTTGTAGAATTTAACTTAGGCTATTTGGACCACTTGATTAGCTGAAAGGAAAGGAGTCATATCATAGTTTTCTTAATTCTTATAGTAACCCTCGGAGCTGATCTAGATTAGCTCATGTATGGTGTCAGGGTACCAGGCTTTGCCTCTTGATAGCTGTGCAACCCTGAGCAAATCTCTTGCCATCTCTGTGCCTGTCTCCTCTTCCATAAGAACAGTACCTCTCTCCTGGGGTTGTCATGAGAATTAACAAAGTATGATGTGCAGTAGGGCTTAGAGTGGTGCTTGGGTTATGCCATGAGCTACAGAAATCTTCGTTATTTACTTGTTATCCCAGAAAGACTGGGTCCCTTACTTGAATTGATACAGTGAGGACGCAGCAAAAAGAACCTGACCACATCATTTAGACTCCAAACTCCATACTCTTCCCATTGTTTCTGGAAGTGGAAAGAAGGTGAATGAGTGCCTTGGCAGGAGCTTATTGTTAACATGGCTTGTGGGGTCAGTGACACTTTGAATTCTTCCGAGAACTGAGGAGGCTTCTGAAAAGCAGAGCTGAATGCACCTGCATCCTGTCATTTTCATCTTCCAGCCCCTGCTCCTTCAGAAGGAACAAGGTGAAATTCATCGACTATTGATATCAAATTTTCTGTAATAAAGTTAATACATGCTTTAAAGATTTGGGGGAAAAACAAAGAAAATAGAGAGGAAACATGTTCAAAGCCCAAGGAAAGAAGAAACAGCCCAACTCCTAGAGAAAGCCACTGGGATACCCCTTTTCAGTGCTTCCTGCAGGATCCTGGGCCAGCGAGATGAAATTCTTTGTAGTAGAAGTAAAGTAAGATAATCATAGGCTTTTTGAGCCGCAAATTAAACACTATTCTGAACTGATAGTCTCTTCTGTTGACTTCAAAAACCAGCCACAGAAAATGAAAATTCATTTCTTCAGGAAAAAGGAACATCATCGTAAGTAGAGACAGATCTTCCTGCCCACCCATTTCTACTTTGATCCCCTGTACAGAAATCTATTTGCATAAGTAATATTTTTCCTGAGGTCTCTGCCAGCATGTTTCCTCCTGCAGAATTCTGGAACGAAGTTTTTAGCTCACGCTTGCAACCTCTCCCTTCACCAAGTGGTTTCCCTGTTTCGAGTTTGCCTTTTGCAAAAGGCAGCGGCCACAGTAATGCCTAAAAGGGAGTGATGTTAATTATCCAGATATCCCGAGCCACAGGATAATTCATTAGTTGCACTCCCTTGCCTTGCAAAAGGCATTTGAGGAAGATATTACACGTCTCAGAGCAAAGGGCTCCGTTCGTTATAACCGAGGCGCACAACGTCTGCCTTTGAGATTTCTCCCCGCCCTTTCCTCCTTCAGCCACACTGAAGCCTTCCCCGGAGTTCAGAACAGATCGAAGTGATTTTGGAATCTCCCTCTGGGGAGACGCGAAAGCTCTTTTCTTCTCGGGAGTCGTTTTCCACTATTGATCTGCTCACTGCTCACCTACGGCCACGGAGCCCCGGCACCCACGTTTATCTACGAGTCGGCAGCAGGGCTGACTCCAGCTTAATCGTTATTTTGACACATACTGAAACCTCCAGGCAGAGAGCATCCCCCAGGTCGGGCTCTGGTCACTGAGGAGCCCCGGCCTCTGCCTGCCCTTCCCGTCCCTGGAGCAGGAGAAGGCCCGGGGCGGGGACGCCTGGATGGAGGCCCAGAGGGGTTGTGTCCAGTCCCTCCTGGCGTGGCCGGTGGGTCTTGGTGACCTCACGCTTGTGGCTTCACCTTCAGCTCAGAAGGAAGGACCTGAGGGGAACAAAGTTAGGCGGCCAGGGGTCCGGGGGAGGAGCTCAGCCGGGTGCCCTCAGCAGCAGACTAGGGTCCTCAGAGGGCTCGAGGGGTCACGAAGCAGGAACAAAGCCCGGGCAGGCTGCCCAGATCCAGGCCCGGCAAGCGCTCCTCCCGTCTGGCCCCATCCACAGCTACCCGGGTCGTGCAGGAGACGGCGCCCTCCCTCACCACGGACCGGGAGCCTTGGCCCGGGGACCGTGTCCAAAACGGGGGTCCTCTGGGGCTGATGGGCGTGAGCGGGCCGTGACTCTGCCGCGAGTGGCCATCGTGTCTGAACGCTCCGGTCGGCGAGGCCTCAGCCTGCTACGTCCCTCCAGAGACCATCCATCACCTCCCCAGTTTATAAATCACGGCGGCCGGCTCGCTGTGTGCCACGGGGAGGTTGAAGTGCCCAGGAGTACTTAGCCAATTCCCAGCCCCGCCCGCGTGCCTCTCTCTCCTCCAGCAGCCGGACCATCCATCATCCCGCACCCACGGAGGCCGAGGGATGCTGACAAAAGAATGCCTGGGAGCCAAACAATATGATCCGTTAAGACTCAGGGCCGGGGAGCTCTTTAAAATTTCCAACCAGTCCCTTAGCCTTTTGTGTTAACAAAACCTATTCATTTCAGTATTTGGCAGTTCAAATTATTTCAGACAAGACCTCAAGACAAATGGATATTTGATAGAGTCACACAGGCGCGAGTGGCAGCAGAGGAGAAATGGATGCTGGTCCTGGCGGGCAGACGGGCGGGTGGTGGGAAGGTGAATCCAGGGCCGGGTCCTGGCAGCCAGTCCTGGGCCACCTGTGCTTTCCAGAAATGCGGACACTTTCTAGAAACCTTAAGTAAAAGTTTCCCCATACGACACGCATTTGAGGTTGAAGAGAGTTTAGGGCACAGATTTTTTTCAATACTTTGCTGGGACAAGCTCACGCAAAAAAGACAAGGAAGAGTGACTTTTCTGCCTAGTTTTACTACCTGCTAACTTGTTTCTTACACATTTCAAACAGGATTTTTTTTCCTGCAAAGAAAGAACATAAATTGTTCCTCATACAGAAGAAAGTGGGAGAGAGAAGTGTAAGTGGAACAGACAGTGTCATCAGCCTCTCGCTGGCTGGGAGGGGCCGTGCAGGCCAGAGACAGAGTGCAGAAGCGTCATAATTCCCGGCCGCGTGTCCACGAGAAGCACGGCACGGTGACCGTTTCCGTGGGCTGCCGTTGGAAGGGCCAGATGGGGATGAGGGTGGAAAGGGAGAAAGGCTGGGCAGGCCTCTGCAGGTAGAGAAGGTGACAAAGGCATCATCACTGCAAAGGACAGGGGAGGGCCCGTGAGAGCTGGCTCGGGGGCGGGCTGGGGGGTGGGGAGCCCACCCAGGCGCCGGCTCCGTTTGCTTCCCCTTTCATCTCGTAAGAAGATCCCATATATATGTGTTAGCATACGGTATTTGTCTTTCTCTTTCTGACTTACTTCACTCTGTATGACAGACTCTAGGTCTATCCACCTCATTACAAATAGCTCAGTTTCGTTTCTCTTTATGGCTGAGTAATATTCCATTGTATATATGTGCCACATCTTCTTTATCCATTCATCCGATGATGGACATTTAGGTTGTTTCCAGCTCCGGGCTATTGTGAATAGAGCTGCCGTATGCTAACACATATATATGGAATTAAAAAAAAAATGTCATGAAGAACCTAGGGGTAAAACGGGAATAAAGACACAGACCTACTTGAGAATGGACTTGAGGATATGGGGAGGGGGAAGTGTAAGCTGTGACAAAGCGAAAGAGAGGCATGGACATGTATACATTACCAAACGTGAGGTAGATAGATAGTGGGAAGCAGCCGCAGAGCACAGGGAGATCAGCTTCGTGCTTTGTGACCGCCTGGAGGGGTGGGATGGGGAGGGTGGGAGGGAGGGAGATGCATGAGGGAAGGGATGTGGGAACGGATGTATATGTATGACTGATTCACTTTGTTATAAAGCAGAAACTAATAAAAAAAATTAAAAAAAAGAAAGAAAATCCCAGCCCACAGGTCCAACCACGGGAGCCCTGGCCCTTTGTGAGGGTGGGAAACAGCAGGCGAACCGGGGAGGGTGCTTTCTTACTAAAAACCATCCAGTGTGACAGGCAAAACCTTGCCTCGTCTCAGTTTGCCCTGAATGAAGGGGGGAAAGGCACAACACATCTGTAAAGAAGAAAAAACAAGAGTTTGGCTTGAATATCTGCTGTTTTCTCCAGAATGTGTTGTGTACTAGAAATCAGTAAATGCCACCCTAAGACGGTCACAAACGTGTCTCCCTCCTCTTCTCTTGAGCTGAAAGGAAGTATAGCTGGGTTTCTTACTTATTAATTTTTTTAGTTTATCTTCTTGGAAAACATGGCACAAAAGCAGCGTGGCCCTATCCTGCCCCAGAATATGGGCAGACCAGTCACTCCTGAAAGACCCCGTGGGCTGAGCCCTGACACACACACCCACTCCCCACGGCTCACTTTCCCAGTGGCCCCAAGTGATGGGACCAGGTCCTCTGCCGCATCTGTGACCACTTTAGAATAACCTCCTCTTCCCTGAGCCCCTAGGCGGGGCTCCAGGTCCAATCCCACCCACGTCCCCACTGTCTGGGAATCCCTTGTGTCTGGAAAGTGATCCAGTTTGTCTGGGAAGCCACTTCCATGTCTGCAGTGATCCTAAAAACAGCACTTTCCCCCCAGCCAACCTGGTGTGGAGCAGTTTGTCTCATTCTGGGAAGGAGACTTCGGGGTGAACTCACATCCTCACTGTGTGGACCCCAAGGGCAGCCATCCATATTCAGACCCGTTCGGCCAGCCCAAAGCAAAGCACGTTGAACTTGCTACTTCAGAAGTAAGTGTAACAGTCTTTCAACAAATGCTGAGTCATTAGGTAATTATATTAATCTTCCTCCTTTCTCCCCAGAATGAGGGTAGACAGTCCACACTGGGTTCCAACAGGGGAAGCCCACACGAAGCCTCCTCCCCTGGGCCCATCCACTGTCCACCAGCTGCTAACACAACCCCAGCCCGCTCAGGACAGGGATGGGATGGATAACAGAGAGGATGGAAGTGACTTTAAAGCATTGAAGAGTTGCCCGCATCATTCTCATTTATCACCATCCCCGCATGCTCGTAAATTGTGAAGTGCTAAGCATCCATAATTGTACTCTTTTTTAATTGCTGCATAAATGACCACAAGCACAGCAGCCTCAAAGAAGAGGCATTTGTCATCCTCTGGTTCTGTGGGTCGGCAGTATGGGATTAGCTGGGCCCTCAGCTTGGGTCTCACCAGGCAGTGATCCAGGCATCACTGGGCTGCGTTTTCATCTGGAGGATGGATTGGGGAAGACCTCTCTTCCAAGGTCCCTTTGGATGCTGACAGAATTCGTTTCCCTGTGGCTGTCTGACTGAGGGCCCCAGTTTTGCTGGCCTGGGCTGGGGGCTGCCCTCAGGTCCTAGGGACCCCCCCAGCACCTCCCCATGTGAGGTCACCCCAACGCTTCATCAGGCCTGCAAGGAAAGTCTCCCTCCAGTCTGTGCAGATGGAGCCTCCTGTAAAGGAACATAATCCCCAGAGGGACCTCCTACCCCCTTTGCCAGTCTATGGGTATGGAAGCAAATCACAGGGTCCACCAGACTCAAGGGCCAAGGGTCACACAAGGGCACCAACACCAGGAGGCAGGGGTCACGGGGTCATCCTTGGGTCTGCCTGCCGACTGCAGAATTAGCTATTTCCATTTAAACCCCTATCTCCCCCATGCATTTAGGATGGGACTTCTAATGAGCTTGGTTGTAGGATCTGCATCATCTCCCATCAGCCAGAGGCCAGCCTTGCCCATGAGGGCTGCCCCACCCCAGGCTACCCAGCTGAACACGTTACTGTGTCTGACAGCACCAAGGGGGCCCAAAGGAGGGTTGCGTTTAGACCACTCTGCTCAGTCACTATCCTGCAGATGAGCTGTTAGAATCACAAGACTCCACAGAAGTGGAGGTGGGTGATATTTATTGAGCATCTACTGAGTAAAAACCACTGGGCACCAGGGGAGGGGATGCAGCACCTGTTTTGGGGTCAACATATATTTTCCCCCAAAGGTCCAGGAGAAGAATGATAAGGTGAGCTTATCCATCTGCAGTGAGTCCTTTAAGCAAGCCATTCCCAGGACAGAAAACTCCACGCAGTACTTTATGCTCATAACATCTCACCCAACAATCGACTCTGGTGATTCTCATGCCAGAGCCTGAGGTGAGTGCGGGAGAGGGTCGGGGGGCTGCTCCCTCTAACTTCACAGATCAAAAATATATAGGATGTGGACCAGGGTTTTCTAAGGGGGCCCCAGCTGGCAGCAGCAGAGTCATCTGGGAAGTTATTAGAAATGCATGTTTGGGGCCCCACCCAGACGCTGCTCCATCAGAATCTCAGGAGGGCGGGGCATCCCAGGAATCTGCCTGGAACGGCCATCGGTGTTCTAACCCATGCACAGGTCTGGAGCCACTGGCCCAAGTCACAGGCCAGGCTCTTCCAGCTCCAGATCTCAGCCTTGCCACACACACAGGCACACGCACATGCATGTGGATGCACATGTACATGCACATGCACACACACACATGCGTGCACTCACACACATTCATGTGCACACATACAAGAGAAATGCAACACCACCAGATCTGTCTCCATCCCACATCAACCATGCTTTGAAGAAATTAAATAAATTGACTCTGACATTTCATCTTTACTGGCATGTATGGCATGATATTATCGTTTGGTGTACTTTCATGAAAAAATTATAGACCAAGGAGCAGCAAGTCCACAAAGAGTATAAATTACAAAATTATAAAATAAGTTTTCTGGACACATTTAATTACAGAAACAGAAAGTGGGTTGCAGAATCTTTACTTGTATATTGGAAGTAGAAAGAGGTATTTATGCTCTTTTTAATCTTTACCAAAAAATAGTGGGTACTTAATCAAGCTCATTAACTTTTTAATTAATCAGGGGAAAAAAACATTTAATTGGGATGATTCAGGGGGAAAAACGTCATGATGAAGTGTTCTGTTCTATACGAGTGAGACAGCATCCAGCCGCTGCGCCTGCTCATTAAAGGCACGCTGTTTGGTCCCCTCGTGCGGTGTCACGGGCTCCATGAGATGCTGCTATAATTCCAGGCTCAAGGCTGAATGGGCTTTTCTCTGGCCCAGCCTTAATCTCTGATCTGGATGGATCAGCTGCCCTGGGCTGATACCAGAATGAGGTGTTTCTTCTGTGATGCCCTGGGTTTTGCAAAGGACCGAGAATTTAAGTTCTTGCATAACCTCCTGTGGATTTGATGGCAGAAGGTGGGAGCAAGGAAAACCAAATAAACTCAACAGAAACCTGTGTGTAACCAGGACCCTTTGTAAAGAAGAGTCTAGAACTTTGGAAAAACCAGTCCCTGAAGATGGCACCGAAATCACACCAGGAAGGGAGGATGGAAGGAAACTAAAGCTTTGGGCAATGCACATCCGAGCTCTCAGCCACCAAATACTGAGTCATCCGCTCTGTCCTGGGCCCTGGACCCACAGCGCAGACGCTCTCCAGGGCTTACTTACAGCTTCTGATGAGCAGGTGAGCAGAGGCCAGTGGGAGAGTGTGGGCGGGAGGGTCCCGGGCAGGAGCACCACAGGCAGGGAGGGCAGGTGTGCGTGCTGGAGGGCCCGGTGAGGACGCACGAGGCACCAGGTGAGGCCGGAGCTGCAGGCCGGGCAGACAGGGAGGCCTGGCCGTTGAGGGGTGGGCCCAGGAATGCTTTCTGCTTGCAACGGACATCGGCTAGAGGGCTTTAACTGAAGAGAACTGAGGTCTAAGTGTTAAATACAGGCGTGCCCGGGTGAGTGAGAGGCTGGGTGTCGGGGGCTGTGGGAAGGCCAGTGTGACTGGACCAGGGGCTGAGGTGGACAGATGAAGAGAGAAAGGTGTCCCGTGCGTGTAGAGGTGGAGTCAAGGGGGCTTGCCAATGGGCAGGCTGCAGGTGCTGAGCAGTGGGAGGGGCCACAGGGGGCAGCAGCTCTAAAGACGACACTCGTCCTGTCACACTGTCCCCTGGACGGAGTACGGAGACCGGGCTGGGCGGGAAGCAAAGGTCAGAACAGCGGGGAAGAGGATGGGAATCTCGTCCTTGAACTGCCTGTGCTTTTAAAGACAAGGCTGCGAGCAACCCAGGACCCACCTGAAATGCCGGCTCATGTAACCAAGCTCCAGCTCCAGGGGCTATTCCGGAGACTCCATCAGGCCTGAGAGCAGCACCTCCCCATCTACAAGTGAGAGGCAGCAGTCGGGGGGAACAGAAAGGTGCCCTGATGGGACCCTCCCCAGGAGGACGATGATCAGCAGGTCTTCCCTGTGATGGAGGACGGGGACGATGACCAGCCCCCAGGACTCTGCCCAGAGCAGCCCCAGCCACGTTGAGTGAGGTCGATTGTCTCCCTGGGTCTGCTGTGAATTCATATGCCCGAATATTTAACCAGCTGCTTCTTCATCACTTCTCTTCAATAAATATGAACGTGGCCCCCACAAGAGGCCACACCCTTATGCCCCCTAAAGGAAAAGGGGACCCTTCACTCGCCCCCTTCCTCAGGGGATACCCCTTGTGCCACCTGGCTCCCCCTCCTCGAATTCCCTGTAAAAACAGACGTGTGTGCGAAGCCCCAACACAGCAGGTGTCTCTTTGCTGCCCCCACCACTTCCTGGTCCTGATGCTGGGTGCACAGCCACACCTCTTCCTAGGAAGTGGCCTGAGCTTCTGGAAGGTGTGGGTGTCCAAGAGCATCAGGTCTTCTCTCCCAGGGAGGCTGAGTGTCCACGCAGCTCTCTTAGCTGAGCCAAGACTCCCACCTCGAGTGTGCTTTAGGCGGACACTGTTCCCACGTTAAAGACGAGGATGCAGAGTCTTGGCACAGATGAAGCCTTGCCCTGGTCACACGCTGAGAATGGCAACGTCAGGAAAAGGAAAAAATTATTACTCTGTAGATTGCATAATTATGTAATGTCAAAATCATTAAAATCTGGAATTTTTAAAGTAAATTATTAAATTATAATTATTATTTATATATTTATATTAAATTATAACTATATAATTATTAAATAATTAAATTTCATCTAGAAATTTATTAGTATCAAGATATAAAAACATTTAAAATAAAAAAGCTATACTTTTCCTATTTAAAAACCAATGACCAATTAGAAATACAAAGGAAGAAACAATTCAGTTTACAATAAAAGAATTATTAAAATAACTATAAATTTAAGAAAAAGGCAAGACTTATATTTTAAAATCATTAAAACTATGTAAAGACGTAAAAGAATGTTGAATAAATGGCAACAAATCATGTTCTTAGCTAAAAAGACAACTATATAAAGATAGCATTTCTACCCAAATTACTCTATATTTTTAATGCTTTTCCAGTTTGAATAACAACAGAATCTGAAAAGTTTTCTGGTAGAGAGAGGATCTGTATAAAATGACATAGTGATCTTTCAGAAATATAAACATTTTTAAATAGTCAAGAAAGTTTTGAATAAAGACTAATTCAGGGAAGCTGCCTTATTTGACATTGAAATATATTATTAAGCACAATAAATAAAACCATAAAATGGGAGAGAAATCAGCATATAGGTCAAATAAAACATATAAACTCCAGAAGTGAAACAAAATTCAGAATGATTAGTATGATAGAGGTAACGTTTCAAATCACCAGGTAAAAGATTAATAATTTCTAAATGGTATTGAGACAAGATGCCAGCAATTAGATAAAGCGAGGGATTCTATTTCATGCTTCACAACTAAAGAAATTCTTCTTGGAGCATCAATTTACATATACAAATGAAAAACTATTAGAACAGGGCTTCCCTGGTGGCGCAGTGGTTGAGAGTCCGCCTGCCGATGCAGGGGACACGGGTTCGTGCCCCGGTCTGGGAGGATCCCACATGCCGCGGAGCAGCTTGGCCCATGAGCCATGGCCGTTGAGCCTGCGTGTCCGGAGCCTGTGCTCCGCAACGGGAGAGGCCACAACAGTGAGAGGCCCACATACCGCAAAAAAAATAAATAAATAAATAAAATTTAATAAATAAATAAAAACTATTAGAACAAAATCATAAGTAATAAGAAAACAGCTAATCTTTCATTAGAGGAGGACATTCTAAATATAACAAAACAAGTGGTTTCTTAAAAGATAAAACTGCTCACTTTTATTTCACAATAATGGAAAAGTTTTCTTGAGCAAAACATTCTATAAACAGTCAAATGACAAACCAGAAGCCATATTTGCAAAACCAGGAAGGATTTCTTACAAATTAATAAGAAATGAATGATTGGCTTGAGAAAAACTGGCAGTTCAGATTAATAAGAAATAAAAAGGCGATAAGTATGTGGGAAGATGGAAACTAATTCTGTAACACTTTCTTACACTCAAGTAGGTAGATTGTTTCCAGTGCCCCTCCCCACCCCAATCAACACAGTTGATAGAACAAGAAGTTCTTTTAACCTGTGGTCACAGCATGTTCCAGAGCAGAGTTTGGGAAGGCAATTTGATATTACCCATCAAAACTTACAACGGGTATGCCCTGTGACCTAACAATCATATTTCCAAGAGAATATCCCACCAGCATGTGGTACAAGGATTGTTTGTGATGGGAGAAAACAGAAACACCCCAAATGGCCACCATCAGGGACATGGGACACCAGGAAGCCATCAGGAGAACTAGGACAATGTCCTTTCCAGACTCATTGTTAAGTGGAAAAACAAATTCAGAAAGGGATGTGTAATGTGATGCCATTTTTGCATTAAAAGAGGATGGATGGATGGATGGATGGATGGATGGGTACATGGATAAACGGATGGATGGCTGGGTGGGTGGGTAGATAGATAAATGGAAGGATGGATGGATGGACGGGTGGGTGGGTGGGTGGATGGGTAGATGGATGAGTGGATGACGGATGGATGGAAGAGTGGATGGATGAGGGGGTGGATGATGGAGATATAGATTGTATGTAAGAATATTTTTATCCATACATAGAAAATATCTGGATGCGTACTAAGAAAACTAAACAATGGTTTACCTGGAGTGAGAGATCTAAATAAATGGAATAAATAGTATGACCCCATTTTTGATGGTAGACTGCTGACAACTTTTAGCCCCACCTCTCTGTTTTTTCCTTTTGCCCCACATCTGGGCAAGCTGCTAAGACAGCCTGGGTGTCGCACCCTCAGCACCAGTGGGAGATTGAAACCGCTAAGCCCCAGCCCACGTGTGGGAACCCCTCAGCCTCGCTCCTTCAACCACACTGCAAGCCCTGTGCTCTACTATTTTCACACCGTCTGGGGATTCTGCCCTGCTCTCTCCCAAAGGCCTCATTCTGTAACAAACAAACCTTTTCATGCCCTCTTGGTTGTGTGGTGTAATCAGTCTTGACATCCAAACCCAATTTTGAGTGGTGGTCCCTTCTGTTTCTCTAGGGTGGCCACAACAGGAGAGAAAGTAGGCATTTACCCTTCTTGTTATATACTTTTTTTACTTAGTTTTTAAATGTGTTTACAGTGAATAAATATTGTCTTTATAATTAAAATGTTGCCTTTTTAATTAAAATCAACAATGATAAAGTGGTTCTAAAAGAAACAGCTCTGTCCTCAACCTGCTGTCAGTCTCAGTATCTGAAGAGCTTCCTTGCTGGGTGACGCCACAGATAGGCAGTGTCACTCAGACATTCCTTACAGACTCCTCTTCCACAAGCTTTCTTCTGGAAAATCTGTGCCTCGCTCTCATTCAGGCCACAGAGTTTCACCAAGTATGAGATGAGTCTAATCAACTTTTTGGCTTCAGGCACTTTGGTCACGTAACAAGTGTGGGAAATGATTTCTAAATGCAGCAAAAATTATTAAAGCTCAATTATTCATGGCAGTGCTGATTATTTTCTCTGCACTTCCTCCTACCTGTCAAATCTGGGTCCCACTTTCAGATGAAATACAGCACTCAGTCCACAGACAGCCCCAGAAGTGACAATTAATAATTAAAGGCCAGTTGATGATAATTGCATGATAACTTTACTGACCAAGCTCCGCCCGGAGGTGTGATGTGCCCCGTGTCTGTGCAGGGATTGGAAAACCACAGCTGAGGACCTCATGGTGTTTCCAGAAATGAGCTACCATTTACAAATTCCACACACTCAGTTTCCATTACTTGCCACCCCCATTGAGGCTTTGAGTTGGGGTCTTTTTTATTAAAATTTAAAAAACCACATACTTTAAGATCTGAGAATCACCTTGACAAGTTCTCAGGTAGGTGAGGAGATGCCCTCTGCTCCTCCTGGCTCAGATCCAGCAGCCTGCTCTGTATGGGACGTTATGTGAATAATTGCCAAGGAGAATATTAGCTGTGTAAGCACTGCTGCCCAGTAGTCAAGAGAATACAAGGCACTTCCTCTATCAGGACAGTTGGGAAAGCATTTCACCTAGAATGAGAATGAAGATGAATCAGAAAAGCTCAATCAAACATTCTAGTGTGCAGTACATTTTTAACTTGAAAAATATCCTTTAAGTTTCCTACATGGTTCATTAGAAGAATTGCTAAGCTTTCTTTCCTGAGGAAAGCAGGATATTTTTAAGCATTGTGTTAACTTCAGAACCTTTGTTTGGCTGAGTGGTTGTACGATGCTCCAAGTAAAATGGAGGGAAATGCAAAAGAAAAGGACACATTTGAGAGAGAACTGGTTTGCAAGAGCCTACTGGCAAACTCTTTTTTTACAGTCTATTTTTTAAAACTGGTTGTCAGACTTACCAAGAAAAGCTATTTGCAACTTAGCAGCAATACTTAGGCAAATAACTCAGAGGATGTCCAGCCCCTCCTCCTGCTGCCCTGTGTACCATCTTGTCTTTCGACTGTGTCCTGACAACCAACACTGCCCCAGGGCCACCAATGGACACTTGGGTGTGGACCCAGCTCTGTCAGAACAATTTGGGGGAAATAAGACTCGTGGGGTGGCTTGGAAGCTTCTTACACCTGCTGGAGAGCTTGGAGGGACAGAATCATAAGCCCATGGCTTTCAATGTCTGGTATAAAGACCAGATGAGTAGTCAGAAAGCTTCTGCGAATGAAATAAATGTGCATCCTTTGTAACTCTAAAGTCAAAACTTCTACAAACCAAGCCTAAACTCTAATTCTGCAAATGGAAAAATTACAACACAAATTGAATGCACAACTTGTGAAGGTGTCATATTTCATTTAGGACATCGACTGGGAGGGACACGGACCCTGAAACTTGGAATAGGGACATTGGGGTGGGAGTCAATGAGGCTGTAAACCTCAATCCCCCAAATTCTGCCGAAATTCCCTTGACACTAGAGGTAGCCCTTGTTCCCCTATCTGAGGAGGTCAGTCCTCTCTTGCCCAAAGAGCTCATTATGACCTCTCCTGAGACCTTGACATGCAGGGAACACAGATCCTCCTCAAGACCGATGTCCACTCTTCTCAGTGTTCCCAGGGTAACTGCTGGGCAGCAGGACAGGGCTCAGGAAGATGAGCTGGATGTACAAGGAGTGAACACCAAGTGTGACCCCTTAAGATGAACCCTACACACCCAAAGAATTGCAAGATTTTCTAATTCATATTAACAGATTCATGATTTATATTAACAGAAACCTATAGAATAGGATTGGAAACTGATGTCAAGATGTTGCCTCCAGGTAGAAGAAATATAATGAAAGAATTGAACAAATTAATTGATATGGGTGCACCAAGCAGAAATTCTGAGTTTGTGGTGTTAACTTATGTCCCTAGGAGCGGCTCCAACACTTTGCTCCATCGGCTACCAAATCTTGGACCCAAAGGTCGTCTACAATGAATGGAGCTGAGATTCAAGAACCTCCCTGATACACTACAGAGGAAAGTATCCAGCGACGCAGGGAGGTTGGAACTCCAAAATAAATACACTTCGTATGTGAGATCTCCTCACCACCCCCACAAGGACACCCTGGAACTCCAAAATAAATATACTTCGTATGTGAGATCTCCTCACCACCCCCACAAGGACACCCTCATAATTCAAAGTGCCATTGTGGGTGCTCCATGGGAGGGTCAGCTCGGGGCCTGTGGGGCCCTGAAGTGACTGGTCTCTGCAGAATGAAAAGAGAGTGAGCAGTGTTGCCAGCCCAGCTGCACCCAGACTCCTGACTCACTGAACTGTGAGAAGATAAATGTGTGTGGTTTTCAGCCTCTAAGCATGTGTTTATTTATTATGCAGGAAAAGATAGATCACGCTGGGGAGCCAGGGTTAGAGATACTAAAATGTATACGATGGAACTGTTTTCAAGGAAAACCCGATAGAATGTATAGACAACTAGTAGAACTCACTAAGATTTCAGCAAATTGTCTGGACACCACACAAACATTCAAAAATCAGTAGTCTTCCTATAGATTAGCAGCAATGGGTTTTAGGAAATGTAATAAAAAAGTAAGATCTAAAACTATAATGCATCAAATAAACCTAATAGAAGGTATAAAACACCACTGTGAAGAATACTATCCAGCATTTTTCAAGAACTAAAAAAAAAAAAGATAATAATAAATATAGTGAAATATATTCCATCCATGACGTGGAGGTCTCAACAGGCCTGAAAAGTCAAGTTTTCCCTAAATCTGGCTTTCAGTTTAATGCAGTTGAAAAAACAAAACCCCACAGGGATTTAAGCATAAGTTCAAAAAATGGATTCTAAACTTCAATTATAAAAAGAAAGATATAAGAATAATCAAAAGAATTAAAAAGAAAAAAGCAAAGGTTTTCCTTGCCCACTATCAAAACTTATTTTAAATACATAGTAATGAAGTCAGTGTGATGCTGGTGCATAGCAAGAAATATGTTGATGAAACAAAGAAGAAGAAAACCTAGAATCAAATGAAATCAATCAAATGAAAAAGCTTAATAAATAGAGGAAGCATTAGAAATCAATGAGAAAATGGTAGACCTAGTCATAGAAGCCTCACATGTGGAAAAATAAAATAAAATTAGATCTTTACCCCACACTATACACAGAAATATATTCCAGGTGGATTTTAAACCAAATGTGGAAAAATAAAACTATAAGACAAAATTAGTTGATATGGAAGGATACTTTGAGATGTAAAGTATAGATATGCAAATGGAAAAATGAATTAAATTGACTTCTTTCAATTTGAAAACTTCTCCATGACCAAAATATACCCTTAAGCAAAGTTTTAAAGCAGTGATATCCTGAGAGAAGTTTCATCATATATAACAGATAAAAAAGATTAATCCCCAAAACATGTAAAGAACTCTTCACAAATCAATAAGAAAAATGCCAACAACCCAGCCCTAAACAGGAAAACCCACGGCATCTGACTGACTCTAAGGGGAAACAACCCTTTTCAAATGAATTGTCATCTGAGCCCTGATATTGGGAAACACTTCCAAGTTTGTCAACTGGATGTGGGTGGGAACATGGGGAACAGGCCTCTGACACCACTGGGGGTGGGAGGGCACAGACTCGGCATCCCAACTCCAGGTAGCCCCCCAAGAACACTCATATGCACGTCCCACCAGCAACAGTCCCTGCAGCATAGTTGGCAGGTCCCAAGAAAGAAACACGCTGAGGTGGCTGAGAAATGCGCCCTCCTCCCCAGACAGACTCACTTCCTGGAGCCTGTGAGCCCTACTTTATATGGAAAAAGATGATATTACCATCTAAGGAAAAGAGGTCAAAGTAAAGATTTTGAGAAGAGGAGGATACTCTGAATTATCACGGTGGACCCTGAGGGGAGTCACGTGTGTCCTTATAAGAGGGAGGCAAAGGATGTTTGGGGACAGCCCCATGTAGAAGGGACATGTGACAACAGAGGCAGCTGGAGTGATGCGGCTACAGCCCAGGCACACCTGGAACCCCCGGGAGCCAGAAGAGGCAGGAAGGACCCACCCCAGAGCCTCGGGAGGGAGGGCGGCCCTGTGACATCTTGGTGTCGGACTTCTGCCCTCAAGACTGTGAGATGGTAAATTCTTGTTCTAAGTTTCCTGGTTTGTGGCAACTTGTCAGAGTGGCCCAGGAAACTGTTTAGTATCAATATTCATCAGTATGAGGATGGCTAAACTCACCTGGGTGTTTTCCTATGTTCTTTGCCTTATCAGAATTGTAGAAAAAGCAAAGCCCAGAACATACTATCCATGTTCAAATATGCAAGTTATTCAAATGAAGAATTTATGTGCAGAGTAAAAGCATACATAGGATAAAAGTATAAGAACACGGGCTGTACACATGCCATATGCCGGGGAGGGTCTCAGGAGGAGGCGGGGGGTTAGCACTGGTTCTAAGGAAGGATCCGGTAGACCTATATCCATCTGTACAAATAAATGTAAAAGTCCAGGGCAAATGCTTGTATTAGCTCATTTAAGGTTCATTTTTGTTTATTATATTATACTTTGACTTTATTGTAGTTCTTAAATTATAAGAATAATAAAAATAATAATTGTGCATTACTTCCAAATGGATTCATTTCCCTACAGCATATAAAAACCTTTCCATACAGATGTTTTAAAGCCACAGTCTGTAAGACTCCAGCTTCATAATTCTGATGATGGGAGTGTTAAGAAAACAAACTCTGCAGCATCCGTCAGTTGACATGTATCTGTTTAATAGTTTAAACCCTATTGCTTTTGCAATGTTCTTATAATGCCCCATTCATTTTGCAGTTACATCTCTGAAAACTATCATCTTGATCTCCTTCTCTCAATTTTTCTTAACTCTTTAATAATAATCCAGGCAATGGTATATCAGAATGGAAATTGCTTCTAAAGAACACTGTAATAAGTATATGTCAGGCATATTACAGAGGATTTGCTTACTTTTGATTTAAAAAGACAACCTTTAATCTAAGAACTTAGAACTCGTAAATGTGTCTTGCATTGCCAAAGCTCATGAGTAAATGCAGATCTGAAAAGGGTGGCTGTGTCCCTCCTCACTCATTCAAAATTAATCATGTGCCATTTGCCTCCTAAGCAGTGGGTTCATGTCTCCATTGAATATTCCAGGGCTGGGCAAATATTGACCAACTGCTGGAAACCGTTTTCCTGTCAGAAAATGGCAACAGCTAAGGAGTAATGGGGGTCTTGAGGGGAGCCCAGGGTCTGAGCACCTACAACCCCAACTCACAGGGAGTTCCTGGATGAGAGATTAAACATGTTCGGGTGTTTCTGCACGAGGAGGTGCCTTGAGAAGTACAGAGTTAAGTTCAAACGCTGATTATATTTAATCAGCTTTTAATGCAAAGGAATTGATATGAAAGTAATTGTATGTATTTCAGTGGTTTTTCAGAGAGACAAGAAGAGAGGCCTGATTTCTAATCACATGTCCTCTTCCATCATTTTTTTCAGGTATAGGATCCCTTTCAGGGATCCTTGCCTAGTTTTTCATCATACAGTATGGAATACAGAATTTTAGAACAGAAAGGAGTCTTTGAAGTTCTTGATTCTAATTCCCTCCTTTCACAGGAGGAAACTGAGGCCACGAGATGGAATACCTCCAGAGGGCCTGAGACACTTGCATCCTGAGTTCTCTGGCCCAGAAATGTGTGAAAAGTAAAGTGAGCATATTATGGACTTTAATGTCAGGCAACATCCTGGTGCACCCACATCCCTTCCATTTCAGATTATTGTCTCTTGACTGGTTTCTTTGCTGCTAGGCATTTGCTCAATTCTTATTGCAACCACAATTATCTGTATAAGATCAAAGTCTGAACAGATGGCTTTTGTACTTAAAAACTGTCTATGGCCCCAGAGCACTCCCTGAATAAAGTCTCAAAGGCATAAAAGAGACTACAGAGTCCCTGTTCCCATTCATCCTGAGCTCTGGTGGTGCTCCCCAGTCCTGTTAGACGCCCCCCCCAAGTGCTCCAAGTGTCCCCTCCACACTCCTGGCCCTGGTGTGTGCTGTTCCACCCACACACCCACTTCTCTTGGCTGAGACAAATCATTCCCATCCTGAGTCTGCCCTTCCTCGGTCCTAGAAGTTTTCTCTGAGTCCCAAAGGCAGCCCCAGTCTGTGCATCTGCCCAGCATCCTCACTTTCAATGAGTTGCCTTCCCCGTCCCATCTTGGTGTTCTGGTAGGGTTACCAGGCACAGCAACCATCCCTCCTGGCTGCAGAGATGGGCAGTGACCAAGACCCACCTAGAAACCTTCCACAGTCTTGTTTCTGGGTGGACCTGGAAGGCAAGTCAGTTCTGCCGGTCCTTTCTTGGGATTTGAAATGCAGAGTTAGGAGAGATGAGCTCTCTTCCTCCAGATGCGTCTTGCTCTGTCTGTGGCCCTGCCTTCCTGGGGTGGTACCCATCCCCCCCTACACACACACACACACACACACACACACACACACACACACACTGCTGTGGGCAGCCATCCTCAGTGGGAGAGAAAGTTACCAACACAGAGAGGGAAGCAGACCCAAGAGACAAAGATAAAGGGTCCTATTGATGTAGTCTCAGTTCCTGGACTGTCCATCTTGGCTCCCCAGGCTATGAGCCAGCCTTTTCTCCTTGTTTAAGCCATTTCTTGTTGTTTAAACCATAAGCATAATGATTAGACCACTTTTCTCACTGCCTGTCCTCTTTATTTTTACAGGATCCTGTAACTGCCTGTCCACTGACTATGTTCCCCACAAGAATGTCTGCTCCCAAATCCCTAAGATGGTTTGCATTTACCCTGCGTGGTGTCTGGGTAAATAAAATGGGTAGTTGAAAACTATTTGTTGAGGAAAGGAAGAAAGAGGAAAAGAGAAAGGGATGAAGGAAAGGAGGGAGAAAGGGAGGAAGGAAGGAAGGAAAAGTCTACGAAGTGTTTGCTAGAGAAAAACCTGTGGGGTCACAAAAGGAGAACTCAGCTTTAGTCTGACTCAGCCACTGACTCAGCGCCTGAGTGTCCTCCAAGCTTATTCTCATCTGTTCTTCCTTCTCCCACCTGTACATTGAGGGTGTCGACCAAATGGCCTCTAGATCCTGCCCAGCTTCAACATGATTCTGTGAAAAGGGAATGAACTGATCAGGTGAGTTTTCTGCCACTGGAGGGGTCCACAGAGAGATCGGTTGACTGCCCAGCAGGGATGCTGCAGCCGAGATTCAAATTTTGGATGAGGTGCTGGGCTGGATGTTTCTATCAGAAACATTTATAAATTTATAGATTTGAAGAGCTTAATAATAAACAATCTGCATGAGCTTTAGCTTTTCAGGATTAAAGTCTCAGAACAGCATCTATTGAATGAATGAATGAATGAATGAATGAATGAGTGAGTGAATCAGATGCTGGGGCCCAGGGAACACTTGTCTGTAGTTCAATGACCTCGCCACTAGATGTCACCCTCGTTCATTCTGGTAGCAGAACTCGGGGTTCCCACTCTTCAGATGCAGGGCTGGGGGCGTGGACCAGCAGTGCGGGGGAGCACCTGCACTCGTTGGCAGCCCCCGTCCTCCTGCAGGTGAGGCAGCACCCTGAGACAAGGACAGTCAGGAAACAGAAGGCTAGCCCCTCACTAACTTCTCCCCTTTGCTGACCCTATTCTTCCCTGAAACCAAAATGAGGTTTTTGCTAGAAATCTCTTCACATGATTTTGTAAGCACTGGAGGGAAGACAGGGTCAACCGCACAAAAGTTTAGCAAAATCATAACTGGATTAAAAGAGCAATAAAATAGGCATACATTGCAGATATTTACAATGAATTAAATTTCCAGTTACCAAAACACACAAGATTCATGGGGGCTGAAACATACCTCTTACCTCCTTAGCTATTCAGGACACACAGGCAGGCAGTGATCCGTCTGTCTGCCCACACCAGCCTTCTCTGCCTAGGACCCCTCTCGCACTGAGGCTCCCTGCGTTTCATCTGCATCAGCTGCACACCTCTCCTCCATTGTGATGGGAGGGATGGCTCACTGACCACTCCGCTCTCCTTCCCGCTCCCCGCCCCCCGACCCTGCAGACACTGCCCAGGAGGATTCCCTGGTATCAAGAAACCAATGACTGATTTAAACTTGGGGTTCAGTTAAAACAGTGTCACATCCCACTCCCCAGCAAGGACCCCTCCCGTAGAGAGAGATCACTCCATCTCCAGTTAGAAAACGATCAATGCCTGAACTAGCAGCTCAATGAACGTTTTGAAAAGTTTGCTGCTTCTCCTTTGACCTCTGCAGATAGAGAGGAGCAGGGGCGGGGATAAGCCAGGGGACGCTGGTAGATGCTTATTGGGCTTTCCCCGTTCTGTTATGCACCTGGTGCCTTGAACTCGGGCGGAAAGCAGACCCCTCGCAAAAGGCAGTGCCTGACTCACCACCGGCTCTATGCACTTTATCAGTGACAAGAATGGTGAGCATTTGTGCAGACCTTTATGGCTTTCGGAGAGCCCTCATTTATTTCTTCAAAGGCCTTGCATGCGAGGTAGGTGGAATTTCAGTCACAAAACTACCAACTGTCATGCTGACCACCAAGCTTGCCATGGACTGTCCTCCTGACCGGCCCTGAGAGTGGTGAAAGGCTGCCCCCCCCAAGGAGATGCCCCCAAGTCCCTGAGGAAGGCATCCTCATTTCATGTGAGGACAGAAAGACAGTCCCCTACACCTCTGAACACAGGTAAAACCAGTACATAATCTAAAAGAAGCAAAGAATGAAAACAAAGCCAAAGAAAAAAGGGAGAGAAAAGACGGGCCAGCTTCTTTGAAGCCTAGTCTGTACATGGATGGCTGGGGAGGTTTGCAGGCCGAGGAGGCTGTGATGTCTGAAAAGTGGGATTTTGTGAAGCCCCGGCCATATCCTCTCCCCTCCAGCTCACACCGCAAACCCAAAGGCTCTGGATCTCGCTGGAAATCAAAGGCGTCAAACCTCCCCTGCGCAGGGCAGAGGGTCCCCCAGAGCTACCTCCTCACGCACCACGAGCAAATAGGGGGAGGTCAGAAGCCCTGCGTCCACCTGCTCGTCCTCCTCGTCTGCCACTGGCTGCAGGCAGAGTCAGAACGGTCTCCTAGAAACCACCGAAGGCTTCAAAATCAAACCTCTCCCTGGAGACGGGGCGAAATACCCGCCTCTAGCTTCATCATGCAGCGGGAATGCAAGGAGTCCTTCGCAGGACAGTTATTCCCGTCTGAACTTCAAACGTGGAACAGCAAAAATTAATTCAACGGGAACTAGCTTGCAACTCGATCACACTGCAAGAAATAAACCCGCTGCTCTGAAATCAATGACACTTATCCCAGGGCGTTTCAGCCGCTCCTGAGGTGCTGGGGAAACATCCCGCCTTCTGTGATGGGCCCAGCGAGGACCCATGACCTGGACACACAGCAGTCACCCAGGAGAGGAGGGCAGTGATTCCACGGGAGGTGGAACCAGCCCAACGGGGGCACGTGTCTGAGCCCATCTTCCAAGCTGCGTTAAGAGAAGAGCAATCACCACTTTGCAATATGCATCAAGCCTGGGTTCTTTCTCCACATGTGCCTCTTAAATCAGTTAAAATCAAGCTTTTAAAAAATGCCGTAAAAAGACAAAGTCTCTGGAAAATCCTGGATGACGAGTTATAGAGTTGAAGGTCTAATTGCAAAACACAGATTATTTCAAGATCCAGTAGCGTCCTTCCTGAATTCCAAGGGCTTTGGAAGGGTGAGCCCTGGCCCGTCCTGTTCAGTGATGCTTCAGATACAAAGGCCACTATCCTTCCCCACATGCAATGCTCACCTTTGAGACCAGGTGTGCTGGTTGCTGTTGGGCGATGACAGGGCTGTGGGCTGGAAGCACAGAGGGCTGAGTGCAGTGCCCCAAATGAGCGTGTGAACAGCCCCCACCCCAACAGAGGAGTCACAAGTGTGCACAAGCACTGTGGAGCTGGCTTGTGCACGTGCTCCAGTCTTCCTGTATTGGTTCATCTGATGTGTCAACTTGGCTGGGCCTCGGTGCCCAGATATTGGCTCAAGTACTTTTATGGATGCTTCTATGGAAGTGTTTTTTGAATGAGATTAACATTTAAATTGGTGGACTTTGAGTAAAGCAGGTTACCCTCCCTGTCCAAGGGAGGGCCACATCCAATCAGTTGAAGGCCGGGATAGAACAAAGGCTGACCTCCCAGAAGAGGAAGGAATTCTGCCAGCAGATGGCCTGTGGACTTGAACTGAAACTCTGCCCTGAATCTCCAGCCTGCCAGCCTTCCCTGCAGACTTTGGACTTAGCCTCCATCACTGCATAAGTTAATTTGTTAAAATCTCTCCCTGTCTCTCAGAGAGAGAGAGAGGGAGACATAAGTCCCAGAAGCAATATACTATCTCTGCCCACAGAGAGTCTTCTAATGAGAGGTGTCTTAGCAGACGGTTTCTCGGTTTGTCAGATTTTGTTAGTGCTTTTGTTTTTACTGAATACCTGGGTGTGCAAATGCAAGCTAGGATCCCATAAACCTCTCTGCATAAAAAAGGAGCGGAGATTTGGAGGGCATAGGTGCCACGCTGCAGTCAGCCACGACAGGGAGGATACAAAAGGAAAACACCAAGGAGACAGATTTTTGGAGACATCATGTGTCCGGTGTCTTGGATGATGTGAGTTTGAGGTTGAAACCCTCCTGTGTCCCCCCTGCAGGGTAAAGTCATCACTGATCACTCACGATTCAGGTGAATGAATTATTTCTGGGACATGCAAAGGAACACATGAATACGGAGGGAAGCACGTGGGCAGGTGGCGTGGGCGGGCTCAGACCTGCGGGCTTAGAACATCATGCCCACCGTGAAGGAAGCGTGTTGCTCAAACCAAATCCTAGACTGTCTACTTGCACACACTCCACGTCTCTCTACACAGTAAAAAAAAAAAAAAGAAAAAAAAAGCACACCCACTGGCTGCTTTTCTTAAGGTGGTCCCCAGCTCATCCCCTCTTCCTGGGGGCAGTTGGTGTAGGGAGGAGGGGGGATGGCCCTGCAGTTAGCAGTGACCATGTGAGGCCCTTGGTTCACAGGCCCACCTCCTCGGGGTTGGGTGGGGGGAGGGGCGGGTCCACCCCTAGCCCGTTGGTGGCATCTCTTCATTACTTCCACACACAGAATACGTCCAGTTCTGGACCCTTTCCTAGAAGTCCCTCTGCTAATAACAAAGAAAGAATCATCTGCGTGGACTGAACAAGAGCACAGCCCAGGCCGGGAGTGCTTGGGAGCAATGCTTCCCTGCTGGGTGATGCTCCAGCAGCTGGAGACATGCCGGGGAGGCGGGGCTGCAGGGTGCTGAGCATGGCCAGTGGAAGAGGCCTATGAGTGCCACCAGGCAGGTGTCCTTGCCAGGGGAGGACGCAGCTGGGGAGGAGCTCGAAAAGGATCGGGATTAGATCCTTGGACCAAAGCCTGGACCCGAAGAGGCTAGAACAGGCACCTCCCTCTGGAATGACCCTTGCATTCTGGAATGTTCACATGTAGGTAACAAACAGAAACAAACTACGGAATACTCTGTAATGACCTATATAGGAACAGAATCTACAAAAGAGGGGATATATGGATATGTATAACTGATTCACTTTGCTGTACAGCAGAAACTAACACAACATCATAAATCAACTATACTTCAATAAAAATTAATTTTAAAAAATAACACCCTCTCCTCCTCCCCCATTTTATACTGAGAGAGAAATTGATAGACTAAATAAATGTAATTTCGGGTGAAAACAAAAAACAGCAGCTAAGTGCTCAGGCGTGTGTGTGACAGAAAGGAGAGGGCTGTGGTGAGGAAGGTGCTTCCCGGCCCTGGGCAGCCAGGCAGGTAGATCTCCTTCCCTATTCTTGGGTCAGTTTTCACACCTGTAACTGCTGGGATATTACTGTACCCAGTACCTGCCCCCCTGGGCTGTTGTGAAAATTAGCTGACACATGTAAAGTACTTAGAAAATTGCCTGGCGCACAGTGAGAACCCAAACATTTTTATCTGTTATTCACATCACCATTACTATTGTCCTGGCAAACATGTTCACCCATTGCCAGCCTCACCGGCACCGGCACCAGGGCCCCTAGAACCGGTTGTCCAACATTTCAGATCTGAGGGACCTGGGTGAGACAGGAGATTGATGAATGTACACCAGTGGTCATCACTGAATTTTATCATTCAATAAAACTGATAAACTAAATCTAAAAATGTCGAGGCAGCTAAATAAATTACGGAACGTTCAGGGAATTAAATGATACATAATTCTTTTTTTTTTTTTTTTTTTTTTTTGCGGTACGCGGGCCTCTCACTGTTGTGGCCTCTCCCGTTGCGGAGCACAGGCTCCAGACGCGCAGGCTCAGCGGCCATGGCTCACGGGCCCAGCCGCTCCACGATATGTGGGATCTTCCCGGACCGGGACACGAACCCGTGTCCCCTGCACCGGCAGGCAGACTCTCAACCACTGCGCCACCTGGGAAGCCCCATAATTCTTTTTAATTCATACTTTCAAACACAACAATAAAACAGGAAAACGCCACTATTATAATGTTAAATGAAATAAGTGTGATAGAAGAACGTTAACTTCAGCCTGTTCTAACTTCTATAATGTTTATGTTTTTATTTTATAGAGAAAAGAATAGGAAAAAAGTATTAGTATTTACCCTGATGGAAATAGAGCAATTAATGCTTTCTTATTTTTATCTTTATGCTTTTCTCTGATATCTAAATACTCAAGAAAGGCTATTTTTAAAACAAACCCCCCAAAATGGTGTGCTATAAAGAAAGAAACAAGAAAGACAAAGGAGTAGAAGCTTGTAGGTGTGGTGACTCCACTGCTCTATCCCACGTGCCAGGGGGTAGCTGGTTTAAAGGCGTGTATATGCGTGATCTGGGGGCAGCCCCCGGTGCTCCCAGAGGCCCTGGGCTGAGGTCTCTCTCTAGCTATGGATGGCGCCTCAGGAGGAAATGGGCGTGGAGGGAACGGTCTGCAGATGAGCCCAGAACGTGCTATGGGGGACGATGTGGTTCTCCACTTCTGGAAGAGCCCCAGGGAAGCAGAAAACAAGCTGAGCTGTTTGTGCTAAAAGCAGGAGCTGCCTGCACGGGTTCCTGGTCGCAGGTGCAGCTACTGCTTCCTCCTGTTCTGAGCCATGTCGGACAGAACCTCAGGGGGAGTGAGCTGAAGAAGGACTCGCTGGGTCCTGGGTTGACCAGATGACTATCTGAACGCTCAGGCAGGGAAATTGTCCACATCTCTCTCTAAAGTTACCATCTCAGAGTGGGGCGCTGTCTCCACGGAACCAGGGCGCCCCCAGAGTGGGCTTCTGGTTGCATCCCAGATGGAGCTGATTGCATTAAGCACAGTGCAAGCAAGAAGGCAATCATTGGGGGTGTCCAGACATCTGGGCTGATCCACATTCTACGACTTTGAAGGGCTCCAGAGGGGTTTTTAAACCAAAAGCTGGAAAGTCTGTGGGGAGCATCGCCTGCCGTGGAGTTTCCTCTGCCCAGTCCCACGTGTCGCCTGCCACCTGCCACTGCCACGCAGGAACGTTCAGGAGAGAAACCATGTCCTCATAGCCCCAAATAGCAAACAGAAAATATCTGTGAGCCTCTCAGCTGTGTTTCTCCAGCTCAGAACCAAAGAAGTGTTTCTCAAATAAGCCTGTACAGACTCACAGAACCCAACACACAGAACAAGACTTGCTCTGGGTATCTGTTCCAACAGGTCGTTGTGCTTTCACTTTGTAGTAGATTAAAGCGGCAATTTCTTCTTTCTTCAGAAATAAAAGCTGACACTGTAAATGCCTCCAGCACCTCATTAGAGCTGTACAATAAGAACAGTGTTTCCTGGAATAAATAGCTTACAAAAGAGACGTGAAATTAAGTTCCACGCAGAGCAGTAATGTAATGTAAATTAAAATTACAGCATCTTCTGAAAACGCTCTCTGTTGCGTGGCAGAAAGGGGCTCCTGAAGCTTCCAGGTCAGCGTTCCAAACAGATTCGGATAAATGGACTCAACACTAGGCACCCGGGGTGGCGACCAGCCTGCCCAACACACCTTCCTCTGTCTGTGTCTGGCGGCCAGCACAGGCTGACTGTGCCCATCTCCAAGCCCCCATTTAACACTCCAGAACCAAGTGAAGGACACACGTTACCTCAAGGGGGAGTAAGATGGAAAGCTGACCATGTGCTCATGGACATGCTAAGCTGAGGAGTGACGTGAAAACACAGCCCCACCTCACACGGCGTCCAGCACTCAGCCTCTGGGTCCCAGGCCGGCCTCCTTCACCTCTCATTTGCCCACATCCTGCAACCTTTTCCCACTGGATGCACTGGCTGGTACATCAGGCCAGTGTTTCTCAACCTCAACACCATTGCCAGTTGGGGCCGGACACCTCCTTGGTGGGGGCTGTCTGTGCATTGTGTGCATTTAGCAGAATCCCTGGCCTTGACCCACTAGACACCAGTAACATCCCTCCCCTGTCTCCCACCAAGCTGCAGTTTTGACCATCAGAAATGTCTTCAGATGTTGCCAAATGTCCCCTGGGGGGCGGGGCCGAGGGCAAAGTCACATCCAGATGAGAATGACTGCATCAAACTCATCTGAACTAAGTCTAGACCTGTGATGACGGAAGAGATTCCCACGTCAATCAACATATAACCTGACATTTTCCTTATCAAATTGCATCGAGTAAAAGCCAGGTAGTGTGTATTCAAGATAAGAAATATAAAGTGAGTTAAGCAAAGGAGATGATTGATAGGTGATAGATAGATGATGGATAGATAGATAGATAGTTGAAAAACTTAAAGCTGATAACGGTGTAAAAAAAATAAAAGTATATTCGGGAATCTGGGTTTATATTGAAAGTTGAATAAAATGGAAGGACCTTGTACTTTTATGCCTCGTTTTCGCACTGACTTGTACCCTAACTTCCAAAAAGCTTGAAACTTCTAGAAAATGTCACTTAGAAGATCTGGGAGTACAGGAACACAGCCCTTTTCTCCTGACACAAGGTCTCCTGGGAGGCAAAAGAGCAGGGTTGTCCTCCTCCATCTCCAGGCTCATTTCCTCAGTGCTTCAAAACACCTGCTTCTTCTGATCCCCGCAGCTGGAAGGTCTTCTCCCCTCCCTTCTCCATTGGGCAGAATAACCTGTCATTTGCGTGGCTGGACAGTTAACCCCGAGGACCTCGTGGGAGGATGTGAGGGTGCTGGATTCAGCAGCGCCTTGCGTCCTACCGCCCAGGCGCCTTGCAAACCCCACCTGAGTCTCGAGGTCTTGTCCGCAGACTCCAGCCTGAAGGGGCGTCCTTCCCAGTAAACACAGGAGCCTCTGCACTTCTTGAGGTTGGCTGTGCCCACACCCCGAGTCCCTCCTTTGATTCTGAGGACACACTTCAGCCAGCCCCTGGTGCACTCGGAGCTGGGAGTGGTCCAGCCCGGGGATCCCAGGTCTGACTGGACATAGTGTTTCTGTTTCTCGCCTTTCCTGAAGCGGATGTGTCATGCCAGGCCCTGCGGGGCACCCCTCACTTTTCAGAATAATGTCCCTGTGGCTTCTCCTCCTGCTCTATTCCTGCCGTTTCTATACTGGAAATATTAGCAAGACGCAACTTAATGGCGCATCCTCCAAGATGACTGCGGCACTCACGATGATGTACTGCAATCAGGCCCAGAAGTGGGGACTGCAGGGCCAAAGCCAAGGGCTCGCTATAAATCCCAGATGCCAGACCCCTGGATGGTAAGAAGGTAATAAACAGAAAAGCCCAGATCCAGCAGGCATGGTTGTTAAATAAGATTCTTTGTGACTTACTAAGAAAGAGGAACATCGTGAGGAATTATCACTGCACCCTCCACAGCAGTAATCTACATGTGTTTATTTAATAAACAGAAGATGGCTTTATTACACACATTTGATTTCCATATGCAATCGTTTCCTTATCTGTCACTTGTATCTAAGCGGGGCTCTTTCTACGAATCTGCAAATGAAAAATTCAGCACCGGGCACAGGAAACTCATTTAACGTCGAGTGCAGTCAAAAATCAAGATTTCTTTATTTGTAGTAACAACGCTGTTAAATCAGAAAATGACTCTCCCTTTCTGCATGTCCTTCCCCCTTCACAACTCAGCCGTTTGATCATAAATTGTCGAGTGTCGGCGTGTCTCTCCCACTCCCCACACCGGCCGAGACAGATTAAAACCCCGCACACTGCCGACCGGCCTCGGCATACCATTAGCATATATATGAGATTTGAGACATTTTCTAATATTCTCTAGCAGAACTCATCTGTCAGCCAGGTGATGAATTATAAAACTCCTAGCTTGTTTGGGAAATAAAAGTGGGGGGGGAAAGATGGAGCGGAAGGGCCCCGGGCCCCTCCCCCATGCCCAGCCGGGTGTTCACCCTGTGTCGGCCCCGCCGAACGGGGCACGTGTCCTGGACGGGGTCCTCCACGTGATGTAGTCCCCGTCGCAAGGGAGGACTCACCCCATTCAAGACGCAATGCGTTTGCTTCTAAAATGTGTGGAACAAGCCTCGATAATGTGAATTCAAGTCTCTGGTACTGGGTCCAGGCAGAGGCATCATCCTGTCTGCTGCGTGCCACCCCCCTACAGAATACCCATCCCCACGAGGACCCCTGGAAGCCATGGCTCACCCGTTACCCTCTGGGTGCTACCACAAATCTCTGGAAGCCTCGTGGTTTTCTCTGGGATTCTGTCAATACTGAGTACCTATATCAAATGCAGAGACCATCACAAGGTATGGTCAGTATTTTTCACATTTCTGTCTTTATATTAATTAAAGGGTTCCCCCTGAAAACAGAGTCTGAGTGCTCACGGCTGCCTGGACTGCGCTCTCGGTGGGGGGACCGAGAGGGAGGCCCACTGGACACGAGCACCATCGGGTCGGGACAGTGCTGGCAGGGTGGAGCAAAGGCCCCAGCAGGGAGCGGTTGAACGCAAACATTGCCAACACTGGGTCCATTGCATGTACAAGGGGGTGGACCACACTCGTTCTGATGGTGGGGGAGAGGCCAGCCAGACAGCCCTCCGGAGGAGCATGGGTGCCACCAAGGACGCATGGGCAGCAGTTAATTAATGTGTAAATAAATAAGCACCTTAGAGATGATGTTTATTTTAAGGTGCGTGTCTGAGGCCGAGCAGAGGGCAGGGGTCAGTGGTGCTCTTGGTTTTCCCAGCACGTCCAGCAGCGCCCGGCAGGGAGCAAGCATCCAGTCAGAGTTTATCTCCATGAAATGAGAGATGAAAGCAATTCACGGATAATAATGCTTTACCATTTCTATGAAAAGGTAAAAAGGTCTTAAGGAAAATAATCCAAGATCAGTTAAACACCTGCAGAGAGACATCCATTGATTAATTAACCATCTCACTGATTGATGGCGGTGCCGCCTTGGCACCTGAACTAAGGAGACTGCAGGTCCCTGGGTACCAGCCCCTCATCCCCACGCCACCCTGTCCATCCTCACCACCAAGAGGCTCTGTGTTGACAGAAGCACAACTTCCAGGGACACCAGCTCTCTTGCTTCTCCTCACGTCAGGTACCAACCAAAACGCAAGTCTAAGGAATCCTTTCTGTCTGAGGAGGAAGGTGGGTGTTCTTCTGATTTCCTTAGGGACATGGCCTGTGAGTGAGGCTCCCACAGCCGGGACCCTGGTGGCTGAAGCCGCATGAGGGCCACCACCCCTCCCCCGATGGCCACGGCTGTGAGCAGCACAGGGTGGGCTCTGCCTCGTGTGGGTCCCCAGCAGGAGGGCACCATGACCAGGACTCCAGGGCAGGGAAGGGCACATCCCTCCCCATACCGCCTGTGGCCGCTGGCCCTCACTGCGGGCCCCCTGTTCCGTGCAGCAGCATCCTCAGACCAGCCCACTCACCATGGTGTCTGAGCAGACACAGCAGGAGTGGGTCCCCAGTTTTATGAAGGAGAGGCTTACAGATCTGCATATTAACCACTTGATACGCATATTCACCATTTACTACGTTCAGGGTATTTGACAGAACACCTCTGAGGTGTGAAGGTGTGCCCTTTGGAAGCTCACGTCTCCTGGAGACCAGTCGCCCAGGACAGAGATGACCCCTCCATCAGCACGGCAGGGACACACACTGCAGGGGGGCGGGTTTCCCACTGGGGACCAGGAGACCCCTGAGAGGAGCCGACCTTTGACTCAGCTCAGGAGCCCAGGACCACAGCCGGAGGGGAGAGAACCAAGCTGCCCGCTTGCCCAGCAGCTGCCCTGTGCCAGCTGGCCCTCGAGACACGGGGAAGGCACATCTGACTCCCTCAGGCCGTGAGTCCCCAACAAGGAAACCCCAACTTCAGCCAGGTTTGCCCCCGTGTGGGTCTGGGGAGCTCTGCTGACCCACTGCCCTTGCAGTCGCTCTGAGATGCCTCACATCCTCAGCCCGTCACCCAAGCTCATGCCAGGCCAGCTCTCCGGGACTGCTGCTCCCATGACTGCTTTGAAAAGTTCCTTAATCCCCAAGGATCGCCAAGATGAGAACCCCCAGGTAACCAGGGCCCCCAGAAGTTTGTGGATAACGTGAGTGGAACCAAGCTGGGCACGGGGGCTGCTCAGGGGCCTCGGGCACCGGGCCCTGGGCGGGTACCCATCCCACTCCTCCCGGGGCGTGACGCCCTGGCTCACGGTCTCAGGCAGGTGACCCCACCCCAGGTGTAGTCGAGCTCCCCAGGCGAAGGAGACACTGCGTACGTGGCGCTCATGGCCTTCTTCCCATGCATGTTGACCTCACGCCTTTCCAAGGGTCCTCCCCGGCCGTGAGGACCAAGTCCCCGAAGGTTGCCCGACCGCTCGGGAACTTGCCGTCACCCACTTGCTCTGCGTTCCCTCGGCTCCCCGCCAACAGTAGAGGAGAGACCGGGTTAAAATGGCCCATGGCACCAGGCCCCATGGCAGGCGAGGCCTTAAAGGGCTGCTCGGGCTGAAACGTAAGCAGGAGATGCTGCGGCAGCTGAGTGCACACACACGCGGGCAGCGAGGCCAGGCTGGTGCCTGGATGGCGCCCTCAGCTTCCCTGTGCAGCGGAGCAGCTCTCGTTTACCAGGCTCGTTCCAAGGACACGGGGCAGCTCTCGAGAAAAACCATCAGCTTGTGCGTCTAAACGGAGGGGAGGATCTGTGCATTTTCTCGGGAGCCCACCCGGAAAGCCTCATAGTGAATAGACTGTCCTTTTGTGGAAAAACACAGTTAAGCCCTTGGGGTGGAGAGTGGTGAGCCCTGAGGCATAGCTATAAACACTTAACACAAACAACCCAAAGAGCGCTTAGCTGCAGAAACAACCGTATGAAAATTAGATTGTTTTAAAGTTTTACTCCTGAAAAGGAGAAGAGAAAGTGGACAAGAATGGCTGTCATCCACTCACCCGACATATCGAATGAGCCACTGCTGCTTTCAGGGAACAGTTCACGGGTTCTAGAGAATAGACACCAGCGTGGATGACTGAGGTCAGAATCGCTGGGCACACACAGTTAGATGGGGTTGCAGGGGAGAATCAAAGGAATGAATCCGGATGATGTATAATGTGGTGATAAAGGCCAAGGAGAAGCGCCAAGCTGGGAAGGGGGGCATGGTGTGGGGAGTAGCCATGGGATAGATTAGCCTCGGGATGGAATAGTCAATGTATGGAGTAGCCTCAGGTTGGAGTAGCCTCAGGATGGAGTTGTCTCAGGATGGAGTAGCCTCAGGACAGAGTAGCCTCAGGATGGAGTCGCCAACGGATGGAGTAACCTCAGCATCAAGTAGCCATGGATGGAGTAGCCATGGAATGAAGCAGTCATGAAGGGCCTCACTGAGGAGGTCACATTTGAGCAGACATGAGGGAGATGAGGGAACAGAAAAAGGACGGGGAGAGAACAGCCCCTGCATGGAGGGCAGAGGCAGGGCCTGGGCGTGGGAGTGTGCTGGGCCGAGTCCAAAACCACCAAGGGCTCAGTGTGGCCAGAGCAGAGGCCAAGAAGGAGAGCAAAGCCGAACAGAAGCCAGACAGGTAAAGGCAGCTACAGACCGGAGGGTCCAGAGGAACTGAGCAAGGGGCCTGGCTCTCACCCTGAGGTCAGGGATCCTTTCTGGATCCGACAGGATCGCCCTGACAGCTGGATGAAGGACAGACTGCCAGGCTCAGGCAGACCCAGAGGACCAGCTGTCACACTCTGCAGTGCTCCAGGCGAGTGGGAGGAAAGGTGGACCCTGCAGGTTTGCTGTCGGATTGGCTGTAGGCTCTGGAGATGGAGAGAAACCCAGTCTAATTCCAGGGCTGGGACTTGAGCCACTGGGAGCAGAGCCCTGCCTGTGCTGAGAGGGGCCGTCGGGGCCCAGGAGCAGGTGCGGGACGAAGGACAGCACATCAGCACAGGTGGGTCGGTGGTGCTGAGTCCTGGGCACAGGTGGATGGATGGTCTGCAGTTTGGGGAGGGTATCTGCTTCTGGAGATGCAGGTTGGGATTCCTCCACATATAAAGGAGATCTGAGTTTCTTGAGAGGGGCTGAAACCATCTCGGGTGAGGACGGGAGCTTCCAAAATCAGGAAGCCGTTGACACAGCCAGTGACGGGAAAAGACAGTGGGCACGAGACAGCTCTGCCCACCGGTGCCACATCCACCTCCTTAGTCTCCTCCTAACACACTGGACAATTCCCTTGTCTGAACTGGGATCTGTCTTCCCACCTGGAACCAGAGTCCAGAGGGTGGACATGTGGGTTTGTTTCCTGCACGGTGTGGGTGCACAGATGGAACACATTAGTGGGGATGGGGGCTTCTGGAGGAAGCCTTCAAACAGGAAGTGTCCCGCTGTGTCGGAAGTGCTGCCGCTGCTGTGGATAAACACAGACTCAGCAGCCAGTGGATCCAGCACGGTGGCAGTGCTGGGGCCCGAGACAGGAGCCCTCATCTGAGCATCGGCGGGAGAATGAGCCTGACCAGGAGGCTCAAGAGAGACGGAGAGCAGTGGGGACCCGGGTGCTTTGCTGGACAGAAGCCCCGGAGGAGTGGTAGATGGGATCAAGGAAGTGGCCAGTGTCTCTGCCCTGAAATACAAGGGGAAAGGTAAAAGGCCAGGCTCTGTGTCACGGGAAGGTCTGGGGCTGGAGGAGGGAAACTCTTTCAAGAACAGGCACCTCTGATGTGTGGTTTGTGGTGTTTAAGCAGCACACGATGGGTCACGTGACCACCACACATCATCACATGACTGCTGCATATTATGCCACGATGCGTCCTGTGACCACAAGCCACGATATGACTTCCATTTGGCATGTAACCACCATGCATCATGGGACCACTGTACATCACGTGACGACCACACATCACACTTCGTGTGGTTTTTAGCTGCTTCAGCTGCCTGTCCATCTGCCTTTCCTGCCCCCACCCCTGCATGTACTGTGAGTTGGGAAACACTGATCTGAAACATGTAACTACAGACGGAAGGAGAAAGAGTTTAAATGTGCTTCAAAAGGTCTTCAAGTATTCAAACCCCAGTGTGATCTATTATTTTTACTCAGAGGCTGACCCCTTTTAAGATCACTTTTTGAAGCAGAAAAGAGACTGAACATCTACCACGTGCTTGATAAATAAACAGACATTCCAGATCTCATTGCACAGCTCAAGGGCCCATGCAAGAGGATGCCAGGCGGGTGCTTCTGTGAGCTCGGGGCCGTCTGCCTGAGGCCATGGAGCATCTCCCCGCCCCCCCACCGAGAGTGGGTGCCGCTTGCCTCCCCACTGGGCTGTCATGAGGGTCCCGTGAAACGATGAGTGTAAAAGCGCCAGCAGTGCTCACCCGGCCGCCTTGCCTGGGGTCACTCAGGGCTCAGTCAGTTTTAGCTCTTCTCGTTCTGCTTCTGTCGTGTGACTGTTACTTCCCCTAAACTGCACTGTCGCCTGACACAGCAATGTCCAGACTTTCGCGGTCCAGTTTGTTCCAGAAACTGGAGGGGATGTAAGTCAGCAGATTGCAGGCATTTTGACCTGGAAACAGCACAATCTGAGTAATTTTGGGGGGGGACGTGAAACAAGACTGTGCCTCGGTTCCTATTGCCCTGCTGCTTCTCCATCAGGGAGCCCTGTTTCCTCCAAGATGAAGACAGAAGACAGAGGCAGTGGGCATAACTCTGAGTCCTCACACCTGCCTGCCCCACCTGCCCCCCGCCCTCCATTCCGTCCAGGACCTGCCACCCTGTGGCTCCTCAGTGGTTTGTGCTGACACACGAGGCACAGCATGGATGCGTGATCTTAGCGTGCAATTTTATCATGCCTCCTCGCTCTCACAGACCTCCCAGTGCCCTCCAGGGTTCACAAAAGAAGCCCGAGTTCAAAGGGCTCACAACCAGATCCAAACTCATATTGGGAAGCTTACTGCCAGTCCCTCCACTGACATCTGCTTCATCCTCCTCCTAGTTCAGAGCCCTGGAGCAGGGAGGGCTCCAGGTGGGGGCCCTCGCTCTTGACATTTGCCCTCCCAAGTCCAGGCTGGGTGGACGGGGTCAGCCTTCAGTGCCTGTGGGGCTGGCTCTCCAGGCATACCAGCCGGCCAGCTGTCTTCATCACATCGGGCTGCTCTGGCGGGGCTGCTTGTGGGATGACCATCTCCACAGGGGCCCCTCCTGTGAAGTCCCCATGCAGGGGATGCCACGCCCCAGGACACCTCCACATCAGTCACAAGTACCCTGTGCTCTGTGGCTCCAGCAGTAGGTTCAGGACTGCTCACAAGGCCGCTGGCCAGCTCCGTGGGTCTGCGGGCCTGGGCAAGCTGGGCACACTCTCACATCTGCCAGCAGCCGGGCCTGGGGTGGCCTCGGTCCCATGTCAGCCGCTGTCAGCTGTGCCGGTGGACATGACTGGCCTTCACGTGATGTTCTCAGGGTCTGGAGACAGTGGCCAGAGTCCTGGGCTGAGGACTGTCACATCGTCATCTCTGCCACGTTCTATTGGCCAAAACGCACCCCAGCAAGACCAGCCCAGATTTGGGGGTGGGACATGCCCTTCATTTCTCAACGGGGAGCTGTGAAGCCCCATCGTAAACGGCACGGACAGGAAGGTGGGTATGATGGTAGACAATTCTGAGAGGAACCCGGACACTTCTCAGCTCATCCACGAGACAGCAAGGGGCTGCCCGTCAGGATGGCTCCAGCCCGCTACCCTCCCCTGTGTCCCCCTGCCATAGACACTCGGCCTGGCCCTCCAAGCTGTGACTGGGCTGCCGGGCCCTCTCCTCCTGGCCAACCTGCCCTCTCGGGAGCAGAGTCTCTGTGCAAGCCTGTCCCCCAAAGCCTTGAGTTGCACTTCAGGTTCTCCAAGGCCATCTCAGCGCATCCTCCTCAGGCCCCAGGGCAGCAGAGACTTGCCACCCCATGGCTCAGCCCAAGTCCGTCTCGTGAGAGCCCCCATCTCATGAGGGGTCTCCTTGGAGGCCACTCGTCTGGCCCAGGGGTCAGGGAGCACCACTCCCCCACAGGCAGGGATGGGACAGAAAGCCAGAGCACGTGTCACGCACACAAAGGCCACCAACTCCACCCAAGTTTCTGTTCTTTGACATGGTTGGATGCGAGAAACAGTAGATCAAAGGGCGTGTTTCTAGAGTGAGGCCTGTGGGTGAGCCTGAGCCTCTGTAAGAAAAGAAGCCCTGGTCTTCATTTTGGAGCTTTAGCTGAAAGGCCCACTTCACTTCCTCTTATGCACGTCGCCCCATTTCCTGATTTCTTGTTTTGCTCCTGGTTGTAATGGAACAAGCTGTTATGTAACTTAAGATACCACCTTCCCAACGACACTGTGTTCTTCATGAGGGGAAAACATGTACCTATCTCTCTTCTGCCAGGGAAAACCAAATCCAATCATCCCAAAGCTGGAGTATCACGACCCTCCAGATACTCCTGGGGAAAGCCTACAAATATCTATGGGCCGTCTCCTAAAATGACCTCATTTTAGAGCTCATTCAAGGCAGATTTTTTTTTGATGATCTGCTCGTGTACAGAGTGATCAAAAATACTGAAGGAAAACAGATTCTTTCCTTTAAAAATTGACTGATTGCTATAAACTGAATACAGTTCAAGGAAAAACAATGAACTCATTGATTATCTGATCAGGCTCTTCAGGGTCACAGTCAGTGTCCAGATAGGCCGGGACCCAGGGAAATGGCCTCCTGACACACTTGGTCTCCTTCTTCTAAAACTCTACCTCTTTTCTCTCTCGGCTTTCAGGCACGATGGGTAGAACTGGTTATTATCCTTTTCATCATCCTGACACAAAGCAGGTGACGCTCACTGCCCCCTTCCCTGGGGACTGTAAAAGTCTCAGAATCGAGAGGGAAACTTTCATATAAAAAATGTCGTTAGAAGGAAACTTTCCTGCTGCTGGTTTTCACAGCCCAAGCAGTTTAGAGACACTATATTTGCCCTGGAATTCTATTTTTCTTTTCACGATGATTTGCGGGACTTGAAAAACATCACTGTTAAAAAAAAAAATTCAAGGGAGACAAAGGAAATGAATAAAATCCCCATTTGGAGGGAGAAAAGCAATAGAAGCTTCCAGGAGAAAGCTGCCAATAGGGAGATTTCATGCTTTGGTTAATTAAACGAACAAAGCAAAAAAAAAAAAAAAAAGAGAGAGAGAGAGAAAACAGTGCAGTAGGGTGTATCCTACATAACAGCTTCCACTAATAAAAAGTAATAGACAATTTCCTGCATTCAGGTCCTTGAATACTATTACAGCAGGTAATGGAGTTTTGGAGCTGGAAGCCCTCGCTGGCTGTCAGGGGAGGGCCGCCCCACCTTCCTCTCCTCTTTTTATTAAATGACTAAGTGCAGCCGCCTGTGTCCTATCTCTTCCTCTTGCAACTATTGGATTGTATTATTTTACATTTTGATTGAAATGATGTCACAGCCAGATAAAAGCTGGGCCGAGCCTTGTAATTGAATCGGTCCAAGTTGTTTATTCTGGTGATCTACAGCGATGCTCTTCTTGTCCTAACAGCGCACACATAAAGGGCCTCTCTTGTTGAACATGCCGTTGATTAGATCTATTAACAAAAAAGGTATCGAGCTGGGGGGTCCAGGGCCTGGAGCTGGAGTTTCAGGGGGAAAAATTGGAAAAAAAATTAAACGAGAAGAGACACCATCTGCCAAAGTTTCCAAGTGTGACTGAAGTTTCCATAAATGCATTTTGCGTGGCATCAGCGCCAGCTGCAAACCGCTTTGATGGACAACATTGAAGTGTGGGTGACGGAGTCCGGGCTTTGATGTTCCTAAATGTCGTGCCCAATTCCTCATTTGCAGAGTGGCCCTGGTCTCATGTACAGCAAACTTTCATTTCTTTTATGTAGGCATAGAAGGAAAGCAACATCTACAGTCATGATGAAAATGGGGGAATTCATTAGACCTGATTATGTTCTAATTGTTAGTTTTTTGTTTTAGTAACAATGTTCCTGGAAAAAATCCTGCCTCTAAAACAGATGACATGCTTTGCATCAGAAGCGACTGAGCCTGCTACTCCTGTGTAATTATACATGGAAGAAAGGAGCACTGTTATCACTGTTTGTACTAATAAGTGAAATCATTGTTTAATCCTGTGTATTTGAAGATAATGCTCAGTCTTCGCTGTAAAAACAAGGTAAGTTTTACATTTTAAAAAGTACTACAGAAGAAAAGCACAAAGTAGTGCCTTGCAAAGCGTACATCTCCTCTGATTGTCCATGTTTCTGGGTCTTAGACCCCATTCTCCCCCACACTCCTTGGCCAGTCATAACAGAGGTCACTGCGTGATCAGTTGAAGGCCTGGAAACACAGGGGCACCTTCAGGCAAATCCCTATTCCATTTCATCATGTCTTTGTGTTTGCTTCACGTGGCAAATGTTTAAAATTTTATGTTAAATTTACTTTTATTATGGCCATAAAGTAGCCAAACCATGCATCTGTTAAAAATGGATAATATTTAGTATTTATTTGACCTTCTGTTGACCTAACCAGCAACTCTGGTAATACTTGTTATCAGCAGAGCTAAAAGCAGTTCATAAATATTTGCTCCTTTAAGTTTCTGATTTTTTTGCGTGGCTCACTTGCACCTTGGAAAACTTAGGCTCGTAGAAGTAGAAGTCCAAGGACACCAAAATCTTTGTCCCTCAAAATACACAATTTATCTTAACCTTAATGTCTTTCTTCTGAAGAAGTTGGCTAGGCAGGCTGTGTGCCCTTCAGGAGGTGAATGGATAAACAAGCTATGGAGCACCCAGAGAATGGAATATTATTCAGCTAACAAGAAATGAGCTTTCAAGCCACAAAAGTACATGGAGGAAACTTAAATGCATATTACTAAATGAAAGAAGCCAGTATGAAAAGGCTACATCCTGTATGATATTCTGGAAAAGGCAAAGCTCTGTATACAGTAAAAAGATCAGTGGTTGCCAGTGTCTGGGGGGAGGGAGGGATGAATAGGTGGAGAACGGGATTTTTAGGGCAAAAATACGACATTATGCATTTGCCAAAACCCATAGAATATACAATAGCCAGGGTGAATGCTAATTTATCAATATTGGTTCATAATTATGACAACTGTAACACACTAAAGCAAGATTTCAAAATAGGGAAAAGTTGGGATTGGGGGATGAAGGAATATGAGAACACTCTGTGCTTTCTGTTAAGTTTTTCTGTAAAATCTGAAACTGTTCTAAAAAATTAATTTTTTAATGCAGAATTGATCTTAAGCTTTTCCCTGAAAACCAGGAAAAGCCCAACTCGAAGCACAATATAGGGTCCCCACACCCACGGCTCCTTCTTCCATCTCCAGTGTCTCTCTCTTTTTTTTTTTTTTAATAAATTTGTTTTTTTTTATTTTAGGCTGCATACGGTATTTGTTTTTCTCTTTTTGGCTGCATTTGGTCTTCGTTGCTGCCCTCGGGCTTTCTTTAGTTGCAGCGAGCGGGGGCTACTCTTCATTGCGGTGCGCAGGCTTCTCACTGCAGTGGTTTCTCTTGTTACGGAGCACGGGCTCTAGGCACGTGGGCTTCAGTAGTTGTGGCACACGGGCTTCGTTGCTCTGCGGCATGTGGGATCCTCCCAGACCAGGGCTCAAACCCGTGTCCCCTGCACTGGCAAGCGGATTCCCAAACACTGTGCCACCAGGGAAACCCTCTCCAGTGTCTCTTGCACAGAACCAAGGGCCCTCAGTTCTCACTGCTGGAGAACAGGACTAACTTCTGGGACCTTCACTGTCCCTCTGCTTCTCCCTTATGAACAGGAGGGAGACCAGGACAGGATCCTACTCCTGTGCCCCCTCCATAACCACAGGCAGATGGCGACGGTCGCCACCTCAGGCATGGCCCCGCTGGTAAAGATGAGGCATTGATGGGGGATAGCCCTTTAGGCTTTTCACCTATTTTCTGCCAAGAGATGAATAAAGTTACCTTGTCAGACATGCCCTCGGTCCCTGTGGGTATTTTGCTAATTTAAAAAGTGAGGAAAATACCATAACAATGTGATTTAATTTGATTTCAGTTTCTTTTGAAATCTATATTAAAGAAAAAATGCAGATAACTTAAAATGTTACCTGCCTACACAAATGTTTTTTCAGATAATAAGCACCAACAGAGGACATAGAGGATAGCGCACAGTCGGCATGTCTTTCTGCCTTCCTGGCACCTGCCAGCCTATCAACCTCCCATGGGACATCCCATCATCATTGGAAACATCCCAGCCACCCACCCTGCCCTCCTCCAGCTTGTATGCTCAGGTTCCCACCCAGCAATTGTTTCCTTCTATGGGTACAGTTTTCTTTCACTTCCCAACCTACAGACTCATCTGTCCTCAGTTTCCTCCACATTCAGCTGGGGTTGGAGGCCCCTCCCCTGCTCAGAGACCCTGGGGCAGCCAGACACATTTGTAGAAACCCCCCCACAAGAAGTGCCCAGCTGGGGAAGTCTCTTCACTCTCCTGGGCTTGAGGGTCCTCTTGGCCAATAAGAGATGCCGGGGGCTCTGGCAGGAGCCTATGCCACCCTCTCAGGTAATGCCAGCAGGGGCCATTGGGAGCACAGAAGTTCCAGCTACACCAAGCCAACCAAATGGTACCACAAAGTCCTGCCTATTAAACCATCACTGGAGCCACAGCCCACAAAGGGAAGCCAGGAACGATGTGCCACACCTGAATGGGGTGCCTGCATGTTATAACAGAATATTAAATAGTACCTCCTAACATAGCTGACAGAATGTCCAGGACCCAGGAGAAAATCACTGTGATACCAGGAAACAAAACAATCACACCTGGAATGAGAAGAGAGCAATCAGCTGATGATAAAACTGAAATGAATCAGACGTTGGAATTATCCACCAAGGGTTCTAAAGCAGCTGTTGCAAAAATTCTTCAACAATCAATTACAAATTGCCTGAAAACAAGTGAGAGAAAATCACAACAAAGAAATAGTAGTTATAAAAATAGCCAGATGGAAATCGTAGACCTGAAAGATTCAATCAATGAGACACTGCCTGGATGGGCTCAGTAGGAGGGTGGAGCTGACAGAGGGAATAATCAGTGAACTTGAGGAAAGATCAATAGAATTTACCCAGCCTGAACAACAGAAAGAAAGTAAACTGGGGAGAAAATGAGGAGAGCCTCATGGACCTGTGGGACAATGACAGAGGGTCCAACATCCATTTCACTGGAGCCTCAGAGGGAGAAGAGGGAGAGAGAGGTTAAAACAGTGTTGGAAGAAATCGTGGCTCGGAATGCCCTAAATTTGGTGAAAGACACAGACCTACACACACGGCAAGATAAGCAAACTCCAACCAGGATAAAACAAAAGCACACAAATATATCATAATTAAACTTCTGAAAACAAAAATCAAAGGAAAAATCTTGAAAGCAATCAAAGAGAAATAACACTTACCTCCAGGAATGCCAACGTGAATGACAGCAGATTTCCCACAGTAAACCATGAATGGCCAGAGGGAAGTGGCACAGCACTAACTTTCTGGTGTTTAAAGAACAGTTGTGAACTGTGATGTCTCTAAGCAGTGAAACTATTCTTCAAGAATGAAGGGGGAATAAAGACATTCTCAGAAGAAGGAAAACTGGAAGAATTTGTCACTAGCAAATTTATTATCCCAAGGTTTTTACTGAATCTCTTTCACTGTGGTGGTATTTAAAAGTAGGATGTGTTTTTACTCATTATCCTGGAAAAGTTTAGAATTGCTTTTCCTAGAAGGAGGAGAAATGATACCTATGTGTCCCTCAATAGCCTGTCATTCTATAAGCACTTAACAACGTTTAAAGTAAGTCAGTATAATGAAAGGAAACTATGGCAGCACGACACAACATTTTATTCTACCTGTATTTCTTGATACAGATGAGTTAAGGCAATTCAGCGTGCTTATGAAAACAGCAAAATGATCATGTATTATCTGGAGCATCTGAAAAGTGCCTGGACATTCTTGGCGTTTTCTGGAAGGCTTCTCGCCAATGCAAATACATGCATTTTTTATAAACATGTTCAACACCATTCCAACATGTTTTATTATTATTAAAAGGACTTCAAATATGACAAAAATCTTCCTCTAATCCAAATTGCAAATGCTCTCCTCTGGGGGAATAAAGCAATCTGCCAAAAACAAGACTCCAAAGGAATAGCAATAAATACTTATCTAAGTATAAAAGAAACTGCTTTATCTGGAAGTAAATCTTAGAAAGGTTAAATAAACCTGCGACATAAAATCAAGTCAGGGACACTTAAAGGAAAAAAGAACTACTCCTGTCAGAATGATGAGGAAGAATATTGCAAGGCCTGACCAAGTGCTGAGGTGACCCGGTGTGGCCCAGGCATGGCCCATGTGTCTGGACTGTTCTCACTTCCTCAATAACGAGCTTGGGGCTGGGGGAGACCTGCTCCTCTTCAACTCCCTCACTCCAACTCCAGTGTCCCCAAAAAGTTCCTCCATGCTAACTTCAGGAATTTCAGGTCAAGAAAATGTATGAAAACAACGTGGGATGAGGAAGCGGATAAAACATGGAAATCTGTCATTAAAGTGCCGAGAAGCTTGGCCACATTTTAGGACAGATACTTGAAATATTTATCATAAACAAATGTCCCCTTTAACTTTCATTGCTAATCCCTTAACCAGCAAAATTGTGTCCAGAGCTGTACAAACTGATAGTTTGTGTTCCTTAGATTGTGTGCTTCATGCATGACTCTACCATCAATATTTGATAACACATATTGTGGCATATATCAGGAATCGAAAGTACAATTCAGATACAGAACTTTAAGTATTTGTGATTTTTTTAAAGAACCAGGAAATGTAGAAAAATAGTTGCCTGTCCCTGGGGAATCTTATTATTTCTAAGTAGCCAAAAATGAAAGATTTTACAAACAAAATAAAGAATTACCGTATTTTAAAGGGGATGAGCCTCTTATCTAATGAGATTTTTTGATCATTTAAAAAATATTTGCCACTGCATAGGATAAGATTTTATCTTTTGATCTGGAATTCAGGAAAGCCCTCTGTGTACAACTGGGGATTCCGAGTGTGCCTGGGCATGGAACTGGGTCCTCTGTCCTGGGCTTGTCCACTTGGATGGAAAACAGACAATAAAGCAAACTGACCCATAGAGACGAAGATGTGTAATTTGGTGTTGGTAAGCCACAGCATTTTCTCCCAGGAAATTATGGGAAAAATATATCAGAAATTGGCACTGGTTATTAGTATCCTGCAAACACATTTGTATTTATCCTGATAGTCACAGTATCAGGCAGGAAAATATGAAAAGCACTTGGAGTTCCCTCTCCGCTCTCCTCCCGGGAGGGGTCTGTGCAGATTGTTTCATTTTCCTTCTTGTATTGGTGGGTGGAACTCGATGTGAGAGAAGGCAGAAGACTGTTTTGCATGAGGCAGTTGGAATTTCCCCTGTTGGAGAACAAGTCAGGGGAAGTTTCCAGAAGGGGGCAGGTGGGAGCCTGGGACCAGGAGCAGAGAAGGCTCAGAGCTATGCTTCATATTTCATGGGGTAGAATTATGGCCTCTACCACTAACAGAGCATTTCAGCAATGTTCTATTTCTCTTCAAGAAGAAATGCATTGCTTTTGCAGGTGTTCTGGAGTGTGTGTGTGTGTGTGTGTGTCCAAGCATCCCAGTGAAGTGGGATTTCGGGGAGAGCATGCAGCCCTGGTCTGTTTTCAAGCCTGCATCCTCACTGATCATGCTCCATGTGCCAAGTCCTCTGGTAACTACTAAGTTACCAATGTCTTCTTCCAACAGTTAGAGGAAGCAGTCGTTAACTGTCTGCTTTTGAGACAAGTGTGCTGAGTCTCAAAGAGTTCCAGGAACTTTCCTTGAGGCATAGACCAGCACATGGAAGAGAAAAACCCTTGTCTTTCTTACTCCAAAATCTGTATTCTTAAAAACCACCCTCATTCAACTACAAGACAGAGAATTCCCCCCAGGAAAATCCAGTTTGCAGCTAAAGTCCTGAAACCTGGCCTTGTGGGGAGTGTCACTCTCCCAGGTCACTGTGGCCCAGAGCTTTACCCACCTGCAAGCTTTTACTGTTGCAAGTTGACCAACCAAAAGCTGTGAAGTGGGGACTCAGGCATCCTTGCGTCCTGCCATCCACCGACCAGAAGAACCTAGACATGGCCCTGAGCCCTCATCACTCCTCCATCAGCTCACACACCAGAAGATGCCTTGAGAGAAAGTTAAAGACTGCCAAGATATTAGGGACAAGATAGACTCTAATCATGTCTTTATTTTTCCAATATTTAGGAAAATCTAGGCTTTCTTATATTAAGAAAAACTTTGATGAAGCTAATGAAATTTGTCCCGTCATCATGCTTCCTGCATACAGAAGCAAAAGATAGATGGACATTTTAGTAGTAAAGGAGATGATGCTGTCTGTAGGATGTGCCTGTAGATCTGGCGCCTGATTGGTGGAGAAAGGAGGACAGCCTTTTCTGCACTCAGCTGGGATGGAGTCCATCACCCTCACCACTTGCACAGCCCCACACTCGCACGCCCTCCCTAGAGCACCTCCACAATTGCAGGTTTAGGCCTAGATAAAGTGGTACAAAGCCTGAGCTCCAGCTGCATGGCAGTAGACCAGACCCCCAGAATTCCGGACAAGCAGAAGCTCAAGGCTCCCCGGGCAGCTGGAGCCTGGGGAGGAAGCTTGGAAGAATCGGGCAGACTTGGGGCCTCCTTGTTCCCTGGGGAAAGCTAATGGGGGCAGGAACTGGAACGAGAGACCAACATCATCATGATGGCACCACACGGCTTGATTTATTCATGGATGTGAACTCCCATCTTGGGACTAACACCCTTGTATGTTTCATAAGATACTTAGCGGTCCCAATACCAGTGATGGACATAAAAGCCCCTGTGGAACCATCACTTTGACTTTCACCCTGAATAGGCAAATTCTTCAATGATCTTTTTTTTTTTTTTTGCGGTACGCGGGCCTCTCGCTGCCGTGGCCTCTCCCGTTGTGGAGTACAGGCTCTGGACACGCAGGCTCAGCAGCCATGGCTCAAGGGCCCAGCTGCTCCATGGCATGTGGGATATTCCTGGACCGGGGCACAAACCCGTGTCCCCCGCATCGGCAGGCGGACTCTCAACCACTGCACCACCAGGGAAGCCCCTTCAATGATCTTGATGCCCGGATTTTTGTGAGGAGAGAAGCCAAGTTCAGTGAGTTACTGATACGCTCACATCTGGCTTTGTATAGTTCATCCTGATAAGCCTGGAAACTATCATTGTAACGTGTGTAGAATTTTATCAGCCAATATCTCCACATGGATGAGGTTTAGCAAAAAGCTAATTTACCAATGAGGAATGTTCCTCCCCAAACATGACCTTGGCTTTCTTCCTCAGAGTCTCCCCCTTGGTGTAGCTGCACGCACGCCCTTCAGATCCAGACTTGAATGTGGTGCTGCTCCTGCAGCCCTGAGTGTCCTTCCCGGGGAAGCTACAGCCCTCGGGAGGTGGGTGGTCCAAGTCTGATTTAGAAGATTTAATTTTGGCAGAAAAGCATAGACAGGAAAAAAGGTACGTCTAGAATCAGAAACATGATGTGTGTTCCCCAAATACACTTACTCTATTTGCTGGGAGAGCCAGTTCACGTGTGTGGGGGATTGTCACTGATAACCTTCGTCACCATGGAGCAAGTTGGTGTGGACACAGATGGAGGAGTGTAAGCTGCCACCAGCAGTCGACCAGGCCGGCAGAAACATCCCTGTGACATTTCTGGAGTTTCAGGACAAAACTAGTTTTACCACAAAACATAGCCCTGGGAGGAACGTACTCTTCATGTTCCCAGAGTCTGTCACTAAACCCCACTCCCTAGAGAGTGCGATGTTAATATCCTTGTCTTTCTTTAGCCTGTAACTGGCTGGAAAGTGTTGAGTGTGCAGTGTGGGTGTGTGTGCCAAATTTATAAATATTAGGTCTTACATTTGAGAAATCGCATTCACAAAATGGCATGTTGGCAGCTCCCCAACTTTTTTGTCCTTATTTCTTACGGGAAACACAGGGGGCATAACTTCTCAGGCCCACACACAAAAGTCATCCGCTGGCATTGCTCTTCTATGATGATATTTTCTGGGGCTGATATCATCAGGAAAGCACAATTCAATTTTTTAAAATCAGCCATTTATTACAGAATGGGCAAGGCATGGATATTTCCATGAATCATGCACACGCAAATAATGAAAACTAAAAATAAAATGAATTTTCCCCATCGGCTGGGTAATAGTTTAATTGTATACAGTTATTCTGACATTAAAAGCTGCATACCTGGCAAGCTTTATCGAGTAACAGGGACTTTTAAATGTGCCAATGTTTCTCCACAAGTAACGCGGGTCAATTGTAAGAGGGATAACCATAATGATTAAATCATTAAAATTTTGTCTATGCTTCACAGAGCATAGAGAAAATTAACTTCCCACCAACCTCATTTTTCTGCTGAACATGAAATAATGATTTTCTGCCAGTATAATTACAAAGCTAACATCTGATAGAGTCAGCATCCGGGGGGGATTATCGCAGGCATGAGTATTAGACCTCATTACCAGCTTGACTGCAAAATTATTACATCTTGTAATTGGAGGGTGAGATTTATATACAGATTGGCCGGGTTTCTGTAAGATTGTAATTACAAGCTTCGTTGGTTTGCTACTTATCACACAGTGCAGGAGGGGGCACAAACAAGCGGAGGGAAGACCATTGCATTAAGCTGTAACCCCATCAGGGGAGGGGCCCTGTAATGTCTCTGTGTTTATTAGGCCAAGCAGAGCTGTTTGCAGAAAGGGAGACCATTTATTACCGCCTGACAAATGGGATTTCATTTATTTAACCTCCGCGATCTATTTCAGTAAAATGTACAAACGAGCCATCCATTTTATGATTCCGGAGTCAACGCTCAATTATCTAAAGGCTAACCGAGTGTTAAAGTGGCCATCTGCTGGGATGAATTCATTGATTTAATTTGTTTCATGTTGCTGAATGATGCCGGGCAGGCGGGGAGGAGGGGCTGCGCCGCGTGAGTGATGGGGGCGGCAGGGCCGCTGCCACGTCCCGGGTGCGTGTGCACGTGTGTGCGTGTGTGTGCGTGTTTAATCCTCCCCACAACAGGAGCAGGCGATCAATAGCAGCTTAAATTTTATGAGACAGGAGTTAAGCTGTTCCGCCCGAGCCAGAACACCTTTGTTCTCCCAGAACAAGGAATCTCTGCGGTGGAATTACTATTGACAGGCTGGCTTCTTTGTGGCTAATTTGGAGGGCGCCCAGGCCAATGGGCGGGCGGGCAGCGACAGAGAGCTGTTATTAGACTTCATTACCGGAGCCAGATCTATGCCACCGGCCTCCGCCTCCGCCCGCAGGGGGCCGCTCCTGACCCTCGGCACCCGTCAGCCCTCGCCGCTGCCTGACTTTTTAAACAAAATTATTTGGGACAAGTAAATGAATCCGTAGGTGGGCGTTTCTTTGTGAGGCGATGCTGCATTACTGGTGCTCTCGGCGTGGAGAGAAGGAGGCGGAGGCAGATGCAGGAGGCGGGAGCCTTGGGTCCCCACGCAGCCCTGCTGTGTTTCCAGAACATTCTTCTCTCCCAGAGGCTGTCCCCCTCCCCTGTGGAAGGGTCCCCAGCAGCAGCCCAGGTCTCCTGGGGTCCAAACGCATAGGACAAGCCTCCCAGAATCAGAGCCCGGAAGCTGGTCCTGCACATCTCTCCCTGCACAGCCCGGCCGCCTGTGGTTGTGCGTTTAGCTGTGAGACCGTCCACTCTGGAAGACGAGGGGTCAAATGGGTCAGGCTTGGGCTGATGAGGCCCCAGCTCCAAGTCCTCGAGTGTCACACTGCCCGCTCATTCCCTGTGCGTGCGTGGCCTCGCGTGCCCGTCTGCTCTCTATGAAGGCTGGTCTCTCCCCGTCCAGGTCCTATGGTCCTGTCCTCCGTCCTCCTCCCTCTCTCGTCCACGATGGGCTGAGCGTCTGCCCAGCAGTATTCGCCCACATGCACGGCGCTGCCCACCTTTTCCTCATCACACTCAAGCACGAGATGGACGGGCAACCAGCGAGGACTAGCTGTCAAGGGCAAGGTCGTCCACAGAGAACCCCAGAGGAGGCCAGCGCCAAGGCGGGAGCCCCCAACCTCCTTCCCACTCACACCAGGCACCCCAGGCCCTCAGTTTCCGGGCACCGACACTTAGTGGCTTCTCTTCCTGGCATCATGTTAGCATTGCTGCAGCCAAATGACCCAAGAGGCATAGATTTGACAGTTCCCTCCTTCAAGGATGGAACTAGATGACAGCCCAAGGGCCCCATCCTCCTGGAGCCCACCTCCAGGGAGAGTTGGGGACACTCATCTCCCCATCACTGGCTGGGACTTTCTCTATTATTCAGTCTGTCTTGCTGCTGTTTTGGCTCCAACAGGGAAAGCAAAGCCTTGTGCTTTCCTGAGCGCCCCGTCAGACACAGAGACACGCAGAGACGGGCAGAGCCCCACCACGTCAGGCATCCCGCCATGGAGCCACCCAGGCTAGGACACTGAGAGCTCTCAGGGACGCAGTCTGCTGGGCTTTGCTGGGACTGTGCCGGACTTAGGATCTTCTCACACAGAGACTAAGCACATCTGCTCAGAGTGCACTCAGGATGGCACCCCCAGGGAGATTCACGGGCACCATGCTACACTGTCCACACAACTCAACTGGAGAGAGATGAAACTGCACTTTCCACAAGCATCCCTAGGGTCAGATGTCTATATGACAGTGGTCCCCGGAGAATCACTTAGGAAAGTCTCTGCCTCCCGGCGTTGGCTCACCTCCACGCTTCCTCCTGGCAAGGGTCTGCCTAGGTTACAGCATGATGCTTGAGTCACCCCAAGATTGGCATTTTTTGTCATTACAGGGGCAATTTTTTTCTTATTTCTTCTTGGAACCAATTGGAACCAGTGATTACATGATATTTACACTATATATTCAACTTCTCTAGTCAATGTATTTTCACCGAAGTGATGAACTTGTAGTCATTAAAAACTATTTACACTTGAAACTTTGAAAACTCTTAATGAATTGGCTAACTTATGAATTGGATTTTTTTTTAAATTTAAGGACAATTCTTGGCTTCTGCCAGAAATCACAGTTTCTTTCAATTTTGAATACAAGTACAGATAAGTAAACTTGACAAATGAAATATTTCTCCTTAGACTCTGAATTACCTTATTGATTTTTGTATCTAAAGCAGATATAAGATGTTCCATCCCACCTCTCCTGTTTGTTCCTTGGGGCAGGCTGCTTTAGGTTGTATTTATTTGGAGCAATTGATAGGACATATAACTTGATCATTTGCACAGTCCAGTCTAAATGGCTCCCATAACCCACTGGAGCAGGAAACTGACTCCACTGATCTTGGAAATGGCCAAAATATCCAGATTTTATCCTCCCCTGCACCCAGCCCATTGATTCCATCCCCAGACGTGAGCTGAGTGCCTATGACATGCCTGTTATGGACCGTGTGGCCTCCTAAAGAGCCATCTCCATCCAAGAGGTCCTGGAAGAGCCACTCAGTGCCGGGTTCTGGGGCAGCTGAGCAGAACACAGCCACAAGGATGTGCCAGCACAGGAGCGCTGGGATCTGGGACGTCAGAAGCCAGCAACAGAGAGAAGCATCAAGAGTGGACCTGCCCGGACTCTCAGAGTATTGAACACAAGCCCTCAAAGCTTCCCAAGGGTGATGGGTCCCCAGGGGGAGCACCTGGAGTGGTCTGGTCAGGTGCTCTTGCTCTGAGGTCAGCTGCAGGGCCCCAAGGAGGGCTTATCCATTTGCTATTGACGTGAGTATGTTGAACAAAGAGGTTTAAGCAAAGGAAATTGTGCTGATACTTCCTCACAGTGTGGCTGGTAAAGTGGTCCTGCAGGCACCGTCAGTGAATCACCTGCATTCCAACAGCGGGTAGAGTTCTTCAACAGTCTTGGTGGCCAATCACCAGCCAATTTTACAAATTTGTGGTTTAAAATGATAGGCTGAGCTCGCAAGCTCCCCCCACACACTGAACATCCTGACGTGGCAGGGAATTTGCAAACACTAAGCCACAGCCATAATTGTGCAGAGTGGATGGGGCAGCATTGCAGACCTAGGATTTTTGTGGCAGATGAAGCCTGATGGGGAAGTCCCAGCCCAGGACAGAATGGGACAGCAAGGGTGTGGTTAAGGATGAAAATTCCTCCCAGCGAGTATCCTGAGACGTCTAACTACTGTGTGTGTGTCAGGGGTGGGGGGAGGCCTAGGAGGAGGGAGGAGGGAGGGCCCCCTGGGACAGGAATCCAGGTCATCAGTTAATATGGCCTCTACAAGATGGTGGCAATGGCATTGCCCACAGTCTGGGCACAGAACCGTCTCCATGGATACTGAGCAGTCTTCCTAGAAGGACTCAGGGTCTCAGGGAGAGTCCCAGGCCTGGAGAGGAACAGGAAAGAGCACTTGGATGACTACAAATACCATAGCAATCCCAGGTGGAAAGAATGATGCTGAATACTCTTCCACTGATACTAGAGAATGCAAGTAATCTAAAGAATAGAAGAAAAGTAAAAATATATACATTTCTTATTAGAATCCCAGAAAGGTATAATAAGATACTGCATTCATAGAAGTAGACTGACAGGTCTTTAAGAAGATGTTGTTAAGAACTAGTGAATATTAAATATGGGATTGCTGAAATAAAATATAAAAAAGAGCTCAAAACTGTTAGAGACCTGAGGAAAGGTCAAATAACCCACCCTGATCACAGAGAAAAAATAATGAAGAAATGAGTTAAGAAACATGGTCCATATACAAGTTCCAGAAAGACAACAGAGAAAATGGATGGAGGAGAAATTAAAGGCATAACAAAAGAAGAGAGAGCTAGACTCATACTTACATACATACTGTGACATGTCATTCCATAGCTATAGGATTATTGCTTGTATTGATCTTTCTAAACAATTTGTTTTTTACTTCATTGATTCTATTCTTTCAAATATTTATTCCTTTATTTCAGCTTATTTTAGGCTTAAGTTTTTCTTCGTTTCCTAGTTTTTATAAAAAGCTTATATTATTAATATGAGTCCTTTCTTTTGTTCTAATATGAACATTTTAAGGCTATAAATTTACCTCTATGCCCTGCTTTAGCTGCATTTTTGATATGTTGTGTTTTCATTTTCATTCAGTTCAACATATTTGCTAATTTCTTATGTTGGGGTGAGGGTGAGATGTATAAGTTATTTAGAAATGAGTTGTTTAACTTCCAAAAATTTGAGGAAATTTCGGACAGCTTTTTGTCATTGATTTCTAGGTAAATTTCATTAATGTCCAAAGACATACTTTTTATTATTTCAGTCCTTTCGAATTTATGGAGATGAGTTTAAGGCACAGAATATGGTCTATCTTGTGAACTGTCTCTGTTCCTTCAAAAAATTAAAGTATGTTTTACTGTTGGTAATTAAGTATTATAAAAAAAGTCAGGTTGTTTGAAAGTGTTGTTCAAACCTTTTATATTTTTACCTATTTTCTGTCATCTTTTTATACCAATTTCTGAGGGAGGAGTGTTGAGATTATTTTATTATAATTGTCAATTGTTCCATTTTCTTTTTATTTCTATCAGTTTTCTCCATGTAGTTTGATACTCTGTTGTTGGATCCATACACATTTTGGATTGTTTTGGTCTCCTCGTGAGAAAGCTCCTTTATTGTTGGTAAATTTGCCTCTTTATCCTTTATGATATTTCTTATTCTGAAATTCACTTCTGATACTAACCCTGCCACTTCAACATTCTTTTGATTTGTATCTGCATGATATGTATTTATCCATACTTTACTTTTAATGTATATGTGTTTTTTCTATATTTAAAGTGAGTTTCTTGTGCACTGATACAGTTAGGTCTTGCTTTCTTTTCCAATTTAACAATATCTGCCTTTTAATCAATGTTTAGACTGTTTCCAATTAACGTAATTATTGATACAGTTAGGTTTACATCTACCATTTTTCAAATTGCTTTCCATATTTTCTTTTTTTTTCCTTTTTCTGAATATTTTATTTGGTCATTAAAAATCATTATTGGGGCTTCCCTGGTGGTGCAGTGGTTGAGAGTCTGCCTGCCGATAAAGGGGACACGGGTTTGTGCCCCGGTCTGGAAAGATCCCACATGCCACGGAGTGGCTGGGCCCGTGAGCCATGGCCGCTGAGCCTGCGCATCCAGAGCCTGTGCTCTGCCACGGGAAAGGCCACAACAGTGAGACGCCTGCGTACTGCAAAAAAAAAAAAAAAAAAAAAAAAAAAAAAAAATCATTATTGATTACGTGAATTTTGAAAACAATGGTAAGTCATCTGACAATTGTGTTTCTACTCTATTCTATTTGATCTTTTTTCCTCATTTCCTGCCTTATTTTTGATTAATTTAATATTATTACAATTTAATCTTATGTCTTCTATTGACTCAATAGCTTCATCTATCTATAATGTATCTATCTATATATTGATATTATCTATTTATCTCTCTTTATCTCACATCTATCTCTCATCTATCTATATACCTCTATCTCTCATCTACTTGTCTATAGGTATTTATCTATAATATATGCATCTATCCATCCATCTATCTGTCTATCATCTATCTCTCTCCTTCATTCCTGTTCTTTGGGCAACTGTTGCCATATGTTTCACTACTACAAATTTGATAAAATTCCATTTATTTTCATGGTTGTTCTAGGGATTACAATATATATTCTTAACTTTTAATGGGTCCACTTTTCTTGTAAAATATCAAAATCTTGAAATTGTAAGGTGTACATTTCTTCCCTGCCCCTTATGTTATAACATTCTAAAATACAACAACATACTTTATAAACACATGATACAATGTTATAGTTTTTTAAGCATCTTTTTGACTTATACAAAATCAAGAGGAAAAAAAGCAAAAGGAAATAGAGTATTTTGAATTTATTCACATATTCACCTTTCCTGGTACTCTTTATTTTTTCTGATATTCTGGTTTTCTTCTGGTGCCATTCTTCATCCTAAAGAACTATCTTTAACACTTTCTGTAGTGCAGAGGGTCTGCTGCTGATGAGGTATTTTAGTTATATCTGAAAAATATCTTTATTTTGTCTCCATTCTTGAATATTTTCACTTCATATGATAGTTAGGATTGAACTGTTATTTTCTTCCAACACTTTAAAGATGGTCCATCCTCTTCTGGCCTCCATGGCCCCTAAAGAGAAGCAGCTATTGAATAGCTGTTGATTAAACTAATTCTTCTCCTGATCCTGGGTCATACTGCCCACTTCTACACATGCCTGATATGTTTTTATTGGATGTTGCATTTTTGGATGCTAAATTTTGTTATATTCCTCTAAAGATTATTGTTTTTCTTGTTTACATTTAAGTTTTTGGAATTAGTTCGATCTTTTGAGGATTCTTTGAAGCTTTGTGGGGGAAGGTCACAGTGGCACGCAGCCTGGGGCTCATTTAGCCCCACTACTGAAGTGATGCCCCTGCCCCCCGCCCCTGTGGGATCTACCTGGTGCCTCAGGAATTGCAGGGCTTCCTACCCTGGGTGGTTGGAATACAAGCTATTCCCAGATCTGTATAAGCCTGGAGAACTTCTCAGCCCACTGCTGTCTGAGGCTCTCCCCTTCGTAGTAAATCTTCATTTCTGTCTCAACAAGAGAAATCTTGTCCTTGTCACTGGTGTTCTTCAGTCCCGTTATTGTATCTGGGAGATAATTTCATTTTATTTACCTTCCCTGGGATTCACTAGACCTCCTGAATTTGAAATCTGTTGTCTATCAACTCTGGAAAATTCTTAGTATACGTCTTTGAGACTTTGAATTTGCCTCTTCATCCATCCTTACTCTTTGTGCTGTGTACTTTGAACTCTGGCATATTTTCCATCTCTTTTTAACTCTCTGGCACATTCTGAGTCATTTCCTAAATTCTGTCTCCCAATTTTATATATAATAACTTAAGCTCCAATCCAGTTTTATATATAATATCTTAAGCTCCATTGAACTTCTATGTGACAGAACCATGGATTTTGTTTTGATTATTGTGTTTCTCATGTCTAGAAATTCTATTGGTTCTTTGTCAATTCAACATGCCATTTTTGATAGTCTCTGTTACTTCATGCTATGAATTTCTTCTTTTGTTTCTTTGAATGTATTACATATATTTATTTCATATTCTGTTTCTTATGATTCTGATATCTGAACCATGTGTGGTTCTGATTTTGTAGCATGTGGTTTCCATTTACTCTTGGTTGTGGCAGCTCATCTCCTTTGTTAATTAAATTTTTATTCTGAGTTCATGTCTCATAGAATTTCATCTGTGGGAAACTTTTGAAGGCATTGTTCTTGTTTAAAGTGTACCTGTCCAAAAGGGAACCCTCCTACACTCTTGGTGGGCATGTAAGTTGGTGCAGCCACTATGGAAAACAGTATGGAGATTCCTTAAAAAACTAAAAATGGAGCTACCATATGATGCAGCAATCTCACTCCTGGGCATATATCCAGACAAATCTATAATTCAAAAATATACATGCACCCCTATGTTCATCGTAGCACCATTCACAATAGCCAAGACATGGAAACAATCTAAATGTCCATCTACAGATGATTGGATATAGAAGATGTGGTACATATACACAATGGAATACTACTCAGCCATAAAAAAGAATGAAACAATGCCATCTGCAGCAACATGGATGCAACTGGAGATGATCATACTAAGTGAAGTAAGTCAGATGGAGAAAGACAAATATCATATGATATCACATATGTAGAATTTAAAATATGACACAAATGAAGCTATCTACGAAACAGAAACAGACTCACAGACATAGAGAACAGACTTGTGGTTGCCAAGGGGAAGGGGGGGTTGGGGGAGGGATAGAGTAGGGGTTTGGAGTTAGCAGATGCAAACTGTTATATATAGGATGGAAATAAACAACAAGGTCCTACTGTATAACACAGGGAACTATATTCAATATCCTGTGATATACCATAATGGAAAAGAATATGAAAAAGAATATACATATGTATAACTGAGTCACGTTGCTGTACAGCAGTAATTAACACAACATTGTGAATCAACAATACTTCAATTAGAAAAAGGAGGAGGAAGAAGTAGTGAAAATAATGGTAATAACAAAACAATAAAAGTAAACTGTATTTCTCCAGAAAAGACCTGTGTTTGCTTCTGCTTGAGCAGCAGAATGAATAGGACTTTTTCTTTTGATCTTCTCTCATAGAGTCAACATTTAGGGACAGGCCGTGTGTTGTAGAATGTACATTTCCCCCCATCTGCCCTTGAGGATTCCATTCCTCAGAAGTCCTGACTTTGCAGGAGCCTCTGATATGATCTCTCCCCTGACCCTGACATCTCCTGCCCCACATCAGACCCTTTCACATCCAGGTTCTAAACCATCAGGCATCAGCAGACACAGTCAGGAAAACACCAGCTCCAGGAGGGCTTTCACCTGTAGAAGCAGGACAGCCATATACATCCTTGTAGGTTACTTATGGTGCGTTCTGCGGGGAGCAGTCACTATGGGCTGTAATGGGAGCATTTCCCCTGTAGACACCGCAGGACGGACGTGGAGGCCCTGGGCAGCATCGTGCTTTCTCGTCACTGCTGCCGTCAGATGCTTTCTCAGCTAGACTTTAACTTCACCCCACATTTTTAGAGAGTCTGTGTGAGAGGGATTTCTCTGAATATTCAGTGTGGAATAATGCTGGAAAGGGAAATCCCTCAGCCTCCCAAACACCCTGATTCAACTACACATCTGCTTGTTGTTCAGTTTTTGTTAGTCACAAATGCAGTTGATTTTATGTAAATGCACAAACCAGCTCCCTTCACATCTTGCTTATGTACTCTAGCCAATAACTGTTATATTTTTAGAAGTTAGAAAACAATTTAAAATCTTCATAGGTGGATTTTAAATTGTCTCAGCCATGTCCCTAAAATTAATTCAGAACTATGACAAATAATGCTTATATAAGTTACCAATGTAGTTACTGTATTTCAATAAGAAACATACAGAAAAAGCTAAAATCATGACATAAATATGAAACAAAATATTGCACATGATTTAGAGTAACAAAGAAAAACCAATCACCATTCTGTTAAACTTTTGTTGATCAGAGGTCTGGCTTAAATTTGGGTTGAATTCAATATAAATCCATTTAGATAAGCCACTTTTGTGATAAGTTTTCACTTTGTATTCCTTATGATAGCTCCCCAGAGAAGCAAATTTCTTCCCATTTCACATTCAATATAAGTCCATTGTTGGTGAAGAGATAGCTAAATTGGTCCATCGTCTTGTAATAAAATATCTCATGACCTGTTTATCTGATCAATGAAGAGCGTATTCTCAAGCTGTTCAGTGTTAATGGGCCCAGTGCCCTAAAATGGTGAATTATCGACTCTCAGAGAGACAGAAGGGGATGCAAACTCAGATCGGATTTCCTGCTTGAAACTGACATATTGCAGTTAAAGTCTTGGAACCAAGAAAGCATGTCGTTTGTGTCTCACACTGCAGAGGCGCTTAAAATACAAAACTGTTTCCAACCTAGAGTTACCAAACTAGCTTTTTAAAAAATTACATCTTGACACTGAATTGATCATTTGAATATGGCAAAGCTATTAACGTAAACACAGAAATATGTTGGTGGAATTTTAAAGTCCCAGCTTCTGCACCCCAATAATTTATTTTTGTTCAGTCTATGCTAAATTTTAAAACGCACTTATTCATTAAGACCTTTCTCTACTCAACAAGTTTTAATTGCATGCTGACTGTAAGCCGGGAGCTGTACCAGTGATTAGGGTAGAGCAGTTAAAGAGACCCGGGTCCTGGCCCCAAGCTATTCACAGTGGTTCCGGTGAGCTGTGTATGAGCCACGTCTTATGGCAATTCGGATCAGAATGTGTAGCACACGCCCCGGGGACAGAGGCCCTCCATCATCTCGCCAGCACCAAACCCCAAAGCTTCAGGAAGCAGGGCTTGATGGCCAGGAAGGTGGCAAACCAGCACATCAGTGCTCAGTTCCCATCCATCCCACGGCCTCAGCTGCCTGGTGATTCACACACTCCCCTTGCACTTGGACACAGAATAAGCTGAAGAAGCTGGCCCTGCCCAGGCACCGAGGGGCTGCTCCTGCTTCCCTAGAGGAAACTCAGCCTCAAGCTGCACCTCGCAGGACCTGGGCTCTTCCAGTGAGTGACACAGCCTGCGGGGCCGGGATCCTGCTCTTACAGCAGCAAGATCTTGGGGTACGGGGAGGGGGTCGATAAGGCAGCAGCTTCCTCGCCATGGTACCCACGGCTGTGCTGTTTGATTTTTCACCTTTGCGTGGACTGCTTTTTCGGTGACAAACTAGCGTGCAAATGATCTAACTTACCTCTTTTCTTGAGGCGTCTTTACTGGTGTGTAAGACTCCCCTTCTCTTGTCACTCCTTTTTCCTTTTGCAGCCACCTCTGCTCCCCTGAGTTTTCTAGGTCACCTTCCCCCATCACCAGTGGCTTCTGTATGTCCAGATCAACTGAGGTAAGAGTCACAATTCCAGTGTTGTTGGGGCCAGGCTGGAGGAAGGATGCGAGGCTCGCTATATGCAGAGCAGAGGCCAGGCACCTGGAGAGGGGCCCTGCCCGAACAAGCCAAACCCAGTCCCTGGAGCCCCAGCCCAGGTGGACGATGCACGGCAGCCCTGAGGTGCTGTCTGTCGGGTGATGGGTTTGCAGGCTCCACCCTAAGGTCTCCGGGGATGTCCTTCCAGACCAATCAGAAGTCCTTTCGCCAGGAAGAAGGTTGGCTTTGGAGTTAAGACAGCCGGGGCTCAAATCCTGGAGACATGAGCTGTTTTAGTGTTTGAGCTTCAGCTTTCCCATCTGTAAAATGGGCTCAAAGGTACTGCCCTCCACCACCTCCCAGAGTGACTGTAAACCTTAGGACATATGTTTTTGTCACTATGTCTGCAATTTCTTATATACACTTGACTTGTAGCAAGCACCGCATAACTATAATTCAATAGTCTGGATCTTACGCATCCTCAGCATTTATTTTTAAAAATATTTCCAAGTAATTTTATTGTGCCCCTTGCTTCTACTAAGGTAGAGATTGGTCTTCCTTCTTCATCATGTGCACCTTCCTGTGAAAGCTTGCTCTTTCCACCTTCTAGGAGCTAAGGCTTAGTAGTGCCTGCAGGCTGAGGATGTCACAGTACCATGTGGTGGGCAAATGTGGGTGTGAGGCTGAGACGGCGACCAGGAGGGGCGGGGTTATTCATGCACCTGTGGCTGGTCCGGGTTAAGAGGCACACAGACTGAGCCAGCCTGGCCTGCTGACGGCTTGGTCTGGCTCTGACTGGTAAGTGCTGCTGTAAGCCACGCTTCCCCTTAGAGCTGGGGCTGGACGAACACTCATCCACTAAGAAGCAGACGCCTTGGAGGAGAAGTGCAGGTGGAGCCCACTCCGGGGGCACCGGTCAGGCCGTCCTAACTCGCCGACACTCCGCACGATCCACTGGGCTCAGCAAGGGCTAATAACCGCCCCCATCAGCTCTGGGAAGCCCCCACCTGCCTGGTGAGTGCTCAGATGCCCATTGTCCTCAAAGCAAGTTCAGGAAGTAGCACCGCATCCGCCCTCCCACTCAGACCCCTGGGGCCCAGAAGTGGGGTGTGAGTGCCGCCCAGGGGCAAACCCATCAACTTGTCTCTGCTGATTTGGAGCAAACATGTCGGTGTGGTATGACATGCAACCCAACTAAAATAATTTGAGCTGCCATAAAAATTTTAAATGTGAATTTAAGCCACATTTAAGATACTAAGCAGTTAAAATAAGGAACACAGCTCAGGGACACCCAATGGAGTATCTCTGTAAAGAAGCAGTAGTGAGCTTCAGCATCACTGGAGCTTCCCCAAGGAGCGCACGGTGGAAACGTCGGGTGTTTTAATAAATGAATCACTTAATGAGATTAATCTTGAAGATGCTCCTTTTAAAAGGGACGCTAGGTGGTTTGTTCCCGCCTAGAGGCGCGGGATAGGGAGGGTGGGAGGGAGGGAGACGCAAGAGGGAAGAGATATGGGAACATACGTATATGTATAACTGATTCACTTTGTTATAAAGCAGAAACTAACACACCATTGTGAAGCAATTATACTCCAATAAAGATGTAAAAAAAAAAAAAAGGGGACACATTTGTGAAAATTGCTGAAAAAGACACAGACCTGCGGGAATATAGTTGAAGCCATTAGGGGTGCATGTGGATCCCCTCCCCCAGTGGTGCCGGCCCCCCCCTAATGGAGGCCCAGAGCTGAGCACCTGAGATCAGTTATCCAGCCCAAGGGACAGTCTCTCATCTGTCACTAAATGTTGGTGAGTGGCCAGAAAGAGCAGCATCCTGGGTAAAAAACTGTCAGATTTCAAATCTTCAAAAGTACTTCTTACCTCTAGATTGCTTATAATTGCTAAGAATCCTAAACCTTTCTGTGGTCATTTTCTAGTATCAAACATCTTCATAATGAGTATCCCATCAAATTCAGTGTTGGGTCAGTGGTTGAATCTCAGATGGAGACAAGCAAGTTTATAGTTAAAGAGAGAGGAGGAAGCAGAACAAGACAGCATGGGCGAGCAAGAGGGAGGGAGAGAGAGAGACACGGGGAGCCCAAGGGAGGGGGGAGAGAGACAGACAGACAGAGGCAGAGGGACAGAGAGACAGGGAGAGAGGGAGACACGGGAGGGCCAGTGGCAGCGCTTTGATTTGACCCGAAGCCTATGTAGGGGTGAACGCAGGACGCGGACTTAACTGGCAGAGGCCTCGCTTCTCCAGTCACCCGTCTGCAGGAACCCGGGAGCTGAGGACGGACTTCACCATCTCGAGACAGGAAGTGAAGGCAGGAACCCCACTTCAGACCAGCACGCTGCGTCCCAGCTCAGACAGCCCCACGCGCTTCCCTCTGCAGTGAAGGGTTCTCGGCCGTCGGGGCCCCAGGGTGGTCTGCGCGCTGCTCAAAATCAGTCGCTGCCTCCAAAGGTGCGGGGACGGGAATGCCACCAGACAGTCACAAATTACCTAGAGCAGGGAAAGCCCCGATTTTTCTAACTAATATGATCTCCCTGCCAGATAAGCGGCTCCTTTTGTGACAGGTTCTTGCAGCTTCTTTGCTTTCAGCACCCCATCCCCCCATGCCATCACAGGAGGCATAAACCACGTTCAAAGGCAGCTTGATATAATAGAGCCACATCTTCTTAAACGTAGGCAATAGAACGGTGCACAGGGTCACCTTTGGCAGAAAAGCCCAGCGACAGCTGCTTGTTCTTATTGGCTCCAGAACACGCCTCATCAATCGGCTGGGAGATCCTGGATGATACGGACCCTGCATTATAGCCTTGGCCGGCACTCAGTCACCAGGGACACGATCGCCAGGGGATAAGGTCGTGGAAACTCTTTTGGTGTCATCCCACTGGAGATGTTATCAGATGCTCAACCCTAAAGCAAGAAAAACAAAGTGATAACAAAATTGGGGGGTGCAGGGGAAGGCGAGATAATCCATCAACTCACCTGTGCAGAAAGTACCAGGGAAAAACAGTATTGATTTTTTACAAGCCGGTGCACAGCTTTGTCAGACAGAAGAATAGAGATGTCAGCCCAGGTGCACGGTCTGGGGCAATTGCAGAGCGGCGGCCAGGACACCTGCCTTGCGCAGCCAGGAGCCGGAGGGGAGACACCAGCACATCCCCCTGCTGGCCTTGGGACGGCTACCGGCTTTATTAAAGGAAGAAATGCTCTCAATTCCCACCAGGGCAGGGTTAAGAAATTAGAACAAAGGGCATCCAGCAGGAAATGCACTGAGCACATCCCGAGTGAGAAAGGGGACTCCGTGGTCTCAGCGCCGACCGCCGTCACCTGTCTCCCCTGGAAGCCCAGGAGATGCTTCTGCTGAGGGGTCACAGGAAGGTCGCTGAATCTACTCAAGTGGCCGTTCAGTTGGAAGAGTGTATAACTAACGTGAGACTTTAGATTCCAAAGACAGTCTGCCAGAAGGTATTCTCCTCTCTCACCCAAAGGAACCACTTCCTGAGGGTTTGCTTCTTTGTCTGACCGGGGAGTGAATCTCTTCGCTCCACCCCTGGTCTCAGGTACTCAGTATTCAAGAGAGGAAAACACCTACCAAAGAAACATTTGAACACAGAGTGAGGTTGACTGGGAAAGGAATCTGTCCGTTAATTGTATTTGACCTGTCGAATGGTTCTGAAGAACCTAGGGGCAGGACAGGAATAAAGATGCAGACGTAGAGAATGGACTTGAGGACACGGGGAGGGGGAGGGGGAAGCTGGGATGAAGTGAGAGAGTGGCTTGGACATAAATACACTACCAAACGTAAAATAGATAGCTAGTGGGAAGCAGCCACATAGCACAGGGAGATCAGCTCGGTGCTTTGTGACCACCTAGAGGGGTGGGATAGGGAAGGAGATGCAATAGGGAGGAGACAGGGGGATATACGTATATTTATAGCCGATTCTCTTTGTTATAAAGCAGAAACTAACACACCATTGTAAAGCAATTATACTCCAATAAATGTGTTAAAAAAAAAAAGATTCTACCTGTCATTCAAAATTCTTTCTAACACTTAGCAGGCAATTTTCCTGATTTGTATGCTGGGCAATCTTGACGAATTCAGTGATGCTGGGAACCATGTGATGTCAAAGAGGCCACCAGGCTTGGAACATGAATGTCATCCTGATGAAGGACCACAAACAGAGATCCCACAGACAAGGTTCCGAGGTCTGCACGGAGGCCCAGAAAAGAGTCTCCTTTTATTTTGTGTTTATTCTTTTACTCAAGCTCCATCTGTCTTCCTGAGCTGCATCTCCTTCTTTAGAAGCTGAGTCACAGAATTTAAAGTTCCCATATGTCATTTCTCATTAATAAGAGTTACAGTGTCGGGTAAGAGTTGGGTACCCAATAAAAACGTGAATGGTCAGTGTTTCTACTCCTAACATCAAATTGTCTGAAAATATGCTCACTGTATGTCATTTTTAGTTATCACAGCTGAGTGTCATATTTTCATATGCTCGAGTTTGTCCTTTTATCAATATATAAATGTCTTAAACATTCATGTTACGGACTGAATGTCTGTGTCCTCCCAAATGTATATGTTGAACTCCTAGCCCGGATGTGGTGGGAGCTGGGGTCTTTGGGGGTGATGAGGGTGGATCCACACGAATGCACTTTCACAAGAAGAGAGTTTACTACTGATCTCTGCTCTCCGCCCCGTGAGGACATGAGGAGAAGTCAGCAGTCTGCAACCTGGAAGGGGGTCCACACCAGATACCAAATCAGCCGGCGCCTTGGTCTTGGCCTTCCCAGCATCCAGGACTGTGAGAAATCAACGTTTGCTGTGTAAGCCACAGTCTACAGCTTTTTGCCATAGAAACACAAACTAGGACAACTCCTACATTTATCATCGTTATCTGCTGCAGTAGTAGGAGAAGGGGGCCCCTTAGATGCTGTACCCTATAGGCTCTTGAGAGCATCACTGCCTATCTGACTCACAGGACCCCTGAATGGCAGGCTCCACTTCCAAATCCCTCTGGGAAGCCCTCCCACCAGGGCTGGGGAGATGTGCTCAGTGCCTTGTGGCCACAGGCCTTGGCATCAGCTGTGCAGTGGACAGCTAAGTGACCGAGGGCAGACTGCCCTCTTTGAAAAGCCATTTGCTGGGACACAGAATGCAGAAACTTAGGGCAAATTGTGACCCTGCTGACTGGACAGTCCTTCCCTGAGCTTCAGCCTAATTGGAAACTGGATGCCAGTCAGCGGGCAGGCTGGGACTGTGGCCACGCTGAGACTCTGTCTGGGGGGGCCCCCGCCCCACCGGGTCCAGGGTGTGGAGCTCAAACACCCCACAGCTCCCTCGCTACCTGTGATGCGGAACGCGGACTGAGACGGAGCCACACTGACTCACGTGTTTCTTTTGCACCATCAGCAGATGGTAGCGTTCCTGTGGCCCAGCCCCCGGGTGCCTCCACCCCATCCCAGATAGATCAGTTCTGTTGGGTTCTGTGGGCCACAGACACCCCGTAGCAGAGTGGAAACATCTTGGATGGACAACAGACACAAAGTTCAGTTATATGTACAGAACGTATTTTATAACCAAGTGTGCAGGGAGGAGCAAGCTAAGTTAAAATAGAAGAGTGCATTAGATGTGCCCCGGAAGTTAGTGCTGCTGACTGTCAAGGGAAGCAGTAGGTAGTAAGGAGAGAAAGCGGGGCAGGAACCACACAGACACCACCACCCCTGTCTGCAAACGTGAGCTTGGCACCAGGAGGACACAGTGACATCACCACCTGGGACCCAGCTTCCTTCAGGCTCAGGATTGTGGGACTTGCTCAGTCACTAGAGGGTTGCTTTCTATCATTTAAAAAGGCACAGAGTCATCAGACAGAGAAAGACAGATGGCATATGATTTTGCTTATTTGTGGAATCTAAAAAACATGACACAAATGAACTTATTTACAAAACAGAAACAGACTCAGAGACATAGAAAACAATCTTATAGTGACCAAAGGGGAAAGGGGGAGGAATCAATTAGGAGTCTGGGATGAACAGATGCACACGACTATTAAAAAAAAAAAGGTACAAAGTTGCAGCAAGTGTAACGGTCCCGTGTCCCAGGAATCTGCCTCACGTGAAAGTGGGCTGAATCCCTCAGTCAGCCAGGCCGTAGGAGAAAATTCTGATGACGAATCCCACCAATTCTTCATTTACGATGCAATTTATTTGAAATTCTGCTCAAATGCACTGTGCATGTGTTTGTGTATTACATCTGTGTTAGCTTTGTAAGTGGACTATGAATCAGACTTTGGTTTCTTTTTAATGGTTTCTCTAATGTTTACCATGTAGCCCATTAAGAAAATAACCACCAAATCTATCAAAATAATAACAATACCCATCACCTCAAAATTGTACTTTGTAAGTTTCCTTGCTCCTAGACTGTCACTAATCTGCTTTGTCTCCAGAGATTTGTTTGCATTTTTTCTAATTTTATAAAACAGGACAATACATGATGTATTCATCTGTGTCCGGACTTGCTCACTTGGCATGATAATTCTGAGACTCATCCCTGCAGCTGTGTGTCTCAATAGTTTGCTTTTTCCCCTTTCTATCACTTAGTAGTTTTCCACTGAACGGATGTACCAATGTTTATCCAGTCACGTGTTGAAGGACATTTAGGTTGTTTCTGATTATTAACCATCATAGGTAAAGCTGCTATGAACACCTGTGTTCAAGTCTTTGTAATAAATAACGTAGGTTGTCTTTTCTCTTGGGTAAGTACACAGGAATAGAATGGCTGAATCAGATGATAGCCATGTGTTTGTTCAGGGTCTTAAAAAAACCTATTTGCACAGCAACGTGAATATACGTAACACTACTGAACTGTATGCTTTAAAATGGTTAAGACTGTGTATTTTATGTCAGGTGTCTTTAACCACAATTTAAAAAATAATGTGACTCTTCAGGTAAAAAAATTAACGTGATAATAATGTGTCACCTTTCTTAGATTAATCATTGTGCTATAACTTGGCATCTATGACTGATGTGTATAAAATCTTAGAGGATCTTTAAATGCACTTAGATAAATAAATTCAGCTATTTATTTTTTAACACGTCATGGCCAAGCATTTAAATCCATAGAAAAAAAAGCTGTCTTCATTTGATTATTTCATTAATTAATAAATTATTATGTGATATAAGATGAAAACGGAAATAACCATATCAGACCTTCAAAGAAATCTCACCTGGTTGATAGAAAACAAAACATAATAAAATTAAAAATTCAACAAAAGCACAAAACATTGATATAAAATTGTTACCAATAGTTATCATATTAAGAGGTTCATTTTCATGGGCTGAGATGGGCTTGGTAGCTCTAAGTTCTGCTGTGCATGAGATGAATTTGAAACACATAGACACCTGTTAAATGTGTTTCTCTTTCTCCAGTCTTCACTGATGCAATGCCATTGCCCTTTTCGTTCAAGGAGAGATGTGGTTGCTCTCTTTAAAAAATATGCTTTGGGGCTTCCCTGGTGGCGCAGTGGTTGGGAGTCCGCCTGCCGATGCAGGGGACACAGGTTCGTGCCCCAGTCTGGGGGAATCCCACATGCCATGGAGCGGCTGGGCCCCTGAGCCATGGCCGCTGGGCCTGCACGTCTGGAGCCTGTGCTCCGCAACGGGAGAGTCCACAACAGTGAGAGGCCTGCATACCGCAAAAAAAAAAAAAAAAAAAAAAGAAAGAAAAAATAATGCTTTGGACAGGACCATCTAGGGACACCACTGCCTGCTGGCCGCCCGTGTGATGTGCCGAAGGCTGAGACGCAAGCTGCCCGTTGATAGACCAGCGGGAAAAATGGGAAATTATATATTAAATACGTGTGAAACGTGTGAAACAAATAGAGGCAGAAAGGACTGCCTTAGAGAGCCACAGAGGACAGCACCTTGTGCCTCATACACACTGATGTAGCTCCAGACAGGCGGCCACATGTCATGTTCTGACTGATCCTCCTCTCTTCCTGGACAGCACATGGCAGAGGGGACTTTTGACGCCTAGTCATCTAACAGAGGTTTTATGACATCTCATAGTGGTTTCAAACTGCATTTCCTTAATATCTAATGATGTTGATCATCTGATCGTGTGCTTATTTGCTGTTTATACATCTTCTATGGTGAAGCTCTATTCAAGTCATTTGTCCTTTTTTTACTCAGGTGGTTTTCATTTTCCTGAGTTTTGAGAGTTATTTACATATTCTGTTTATAAGTCCTTTGTCAATATAAGATTAGCAAATGTTTTTCTCAGTCAATGGCTTGCCTTTTCATTAGGCTATCAGTTTCTTTCAAAGAACAAATCTTGTAACTTTTATGAAGTCAAATTCTTCAAATTTTTACTTTTATAGACCAGGCTTTGGATCTCATAGTTAGGAAATCTTTGCCTAACTCAATGTCACAAAGATTTTCTCCTTTGATTCCTTCTAAAAATTTTTATAGTTTTAGGCTTTACATCTAAGTCTATAATCCATTTCTGTATGATGTATGGATCAAAGTTCATTTTTCTCATGTGGATATCCAATTGTTCCAGCCCCATTTCTTAAGAAGTCTATCCTTTCTCTGCTAAATTGCCTTTGCATGCTTGTTGAAACCCAGCTCTTCACATACGTCATTGTCATTTTCTGGACTCTATTCCATTCCATTTATCTTGTCTAACTTGGTGCCAATCACTCTCCTGATTACTGTAGCTTTAGGTCTTGTTAGTGTTAGTAACTTGTTAGTGTTAGTGTTAGTTAGTGTTAGTCCTCTTTGTCCTTCACTTTCAAAGTTGTTTGGATGTTTCAAAGCGTTTTGGAATTGCAAATTAATTTTAGAATAATTTTGTCAATTTGTACAAAAATATTATAAAAGCCTGCTAGTAGCAATATTGGATCCTTGGACCCATGAACATAATATATCTCTCCATTTGTTTAGGTGTTTCTTAATTTATCTGATCAAGGTTTTGTAGTTTTTAGCAGGTCTTACACATTCTGGTCATATGTGATTATATATTTTTTTACTTTAATTTCCAATAGTTTATTGCACGGATACAGAATAACAGTTGATATTTGTACATTGATATTGTATCCTGCAACCTGCTAAGTTATCTATGAGTTTATGTATCTTATTTGTACATTTCATAAGATCTCTTACATAGATGATTATGTCATTTGAGAATAAAAACAGTTTTCCTCATCATTTCCAATCTGGATGCCTTTGTCTGTTTTGCTTGTTTTCTTAAATGCACTGCACTGGTTAGATTGTCCACTACAATGTTGAATAGAAGTAACAAAAGAGAACATCCTTTTCTCCTTACTGATCTTAGGGAGAAAGCATTTAGTATTGTACCATTTAATGTGTTAATTACAGTTTTTTGTTTGGCTGTTTTTTTAAATTTATTTTCACCTATACCCTGTATCAGTTTGAGGTAGTTTCCTTCCATTCCTAGGTTTGCTGAGAGTTTTCATCAGGAATTTCTGTTGGTTTTTGTAAATAAATAAATAAATGTTTGGCATGTATTGAGATGATCACATTTTTTTCTTTCATAGTTTGTCAATATGATGAATTACATCTACTAATTTTTTAATGTTAAGCCAAAAAAATTCCTGGAATAAGCATCACTTTTTGGAATGTATTGTTCTTTTTATATATTGCTGGATTCAATTTGCTAAAATTATGTTTAGAATTTTTGCCTCTACATTCATGAGGGTTATGGGTCTGTAGTTCTATTTGCTTATAATATCTTTGTCAGATTTTTGTGTCAGAGTAATGCTAGTCTCATAGAACAAGTTCAAAAGTATTCTTTCCTCTTCATTTTTCTCTAAGAGTGCTTGTAGCACTGCTATTATTTCTTCCTTAAATCCCTGGTAGAATTTAAGTGTGAAGCCACCTGGATCAGAAGTTTACTTTTCTTAGGGCTATTCAGGTTGTCTATTCTTGAATGAGATTTGGTAGTTTGTGACTTTTAAGGATTTTTTTCCATTTTATCTAAGTTGTAAACTTTATTGGAAGAAATTGTTTTATAATATTCCCTTCTTGTTCTGTTAATATCCGTAGGATATATAGTAATGTAACCTTTCTCATTCCTGATACCAAGCATGTGTCTCTTTTTTTTTCCTAAGCAATCAGGCAAAAATTTATCAATTTTATTGATCTTCTCAAGGAACCGCTCTTGGTTTCATTTAAATTTCTCCACTATTTTTCTTTTTCTTATTATGTTGATTTCCTCTCTGCTTATTTCATTTCTTCTACTTACTTTTGATTTAATTTGTTCTTTTTCTCATTTCTTACTGTGAAGTCTGATCTCATTGATTTGGGACCTCTTTTTATTTCACATGGGCATCTAATCTAATAACCCTCTAACTATCACTTTGCTTCGTCCCTCAGATTTGTTGTGGTCATGTTGCAGTTTTACTTTCTTCCAGTTAAAACTACTTCCTGATTTCCCTCTTGATTACTTCTTTAGCCCATGGGCTACGTGGCCGTTTGTCATTTACTATCTAAATATAGGGAATTTTCGAGAATTAATTCTGCTATAGATTTCCAAATTCATTCCATTGTGAGCAGAGAAGATATTCTGTATCTGAATGATTTTTAAATTATTAAGACTTGTTATATGGCCTACAGTGTGGTTCTATCTTGGTAAATGCTTTGTGTGCTTGAGAAGAATGTACATTCTGCTATTGTTTTGTGACATGCTCTATATATGTAAATTAGGGAAATTAAATTATAGTATATCTTCAGATCTTCTATATCCTTACAAATAATCTGTCTGTTTCTACTACCAATTATTGAGAGAGGTGCTCTGAAGTCTTTGTACAATATTTGTGGATTTGTCTACTTTTTCAGTTACTATTAGTTATTGCTATTTTGAACAACCATTATATACACACATTTAGGAATATTACACCATTCTGATAAAATCATACCTCTGTCATGAATTAGTAACATTTCTTGCTCTGACATCTACTTGGTCTGATATACTCTAGCCACTGCAATGTTAATTTTTCAAATTCTTATCATGGTATAGTTTTTACACACTTTAAGTTTTAACCTATATGTGTCTCTGTATTTAAAATGGTTTCTTCTAGGGTGCACATACTTGAGTCTTTCTTTTTTAATCTAATCTTATAATTATTGCATTTTAATTAGAGAATTTAGACCATTTATGTTTAAGATGATTGTCAGTATAATTAGGTTTAAATCTATCATATCCTATCGGTTTTTATCTGTCCCATCTGTTATGTGCTCCCTTTTTTCTTTTTATGCCTTTTTTTTGGATTAATTAAATTTTTATTATCTATTCTACTTTTTTTTCTCTTATTAGCTACAGCTTTTAATATTTCACTTTGGCTTTGGTCATTAGAGTTTTTAGGATGCAGTTTACCTTATTACAGTCTACTTTCAGATTATATTATGCTACTTACTGTATAAATAAGAACCTTCCATTCCTTGCCTTCCAAACTTTGTTCTATTGTTTTCATGTCTTTTACTCTTACCCATTAACCCCACACGTTACCATTATTTTGGTTTTGATAGACAATTACTTTTTCAAGAGATATAAATAACAAGCAATGATCTTACATATTGATAATATAGTTACCATTTCCAGTGTTCCTCACCCTTTGTGTAGACACATCTTCCCATCTGTTATAATTTTCTACTGTCTAAAGACCTTCCTTTAACTTATTTTTGCATTTCAAGTCTGCTGGTGGTGAATTTTTCAACTTTGGTATGTCTGAAGCTTTATTTCACTTTTATTTTGAAAGACAGCTTTGCTTGGTATAGAATTCTAGGTTGATTTGTTTTTCTTTCAAAACTTTAAAGATATTGCTTCACTGTCTTCTGACTTACATTGTTTCCAGTGAGAACTTTGCAGTCTCCTTATCTTGGTTTCTTTGTACACAATTTGTCTTATTTGTTGGCTACTTTTAAGGTTTTCTCTTTATCACTGCTGTTGAGATTTGATTTTGATGTGCCTTTGTGCTCCCCTCATGTTTCTTATGATTGTAGTCTACTGAGCTTCACAGAAGTACATGTTTATACTTTTCTTTACATTTGGAAAATTTTGGTGAACAGTTTCTTAAAATACTTGTTATACCCCCAATTCCTTTCTCCTTCATGGGTTCCAAGTACTTTGGGCTTGCATGTTAGGCTAGTATTCCATGTATACTGGTCTGCTCTAATGTGTCCCAGGGTTCACTAATGCTCTGCTACTCTCACTATTTTAAAATTCTTTTTATCATCTATATTTCATTTTTGATAGTTTCAGTTGCTGTCTTCAAGTTCACTAACATTTTCTTCTGAAAGAACTAATCTGCTGTTGATCCCACTCAGTGTGTTTTTCATCTTAGACTTTGTATTTTTCCCATGTAGCAGGTTCATCCAAGTCATTTTTGTATCATCCGTATCTCTCGTTGACTTTTTGAACAACCAGACTGCAGCTGTAACTTGGAATGCTTAATATCCTTGTCTGCTAATTCTCACATCTTTGTTGTCCTTTGATTTCAAATGATTAATTTTTCTCCTCATTATAGGTTGCAGTTTTCTGCTTCTTTGCATGCCTGGTAATTTGTTTTATTGAATGTTGAGTAATGTGAGTTTTAGTTTGTTAGGTGCTGGGTATTTCTATATTGGTAAAAATATTCTTACACTTAGTTGTGGGACCATATTAAATTCCTTTGAAAGATTTACCTTTTGGGTCTCCTTTTAAGACGTGTTAGGCAGGACTGGAGGAGTGCTTGGTTGGGGTCTAAGTGTTCCCCGCTGGTGTGAGCTCTGCACTGAGGCCTCAGCTCCATGTCTTGTGGAGTTGGAGACTTTCCTCTCTGCCTGGCAGGAGCATCCCATATCTCAAGGATCACCATTCCCTCTAATCCTCTGGGTGTTTTTATCCCCAGTCTTCACTGGGATAGTTCCTTAGGCATGTGGGTTTATCATTATTCCCTTTGTTATCATTGTGCTACTCAAGGATGACTCCCAATGTCTGAACAGTGCTCTCTCCCCCTCTCTCCCTCACTTTCTCTCTGTCTCTCTCTCCTCTCTGCTCTCTGTCTCCTGGTCTCCAGCTGCCACACTCTCATGTCCATCTCCTCCACTCGACAAGTGCAGTGAGCTCTGCCTGGGCTCCCCTCCCTGTGCTGCACACAGAAACTCTGTCTAGACAGTAAGCTCACGACCCTGGGCTCACCCCACTTTTTTCCAGTATCTCAGGGGTCAGTGTTCTTCATCATGCTTCACTGTGTTTTGAAAACTTGTCTGTATTGTCTTCATGTATAAGGGTAAATCCACTCCATGTCATTCCTGGTTGGTAGGAAGTGGGAGTCCACTTCCTTTTGCTTTTAAATAAATGTTTTACTTTAGAATAATTTTAGACCAAAAAAAATTGTGAAGATGGTAGAGAGAGTTTTCATATAGCTCACACCTATGTTCTCATACTAATAACATCTTCCATTCTATGGTGAACTTGTTATCATTAATGAACCAATATTGACACATTATTGGTAACTAAACTACACTTTTTTATTTTTAGTTGAAGTATAGTTGATTTACAATATTGTGTTAGTTTCACCTGTAGCCTCCACCCCAGCAGGACTTGGACCCAGCACCTGCCATCCATTTAATTGATCATTAAATTCCAGCACATGCAGCAGCGTCCTGACTGTCAACTTCCCCTCATGTGGAAACACCTTTATTGACTAGAGAACAGTGTTTGTGTAGTTTATTTTGCACTTAGCCCTGCAGATAACTCACTTCCAAAGTTTCCTCAGTTAGCCCCTTTCTTCCTGTCTCTGTCGTGAGGTGGTCTCACAGTTGCAATTCATCACTGTCACTTCTAAAATAAACATGCTCAGCTGACAGTTTCTTTTTCTTTGAACACCTGAGAGGGCATCACCCCTTGTCTGCTGGCTGTGTTTTCTGTTGCTTTTTTTTTTAACATCTTTATTGGAGTATAATTGTTTTACACTGGTGTGTTAGTTTCGGCTTTATAACATAGTGAATCAGCTATACATTTACACATATCCCCATAACTCCTCCCTCTTGCATCTCCCTCCCACCCTCCCTATGCATCTCTTCCTTCAGGCTGCTTTAAAGACTCTCCTTATCAGGGGTCAGCAGTCTGGTTATGAAGTCATGAGGTGAAGTCCCCTTCATGTTCGTGTGTGGTGTTTACTGAGTTTCCTTCACCTGGGGGTTTACATATTTTGTCAAGTCTGTAAAATTTACAGCCATAATTTTTAAAATATTTTGTGACCCACCACATCATCACATACATGCATTTAAGCTATTTAATATTTCCCACTTATTGATGCTCTGTTTTTCCAGCAAAAATACTTCCTATTGCTGTTTTCAAGTTCACTCTACTTTTCTTCAAACTTTTCTTCTAATAGTACTCTGCTTTTCATCCCATTCTGTGCATTTTTCAGCTCAGATATCATGCTTTTTTATATCTAGACATTCTGCTATGACTTTCATTATGTAACTTATGTCCCACCTCCCCAGGTAAGTTACATGTTTTACTCTGTGTCTTGAACATTCAGAGCATGTTTTTAATCTCTACTGGGTGATGGCATCCGAGGACTCCTCCTGGTACCCAGTCCACTGCGAGGACATCCTACCTTGCTGCTGGGAACACAAGCTTTCTCTGGTCCTGGTGAATTCCAGGCACGTCTCCTCCAGTCTCAGGACACTGCAGATGGGGCTCCACGGAGGGCTCAGGAGAAACTCTGATGTCTGTTCCATCCCCTGGGCACCTCTCCACTGCTCTGCCCACAGTTGCAGCCCCTCAGCATCCCCGAACACCAGCCCATCACACTCATGTTACCACATTTTACAGTTATGACTCCAAGAAAATGCTAATGATGTAAATCCTGACAATTTACTTTCACAGTGGACATTTGTTTCAATTGAATTAATTGGGTTAGAGTTAGAAATGAAAATAAATTAGCAGCTTCATTGTATAATTTTTATATCAATTAGAAGATAAAAATTGATGAGCCATAATCTCCAGGTCTTAAAAATTGCCAGACACTAAGGAGTTTTCGCACTGTTCCTCAGCCTGGTAGCAGATTGACAGGTACGATAAATAGATATTTTTGGTATTCTTGGTCTTAGCCAAGACAATTTTGTGAGAGAAACACACACAAAAAATCATCAAGTCTTTAAGGCAATGGTGCTGTCAATAATTATTAATAAAGACTTTCTCATTCTTTTGGCTGCAAGTCTGGCCTGCCATCAAAGCCCGTCTACACTGGAGAGATCTCAGCCTTTCTGATGGCAATAACAGCTTCAGAATCCTTTTGGCTTTTGGTGATTAAAGAAAAAAAGGACTGACCTAGGCATTCCCAAGCACTGACGTAGTCTAAATTTTCTTTGCCCATTATTATAATTTGTAGCCAAAATCAAATAAAATCCAGTTAAAGTGGACATAATTCAATTACAATTTAGATTAACTTTTGCAAAGTTATTAAGATTTTTTAATGCACCATTTCTATTTAGTGGCCACAGAAACGTCACTGAAACTTCAGTCCGTCAGCCTCACTGAGACTCACTAACTTGGTTTGGATGGTCTGTGTCATCACCATCACCGTGTGACAAACACGGCAGAGCTCAGGGCCTCAGATCGAAGCACATTCTTCTCCTCCTGGTGTCTCTCGGGCTGCCTGTGGGGCTTCTTACAGCTGGAAGGTCAGGGGGATGTCGGGCACGGCTGCCCCCTCTCCATGTGGCCTTTCCTCCCCCTGTGGCCTTCCCTCCCCCTGCAGGTGGCCAGGTTTACACGTGTGCAGGCTCAGGGCGGCACACGGTGGAGGGGATGGGGGACAGGCCCAGGGCACGGGGCTCACCAGCCCCTTCCCTCCTAGTGTTTGCTCGTGCCCCTCTGCCCAAAGCAAGGGAGGTCCAAGCCCAGAGTCCTGGTGAGAAGGGGCTCGTAGGCCGAATGCCAGAGGCAGTACAGTGGGGCTGGTGATGCAGCAAGTACACAGCACCCCCTGCAGCAAGATGCACCCGGGGCCTCAGACCCAAGGCTTCTGCCATCACAGCATCAGGCTGGGGGTCCACAATGTCGAGGTGCACGGCCTCCTCCCAGGGCAGCTCCTTCCTGTCCCAAGACACCAGAAGGATGGGTTCCCTGCCACCAGCACACCAGGCAGATGGGGGCAGGCGAGGGCAGGACAGACAGCCAAAGTGCTGACCCTTGCTGTCCCTGGTGATCAGGTTAGAAAGCAACTGCTTTCATACTGTTAACACAGAAATGTATATATTGTATGTGTGAGACCTCTGGGTATCACAAGACAGCTGAGCCCCATCTCGCCTGGACGCTGGGAGAAGAGGAGACAGGGACTGGTAACATCTGAGCACAGGATGCTGTGGGGCCCTGCAGGGGCCAGACTCCCAGCCTGTGGATGGTCAGATGGCCATTCAGGGGCACACTGACAGCTGGCCCCTTTGGGATCTCTGACTTGGTCTTGGCCGTGAGTGGCCAGTGCCCGCCCACCAATATCTATGGGACAGGAGGTGGGGCTCTGACCGAGACCCCGTGGGTTCATAGGTCTGTGATGGGACGGGGGAAGGAGGTCCCCACACTCCATGCTGCTGTAGCCTCCTGCTGGCGGACGGGGGGTGACTCTGCTCATTTATATTTTGAGAGCATGTTTACATCATAATAATCACACAACAAACACATCGCGACAACGAGAGCCCCACCTGGATAAAGGGGTAGGTGGAATAGGTGGGGCTAGAGCAGGTAAGGCCCGGACACCAGCTCAGGGTGACTCTGGGCTCTTCCCGGCAGTGAACAGGGGTGACGATGTGAAGGACCCTGGGCGCACAAATAGGACCACCTGAAATCTCATGCCATGGCCCCTTAACAGGTTATGAAGCTAAATAGGTCCTCCATCCCCTTTAACACAGCAACGCCTGGACTGCCTAGAAGCAGGAGAAACCCTCTCAGACAGCTCCCAGCATCAGGTGACTCAGAGCGGCCAGAACCTCAGCAAACCTATCTTATATAAAAAGCAAGAATTTTGCAAGAAAATAACAGGAAAGCTTAGTGAAAATGAACCACAGGCCGAAGCTCACCTCCATCCAGGCAACTCCTACCCTGCAGAGGAAAAAGCAAAAACCATCGCAACATTCAGAGTGCTGACTTACTCTGCGTTAGTGTTGTTTCCAGGACTTTGAGTTTCTCACGTAATCCTCACAACCCTCTGAGGCAGAAAACATCTTTTCCCAAGTCTATAGCCTGGAAAGCAGGGAGAGAGAGGTTAACCCATGTCTCTCAGCTAAGAGTCGACAGGATGGCCTGGCCCAGAACCTCAGCTTGACCAGGACACTGGTGCTGCCTGGTTGAAGTGAGTCAGCAGCAGCCGCATTGAAGGGCATCCCTTTCCTGCTCTGGGAAGGCAGTGGATGTCCAGACATCAGTAAGACAAAACGAGACATCCCATGATGCACAGGGTGGGCTGGGCCTTCTGTGCGTTTGGTGTCTGCTGATGGCCAGGCCACTCGTCCCCAGACAAGAGGAAGCAGCAGCCTCTGCCTCTGGCCCCGGGGCCTCTGTTCTCTGGAAACCCCAGAATATACACGTTGTGAGAAAACCAGCTTCCTCTTAAGCTAGTAACATGGGGAGTGGAAGGTGGCAAATTCTTTCCATGCGGTGACAAGCGGAGAAGTGGTGTGGCCAGACCCCTCGGAGGGGAGCGGCTGCTCCGGGCTCACAGATCAGCAGTGGTAACGGCTTATGGGGCTTTCAATAATATAAGGACACATCATATAAGGGCAACTGTCCAGCTATCCGGAAAAGTCAGATCATGCAATTACCATCAAATAGTGGTCCAGGCCAAAAATTAGGATCTAGGATCACACTAAACAAAAACACACGCTTCTAAGCTCTAGGTGCTCATTCAGCAGACGTTGTGAGCAAAGTGACAGGTTCAGGACTTTAAGAATTCAGGGCCGAGCAGGAGGCTGGAGGTGGTGTCAGAAGCAGGCAGAGCTGAGGGGCAGAGACGGGGTGAGACGCCCTCATGCCCTCTTCCTCACGTGCTGCCGGTTCCACGGACATGTTTGATGCCACGGCAACTGGATGACAGGTCCAGGGCCTGAGAGGTAAATGTGGCCGTTGTGCCCGGCGACCCCAGGGCGGCCCCATCTCTGCACACTGCAGCCGCTCTGGTTCTGGGACCTAACAAGGTGCCCTCTGGGCTGCCAGACGGAGGCCATTGATCATGGGAAAGGAACAGCTGACGGGGGGGACTTTGGGACTCCCCAGAGATTGGCTCGTGGTCAGGGTCAGGGAGGCTACAGCTGGATGCTAAGTGGAGAGTCCTGGTGAGTTGAGAGATTGCCCTGCAGACACCCCAGCATCAAGCGGGAGATTTCTTCTGGGGAACCATCATTTTCTGAACACCAGTGAGTGGTGTTGATGGGGGACCTTTGTTTCGCTGTCATCCTTGGGGTCTGAGAGGATAAACTGTCACGTTCCCGTAAAGTACATCCACCCAGCTCCTCATAGGTGTCCCCTCAAGGGCAAAGCCTGGTTGAGCCATCTTCAGAGTCTTAAAGGAATCCAGGGGTCGCATGGCTATCTTGTGAGAGTGTCCACGTGTCTGCTCACAGGAGAATGTTGACAAAGGCAGCCGCCAGCAGGCCTGACCTGCGGTGAGAGTGACAAGAATACTTAAGAATATTTGTAAAATAAAGGTGGTCAGTTATGGAAATAGAGGGTCACAGGATCACTTTTCCAAGGGAGCTTCTTAACTGAAATTGTTAGAGCACAGAAAAATTAAAGAGATGAGATCTCAAGGGAAAAAAATAACCTTTGTCCAAAGTAAACTTCCCAAGTGACCTGTTCAAATTCTACGGTTAAACGTCTCTCCCTTTGGTTAAGTTTTCCTTTCCTTCTCTAGGGTTGGAAGGAGGTCAGGCAGTGACCTCTCCCTGGGATGGTCACCGAAGGGCGAGCCGCTATGTGGGAAGATGCTGGGCACCGAGGGCCGGCCTGGGAAGGGCCATGTGTGTCCTTCGTCTATTGACATAATTACAACTTCACCCTGCGGTTGTAAGAAGTAATCAGAGAAGTCGCATGGTCAGTTCACCCAGCTTCTTTATGGGGAAATTAAAGGTAAACTGTTATTTGGGATTCCCCCCCACTTTCAATGTTAAAGATGAGTCCTTACATCCAAAACTGCTGAGGGTTCAGGGTGGTCGCCCCTGGATCCAACACTGGCTCAGCCATCCATCCTCAGGAAGACTGCAGCAGGCCTGCTGGGCCAGAACCCTTGGGAACACGGCCCTTGAATGTCAAGCTTTAGAAGGTCCACTAACTGGATTTGGAGGCGCTGTGGCCTGGGGCCCTGGGCGGGCAGAGAGCAGGGAGGAGGTGTCAGTCCCGACCACTCAGCTCTGCTCAGTCAGAGCCCCAAGGACCTCAGCCCACTGGCAAGGTCTGCTCAGCACACGGATCCTCACACCAGGCAGGGCTGGGCCCGTCTGGATGGTGCTTCCCCCCATCCAGGGGCAGAGGCAAGGGGACGCCCACAGCACTAGGCTGCCCCTGGGAAGTCTGACCATGCGTCCACTTACTGTACGTTGGCCCTTCACCCTACAAAGTGAAAGACTCTTAGAGCTTGGCAAGCGGGGTCATACCCAAAGTTTGGAAGGTTACAAAAGAAAGAAACAAAGGCAAGAAATAATCAACAGGCCCTACCCCTTCTGCTCTATGTTTGGGGAGAAGCCACAGTCTTGGTAATTCTCAGTGTTTCTCACGGTGCAGAGATGAAGCTCCTCCCTAGTCAGGGGTCTCCCCACTCAGGGCTGTGGAATCAAGGAAAGAAGTGAGAGCTAGCTGGTTGATGGCTTTTGATGGCTTGATATTGTCTTAGGAGGAAAATGTAAAGAAATGAATTGAAAACCCCTTTTCGGTTTCTGGCTATTCAAATTCTGAGTTATTGCAAGAACTGCACAAAAAGGACCAGTTAGCCCAGATGAGTTGCAGAGAAGGTCCACCGACCCTGGTGATTCCCTAACCCACCCTGGTTGTCGGGGGAAGACAGCCAATTCCACAGCCCATTAGGCTGAGGACCACCTGCCCACCTGACTTCTGTTGTTGTCATTACTAATTCAGACATTTTAACATTTGAAACAAAACTGGAATGCAGTTATAATTAGTTGAGGTATAACGGACATACAACAAATGTTACCAATGTTAAGTGTACAGTTCACATTGTTTTGTATCCACTGCTACAATAAAGTGATACAATGTTTCCACTGTTCCAAAAGCTTCCCTTGAGCCCTCTGTTCATCAGTTTTCTCTCCTCTCCCAGCCCAAAGAAACAATTGATTGATGACCTCTATATTACATTGCATTTTCTAGAATTTTATATGTAGCCATGTGGCCAGCTTCTTTCACTCAACATAATAATTTTGAGATTAGACTATTCTGTTGCCTATATTAGCAGTTCATCTCTTTTTATTTCTGGGTAGTATTTCACTGTTCGTCTCCATCATAATTTGTTAATTTATTTCTTGAAGAACACTGAGTTGTTTCCAGGTTTTGATTATGACAACTAAAGTTTCTAGGAAGATTCATACATAAGTCTTTGTTTTCATTGGTTTTAGATGAATCTCTAAGAGTAGAATCGCTAGATGGTCCAGTAAGTACGTATTCACACATGGAAGGAACTGCTGAACTGTTTTGAGGGCAGCTGGACCCTTTAACATCCAACTAGCAGTTCTGAGAACCAAAGCTGCTCCAGGTCCTCAGCAACACGATGTTTCTGGCACTTCTATCTTCCACGGTTCACTGGGTATGCAGTGGTATCTCGTTATAGTTTTAATTTACATTCCAAGTGACTGAGGATGCTGGCCATTCAGACATCTTCTTTAATAAAATGCTTTGCAAATATTTGCCCATTTTGGTGAGGTTTTTGTCACTTCAATGGGTTGTAAGAATTTCTAACTGATGGGCATTGTGGTCAGAGTGCATACTCTGTAGATGTAATCGTTTCACACATTTAATCCTGGCACTTGTTTTAAGGCCAGCATACAGTCTCTCTTGGTAAATGTTCGCCGTGTTATTAACGAGAGCATGTATTCTACTGTTGCTGGGAGGAGTGTTCTCATCTGTCAGGTGGTCCAGTTGGTTAGTAGTTCAAGGATTCCACACTTATCCATCTTCAGTCTGCAAGTTGCACTGAATCCTGGGACAGGGGGCTGAAATCTCCAAATACAAGTGTGTACGTCTTTCTCCCTCCTGCAGCTCTGTCAGTTTGGTTCATTTATCTTGAAGCTCTGTGGTTAAGTGTGTACACACTTAGGATTATTTTGTCCTCTCAATGATCTGACCCCTTTATTATGTGGTTTCTCCTCTTCATCTTTATCTTGTTCTGTAGTACAATTTGGGTTGTATTACTATCACCACACCACCTACCTTCAAATTAGTATTTTCATATTTTATATATCTTTTTATCCATGTATTTTCAACCTATCAGTGTCTTTATATTAAAAGTATGTTTATTACAGACATCATAGAGTTGGATCTTGCTCTTTATCTGGCATGATAATCTCTTTTTTTGATGAGGAGTGTGATGGGGGTTCCCGTTCTGGGATGGAGTACAGAGTGATCCTCAGAAGGAGGCCAGGGCAGGAGGGGGCAGCCAGTATCCAGGGACCAGCTCAGCAGACTGGCATCTTGGTGCTTCATTTTGCCGGGGATGAAAGTCTGGAGGAGTCCTAGTGATTTGGGGGGGAAATTTCTTGCTTTCTGGAAAACAAGATGGCCTGGGCTTTGCCTGCCCCAACCTGGACCAGTCTGTCCTCTGGATGCCTTGTTTCCTCTTGGGGAGAAAGGCGATTAGAAACCAAGATCTGGGTGGTAGGTGTGTTCACTGCTACTGATGTATCATCACTTTTAGACTCTCTCAGTAGACAGACTTACGAAAGAAACAGATTCAGATATAGATACAGACAGGTGCATAAACATATATCTATATTTCTCCATCTGTAAAATGAAATTATGAGTTTACTGATAATACCTCTAATCAATCCAAACCCACAGGGGACTTTCTAGCCTTTCTTTTTCAATACATGGAGCTTCCTTCACCTACGGTGAGAAACAATGACTCCCATTTTCCCAAAATAGGTACTCATTTGCTGAGTCCCAGGATACACAGAAAGTAGTTTCAAGTATGTTAACTCATAAAAGTGATAAAAGCAAACCTGCAACCAGAGTTCAATATATGCAAGTTTTCTTTGTTTTTACTTAAATTTACATATAGTGAAGTACACAAATCTTAAGTGTACAATTTGATGGGGGTTAACAGATGCATGTGCCATGTAACCCATAAAAATATCAAACATTCCCATCATGTCCAAAAATTCCGTTATATGCCTCACAGTTACCACAAAACAAACTTCTCTTGTTGTCGCCACAGATTAGTGTTCCCGTCCAAGAGCTTTATGCCGTAGCTTCATAAAGTCTGTGCTTTTTGTCTCTGACTCCTTCTCCTCAGCATAATGTCAGTTTCACCCACGTCATCACTTGTATAAGTACTTTGCCCCTTTTTTCACTGCTCTTTTATTCCGTTGTACGAATGTACACAATCTATTTATCCACTTTTCTCTTTATGAACATTGGGACTGTTTCCAGTGTGAGGCTGGTAAGAACAAAGCTGTGTGAACATTTTTGTGCAAGCCCTTTTGTCAAAAAAACTTTTATTTGTTTCAGGTAAGTATCTAGCAGTGTCACTGCTAAGTCATAGGTAATTGTATGGTTAGTTTTACCAGGACCTGCCAAACTTTTTCCAAGAGGCTGTACATTTTAACACAGCCAAGAGCATCATATGAGGGTTCCTGTTGCTTCGTCATTTAGTTTTGTCTTTTTTCTCTTAATTTTCCCTATTATAAAGTCCGTGTGGTGTTATCTTTTTAGGGCTGCACATCCCTGATAAAAAAGAAACATTTTTCCATGTAACTATTTGCCAAGTGATTATTGCAATGTCATTTCAATTAGTTTGTCTTTTTTAAATTGTGTTGCTTGTATTTTATTCTGTTGTGGAAATTCCTTGTGTTATGGATACCAATCTATTATCAGATGTATGTTATGCAAATATTTTCCAAGTCTCTGCTTTGCCTATTGATTTTCTTTATGATTTATTTTGATAAGCTAGGTTTTTAAATTTTTGACGTATTATGATTTTTGCATAATTTTCTTATATGCTTCTTGCTTTTGGTGTCTTTTCTAGAAAATCATTGTATACACTCAGGTCATGAAGATATTCCCCTAAGATTTCCTCTGGAAATTATATACCTTAGGTCTTCAATAAATCTCCAATTAAGATAGGAGTATGATGTGAAACAAAAATTCAAGTTTCATTTTTATCTCTACAGATATTGCCCTAGTCTACAGCTATCCAGTTGCTTTAGCACCTTTGTCAAAAAATAAATTAACTCTGTAAGTATGGATCTATTTCTGGACTCACTATTTTATTTCACTGATTCAACTTTATATTCTTATACTAATGCTATACTTTCTGATTATCACAGACTTGTATTGCTTGGAATCAAGTATTGTCAGCAGTGGTGAGAGCAGACACTTCCACCTGGCTCCCAGTTTCAGAGACAACAACTACTCTGTCACCACTAATTATGATGTGTTTTTATTTTACAGATGCCTTTCATCAGACTGAGGAATTTCTTTTCTACTCCTAGCTTGCTGGGTGTTTATAACATGAATAGGTGCTGAATTCTGATTCTTTCTGTATCTATTGAGAAGATCATATGTTGTTCTCCTTTATTCTGTTAAGATGGCAAATAGTATTAATTGGTTCTTAACTGAAAACCAAACTTGTATGGGTTAAACCTCACTTGGTCATGTTATATAATATTTTTCACAAATTGCTAAAGATAAATATTTTTGAAAACTTGAACTAAATGAAAATTAAATTACAAATAACCAAAATTTGTGGAAAACAGTTAAAGCAGTGCTAAGAGGACAATTTATAGCAATGATACATAATCAGAAAAGTCTGAAATCAATAATGTAAGTTCTCACTTCAAAAACCTAGGTAGAAAAAAAGCAAAATAAACTCAAAGTAAGCATAAGGAATGAAATTGTAAAGAGCAGAAACCAATGAAAATGAAAACAGAAAAATTTTAGAGAAAAATCAATAAAATAGCTTGCTGAAGGTCACACAGCTCAGTTTCCTTCATGAAGATGTGGGGAATAGAAAGCTAACTTTGTGAACAAAAAAAAATGTTCCACTGTCTTCTGGTTCCCTTTTTGGATTTGAAATCGGCTGTCATTTTATACTGATGATAAAATGAAACTATAATGGAGGGATCACAGTTCAGGTATACAAAAATTGGAGTCGGGCAGCCATTGAGGATGTGGTCTCAGACAGGTCTCTGTCCCACCGAGAAGTTGAACTTTCTCTGAACTGTACCAGGTCCAAGGACACCACCCGCCGCATTCAGAACAACACCTGCCAGCTGTGACCTTTATGGTCTCAAGGTCTCCCCTTGTAACTATGCAACCATTTCAACCAATCCTTCCTTAACAAGCACCTTTACCTCCTGCCACCTCCCATTATAATTTTTGATAAACATCTCATGTAAATAACCATAATCTTGTGGGAAGCCCACTTCCTCTGAGGGCAATGCTAGGATGCCTCCACAGACAAGGTTCCTTTCCCAGGCACCAGAGTTGTGCTGAGTCGCTGTGTGTGTGCTAATCTGTAGCTATACCTCTCTGTTGAAACCTTGAGAGAATGACTTCTTTGTTCGGACAAAGTATAAAATTGTCAGTACTGAAAACTGTACATCTCCAGAGCATTTTCTTCCTTGGTAGAGACTGTACTCCCAGTCTATAGTCCTGAGCATGGTTCAAATTAAACTCCTTCTGTTCCTCACTACAGATTGTTTATTTGTGTCAACAGTACCATTATTCCCCTGTGTGTAACATACTGGAGTAGGCAGAATAATGTTGCCCCAAAGATGTCCATATCCTAATCCTAACCCCAGACCCTGTGAATATGCATGCTACGCAGCATGCGGGATTTCAGTTTGCAGATGGAATCAAGGGAGCTAATCAGCTAACTTTAAAATAGGGAGATTTTCCTGGATTTTCTAGTTCAGCCCAATCTAATTACATGAGTCTTTAAAAGTAGAAGAGGTAGACAGAAGAAGGAGTCTGAGAGATGGCATGGAGAAGGAAGGAGGAGTGATCCAACAGGGGAGGACTGGACCCACCACTGCTGCCTTTGACGTTGAGGACTTGCCGCAAGCCTAGGAGTGCGGGTGTCCCTGGTGGGGGCAGAGGTCTGCATTTGACAGCCAGCAAGGGATCTCTGTCCTCCAACACAGGAACTGGGCTCTGCCACCCTGTGAATGAGCAGGGAAACAGGTCTGCCCCAGCACATCAGTTGGGAACACAGGTGAAGACACCTTGATTTCAGCCAGGTGAGGTTCATGTCAGACTACTGACATATGGAACCACAAGACAACACTCTTGTGTTTAATGCTGCTGTTTAATGCCATGGTAATTCTTTCCAGCAGCAACAGAAAATTAATGCATGTACCTTTAAATCTGGCTGCTTTCAAGATTTTTTTCTTCTTTGGCTTTCAGCAGTTTGATGAGGTCGTGCCTTGATTGGCTTTCTATTTGTGTTGCTTGAAATTCACTACGCTCTTGGATCTGGGGATTTTAAAACCAAATTTAGAATAATTTTTGGTCATTAGTTTTGAAAAAAAAATACTCTCATTCTCTGTGTCTTCTACTGGGAATCCAGTAACACATATGTTAGACTGGCTGATAGCTTCCACAGGTGACCACATCCATTATTTGTAATATCTGTCTCTTATTCTTGAGGGGGAAGGTGTCCCTTTGATCTATCTTGAAGTTCACTAGAGCTGATTATGCCACCTCCAGTTGCGGCTAGAACTATCCAGTGAATTTTTCATTTTAAGTGTTACATGTCTCCGTTCTGGCCTTTCAATTTCACTCTTTCTTTAAAGTTCCGTTTCTCTGCTGAGATTCTACATCCATACCCCGACTCATTCATTTTCCTATAAGTCCCAAAATATATCTTTAGCAGTTATTTTAAAGTCATTACCTATTAATTCCAATGTCTGAGTCTTCCTGGTTTTAATTTCCATAACCTTTTTTCTTGAGTATGGGTCACATTTCCTGTTTCTTCACATGTCCAACGTTTTTATTATATACTGGACACCGTGAATTATACATGATAGAGACTTTGAACTCTTTTACCTTCTCTGATGACTGATGCTACTTTTTCTAGCAGGTGTTTTACTTGGTTGGGCTCACAGCCCGATCTTGTCCACCTTTCAGAAGATGGCAGCTGATATCTCTACTCAGTTCTTCCAGTCTTGCAGCTGTTTCTTTTTTCTGGGAAGTTTGGTGTCCCTCATCCCTGTGAATTTGAGTGTAAGCCACAAATTTCTGCACATGATAAATGCAGATTTGGGGGATCCCTTTTAGTGTTCCCTCCTAAAGGGAATTCCCTCCTTCCTTTTAGCAGCTCATACAGCTCCTGATTCCTAAAAACAGCAAGCCAGTGGCTTTCCCTAAAGCCTCAGAGGCCCCACACTGTGCAGAAGGTAGAATTCCCGCAGATGAAAAGCCAAATAGCTGCAAATCATACCCAGTAAAACTCCTTCTGGTGAGGGCTGGACACCCTCTTTTCCTGCCTTCAGTCAACCTCTGTTGCCTTCAAATAGTTGGGGGTTTTAAAATTTGTCTTTACGGAGTTTGCAAGTGTCATCTGGAGGAGGATTAGTCTAACAAGTTTCTCCACCACGACTTTCCTGAATCTTCCCCAATTATCTATCTTTTGCTTGACGTTGCTCACCTGTCACCCAGGTGACACTCAGTAAAGACACCTATGAAGTAAAATTGTTGCTACTGAGAATAGTGATGGAATCCATGTTGCACATGCACTTGGAGTAAACACAATCACATCTCTAGCTTGACTTCTCACATGGACTGAAGATTCTGAATCTGGGGACCCAGGGCTGAGTTCTGACAGCGCCCTTGAACTTGGTGAGGCTGCAGCCCTCTGCGCTAAGCCTGTCTCAGTGGTATTCAGTCCCGCCTTCAGGTTGAACAGAAGACTCTCAACGCAGCTCACTCCACGGGGGCACAGGGCACTGGGATGATGCTGGTGGGCTGAGATGAAAACCGAGTCAGGGATGCTGGAAGCAAGGCCAGCCAGCTCGTGTGCAGACAGAGCCCACAGCCTGTGCAGCGAGCTCTCGGAAACAAAGCAGCGGCTCCTAAAGATGGTGGACTAGGGGGGCGTGGAGCTCACTTCCCTGCTACAAACACATCAATAATACATCTACATGTGGAGCAATTCTCACTGAAATCAAGCTGGAGGCTGACACAAGAAAGATGCATGTGGAGTCAGGTAGGAAGGGAGAAGTGGTCATGTCGGGACCTATGCTCCTAGGAGGGGACACGGAAGAGGAGGGAGTTACACGGGCTCAGGGATCCTCCCTGGGGAGTGAGTGCTGCAAACCACACACTGGGTGCCCCAGCCCTGGGGCTCGACATCAGGAAGGCAGGTCCCCTTGACTGGTTTGAAAACCAGTGGGACTGGCAGGGGTGAGGTTGTAAGCAGCCTAGCCCCCACCCGTAAAAAGCATGCACACACTTGCTAACTTCTGAAACCAACTGCCCGGGGCTCTGGCTTGTTTCTCTCAATCGCCCCAGTGTGCTCTTTGGCCTGAGCAAACCACCCACTCTGGCCTCTCTTGCTCCATGACGTGGCTCCCCACCAGGGTGAGGGCTGCCCCGGTGCAGGGGAGTGCAAGGTTGTGAGGGATGGACCCGGCTTGGACCCTGAACAGCATCTGAACCAGGCGAGGGTGGCCATTGCTGGCACCCAAGGAGGCAACAGATCAAGAATGGTCCAGGACCCTGACTGGGACTGGGACCACCACTGCCTGTGCCCCAACCCGCGCCAAGTGCCTCCTCCAGCCCCTCTTGCTCTTGCACTGCCCTCATCTGTGGCAAGGATGCCGGTGCTGGGAGGAGGGAGAGCAAGCACTTAGGGGGAATGAAGCCCACTCAAACCCGACCCTCAGGGCTTCTGCACCAGCAGCTTGGGACCTTCCAATAGGGTGGTGTAGGCCACTGAGGAGAGAAGCCCCAGCTCACACCTGGCTCTGGCTCCAGCCCCTCCTTCCTCAGCCCCACCTCTTACCAAGGTGATACCTGCCAGCACACCCTGGGGGAAGACTCAACTAGTACACATGTCAGACTCAGCTCTCCCACTGGGCACACACAGACCACACAGGGACACTCTCACACAAGGACACCCCCTCAAGACCAGAACACGCAACCATGTCACCTAATTCCATAGAGACAGAGAAAGTTAAGCAAAACGAAAAGACAGAGGAATTTGTTTCAAATGAAAGAATAAGAGAAAACCCCTGAAAAAATAATTAATGAAACAGAAATAAATAATTTACTAGATAAAGTGTTCAAAACATTAGTACTAAGAATGCTAATGAAATTAGAGAAAAGAATAGATGAACACAGTGAGAATTTTAACAAGAACTAGAAAATGTAAAAAAGAACCAGTCAGAACTGAAGAATACAGTAACTGAAAATAAAAACACACTAGATGGAATTAATAAATAGCCAATTAGGTGATATTGAAGAATGCATAAGGGATTTGGAAGAGAGAGCCCAGAAATAAACCCACACACTTATGGTCAATTAATCTACAGCAAAGGAGGCAAGAATATACAATGGAAAAAAGACCGTCTCTTCAATAAGTGGTGCTGGGAAAACTAGACAGCTACAAGTAAAAGGTGAGATTAGAACATTTTCTAATACCATATATAGAAATAAACTCAAAATGCATTAAAGACCTAAATGTAAAACCGGATACTATAAAACTGCTAGAGGAAAACATAGGCAGAACACCCTTTGACATAAATCACAGCAATATTTTTTTGGATCCATCTCCTAAAGTAAAGGAAATAAAAGCAAAAATAAGCAAATGGGACCTAATTAAACTTAAAATCTTTTGCACAGCAAAGGAAACCATCAACAAAACAAAAAGACAACCTACTGAATGGGAGAAAATATTTGCAAATGATATGACCAATAAAGGATTAATATCCAACATACCTAAACAGCTCATACAACTCAACATCAAAAAAACAAACAACCTGACTCAAAAACGGGCAGAAGAATTGAGTAGGTATTTTTCCAAAGAGGAAGTGCAGGTGGCCAACAGGCATGTGGAAAGATGCTCAACATTGCTAATCATGAGGGAAATGCAAATCAAATCCACAATGAGATATCACCTCACACATGTCAGAATGGCTATCATCAAAAAGAACACAAATAACAAATGCTGGAGAGGGTGTGGAGAAAAGGGAACCCTCCTACGCTGTGGGTGAGAATGTAAGTTAGTACAGTCACTGTGGAAGACGGTATGGAGGTTTCTCAAAAATACTAAAAATGGAGCTACCATATGATCCAGCAATTCCACTTCTGGGTATATACCTGAAAAAAAAAAGTTTCATTCGAAAAGAAATATGCATCTCAATGTTCATAGAAGCATTATTTATAATAGCCAAGATATGGAAGCAACCTACATGTCCATCAACAGATGAAAGGATAAAGAAGATGTGGTAGATATATATATCATACACACACACATGCACACAAACACACACAATGTAATAGTACTCAGCCATAAAAAAAGAATGAAATTTTGCCATTTGCAAAAACATGGATGGACCTAGAAGGTATTATGCTAAATGAAATAAGTGAGACAGAGAAAGACAAATACTGTATGTTGTCACTTATATGTGGAACTGAAAAATAAAACAAACAAATGAATAGAATAAAACAAAGCAGACTCACAGATACAGAGAACAGACTAGTGGTTACACGTGGGGAGAGAGATGGGGGAGGGCAAACTGGGGGAGGGGATTCAGAGGTACAAACTACTCAGTATAAAGTAAATGAGCTACAGGAATATATTGTACAGCACATGGAATATAGCCAGTATTTTATAATAACTTTAAGTGGGGTATAATCTATAAAAATATTGAATCACATGTTATATACCTGAAACGAATCTAATATTGTAAATCAACTCTACTTCAATAAATCAAAAGAAAGAGTGCTTCTCCCCAAATGCCCCCAAGGCTTATCTCATACCTGAAATAACTCTCATCAGAGCACCTTATTTTTAAAATGCACGGTGGCTTGGTTAAAACTGAACTGTGGCATCTAAACTAGCAGCCATTGCAGCATCAGGGCCCCAACCTGCTCTATCAGAACTGCATGCTCCGAGGGACATACCAGGAGTGAGAAGATGAGACTAAGCAGGGGACCTGGGAGTGGCTGGCAGGGATGATGAGTGAAGAGCAGAGGCCAGGAACCCTTGTAGAAACTAACACAGGAACCGATACTATGTGCCCTGCCAACAAGTCTCCCAGATATCAGTGCTTCCGGGTTCCACCTTTTCCCAGTTCCTACTTGATAATTTTCATGAAAACAACGTATCTTGCTGCATCGTGTTAAAATTAAACACCGCAGATGGATGTCTGCAAGAGGGAAGACTATTTAGCATATTAATTCACCAGGAGTTTGTTTGTATTTGTTATTAACACTAATCATTTGATTATTTGAACAAAATACAAAATGCATTTTCCTACATTAATTAATGCTTATACCAGATAAGAGATTTATACAAAAAATTCACAAACCTGCATAAAATTTCCCTGCCTTATATACTGAAACTGAAGCCTAGCATTTGTCAATATTTTTGCTTAATGACAGTTTTATTAAGGGGAAAGCCTTTACTTAAAAAAAAGCCTATTCCTCACCAAAATGATCATAAGATGATAATTGTTCTTCCCTCTTCCCTGTCCCATGCTTGACTGTGGCATATCTCTTTTAATATTATGTATCACTTATATTATTTGTTTTTAAAAATAAATCTGCTAGTGGTTATTATTTTCATATCAATATCTGAATTTGGCCCATGTTCTTACTCTCTCAAATTTGTTTTCTCACTGACTTTTGCTGAGGTGGTGATTCATTTCAAGTCTAGGGAAGTTGCTTCCCTGGACTGTCTACACAGTCAAAGGGACGACTGATCCACATTTGGGGGAAATTCTCAAAGAAGCAGGGGAGAAGTGTGTGGCCGTGTGGAGCCGGGAACTCACTGGGTTCTTCTTACACGCGGTGAGTGTCCTGGGAACAAATAGAAACCTTCTTCTGAAAGAGGACATGAGTTAGAAAATACACATACTGGTCTCCGCCTCTGGTTCCCGGCACAGAGCTCCTACACCCCTTGTAATTTCCTGGGTCACAGGAGCATCTTTTGTTCTACTGAGGCAACTCTGGGTGGACTCCTGGCTGGAGGCTGGTCACCAGAAAGACAAAGCCGTGATTAGAAGCTTAGAATTGTCATCCCTGCGTCCCACCCTCCAGAGAGTGGAGGGGGCTGGAAATGGAGTGAATGGTGGACCACGCCTCCGTGAGGAATCCTCTGCAACATCCCAGGAGTAAGGGGTTCTCTGAGCTCCCAGGTGGGAGAGCACAGCCATGTACCCTGAGGGGGTGCACCCCAGTTCCACGCGGACAGAAGCTCCCGTGACTGGGACCCTCCCAGACCTGGCTCTGTGCATCTCTTCACTTGACTACTCACCTGTGTCCTTCCTCATATCCTTTAATAAAGTGGTGAACGTAAGGAAGTGCTTCCCTGAGTTCTCTGAGCCAATTAATGGACCCTGAGGAGGTGGTGGTGAGACCTCCGATTTGTAGCTGAATTGGGCAGAAGTTGGGGTAACCTGGGGACTGACTACTTGCCATTGGCATCTGAAGTGGGCGGTGGTCTTGTGGAACTAAGCCCTTAACCTGTGGGATCTGATGCTGTTTCCAGGTAGACAGTGTTCCAGCTGAGTTAGATTGTAGTACACCCAGCTGGTGTTGCAGGATTGCTCAGTGTGGGGAAAAACCACAGGTTCGGTGACCAGAGTGTCAGAAGTGAAGTGGTCCATTTGGGGAGCAAAGGAAACACAGCGGGGAGGACTGAGGTTTTTCCTGCCCAGTGGACACACCGCACTGTCTTCTGGAACTTTAGTTGTAAAATGAAGGATCAAAACTATTAAGAAGTGATCAAGGACAGCACTGAGGAAAGAAACTTAACCACATCTATTTGAATTAATAGTTTACCAGTCACCAAACAGATAAAGAAAAATAGGTTGAATGAAAATGATGTAGTTAAGCACTAGGAATTAAAAGTGATGCACCTAAAGTTATTTTCAAGTGAAAATTATACTGAAAGTGCCTTCAGCTAGTACCCGGTGGCAGACTATTACTATACAACACCAGGTGAATAAGGCCAGGAGAACAGCCTGAAAATAAACCCTCCAAATAAACTGTAAGTCAATGCAAAATCTTCTCTTTGCTTTTTTAGATTTTATAAGCTAGGAATTTTTTTTATATACTTTTATTTATTTATTTTTTTGGCCGAGCCTCACAGCTTGTGGGATCTTAGTTCCCCGACTGGGGATCAAACCTGCACCCCCTGCATTGGAAGCTCAGGGTCTTAACCACTGGACCACCTGGGAAGCCCCAAAACCTTCTCTTTGGTGCTGATTTTAGGGTGAACTCAAATACATTATTTTTGTCATCCTGTGGATGAGTCCTGTGCTTCACTGATAACTAAACTCTCAACTTCAGCCACAGTCAGAAAGGAAACACAGCACAAGCATCAGGGAGGCAGGAAGAGAAGCTGGGGTTTCAAGTGGTTTATCTCTGTGGATCTCAGCTTCAGAACTATGCTGGTGAAAATGAAACATGTTTCATCTCTGAATCTAGCACTGATCAAACCCACAGCCTGGCTGGAGCCTGGGATTCCCAGCAGGGACCCAATGACTAGCAACTGATCATTTTCACATCAGAGAACCATAACAAGCTCTTCCCACGTTAGAAGGTCTTTATTTCACTTTTAAAAGGGCCTTCAGACCCCATCTGACCTCTGGCCAATGCCCCTGTCCGGTGTCACCACCCACAGAAGAGCAGGAGGAAGGGTGGCACACCAAACCGTGCCACAGGCTAGCTGGGACTTGGAAACTATGAGAGGCTGCAGCCGTGCCAGCGTACAAAGCAGGCCAGGCCAGCTCTTCTCTAGGCTGCTGCTCCCTCGGTCAGCCGGAATGTGTCACTGAGAAAGTCCAGCCCCAGCTGACACCCCACTCTCAAGGGCACTGGTCACAGGTGCACACAGAGCCACAGGAACACCACCACCAGGCAGCCCTTGGGGCCTGTAAATCCACTCACCTTCCTTCTCTTCACCTCTGTCTCTCCTAGTTTGTTCTGTAAGACATAAAGTTTTTTTAATCTCTCACCTTTAAAATGTCCCCATTTGGGTGATAAATCACACGGTCTACTCACATAAGCAGGATATCTTTTTTAAAAAAAACATGGGATTTAAATATAGAGCATTCTTTGACAAGAGGGAAAGTGGAGAGATGGCAAAAGTGACAAGTAAAAGTTATCTACATGGAGGAAAATAAGTTTTTCTCTGTGTACAATGTTTCATTAAACCTAAAAAATAAAAAAGAAGAAGAATGCATGGAAATGTATTTAAAAGTTAACATAAAATACATATGGAGATAAAAGGAAAAAAGGTCCCCACTGCTGAGCCTTTATTCACCCCAAGCAGGCAACACAAGAAGTGAGGTGGGAGCAGATTTTACTGAACATAAGAAGGACTGGAGTTTTCATCCCTTCAGCGCCCCCATATGTGCAACTTCTTCTGAGCAGTTGCTCGTGGGTGGGTGTCACTATCCATGGGTGGCTTTTGTGCAGAGAACAGACTGTGTCAGGGACTTGGTTTAAAGTAATATTTATTATATGAATAGATACATAGGAAAGTCACAAACCTAAAATTCTAAGATTCCCTATGGATTTAAGTCTGATTTACAACTATCATTATTCCATTTATAAATATCTTATAAAGTTAGGGGAATCACCCTTCAGTTTTTCTTTTATCATTGAATGATTTTCTTAAACACCAGTTTTGTTCAACATACTGAACAAATTTTTCTTAAAATCTGAAACAGTGGATCTAAAGATATCTGGGGTTCTTATAGACAATCTCTGCATCTGTGGGAATTTACTTCCCTAACAAGAAAAATGCACCCTGATAGCTCGACAATCTGTTGCAAAGGTTTTTGAAATAATATGAAAGCATCATGTCTTAGGCAGACTTTTGCTGATGTGATGCTGCTTGAACAACCTTCAGATTTCAGCAGTTTCAAATAACGTTTTTTGCTGTACACCTGAAACTAACACAACATTGTAAATCAACCATACTCAAATAAAAATTATTAAAATAAAATAAAAGGTTGCTGAGGGCCTGTTGGTTCACCTGGGGGCTCTACTTCAGGCTGCAGGTTAAGACTCACCCACTCCCTGGAATTTAACATCCAGCATCCAGAGCTCATGGCAGGGCCAAGCCCACGTCAGAGGACCTGAAGTGTCTCCACTAAGCCAGAGAGGAAAGGCTGCTCTGGGTACAGAAGGACAAATCCCTAGAGGTAGGGTGTGGGGAACTGGCCAGTTGTCCAATCTCCACACCTACAGATCAGTAATGACAGTCTCCATAGTCAACTGCATCCCATTGCTAATGAGGGTCTTTTAAACTGACAAGATGCATAATACAAAATGAAGAAATAGTTGTCAGAATGTTAGTTAGCTAGATATTGTAGTAAGGAAACTATTAGAAGTACAAGGAGAAATTTAAATTTACATCAAGAGTTAACAAAGGTAGGGACTTCCCTGGTGGTGCAGTGGTTAAGAATCCACCTGCCAATGCAGGGACACTGGTTCAAGCACTGGTCCGGGAAGATCCCATATGCTGTGGAGCAACTAAGCCCGTTCACCACAGCTACTGAGCCTGTGCTCTACAGCCCGCAAGCCACAACTACTGAGCCTGCATGCCACAACTACTGAAGCCCGCGCGCCTAGAGCCTGTGCTCTGCAACAAGAGAAGCCACCGCAACTAGAGAAAGCCCACACACCGCAACAAAGACCCAACACAGCCAAAATTAAAAATAAATAAATAAATTTATTAAAAAGAAAAGAGTTAACAAAGGTAAACTCTCAGCCTGAGACTGATCAAGTACAGCAAAACAATAGGGTCTGTGAAACAAGATGAATAAATTGTAAATTAGTAGCTATGAAGCAAACTGCTTTCTAAAGGCAAAGACTTCTCCTCCATCACTTAAAAACATCAAATGTTTGTAGAAAATAATCGAATGTCAGTTTTCAAAGAAATCCTTAATGAATGTACTGGATGATGCATTTCTACCAGAGTTTAAGGACAATAAAAGAAAACTGGAGAAACAAATAACAGGGGTTTAAAATAAAAACCAATTGTGCAATTTGAAGAACAAAATCTTAAATCACTATTCAAAGAGAAAAGAAAGACTCCAATTAAAGGCTAATTTAAAAAGTAAAATGAGAACCCAACCCATGAAAATGAATAGGAAGTGGCAAAAGCTGAATTCAGAGAAAATATAGATACTTGAAATGCTTTCATTATTTTGAAAAAGAAATAAACTGTTACGGGTTTGTCACTGTTGAAATTTTTCCAGGTATTAAGGAACACAGGTTCCATGCTCAGCAGAATCAAGAGAGAAGGAAGTCTTCCCAATGATTTCCTGAGGCCTCCATCACCTGGGTGCTACCATCTTACTGAGACAAATCCAAAAGATGCTACGGCTAAACATTTCTTTAAGAACATGTTGTTTTCAATAAGGTTTGTGTTTTCTCAATTTTCTATCATAAGCATGTATTCCTTACACAATAAAAACAGAGTCATTTTTTTTAAACAGTGAAATGGTAAGGGGAGAGACTGTTCTGGAAGGTGCTGGGAGTCATGGAATTTGCGCATCTCCACACAGACAACCCCAGGAAGGGAGCTGTCTTATTTCCCGGCCTGTCTTCATGTCTTTTAGTAGGGGGTAACTTATATTGAGGTACTCGGGTTTAACTTCAAAGCATTGCTCTGCAAGCGTCTTTGTTGTATTCAGAACAAGGGCAGAGCCAGGAAACCCAGCCTCACAGGCGCTCGGGTGGGTGGTCTGGTGACTCCTGTCCCCCCACCCTTCGCGATGCTCCTGGAACAGGCTTGATCCCAGCCTCCCCGACTGGGCTGCCGGCTGACACCTCCACGGGCCCATTTCTCACCTCGTCTCCATGCGGGGAGGTCTTCAGAGGATGCGCGGCCACAACACGGCATCCGGGTCTCTGGCCTCAGAGCTTCTGTCTACTCCTGCCCCTGGGACGGCCGTGGTCTGGGTATCCACTGTGGGTGACAGGACAGCCATGCTCTCTCCTCTCTGTTTAAATAAGCACAGGATTCTCGAATATTCAGCCACCACATTCTAGCCTCCTTTTGACCATGGGAGCTGTCTTCCAGGCCATCCAACTCGACGCTCCCAGCCAGGGTGTGGGTGAGGCTCACATCCCACACTTACAGGACAGCCAAGTGTGGGCGGGCACAGGACCCGCCTGATTCCAGGTCTATGTAGGTCACCACTTGGCTGAACGGCCTCTCCAAAAGATGTGTTCTCTGGCTTTACAACGCATCCAATTTGCTGTTCACCACTTTTACACAAAACACCATGTTGCAGGGAAAAACTCTTTGCCCCCAGCATTTACAATGGTTACAGTCACCAAGTACTTGAAAGAGTACAGTTAAATGCATCGACCATTTTCATATGTCCGGTGTGACTGCCTAACAACACAACTTTTAAACAACTAATAAAGTTCCAAGCAGCTACAGGGATGTCATGCAAAGGACTTGATTTGCAGTCGTGGGGATACGGTTGGAAGCCTGATTTATTTCACCTCTGTGGGCCCTGAGAGTCTCCATTTGGAAACACGGCAGTGTGACTCAAGGAACTCAGAGTTATTTTCCAGCACTAATGCTGTGACTTCCCAAGCACTTTCCTATTAGTGATGAAAAATGGTTACTTCCACCCAATTACCTCAGAGATCGCACTGACTCCAATTACAAAATTATCTAGGTGCTAGCCTCTGTCATTAAGTTTCATACCATCAAATTACCACCTCAATTACTATCTCTAACCTCTACTTTTGGATTGATTTGCACCAGTACCTTTTATTGGTCTATTTCTGCAGTTTGGACAAAGGACCTCATTTGCTAATAGCCAAATATAGAACGGGACCTCCTATTCCAGTAGGGTCCCGGGGACCACGTAGTTTGGAAGTTATCGGGAGATGTGGTTATAATGAGGGTGATTCTGGTCGAGTTTAATTATGTAAAGTTGTGAGGGGAAGGGGAGGTCCCCGCAGCAGGCAGGCTTCAGCAAGGGGGGCTTTGGTGACAGCAGATGGGCAGGACATGCCACCCACCCTGCCATTAGCCATGTGCTCCCTTTCCAGAGACCTCCATGTCATTGAAACACAGATGTCACAGGGGAAATGTCACCATGAAAATATTCTGTATTGGGAATTAGTTATCCGGTTGTGATGATGTGTCGTTCGCTTTACAGCAGCTATTTTAAGCATCTGTCCCTCTTTAGAGCCAACTCTCAATTGTCCATCACAAGAGAAGGTCAGTGGCAGGAGCGAACCCGACTGACAGGCAATTAAAAACAGTGTACATTTAGCTTTAAATGTGAGAACTGCACACTGAGAACAGGAAAAAGATACCTTTGGATTATTAAACTGCCGAAAATTTTAATTGCACTTTTAAATTGTTACAAAAACAATATGTTTGAATGCTGACTTTTAACTCAAATAGTGAAAAAACAACAGAGCTCTCGCCCCACAGTCTGACCACACATCCCCTGGGAAAGGCCACTGCGAATTATTGCTGGTATTAGTTCTTCCAGTTATTTTTACCTGCACTTCTCTTAATAATATGTTTATAGCACTATTTATTGAAATAGCAATTTTTGGTATTATCTATTGACTTCCTACTGAGATGTGACTTTAGCTCACTCCCATTACCTCTCCCTCTCCACGTCTGATAACTTTTAGCTCCTACATTGATTACTTTGTCACTTTGGATCATAAAGTTGGAATTCTACTTCTTGTTCCATTAATTATGGAGTGAATATTCATTTCCCTACATCGTGAGATGAGATGGTACCACCCCTCATGGTTCCATTTCCTCATCATCCCTCCCTTCCACCTCCCAAATTCTCTTTATATTTTACTTTTATATTGTCAAGTTTGATACCATTTGCATTCTATTCCATAATCATAATTAAGAATTCTCTGATTTCTGTCTGACTGATTCTAAAGCTTAAAAAATCTATGAACCATATTTACATTATGGATTATTTATGTTACTCACTGCAAAGTGTACTCATATGCTATAATTCTATTCCCTTCCTTTAGTAGCTTTTTGTTTTCCCTGGAGATTCTACTTGCCTTGTTTTTCTTGCATTAACTGCTTTAGCCTTGTCCTTAAGATCTAATATTTAAGGTCATTTTCAAATCAGTGAAATCTACCACCACCATTATTTTCTTCTCCTCCGAGGCGTCCCTCCTGGAGATCTCTCTTATCCTGGGTCTGTCACCATGGCCATTTTCTCATTGTTCTGAGTTGTATCCACTGTTGTATCCACTGTTCTCCCAGATCCACATCTTCCTGACTTCCTCGCTATTTTGTTGGATACATCCTCATGTAATATCCTAACACAGGGTTGGTACATGTGGCATAAACAATGAGCACGCACACACCTATACTCTATTTATAGTATTCTCATAACCAGTAATAGTTTGCTTTGTATCTAAGACTGGGTTCCCCCTGAAACAAGGGGGCAGTTAATGGCAAGCAGTTTGGGGGGGAGGTACTCCCAGGGAGCCCTGGTAGGGATGCAGGAAATCATGGAAGAAAAGAAGAAGCAAACCACTGTGATGGCCCTGGACATTCAGGTAACCACCGTGAGCGCATGAGGACCTCTGGGAGCCTATGATAGTACATCCTCCAAGTTATCCCGGTCACAGTCATCAGCCAAAATGTCCCATCAGACACTGGGAGAAGGCTGTTCCCAGGACTGCTGCCCGCCTGGAGCTTCCAGCCTGCAGGTTGGCACCCTTAGCCGGAGAAGGAAAGTCCTTGGGCAAAGATCTGCAAGTGTCCCAGGAAGCAGCATGGGTCTGCTCAGGAGAGACCACTGCAGTGTGGTGTGGGAGGACCCTGAGGACGTCCGCCCCAGCGGGCATATAATTCTAGGTGGAAAATTGCGTTCTCTTGGAAGTTTAAAGTCCACGGTCACTGTCTTCTAGCATAACTTTCCTGCTTCTTGATTATTTGAAGCATGTTCTTATTGAAAAGACACACTAGCTTCTTGAATTCTCTCTGAGAATATCAGAGCCCCTTGCAATGTTTCCTTTTGTCCCCTGAGTTGCGCCTCTCCTCCAGAGCCAGCCCATCCAATTTCCTGGGTTCTGGTACACACAGGCAGGCTTTCCAACCAGCAGACTTCAAGTGAGGAAGAGATGGCTGTGAACCAGGCATTACAATGGGAAACTCCCGAGTGCCAGCGTGAAGAGGGCTGCCCTGTGAGTCTCCAACCTCCACATACTTTAGCTCTGGCTCTACTTATCCCCCAGGTGCTTCCCTGAATTCTTTTTGGAAGAGTATTTTGGGGGGAGAAATCAAACACTCGGTGTTGGCCATGTTCAGTGAGATGCTTATTAGAGCTCCAAGAAAGATGGTGGGCAGGCAGTTGGTTACATGGGTCTGGATTTGGGGAGAGAGGTCTGAACTGCAGACACAGCTGTCTGGATGGTTGGTATATGGGTGTTAGTTAAGCCACGAGACTGAGTGAGATATTTGATCGAGAAAGAGTGTGGACAAAGAGAAAAGGTCCAAGGACTGAGCCCTGAGGACTAACAAGGAACCAGTGAAACTGGATGGCTTAAAGTAACAGAAATTTATTCCCTCACTGTCTGGAAGCTACTTATCCGAGATCAAGGTGTCAGGAGTGCTGGTTCCTTCTGTGGCGGTGAGGGATAGTCTATTCCACGCCTCTCTCTTAGCCTCTGGGGGTTTGCTGGCAGGTTTGGCACCCCTTGCCTTGTGGATTCATCTCTTTAATCCCCATCTTCACATGGAGATCATGTTTCCTGTGTGTCTTCACATCATCTTCCTTCTGCGTGCACCCATCTTCGTGCCCAAATTTCCCCTTCTCATAAGAACATCACTCATATTGCTTTAGGGCCTGTCCTCATGACCTCATTTTAACTTGTTTACCTCTACTAAGATCCTATTTTGAAATAAGGTCACATTCGGAGGTCCTGGGGGCTAGGACTTCAACATACGGATTTGGGGAAGGGGACATACTCAACCCATAACACGCTCTTAGCTCTTTCCTCAAACTCGGGCCTCAGACGCAGCTTCCCACCCTCCCCCACCCTTTGAGACACTCCCACCCAGGACCGTGTCTGTGAAGGCCTCTCCATCAGGCACCTGTCCATCTGCCACCACCGTTTGGCTTGTACGCTTTCCAAAAGTCATATTTAACTTTTCAAAAATTTGCTTATGCTGATCCCATTTCTATCATTAAATTTGTAAATTAATTAAATGTCACACAACCTCATGAATGTGAAGAGAGAGTTATTTTTATGAAAATCAAGTTAAACGTTTGGGGAAAACTAGCTAGTGAGAAAAGTGACTTAAACACTTAGTAAGAAATAAATTTTGGATAAAATAACCAGAAAAGACAGGGACAGTCCCCTAGGAATCTAGAAGGCTTCTTCTGGAAGGTGGTGTTGCGAGTATTTGGATGTTCTTGACCCACTCTGACCACTGTAAACAGAGGTCAGTGCCCTTTGCAGAGGAAACAATCCGCTCGGCTCCAGCCAGCGGACTTGACACTCAAAGACCTGGGCTCCACGTTACAAGTGCGAGCATTTGTGTAAAAGGGAAATGAAAGGTTAGAGTTTATCACTGTCACTCCTCTCCTTAGCCGTCTTCACTCGACTCCAGTCACGGGTCTTGCATCAGCACCACATCTCCCACGGGAGGCTCAGGCATCAGACGGTGCGCGTTTGCAGGTGGAGGAGGAGGCTGAGCCCCGTCGCACAGGCTCCGAGCAAGACGGCTCCGACCTCCGCACGAGAAGCGGGTCGACCCGTGGAGGACCAGAACGGTCCCTTTCTTAAGGGAAGTCTTAGGAGGCACAATCTAGTGGACAAAAAGCACGTCTAAACGTTAACACACGAAGCTTTCAACCTTGCCTTCACTGTGTCTTAATCCTTTCTCCAAGCCCCATGCTCGGCTTTCTCACCCCGGACCCTATGTCAGCTTCCCGTAGAATTGCAGGGCACACGGGGCACCGCCTCTACTCGCTCCCCTACGCGGCTCGTGCAGCGGGTGAGGGCGCGCCCCCTGCGTCTGGGATCGCAGGCTCAGTGAATTCAAGAGCACGTGAGAAGGATGTGGCCCCTGCCTCAAGCAGCTGCCACAAACATATATGAAGCACCGGCCATATGCATCACATACGCCACCATGTGAGGGTGCGCTGTCGGACGGGACATGGACGCTGCCCTCCTGGAGCCCACAGGCCATCACGGACACTGGAACGGAGGCCTCCACAGTGGACGGTGGGGCTGGGCGCCCCGGGGTATCATGCTGGCTCGGCTGTGGTTCCCCAGGCCACCTGAGATGCAGCTGGGACCCCGACTCCCAGGTGAGTAGCTCAGGAAATGGCATGGCTCCCTGGGGCCACACCTCTGTGGTCCATCTGGCTCGTGTCCTGTCACCCCTGTGGCTACAGAGGGTCGTCCTGAGCCGAGTCGGCTAGTGGGGACTTTCAAGTCCTGCCCCAGTGCGTCCTGGGGAGGGCGCCGCAGGTGCATGAGCCTCCAGGGGTCCGGGCCGTGCACAGCGATTCTGGGGCCAAGGTTCCTTTATCAACTGCCGTATGAAAACACCGTTTCCTAACCACACTGTCAGGGCAGGGTGCAAGAGTCTGGCCAATCCCTTTGGTTAAACACCCTCATTGCTTTCTGTGATTAGGAAAGCAAAATCTATCTTTAGAAAAATTTGGAACTACTGAAATAACAAATCTTTTAATATGACCCATTAACCCTCCTCAGCAAGATATCACTGTTACCTTGTCTAGCATATTGTCTTGTTTCCTTCCTAGCTTTCATAAAATAGATTGATATATAAGTATTATATATATGTATATATGGTTTTTGTAAATTTGTATGTATATATCATACATATATGCCTGTGTGTATATATATACAAGTACAGGATTTTTATAAATTGATAAGTGTGCTGTTGATACAATTTTCTATCTTGCTTTTCTCATAACATTACAGCATTCAGCTGTCTCCATGTCTTTGAATAGCCTCTGAGACACATGCTCAATCACTGGGAATAGTCTATCATCTGGTTCACTGTATTTAACATCACCCTGCTCTTGCAAAAGTGAGTTGTTTCCAGTTTTTCCCCTATTATAAATTATACTGTGATGAGAGTTACAGAAATGTTTGCGTGGTTTTCTGGTTTCCTTGGGATTTTTTTTTCTTTTTCTAGAAGGGGAAATTACCGGGTCAAAGCAACTACACAAAGCTCCCTTGGTCAGCACCCAGAATGCTTTCCGTTAAAACTGACCTGATTTATGCATCCACCCACCACCCAGGCACCAAAGGGCCATTCCCATTGCTCTGTCGCCAGCGCTGAAGCCCTCCCCCGCCCCAAGCTCAGTGTGTGTCAGCCTGATGGGTGAAAACTGGTATTTTCATTTTGCGTGATTGTTGTTCTACGAATTTGCTTGTCTTTGCCCACCATGAGGCTGAACATGTTTCAAAAGTGTATTGTGTGTTCTGGATTTCTCTTCTTGATTTGACGTTCATAGCCCTTCTATTTGGTTTTCATGTTTTTCTCACCAATTTTATGAAAATAATTGGCAATTAATGTTCCAGTCCTTGCATAACATGTTTTAAATGGAATCAATTAAAGAGGAAAAGATTTGACTCTGTGCTTCCCCCAAGCATCGCACCTTGCATTTTCCAGAGACATTTAAAAGGTCAAGGCGCCTTCAAAGTCAGGCTTCCGTCTGGATGGACTGCCACCAGAAGGCAACACAGTTTTAGACTGTTCCACTGGCTTTGAAATGAGCTAAAATTCTGACTTCTTAAAATGTCAACCTCGTAAATTCACCCCCTCAGACAAAAGCAGGCGCAGTCAGCATTCAACAGATGCTCTCTTAGCTGTGATGACGTGTGGCCTTGAGCTACAGTTCCACAAAGCACCCCCTTCAGTTCTTGTCCATAAAAAGCCTGAAATAGAGGCAATGATGAAATTTCAAGTTCTTTGTCTTTTGCCCTCTTTATATTCCATTCAGCCACTTTTTGCCCCCAATTCCAGTTATTTTGGATGAAAATGTAAAAAGCACTTACAGTTTTGGTGCAGGTGAAATTGAGAATCATAGATCTTTCATCCTAAAATAACTGCCTCCACCCCCGCCTTGGGGTCAGAGTTATGCAAGCCCTGCTCCTGTCACATGTGCACTCCTGGGCCCCTGGCCCTGGTCAGGCTTGGAGGACGTGAGATGGGGTCAGAGGGAAGCCGGAGGCGGCCATGGGGAGTCACCTCCATGCGAGTCCATCATTTCAGGCTACAGGACTCAGTGTCCTGGGTTCTAAGCACACTGACGTGAGGCTAATGAAAGCTGACCCCTTCCTTTTGTGCCTGAGGCCCTTCACGTCTTTGGGGAAGACGTCCAGCCTGCTGAAGTGCCCAGGGTCAGGTGTGAACACACCCACTTGGCCACTCTGTCAGCCCCTGGCCAGATGATTAGTCACTTAGGGACTCCATCTCCTCATCTGCAGAATGGGGAACAATAGAAGCACTTCTTCAGAGATGAAGAATTGGATTATGCATGTGAACAGGTGGCTCGGTGCCTGAGTCAGGACAGCCCTCAGTGGAGGGCATCTCCCCTCTGAGCCTCTCTCCACAGAACACAGCAGTGCTCATCGCCCACGAGCAGGTGCGTGAGGCCAGGGCTCTACCACGACACCCGGACTAAGGTGCTTCTGACAGACAGTAAGAGCCAGAAAGTGAACCAGGTCTAAATTTAGGTCCTGCTTTGTCTTGAACTCTGCAGGGCCAGGTAACATGACTTCCTGAGCATGGACTCAGGGGAAAAGGTACCTGACACGGGGGTCCTTGGGAAGGCTGGGGGCACCCGTCACCGGGCCAGGCTGCAGGCACTGCGTCTGGTGAGGTGCCCTCTAAATGCGAGGCATCACTCACAGTGAGACAGACGGGGCAGCAGTCCTAGCAGAGGCCTCCTAAGTGACACCCAGGCCCACTGCTCGCTGCCGGTTGGGGATGGAAGCTGGCCTGTCATCCAGCTGCAGAGTCTCTGAGGCCCCGCGGGAGGCTGTAACCCCTTCCCACCTTATTGCCAGGAAGTGACTTTCTGACGTGACACATTAAAAACAGGTTCACGCGAAGCTCCTCTCCAGTGAGTTGGAACCTGGGAGTGACAGGCCTGCCCCCCCCGCCTGGTGCTCACGCTGGCTCAGACAGGAGGCTTCCAGAAAGAGCGGAGGGGAGGGCCAGGCGGGTGGCTTTCCTGGAATGTTAGGGTCTCAAAGCTCCCTGTACTGTGGGGAGAGGCAGAAGCTGTTGAACCGAGTCCTCAAATAATTAATAACAGCAAGAATAAGGAGAAGCTTCCTATTCTGGATCCTTGGTCAGTGATGGGGGCCCAGCAGGGAATTCCTGGGCCAGCCCCTGCCCAGCTCTCACCCGAGTCCCACCCAACCCATGGCCAGCTCAGTCCAGCGCTGGACCAGCAAACCCCAGTCCCGGCACCTGTCCAGCCCAGTCCGACCCCCACTTGGCCTGGCCCATCCCCGCCCACCCAGCCTCCACCCAACCCTGCGTCTACCCAACCTGCACCTTGCCCAGCCCACGGGCGGGGAGCGCGATGCCATATCCGGCCGGCGAGTCCGCGGCCGGCCAGCAGAGGGCGCGCCGCCCGAAGCGGAGCCCGGTCTCTGCTCGCCGCCCGCGAGACCCCCGCCGGGACCCCAGACCCCGACGCCGGACCCCGGACGCCGGACCCCGGACCCTGGACCCGCCCCGCGCCGAGTGGGGCGCGCCTGCAGCCCTTCTTCCGGGCCCGTGCGGTCCGTCCGGGGGAGCGCGGCGAGGGAGCGGCGCCGCGCGAGGCAAAGGCGTTTGTGCCACCTGTTGGCCCCGCGCCCGCACTGCACGAGCCGGAGCAGAGCCGCTCGGCACACGGACCAGGGTCCCACCCGGGGTCCCACCCGGGGTCCCACGCGCGCAGAGCGCCGGCCAGGGGCGCGTCCCCGCGTGAAGTGCCGGGTGACAGTTTCCCAACCGCAAATGTAGTAGGAAAAGGCTGGGGGAAAGGACGCACCTGAGTAAATACCTATTTCTTTTCAACACTGCAGTATTTTTTCTTTTTTTTGGAAATCTAATATTTTGTAGCACTAATATCTTAAGTCTGAGTCTGGACTAGCATGGACTATTTTCATGGCAAAGAAATAACTACTATAAATGACAATTATATATGTCTCTTTCTACGCACATTTATTTTTACCTTCTTTTTAAAGAATGCACCTTTTAAAGCATGTAAGCTACAAGATATATGTGTAAACCACATGAGTTGGACAGATATAAAAAAACTACATGAGGTTCAGTTGGACAATAATTTTTACAACTAATTTGACCAGATGTAACCTTTTCTACATATATTTGCCTTATCTTAGACAAGATACTTGTTTGAAGGTACACAGAATTTGGTCTTAATGAAATGTTGCGACCTGGCCTCCTAAACACCTAGAAAAATGACAGGGAGGCATGATTCTGTTCACATGTTAGAGCATACATTCTGATCAAACAAGGAAAATCAGGTCATAAGTGACACAGAACACGATGGGTGTTCTCTGTCCCCATGCCGTATCCATGTGATATGTGATCTATGTGATTTGGGGTTTTCCAGCATTCATTTATATATATATATATATACACACACACACACACACACACACACGCTATATACACACACACACACACACACACACGCTATATACACACACACACCAAAAAAGGCTCTAATTACAGCAGTTTATATCCCAGTAACAGAAACAGAAGATACATGTGTTTGAACGTGCGCCGTTTCACTGGAAGGGAAATCATCGTCTCTCATGATGAGTCCTCATTTCCCCCACACCCGCACTTTCCCATCAGGAAACAAACAGGATTTGTATTACGGAAGGTTATATCTCTTACCACGGTGAGCAAATAGTTTCTAGTACTTTGTGTTTACTGGTATATATTTTGTTTATACAACTTTATACACAAGCTAAATAAATTTAGCTCTTTTCTTTATTGTGAAAACAGAGCTTATTTACAACTCACAAAAATCTAGTAGAGAGACCTTGACTGTGTAAATGTGAGGAGTGGAGAAAAGCAGGAGGAATTCTGCTGTGTTTTATATGTTATACACATGAATATGGCTGTTACCAGCAGAATATATACATATTCTATATCATACATATTTATATCATAATATTATGTATATAAAATCAAAGTCTGAGAAGGATAGTCAGGGTTCAGGTCTGGGATGAGATAGCGGGGTAGAGAAAAGGGAACATTGCTGTTTAGTAAGAGGACTTTCACACTGAATCCAAGGTCAGTGACTTAGCAGGATCCTAAAGACAATACCAGGTTTTAAGTGTCAACAATAATTAATACCACAGCATTTTTAATAGCATCCCCCCCACAAACAAATAAAGGGGATGAAGCCATCCTAGCCATCTTAACAAAGCAACTGGTCAGAATCTGGCGATGAAAAACTTCAAAAGAGTCTCCTATAAGACAGGTTGGCAGTCACTAACGCTATTGCATGAAAAGGCAGTTTCCTAGAACAGTGTGAGGGGAACAGACAGGAATTTCCACTTACAGCCTAGAGTTTTTTTATATTAGGAATAAGGAGAAATTCTAAAGATAGCTGGAAATTTTAGTGAAAGTAAATATACAAAGATAACATTCATATGCCAAGAAAAAAAAGTCACTGCAATAGGAGGATTACAATAAAGCACTTTAAGAGATTATGAACTGAGATGAAATAACGGGAGTTCAAGTTTAACTTTTTTAAGACACCGGGACACTGTGTAGCACTAGAGCACTATATCCATTATATGGATATATAGATACAGATACAGATGGGATGGAGATAGAGGTAGGATAGCAGGTCCATTTGGGGCTCTTCAGGCATCGGTGTATAAGTACATGTCTGGACGGGTTTGGAGCAGGATGAACGTGCAAAGTGGACTGTCCAGGGAACCATGGCTTAGGGGTTTTTTGTAGCACTGTCGATAGCAGCACACTCGAACTCACAGGAAAGACAAGTTAAGATTTTAACTTACCCAACGGCAAACAGGAAAGCTTCTTTTTCTACCACAGCCCAAAACAGTGTGAAGCAAGAACACTGTTATTTAGAGAAAGTTCTACTAATTAAATAGTGTAAGGAGACATAATGTTATGCAGTCACTTTTTCAATTATTTATTCATCCAGATTTATTGAAAGTCTCAGGCACAGCACTAGGCACTAGAGGAATAGAGATGACGAGACAGGGGTCAGGGAGGGAAATGACAGGGAAATTGATCACAGAGACAGGAGTCACGTAGAGTGCGACAGAGGGAGGACAGTAGGAGAAACATCAAGGAACACTTTTAGAAGTTTTTCCTAAGTATTTCCGAGCGTATCCACCTATGCTTCAACAAATGCTTATCAAATGTTTAACATTTGCCAAGCACTCTGCTTGGAACTGAGATCACAAATGTTAAGGGAAAAGTGAAGGTTGTGGCCTTCAAGGAATTAGAGTCTGGTGGAGAAACTGCTGTTATCATCCAATCACACAAATGAAGGTAGAAGTACACCTGTGCCTGTGGGTGGCTCTAGGGGGTGATGCAGGGGACTAGACACATGATGGGAGATCAGAGGAAACTTTCCTGAGAAAGGGGCAATTGAACTGAGCTTGAGAGATGAAATAAAGACAGGCACAAATTCCATCAAGAGTTTGGGGCTGGCCATAGGTCTCACTAGAACCAAAAGTACTTGCAGACGTAACAGGGCATGACTCCCAAGGCCAGGGGAGGAAGGGCTGCAGCTTCCGCCTTGGTCTCTGGATTCACTCACCCCCAGATATTTCTGCTCAGGACGCTCCCTCTTGGAGCTCAGCCACCTTGCAGTAAGCAGTCCAAGACACGTGGAGCCACCGTCACTGCAGACAGTCCAGGAACAGACAGACTCAGCTCTCTGACAGCCGTTGGAGTGAGCCTCCTGGGATGCCCAGCCCAGCTGAGCTTCCAGATGACTGCAGCCCAGCCTGCACCTGCCTGCAACCATGTGAGCAGTGCTCAGCCGAGCCCTTCCAGAACTTCTGAACCGCGGACTCTGGAACCACAGTAAGTGGTTTTGCACCGCTACATGTTGGCGTGATCTGTTCCATAACGATAGAGAATTTGGTGCTGGGAGGTGGGACGCTGCCAAAACAAAACCTAAAACATGTGACGCTGGTTTTGAGATGAGATGCCAGGCACAAGTTTGAGTAGCCTTGATGAGGCTGTTGGAAGGGCTTTAATGGAAGTGAGGAAAGTGCTATTGGAAGCCAGAAAGAAGGAAACCCTTGTTACGTGGTGGCAGAAACTAGGCAACGCTGTTGCCTGTAGTAACACAGGATAGAGAAAACGTACCTCACAATCATTATGATCTCACTAAGGAAATTTCTAGGCAGAATTTGAAAGTGCCACCTGCCTTATTCTTGCTGACTATGATAAAATGTGGGAGGGGAGAGATGAACTAAAGACAGTCTATTTAGTCTCTGAGTAGAGTGTGCATGAGATGTAAAGGGTCCAGAATAGTCTTTCCAGCCAGCAAGGGGTCCTCAATTGAGAGATGGCCTCTGGGCGGAGAACAGATTAAGGGCACTGCCAGTAAAATATAGCCTCACAGAATTCAAGGCATAGCTGCAAAACCCTTCAATAAGATAACAAAGGTTCAAGGTAAAACATCATATACCCTTTCCCTTAAACAAACAGCCTCCATTAAACAGAAAGAATCTTAGGGGCATGTCTCATAGGCCCTTTAAGCCAGACAATCATGCTTCCAAGACCCTTAGAATATTGTTCCATGGAACCTCACAAGGGATCCAGTGTAAGGAGGGTTTGTCTTGAATAAATTAAATACGTCTGTGAATGTGCCTTCTGCCTCATGGAAAGTATTACAAACTGATACATAAAACCCCCTGGAGTTTTCGAGGGAATGAATAGACTTGACTGAAAAGGACATAGGAAGATCATAATGAAGCGAGGCCTTTGGAGCCCCCACACGTCCACAGGCAGAAAGTAGAAAGCTACTCAGTTGCAGCCCCAGTCCACTTCTCATAGGAAAGGCAGAGCCAGGAGCCCAGAGCTGCAGAGGCTCCCTCCCAGGAAGAGGACCGGGCCCCAGCTGAGAAGTGTCCGTGTGCCTGGCAGGATTTGGAGACGCTCTGAACCAGGGATGGCCTTTGCCTTATACTCTCCCCTTTCCGAACAAGAATGCCCATTGCAGCCACCCTCACTCAGGGTCACTGTATAGTGTTGGGTGTGGGGGAGGAGATCTGCTTAGACAGAGGCCTTTAGACCGAGAGGGAGTGCACTTGAAACATGGGTTTGAGCTGGGGCTCTCGGGAGGAAGGGAGAAGTCACTCGGTAAACAAGGAGTCTTAAAGGAGCAGAACAAGGAAGACCATCCTGGAAACCAAACATGCAGCACAAGAGGGCACAAGTCAGCAAAAGGGAAATTCACTCCCGAGGAAATCGAAATAACAAGACAATCTAAGGAGGACTTTAAAATTAGTATGTTTAATACAAGGCATAACAAGAAAACTATAAAGTTAAAGGGGCCACCATCCATCAAGGACATCTAGATGCTAAGAACTAATTCTACATGTGGAAAGTAAAGCACAGTACAGTTTATTGGAGAAGAAAACATGAAATGAGACAATGGCGAGAATTTAGTGTTAGCATACCTTTTAGGAATTTTCTCTGAAAGGAAGGGAAATGGGAAAGTAAAACAGGTGTGGGCATGTGGTGGATCCAAGGAGCATCCTCAGCGACACCAATGGGAAATGACCTGAAGCTGATAGAAGAGATGCAGTTGAGAGGGTCAGGCTGCATTTGGGAGAGGAAAACATTACCACCCATGGTGTAAGGCCCCTGGATAAGAGGGGCGGAGAGATTACTCCCACAGGGACAGGACAGAAACAAAGTAGTGGGTGGTACAACTGTTTGATGACTTTCTCTGGTGGCCTCTGTTATCCTGACACTGGGAAATGAAGTCAGTGCAGGAACGCCATGGTCGGAGGCTCGGAGAGCGTGGAAGGGTTGGAAGTGGCGTTGCTGGGAGGTGCGCAGGCATGAGGATGCAGGGGAGTGACGGGCAGCACCGATGGTCCTGAACCCGTGAGGGAACCAGCTGCCTGCCCTGGGAGGCTCTTCACGAAGGCCGACCTACAGAGAAGGACGGTGGGTTCAGCCAGTGCCCGGTGCCCACGGTTTGTCAGATGCCACCATGGAAAGAAAGCACACCTGGGAATGTAACACATGACCACAGGCATGCCCCCCCCCCAGTGTGGAATCTAAGCAGGATAAGGAAGAAATGGAGAGAGAAGAGGGCTGAGGGGTGGGCAGGTCCACTGAGACCAAAGGACCCTCTTTGAGTGACCAAAGAGGAACCAAGGAGTAAAGTCTCAGACATATCATTTGGGGAGGGTAGCACCTGCGGATGCTGACCTGGTCAAAGGGACACAGGAGTGGGTGCAGAGGGGGAGCAGGGACGGTTGCTGGACACGGAAGGTCAAGGAACTGAGAGGTCCCGGTGTTAGATGGCTCAGCCAACAGAGGACCCCAGAATGCAGGACCCTGAGCTGGATGCAAATGACGGTCATCTGAGGGGAAGAGGTGTCAGAACCAGCACAGGAGCACGCCCCCACCCCCGAGGAACAGTCTACTTTGGGATGCGGGAATGCAGACCAGAGGTCTGAAGGGAGCAACAGAGCAGGTGATCCTGCAGCAAAGGAGCGAGCAGAGCCCAGAGCATCACACCTGGTGGCCAGACACACCTCCAGCCACACCCTTATTAGGAACGGGTCTGGGCAAGGTGTGAACCTTTGCAAATCCTCAGCTTCCCTATCTGCAAAGTGGGGATAATGACTTAGGACCCCTGTCCAGAGTAAACAATACCCTTATCTCATGCAGTGTGCTCATACATCTGGTCCATTAATGTTCACAACGATTTTGCCATTGTGACTCATAATCTTAAAAGAGTAATAGGCCCTACAGCGCTGTGCACTGTGCTAGAACTTGGGGACAAAAAGTGAACTGATGAGCACACAAAGGCCGGATGGAGGGTCTAATAAAGGAATGACCCCCATGCAGAAAACTGTGAATTCTATGAGACATGAGATGGAAGAAAAGGCATTCCAGGAAATTACATGTTTGTGAGCAGAGGGGTATGTGTGACCCAACAATTACATGCAGGAGAAATCTTTACACGTACTGAGAACATCATTCCCAATGGTCATGGCACATGCCAAGTGTGAGAGCGAATAAGGGGAAATCACACTTCACTTCTGTCTTATAAGGGTGTGGACTGTTTCTTCCATTTCTGAGGGAGTGAGAATCTTCCACAACCTCCATAAAAATTCTTGCTTCATATTCTATTGTCTTCTCAGAGGCAAGCAAACATGCCAGGTATTGTCTGCTGGGGTTCAGAGGGAGAGGAATTCTTAGAAATCAGACAAAAATTTCCAGTTTCTTTTTTTTAACATTTTAATCTGATTCAAGACTCCTTAAGGAATCAGTTTATGTCATTACACAGCTTCTAAATATTATTTTTAGAAAATCCTCATGACACATAAAATCCAAGATGTTTGCTAAAGGGACAGTATAATAAAGTTTGTTTTGTTTTGTTTTGTTTTCCAGCGAACAGTTAAGAACCCTGCTAGATCTTCACTGTTTAACTTAATATCAGTGCCTGGTAATTTATTAGAACAAATCATTTTGCTCTTACCTAGATGAACATCAAGGATAAAGTACAATCCAAAACACATTTGTGAAGAGTCATTTCTAGAAATCAGTAATGTTGTTCCTTTTGTTTTCAGTTGTGAAGAAGCATCAAACCACAAAGATAAAGGGGATTGGGAGATGTACCACTCACAGCAAGGGCAGGCTATGGAGAAGCAGCTGTAAATACAGCTACAAATCATCGTGTTCACTCATAGCATTTACCTCACTTGGAAAGTTTGGTAAAATAAGTCAGTAAATGAAGCCATTGCCTAAGAGTGTGGGTCCAGTGGGAGATGAAGACAGAAGGTAAAATCAGAACCCGAGCTTATGGAACCTGGCGCCCAGAGCTGCCTCTTCTAGGAAAGGGGAGGGAGTCTCGGGGAGGGAGCCAGCTTCCCAGGGCTGTCCAGAAGAAACTGCCGGACACAGCTCTGTTCTGAGGCCGTGGCTTTAGGTCACCACCTGTCCCCTACACGCTGTCACCTCTCGCCCGGCTTCTCCAGGGCTGTGAGATGAGAGCTGAGCGTCCCTGTCACCTCAACTCCTGGGCAATACCTGTGTGACAGATGGAGAGGCCAGTGGTGGCCATTCGGCCACACGAAAGGTGCTGGAAACTGGCCTGAGTGCAGACCCAGTACCAGACACCTATTTAACATGACAGTGATTTCCTAAAGCCATATTTATGAGATTTTTACCAAAACTTTCCTTGAGCTTTTCACTTACTGATAATACTTTACTCTATCCCTCCTGAAATGCCACAGAGCTAAGCAATGCTGACTGTGGTGTGCTAGATGGGATCCTGGGACAGAAAAAGGAATGTTAGGTAAAAACCAAGGAAATCTGAATAATGCTGGAGAGGGTGTGGAGAAAAGGGGACCCTCTTGCACTGTTGGTGGGAATGTAAATTGATAGAGCCACTATGGAAAACAGTATGGAGGTTCCTTAAAAAACTAAAAATAGAACTACCATATGACCCAGCAATCCCACTACTGGGTGTATACCCTGAGAAAACCATAATTCAAAAAGAGTCATGTACCACAATGTTCATTGCAGCTCTATTTACAATAGCCAGGACATGGAAGCAACCTAAATGTCCACTGACAGATGAATGGATAAAGAAGATGTGGCATATATATATACAATGGAATATAACTCCATCATAAAAAGAAACGAAATTGAATTATTTGTAGTGAGGTGGATGGACCTAGAGTCTGTCATACAGAGCAAAGTAAGTCAGAAAGAGAAAAAGAAATACTGTATGCTAACACATATATATGGAATCTAAAAAAAATAAAATAAAATGGTTCTGATGAACCTAGGGGCAGGACAGGAATAAAGATGCAGATGTAGAGAATGGACTTGAGGACACAGGGAGGGGGAAGGGTAAGCTGGGATGAAGTGAGAGAGTGACATGGACATATATACACTACCAAATGTAAGATAGATAGCTAGTGGGAAGCAGCTGCCTAACACAGGGAGATCAGCTCAGTGCTTTGTGATGACCTAGAGGGGTGGGATAGGGATGGTGGGAGGGAGACGCAACAGGGAGGGGAATATGGGGATATATGTATACATATAGCTGATTCACTTTGTTATACAGCAGAAACTAATACAACATTGTAAAGCAATTATACTCCAATAAAGATGTTAAAAAAGAAAAAACAGTTAATGCTTGTATAGGCTTAATGCTGGTAACTGAGAGACATAGCTGGTTTTACTAAACCAGCAGTATTAAACTATTCTTCTTTGCCAAAGCAAAAAAAAAAACAAAACCTGACTTTAGTTAATAATAATGTGTTAATACTGGTTCACTAAATGTAGCAAATGTAGCTTTCTAATAGGAAACATTAATAAAAGGAGAATTAATGGGAGAAACTGGGTGTGGGATATATGGGGACCTTCTGTTATATCTTCACAATTTTTCTGTAAATCTAAACTGTTCTAAAAAGTAAAGTTTATTTAAAAAGCAACCAGCACTAACTATGCTGCTACAAACAGGTATGTGTTGGAAGTGCAGATGGGAACAGTTTCTCAGGAAGGCCATTGGACAACACTTATCAGAATCCTCGATTATATTACTGTATTTCCACCTAGAAATTCCCTGTTTTAGGTATCTAATCTAAAAATGTCAGAGGGCCTAAAAATCATCACGGACAAAGATGTTATTGAAACGGAACATGTAGTAAAAAAAACAATTGCAAACAGTAGAAGATTGTGATAGATTCTTAAAAAGAATATAATGCTGTGAATTGAGTTTAAGATGAATCCAAATGACAGAAGAAAATGTATTGACACATCACCACAAAACCTTAAGAAAATACATTAACATATTAACAGGAATTGCCTCCAGGTGATGACATTAGGAGTGATTTTAAGTTTCATCCTTGTTCATTCATAATTTCAGATTTTTTTGTAACAAGGAGATATTTCTAAAATAAAGAGAACATAAGCATACAGTAAAAGGATTAAGATGAAAATGAAAACGTTAACACTTGTCTTTCTATCTCCAAATATTAAGACTAACTAGACAAAGAGGTTGATTTTCCACAATTTTTGAATTCAGATATAAAATCAATAAGGAGAACCATACTTCTAGAGAATCTTCTGTTTTAAAATAGATTTTTCATACAACTCTGTGTCAGTGGTAAAAGGACCAAGGCTTGATTGTGCAATAATCTGAATGGCCCTCCTGAGAAAACTGAAGACTTCAGATTGTACCCTGATGAGATGAGCAATTGCTTTGATTCTCTCAACTCCTCATCTGTAGGTCTGAAGAATGTATTTGTCCAGAATTTTGAATGAGACAATGAACTATGCATCTAGCCTGTGGATGGTTGAATGGCAGGAGCATATGACCTGCAGCAAACTCAGTGTCCACAGGACACAGGCAGTTCTTCTAAGAAGGAACAGTCTTGGCAACACAGACATCACCCTGCTTTGAAATAATGCCATGGGATTCTTAGCACGTGCTTTGAGAATCTTGGAGACATGTGTTAAGAACTTCTGCTTGATGGCTTGTTTCCAGGGTGACACTTCTAATAATGCCATATTCTGCATGAAATAATAGTGTTCCCTGAGAAATTCCAAACTGTGCATATGCTATGTCTTGGTGCTTTAAAATATAATATCACATTTGCAGAAAAATTCTTGGATAAAATTGGACTCCATAGAGAAATAACATCAAAAATTCATTAGATCACTTAGAATAAACAATAATGCATCAATATTTCTGCCCAGCTCTCTGCTGTGGTGGCAATATCAACCAAGAAAAAATAACACATCTTTTTAATCTTGAATTTTATCCTAGATGGGTGGGACTTCTTACCTGGTAGAGTGAGACACTACACAAATCACTCCAAAAAGTGCTGACAAAACTGGACAGTGTTGTCAAAAACATTATTTCAGGACACTTAAAATCAAACAAAAGCATACCAAAAGTTAAGAAGCCTGTATTGGAGGAGAAGTACTGAAGCTCAAGTGAGAACATTGGGGTGCCAGTGTTTTTACTGGGACCCTCCAACCCCACGTGCGTGCAGCTTCCACAGTGCGGCAGTTCACTTTCTCCTGTGCTGAGTGGGCAGTGGAAACCAGCCACTTGGCTGCCAGAGAGGCCAACTTTATTTGGAGTGGCGTGTGGTGTTGAATAGAAAGTGATCTCTGTGGAAAAACAACAAAAAAACAAAAAACACCAGGAGGCAAACATTACAGCAAGTTCTATAAACTGCCCCATTTTTAAATGTATCACTCAACTCACAGACAGGACAGAAATGACACTAACTCAAGGTATTTTAGCACAAACTCTGACCAGTCCTTGTTTCACTACTAAGCTGTGATGACCAGAAGTGATCCCTGCAAAACCAGGCTTAAATAGAAAAACAAGAATTAAAAACAAAAAAACAAAAAAAAACAAAAAACTGAACAAAGGTATCAGTGGCCACACACTTCAGGGGAAACAGAATTTACAGAATTAGTCTACGCAAGTCACCAAAAAACAAACAAAACCAGCAACAACAACAACTCCCAGGGAGGGGGAATCATAACCCAGAGTTGCTGCAATGTCACCTAAAATATCAAGTGTAACAAACATTTGAAGACATGGGATGAAACAGGAACATGTGATCCACACAAAGGATAAAGAAGCAGTCAGGAGAACAGTTCTCTCAGGGTTACTAGAGTTGCTGCCTCCCAGGCTTGAAGTCCTAAAAATCCTGCTGAATAAAACATAACTCTCAACTTTTAGGTTGTGCATATTTTTTTTAGTTGACAGTTATGGCTGACCAATGAAGAGACCAAAGCAGATTCCTCTCCTTCACCTGAACTCTACAAGGATCCACAGCCTTGGTACCAGCAGAGGCCTCTTGAGTGCATCAGCCTCCTCGGGGAGTCCAGATGAATTTGGCCATGTGGCTGACAGGGTCTTGGTGCTCTGGCCAAGAGTCAGGCCTGTGCCCCTGAGGTGGGAGAGCCGAGTTCAGGACATTGGTCCACCAGAGACCTCCCGGCTCCACATAATATCAAAGGGTGGAAGCTCTCCCAGAGATCTCCATGTCAACACTAAGACCCAGCTCCACTCAAAGAACAGCAAGCTACAGTGCTGGATACCCTATGCCAAACAACTAGCAAGACAGGAACACAAACCCAACCATTAGCAGAGAGGATGCCTAAAATCATAATAAGGTCACAGACACCCCAAAACACACCACTGGACACAGTCCTGCCCACCAGAAAGACAATAACCAGCCTCATCCACCAGAACACAGGCACCAGCCCCCTCCACCAGGAAACCTACACAACCCACTGAAGCAACCTTACCCACTGGAAGAAAACACCAAAAACAATGGGAACTACAAACCTGCAGCCTGTGAAAAGGAGACCCCAAACATAGTAAGTTGAGCAAAATGAGAAGACAGAGAAACACACAGCAGATGAAGGAGCAACGTAAAAACCCACCAGACCAAACAAATGAAGAGGAAAGAAGCAGTCTACCTGAAAAAGAATCCAGGGTAATGATAGGAAAAGTGATCCAAAATCTTGGAAATAGAAAGGAGAAAATAAAAGAAATGTTTCACAAGGACCTAGGCAAACTAAAGAGCAAAGAAACAATGATGAACTACACAATAAATGAAATTAAAAATTCTCTAGAAGTAATCAGTAGCAGAATAACTGAGGCAGAAGAATGGATAAGTGACATGGAAGATAAAATAGTGGAAATAACTACCACAGAGCAGAATAAAGGAAAAAGAATGAAAAGAATTGAGGACAGACTCAGAGATCTCTGGGACAATATTAAATGCACCAACATTCGAATTACAGGGGTCCCAGCAGAAGAGAAAAAGAAAGGGACTGAGAAAATATTTGAAGAGATTATAGTTGAAAACTTTCCTAATATGGGAAAGGAAATACTCAGTCAAGTCCAGGAAGCACAGAGTCCCATACAGGACAAATCCAAGGAGAAACACACCAAGATATATATTAATCAAACTATCAAAAATTAAATACAAAGAAAAAATATTAAAAGCAGCAAGGAAAAAACAACAAATAACATACAGGGGAATCCCCATAAGGTTAACAGCTGATCTTTCAGCAGAAACTCTGCAAGCCAGAAGGGAGTGGCAGGACATAATTAAAATGATGAAAGGGAAAAAACTATAACCAAGATTACTCTATCCAGCAAGGATCTCATTCAGATTTGACAGAGAAATTAAAAGCTTTACAGACAAGCAAAAGCAAAGAGAATTCAGCACCACAAAACAAGCTTTACAACAAATGCTAAAGGAACTTCTCCAGGCAGGAAACACAAGACAAGGAAAAGACCTACAATAACAAACCCAAACAATTAAGAAAATGGTAATAGGAACATACATATTGATAACTAAACTAAATGTAAATGGATTAAATGCTCCAACCAAAAGACATAGACTGGTTGAATGGATACAAAAATAAGACCCAGATATATGCTGTCTACAAGAGACCCAGTTCAGACCCAGGGACACATACAGACTGAAAGTGAGGGGATGGAAAAAGATATTCCATGCAAATGGATCTCAAAAGAAGGCTGGAGGAGCAGTTCTCATATCAGACAAAATAGACTTTAAAATAAAGACTACTACAAGAGACAAAGAAAGACACTACATAATGATCAAGGAATCGATCCAAGAAGAAGATATAACAATTGTAAATATTTATGCACCCAACATAGGAGCACGTCAATACATAAGGCAAATGCTAACCACCATAAACAGGGAAATGGACAGTAACACAATCATATTAGGTGACTTTAACACCCCACTTCCACCAATGGACAGATCATCCAAAATGAAAATAAATAAGGAAACAAGCTTTAAATGATACATTAAACAAGATGGACTTAATTGATATTTATAAAACATTCTACCCAAAAACAACAGAACACAGTTTCTTCTCAAGTGCTCATGGAACATTTTCCAGGATAGATCATGACCTGGGTCACAAATGAAGCCTTGGTAAATTTAAGAAAATTGAAATCCTATCAAGTATCTTTTCTGACCACAACTCTATGAGACTAGATATCAATTACAGGAAAAAATCTGTAAAAAATACAAACACATGGAGGCTAAACAATATGCTACTAAATAACCAAGAGACCATTGAAGAAATCAAAGAGGAAATCAAAAAATACCTAGAAACAAATGACAATGAAAACACGATGACCCAAAACCTATGGAATGCAGCAAAAGCAGTTCTAAGACGGAAGTTTATAGCAGTACAATCCTACCTCAAGAAACAAGAAAAATCTCAAATACACAACCAAACTTTACACCTAAAGCAATTAGAGAGTGAAGGAAAAAAAAAAAACCCTAATTTAGCAGAGGGAAAGAAATCATAAAGATCAGATCAGAAATAAATGAAAAAGATATGAAGGAAAATATAGCAAAGGTCAATAAAACTAAAAGCTGTTTCTTTGAGACGATAAACAAGATTGATAAACCATTAGCCAAACTCACCAAGAGAAAAAGAGAGAAGACTTAAATCAATAAGATTAGAAATGAAAAACGAGAAGTAACAACTGACACTACAGAAATACAAAGGATCATGAGAGATTACTACAAGCAACTCTATGCCAATAAAATGGACAAACTGGGAAAAATGGACAAATTCTTAGAAAAGCACAACCTCCCAAGACTGAACCAGGAAGAAGTAGAAAATATAAATAGACCAATCACAAGCACTGAAATTGAGACTGTGATTAAAAACCTTACAACAAACAAAAGCCAAGGACCAGATGGCTTCACAGGTGAGTTCTATCAAACATTTAGAGAAGAGCTAACACCTATCCTTCTCAAACTCTTCCAAAATATAGCAGAGGGAAGAACACTCCCAAACTCTTTCTACAAGGCCACCATCACCCTGATACCAAAACCAGACAAAGATGTCACAAAGAAAGAAAACTACAGGCCAATATCACTGATGAACATAGTTGCAAAAATCCTCCACAAAATACTAGCAAACAGAATCCAACAGCACATTAAAAGGATCATACACCATGATGAAGTGGAGTTTATCCCAGGAATGCAAGGATTCTTCAATATATGCAAATCAATCAATCTGATAAACCATATTAACAAATTGAAAGAGAAAAAACATATGATCATCTCAATAGAGGCAGAAAAACCTTTTGAGAAAATTCAACACCTATTTATGATAAAAACTCTCCAGAAAGTAGGCATAGAGGGAAATTACCTCAACATAATAAATGCCATATATGACAAACCCACAGCCAACATCATTCTCAATGGTGAAAAACTGAAACCATTTCCACTAAGATCAGGAACAAGACAAGGTTGCCCACTCTCACCACTATTATTCAAAATAGTTTTGGAAGTTTTAGCCACAACAATCAGAGAAGAAAAATAAATAAAAGGAATCCAAATCAGAAAAGTAGAAGTAAAACTGTCACTGTATGCAGATGACAGGATACTATACAAAGAGAATCCTAATGCTACCAGAAAACTACTAGAGCTAATCAATGAATTTGGTAATGTAGTAGGATACAAAATTAATGCACAGAAATCTCTTGCATTCCTATACACTAATGATGAAAAACCTGAAAGAGAAACTAAGGAAACACTCCCATTTACCATTGCCACAAAAAGAATAAAATACCTAGGAATAAACCTACCTAAAGAGACAAAAGACCTGTATGCAGAAAACTATAAGACACTGATGAAAGAAATTAAAGATGATATAAACAGGTGGAGAGATATACCATGTTCTTGGATTGGAAGAGTCAACATTGTAAAAATGACTATACTACCCAAAGCAATCTACAGATTCAATGCAATCCCTATCAAACTACCAATGACATTTTTCACAGAACCAGAACAAAAAATTTTACAATTTATATGGAAACACAGAAGGCCCCGAATAGCCAAAGCAATCTTGAGAAAGGAAAACGGAGCTGGAGGAATCAGGCTCCCTAACTTCAGACTATACTACAAAGCTACAGTAATCAAGACAATATGGTACTGGCACAAAACAGAAATATAGATCAATGGAACAGGATAGAAAGCCCAGAGATAAACCCGCTCACATATGATCACCCTATCTTTGATAAAGGAGGCAAGAATATACAATGGAGAAAAGACAGCCTCTTCAATAAGTGGTGCTGGGAAAACTGGACAGCTACATGTAAAAGAATGAAATTAGAACACTCCCTAACAGCATACACAAAAATAAACTCAAAATGGATTAAAGACCTAAATGTAAGGCCAGACACTATAAAACTCTTAGAGGAAAACATAGGCAGAACACTCTATGACATAAATCACATCAAGATCTTTTCTGACCCACTGCCTAGAGAAATGGAAATAAAAACAAAAACAAACACATGGGACCTAATGAAACTTAAAAGCTTTTGCACAGCAAAGGAAACCATAAACAAGACAAAAAGATGACCCTCAGAATGGGAGAAAATATTTTCAAATAAAGCAACTGACAAAGGATTAATCTCCAAAATATTCAAGCAGCCCATGAAGCTCAATATTTAAAAAACAAACAACCCAATCCAAAAATGGGCAGAAGACCTAAACAGACATATCTCCAAAGAAGATATACAGACTGCCAACAAACACACGAAAGGATGCTCAACATCACTAATCATCAGAGAAATGCAAATCAAAATGACAATGAGGTATCACCTCACATCAGTCAGAATGGCCATCATCAAAAAATATACAAACAAGAAATGCTAGAGAGGGTGTTGAGAAAAGGGAACCCTCATACACTGTTGGTGGGAATGTAAATTGATACAGCCACTATGGAGAACATTATGGAGGTTCCTTAAAAAACCAAAAATAGAACTACCATATGACACAGCAATCCCACTACTGGGCATATACTCTGAGAAAACCATAATTCAAAAATAGTCATGTACCACAATATTCACTGCAGCACTAGTTACAATAGCCAGGACATGGAAGCAACCTAAGTATCCACTGACAGATGAATGGATAAAGAAGATGTGGCATAGATATACGATGGAATATGACTCAGCCATAAAAAGAAATGCAATTGAATTATTTGTAGTGAGGTGGATGGACCTAGAGACTGTCATACAGAGTGAAATAAGTCAGAAAGAGAAAAACAAATACTGTATGCTAACACATATATATGGGATCTAAAAAAAAAAAACATTCTGAAGAACCTAGGGCAAGACAGGAATAAAGACGCAGATGTAGAGAGTGGACTTGAGGACACAGGGGTGGGGAAGGGTAAGCTGGGACGAAGTGAGAGAGTGGCATGGACATATATACACGACCAAATTTAAAATAGATAGTGGGAAGCAGCTGCATAGCATAGGGAGATCAGCTCGGTGATTTGTTTCCAACTAGAGAAGTGGGATAGGGAGGGTGGGAGGGAGACGTAAGAGGGAGGAGATAATGGACATATATGTATATGTGTAGCTGGTTCACTTTGTCATACAGCAGAAACTAACACACCATTGTAAAGCAATTATACTCCAATAAAGATGCTAAAAAAAAAAAAAAGAAGGAGTCAGTAGAAGCTGCTCTGAGAGGACCCAGGTATTAAAACTACCGAAGACCTTAAAGTTGCTATTGATATTATAAATATGTTCAAAGAATTGAGAAAATCATTTTTAAAAAATTAAATGAAAACATAGTGAGAATGACACATCAACTAGAGAATATCAAGAAATAGTTAGAGATTATTTAAAAGAATCAAATGGAAATTCTGGAGTTGAAAAGCCCAATAGCCAAATGAAAAATCAACAGAGTATTTGGACTGTCAGAACAATGACTCAGCAAACCTAAAAATAGATCAAAAGAAAATACTCAATGTGAAGAGCAAAATAGAGAATGAGGAAAAATAAACAGAGACCCATGGGACTTTATCAAATATACCAATATAGGTTAAATGGGACTCAGAAAGAGTGGAAAATGGCAGGAAAATACTTGAGGAAATAATAGCTGAAAACTTCCCAAATTTGATGAAAAATTTTGACACCCGAGATGCTCAACAGATTCTAAATAAGATAAACACAAAGAGATGCACACTTAGACAAAACATAGTAAAATTGTTGGAAACAAAAAACAAAGAGAAAATCTTGAAAGGGGTAAGAGAAAAACAGCTCACCATGTACAAGAAAACTGTAATGAGACTAACAGCTAACTTCCCATAAGGAAGAAGGCATGCAAGGAGCTATTGGGATAACATATTAAAGTTGCTAAAAGAAAAAAAAATAGGCCTGTCACCAAGAACTCTATAATCAGCAAAAATATTCTTCAGAGTAGGAAAAAAATTTATTTCCCAGGTAAAGAAATATTGAAAGAATTTGCTGCTAGCATACTGTCTTAGAAGAAATACTAAAGGAAATTGTTCAGACTGAAACAAAATGACACCACGAGGTACCCTGAGTGCACATGAAGAAACAAAGCACACCATTAAAGCTCTTATGTCAGTAAATATAAGGACAGTACAAACAGATTTTTTCTAATGTTCCCTTAAGTTATTTGAAATACAATAACTTAAGACAATAATTAGAAAACTGTACTGTTGGGCTTATAGCATATATAGATATAATACATAGGCCCATAATAGCACAAAAAAGTAAGGGGATGAAGCTATATTGGAGTAGAAAGTATTTATATTTTGTCAAATTTAAGGCACTATTAACATGAAGTAGACTGTGATAAGTAAATATGTATATTGTAATCCCTAGCACAGCATTTCTCCAAGAAAACAACATTAAAAAAGAATGAAAATTGTTCATTATAAAATTGTTTTTAACACCAAAAAAAAGCAGTAAAGGGAGAACGGGAACAAAAAGGACATGGAAGTAGAGGAAACAAGTAGCAAAATGACACAAATAAATTCAATCATATTAATAAATCCATTAACTATAAATGGATTAAACACTCCATTCAGAAGCCTGATTGTTTAACTGGCTTCAAAACAAAATAACAACAAGAAAAACAAGATCCAGTGATATATCCTATGTAAAATATACACTTTAGATTCAAAGACACAAAAAGTTTGAGAGTACATGATGAAAAAAAACATATACCATGTAAATGGGAGCCATACAAGAATGAAATTATCCATACTAATATCAACAAAATGAACTTTAAGACAAAACCCATTACTAAAGACAGCTTCTTATGATGATAAAAAGTCCAGTTCACCAAAAAGACATAACTGTAAACCAGTACACAACTAATAACAGAGCTCAAAATGCATGAAGCAAAACTAACAAAACTGAAATGAGATATTGACAATTCAATTATAATAGTGGGGCATGTTAATATCCTACTCTAGATAACTGATAGAAAACCAGATAGAAAATCAGCAAGGATATAAAATACCTGAATAACACTATCAAGAGACTTGACCCAGCTAACATCTAAGGAACACTCCCCTCAACAGCATCAGAATATATAATCTTTTCAAGTGCACATAGAATAGTCTTCAATATAGACCATCTACTAAGCCATAAAACAACTCTCAATTAATTTGAAAGTATTAAAATCAGAGTATTTTTCTGGCCAAAATGAAATTAGAAATGTCATTAGAAATCAACAACAGAAGGAAATTTGGGAAATCCAAAGGTATTTGGAAAATAACAGCAGTCTTAAATAACTTTTAAATACTTTAAAATAACTCATGAATCAAACAAGGAATCAAAAAAAGAATTTAGAGAATATTTTAAATGAATAAAAATGAAAACACAATGTATCAGAATTTATGGGATGCAGCCAAAGAGCACGTAGCGGTAAATTTTAGACCTGGCTTAAAAGTCTATATTAGAAAAGGAAAAAAAAAAGTCAAATCAGTAGCTTAAGTTTCCATCTTACAAAATTAGGGAGAAAAAAAAGATCAAATTAAACCAAAGCAAGCAGAGGAAGCAAATAATACAGATTAGAGTGAAAATTCAATCAAAACAAAAAAATAGAGGTAATCAATGAAAACAAAAGTGGTTTCTTAAAAAGATTTAAAATTTTTAACAAATCTTTATTTATACTAATGAAGAAAAAAGAGAGAGAACACAAATTACCAAAACCAGGAATAAAAGAGTACACATCACCAGCAACCTTGCAGAAATTTAAAGAATTATAAAAGGAATACTATGAACAACTTTATGCCAACAAATTAGATAACTGGAAGAAACAGAGAAATTCCTAGAAAGATATTTATTACCAAAATGATTCATGAAGAAAGAAGAAATAGGAATAGACGTATTACATATTACAAGTAATTGGAAGTATTTCCAAAAGATTCAGAATAGTTAACAAAATATTAAGGAAAAAGAACAAAGTTGGAGGACTGACACCACCTGACTTAAAGACTTACTGTGAAGCTATAGTAATCAAGACAGTGAGGTATTGGTGAAAGAATAGACAAATAGGTCAATGCAACAGAAATAGACCCACATAAATAGAGTCAACTGATCTTTGACAAAGGAGCAAGGGCAACACAATGGAGCAAAGATGGTTTTCAACAAATGGTGCTGGAACAACTGAACATCCACATGAAAAAATAAAATAAAAATCTAGACACAGACCTTACACCCTTCACAAAAATTAACTCAAAATGGATCATAGAACTAAATGTAAAACACCTAGAAGATAGCACAAGAGAAAACCCAGATGACCTTGGGTTTGGTAATGGTTTTCTAGATACAACATCAAAATCACAATCCATGAAAGAGAAGAATTGATGAGCTGGACTTCATTTAAAATTAAGAACTTCTGTTCTGCTCTGCAAAAGATGATGTTAAGAGAAGAAGAAGACAAGCCAGAGACTGGGAGCAAATATTTGCAAAAGACACACCTGATAAAGGACATTCATCCAAAATATACAAAGAACTCATAAAACTCAGCAATAAGAAAAACAACCCAGTTTAAAAATGGACCAAAGACCTTAACAGACACTTCACCAAAGAAGATATTCAGATGGCAAATAAAGCATTTGAAAAGCTGTTCCACTTCATATGTCCTCGGGGAAATGCAAGTTAAATCAACAATGACATACCACTTCATGCCTGTTAGAATGGCCAAAATCCAGAACACTGACAGCACCAAATGCTGGTGAGGATGTGGAGCAACAGGAAATCTCCTTAGTAGCTGGTGGGAATGAAAATGGTGCAGCCACTTTGGAAGACACTTTGGTGATGTCCACACAAAAACCTGAATATGGACGTTTACAGCAGCTTTATTCAAAACTGCCAAAACTTGGAAACAACCAAGATGTTTTTCAGCAGGTAAGTGATTAAACAAACTGGTCCATCCAGCGTATATCATTCCAAGCTAAAAAGAAATGAGCTATCAGACATGAAAAGACATGGGGAAGGGCTTTGCTGGTGGCACAGTGGTTGAGAGTCCGCCTGCCGATGCAGGGGACACGGGTTCGTGCCCCGGTCCGGGAAGATCCCACATGCCGCAGAGCGGCTGGGCCTGTGAGCCATGGTCACTGAGCCTGCGCGTCCGGAGCCTGTGCTCCGCAATGGGAGAGGCCACAACAGTGAGAGGCCCGCGTACCGCAAAAAAAAAAAAAAAAGACATGGGGAAAACTTAAATGCATGTTACTAAGTAAAATAAGCCAGTCTGAAAAAGTTACATACTATATGATTCATAAGTGTGACATTATGGAAAAGGAAAGTTATGGAATCGTAAAAGGATCAGTGTTTGGCAGAGGAGAGAAAGGAGCACAGAGGAGTTTTAGGCAATGAAACTACCTTGAATCATACAATAATTGTGAATACACATTATACTTTTGTCCAAACCCATAGCATGCGCAACACCAATGTTGAACTCTAAGGTAAACTATGGACTTTTGGTGATTATGATGTGTCAGTATAGGTTCACCAGTTGTAACAATGAGTGATTATGTGTCAATATAGGTTCACCAGTTGTAACAAATGTACTACTCTAGTGGGGGATGTTGACAGTGGGGAGGCTGTGTGTATGTGGAGTCAGAGGGCATATGAGAACTCTGTGGTTTATTCTCAATTTTGCTGTGAAGATAAAACTGCTTAAAAAAAATCTTATACATTCACCCTAATGTTCATAGCAGCACTATTTATAATAGCCAAGACATGGAAGCAACCTAAGTATCCATCGAGGAATGGATAAAGAAGATGTGGTGTATATATATACAATGAAATACTACTCAGCCATAAAAAAGAATGAGATAATGCCATTTGCAGCAACATGGATGGATCTAGAGATTATCAAATTAAGTGAAATAAGCCAGAAAGAGAAAGACAAATACCATATGATATCACTTATATGTGAAATCTAAAAAAAAAATGATACAAATGAACTTATTTACAAAACAGGAACAGACTCATAGACATAGAAAACAAACGTATGGTTACATAGGCGAAGCGGGGAGTGGAGGGCTAAACTAGGAGTTTGGGATTAACAAATACATACTACTATATATAAAATAGGTAAACAACAAGGACCTGCTGTATAGCACTGGGAACTATACTCAGTATCTTGTAATAAGCTATAATGGAAAAGAATCTAAAAAAGAATACACACACACACATATATGCACATATTATATGCATAACTGAATCACTGTGCTGTACACCTGAAACCAACACAACACTGTAAATCAACTCTACATCAATCATTTTTTTTAATCTTAAAAACTAACCCTTACATAAAGGAAAGTCCTCACTTACTGGCTTTACTTTAGTAATTGTTTCAAACTTTTGAAGGAAGAGTAATGTTGATCCTTTCTAAATTCTTCCAGAAGATAGAGGGTGAGGAAGTATTTACCAGTTCATTCTATGAGACCAGTATTATCCTGATGCCAAACCCGGATAAAGACACCACAGGGAAAGAAAGCTTCAGACCAACACCTGTCATGAACATAGACATAGAGCTTCTCAACAAAATATTAGTGAACCAGACTCAGCAAAATAAAAGGAAGGCTTACACACCACAAGCAGGAATTTATCCAGGAATACAAAGTGGTTTCATAGCCAAAATAAATTAATTTAATAAATTCTATTAACAGCATAATGACGGGGAAATATACGATCATCTGAATAGATGCAAGAAATGCATTTGACAAAATCCAACACCCATTTATAATTAAAACTACTCAATGTTAGAAACAGATGGAAACTTCCTAATAAAGGACATCTACCAAAAAATATAACTCATTAACCTAAATTCAGTTGAGAAAAACTGAATACTTTTCTCTCTAAAACTGGAAACAAGGCAAGGATGTCCATTCTTACCACTTCTATTCAACATTATACCAGAGGTTCTAGCCAGTACAATCAGGCAAGAAAAAGGAATAAAGACATCCTTATGAGAAAGGAAAAAGAAAAAAAATTGCCTTTATTCCCAGATGACAAACTGCTACATGTGGAAAATCCTAAGAAGTTTACAAAAAATTCTACTGGCACTAATAAAGGAGATCAGCGTGGTAGCAGCATACTAGCTCAAAATAGAAAACCAATTGTTTCTATATACTTACCTTGAACCCATGAAGAATAAAGAAAATTCCTTTCATGATTGCATCAAAAATAATAAAATACTCAGACAAAAAATTCAAGAAAAGAAGAATTATTTCCAACTTGTATACTGGAAATAACAAAATATTGCTGAGAGAATTGAAAGATCTTTGAAAATGGAGAAGCATTCCCTGCCGTGGATTGAACAGCTCAACACGGGGAGTGTAAAATGGTGCAGCCACTTCTTCAGAAAACCAGATTCCTTCAAGGTCCAATATAAAATTTACCACAGGTCCCAGCAATTCTACCCTGAGGTGTTGACTCAAGGGAGATGAAACCAAATGGCCACACAATGACATGTATGAAGTGTTCAGAACAGCAGTGCTGCTCACTATAACCAGAAGTGGAAGCAACCCAAACGTCCATCGACTGGTGAACAGAGAAACAAAATAAGAGCTTCTAGCCACGAATGCACTGATATGTGATTGCCATTTCTCTTTTGAGCATGTTGCTGCAATATCTCTACCCAGCATTTTCTTTAAAGGCTTCTCTTTTTTTTCTGTTTCAGATCTGCCTCTGCTACACCGGCTGTGTTTAACCCCTGCTGGGAAACGGTTCATTCAGATGGGAAGTTTGCGTTGCTTAAAATCATGTTCCCGGTATTTATGCTTGGCCTTTCTTCCAATATCTTTGTTTCTTCCCTTTTCTGTTGACTGATTTATTTAATATTTCTGTTTTCTTGTTGGTTGGTTGGTTGGTTGGTTGGTTGGTTGGTTGGTTTTCATCACACCTCATGGCTTGTGGGAACTTATTTCCCCAACCAGGGATTGAACACAGGCCCTCAGTGAGAACACAGTCCTAACCACTGGACCGCCAGGTAATTCCCTAATATTTCTGTTTTTATATAGTATTTTAGTTTGCTGTTATTTTCTGAGGTGATTTGGAAGATAAATATCTGACGACTGGATTTTAACTGGCCTGTAGAAGCGAATTGCGGAACACAGCATTATCTACCTGTTATGTAAGCTGAGGTAACAACAAGCTACTTTGACAGGAAACCTCCAAAACGTCATAAAAACTTATTCTTGTGTGATAAAAACTTATTTCCACTCACCTAAGGAACAGTTCACAGCTGCAGGGTGGTGGCACCAGCCACAAGAACCCCAGACTCAGAGGCTCTGCCCTATTCAACTCATGAGCCTTGCAGTTTGCTGGGGTCTCAGCCTCCAGCTGGCAACGGGACAAAGAGAGCGTAGGGAAAACCTTCGGGAAGTTTTACCAGCCACACCTGGTAGCAGCCTTTGTTAATGTCTAATTCCACTGCGCAGAACTGGTCGCGTGGTCCCACTTAAATGCAGAGCGTTCTGTAGCCCCTGACTGGCAGGTCACGTAGGATCTTGCAGACCACTTCGAGGATGTTCATAATAAATATTCATTTCACAAATACATAGCTCACAGCGGTGTTTGAGACACATCAGAGGATAAAGTGACTTGGTCCCTCAGCCTCTAGAGCCTATATCTGGACCTCAGAAAGGAACCCAATAAAGTCTGATTTTGTTGGAATCCAACAGTGTGTTCCAAAGGGGAAGCCAAGCAGAGGAAATTCCTGATACTCAGCCATTCAACAAATGTGATCTCCAGTCATCAATTTCCTCTGCTCCCACCTAGGACCTGCTGTCACTGGATGTGAGTGGCCAAGCAGGGGGCATGGACGGTGGGCTTCCTGGAAGAAGTGACACGGACCCTCAGGCCTGCTTTATGAGCTGACATCTCCAGGCATGGGGAAGGTGCAGTGCCCATGCCCTGCTGTCGGAGCATCTCTGGGAGTCAAAGAAGGACCCACAGCAGTCTGCGGGCAAGAAGCCCAGACATGGCCAAACCGTCCGGGCGGCTCCTCCGGTCCAGGCTGAATTCTCCAAGTCTTCCTCCCTCATTTCTGTAATTCGTAGTCCATCTGGTCTATTTTCTCCTTTTGGAATTCTCTGTATTTACAGATTTATTCTCCCCAGTCAGTTAGCCCTCTGGATAACTTGCTTTTCTTCTCATCCTTCCCATCTTCGTTCCTTTTCTCCTGAGAGTGTATCCTCTCCTTTCATGATTTTGTTTGTTGTCATTGTTGTCACTTGAGATGCTTCTATTGGTTCCACTGCAGGGCTGGAGTCCAGGCAACGCTACTGCAAACCCAACCGACCCGCACCCGCAAGTCACAAGCGGGGGCACAGGGAACAGACTGGTGGGCAGAGGCCGGGCGCCGGGTCCCCAGAGCTGGTTCTGGTGCCTAGAAGCAGAGGGGGTGTGTCCACGAGGGCAGGTGGGATGCAGGTGGGGCTGGGCCCCTCCCCTGTGCTGCCTGGGCCCCAGCTTGCTGGCAGGGGTCCCCACCCTGTGCTGAGCTTCTTCTGCGTTTGTATTGTTCAACCTGACATCCCCCCAAAGTGTTTCAAGCCCAGTAACTGGCTCTCACCCCCGAGAGTCCTGCCTGGGCTCAGTCGGATCCTGTCTGGATGACCGCTTCCAGCTTGTGCAGGAATCAGGCCTAAGGTGTTTACAGGCCACCTGCTCTGGGCAGGGGGTCTCTGCCGAAGTGGGCAGCCCTCTGGGGTCCTGGGTGGCCCCATCCTTCCTGGGATGCAGCTTCTGCTCTCACAGGCCCCGGAGGTTCTCCGAGGGCTCCTCCTCACAGAGCAAGGCACATGCCTGCAGGGTCCCAGCCACCCCAGACCACAGCGGACACAGCTCTGTGAGGCCTGTGCTCGCCAGAGGGATGAGCCGTGTGGCACCAGCTCCAAAACCCGCAGCAGTTCCCGCCCTGCCGCGTCGGCCCCCCAGAGCCAAACCCTGGCCATGTCCAGCACTAAAGATGGGCCACAGGGCTCCCCGCTAGGATTTCCAGGCCACCCTCACCCACAGAATAACAGAGACCCCCCAAAGTGAATTAAGATGTCCATTAGAGAAGAGTAACCACATAGACCTTGAGAAAACACATTTATTACTAGATAAGGGAGAAAAGGTGCCAAAACCAGGCACCTAGATTGCCTTACTGATCTCCAACAAGCTTATTAAATATTTGAATATTTTTCACACAAACAAATGATCTTCAGGAAAAACCACAAATTCTTTTTTTTTTTTTTTTTTTTTTTTTTTGCGGTACGCGGGCCTCTCACTGTTGTGGCCTCTCCCGTTGCAGAGCACAGGCTCCGGACGCGCAGGCTCAGCAGCCATGGCTCACGGGCCCAGCGGCTCCGCGGCACGTGGGATCATCCCGGACCGGGGCACGAACCCATATTCCCTACATCGGCAGGCGGACTCTCAACCACTGCGCCACCAGGGAAGCCCCACAAATTCTGTTTTGTATTTGCCAGTCAGCTTAGCATAATTTTACACACTGGATTATATGTGTAACAATCTTCTGAGAATTCAGAAGCTAAAATAAACCGACACCTAAAACAAAGAAAAGAAAACCAAAACACACACACAAAAAAACTCAAACTTACCATATTTAATTCCTCCAACTTGTTTCATTCATCAGAATGAACGCATTTAAAAGAGAAGAAAATGGTTTTGAATGCCAGAAAAAGGACTATAAAAGCTGAATTGCCATTTTCACCCTAAAATGCATTACACTTTATGATAGGACATGGATTAAATGAAAGTTGAGATTATGGTCAGCTTGTTTTCAACAATTAGCTGACTTCTGTGCTGACTGGTGCCAGGAAGGAAGGAAGGGAAGGACTCATGGACCAGCTCTAGAATGTTCCCTCTGTGAACACAGCTGACCAGGCTGGCTGCAGCCGCTGTCTGCGGTGGCCAGAGGAACTTTGCTACAACTTTAAGAGATTGTTCATTTTCAAAGGACATGTTCACACCAGCACCAACAAAACCACTGGTCCAGATTTGTGTTTTCAGAGGTTATTTTCGTCGCACTGATAAGCCCCTGAGGAGTTAGCCTGGCTATAAAAAGCCATCCTCTGGATAAACAACAAGGTCCTACTGTAGAGCACAGGGAACTATATTCAATATCCTGGGATAAATCATGGTGGAAAAGAATATTAAAAAAATATATATATATATGTGTATAACTGAGTCACTTTGCTGTACAGCAGAAACTAACACAACATTGTAAATCAACTATACTTCAATTTAAAAAAAAAGAGAGAGAGAGAGAGATTAATTAGAAACAAACAAAACAAGCGTCCTCTGCCTGGTGGCTGAGAGGATCCAGGCCCGCTGGCAGAGGGGCCTTTCCAGCCACGGTTCAGAGGCGACACTCCACAGCCCCCAGCTGAATGGATTCGTTTCTGGACAGAGAATCGCAAATTGCTTTCCTAGAATTTAAATTCCCAACGGAAAACCAACAAAACCAACCTGCTAATAAAAAGTGATTGGAAAATGAAATCAGAAGCCCCTCCCCCTTTGAAGACCCCCCACCCCCGCTCCCATGTGCTTTGTGGCCCCTGTGGCTCAAAGGCACAGGTTTCTCTGTGCTTGGCCTCAGGCCCCCTGACCCGGCCCAGAGCTGCCCACCCCCGGCGCTCACTCACCTTCCCTCCAGCATCAGTGTGGCAAGTCCAGACTCCAGCCGGACTATCTCCTACCCGGCCCGGACATGAGTAGCCACACCACCAGGGACCCAGCTCCGTGGTAGCGGCTGTGCCGCTGATTTCCCGTGGCTGCTGTTCCCATGTCAGTGGACAGCCCCTCCAGATGCAAGGGTTAGCCTAAAGCTGTTTCTGAAACTCTTGTTTTTATATGAAAAGGTATTAGAAGTAATTGAGGGTTGAGCTAATTCAGGAACGTTGCGTTTTAAATATATATACTTTACAAAGGCAAGTGAAATCTCCCTTCTGCAACACTATACCTGAAGCTTCAGGAATTCATGTGCTGACTACTTAAAGGCATAGCCCTGGGAACCTTTCCTTGGCAAAACTGTCTTTAAAAAGTAGAAAATTACACTTTGAAAGATACTGTATTTGCTTCCTTTGAGGTAGATAATTGTAACCCAAATGAGTATATTTATCTTCATATTGCAATATAATTACATGGAAGAAAAAAAGAAAATCAAGATTAAAAGTCCCAGAGCAAGTTACTATGCAACTATTAATCCAGTCCCATTTTTAATTTCTATATACTTGCAGCACTTCTTATGGAAATTACTAGAACAATCTCTAAAGATCTATTTTTTACACATATTTAAGCAATTTCTCTGCACAGTGGCCTTAAAATAATTAGGAATTTCACTATTTTCTTTTAGAGCATCCACAAAGTAGTTAACTTCTCTCCTCTTAAGTTTTCTCACATTGTAAAACAACGTTTATAAAATTAGATGCATCTGCTGCCCCGCATCCCAAGACCGTTGCGATCTAGGACTCTTTCATAAAAACAGCTTGAAAAGAGGAAAATACTATATAAGGTAGAGTATTAATACTACAATTGCTGTTAATAATGGCCTGTAATATGCTAACATTTAGTTGCCTTGTTAGAAATAAACTTCCAGGTTTCTCCCTGATCAATTCCAGGGAAGTGAGCTCCGCGTGTTTTGTGTGGAGTTTGCAATTCCCTGGGTGTTTTGGTTTCTTCTGTAAGTGGGCAGCAGCCTGCACAGAGCTGCCGCACACTTACCTGTAAATGGGAGGCTGTGTTGCTAACTGCTCGCCGCCGGCCTGTTTTTTCTTTGCACTTCCAGGTCTGGAAGCTCTTCAAGGGTACATTTTTGGTTTGTTTTAGAAATACACACAGGTTGTTTCTCATTAGCTGGGAATGTTTCTTTTCCTCTGCCAATTCCTACACCTCTGCTTTATGGGGAACTCCCTGCCCTTGAGGGGGTCCAGGTGAGCCTGAAGGCTTCCAGGTGGGACCTGAAAGTGCTGAAGGCACTGAGATAAGGACTCTGGCCGAAGACAAAGGCTCTAAGTGTGAGAGCCGGGAGTGAACCAGCCTGTCGGAAAGGGGAGGCCCGGGCCGGTCTGCTTTCTTTCCAAAAAAGGAAAGATCTGCTAGAGGTGGGTGAGCAGGGCGGCTTTTGGATCAGCAGAGGCACGAGCTGTGAACTGGTTGATGGCTTTGCGGCTCCAGCTGTGTCTCGGGGGCTGTGTCTGAAAAAGCCATGAGCGGCAGGAGCAGCGGGGTCCCCACCCCTGCCTCGCCGGTGGCCCCTTGGCCACGGAGCGGGCGCGGCCACCTGTCCTGACAAGTCTGATGCTGGGGCGCAGCTGGCCGGCATCTGGGACCCCCCACCCCCACCCCACCCCGCGGCCAGCAGCTCACCGAGAGCCTGTATCACCCTTCGAGTTGCAGAGACACAGCCCAGCTCCAGCTCCCTTGGGACTGGAATCGGTGGCTCAAGGGTGGGGTAGCTCTGGGACGAGAGAGGGCGGAGCTGGGGTTCTTCCAGCTGCGTCTGTTCATCCGCCTCCTTTTCCCTCTGCCTCCAGCTCAGCCGTCCTCTCTCTTCTCTGACGGCCTCTCTCCTTCCATCCCGGGGCCCACACACCTTCCTGTGCAGCAGAGAACTGGCTGCTTCTGTATGGATTTCTGTTGTCTCACTAAGTAACCCAGAAAGGCCATAAGTAAGCAAAATGAAAACGTGACAGCCTTGCTTCACTGTAGAAAAACCCAGTAACCCAGGCTGGGCTCCCTTCCCTGCCATCAACTCACCAGGTTCTTGGGGACAAAGGTGATGGCTGGTGCACACAGCCATGCTGTAGCCAAGAGGTGAGATTCTGAAAGGCAGGAGGGTAGCTTTGCCAGGCGGTGGGAAGGGATTTGGGGCAGAGAGTTATTATATCCCCGAGGCGTATCCCTGATGCAGGCGCTGAGGTCAGGCAGGGCTGGGTTTGCCTGTGCCTTTTCCGCGTCAGCTCAGCCATCTATGTGAAGGGGCTACTGCTTTTTAATAAATAGTTCAGTTGCCCTTGGATGGCAATTCATTGTCGTCAGTGATGTTGATAAAACCAGCTCACCTGGATGACGTGAGGTCAGGGCTAAAGTGCAGAAACCACCGCCTAAATCATTAATGCTCATCTGCTGTAAACAAGCTAGTACTTAAAAGAAAATTGGAATGTCATTTCTTTCAAGGAGATCTCTAAAGGGGCTGTTGTGCTGTCAGCAATTGCAGAAGGAATGGGGAGCACAGAGGTGCACTTGGGACAATCATCCACAGGGTCAGTTGCCTGACAATCCAGGGATGGTGCCTCTGCTCAGTTAGGACACCAAGTAAGCGATCGGAGACGGGACGACCCCTAAGATGGAGGAGCCCATGGACCAAGCTGATCGTTCAGCTCTCTGATGCCAAGCGTGACCTGAAGGGAAAGGTGCTGGTGGTTTTACTTTAAAACAAAACAGAACGGAACTGACCTGTGTCCAGAAAGGTGTCCATTGGGTCTACATTCCAGAAGACAGAGCTGCTGTGCATCCTCTAAAGCTGAGAATATAGACGCTGAGATACACAGGCCACGTGCCAGGACTCCCAAGAGCCTCAGCTGAAATTCCAAATAAGGTTTTACCCTGAAAACAGGTAAAGAGTACTTTTTTAAAGTGTGGTTATTACCTGCAGGGACCACATGTCTGAGCAGCGCTCCTGAGGAGTGGAAGTTAGTGGGGTCACGTGGGTGAGAGAGAGCCTTAGCTGGGATTAGAGTTGGCATCTGTCCCTCATTGAAGAAAAGTTTTTTGAGATCCTCTGTGCTTGGATGTGGGTATATGCAAAACAGAAACAGACCCACAGACACAGAAAACAAACCGGTGGTTACCAAAGGGGACAGGGGGGAAGGAGAAATTAGGGGTGTGGGATGAACAGATACAGACTATTACACATACAATAGAGAAGCACCGAGGATTTACTGCATGGCACAGGGAAGTATACCCATTACCTTGTACTAACCTGTAATGCAATACAATCTGCAAAATACTGAATCACTGTGCTCTACACCTGACACTAACACAATATCGTAAGTCAACTATATTTCAAAAAAAAAACACAAAACAGTCCTAGCTCCGAAGAAGGACCTAAGGGGGGTGGGGGTGGGGGAGACAGACTTGCAGACAGGTAAGTGGAAAACAATATGATAGGCTTTAGAAGCAAGTCCGGGGACTTCCCTGGCCGCCTAGTGGCTAGGACTCCTCACCTTCACTGCCAAGGGCACAGGTTCAGTCCCTGGTCGGGGAACTAAGATCCCGCATGCCACGCAGTGCAGCCAAAAAAACTAACTAAATAAAGTTGACCAACCTTTAAAAAAGAGAGAGAGAAACCTGTTTCTTCTTTAAAAAAAAGAAGCAGCAGCAGCAAGTCGGTAAAGGACTAGGGGTGGAGGGCAGCCCTCGGGGGTCCACTGTGGAGGAAGGGGGCCGTGAGCGGCTGCAGGGGAATGGAGTTTCCTGATGCACCTACGTGGTAGGGGGTATGGGGTGCCAGTGCAGGGAGGTGAGCCTGTTTATCATGGAAGGAGCCAGTGCTGCTTAGGAACCAAAAGTGAACACGTAAAAGGAGGGAGGAGAGGTCTCGGGGTGGGAAGGATTCAAAGTAGAGACTTTTCATTCTCTGAGCAACCTGTACCCTCGTTGGCTTGTACATGCAGACTCACGTACCAAGAAGTAAGAAAATGAGATGAAATGCTGACCATGTGGGCAAAGATTAATCTAAGTGAAGGTTCGCATCTAAAAGTATTACAAACAGTAGCAAAAATATTTCAATACTAAAATTTTATAATTGGAGGAAACTGACATGATATTGGCTTATGAAATTAATGCATTCACGTTAAATCGGGCTAATGACAAGCACACAACACCATGGGGAAGATGTACCTTATGCGTCTTAACAGATTGCAAGAGTGCGCTGCACATGTCCATCTGTAGAAACAGAAGAGTGTACTGCGTGTGTACAAGGAGCGTTCTGCCTGTGTGTCTACGTACCTGCATCCACTTCTACATACATAAACAGGAAAAGCTGCAAAGATAGGCAACCAATGAAACCAGCACGTGTGCTGGGGCAGGGAGGTTATAATTAAACACAACTGTATCTGTTGGTCTTCTATTTTGAACAGTTTCTAGAATGGGTATGCCTTGTTTTAGAGTCACTAAAATAATAGATGCCATTCACTTTTCGAGTGCAGAGACAAAGGCGTTAACTCCAAGCAGCCAGAGGTCGGTGGCAGCTGCAGTTAAGAGGACAGGAGGAGCGGGGCCAGGGCAGTGGATTTCACGAGGCCTGTGCCCCTCACCAGCGCCTTCACCCCAGAGGGCAGAGGCCCCTGACGCCCACAGGCCTCTGCCACGCAGTGAACATGGCAGCCCTCTCTGTCTTACGTTCCTTGGTTTGGGGGATTTTTTTTTCCTTCAGTTTTTATCCTTCTCTCTGTTGCAGCCAACTACTAGCCAGCAAGTGCCCTGCGTGGGCATTTCTAGTTGCCAAGTGGCCCAGGTGTGCGCGTGCATGTGCCTGTGCGTTTTCCTTCCATCACAAACAACTCAAATCTGTCGCTTGGAATTGGATTCAATAACTTGGATTTAAGCAAAACTTTTTTTTCCTTGGGAGGGGAGGTAAACTCAAGAGTGCCTTTACAAATCAGAAGTTCTGGTAGATTGTTTCATAATTGCTTAAATTGAAGAAAGTTCCCTTAACATCTTCTGCCAAAAGAAGCAGGCCCCCAATTACCTGCCCATCCAGGTCACAGCTCGTGAGAGAGATGGCTCCCACGGAGCAAGGACCCTCACACAGCGGTCCTCTTCCTTCCTTGTGGAGACGCGTGTGTGAGTGCCCGCTCAGCGTGTCCTCGTGACCACTGCGTCTTTGCACATCTTCTGTAACACATCCCAAGAACATGCACACAGCACGTACCATGGAAACGGGCTGGAGGGAACCAAGTGCCTTTGAAAATAACACAGGAGAGTCTGGGATTACACAGTGGAAAATGCCTGCTCTATGCTGTCAGCCACGCTGACATCTGTCTGGAAATGATCGTCCCTCTGGAAAGCTTGGGTCGCGAGTCACGGCTTCTCTGGCCTCCCCTCCCCCCGGTCTCCCTGCCTGCACCTCCTTCTAAGCCCCCTCCAACCCCTCCCGAGACAGCCGCTCGTTGGCCGGGCTGATGGCAGCCATGAGTGAGGGACTGCCCGGGGTCCCCATGAGCGCCCAGCGTGTGCAACCTGGGGAGAGGGTTCTGCCCGGGCCATGGCCATGGCCATGGGACAGGGGCTGCCACAGGGCCACAGCCAAGCTGTCCGCTCATCCATGAAATCTCTGGGGCGGCTCTGTGCTGCCCTGAGAGCCGAGCTCTCGGCCTAAGTGCTCAGCAGTCATTCCTGCAGGCAGCACAGATGCGGCCCCCGGGGGACTCCCTGGCTCCCTCTCACCGGGCCCTGGGGCCACCCTGAGTCAGGAGCAGAGGTTACCCCATGGCCACAGGGGCTGGAGGAGAGGGGTGTGGGAGGAGCCCAGGTGCCAGGGAGAATACCGCTGGCCTCGGGGGAGACGAAGGAAGGAAGTTATCTGAGGTTGTGTCAAAGAAACGATGACAAGGGAACATGACCCTGAAAACAAACTGCCGTGTCCATGTCTATCCGAGCCAGGGTCGGGCAGGGGCAGGGCCCACGCTCTCCTTCTACTCCCAGGCCTGCTCAGTCCTCCCCTGGGTCAGTGTCACCCCAGGACCCCTCTCCCCTTCTCCGCTAACCTCTGGAGATGCAGTTCAGAGCCTGAGATGGACAGACAGAGCGGCCGGTGTCCCATAGCCACTGGGTAAGCAACCGCCCAGTGATTCAATAAGTAAGTGTGGTCCAGTTATATAGACAGACTCACCCTTGGAGCTCTCCCTGTCTTCATTCCAAGTTTGGTCATTAGTTTCCATGGAAGTCCTGACCTTCAGTCCCCACGAGCCCAGAAAACCTTCCCCAGACCTGCTTCCCATGGCACCTGCCACCAAATAAAACCCAGATTTCTGTTTGTCTTACTGTTTCATCCCTCCATCTGCCTTCTACATGGAGGTGCCTGGACACAGATGTTAGAGTCCTGGAGCAGCCACACTCTGTCTCGAGGTCAGCACCCCCAGAAACAGCAGCGTCACTTCCTTGGAGAAAGATGGTCTTCAGTCAAAACCCAGTGATGGAGCTGAGAGGATAGAGTCCAGGCAGACGCGCAATAGACGAGTACAGTGTTTGATGTGTTTCAGACCCTACCCTTTATTTCACAGGGATTTCTAGCAACATTCAGAAAGCAAAACGTATTCATGCGGAATTATGTGTTGATGTTTTGTAACCATTTCTGTAGATGAATTCAGCTCTCCTTCCCGAATGCTGGCGCCTGTGGGTCCCTCTCGTTTGCCCCCAGGTCTGTGGATTTGGACAGTGTGCTGCCACGATTCATCTGGAAAGGTTTCCTTTGATGTTTTCAAAAGCTCAGAAGAATTTCACGTCTCTTGACCGCCTCTCAAGACGCATTTGGAGTAAGAGCTAGCTCTCAGTTGATTGGCATGAAAATGCCTGCTACCAGCTGTCCGGTGCTCATTCCGTGAGGAAAACATGCTTCGAAGATGGTACCTTTGCATTTTAGGTCTCCAGGATGAGGACCAAGAGCATGAACACCCCCATTACACAGGTAGGAAAAGAGAGGCAAAAAGTGTGTAAGTAAATAGGTCCAGGTCAGTAACCAGCAGAATTGGAATCTCAATTTAAATTTGTCATGTAGTGTAGCTCTTGTATTGGGGCCTCTCCTCTGAACAGTGGCCTCCTGACGTCCGTGAAGGCGTGTGGGTGCACAGAGTTGGGGCAGTTGGCCCTGGCTGGCAGAGCGGACACGGTCGTGTCGGGCACACAAGCAGCAGTCTGTTCTGTTCACAAATTATCCACCGTGAGGACTGCCCCAAACTGGACTCTGAGATGTTGCTTCATTAATAGACACATTTGAGGGAATCTGAAAAACAACAGACTGACTCAATGAGATTATATTTACATAACCTAAAATTATTTTTATTTTTTTATTTTTTTTTGTACAGTCAAAAGGATACATGTACAAAGTAAAAATTCCGGGAACTAAGATAAACAAAAATAAAATAAAAATCCCCCACAATCTTATTAGAAGCAAGAACATCATGGTTTACATCTAAGTATGTTTTTCCAGTCATTTTTTTCTGTGAATAAAATTATATATTTTGTTTTCAAAAATGAGATCACACGGTACATACCGTTTACAATTTGATTTTTTAAAATTTCCTGCAGCATGAGCGTTTCCTGTCACCAAGGCATTTCTTGCAGAGCATTATTTGTAATGAATGAATACATCAGAGGTGAAAGTCCCACATCCCTGTATTGGTGTCCTAGGGCTGCCATAATAAAGCACCACTCACTGGGCAGCTTAAGACAACAGTAATTTATTCTCACAGCTTTGGAGGCCAGAATCTGAAATCAAGGTGTCGGCAGAGCTATGCTCATTCTGAGACTCTGTGTGGAATCCGTCCTGCCTCTTCCTAGAGTCTGGCAGCGCCGGAAATCCTGGGCTTGTAGGGGCATCACTCCAGTCTCTGCCTCTGCAGTCACGTGGCTTCTCCCCGTGTGTCTCTGTGTCTCTTCCTCTCCCTATTCTCACCAGTTACATCAGAGTAAAGGCCCACTCTTCTCCAGTACGACCTCATCTTAACTAATTACAGCTGCAAGACCAATTTCCAGGTACGGTCACAGTCACAGGTGCTGGGGTTAGAACTGCAATGTGTCTTTTTTGAGAGACACAGTTCAGCCCAGAACCATTTCTTGTCTCACGTTGAAACTGCTCCTGATGTTTTTCTTTGCTCAGTGTTTCAGTGGCTAATCATCTGTGCACACATATGACCGTTTCCTGGGGGTTAATTATCAGGGGAGGGTTGTTCCTGTAGGTGCCACATCTTTGGTCCTTCCAGACGGTCAGGAAGGAACACGGCCGTGTGTATTGTTCCCAGGCTCTGTCTCAAGACGAGCTTGCCAGGAACCACAGGCAGAAGCTTGACGCTGAGGTTGGGCCGAGGCCAGAGCCTGATGAGCACAGCACGAACTTCACATGCTCCTCGATGAGCGAGAGAGGAAACCCAGGCACTGCCCAGGGCTGCTCAGTCTCATCCATGTTCCTGAGCTGAGATGCATCAGGAGACTCTCTCCCCCGAGCGAGTCCCTGTGGTCTGGTGGCCAGTTAGTTCCTGGACCCGCCCATGTTCTTGGCGTTGGCTGAGGGCTCACAGGCCCAGCTCGAGGTGGTGGGTGTCCTCTGCTGTCCAGCTCAGCACCCCACACCCTTGGGGCTCCCCAGTTTCCCCATGGGGGCAGGAAGGCATTACTTAGAATGCTTGCAAAGTCATGAACCAGATAAGCTGTATCTTGCACAGTGCTTGCAATCTGGCAGCTGAGGCATCGGAACTGGAAGATGGAGACCAGGTCACCTCTGTTGAAACATCCACCTGCCGACAGCAAGGGTGACCTCCTCTGGGAGTGCACCCAGGCCCAGGATGGATGCTGTCTACTCTCTGAATGACCCCAGCTAGTGATCAGAGACCACTGTCCTGAAAGCAGTCAAAATTAGGCTTCCCTGGAGGTGTCTTGATAAAGACGGTGTGGAATGGGCATCCCTGTTCCCAGGGTGATCGGGGTCATGCCAGCACGGACAGGCCAGACAGCCAGCCTGAGGGGTCCACCGGGGGCCGGACAGGCACGGGGTCTCCGCTCCCACACCCAGCAGTGCTGGTGCACTTGCTGCGGCCCCTTTCACTTCCCGAGGTGGAAGTCTCGGGCTGTCCTTGACCTCCAGCCAAGCTCTCCCCCCGTTTGGAGCACCGAGGGCCATTAAGTCTCTGCTCTGGGACAGAAACACAGACGATGATCCAGCAAAATTTTTAAACAAAGAAGCTTTAAGAAGGAGATTTTGCAGATATTACATTTTCTTCTTTGGGGGAAGTCCATGATCCAGACGAGAGGCACACACGTCAGTGCAGCTGCCCAAGAGCAGGAGGATGGCACCATCTGTCCATCCTTTCCGTCTCCCTGGAGAAGGGAGAGATGTCATTGCTGATTGTTAGGGGCTGAACTGTGTCCCCAGAAGGTGGTGCAGTCCCACCCCCACTACCTGTGAATGGGACTTTTTTGGAAATAGGGTCTTAGCAGATGAAGAAGTTAAGGTGAGGTCATGTGGGTGGGCTCTGATCCAACAGGACCTTAAAGGGTCACATTTGGACACACAGACAGACATGCACAAAGGACAGGTGTATAAAGACTCATAGAGAATGTCGTCTACAAGCCAAGGAATGGCTGAGGCACCAGAAGCTGGGAGAGAAGCCGGACACACTCTCCCTCACAGCCTCGGAAAGAACCAACCCTCTGACACCTTGATCTCATTTCCGGCCTCCAGAACTCGGAGACCATACCTCTCTGTTGTTGAAGATGCCCAGTTTGTGGTATTTTGTCATGGTGGCCCCAGGGCACTAATGCATTGGTGACATCAGAGACCAGCACTAGTGAAAGATCTCCCAGGACCATCACATCATTTCTTGTATCATGGGGATTACGAATCTGTCTCTTTTCACTTCCTGGACCACTGGCTTGTTATGAACAAAGGCTTCCTTTAAATTTCACCAAACATCTAGCACAGACAAAAACACATGGAACTTCGGGCAACGAGCTGTGTAGGTGCCCTGAGCTCCACACCCACACTGTCCCCTGACCCCCAGCAAGGCTCACCCCAGCCACACGCCGTCCTGACAGCTCCAAGAGAGCCCCTGCCTCCTGCCTCTCCCTAGCGGGGATTCAAAAGTCCTTTGCTGGGACTTCCCTGGCAGTCCGGTGATTAAGACTCCACATTCCCAGTGCAGGGGGCGCAGGTTCAGTCCCTGGTCAGGGAACTAAGGTCTCACATGCCACACGGCATGGCCAAAAAAAAAAAAAGACCTTTGCTGCATGGAATCAACACATTAATTTTTCATCTAAAAGCAGCCTATGTGGAGATGGCAAACGACTGTACTTACCTGGTCTTGCTCACAAGCAGTGCGGGCTGATAACCAGTGCTGCAGTGGTGGTCTTTCCTCTCCCCACCTCCGCCCCGAGGCAGCTCGGCTCACCTGTTCAAGTAGGGCACCCTTCCCCCCAAGGCAGCTCAGCTCACCTGTATAGGTGGGGTGCCCCCTCAGCTGGCTGCCCATCTCACTTCTAACAAAACGTAGACACAGAGTAGTGGGGCTTCTCCTATCTGTAAGGTTTCAGACAGATAAGAGATGACCCTTTCTCAGATCTAATATGTTTTCTGTACCAGCTATGAATTGCTCCATTTGATTATCAAATATGTGTGGAGACTTGTATCAATAAATGGTCTACAAGGTGATAAACTACATTGGGTGCAATGTTATAAAATCCAGAGATGCTAAAGCAGACCCCACAGAGCAGCAGCAGTGGGGCCTGTGGAGTCCGCCAGCTGGATCGTCGGAGTGCGTGATGACAGTTCACACACAGCAGCTGGGGGGTGTGGGCCCCAGCCTCGTGGAGGAGGTTCAGTTTCCCCCCACTGAAGAAACTTCCATGTGGCCTGGTTACTGGTTTCATAGTAAAGCCTGTAACTTATGTATTTTATGGTAGTAGAGAAAAATTCACAAGGAAGATTTTCTTATATGAAACCTCCAATGTCCAAGCAATTCTGATTATTTTGCCCCACTTAGACAGATAGAGTTTTACATCAGGGACCCTGCCTCCATTGTCCCCCATGAAGATTGTTGGTTCTGGGAGCATGAAGATGTCTGCATCCCCAGCACTGGGCAGGATCCTGTTCAGAGCAAACACTTGCTAAAGGCCCCCCGATGTGGACAAGGCTGCCTGTCTAACCCCCGCAATTCCCCACCCCGACACTGCACCAGTCCCCTTGCCTAGCATCCGAGTCACCAGAGCCAGTGTTGGGGAACTTGTCTCAGGGACATCGAATGCCCTGGAGCAGAAGGTCATTAAATAGTACCAGGATGGCCCCAAGGAATTAAAACACCATCCTCCATTGCAATTTTCACATTAGAAGTATAACTTACCCCTAGTTTTCTTGAAATGCTGTATGCACAGAAGAAGGGATATAAGTAAAGCATCAACAAAAGAGGGGAACCTTCCACATATTAATTTATTCATAGAGTCCTACCCCATAGAGCTGGAAGAGATTTTCAAAGGAGATTTATAAATGACAGAATATTTACACAATGGAAAGTTACTGGCTTTCGTCTTCTCCTACCACAGCTTGAGCCACAAACCACACTCCAGATGAGTCTTGTTGCATCCTTCTGGCTGGAGCAAGGAGGTGCACTGGAGGCCAAGCCATCACACCACATGGAGGGCGCCGTTACCTGAGATGGCTTTCCAGGGAGCGAGGAACAGCCGTTCAGCCACAGAAAGGGCCCCTGGCAAGTGCCTCCTTCTTGAACCCCTTGAACTTGCCGAACCCCTGGGTGCATCCAATGTAGGGTGAGCGGTTTCCTTCTGCTGTGCCCTGTGGCTGGTGGAGGTCCCACAGAGGCAGAGTACAGTGACACAGATGTAAAACCACATCTTCTCCCAAATAATAAAACGTCCTGCACCAATGAGCTCTCTCAAGCTATCCCTGAGCCCCATAAGCCTTGGGTTTTCATTTGCCTTGATGCTTGGAAGGTGGTCAGGTCACAGGGAGGCCCCCAGGAACACAGACGCTGCCCCACCAGGCACAAAGCCATGAGCAGTGCCGGCAGCAGAGGCGAGCCCTGAGGACCGAAGGGACCAGAGTGCTTGAAGCAGACTCAGCCCTGGGGGTCTCCAGTCCACTGTCTGCCCCAACGCCCAACCCCAAGAAAAGAAATCAGGAAGACACAGCGGTGGCCTATTTGGCAAGTGCTCGGCTGACTGTGGAAGAAGATAATTTGCTACATAAGTAATGAAGTAGGTGTGTGTTTGCGTCGAATTTGTCCCTGGGATGGTGGGTAGAGCAGTTGTGTGACTCCCGGTCACCGCGGGCTGCCACTTCCCAGGGACACCAGGACGGGTGTGTCTACGGTTCTCACAACACTCACCCTCAATGGAGTTTCTTCACGGGGTCTCCCTAATTCCATCCACCTCTGGCTGACAGTCGAAGAGCATGCAAGGTGTGAAAACATCCTTTTAAACAACAGCAGAATCCAAAGGGTTCAGCCCGTATTCTGTCCCCCTGACATCCTGCAATTAGTATTTTTGTGTGATTTTTTTCACTAGGGTCTTAAAGGTTCAAAATCATCCATGCAGAGAAGATTCCCTCTTTCTCCTTCTCCTTCCTGAAAGCCGCTCCACTCACAGGTCCAGACAAGCTGAGTCAGAGTTCAAGAGTGTGAAGAGTGTGGCTTGAGTTGCGAAATGTGTGCGTTGATCCCCGTCCAGGAGATGCCAGGAGAGGTACGGGGTGAATCCCCAGCGGGTCCACTCTGCCCACATGGGTCACGTTCGTCCCACCAGTGGTGGCATCTGAGAAGGACCCAGGAGACAGGACAGATCCCAGGGCATTCATGGTGACGCAGAGTCAGCGGGCAGCCTCCTGTCCACACTAGGGAGGTGACTTCACACCAAACATCCTCACTCGACAGCCCAGCCAGGAGGGCACTTGACCTTCATCACAATCCAGCAGAAACAGCTGTCTGGAAGCAGAGGGATGGAGTGGGGCCCAAGCCCTCCAGTCCGGCCCTGAGATGTCCCAGAGTGCAGGCTCCTGGACGGCTGTTCCCGCTGGAAGCTGTTGCTGGATGGCTGGATGCAGCTGGAAAAACACCAACATTGCCCCACATCCAATTTTAGACATCGTCCTTCTCCACCCCACTGGGTTCCTGCCACCTCCTCTGAGCAGCCTGTTGCTCCATCCAAGGGAGGAGAGTTTGGGGGGGTCAGGGGGTGATGGTTGCTGCCCACCAGGTACAACGTTGCAGTGAAGCAGGATGAGTAAGTTCTGGAGATTCACCTTAGGACCTGGGTCTGCAACTAACCATGCTGGGTGTGCATTTACATTTTGTCAAGAGGGCAGATCTCAGTTAAGTGTTCTTATCACAATTATAGGTATATTAAAGTTGCAACTAAATTTGCCACAAGCTGTTGGCAGGATGACACAGTATCTTGCTTCTGGCAAACCCTCGGGACGTGTGTGAGTGCCTCCTGTGACGTGTGATGCTCCACAACCTTCTCTCACTCAGGATCTCCGTGGCCTCGTCCAGTCTTAACACATCAGGTCCTCACATCTGTCCCTTTCTCCCTCTTCCTTTGGTTCATCCTTAGTCTGAATCCTCCCCGATTCTCTTTGGCGCCCCTCCCTGTGGTTTTATCTCTGCACTCATGCTCCCCTGACAACTTCAGAAAGGCTGTGTTCCCCTGACACCCTCAGCCCCAAAGCTTGGCCACTGTGGTGGGCCCTGCACCCTGTGCCCACCTCCCGCCCCATCCGAGTGCATCTGCCCAGCCCCAACTCTGCTGCCTCTGGCCCGCCTGGAGAGCCCTCCCTTCCTGCCTCGCCACCACGGCCACCTTCCAGTGCCGGCCTGATCGGCTGGTCAGTCTGTCTCAGAGAAGAACCCGCCAGCTGGCCCATAGGGTGCATGGCGGCCCGGCCTGCAGAGGCTCGCGTCTAGCACACTGACCCCCGCAGAGGCCAGCAGGTGGAGGGAGAGGGTACCTGTCCTGTGCCCTGGGCCCCGCCCCCCCCCAGCAGGGCTTAGGGCAGTCTTTGGGGGCAGAGGTCCCCCCAGCTGTGCTCCTCTTCCATGAAGAAGGCACTTGGTTTTGGGAAGTCCTCTCCATCAGGTAAATATTCAGAGTGATCCCTGGCTTTTGAGATGTTTGTCTTGCTATAGAATCCAACATACTGTTACGATTTCGGAAGTAAAAAGCTGAAAACTGACTCTTACTTTGCATTGTTGCAAAGATCTTTGCAGCGATAAAGGGTGCCTCAGACTAAATGGGGAAAAGTCGAATCAAAGAAAATGTGAAAAAGAGTAAATCAATGGCATCTTTCAAAGCAGAGATTCCACAACCCCAGTGTGTAGTGACGACGCCAGTGTGGTGGCCTGGGCGGCGGTGGGGCTGCTGGGAAGATAAGCCTTTGTGGGGATGCACACGTTCCCTATTTTGACTCAACTGTAACCCCAAATGGGGGCATTTTACTGCACATAAACTATACCTCAAAAAGTTTATTATTTTAAAAAATGTTTTTCTGTTATATTCCCTCACTAATTAGTATATGAGTCTCCTCCAAGGTGGGCTCATCCCGAGGTTTCCATGCACATGAAGGATCATGGGAGGGGCCCAGGGAGGCACGTCCTGTCCTGTCCTCCTGTCCCTCATTCAGACAAGGTGTCCCTGGGACAGTGGACACCGGGAGGGTCCAGAGAACCAGAGAGTGGACCACCCCCCAAGATGATTCCACTTGCAGTCTGTGACCCAGTTTAACATCTCCTGGGGGCTTGCTTAGAAAGGAAACGGCTGTGTTCCAGAAGGTGTTCCAATCATTGTAAAAATGGTCGATAGTCCTTTCCTCCTCCCTGTGTCCACACGCATGGCTATGTGACTTCACAGCTCCTCCCACCTGAAGGTGGATTCTGTCCCCACCCCTCCAATCCAGGTGGCCCTGTGACCCGCTTGGGCCAGCAGAATGCAGCCAAGCAGCCCCATGCTCCGCTGCCCTGTGAACAAGTCCAGAGCCAGCTGGAGGATGGGAAGAAGCCTGGCGCTGAGAGGGATTGTCCTAGCAGAACCCCCGACCAGCCCCCAGCAGACCCCCGCCTACCCCAGCCAGCCTGTAGTTCACCTGCGGAGTCCAGCCCAGAGCAGAAGAACCGCTTGGCCAAGCCAGAGTCAAACCACTGCGTTGTGGGATTGGGCACCAAATAAACAGCTGTTGTCTTAAACCACTGAGTTGGGGATGGCTGATCCGTGGCAGTAGCTGGACAGCCACTGGACTGGCCTCTCCCAGGGCCTGCTGGGGTTGGAGATCCACGCTCCCCCGAGATAGCACCTCTTCTACCCGGCGCTCCCAGCTCTGAGATTCAGCCCCTTTGTCCTTCCCTCTGCCTAGGGGAAAGCTTCCGGGGGGTAGCATCTCTCCACGTTCGGGGACAGGTGGAGGGTGGGCTTAGATCCGGATGTAAGCGAGGCCAGTGGGCCCCCCGACCCAGGACACCAAATGAGAAGAGCACAAAGGGCAAGCACCCAGTCATCCAGCCTGGTCCCCTTGCCACCCACCTGCCACGGATGCTGTGACCCTGTTCCCAAACCAAACCTGAGTCCACTCTCCCGAGAGAAGCAAAGCCAGTCTATTGACACCAGGTTGTGGTGAAGGAAAGCATGGTGTTTATTGCAGGACATCCAACATGGGACCCAGCAAGGAGAAGGAGCAGCTCAGGCTCAAAAGACCCGAACTCCCCGATTTCAGGGAACAGTGTTTAAAGCCCGTGTTGAGGAGGAGGTCCAGGGTATGGATCAGGTTTCATACATCCTTCTGATTGGTTGGTGGGGAGGTAACAGGGTGATGTCTCTGGAATCTCCATCATCAACCTTCTGGTTCCAACAGGTCTGGGATCTACGAGCTGGTGGTCAGCATGCAGTTAACTTTTTTTACCTGGTGAGGTTTTAGTATCTGCAAAACTGCTCAAAGATATAGCTCAGGATAGTATCAATGGCTCTTGAGGAGAAACTAAATGTCCAGGACTTTGCTTTATGGCTAAAATATTAATAGTTTGTCTTGCTTAACTGTTTTCCTTTCTTTCTGTATTTTCACACTTCTCTGGTTAAATTTGCTCTTTGGAACTTAGGGAAAGCCTTGGAGTCTTGTTTCTACAAACAAGAGGCAGGGGACATGGGAGAGGTCTATCCCTGAGGAAGCCCCACAGGGTCCTGCTCGGTTTCATCCCCAGTCATCAGCCATTAGACTGAGTTTGCTCCTTTTTTTTTACTTAAAAAAAAGGATAGCCAGAACTAGAAGTTGTCCACTGCTCCTAACCCATGTAACACGGGGTCAAGACTCACATGTGTGAAATGTACAAGTGTAAAAATATCCATCTCTAGCATCAACATTGGAGCCTAGAATACATCTCAACATCATCTTAAATGAATAAAATAATCACCAGAGTAAATTATGTATAACTTAGAAATATTGCCTTAAAGAAATGCCTATTCTGCTATTTAACTGTTTAATTTTAGTTCTGCTCTTCCAGATGTAACTTTTTTGGCTCACAGTCTTATAGAATGTGTCTAGTTTCCAGAGCAACAGATTTCATCTCAAGATTCATGCACTTCATTTTGTCAAAATCTTTTTGAAGTTCTCTGCCCACTTTTGCTTATTCCTCCACTTCAGTTTCAGGTCAGCAGCAAACACACCAGCTGTGAAATTAGCCTGCAGGCCTACACAATAGCACATCCAAATGGGGGGTAGGGGACGGGAGCCACTCGCCTTCTTGGTGCTGTGTCCTTTCCCAAAGCGTAGACTGGAGATGGATATTTTCATAATTACCTTAGCACAGCGGTGAGTTTGTTTGGAAAATTTCACAAAGCCTACTCATCTGTTTTGCTGTCGTGGAAAACTATGGAAGGACAAGCCATGGGAAATGAAGAAAAGGTAGGCACAAGGTAACTCAAAAAGTCCCCACTTTAAGTTAAAACTTTACAGGGTCCGGAATTCAGAGATGAAAATACAGATCAAATACATTTTAGAAATCACAGTAAATGCACTTCTATTTTGTCCTCTGATTCAATCCATCACCACCATATCTCAAACTACTAAAATATGAATATAAGACTTCATGATACACTTCCCTAAGATCGGGGGGCCAGCAGCAAGGTTTTGGGGAGGGAGAAGACTCTGTAGGTGACTAATGCTGTGAAAATAATCATCAGATTCCATGCTTACAAAGAAAAGTTGAGGTCAGGACTCGTGTATTAAGACAGACTGAGATTCAAGGATACTGACTTTATTTTCATCATCCCTGTCTGGTTTTAAGAAAGGTGTGCTTCTCTACTGAGCCTTCCTGCCATGGTTGGAAAAGCAGAGGCAGGTCCAGCATGACCTGCCATTCTCTCTGGAGGAATCTAAGTTCCACTGGGGGAAACTAGCCATATTTCCCTTAATCACTTCTAGTGTCATTCTCTGCCCCGTATTTAGCATTGGATGCTTATCTACTCCATTCATGGAGGTGATGTGCATTTGCATTTCCCTGAACTTCTTACCAGAACAAACCTCCAGGTCTGTCTCCCTGAATTTCATCACAAAAACCACAAAATAAATACAGCGAACTTTCAAATCCACATCCAATTTTTTTTTCTGGATTTAACTCATTGTTACTTGAACTGTCCTTTATTCTTCTTTGCGGATGTGCTCATTTATGCCTCATTTACACTTGGTTCCCTTCAAGCCCCTCAACCTCATACATGCTCCTGTACAATTTAGTCTGAGATATTGTACAAGGGACCATGCATGGACGGAACCCAAGAGCCACCCAATATCCAGACAACTGCGCTGTTTTCCCAAAACTGCACTTTTCATCGAAGGATCTTCATGGCTTTTGCCGCAAACATTCTCACCATTATCTCTGACCCTCACTGACAATCGTCACCCACAATTATTGCCCTTGACAGTGGCCTCTGACCTTCACTTACAGCCATGGTCCATGACCATCACCAATAACCGTTTGCTTATGACCATGGCCCACGACCTTCACTGTGACCTCTCACGACAATGGCCCACGACCGTTAACTAGGACTGCAGACTTGTCCACGGATTGTAGCTTCCTCCACCTGAAGTTTACAGAGCGCAGCCTATGACAACGGGATGGACTTGGATCCAGGATAACTTCATTCCTGGAGAGAAAGGTGACACACATGCTTCACCTGGAAGAGGTGGGCAGACCCCAAATGTGGTGTGGGGAGTGACTGGCCGTCCACACAACCACCTCCTCTCCCTTGTGCCCTGGCAGCTCTTGGACTCCCACATAGAGGCTGGAACTGAGGCTATAGCAGCCACGACAAGGTGGCCCTGTACAGATCGCATCCACCCCCATCCAGAGCATCAGGCCAGTGGGGGCAGGAGATGAGCGCCGTGACCTGTGCGGTGCAGAGATTTGGAGGATTTGCTTCAGTTCACCAGAAAACTCCAAATCTGTTTGATGTGTCCTGTAAAGAGACAGGTTAATTCACAATATAGGAGTTTTCAAAGAAAAGGTATTTACTAATCTGTGAGCTATACCTGGTTGAGAACCAGGAGGAAATATGGACCATGTACCCAATACCTACTTTGTTCATTATAATAATTGACAATGCTCAACATGAATATTTTTATGTATTTTGTCCTTGTTAAAAATAGGTACTCATGTATCCACTCAATACTATGGTAGTTTTAACAATTTGAAAACGTTAATCGTTGATTTTAGATTTCAAGAATCCTCCCATTTAGGCTACAGACTGTATTTACTGGCGCTGTAATGGCCTGGTCCACATTTTCTTAAATCTCATTTTGCCTGCTGTGTCTAATTTTTAACTGTTAAATACAGTATGTTTCCTACTTTTCCCACATGGAGCAGGTGGATGGGTCGAAGCAGCAGACTCCTGTGGATTTTTTTCACCTTCACTTAATCTGCTGATTTGTGTTGATTATTTCCCTTTGGAGTTTGATTTTTTTCCTGAAGAAGAAATTTAACTTCTTGGTCAGAGGATTGTTGAGTCTCTGTGTTAAATGCAAGCCCACCTCTTCTTCCTATTTTTCTCAAAAGTAGACTGATGAGGTGCAAATGGTGAAATAGATTCTAAAACCATAAGTGATGTTTAGCATATTAATAAATACTTCAGAGTATGTGTAAAAATATATGCATGTATGTATATGTGTCTGCGTGTCTACACACATAGGCATATACTGTGTATATATGTATGTGTGTGATGGATAAATTTAGTTTTGTGCCTAAATGGGTCCTTGACGTAAAAACTATCTAAGTAGGACAAAATAGGTCAAAATGGCTTGGATGTTGGAGGTTTCAGAAAGAAACCCTCTTTCTTGTGAATTTTTCTCTAACGTAATGCAACACACAGACACACAAATATTAAAGTTACAAGCTTTAATATTTAACCAGTGGCCAGTCTGCTGGGGTGCGTTGCTCATTTCCAGGGGGGCCAGTACAAGCAGCGACCCGTTTTAATCAACATCGCACCTTAGAAAGGGGAGGACTGTTAAGTCGTGACTGGGCTGGCGCCGCGGGGCACAATATGTTCTGCGGTCAGAGCCACGTCCTCAAGGAGCCAGGGAACGAGAACAGCCTTTGTTATTAATCCAGAAATTGCATTTTAGAACTGATGTTGTCAACTACCCAAGTCCCTATTCCTCCCCCTGTGGCACTTCTTTCCCCTGAAAATCAAACAAACTCCCCTCTGCTCCTCCGAGGGAGCCGTCCTCAGATGGGGACGCCGTGATCCGCACGTCCTTCTGGCCCAGGTCTGGCGGACACCGGCCCTGCAGTATCTCTCCGGCAGATGGCGGCCGGGAAAGATGTCCTCTCCAAAAGGCAGACTGTCAGGCCAAAGGTGACCCAGAAAGTGCGGGGTGCTCTCGGATGGCTGCTCCAGAGGGGCAGCTGCCAACAAGTCCTTCCCTCCCCCAAGGCCGAAGGACCACCCTACATGACAGGACACGCCACCCTCATGCGTTACTTTTATTTGCTAAAGGAATATAACTCCTGCCCAGCGATGGGTGTCTTTTGGCCACCCTACCCTCCGATCCCAACAGGTGTTTCCCAGGGGTCCTGTGCATTTATACAAAGAAAGCAGGTGGCCTCGAGGAGCCGTCCGTTTCTGAGCATCTCCACCCCCGTCCCCTCCCCACAGATGGTTGTGTAGTGGGGTTATTGTGGGGAAGCCTGAAAAGCAGGATCTTGTCCTGAGGGAACTCAGGGGCACTCACCGGGGATCCAGGGACAAGGCTTCTGGTCCCAGCTCCCAGCTAAGTCATCTTGAACCATCTGGACAGTTTCCCCGCCTGTCCCTGGGGATGAGCACTCACCTGTTCCCTCCCCACGACTGTAGTGAGGCTCATACGTGTGTGCGTGCACACGGGTGCGTCGATACAGCACACTCTACAAACGTAGAGCACCGTCTGTTCACTGACGTGCTCTTTCTTCCCATCCAACGCTTCTGGACGCTGCTCACTGGGCGTGTTAAGGATGGTGGGTGTGGGTTCAACCAGGAAAGCTGGACAGTGGTTTCAAGTCAAAGCTTCAGAAAACCCAAATGCCAGACTAATGGAACTGGCAGAGAATGGACCGTCCTGCCTGCCCGGGGATTGCGATGGGCCTCCCGCGTCGATGGAGATCACGCTTTCCACCACCCACCCCAGCTGTGTCCCAGCATCCAGTACCTGCTGGACAGGGTGGATGAACAGCCTCGAGACCACCAAGGACAGCCACATCTGTGGGAAGATTTGTAAGAAACGAGAAGGAAAGTGTGCAGACTTCCTACAGCCACTTTCCTAGCCGTTCCGGGAAAGAGTGGGACTATAGAGGCCCTCAGCCTGACTCAGGGGTTTGTAATTGCATGAATGCATTTCAATTAATACTGCCTTAAACACTTCCCATTTATTTACAGTGGAGTCATTAACCCATGTGGTGACGCTGAGCAGTCTCCAGTATCAAAGATAATACAGACAATTAATATAATGCGATACCTCTGAGCGTTCCTTCGGGCGCTTACTTACGGTGGCTCTACAGCAATAAACCAGTTTACCCTCATTATTTAAATGATGAGAACCAATGTTCAAAACACATAAAACATTTCTTTAATGTTAGGAAATTATTTGCTTGTCCCAGACCTTGGCAGAAAGGCTGGGCAGAAAGGATGCTGTTTACATTTCCTCCAGCTGGAGACGCAAAAATTTACTCAGGTTCCAGACTTCATGCTGGAAAATGGGTTTTTAAAAAGTTGTGCAGTCATTAATTAACCTCTGATTTCTCCCTCCCACCCCGTCTGGTTCCTGGCTACATATCCCGCGTAGATGTAAAGTTATTTGCTTTTGCAATAGCCTGGCCACTCTGACTCCCCAGAAGTTTCCGCTGGATTTCTAGGCATTCTCTGGGGTGATCTCACAGCCATGGAGTCCCCTCCACTGGCTTCCCAGGGCCTGAGACTCTGTGCTCTGGAATAAGGAGGAAGCAACTCAAGGACCTGCCGGACACTGGACCTCATTCCCCTGAGGGACTCAGGTCATGGCATTTTGGATGAGGATGCGGCACTGACCAGACAGGATGATGTTGTTCCACTGCAAAGAGCACCTGAGTCAGGCCTACAGGCTGGGGACGCCAGTGTCCAGGTCCTCGGGAAGATCACACCATGTTTGAATCAATGCACCACATCTGAGTCTGTGCAGCAATATGACTGTCAAAAGGCACAGACACCAGAAATCAAGCTACCAAAGGTAAACATAAATTTAAATGGATGAATATGGTCAAACATAAGGGTTTTCTAGATTGAATTCTGCTACTAAAAGAATTGCCTAGATTTAGTTTAAAAATAAAATTTACTTATGTGTGTTTTACAAGAAATTAAATGACAAAATAAAAATGTAAAATAAAGATATGGGGAAAATATATGAGGCAAATGCAAATAAGAAAAGTAGACAAGCCACTGTTAATATCAGATAAAGTGAAAATTAGATTAAAAACTTAAAATGGGAAAAGATGGATATTTTATAACAATAAAAGGTATAATTCTTGAAGAATATAGCCATGAGTTTTTATTCCCTTAAGAACAGAGCTTCAAAATATACAACAGAAAAATCATTACAAATGCAGGGAGAAACTGACAGATCCACAAAATTAGGGGAATCATTATCACAACTTCTAAAATTGATAGATAATAAAGTATGCAAAAAGGGAGGATTTGAATACACAACAGATCAGCTCAACCTAATATATATAAAAAATAAATTTCCTAAAAGAGCAAAGAAATTATTTGCAAACACCCATGGAGTATTTACAAAACAGAACATTTATTAGGTCACAAAGGTAACCTCAGTGAATTTCCAGTCTATGATATGGTACCAACTTGATCAAATATAATAAACCCACATTCACTCTCGTGAACATACAGACACACACTTACATCAGAAGCCCGGAGCAAACATTGTAAGGAGAGATGAAATATCAGATGCCTTGTCTTTAAGTCAGGTACATACCATCATTACTCCCGAGACTATGGTCCCAGCCAATGCAATAAGGCAAGAATAAAATGATTCAGAAGTGGTATCTACTATAGAAAAGACATCAATGTTAGTCAGTTTATGCAAAAGGTATGTTAATAACTTGGAAGAAACCATGCTGGTGAGTCAAAACCTGTGAATGGAGAGTATCAAATAAGGAGAAAAGAGAGGCAGACTGTAGAATGGTTTGCAGTTCTTTATCCCAGGAGTGAGGATTCCAAGAATATAATGGGATTCTTGTAGAGTTAAAATTCTCAGTCAAATCTGTCCTGCATAAACTTCACTTTATCTTTTGGGGCAAATAAAAGACCTCCTCTTTATGGTACTAGCATTATATGGGTTAAAAACACACTAATTAAAAGAAAGAATAAAGGGAAGGGCACGTAGTCTACTCAACTCTACCTTGAGCAGCCTGGGGAGGAGTTGTGAAGGAGTTTTCTTGCAACAGACAAATAGGATCTTATTAAGGGCAGATATGATTTATACACACAGACTTGAGCCTCTGTGCCTAGGGAAGCTCCCTGTATACTCAACCCCTGCCCCGAAGAGTGGCCCTGCCGAAAAATGAGGAATAAACAGGGAGCCAACAGGAGGAAAAATACTGAAAAAACAGAATGGAAGCTCATTATATGAAGAGAGATTTGATTGTTCACTAGGAAATCTACAACGCTCAACTGAAAACAGTGAGAGACGTCATCAGGGGAGGGGCGTGTAGGCATCTCTGAGACAGACACTGGGAGCTCCAGGACCCCCTGTGTCCACTGGCTGGATCCCACCTCAAGCATAAGTGCTAGGATCTCTCCATTCTTCTGCCTCAGGGCTTTCTGAAACCAAGATAGGTCACTCAACTCCCAGCCTTTTGTCCGATTTGTATTGGATTGTTTGCTTTCCTACTATTGACTTTTTGGAGTTCTTTATATATTCTGAATACAAGTCCATATCAGATATGTGATTTCCAAGTATTTTCTTCTAGTTTGTGGCCTCTCTCTCCATTCTCTTTTTTCTAAGAGGAGTTACTGATTTTGATGAAGTAAACGGTATCAAGTTTTCCTTTTATAGATCATGATTTTGATGTTACATCTGAGAAATATTTGTCTAACCCAAAGTCCCAAAGATTTCCTCTGATGTTTTCTTCTAGAAGCTTTGTAGTTTTCAGTTTTAATTTATATCTCTAATCCATTTTGAGTAAATTTTGTACATGGTGCAAGGAATAGGTCAAAGTTCATTTTTTGTATATGGATCACTAGTTGTTCCAGAAAGGGTAGAAAGGCTATCTTTTCTCAATTGAATTGCCTTTGTATGTTTATCAGAACTCAACCAACATATACATGGGTCTGTTTCTGGATTCTCTATTCTGTTCTATTGCTCTGCTTGTCTAAATAGAGTAAATCCCAAAAATAATGTACTCCTGAGATCAGAGAGTGAAAAATTTCCAAACTCAAAGTTCCTTGACTACCCTTATTTTACACCTACACATGAAGTTTAGCATTAGATTGTCAATCTCTACCAAAAAAGAGGGGGCCCTGCTAAGATTTTGATTGGTGTTTCACTGAATCCATATATAAATCGGGAGAACTGACACCTCAACGACAATGAATTTCCCAATATATTTCTATATAAATCTCTCCATTTAATTAGGTCTATTTTAATTACTCATCAAAAATTTGCAATTTTCAGTGTATAGGTCTTGCACTTCCTGTCAGATTTTTCCCATGTACTTCATATTTTTATGATATTGTGAATGGTATTTTTTCCATTTTTATTTTCAATTGTGGTCAGTATATAAAGACAATTGATTTTTGTATATTGATCTTATATTCTGTGACTTTGTTTAAACTCACATATTACTTCTAGTAGCTGTTTTGTAGATTCCGTGGGGTTTTCTACATAGTTAAGTTATGTTGTCTGAAAATTAAGAGAGTTTACTTCCTTTCTAATCTGGGTGTGTTTTATCAGTTTTCTTGTACGATTGTTGCCCTGGCTGGAACCTCCAGCACAATGTTGGATAGAAGTGCTAAGAATGGGTGTCTTCATCTCATCTTGCTCTCATGGGAGAAGTATTCAGAATTTCATCAGTAAGTGTGATATTGGCTGTAGGTGTTTCTTCACTAAATGTTTGGTTGTATTCAGCAGAGAAGCCATATGGTCCTGGAGTCTTCTTTGTGGGAAGATTTTTAACTGTATATTCAATGTATTGGGGATGTATATATATATATATATCCATCCATATATATATAGATATATTCGGTTTATCTATTTCTCCTCTGTGAATTTTGGTAGTTTCTGTCTTCCAAGGTATATGCCCATTTTATCTAAGTTTTTTAATTTATTGGCATAAAATTTATTCAAACTACTCCCTTATTGTAATTTCAATAACTGTACAACCATAGTGATGCCATTTCTCTCATTTCTGACATTGGTAATTGGTGTTTTCTCTCTATTTTTTCCCCTAGTTTGACTTGAGGTTTATTAATTTTATTGACTTTCTCAAAGAACCAGATTTTGGTTTCATGGCTTTTGTCCAATATTTTCTTCTTTTTCTAATTGGTTGATTTCTGTCTGATGCTTAGTATTTCCTTTCTTCTCTTACTTTGAGTTTCATTTTCTCTTATTTTTCCAATTCACTAAGGTGGAATCTGACATAAGTGACTTGAGACTTTTCTTCTTTTGTAATATAGAAATTTAGTGCTATAAAATTTCCTGCAAGCACTGCTTTAGATGCACCTTGAAAATTGTGATATTTCATGGTTTTATTTGCATTAATTTCTAATACTTTCTAATTTCTCTCTTGATTTCTTATTTGACTCATGGGTTAGCTAAGAGTGTGTTATTTAATTTCCAAATATTTGGAGATATTCCAGACATCTTTTTGTCATTGATTTCTAGGTTAATTTCACTGTGATCAGAATATATACTTGCTATTACTTAAGTCCATTTAAATTGGGACTTCTTTATGGTGCATTAATAGGCTCTATCTTGGTGCATGTTCCATGTGCACTTGAAAAGAACTTTTATTCTGTGGTTGTTGAGTGAATTGGTCTTCAGATGCGAATCAAGTCAAGGTGGTTAGCAATGTTGCTCACATCTTCTACATGCTTCCTGATATTCTGCCTTTTTATTCTATTGATTACTGAGAGAAGAGTGCTGAAATCACTGACTGTAATTTTGGATTTAGGATTTATCTTTTTAGTTCCTTCAGTTTGGCCTACATGTTTTTGAATCTCTGATAAATATTTAGGATTATTATGTCCTCTTGATTAATTGACACCTTTATCATTATGAAATGGCCCTTTTCATCCCTAGTAATAGCCTTTGCTCTGAAATAGACTTTGTCTCATATTAATATGGACACTCCTGCTATCTGTTGATTAATGTTAATATCATATATATTTTTTCCATTCTTTTACTTTTAATCGGCATGTGTCTTTGTATTTAAAGTGGATTTATTTTAGTTAGCAAATGGTTGGGTACTGATTTTTATCCAGTCTAACAATCTTTACCTTTCAATCAGAGCATTGACCATTTACATTTAATGTGATTGTTGCTATGGCTGGTTTTAAATTTACCATCTTGCCATTTGCTTTCAATTTGTCCCATTTATTCCCCATTTAGTTTGCTCTACTTCTGTGTTTTCTTTTGAATTCAGAGCATTTTATGATTCTATTTTATCTCCTTTATTATCTCACTGGTTATTTTCATTGTGTTATATGAGTGGTTGTTTTAGACTGTGTGGCACACATATTTTACCTTTCACAGTCTACCTTCAAATGCCAATACTTCCATTCATTTCTCCCTCCTGACCTCTGTGCTGTCATAATACATTTTGTTTCCATGTATGTTATAACCCCAAATTACATTATTTTTATTTTTATACAGCTTGAAACAATCAATTACCTTCCAAAGCAATTTAAATAATAAGAAAAATCACTTTCTATTTATGATTCTAGTGGCCGTTTGTGGTATTCTTCTTTCCTTTGTGTAGATTCAGATTTCCATCTCTGTCATTTTTCTTCTGCCTGAAGGACCTCCTCAGCATTTTTTATTGTGTAGTCCTGCTGGTGACAGTTTCCTTCAGCCTTGTATGACTTAAAAAGTCTCTTTTTGCCTTCATTTTTGAAACAGACTTTCAGTGGGTGAGGAATTCAGGGTTGGCATTTTTTTCTTTCATTATTTTACAGATGTTGCTTCCCTGTCTTCTCTTTTCAACTGTTTATAAGAAATCTGCTTTCATCCTTACCTTTGTCCCTCTACTTATCTGTCATGTGTATTTTTGTCTCTGGCTACTTTTAAGATTTTCTCTTTGGTGCTGGCTTTATGCAATATGATGATGGTGCACCTGATGTGGTTTTCTTCATGCTTCTTGCTCATGAGGTTTGATAAATTCTTGGATCTGTGGGCTTATAAGTTTCATCAAATTTAGATATTTTTCAGTCATTATCTCTTCAACTACTTTTTGTCCTTCTTAATTTCTACTTCATTCCATACCTGTTCGCTGTTGATTGGATAAACTTGATCTTTGGGATACTGTATATTTTTTATGTCTATAAATATTCTTGAACCTTGTTCTGAGTTTGGTTAAGTTACTTGGAAACAGTTTGTTCTTTGGGGCCTTGTGTCTAAGCTTTGTTAGGCGGCACTACAGCAGCATTTAATCTGTGACTAAATTGCCCCATGACTAAAGCAAAACCCCTTTGGTCACACTGCTCAATGCCCTATAATGTGAGGCTTTGCACCCTGGTGACAGGAATGGTCAGTATGCCAGCCCTTTGAGATCTCTGAGTATTGTTCCCTTGAGTCATTTTGGGCAGTTTCCTCACGTGTGCACTGACCAGTGCTCTGATGACCCCTCCACAGGACCCTCTGCATCTCTCTCCTCACGGGTCCTCTGCCTTATGAACCCAGCTGCCCTGGCCTCCTGGGGCTCCCACCCCTCACCTCAGGTCATCTGCCAGGTTCTCTGTGGGCTCCCTCCCTATGGTCAGCTCAGGCTTCCACAACAAAGCACCAGGGACCGGGCAGCTTAAACAACAGAAATGTGTTCTCTTCCAGTTCTCGAGGCTGGAATCTGAGCTCAAGGTGTCAGCAGGGTATTTCCTACTCTCTCCTCAGTGCATAGATGGCCCTCCTCTCCCTGTGTCCTCACATGGTTGTCCCTCCTTGTGAGTCTGTGTCCTAATCTCCTCTTCTTATAAGGACACCAGTCATATGGGATTAGGGTCTCCCCAACGAGTTCATTTTAACTCATACTTCTTTAAAGACATTTTCTCCAAATCCAGTTACATTCTGAGGTACTGGGAGTTAGGGTTTCAACACATAAATTTTGGGGAAACACAGTCCAGCCCATCCCTGCACTGCAGCCTGAAAACTAGTCAGTGAACCAGGGCAATCGTAAGATCATCTCACCTGTTTCTCTTCTCAGTATCATCATTGTCCCTTGTTGCCTGATTTCAGTGTATTGAAAACCTCCCTCTAGTTCTTTAGTTATTTCACCAGGGATGGTGACTATAATCCCCATCACTCTGCCTTGGCTGGAAATCAGCTCGTGTAGTCTAGAGGGGTTTAGTGTCAACTCAACCAGGTTGTTTAGGGTGAGCTGCAGGGAGTGAATACAGACTATTTCTGCAAACAGCCATGCATCCGGCATACTCAGCATCAGAGGTGATTCTAAGACCCTCTCTTATATACCACACAATTCTTTTAGTAATAAACTTGTAACAATAGTAATAAGCATGTAACAGTAAGTAGTAGTAATTATTTTCTTGATGTGTTGTTTAGTTTTAAAACAACAATTTTAAAAGAACACACTTCAGTTTTAAAGAGCATATGGAAATGAAGTAAAACATTTCAAGCATGAACAAAAAGCTTCATTTGCCAAGCAGGAATCATATCTTATCATTTGCACTCTTTTTTTATTTTAAACTTTTAAATTGAAACACAAATAACAACTCCAAGTGGTCATGAGAGTGACAGAACCAGGTGTCCCTCTCTCTCTCTTGTCCTTGGGATCACTGTGCTGGCGTTCTGAGTTCCAAACCTACCGTGGAGATGTGGGAATTCACAGCACACAGGGCAGGGGACAAAAACTATCTCCAAAACAAGCCCTAACAACTGAGAACCAAGAGTGACAGGCTCTGGAAACACATGTGTCAGTGGCCAACTTTATCACTGGGCATTGGCCAAATTAATCTTCATATAGAATGTGAATGTTTTACTAAACTGATAAAAATGAGCTAATAGTAGCCTATGTATATGTTATTATCCAAGTCACTGTGTGATTGTGTAGGACTCAAACAAACAAAGCTGTTTTCTAGGAGGAAGATTTGATGACTGATGTGTGGCATCCACATTGAGTCCTATTATTTTTATAAACCCTCCACAGATGAGGTCACACATCTTTTATCAAGGGGGTGGTACACCTCAACCCACAAAAGCAAAGTTGTATTGGAATAGTTTAAAGTAACGTAAATGTAAATTGCAAAAAGCTGTTATTTTATTAAAATGTTCTTGTTGAGCATTCACTCTAATCATATAAATTGGTCAGGTTTTTTTTTTTCTGTAAAAATATCTTTTCAAGGAAGGACATTTACCTAAGGAAAGTTACAGGAAAAGCACTGAAGGATTTGGTGTAAGAAGTAGACCTCTGCATCTGAACCATGGCAGGCAACCAGCACCAGCAGGGCAGGAGCTACTGAGAGCCAGATGCTGTCGTTTTGGGCGAGGATGCCAGAGAGTCACCCAAGGAGAAGGGGAAGGACACGGCCAAGGTGCCCGCTGCTAAAACAGCTCCCAGTATGCCTAGTTAGCTCCTGAGAAAAACTTAGAGTCCTAATGGCATCGATGGGTAAAGTCCACCTGGGGTGACTGTTGTGCCCCAGAGTGGACAGGAGATAATCATCTCTCCTCTGATTTCTGCTGCCCAAGAGGGTGAGCAAGACGCTGCCTGGTGGCACATCCAGCTGCTGATGTAAATCTGTAGAAATAAAGACTCAAAACGGTTGTACATCAGAGTCCTGAATATAACTCCAGACACAGTTCACACCAAGTCACTGAATGTTCACATTTGGGAGATTCAGAAAAAAAAAGAATTCTGTGATGCCAACTTATACTCCCAGCTCATGTGAAATTAGTAAATATAAAATGACAATGCATTTTTGACAGCTAGACGTTGATGACTCTCATCAAGATGATTCACAGAGTGGAGGTTTGTTTTGATAGTGACCACATATTTATAATGGCAGCTGTCTGATACAAAACGGCTTGATAAGTGCAGGTCATTTATGATGATTAACCAGATGAGTGATAATCAGAGGGCTTACCTGCCACCCAGAGGGTCCCGCACGTGGTTATGGAATAGCAGTAGGATAAGGAGAGGCTGCCTCTGCGGTCCAGGATTTCCACCCATCTCCCCCATGTATTAAGGATCCTACCACTAATATTAGCTCCCTCTGTTCTTTCCTTGTTTATTTTTATAAGACAATAAGGGCAAAGGTGTAATTGCTCATCCAAATAACTTCACAACAAAGCATCCCTCACTGACAAGATCTTAACTAGATGGTAGTCACACCAAGGGATGACCAGATGTTTGCTTGTCAATCACTATGGAAAAGTCCAGATTTTCTTTGCGATAGATATTTTAAGATTTTCATCTACAAATATTAAAATTCAGGTTACCTGTAGGTTGAAGGTGTGGAAATTTAGTTTCCCACAGGTTTTTTTTCTCAAGCAATATGATCAAGGAAGATTTATAAATATACCTTCTTACTTATATCATCAAATTATTCTATATTCATAAAACTAAACTCAAAACGCACAGATGAAAGAACAAGAAAGAGTTCTACCTTTAAGAGCCCTCTCGTTTCCATAAGAAAAGGAAGGGATGACAGTCCTTTGTGCTCTGAGGTTTCCTCTCTTGAATTCCTAGCAAAGGGATGGCCCCCCAATCTTTGCTGAAAGACTGTTTATTGATGGACCCGCAACAGAAGAGCATGGCTGAAGCACATGAGGCCCCCAAGTGTCTAACAGACAAATCCATTGTAGGAAATAAATAACAAAATATGATCCTTGTTCACTATACAGCAAGTATGTACTGAAATCAGGAGTCAACTGTGACCACCTCCATCCAATCCAGTCGGGGGTCATGGATTCTGCCTCTGCTTAGATGCTCACCTCAAGCTCCTTGCCTTCCTGCCTCAGATGGTCCTTCTAGTGGTCCATGGACTGATCCCACCTTGACCCCACCCGTTCCTGCGGCAGCTTGATTCTCATCTGTGAGATCATTACCAAGTCCTGCATACCACTGCCTAAAGCTAGATTACTGGATAATTACAAAAATGACCATATGTGTATGTTTACTTTTGTTGTTTTTAAAGTGACTTTTAGAATGAGAATATCATTAGTAATGATCTTTTTCACTGAAATCCTTTTAACATCCACAGGCTATTAAGAGATTGAAGAACACAGTATGGGGACTGCTGGCTGGCAAGGTGGCAGATAGGACCCTGCTTCATGAATGTGGCCTCAGAGGGCTGAATGCAGAAGAATTGGCATCTATTCAGGAAGAGACGAAAAGCAGGAAGCATATGGCCTTATTTGCTCAAAGCCTCAGGACTGAGAAGATAAGAGGAAATCAGGAGGTTTCCCACTTGGCATGAAATTGGAAGTTGGCACCCTAAGACCTGAGTCTTTGAGAATTTCGAAGGATGGGGAGTGTTTAATTTATCAAAAGTTATTGCTGTGGTGTGGAACAAAATTATATGGAAGATAAAGTTTTGTGAAAGTTTGATATAAATCAAAGGTGATGTTCAGTAAGTAACAACTGTATTATCACAAATGAGGGGAATCCTGTGGTTCTTGGTGGGCATGTCTGTTGGTTCCAACGTGTAACCCGGGAGGATTCTTAGGCCAACAGCCTCTATCATTACGCCTCTGAATCTGACACTGAAAATTCTCCAGGCCCTCTCAGCAGAAGCAGCTACATCAATCCACTGACTTTCCCACCAATACAATTAAAGATTCTGCCAGAAGCCGAAGGGAATGCCCCTTCACAATGATGCTCTTGGGTATCAGAAACTTTAAAATGAGCTCTTAGGAAGAACAGAAATGGAGACAATGCAGGAAATGAAACTTATTAGAAAATGTTCTATGTAGAGTATTTATATTCAGTGAAAGATATTTTCCACTCCTCCTCTCTATTTATTTTCTAAATTGAGAGTCTTCTATATCCATTTCATCTTATTAAGAACATTAATTACAGAAAACCTAATTTCCTTTGTTTTTCTACCATATTTCTAGCATATTAATTTTGTATAATATTCTAAAATACTGGAAAAGCTAAAGTCTAACACTTCATGATATCTCAAATTTTAAATTGAAATTGCACAAATTTTAAATTGTTATTAGAATACAGAATATACATTTTCTTCAAGCTACCAAAAAAAAAATCACATGAAGACATATACCAAATTCAAATACATATGTATGTTATTATGTTTAATGAAATAAAAAAGGATCTGAAATCTCTAAGGAACCTAACAATTTAAAGATAACAAAGATTTTAGTTTTCCCTGAAATTTCTTTTAATTGGTTTGTGTTTTTTGGTAGCAGCAGAGATATTTTTCTATCCTACTTCACATCTGCATGAAGTATGTACTATGATCTGAACAGTTACCCAGTGTTAGTAATGAACTTGGGACCCCCAGGCGTCAGAAGGCATCTCTGGGGTTTGGTGGGTCATCTATTCTGGGTCATCAACCTGGTCTCTTCTTAAGTGAACTCTATCACCAGAGTTTGGGCTTTGGCAATAGCTGAAAGCCAAGATCCAGGACAAGGAGTTTGGATAAGCACGATTAGACAAAAGAGATGGAGGGTTGATCATAAGGTTGGGTCCTGCCACGGGGGACTCAGGGGTCTGTGCCTTGTATACATCAATATTGAACTGTGTCTGCCTTTGCAGGAACAAACTTACAGGGGTTTGCTAGCAATTGAGTTTAATATTCAATTCTTTTCCTCATAATTATAAATAGTCAGTAGAATGAAAGATTTTGAAATCCACTGTAAGTGTTAATCCTAAGGAAATCAAAGGCCTATCTAACATTTGGCATCAGTTTGAAATGCCTACTGCTAAATGTTTTTCATACAGAGATTGCTTTAACTGTTAATATTGTTTGTGTTTTATCCCAAACTTAAGTTTTTATGTTATTACTTTTTCTGATGGCACAAGTAAATTTTTAAAAAGTATTTTTAACTGAGTGGCAACAATTCTTTTTCTACCATAAAAGAAAGAAAGGAAAAGAAAATTTGAAATAAAATTTTTAAAATCGCCCATACCACACAGAACTAATTTTAGTTTTATCTTTTGCTTTTCAGTCTTTATTCACATATGTATTATTTTTAAAGTTGCTATTATGTATAACTGATTCACTTTGCTGTACACCTGAAATTAATACAACATTGTAAATCAGCTATGCCCCAATAAAAATTTTTAAAAAGAATATGTGTTATTTTGTACTCTGCTTTTTTTCTGAGCATAATTATTACATTTTCCTACAGTATTCATAATAATCTTTAAAAAGAGCTATATAGTACTCATTGAGTACAGGTTCCACAATGTTTTTTTTTATTATTATTTATTTTTGGCTTTGTTGGGTCTTTGTTGCTGCACACAGGCTTTCTCTAGTTGCGGCGAGCGGGGGCTACTCTTCGTTGCAGTGTGCAGGCTTCTCATTGCAGTGGCTTCTCTTGTTGCAGAGCACGGGCTCTAGGCATGTGGGCTTCAGTAGTTGTGGCACACAGGCTCAGTAGTTGTGGCACACGGGCTTAGTGGCTCCGTGACATGTGGGATCTTCCCGGACCAGGGCTCAAACCCATGTCCCCTGAGTTGGCAGGAGGATTCTTAACCACTGCGCCACCAGGGAAGCCCCTCCACAATGTTTTAACCGTGTATCAATGTTCGGCATTTACACTGTTTCTAATTGTTCAGTGTTTAAAATAATATTCCAGTTACTATCTTTGTATATGTGGGGTTTATGTGAGTTTTTATAAAATTCACATAACATGACATTTACCATTTTAAGGTGTACAATTCACTGGCTTTTAGTACCTTCACAGCATATTGCAACCTCCACCCCATCTCATTCCAGAACATCTTCATCACCCCAAGCATGAACCCTGTAGCCATTAAGCAGTCCCTTCTCCTTTCTCCTCCCCCCAGACCCCGGCAATCACTTGTCTGCTTTCTGCCTCTAAGGATCTCCCTTTTCAGGGCATTTCTATAAGTGGAATCATACAGTGTGTGGCCTTTTGTGTTTTCCGGGTTCACCTGTGTTGCAGCATGTCACTGCTCCATGCCTTTCTGTGGCTCGATAATACCCCCTGTAAGGACAGACACACAGAGCTTCTCCTTCACCAGCTGATGGGTATGTAGGTTGCTTCTACCTTTTGGCTATTGTGAACAGCACTGCTGCAAACATCCAGATACACATTTTTGTTTGAACATATGTTTATAACTCTTCATTATACCTAGAAGTGGACTCACTGGATCCTACAGTTAGTCTATGTTTAAATTGACACAGTAATGATGTTATAGTGATGGATATTCGTCATTATAAGTTTGTCTAAACCCATGACATGTACCTGGGTGCACTTGTTGAACAGACTCTCTTTACTCCATCACATTGCCTCTGCTCCTTTGTCAAAGATCAGTTGACTGTATTTATGTGGGTCTATTTCTGGCCTCTCTCTTCTGTTCCAGTCACTTATTTGTCTGTTCTTTCACCAATACCACACTGTCTTGATTACCGTAGCTTTACAGTAAGCCTGGAAGTCAAGTAGTGTCAAACCTTTAATGTTGTTTTTCTCTGTCAAAATAGTATTGGCTATTCTGGGTCTTTTGCCTCTCCATATAAACCTTAGAATCATTTTGCCAGTATCCACAAAGTAACTGCTGCGATTTTGATTAGGATTGCCTTGAATCTGTAGTTCAAATTGGGAAAAACTGGCATCATGACAAAATTGAGTTTTTCTATTTATATTCACAGAATATCTCTCCATTTATTTAGTTCTTCTTTGATTTCATTCATTCGAGTTTTGTAGTTTTCCTCATATACATCTTGTACATATTTTGTTAGATTTATATCTAAATATTTCATTTTGGGGGATGTTAATATAAAAGATATTTTGGTTTTAATTTCAAATCTCACTAGTTCATTGTTGGTATTTAAGAAAGTAATTGATTATTAATATATAATTATATAATAATTGTATATTAGCCTTGTGTCCTTCAAACTTGCTCTAATCACTCATTCCAATATTTTTTTTTCAATTTTTTTGGATTGTCTACATTGATGATCATGTAATCTGTGAACAAACATAACAGTTTTATATCTTCCTTCCCAATCTGTGTGCTTTTTATTTCCCTTTGTTTTTCTTTTTCAAGATTGTTTTGGCTAATCAGAATTCCTTGAAATTCCAAATGAATTTTAGGATTGGCTTTTCCATTTCTGTACACACAAAAAAGACCTTTGGGATTTTGATAGTGACTTGATTGTGTTGGGGAGTATGGCTATCTTTACAATATTAAGTCTTCCAATCCATAAGCATGGGATGTCTTTCTGTTTATTTAGGTCTTTTTAAATTTCTTTTGACAGTGTTTTGTAGTTTTGGGTGTTCAGGTCTTGCAGCTCCTTAGTTAAATTTATCACTAGGTATTTTATTCTATTTGATGCTATTATTAATAGAATCCTACATATACTGTCATTTTGGGGTTGCCCGTTGTTAATAAGTAGAAACATAACGATTTTTGTATGTTGATTTTTGTCCTCCAACTTTTGCTCTCTCATTTATTAGCTTTAAATGCTTTTTACAGATTATTTTGGGGTTTCTATCTATAATATTATGTAATCTGTTAATAGAATAGTTTTGTTTTTCCTTTCCAATGTGGGTGTCATTTATTTCTTTTTCTTGCCTAACCACCCTGGCTAGAACTTCCAGCACAATTTGAAGAGAAGCCGTGAGCACAGACATCCTCATCTTGTTCTTGATCTTAGGAGGTAAGCTTTCAGGCTCTCACCATTGAGCATGGTGTCAGCTGTGGGTTTTTCATAGATACTCTTGATCTTGTTAAGAAAATTGCCTTCTATTCCTAGTTTATTGAGTCTTTTTATCATGAAAATGCGTTGGCTTTTTCAAATGCCTTTTCTGAATCAGTTGAGATTATCCTTTTTTCTCACTTCATTCTATTAATATGATATATTGCATTGTTTAATTTTCGGATGTTGAAACATCCTCGTATTCTTGGGATAAATCTCATTTAGTCATGGTGTTTCAGCCTCTTAATATGCTGCTGGATTTGGGCTACTAGAAATTTTTTGAGTATTTTTGCATCTATATTCATAAGGGATATAGACCTATAGTTTTCTTTCTGTCAGATGTCTTTGTCTGGCTTTGATATATGAGAGTAGTATGGCCTCATAGATGTTAAATAGAGCTCTATCAGCTTACATGTTTGGAAAAGTTTGGGAATGATTGGTGTTATTTCTTTATGTTTGATGGAACTCAACAGTGAAGGCATCTGTCCCAGGCATTCATTCATTGTGAGGGTTTTTTAAATTATTGATTCAACCTCTCATTTGTTATAGATTTATTAAGATTTACTCTTTCTTCTTGAGTTAGTTTTGGTACCATGTGTGCTTCTAAGAATTCATCAATTTTGTTTAGGTTATCTAATTTGTCAGCATAAAATTTTTCATAGTATTCTCTTATAATTATTTTTATTTCTGTAAATTTAATAGTAATGTCCTTGCTTTTAATTCTGAATTTCATAATTAGAATTGTCTCTCCATTATTTCTTGGTTAATCTAACTAAAAGCTTGTCAGTATGTTTAGCTTTTCAAAGAACCAACGCTTAGTTTCATTAATTCTCTCTATTGCTCTTCTACACTCTAGTTCATTTTTCTCTGATTTAATATTTATTATTTCCTTCCTTTTTCTTGCTTATTTTACACTTCTTTTTCTACTTCCTTAAGGTGGAAGCTTAGGTTGTTTATTTGAGATCTTTTTCTTTAATGTAGGCATGTCTGAGCACTGCTTTCACTCTATCCCATAAGTTTACTACATTGTTTTCATTTTCATTCCTCTCAACGTATTTTCTAAAGTCCCTTGTGATTTCTTCATTGACTTGTTGGCTGTTTAAGTGTGTGTCATTTAATATCTGCATAGTTGTGCATTTTCCAGATTTCCTTCAGTTACTGACGGTTCATTATGGTTGGGGAAGATATTTTGTAGCATTTCAGCTTTTTTAAATGTATTAAGACTTGTTTCATGGTCTCACACATGTGGTGACATACCCATCACAAGCAAAGCAGACACCAAGGTAAAGGATGTTACTGGAGGAAAAGACGGGTATTTCATCACACGAAAATTGTCAATCCACCAGGACAATATACAATTCCAATTAGTGTGCAGTTTCTTCTGTGTGTGGGGAGGGTGATTCCCCATCTCCTCCTCATCCTCCCGGCAGATCTGCTGGATGAGCCAGAGGAGAGAGATGAGCGGGTGAGTTACACGCTAGAGCCCGATGAGCCCTTAGCATCCCTGTCACCTCCCTCACCGCCATTGTGTCTCCTGCCCTTCATCCCCACTGTCCAGAGTGCTGAGGGCCCTGAGAGTGGGCAGGGGACCCTGTCCTCCTCTGAGTTCCAAGTGCCTAGGATGGTGCCTGGAGAGGGACCGAGGCTTGTGGGATGAGTGGGTAATGAGTGAGCTGTCTGCTCAGTGTTTAGGGACAGGATTGATGAGATGTCTGTCCCGAGTTTCTCAGTCACCAATGTTGGCTCCGAGGCCCCAAGATAACCCATTTCTTCTCAGGGGCTGCTTCCCCAGGAGGTTCCTGAAATGGGGAGTCAATTTGCTGAGGTCCTGTGGTGTCTACACAGCTTGGGAGCAGGGTTCTCTGGAGGCCAAATGATCAGTGTTCAGATGCTGAGGCTTTTATAGAAATCTAGCACAGGATTTCCCCCACAGTTAACATAATGACAAATAAAAAATTTTCTGCTTTTAAAGACTTTGGATAAGTGTTGGCTGGAAACTAAGATCAAGGTAACATTTTCTCGATCACTACCTTTGGGAGTTTGATTTGATGACACTTCTGACTGCTTATGGTGGGTTAATAGGGTTTTTATTAGATGGAAAGCGGGGAGAAAGGGATGAAAAATGGTATTAACTCAATCCTCTTCTCAGAGCTTCCCTCTGAGCAGGTGTCCAAGTGTGGCCAAGCCCCCCAAGGAGTCAGAGGACAGGGCATTTGAGGTGGGAGAGGAGGGCTGTCCCTCGGTCACCTGTCACCTCAGTGGCCCCTCTCTCACCCACACTGCAGCTGTGAGGTTCGGGTGACCCAGAAGCTTGAAAAGGGCAAGACTGTCGATTCCACAGGGTCACTGGATAATGTCCCCAGAGTGCTGTTTGGACAGGGATACCTGGATCCCTGACAGGCCACCGTGGCACCTGGCATGCATCCTGGAGTGGTCGAGGAATAGAGAAAGCCCCCTGCAGGGCAGCCTGGCCCCCAGAGGCGCCAGCGCCAGGGTCCACGGGAACACCGCTTTCTGTCTCTGAATTGCACAGAAGTGAAGTGAGGTGCTGCTTTGGACTGGCCAGGTCTCCACTGTAGGAGGTATGTCCTCCACTGGGGCTGGGGCTAGGCGTGGACCCCATGGGACAGGCACAGCCACCTGCGTCATGAGAATTGTTCACATCCAGAGGCCAGAACTGTTTTCTGACATCATTACCATGGAGCAGTGTTGCAATTCCACATCCCTCTGGTACCTCACAGCCAGCAGTCGGGTGCACCGGCCGGAGACCCGGGGGTGGTGGTGAGAGAGGGTCCTGCTCCTGACACCTCCCATGGCAGCCCTGTGTGTCAGGCTGACATTTGTACACTGTCCCCTGTTTGTGGGCCCCTCTGATCGTGCACGGCTGCTTCTTCAGCCTTCCCAACAGCTCTGAAGGCCAATCCAAACCCTAATAAACCTTATTCTGCCTAACATAGTCCCTGGAAATAATCCTGACCAGATAAACCAAGCAGCAGATAAAACAGAAAGAAATTTCAATCTGCAAAAGCTGAGTGGTGACGTGGCTATAGCAAAAGGAACACAGCTGTCCTGACTAGGCCTCTGAAATGTTGGTGTTTTACTCCTCATTGTTATCTCAATGACTGAGTCTCATTCCTGCACATATAAAGCAAGAGCTGGAAAAATTTTAAAGCACAAATAATTAAATCCCCAATTTTAGGAAGAGATTTTAACCCAACACTCTCAGTGACTCTAAAAGAAATAGACAAACAGGGATATGGATATAGAAACTAGAGCAATGTAGAAATTACCGTGGAATTAGCATGTGGAGAAGTCGTCTCCCAGGAGCAGTGACGTGTATTCCCCACAAGCACCTCCAGCCATTCTTCCCACACCAGGCCCCAAGCTAGGCCACAGCAAGTCCTAAAGGACTGAAACTATCCAAAGAGTGCTGTCTGGTCACAACATGGTTATCCTAGCAAACAACAACAATAAGATGACTAAACAAATCCCCATGTTTGGAAATTAAGAAGTAGAGTTCTAAGTAGCCAATGGGTCAAAGAAGAAATCATGACAGAAATCCAGCCATAGATTGAACTGAAGGTAACAAACATCTTACATATTAAAATGTGTCCATACAGTTAACTTGTGCACAAGGAGATATTTACAGCCTTGAGCTCATGTATTAGGAAAGAGGGAAAGCTGAAAAATTATGTCGCTCTTCATGTATTCAAATAATGTTTACATACCTTAATGAAGTTTTCCAGTTTTCTCTAAGTACTTCTCTGCATTTTCCCCTGGGTACCTCATGATTCCAGCAGCCAAGACTGCACCTGGGGTGAGGATGATGAGGCACCGGCTTCAGCCTGAAAACTTTAGGTGCATGAATGAGATTCAAAAAACCAGAACCCCACCTCCTGACATCATCGGTGGGGCCCTGATTTGTCCCAGGCACAGGGCCAGGTCCTCCCCTGAAGCACAGGTGGGCACAGGGCCGGATCCTGCCCTGAGGCACAGGTGGGCTCTATGAACACCTCTTCGTTCCCTTTAGTTTTCAGAAGCTGCATTTCAACCCTGTGATTATTTTAGCATCACTTTGTTTCCTGTAGACCCTGATCTGAGCTAATCTCTTTCCAAAGACAGGAGGCATTTACGCATTGATTGACGAACTGAAATTCTTGTTTCCCTTCTTCTGTGTTCCTGGAGTTTAGTAAGAAGAGCAGACGTGAACGTGAAGAGCTCCCCTGCCGTCAGTGACTAGAACCCACAGACACGTGTGGGCAGGACCCGTGCCTGGGCGTGGAGTAAAACCAAGCCTTCAGAACCTTCACTCAGGTTCAAACAACCCTAGAAAAGAAGAGATTATCACAGCAAGCATGTTGTTTCTATGAAGACTTCCTCACTCCCTGGCATGTCACTGTGTGACTCAGATCCTAATAAACCGCCTGATGCACTCATTCAGTCTTTGCCAGTGAAGTGTTTCACGTACCATGTTTCTCTCCTGTTCTCGGGATTGGCAAGGGCGGGCTGACTGCTCTAACAAACGGGCATAAAACCCCACAAAATGTTACCTCCCTCCCAAACCACAGGGCAGAGCTGATGGGGCAGGGACCCCTGCTCCACACAGACACTCAGGGACCTAAGCTGTGTCCTGGCCAGCCCAGCATGGGGCCTTGAGTTCACCCTGGGCTGGGAAAGGAGATAGAGGACGGTTCTTTTATGGGCCGAGACCGGACATGGCGTCCATCTCTCCAGCCACAAACCAGTGGTGAGACGCGAACAGTGCCCGGGTACCATGAGCTGGGACTTAGCCGTGTGCCCAGGGAAGGCAGACACACCATGGGTGTCACAGCCTTCTCTGCCACCACGTTCTGTTCCGAAACTCGAGGAAGCAGGTGTCACGCCTCCTTTTAGGTGGTCACGTTGTGGATGCTCATGGCAAAACCTCAGGAACTGCCCAGCCCCGTCCTCCCAGCCACCCCTCCCTCCCTCTACTGAGAGGCTGCAGGAGACACGGGTCTGGAGGTGGAAACACACCTTCCCGGCGTCTCCGGTCACAGATTCACGGCCCCATCCCTCCCCTGACTCTCCCGTCCTTCACTGTGTGCGGGTTGCCGTGTCCTTCCCAGGAGACTCTGTGAGATTTGGGTCCACGATGCAAATCACCAAGGGCGGGTTCCAAATGCAGGTCTCGGCAGCTGTGGCTTCTGCTGCCCTTTGGGACAAGATGCAGCCACGGACCATGCCGCTGGGGAGTCTCTACCCCGCCCCCTTGTAAAACGGTGGCTGGATGCCTCCCCAGATCTCACTGAGTGTAAGCTGTCGGAGAGCAGGGCCTCACCCCACGTGTGCTCCCCTGGCGCAGGGCCTGTGAAGCCCAGGACGCATCCCAGAGCCAGTTAATATTTAATGGGAGAAGATGGCACATCCTTCCAGGGCGATCCTGGGGGATCCATTAAGTGGCTCTTCTCCTCTGCCGCTGCTTGGATGTGTCAGGTCTCATCCATCTGGTCCAAATTCCTCAGTGTGTTTCAGGGGCCGTGAAGTCGTTCGATAGTCGAGTCTGCCATTGTTCACTTTCACCCAATTTGCCCCATTACTACCTCCAATGATGCAATAGTCAGACTCAGACAAGGTTAAATTCATAGCACAGTCTAGGGTATCTGACATGGAACACTGCTTTCCATTTCAGTGTATTGTCTGTGTGGCTATCCGATTCAAACATAAAAACCTATTTCTAAGAAGAAAGGCTCCGTAAAACAAGTTATAAGGAGGGAGCTCACACTGTTTTCTGACCTTCAGGTGATTCTCACAGAATATTTTATTGATAGATTAACTTTTCCTAAAATATCCTCACGGACTTTAACGTTCATGAAGAGGGTCTTTTGGCAAAGATAGCATCAGGGGACGGGCCACACCCAGAGCTTGAATAAACAGTTAAGACTGTGTGTAAAGAGCCTCGCAGGCAACGGGAACCACACGCCCAGCCAGCACCCCAAGAACACAAGCAAGTTCTCATTTTCTTTTAGGGAGACTTTCCCGTTTTAACATCCGCGGGACACCTCACTAGGGGCCTCGTGGTGCCTGACAGGATGAGACGAGGCTTTTTCTTCCTCTCTTTCCAGAATCCCCTGGAGATGTTGTGACGTTAATTACAACCCTGGTTTGGAGAATCCTGCGCTTGGGCTGCGCGCTGGCGCGGAGAGGCTTTCCTTGGCTTGCGTGGACAGGTGTTCAAGTCACAGCTGAATCGGGTCTCCTCCACCCCCTCTTCCTCCCTCCCCTCCTTGTCGTAAAACCACCCGGCTCCTGCCAAGCCATTCTGGAAAGACACCCGCACCCTCAGCGTGTCCCAAGCGAAGCACAGTTAATGAGTTGGATGGCAGGAGGCTTGGGTGAGTCACCCAGCACCTGGGCACAGAGGCTGCTGCTCAGATAATTGTTCCCAGTTGCTTTCAGATGCCAGAGAGGAGCCAAGGGAAAGGAATTCACGCTCACAAGCAAGGATTGCGGCAGATGGAGACAGAGGAGCCCACTCACCACCCGTAGTTGGCAGAGCTCAACCTTGAGGACCCTGAAATGAAATCAGACAACACCCACCTGCACCGAGCCAACGAGGAAAGACCAGGATGGTCCCGGAAGGTACTGATCATGTCTGTATGTGTGGACCAGTCTGTGGTTCTTTCCAAGGATGAGCACCTGGCCTGGTGTAAAACCAGCAGTCTGTCTGGTTGAATTGAGGCACTGGGTGTCTCACTCATGAGCTCGCTTGTGTGAGAACAGAAGTGGGTGGAGAGGAGACCAACTCAACAGGAAACACAGAGCCACCAACCTCCCTGAAAGCATGTGGCTTTGAGGGAAAAAAATTCAAGACAGCTGTTCAGCATGAGGTACAGAGTATACCTGTGTGCTTAATGCTTTGCCATTTCAATGGGACCAAAGGTGGGGCTTTTGATATAGTTCTTTGAGGCTACTGAGCCTCAGTGCCTCTGCATGAAACTTCTAACCTGTGCTAAAAAAAATAATAATAAAGGCAAGAGCAACGAAAGGAAATGGAAGGAAGGAAGGGAGGAAGGAAGGGAGGGAGGAAGGAGGGAGGAAGGAGGGAGGAAGGGAGGGAGGAAGGAGGGAGGAGGGAGAGAGGGAGGAAAGAAGGAGGAAGGGAGGGAGGGAGGGAGGGAAGAAGGAGGGAGGAAGGGAGGGAGGGAGGAAGGAGGGAGGAAGGAGGAAGGAGGGAGGAGGGAGGGAGGAGGGAGAGAGGGAGGAAAGAAGGAGGAAGGGAGGAGGGAGGGAGGGAGGAGGGAGGAAGGAGGGAAGAAGGAGGGAGGAAGGGAGGGAGGGAGGGAGGAGGGAGGAAGGAGGGAGGGAGGAAGGAAGGGAGGGAGGGAGGGAGGAGGGAGGGAGGAGGGAGGGAGGAGGGAGGGAGGGAGGGAGGAAGGAGGGAGGAGGGAGGGAGGAGGAGGGAGGAGGGAGGGAGGAGGGAGGAGGGAGGAAGGAGGGAGGAGGGAGGGAGGAAGGGAGGGAGGGAGGGAGGAGGGAGGAAGGAGGAAGGAGGGAGGGAGGAGGGAGGGAGGGAGGAAGGAGGGAGGAGGGAGGGAGGAAGGGAGGGAGGAGGGAGGGAGGGAGGAAGGAGGGAGGAGGGAGGGAGGAGGGAGGGAGGGAGGAAGGAGGGAGGAGGGAGGGAGGAAGGGAGGGAGGGAGGGAGGAGGGAGGAGGGAGGGAGGAGGAGGGAGGAGGGAGGGAGGAGGGAGGAGGGAGGAGGGAGGGAGGAGGGAGGGAGGAAGGGAGGGAGGAGGGAGGGAGGGAGGAAGGAGGGAGGAGGGAGGGAGGAAGGGAGGGAGGAGGGAGGGAGGGAGGGAGGGAGGGAGGAGGGAGGAAGGAGGGAGGAGGGAGGGAGGAGGGAGGGAGGGAGGAAGGAGGGAGGAGGGAGGGAGGAAGGGAGGGAGGAGGGAGGAAGGAGGAAGGAGGGAGGAGGGAGGGAGGAGGGAGGGAGGGAGGAAAGAAGGAGGAAGGGAGGGAGGAAGGGAGGGAAGAAGGAGGGAGGAGGGAGGAGGGAGGGAGGAGGGAGGGAGGGAGGAAGGAGGGAGGAGGGAGGGAGGAGGAGGGAGGAGGGAGGGAGGAGGGAGGAGGGAGGAAGGAGGGAGGAGGGAGGGAGGAAGGGAGGGAGGAGGGAGGGAGGGAGGAAGGAGGGAGGAGGGAGGGAGGGAGGGAGGAGGGAGGAAGGAGGGAGGAGGGAGGGAGGAGGGAGGGAGGAGGGAGGGAGGGAGGAAGGAGGGAGGAGGGAGGGAGGAAGGGAGGGAGGGAGGGAGGAGGGAGGGAGGGAGGAAGGAGGGAGGAGGGAGGGAGGAAGGGAGGGAGGGAGGGAGGAGGGAGGAAGGAGGAAGGAGGGAGGAGGGAGGGAGGAGGGAGGGAGGAGGGAGGGAGGAGGAAGCGAGGGAGGAAGGGAGGGAAGAAGGAGGGAGGAGGGAGGAGGGAGGAAGGGAGGGAGGGAGGAAGGAGGGAGGGAGGGAGGAAGGAGGGCGGAGGGAGGAAGGAGGGAGGGAGGGAGGAAGGAGGGAGGAGGGAGGAAGGAGGGAGGGAGGGAGGGAGGAGGGAGGAAGGGAGGGAGGGAGGAAGGAGGGAGGGAGGGAGGAAGGAGGGCGGAGGGAGGAAGGAGGGAGGGAGGGAGGAAGGAGGGAGGAGGGAGGAAGGAGGGAGGGAGGGAGGAAGGAGGGAGGAGGGAGGGAGGAGGGAGGGAGGGAGGAGGGAGGGAGGAGGGAGGAGGGAGGGAGGAGGGAGGGAGGAGGGAGGAGGGAGGGAGGAGGGAGGAGGGAGGGAGGAGGGAGGGAGGGAGGAAGGAGGGAGGAAGGGAGGGAGGGGGGAGGGAAGAAGGATGGAGGAAGGGAGGGAGGAAGGAGGGAGGAGGGAGGAAGGAGGGAGGGAGGGAGGAAGGAGGGAGGAGGGAGGGAGGAGGGAGGGAGGAGGGAGGGAGGAGGGAGGAGGGAGGGAGGAGGGAGGGAGGAGGGAGGAGGGAGGGAGGAGGGAGGGAGGAGGGAGGAGGGAGGAGGGAGGGAGGAGGGAGGAGGGAGGGAGGAGGGAGGGAGGGAGGGAGGAAGGAGGGAGGAAGGGAGGGAGGGGGGAGGGAAGAAGGAGGGAGGAAGGGAGGGAGGGAGGAAGGAGGGAGGAGGGAGGAAGGAGGGAGGGAGGGAGGAAGGAGGGAGGAAGGAGGGAGGAGGGAGGGAGGAGGGAGGAAGGAGGGAGGAGGGAGGGAGGGAGGGAGGAAGGAGGGAGGAGGGAGGGAGGGAGGGAGGAAGGAGGGAGGAGGGAGGGAGGAGGGAGGGAGGAGGGAGGAGGGAGGGAGGGAGGGGATAAAAGTACAACCACAGAAATATTTGTTTTCCCGGATACGTTTTGTCCTCTCTGACGACGAGAATGGTTTCCTCCCTCCTTGGTCAGGAGCCTAGAAAGGGGTTGTCCGAGCTCTCGGCAGGCACGCATGATCCACATTGTTCAGCCACCACCTCTCCTTCCCAGGTTACCACCCAGATATCATCAGGTCTTTCCCTGGCCCCTTGGTCTCAGTGCCATGCTTGACCAAAGGGGAGCACCTGAGTGCTGTCCCCATGGTGCTGCGCTCTAAGGCCAGGGCCAGATCCATGGCCGTGTGGCCTGTTAGTCACCCAAGGCCCATGCATAGCAAGGCTTCCCACTTAGTTTAATGCTTTGCCATAGCCACATTGAAATTCTTAACAATTTTTAAACAAGGGTCCCATGCTTTATTTTTCACTAGACCCTACAGATGCCACAGCTGGTCCTGTATCTGACTGCGTCTCAAGCCCAGAAAACACCTGTATGCTTATTTGCAGCAGTGTCACCTGCATTGTGCCTGCACAGCCACTGGAGCTCCCTGAGCAGCAGGACCGAGACGGCGGCCTGCTCTGGCGCGCAGTCTCGCGACGTCGACAAGTCCAGCATGATGACCCCAAGGATGCCATCGTTGTCCAGAGGATCCTGAATTACCTGAAGGTAGCCTGAACTCTCCCTTCAGTTTTAGGCATGTTGCCACGGAGAGTATTTTGGGGTAAACATAAGGACTTTATGAGCAACAAAAATAGAGAACTCTTCCAAGATGTTGTTGCACTGAGGTTTTGAACTTATGAATAGCACGGTAGTATTACCTTGTGGTTTCAGATACATGTTGATGCCCAAATCCCATGACTTGCCTACATACAAATGGACAGTTTGCCAGATTGACTTCCTTTGTTTCTTATAGGAAAAAAACATCCCGGTTGTCTTTATTCAAGGAACCGTTCATCTAGCTTGTGGAACAGAAATTTAAGGCATAAAATAAAATTTTCCTTTGATTTAACCAAAGGACTTTACACTGAGTTTGGCGACCAGCCGTTCTCCCTCTATTTTTTGGAACGATCAGGAGGAAACAGTTTAACTGCAAATGTGAAGACAAGTTTCCTGCCAGTGGAGGTTGTTGAGTGTTCCCATGACCCACCCACGGGAAACTGTGGAATTTCCTCCTGCAAAGATCTCCCACCTCCCCAGGCAGACTATATGGTTCTCAGGTCGTGTCTTCCAGATGTACTTCCTGTGGGTTTAAAAATCGCCCCGGCTGACAAATGGCATCATTGCCAGTGGAATGGCATCCAGCAGCCAAAAACAACGAAAGGGAGACTTGATGAGATGAACTTGGACACACTGTTCCAGAACCTTCGTTCCCACCTCAGGAGCCAATGCCCGGCAGAGCCAAGCCCATGTGGGTCGAGTTGGGTTGGGTTTTCCAGTCCCTGTTTGCCCAGCCTCTTTGGCCTGTGGAAGGGCAGCCTGGCAAGTCCTTCACTGTCGAGCTGGCGCTCTCGGTATCCTCTAGGCCAACGCTGTCCAAAAGAAACAGAGTGTGAACCACATGTGTATTATTAAATTTCCCACAGACACATTACAAACAGAAACAGAAACAGGTGAAAGCTGTTTTAATAATATATTTTATTTAACCCCACATATCCAAGGTATTATCATTTCAGCATGTAATCTATTCATTACAATTGTTATTAATGAGACAGTTTGCCTTCTTTTCTTCTCTGAGCCTCTGATACCCGGTGTATAGCTCACAGGCAGGGCACATCCCAGCTCAGGGCAGCAACATAGCCGGCGTCAGACAGCCGTGTGTGGCCGGTAGTTGCCGTATTGGACAGCCGAGTCCTAGACAAGGTGAAATACCTCTGTGCGATCTTATTTCAAGTATAAAATTGATATTTACGTGTACTAGACCTGAAAAATAGCCCAATTCATGGATTTATTTCCTTCTGGGTGTTTTCCTTTGACTGCACTGAATTTTTAAAGGAGAAGTTAGGAAATAACACAGTGGTAGCCACGACTGGGCATTGGGTCTACCCTAAAAACTAAAAAGTCCAATTTTAGATGCATTAAATAATTCCCATGAACCACTTTGCCCTGAATTTCCGTACATTGTTATTGGGCTCTTGTGCGTAGAAGAGACATAGGACTTGAAAGGTAGGGAAAGATGGGACTTAACTTTTGCTCTAGTTTGGAGATTACCTGAAGCAGTGAGAAGAAGGCCACCTCGGTTCCTAGGAGCTGACCCCGGGACGAGGATGCTCATGCAGGAGACGTCCTGCAGGGATGCTTCAGGACAGGGGTGAGGGAAGCAGGAAGGGGCGGGGAGGTGGTCTCAGCTGCCAAGGAGACCCACCCTGGTCCTATGGGAGGTTCCTCAGCATCGGAAAGCCCTGGGGGTTGGTTAGGCACAGATTGCTGGGCCCTACCCTACAGCATCTGAGTGGCCCTGAGGGTCTGCGTCTCCAGCAAGTCCCCAGGTGGTGCTGACACTGCAGGCTGGAGTCACCTTGAGAACGGCTTTAGTCTACAGCATGGACAGCACAGGAGTCCAGGGGCCAGGTCTGTGCCAACCAGTCACTGGGCATGGGGGAGGCACGACCTCCTGGTCAAGGTGACTCTTGTTGGCCCAGTGGAACTTGTAAGGACCGTTGGAAGCAGACAGCTGCGCAGTCAGCAATGCGGTCCCCGCCCTAGGGGAGTGGACACATCAGCCAGAAGAAAGGGCCTGCGTGGGACACCGACCCATCCTCCACCACCTGGCTGGCTCCATGGATGGAGGTGGCTAAAGGGTCAATCAGCACAGGCAGCTGTAGCTGAGGAAGCAGCTTCACGAGCAGCATCTTCTTCACTCGAGTACCTGCACCCAAGCAGGGAGAGCATTGCTGAAGCAAAATGCCCTGTTGGCCAGTGGTTGGAAGTTCTCATTTGTTAACACCTGGAGGTGAGAAGTGCTGTGAAGCTCACCCACCAGGCAAACAGGGTCGGGTCCAGGGTCTTCACAGGCTCCCTGAAGCTCCCCACGGTCTCAGCAGAAAGTCCCTCCAGGGATGCCGGGATGCTGGGGAGAACATTCAGGGCTCTAGTCCCCAAATAGGATCGGAGAAACCAGGGGTTCCCAGTCCAGGGTAGCTGAGAGAGGGCTGCCTGGTGCCCGTGGACGTCCTGAGAACTGGCTGAGTTTCCCACCGGGGGTCAGTCCACACAAGGGGCAGAGCCATCTCACAGGACACCAAGACCAGGGACGTTTCCAGGTGAGCTGACTGGAAGGACAGTGCTGAGAAACCCGCCCGGCGCAGCCAACAGCCCCCATCCACCCCCTGGTCCGGGCTGGACATATTCTCATGTTTTGCCGGGATGATTTTAAGAGAAAATTAATGATACATCAGCAAGTTTGGTCACCTAAGACATAAGCGATAACAACCAGTCATCTTGTAAAATAAAGATGTAGACGATGCCTCCTTTCAGACCAGTGGGGAATCTCTCAGTGGGCACCATCGGCACACTTTACCCCAGCAAGCTTCCTCGGGTTACACCAAAGCCTGTTACAGAGACTGGGAACAGCAATAAAACATGACTAAACAGAAAATATTCTTCATAATGACTTTCAGTGAATAGGAAGTAAGCTTCCAACTTCTAACCCTTGCAAATGAGAAGTGCTGTGGGCAAGGGGAGCTTGGAGAAGGCCAGTGGGGACTGAGAGGGACCCCAGGTGACATGGTACCAGGTGACGGACGTGGCACCAGGCAGTACTGCCTTAATTGCCGGGGCCTCTCTGAGCACGTCGTCATCTTACCTGGGATCAGACCAGACGTGATTCTCAACCCTCCGTAGAGCTTTTTGTTTATGTGAGTTATATCTATCTGTATTTTCTACTAAAGTTAAAACTGAGAAAAATTAAATATTTATTGATTAACTCAATTTAAAAGTGACAAACCCAAACGTCATGACCTGTGGTCCCTACTGCATCTTCTGTGTTTCTTTGTCCCACCATTCAAAACAGTAAACTCCATTCTTAGCTCGAGGGCCACACCCAGCAGGCTGGCAGGCTGACTGCCTCACCCTTGCTCTGGAGCTGTGTCGTCCACTGCTGTGAACGCCACCCCAAGTGGCCATGGAGTGCTGGAACGTGGCTGGTCCAGACTGAGAGGGGCTGCGTGTGTGAAACACACACTGTTCAAAGAATTAGTACAAAAAGGAATGTAAAAGATCTTACTACATTTTTTATATTAGGAACATGTTAAATTAATAACATTTTGGATGTACTGGGTGAAAGAAATTATATATTAAAATCTGTTTCCTCTGTTTCTTTTTACTTTTTTTCAATGTGGCTATTACACAATTTTAAATTACCCATATGGCTTGAATTATATTTCTATGAGACAGGGCTCATCTATAGCACCTTCATATTGGACCAGATGTCCTATATTTTCCTAGGACAAAATCTGCACTCTAGAAAAAAAAAGTTTAAAACACACCACTTAGAAAATACTGGGAAAAAAATCTCTATCCATAAGCCTATTCCCCCATTACAAAAATTTATTTGCTAAGAACCAAAATATTTCCCAAGTTTCCCAGGCAAGATTCCTAAAAACTTAAATATGATTTATTTTAAAAAGTAAAAGAAAAGAAACAGATCTCCTGGTGGGAAAGGCAATTGTTGGGAGTGTGTTTCCGTGGCTGGCTGAGTGCCCTGCCCAGGTCAACATGGACTGGGGACAGTACGAAGTCGTTTACAGGCAGCAGAGAAATGATTTTAATTCCCATGCATGTCTGAGCAAATTGCCGAAACGTAGCATGGGTTTTCCTGTGTCACCAGTTAGTAACCGGGCTGGATGAGGGGTTAAACCCCTAGAACACTGTCCACAGGGCTATGTGTCTTCACGAGGGCAGAGCCCCTGAGGACCTGATTGTGAAGCCCTGTCCTCCACTGCCCTGTCCAGCTGACGTCCACCCTGAGTCCCTGCCCTGACGGAGCTTGTGTTTGGTGGGACATGCGGACAAGTGCACGGACATTTAGACAAACGGTCCTCTTAGCTGGTGATCGATGCTGCAGAGAGCACATGGTGGGGTAAGAAAACGCAGGGGGGGTGGGAGGTTTTTGGGGTGGGGTGACTGCCTGGGGGACATGGATGTCAGTGAAATGATGGAGCATGAAGACGGGACAGCTGCCCTCGGTAGAGGGCCGCCGTGAGAAGGTCAGCGGGGGCAGAAGAGGACAGCGTGGAGGGCAGGAAGCCTGCAGCCACTCTTCCTGGACTCGAGTCCCGGGACGGGCCCTGAACCTGCCCGGGTTCCCTCTCCACGCACCTCCCTCCTGGGTGTGCTGTCAGGACTGGAGGGGCTGGTGCCTTCGCTCTGAGACCCACCTGGTGAGAGGTAGCTGCAGCCATGCCTCGATGGAACGAGGGCAAACCACATGATGGGCATCTGTCCCTGCAAGTCCCCTCCTCCTTCATCCCAGGGCAGGGCCCAGGGGAGGATCCAGGGGGTGGAACGCAGCTCCCAGAACTGCAGTGTGAAAAGGCTTTTTACCCAATGTACAACTGAAGGGCCACCTGATGAACCTTTGGGACGGTGGCACGTGTCTGTTTCAGCCACACACGTGTCTCATCCTAACAATATCTTGTTATTTTAACAACTGGGGGAAACAAGATTGGAGCTTCTGCAGCAGAGCAAGAAGGCTGTCTTGGCTGGAGAAGCAGCCAGGGCTGGACTGTGGGAGACTGGGGGCCCCAGTAAGGTCCAGGGGTTGAGCACTGGGGGTTGTATCTGGGTCGAGGGTGCTGATCTGTGTTTTCAGCGGGTAACGTTAGCTGCTGTGCTAAGAACAGACTCCGAGGGGTCAGTGTGTATTCAGAGGAGACCTGCAGTCTGCAGTGGTCCGGGCAGGGGGAACGGAGCCGGGCCAGCGCCTCTGACGTGAAGGGGGAGCGGCAGGTGGGCCCATCCTGTGGTGACAGCCAGACATGGGTGCAAGGGCCCAAGAAGGACCCAGGATGGCACCTGGTTCTTGACCTGAGCAGCTTCATGTGGAAGCTCTTTTGCGTCCCAGAAGGGCTGTCTCCTTCCCCGACCCTCCCCACTGCAACCCCAGGACTGAAGCGCCTTCAGGAAAGCTCCCTAGTGCCCTGCGGAAGTGGCTCGGGCCACCTTTGGGAAACAGCCCCTTTGTCAACACCTGTGGGAATTTTACCATTTGCATGTCAAACGGACCTATGCAGTGTCACCTTCTCTAATGTCTGACACAGTTGTGTTTGTGTCATTTCACAATTTAGCTTAAATATCTTCTCCTTAAGATGGACATTGCACCTTTTTTTCAGATTCCACATATAAGCGATATCGTATGATATTTGCCTTTGTCTGACTTACTTCACTTACTATGACAATTTCTTGTCCATCCACGTTGCTGCAAATGGCATTATTTCATTCTTTTTCATGGCTGAATAATAAAAAGATACAAATGAACTTAGCTACAAAACAGAAATAGACCCACAGACATAGAAAACAAACATTACCAAACTTTGGTTGCCAAAGGGGAAAGGGGTGGGGGCGGAATGACTTAGAAGCTTGGGATTAACACACACTCACTAGTATATATAAAACAGATATCAGCAAGGACCTACTGAATAGCACAGGGGGCTACACTCAGTGTTCCATAATGACCCGTAAGGGAAAGGAATCTGAAAAAGAATATATACATATGTATGTATAACTGAATCACCGTGCTAACACAACCTTGTATAGCAACTATACTTTAATTTAAGAAAAAAAGAAGAGAAAAAGAAAGATGAACATCGCAGGGAACTGGCCAGTGTTCGATACCTCCTGCCATGAAGGCCGTCAGTCCCAGCCAGCAGCAGAGCGGATCCCACAGCTGGGAGAGGCCCGTTGGCAGGACCTTATCAGGCTCCTTCAATGGTTACCTCCTGGGATGGAACTTGCAGCCATCTGCAGCTTTCCGATGCTAGTGTGTTTAATTAAGGAAAACCATGTTGCAACTTTAACCAGTAGGAAGGCAACAGGAAACCGGGGTTCTCCGTGGACCCGCGTTATACACTCTGCCCACATCTGAGCTTCAGCGAGCCTTGGGGCCAAGTCCGGAGAGAGGCTGGGGCCCCTGGGCCACACAGGGTCGGGGCATGTGTGCACACAGAGCAGTGGCCCTGACACCCTCAAGCAGGCTTCCTCCTCCAAGCTCGATTGCTGCTGTTTCTGAGGATATGGGGCCCACATGGCAGCCCTTCCCACCCCAAATCCCTCTCTCCACCTGCTAGCCCCCCTCCAGGCTGGGCTGGGGCCTTGTCTGCACTCCTGGACCCCACTGGCTGATGCCACCCACCCCCCGCTTCTGCTCTGAGGTCACCTTGTTACTGGTTGATCTCCCCTCGGTTCTCTGTGCAGCCTCATCCTCTGCCTCCCCAGAGCCTAACAAAGACCTGTCCTTTGTTATAAAGCAGAAACTAATAAAAAAAATAATATAAATAAATAAATAAATAAATTTTTTTTTTTTAAAAAAAGGACCTGTCTTGACCAGCTCCCAGCAGAGCCTGTTCATCACGTGAACGTGTGGTTAAAACAAGTGTGGATGCTCAAATGTGAACCACGTGGGCACTCTGTTTCTAGAATCCCTCACAATTCCTAGCACTTTTAAAGATTCATGCGTAAAGTTTTAGGTGAACAAGCCTGACTATCACCCTGAAAATGGACAACACAAAATATGCTTGACATGTTTAATCAATAGTTTTTGATCCTGTGATTGAAGAGGACATGAGGATCTTTGGGGGAGCAGGAAGTTGCTTCTCACTGACAGGAAGAGCTCAGGGAAGCCCCACATGGAGAATTTTAAGTCAGGTTCTCCCCCAAACATTTTTCAAAGGCACACTGTACAAAACCAGCAAAAATCATCAGTGCATCATCCCGTCTCCCAGGCCCTGTGCTGCTACACCAGCAGCTCTGTTTAAATAACATTTCCTACTAGAAGCACAAGGATGCACAGGACATGCAACCTGCCCTGGGGCCCCCGTGTCCAAGGAGACATGTCTGCTCCAATCCCCGGTCGGAAGGTGTCTGAAGAACAAATTCTTGTCTTTTGGGCACAACTGTGCACCTGGGAAACGGACAGCTGACTTCATGGTATGGGGCCGCCCTGAGGGCTGGGGGACCCTGTGGGCTGCACTCTGTGGGCTCCACGTTCCAGGACATGGGTTTTGTCAGCTCCACCCATGGATGAGGCAGCTGGGCCTCGTGGTCGACAGCAGCAGGTGACAGAACTGATGTTCTAATCCAGCCTGGCTGACCCCCGGGCCCCAGGAACACTGCACCCCACGAAGTCGCTCTTCAGAACTGCAGGAGGCCTTTCAGCCATTGTCCAACAGGGCAGTCGGTAGCATCCCAGTCCTGTGTGAGTTCAAGGCCTCAAGGGCACCAAATTCTCCCCAAAATCAGGGCCTTAGAAGTCAGCATGGAAACACAGACGTCCCTAACCGAAGAGGAGACGGCACAGACAAACCAAAGTCGTTCCCATAGACACAGCCACTCTTGGTGAGAGCTTAGCCATGCTGAACCCTGGGGGAAGGGCCCTACAAACCCAGGCTCAGGGAACGCTCGCAGCCAGAGGGCATCACCAGGTCCAGAGAGGAAGCCCGGACCCAGAGCGCTGCAGGCTTCTTCTGCCCACTGTCACCCGACCAGGTGTGATGGGGCTGGCGTCCAGCTCTGGCCCTTTGGGAGCTGACATTGACTTGCCCCACCGCCTTCCTCTCTCCCCGTGTTGGCAGAACCTGGGGAGGGGCCTGCAGGGGTGATTTCAGAGGGGAAGCATGCAGGGGGGAGCAACATGGCATAATCTGTTCAACTGACATCAAAGCATGTGGTCAGGGCCGGCAGGTCCCGCCATGAGGCTTTTCACTCACCCACTGAGCAAACGTGCACCAGGCCTGAGTTAGGTGCTGGGGTTTCTCCATAAAGTACTGCCTGGGTCTATCTAAACTCACCTGTGAATCTGCATTTTAACACTGCTCTATCCCTTAGAGCAAATGCACTCCGAACTCACTCAAGGAACCTGCACGCAATTTTTTTTTGCACCCATAAGAATGGTAATATTTTTCCTGTTAGAAAGCTATGCATGACTAGTGTAATTCTTGCAGGGGTGTTGCAGTAACATTTCTGAAAGAATGGTAAAGATTTTGTGTTAATATAATGTGACCCATAATTAATTCTGATGTTTAGAGTCAGAAGCTGAGGATGAGAAATCAGGAAATGTCTTCAAAAGCGTAACACCTTACTCCTAAACTGAGCTACTGTGTCAAGCATCTTATAAAGAATAATATTCTGGACTCATTTTTATAGGAAGTGACTGATGATCTTTAAATGATCTGTGATGGGATAATTAAATCTAATAGCATGCTGTTTCTTCCAAGAGCATGCTGAGGTTATTATATTGAAACACCCGTGATTTATTGAGGGAAATGCAGGTGCAGGTCTGAGGAACTCTGGAAGCCTAATTCCCATTCATAACACGGAACCCAGGAAAATTGATCCATGATCCGTATGGACCCTGGAGAAAGGGGTCATGTGGAGGGAATTATCCCCCAAACTTAACCAACTGAATATTGTTCAAAAACTGGGGTTTCCCATCCAGAGCGTGTTTTAGCGTTGCAGTAACAAAAAGTTTTACCAAGGACAGTTTAAGCTTGAACTAGAGGAGACTACAGGGGAAATGTTTAGGTTCCTGATTAGAGAGAGGTTTGGAGGGTTGCAAATTGCAGTGAAGTGATGATCCAGGTCAAATCTTGTACCAAGAAAAACACCGCCATAGCAGAATCTGATCCAAAGTAAGGGCACTCGGAAACCTCAAATTTCCCAGCAAAATAAAAACTGTGTTATAAAAAATGTGATCTGAACACTTACATTTCCGACCATTGTTATTGCTGCACATAAGAGAATCTTTGCTGAAAACGCCCTCAGGGGGCTGGAGTGAAGAGCTTCCTCTGTGTGTAAGGACAGAGGGGTCTCCTAAATGACCATGGGCTGAGGACAGACCATCCCCTTAAGGAAAAACGCCTGAGAATGCCTTTTGCTCCACCATCTTGATCATCTAATTGCCCAGGGTTTAAAAAGGAATCCCGTCTAACCCCAAGGCGATGATGGGTGATGAATGGTCTGGCGGAGTGGGGACCACTGGCCATTCAGGGAGGGCGCAGGCTGATTCAGAAATCTCTAGTTCTTTTTAGTTTTGTTTCTTGTCTGGACCATGAACTGTACCAAGGAGCCTCCTGGAATCTGTGAGAGCATCCAGTGCTCCATCCAGTGTTGAGAGAGGGAGGGGCAGGGTGGGGGGAGAGGACAGCAGGGGAGGGGAGACTAGGGCAAGTCTGTTTGGCCGTAAAGCAGTGAGGTGGGCACAGGCGATGAGAGGGTGGCCCCGAGCCTCGGGCAACGCCAGGTGCTGAGATGCGCAAGCCAGGGCGTGCAAAGGCCCCGGGAGTGGCCCACGGAAGATGCTCAGAAACACAGTCCTGGTGGCCGGGCTGGTATGCTGAGCGGGAACCAGAAGCTCCAGCTGGCTCAGCAGAGTGCCCACGCCACGCCTTCACCCCAGCTCCAGGGCCGGATGGGGCTCTTCCCCGACTTGAGAGAGAACCGTGATGATAAGGGAGACAGGGCACAGATTTTCAGGGGGCATCACCTGAACCACGGCACTGAGCTAAGAGGGAATTACACTGTGGAGAAAGCCCAGCACTTAACTTGACAGCAATTACCCAGAGTAATTAGCTGTGATTCTTAGGAGCCCTCAGCCCTTAAGTCCCGTGTTGTGACAACAGAAGGAGTGTGTTCACTCCTCCTCCGATGAGGCTTGCAGGCTTGCGGCAGGGAAAGTGCTGCTGGGTGTCCTGGAAACCATCACCCTCCTTCCTCTGCAGCCGCGTCCCGAGGGCTCTGGACGGTGGGGGGAGGGGTCTGTTTGTTAAGACGTCTCCCACAGTCGCAATTGGCGGACCCCAGATTTGACCAACGGGAAAGTTGGGAGGATGAAGGAATGGAGGATGGGTGCTGTGCCTGACAGGTGCCCGGCTCCCGACCCCGCCGCTGGGGTCCAGCTCTTGGAGAGCGAGGAAGATGCCACCCGTGAGCAGGAGGCCACCATGGCGTCTCCCGCATCTGAGAGATGGGCACCGCACTCTCATTCTCTCTCAGTGCCGACCTGGGGTGATGCACCCTCCTGCATGTCCTCTCCCCAAAGGGCCTGGCCACCCACCCCGTCGAGGCCACAGCCCCACCAAAGCTGCCCTGGGAACTAGCCCAAGCCTCGCCTTCTTGGTGCCCGCTCTTTTTAAAGCGAATCTAAGATGACAGGAATTTGTTGGTTGGAAAGTTGAAACTTCTGCTGGGAAACAACTGATGAAAACCTGTAGGAACCGTTAGAGCAGGCGGGTCCCAGCCGCTGACCCATTTCTGCCACGTGTCCTGAGGGTGGGCAGGAGCCCAAGACCCCCTTGGTGGTGGGAGTGCAGTGGCTGCCCCTGGGCACATCGGCCAAGATGTCCAGTGCGTCCGACACCAGAGGGAGGCCCCCGGACACTCAGGGAGCGCTCACGGCCTGGCTCGGGCCTCAGCCCCCACGACCACTGTCCCCACAGTCTTCATCCTGTGTCCTCACAGATGCAGGCACAGCCTCTCGTGTTTACGGCAGGATCAGCTCTCTGTCCATCCGGGTCCACCAGGCTCAGTCGGCAGGAGATGCATACTAGTTTTTTGCAGGACTTACCGCAAGGCATCACCTCCCAGCCTGTGGGGTCTGGCGAGGCAGGTCTGAAGCCCACAGGGCAGGCCAGGCTGGGCACCAGCCCATAGGCTGCCGTCCACACATGAGCTTTCTCCTTCAGGGCAGCCTCAGCTCTGTTCTTGAGGTCTTTCAACCCATTCGATCAGGCCCACCCACGTAATCCAGAATAATTTCCTTTATTTAAAGTTCCTTGGTTATGGACGTCACTCAGGTCTGCAGAACTCCCTGGCAGCAAGACCCAGATGAGTATTTGATACATAAGAGTGCTGCGGCCGAGTTACCCACAAACCTGACCATTGCTGTCTCGCTGGCAGGTGACCCCACTATCTGAATCTGCGGGTGAACAGCAGGGGATTCGGGACTAGGAAAGCTTCCCACCCCCTCGTCAATATAGGAACAAAACCTACACATCTTTCCAGCCTCTCGTATGTCTCTGCTTGAGCTTCATTTTCCAGAGATGGGACGGAAGCTGGAACCGAGACTCTGGGAGCCAGGGTGTGTGTCTGAGAGCTTTAGACACCAGGTTGGCAGCCCAGCGGCATTCAGGGCTCCTTCGAAGCAAACTTCGTGTGCAATTCAGGAGACCAAGAGTCCAGCCCTGGAAGGTCACGCATTGTGAGGTCAGGGCAAGTCACTGTAGTTTTCTGCCCCAGTTTCCCCGTCTACAAAGTGAGAATGAAACCACTTGGTCCTGTGGGTCATTCAGGGCTGCTTGAAAGAACAAGATTCGATAAACTTCATTTTTTTACATCAAGATGAAGAAAAGAACAGGATAAATTCATGGCAAGAAGCTGGTTTCAAGGAAAAACAGACTTCACTCCCTCCCCTCAACCTCCACCCTGACTCCGGCTCTAGTCCCACCCGGCACCTGGTCCACGGAGGCCGGGAAATGTGTCTGTGGAGCAGGTACAAGGGCTCCGCCAGCCCTGCTCACGTCGGCCTCATGTGTGCTGCTCAGGTGTTGGATGGGGCAGACGCCTTGACGGGGCCCCCATGGCCGGGCAGCTCCCAGGAGACCGGTGTTCACGCCAACAACCAGAAAGGCTGTCGGAAAAAATAAGGTGTTTGAGGGCATCAGAGAAAAATCTCAGGCCAAAGGACTTGAGTGTCTAAAACCCAGGAGGGAAAGAAACTGGAGAGGAAAACAAAACTGTAAGACAATAAAATGAGGAATGTTTAGAGGAAGAAAAGGACTACCTAAAATTCTACTCCCAGAAAAAAAAAATACCCTTCAAAAGTGAAAGAAAAATAAAGAGACCCTAGAGAAGTGTCTAGAAAAAGGGCATCAAAGGGACTTCCCTGGTGATCCAGTGGTTAGGACTCAGCGCTTCCACTTCTGGGGGCACTGGTTAAATCCCTGGTCAGGGAACTAAGATCCAGCATGCCACATGGCGTGGCCAAAAAAAGATAGAAAAAAATAAAAAGGCATCAAAGCGTCACATCTCCAGGAGAACATGGGACGCCGTCTTCAGGCAGAAGAAAGTGGTCCCACTCAGACACAGCAACGCAGATAAATAAATACAAACATTTACTGCAAATGCTCTAAGGAAGGACCCAGGACATGAGCTCTGCGGGGCGTTGGGTGTGCACAGGTACATTTAAGAGGCTGCCGGTTTCATGGCTGCTTTTCAAAATCACATGGACACTAACCTCAAGCCCTCTTGGGCTGAAGGACCACACTTCTTTGTCCCAGGCATCCTCCCCAATATAGATGCAGCTCCGACAGCATCTCTGCCCTGGCAGGCGGGTACCACGCACCCCCCGGCTGCCCCAGCCCTGTCCGCTGCAGCACTTTGATCCAGAAATGCAAGTATGGATGGAGTGAACAGAAGGTCCCCATCCTGTCTGATATGTGGGAATAAACAGCCCAACAAGGATGACCAGAAGCTGAAGAAATCAAACCACACGGTGGCAGGAGGCATCTTCTGAGCCCTGAGGCGAGGGGTGAGGTCACCAGATGAGAGAGGTAATGGTCAGCCTGAGGTCCACGCAGCTCCAGACGCAGGGCCGGACTCGCAGGCTCTGGTTCACAAACTCCTGAAGGAGCCCTCGCGTGGCGTCAGAGGCAAAGGAGGAAACCGTGAAGTTCAAGGCTCTGAAAACACACCTCTCCACATGTGGTATGTAGGACATGCTGTTAATGTTTGCATCTGTTTATTTGACGTCGAATGGCATAGAAACGGAGGCTGAACACTGATGGGCCACAGACTAGTCTTCATGGACTTGGGACACCCACCCCTCCTGAGACCCTTGTGTGAAGACCTCCACTCCACTCTAGAATCTGTGCTGGGGCAGGTGGAAGGGTCTCTTCTCCCCGGGGCTGCGGAAGGACCTGTGCCCAGGAGAAAGGCTGCTCCGACCAGACCCTCCTTAGATACACTGAAGAGTCAGGGCTGACCTGGACTCTCCCTGCCAATACCTGGGACAGGTAAATCCAGGTACCAGGAACACATGTGCTAGGCTCTTGTCTGGCATTTGTAACATCAGCTTTATGACTGTGATGTGGTGCATGAGACGTGATGGCCCGAGTCCTGCTGGAACACAAGGGCCTCCTTTGCACATTCTAACCAGGGATGTGCAAAGGAGGTCACAGCTGGATGCAAGGTCATGTGCGTATTGGGCATTTCAAACAGTGAGTGGAAAGGTCACCCACTTCTCCTACATGCACTGCAGACACTTCTTTCTCCAACAGTCGGCATCCTGCACCAGAAGAACCAGACACTGCTTCTGAGTAGTGAAGGCAGCGGGCCCACGGGACCTGTTCCCACCTTGCGAAGACCTGCAGGTGAGCTGGTGACCGGTTTATTTCAAAACCACCAGAGTTCTCACATTAAACTTGGTTGTCGTTTTATTATCTCTCACTTGGTTTCCACCCCAGCATCTGCAAGCAGGAAATGTGCATCGCTCCGTCCCTCCTTCCCCACGGGCACGTGGCTCCACCATGAGGGCTGGACACCAGGGGCTGTGCAGGACAGGGAAATGGGTGATTACACTTGTGCCCCCTTCAGCGTTTTCTAAGGTCTAATTTGAACCTGCATGATTGCATAGGAGTTTAGGGCTATGCAGTCTTTGGTAAATTAACCTAAATTAGGCTAAGCTTTCCATTTTGTCATCAAAAATAGGAATAATAACCTAACATGTAAAATTATCATAACAGAAAAATGAGATACTATTACTCAAATGTTCAGTATAGCCTCTGCCGCAGGGTAAACACTCAGTGATACTTAACAAATCAAGAAAAGGATATGCTTCCATTCTTTAAAATCCAGCCACTATAAGAGAGTAAACACCGTGGGCACTGCCCCAGCGCTTAAAAAAATACATATTATACTGTTGAGAGAGAGAAACAGAGAAATAGAGAGCGAGAGAGTAAGAACGCCCTCCAAAGTGGTGATAATTGAGCCACCTGACAAAGACCATAAAACAAGAGTTTGCAGGTCTCTCAAGCAACCCCACCTGAACCCTTGAATCAATTCACCAGATTGAGACACGCCCCATTCTGGCCCCAAGGCACGTTGACCATCCAGAGCACACCCAGTTCCCACTTCTCCTTATTCCCTCTTCATCTGCCCCTCCAGTCGTGTGTTCATGAATCATGTCAGTTGTGTGTGTTTCCAAAGTTGTTTAGGGCAATTATATTTGTTATTTAAATATCAAAACCATTAAAACGTGAATATAAAAGAAAAACAGAGTTTTTAATAAAAATTGTGTCAAATACCCTAGAAAAAGTGAGAGGGAATGGCTCAGGGGAGCCTGCTGGTGTTTTCTCAAAGTCAGCAGTGAGAAGAGGAGCTTCACCCACACAGCAGTGGACCCACCTGCCACAAACGCCCCGCCAGGGACATCAGAAGGCCACCGAGCGCTCTCCTAGAGCTAAGGGGAAAATTGACTACTGTCCACTCGGAAATCAGTGAGCAGCCAAATCATCCCTCCAGATTGAAGGGAAAATAAAGGCACATTCAAAGACAGGACAGTAAGACTCAGGAAGACCCCTGCCAGATGGAGAAAAGGGCATGGTCAGTAAGAAAAAACTGAACCCATGAGCAAGAGCTAAGAGGCCGAGAGAGATGGTAAACGAGGAAATTGATAAACTTAGATAACTTCAGCGAGAGTTTCATAACAAGGAGACACAGAAGTGCTAGATGACTAGTTTCTTAGATAGCCTGGTGGGAAAGGGAGACTGGAATTAAGGATTTCTAGGGTCCCTGTACAATCAGATGATTAACAGAGATATTGATTAGCTTTATCCAATTTATAGTTAGATCTGAATTTAAAACCAACAGCAGGAAAAGAAGGAAGTAAATTGTATTAATGTAATAGAAGATGGGAAAAATGGGGGTGGGAAGCAGCAAAAGCCACAGCAAATTGACAGTAAAATAAGATGAGATTTTGTGACTTAGGGTTTGGCAAAGGTTTCTTGGGACACATATGGTAATAACTGTAAAGAAAAATTGATAAATTGGACATAAATAAAATGTAAAACTTGTGTTTGTTAAGACACACCATTAAGAATATGAATAGGTAAAACATAGACTAAGAGAAAATATCTGAAAAGCACATACCTAAGAAAGGACCAGTTTGGAGGACGCACAGAGAAATCATACAACTCTATGATAAGACAAACAACTTAATACAGAAGTAATTGAAGATTCACTTCATAAAAGAAGATGTGAGAATAGCCAATAAGCACAATAAAACATATTCGGCATCATTAATCATCAGGAAAATGCAGATTAAATCCGCACTATGACATCACTGAAATGGGATATCCCGCATTTAGGACAGCCCTTTAAATGTGGAACACACACTCACCTACTCACCAGCACAGCCTCTCCTGGCTATTCCCCCAAGAGAAATGAGTGTGTCCACAAGATATCATGTACACAAATGCTCACTGTAGTTTTTTTCCTGACACCCAAAACCCAAGCGGCCCGCTACCCACCAACGGGAGAGCAGACAACAGACAGCGGAGTGTGTTCAGACCACAGAAGCCGCTCCTACTGCCACAAGGACCTGGGTCAGTGTCAGGAACAGTCCCTGAGGGAATGAGGTCTCACACAGGAGACACCGATTCCACTCCACACCAAGATCTAGAGGAGGCGAGACCAATTAGGATGGAAAAACAAGGCAGCTGGAAAAGCCAGTGGTTGCCTCTGGGGGGCTGGGGGCACAGAGGGACCGGGAAGGGCCCGAGGGAACTTCATGGCCTGGAGAAATGCCTGTCTTTTTAGAGGGTCAAATTTCATAGGTGGATACATTTGTCAAAACCCAGGGAAGGTTCATTAAGATGAGGACATTTTCTTTATAATTTACAAATATTTATCTCCAAATTTTAAAAAAAACTATAAACAAATACTGAACTTTAGATAATAATGTGGGTGCTGAAAATTTAGGAGGAAGTGTACGGAGGTCTCTGCTGGCTTCGATATGCATCGGAAACAGGGTAGACGCGAGGGTGTGTCATGAAGAAGCACAGGGAAGGGTATGAGAGAACCGAGGTGGTGGGTGAACAAGTGTTTGCTATTTTGCCGTGTATTTAAAATTTTTCATTAAAATGTGGAAAAAGTTAATGTGAAAAAAATAAATTAAATGGTAAGATTAAGACCAAGTATGCTACCCATCAAACTAAAGGAGACTGATTAGCTCCCTGCATTAGATGCACAGACACAGGCCACCCCTCATGGCATCCTTTCTGTTCGCTAGGAACCAGTTATGGGTCATGCTCAGGGGAGGGGGTCACGCCAGGGCTGGGACCTCAGCATCTCCAGGGGCATCTTAGAAGACCCCTCAGCACCATCCCCTCTGCTCTGGTTCCTGTCTTCCTCAAATTTCTCCTAGTTCTCATCTGAGTGATACTCACAGCCTATGACCACGTGTTTATCCTAACCTCTCCTCCACGCCCTGCCTTCCCTGGAAGCATCCACTGGAAGCGTTTGGGTGACGACTCCAGGTCTTTCTGCTCTGATGACACGTATATCTGTGCACACTTTTAAATAAGGCCACAGTTTCCCACATGATGAGCAGATGACCTTCATTCTTGTCCTCAGTTGGTCAGCTTAACAGACAAGGGAGGCCATGGCCTCCATCCCCCCGCTGCTCAGACAGGGTCCAGCAAGTGCCCATGTCTACAGATAAAACCTGCACTCTTAGCGGGGACAAGAACTTTTTTTTTTTTTTTTTAACAAACCCTTGTGTCGAGGGCTGACTTTCAATAGATGGTAGCGAGGAAGCTGCTTTGCCATGTATGAAATCCCAACCCTGACAAGGTTCTTTTAAAACCCAAACTACTTTTGCATTAACAATGTTTTGAGTATTTAAAAGCTCATTTTTCTCTTGAGCTATAGGTGCAGCTGTAGTAATTCATGTGATGTCTAGTAGGGAGGAGTCTGAGCTCTAACAAAGCACAAACCTGCCCAAGGAAAGGATGAGAGCTAAAAGGGAAAATCTGAGTCACGGATCTAGGCTTTACAATATGTCATGTGATCTCATCTGCAACAAAACCATCCTGGGGTTGACGTGATCCATGGTGTCAAAGAGAAAAATCCAGCCAGAAGGGGCTTCAGAAGAGAATCAACCCTCAGAGAGGCATTTCTGGGAGAGTTCTCAGGGATCTGTTCTAGCTCTTTTGTTGTAAAGAAAACTGAGGAAGGTATTGATGCTATAAGGAAACTGCAACCAAGGAATTTCCTGCTCAGAGACCACATGCAAATGAAACTAGGAAATATTCTGGTGGGTAGACACAAATGCTGAGAATGCCAATCAATGGAGTTGGATGTTATTTGAACCAGGTGATGGGTGGACCAATCACAAACCACTAAGCTCATCTCTGGCATAAATTAAAACCTGAGTTTCCAATAAAAATATGTGTGTCTTTGCATTCTCTCGCCCTCTCCCAAATGGCGGCCTCAGCAAAAAAGAAGAATAAGAAGGGGAAGTCTGTCTCCCTGACAGACTTTCTGGCTGAGGATGGAGGGAATGGTGGAGGAAGCACCTACGTCCCCAAACCAGATAGCTGAGCTGATGAAACAGATGACCTAGAAGGACATGTTTCAACTACTGGCATAGTAATGATGATGACGTGTATAGGGCACCTCCAGTTGACCGTTCCATCCTGCCCACTGCTCCACGGGCTGCTTGGGAACCCGAGCCATTGACTGGAGCCATCTTCCCAAATTGCCACCCTACACTGCTTTTCTAGGGAACCTGTCCTATGATGTGACAGAAGACTCCATTAAGGAATTCTTTAGAGGATTAAACATCAGTGCAGTGTGTTTACTGGGTGAACCCAGCAATCCTGAGAGGTTGAAAAGTTTTGGTTATGCTGAATTTGAGTACCTGGATTCCTTGCTCAGTGCCCTGAGCCTCAGTGAAGAGTTTCTAGGTAACAGGAGAATTGAAGTGGACGTTGCTGATCAAGCACAGGGTAAAGCCAGGGATGATTGTTCTTTCGGCTGAGATAGAAATCAGGATTCTGAAAAAACAGATACAGATTGGAGGCCCGTCGTGCTGCAGCTTTGATGGCTACACACCTAGAAGAGGTGATGAAGGCTTAGAGACAAATATACAGATCATTATTATTCAGACCTATATCGTGATGGGTATAGGGACAGTTACCACGATGGTCCACGCCAGGACATGGATCGATATGGAGCCAAGATTGCTATGATCACGGAGGCAGCAGAGATTACAGTAATGGCTGCTATGCCAGGATGGGCAGTGGAAGAAGAGCGTTTGGTAGTGAGTGCCACAGGGTGACGTCTACAGAGGAGGTGAAGACGGCTATAAAGACAGATAAGACAGACAGGATGACCAGTCACGGAGCTCTAGAGATGCATACTCTTGGGATGACTGTAGGCATGATGATAGATGTCCCCCCAGAGACTCAAACTGAACCTAAAGCCTCGGAGTACTCCTAAAGAAGATGATTCCTCTGCTAGCACGTCCCAGTCCAGTCGAGCAGCCTCTCTGTTTGGAGGAGGAAAGCCTGTGGGCACAACTACTAGAGAACAAGTAGAAGAGCCACTATAGAAGGAACAGGAGAAACTGCAACATCAGCTGGATGAGCCAAAGCTAGAACAACGGCCTCTGGAGAGATACCCAAGCTGGCAAAGTGAAGAAACTCAGGAACGGGAATGGTCAAGGACAGGAAGTGAGTCATCATGGACTAGGACCTCAGCCACATCTGGCAGAAACGCACGAAGGAGAAAGAGTGAGAAGTCTCTAGAAAATGAAACACCCAATAAAGAGGAAAACTGTCCGTCTCTAACTTCTAAGCCTCCCAAACCCGAACAGCCTCTAAAGGTAATGCCAGCCCCTCCACGAAAGGAGAATGCTTGGGTGAAGCAAAGTTCTAACCCTCCTGCTCAATCTCAGAGCTCAGACATAGAGCAGCAGTCCCCTACAAGTGGTGGAGGGAAAGTAGTTACAGCTCAACCATCTGAGGAAGGACCAGCAAGGAAAGATGAAAATAAAATAGATGGGGTGAGTGTCCCAAAAGGCCAGAGTGGTAACTCCAGCCATGGTCCAGGAAATGGAGGGAACAAAGACCACTGGAAGGGGTCAGATAGGAAAGCTGGCAAAAAGGATCAAGATGCCAGATCTGCACCTGAGCCAAAGAAAACTGAAGAAGATCCAGCCTCGAAGTTCAGGTCTGCAAGGAAGTATGCTGCTCTCACCATTGATGGTGAAGATGAAAATGAGGGAGACGATTACACCAAATAGAACTCTGCATTCTGTGCTTTCTCCTAGACTCTCTCCCTGCTGGAACATTCGAGAGCAAATCAAACCTCTATCCAGACAAGAAAAAATAAAACTCACCATCTCTGGAAAAGAAAAATTTGTAAAAAGCACATACTCTTCCCATTCTCAAAGAGGTGTCTTCACTTTGTTTCTTAGAGACCTCCAACCCCATGTAAACTTCTAGTTGTAAAGTGCACTCGACACCCAACCACACACTCCAGAGTTGCTGGGACACTCACGATGTTCTCTTCACAATTTCTCTACAGTCTTGGGATTGTTGATTATAATACTAACTGTATATTTACCTAAGAAGCTTTCTAAAAATCCAGTATGAACAAATTCACAAGCCAAAAAACATATTGTCAAATTATGCATCCTGCTTTTGAATTCAGGAGTGATGGTCACTAGCTCTGATGGATGAAAGATGGGGTCACCTTCTTTGACATGCCTTCCATGGAGAAATGGGGTCTATGTCCCCTCCCCTTGGACCTGGGCCAGCTCTGTGACTGCTGACTACTATAACACAGAGAAATGATGTGACTTTCCAAATCCAGGTCTTAGAAGAATGGCAACTTCCTCTTCTGGTCTCTTGGAAAACTCACTCTTGGAGCCCAAGGTAACCGTGGAAGAAGTGTGACTCTCTTGCTGGAAAGATCATCTAGACAGACCTTTAGACAAACGGAGGGGATGAGAGGCCCAGATGGGTCTGCCTTCCAGCCATCCCCTTCAAGGTACCTCAGAAGTGAGAGAGAAATCCACGTGAAAAGTGGATCCTCCTGCTGCAGCCCCCTAGCCTGGCATGGATCAGTGAAACCTACTCAGAAAATCCCTTCCTGCACTCCTGAACCTACAAATCTTGAGCAAATAAATGGTTTGTTTCAAAGTATGAAGTTTGGAGATAATTTATTTCACAGTAATATCTTCCAGGAACTGAATTTGGTCCAGGGAATGGGGACCCACCATACCAAAAACTTCAGACAAGTGGCTGGAAGGGCCTTGAGCTGATGGTGGATGAGGGTTTGAAGGACAGTAAGAAGATCGTCATTTGGGGGCTAGAGAGAAGGCAGCCCGCACTACACCGCAGCAGAAAATCCAGCTGCAATGCATCCCATGGCAGCACAGAGAGGAGAAAATATACTTACTGAGCTGGTGGATTTGGTGACAGATATTTCCTGGCAGAAAGCTGAAAGTACCAACAAATTTCCTAGACACATATGATAGGATACAGACAGAGAGACGAGGGTATAAAAATATAAATAAATAAAGAAGAAATATTTAGTTTTCAGACAGAATTAGAGGAAACATAAGCTGGGACCTGCTGAGTCAAAAAATAAAACTGCCTCTTGACTGGAGCCTCTTCAGTCTGCAAAAGACTCTCAAAATAAGAAATGACCTCAGGGAAAACATCAAACCAGGGTGAGCACAGTTAAATGGTGGCCTTAGTATGAAGATCTCCGGGGGTAGTTGTAAGACCCTTTGTTGAGACCTTAGAAGAATGTCAAGACATGTACATTAAGATCTCTAAGAATCTTAAGAATCCTTTCAACTTGACTAGAGAGTTGCTAAGGATCTTATGACCCTGGCCCCGTAGCTCCTGATGTGCAGTCCTGGAAGGGCCTGTTCCAGAAAGAGATGTGGTATAAAAAGAATATATTATAATCTGATACACAGGAATCCCACAAGGTTTTTAAAGAAAATATATCCTCTAAGACTGAAAGAGGCAGAGACAGGACAAATACAGGACTTTGACTTTCCCCCAATTTTCACACACAGGAAGCAGGCAGAGAAGTCTTCTGATCTAGAAACATCCTGCCATTTCTTAGGGAAAAGGAAGGATGTCTCAGAGGACAGAACCAAGTGCAGGAAGGTCCCAATCAAGTAACTGGCAACATGTGCCTGGTTGGACATCAGGGTTGCTGGGGACCAGTGACTTCACATGCTCTCTGCTGTCCCATTTTTTGAGCAGGCATGTCTACTTTCTCCTGTGTACATCTCACCATCTTACACTAGATGCAAGAGGGAAAGATAATTTGTCTTCTTAGCTCAGAGCTTTTAAGATCGAAAGGAACCCTTTTAATGGAATCCTGCCCAAGGATCCTTATCCATTGGTCTGATTTAGTTTAGGAAATCCTGGACTTTGAGCCTGAACCTGATGTTGTAATGAGATTAAACTTGCAGGGATCTTGGGAGGGAAGATGAGTATATTTCACATGTAGGAGAAATGTAAACAATTCCTGGCCAGAGAGAACACTGAGGCCATTTCAAGATGTATATAAATGCATTCACTCTCCCTGCTTTGGGGTGTGGGACATCTGTCACCTCTCCTTAAATCTGGACAAGGCTTGTGACTGCTTCACGTGACAGAATGTGGCAGATATGGCCCCGGCTTCCAGATGCAGACATAAGAGGTAAGGGAGGCCTCCACTCTCTCTCTTTTGGAAGACCCGCTGGGTCACCATGTCAGCAGTCCAGCTACCCTGCTGAGGGCCATAAGATGAGGCCCTGAGACCACGTGGAGTGGGGAGGGACGTAGCTGCCCATCAGGCACCAGATGTGTGAGTGAAGGGACCATCTCGGAAGTGGACCCCCAGCCAGCACCTCAAAGACCAGGGACAAGCCATCCGGCTGAACCCTGCCTCAGCTTCTGGCCACAAAATCTGGGGCAAAACAAGATGGTGGCCTTAAGCCACTGTTACACAGTGTTTGTGGCCTTGGAAGTAGCCGAAATATCCTCCTTATAACTTGTTGGCTTCACGTCTCTAAGAAACTTTAAAGAGAGTTAATACTCCCTGCCTCAGCCTCCAGACAAGCAGAATGGCTACCAAGTTACCAGGGCAACCAAGACTCGTGTGATTCATCTAAAATTAGACAGCAACAGCCTTGCACGAGGACAGCAGCTGTATTGCTCACGCCCTCCTCTAAGCCCTGAGTTTTCATGAAACTTGGCATCTCCGGAGCCTACTTAGACTGTAACTTACCTTGTAAGTGAATGTCCTTTTCCCCGATTAGACTAGTCTTGCAGTAGAAGGTGCAAGAAAGCCAATTTCCAGACTCAGAGCTGGCAGATCCTTTAAGAGCAGTCATTTCTGAGCTGTCTCAGGTCATGATTGCTTTTCCTAACATTAGTTATACTAGAAATGATAAAATATTTTTGTACGAGTGTTAGATCTTTATGTCCTTAGACTACAGACATTTAACGCCTATTGAAGCTTTTATTTACTCGGCCCATCAGCTTTCTGCAATTTGACCATCCAGTGATTAACCAAAACTGAAAAATTTGTTTCTCATGAAGTTTTGAAAGCCCCTCTACATTTTTATCAAAGTCTTATAACAAAGAGGAGCTATAAAAAGTATTATTTCAAAAGTTGAGAAAACGAATATTTGAACTTTCTTATCAGAGCTCAGAGTCTTACATGTGAACGATCCCATGAGCTACCCACACCCTCAGTTTGCTCTGGAGCTGACCAGAAGAGCAGAAAAATATCTGTTGGTTTGCTTCTTTATGCAAAACCTGTCATCCCCAAATCAGCAAGTGTTCCATGGAATAGATCTGTGATGGGACCTGTGGGGTGTTTTTATGAAGATACACACTTTCTCATAATACTGTTATGTCACTCCCAAGCCCAAAGGAGAGGTACAGAACCTAAAATTAGTTATTTGTAAGCTTTTCATGCTAGTGGGAAACTATGTGTAAATTCCGCCCCTTTCCGAAGATTGGTCATTGTCTTCAGTAAATTATCATTTAAAAATCAGAAAAGCATTCCATATAAAAGACAGATGGGGACTTCCCTGGTGGTGCCGTGGTTAAGAATCCACCTGCCAATGCAGGGTTCACGGGTTCGATCCCTGGTCCGGGAAGATCCCACTTGCCATGGAGCAACTAAGCCCGTGCACCACAACTACTGAGCCTGCACTCTAGAGCCCGCGAGCCACAACTACTGAGCCCGCGTGCCACAGCTACTGAAGCCCGCACGCCTAGACCCCATTCTCCCTAATAAGAGAAGCCACCGCAATGAGAAGCCCGCGCACCACAACAAAGAGTAGCTCCCACTCGCCGCAACTAGAGAAAGCCCGCATGCAGCAACGACGACCCAACACAGCCAAAAAAAAACAACAAAAAAAGACAGATGTATGTGTTGAATAACAAACATTTTGGAATAAAGCAATATTATTTCCAATGTGGCTTATGCTATAAATATGGAACCCACAACAATAAAATTATTTAGAAAATAATATTCAGATTTTTATTTCTTTGACTTTTAGCTGCAAGACTTGAAAAATACGTTCAGCCTTAGTTCATCTGAACTGCCAAAGTTCTAAAATCCCAGTTGATTAGAGCTTTATTCTTAGTAAACAACAATTCTGAGAAATTGAAAGATATATTTTCTGTGCAGTTCATGTATTCATTTCATTGTACAACACAACCCAGGAGATTTGAGGCATTTAAAAGAAACTTTCCTCCTTTCTCCCCCTGGCAATTGATTCTCACAGTACAGACTCTGCCATTTCCACTGCTGACAACCCCGGCTGGTAGGCAAGGTGCCTGCCGAACCCCCATTCCCAGCTTCTCAGGCTCCCTTCCAGACTCCATGGCCAAGCAGCCAGCCCCTCAGTTGGTGGCCTCGGTCCATCGGGAAGGCTGGTCTGAGGCAAGGATGGGAGCCGCATCGTGGGAGCATCGCTCCTCTCGTCAGCCCTGTGAGCCCCCAGACCCCCCGCCCTGCCCCACGGCTGCCCCCTGCACCCTCCACCCTCAAGGCCTCTGAAGGGGCCAAGGCTGATGCTGGGCTCCTGGCCAACCCGCTGGGCACCCTAGTTCCCCTCTGGCGACCACAGCTCCCACATCGGCGGTTTAATCCCCCAGCTGGTGGTGGGCCCGTGGTCCATCTGGGACCTCGGCAACCCCACCCTGAGCCTCCAGCCTCTGTGCTCAACACTGTGGCACGTTGAGGGATGGGCCGACCAGAAGACCTCTTCACCCTCCCAGCGGGGCATCAAGGCCAGGAAGGAGGGAGCAAAGACACAGTCAAAAACAGACCAAAAGCAACGACCTGCAATGCAGAGGAAGCACGGTGTGTGGTGTGGCTGGCGGAGGGGGGCTGAGCTGACGGGGTGGCCAGAGGGAAGGGGTAAGTGCGGGGGAAAGGCCTCAGGTCCGAACGAAGGGACGAGCATCCCGTGAGGAGCTGGTGGACGACCTGAAGGCAGGTGCCAGCCCAACTCCCAGCAGACTGCAGAGGCCACACGCAGTCCCACGGGGATGGCACGTGGGCAAGCGAGGCGAGGCTGATCCATCAATGAAATGCCAGCTGAGGGTCCCAAGCTGGGAAGCAGCATGCTGTGAGTTATATCTTTCGGGGTCTCTCTGACAGCAGTCAGGCAGGAGGCAGACCAGAGTGGACGCAGGGAGGGCAGGACTCAAGGCAAGAAGTGACCGAGCCCTGGAACCCCAGCAGGAGAGGGCCTGGAGAGTGGGCAGGTCCCCCTTGGAGCCCAGTTGGCGGACTTGCTGTTGGTTGATTGGGGGCGGGCGTGAGGGGAGGGGGGGATCGACGGGAGACCCCCGGGATGTTTTACCAAGAGGAGGGGACTGGGTGGGAGGGGGGAGAGACACTGACCCCTCGCCAGGTCCCCCCGAGCTCTGGGCCTGTCGCTGGGCTGAGGGCACCATGGGCCCCTCTGCCCAAGCCACGCTCAACAGGACCAGAGGCTGCTGTGGGCCCATAGGTGACCCCGCTGCTGCCCTGTCCCCGTCCACTGCCCTCCCCACAGGGCTGCGGGTGTCCAGCGGGCTTTCCGGGTGGGAGGTAGGGCGGGGCTGCTATCGGGCTCTCATCCGGGACAGTGCAGGCATCCCCCCGCCCCGCGTCGTACCCCCTCCTGCAGCTCTGAGCAGCTGCGTGGCCTCTGCTGACCTCCTGTTCCAGGTCTCAGGACCGAGGTTTCGAGAACGATGGGAGAGGAGAAGCCCGCTTGGCTAGTGGTGCCCGCAGACGGGCAGCCTCCTTGATGCTCACCTGACCGGGAACTCGGCAGGACAGGCTGGCTCCGAGGGCAAACCCCTCTATTTCTGAAAGACAGCAACACGCGTCTCAGCTGCAGGAGTGGGGGCTGACTTTCTGGGAAGTACCACCACTCAATGGCGAGACCCACTCCCTGCTGACACTGAGAGGGTCCCAGCTAAGGGGACCAGCACACGCTCGGTCTCGTGGTCGTATATGTTGTATCAGCAAAGCCCCATGAAATGCAGAAACGCAGCCCCCAACCAGCCCATCCTGGGAGGCCCTGAAGAGGCTCCAGGTCATCCAGAGGAAGGTCCCTCTAAGGCCACTGACAAACAGAGCCCACGGCCCAGCCCCACGATTCGGCCCCAGCCTCGCCGTGGAGAACATGCCTCGCTGTGCAGTCACAACGGGCAAAGCTGTCCCAGGCGGCTGAGTTTGGGATGATTATTTCCAGACCCGTTTCTCCCCTCCTTATTCTAAGCTTCTAGCATGACCACGGGAGCCCGTAGATTCCCATATGGGGACATTATTTGGTGAATGGGTTTAACCAATGACTCGGTCCTGGGGTTTCTTTCTTCAGCTCAAGAACCTGACGCCACCAAGCCTGATCTTCAAATTATTTATCAGCCTCAGCAGAAAAGTGAAAACTGACATTTAGTTAGAAGGAAGACCACTGTCTGCTCATAACACTCACCCTAAAGGGTGAGGTCCTTGTACCTGCAGCCTCCCGGGACTCGCAAATCATTTCCCAGTCACATTTTCTAAAAGATAACAGTGGCATTACAATTGAATTCACTGGATAATGATTAAAATTTTAAAACACTCTCTATTTAAATCAAGTCATTATTTTGCTGATTCTTCTGTGCTTCGCAATCACAAGTTTCAAAATGGCTGATTGGCCATAAATCAAAACGTAAGGCTCTGGTATTATTTTTTTATACAGATGAAGAAGTCTGAATCTTTGCCAGTGCTCACCTGGTGACCTTCTGCACGCTTCACTCTTTCTTCCAGGTGTGTTGTGATTCTACAGGTGAGTAAACCACAGCCATTGACATTTGACTAGACTTGACCTTTCCTACCCAGACATCCCTCTGGATGGAAGGTATGTGACTCAGTGAAAAAACGCACTTGAACACTGGAAATTAAATCCCTTTTTGTATTCAGTGAGCTTATGTTTGAGGGAAATTAATGCTATTTAAAAATATTGCAAGAGACTTAGAAGAAAGCTCGGACTCACTGGCTGCACCACGTGGCTTACACCCACTGTTCACTCCATAAACTGTTTAGACACAGTCCTCAGAGACCAGGAACTGCACGCCTGACACACAGTGCTTCCTTTTACACAAAAAGGACCTTGAAAGCATCAACTTCTTCTAAACCTGTAAATTACACCATAAAACCCTCAAGCAGGCAGGGCCTCTCCAAGCCTGGTCTGCACTGAGGGTCCCCGGCTCCTCCAGCACCCAGGTGGCCCCAGCCACAGGCCAAGGGCAGAGACCTCAGCAGGAAGAGGCCACGCGAGGGTGAGAGGAGGGAGGGTGAGTCGGACGTAAAGGGCGCCCGGCGCACTGTTAACTCGCGGGCAGGCCTGACGGCGCCTCCTTTCTTCTCCCTGAGCCACCTGGAAGTGCAGGTCCAGGAACCTGCACCACGCCTTTGCTCTGAAGCATTGCAGGTCCGGGTCTGTGCAGATGTGGTCCAGGTGGGAACCCCGGACTTTGGCAGAGAGAGGGCGGACACCTGCGATCGGCCAATGTGCTGAGCCTCCACCCCCCAGAGCCCGCAGCAGCATTCCCCTGACGAGGGCAGAGGAGGGAGAGTTACCCCAGAAGAGCACCGAACCCCATCTTCACGGAGAGCATCCTTCGTCATAAAGTCTTAGAAAGAAAGGACCGAGGGAAGGAGGAGTTTTCCAACTTTCAGGTCCTGTAAACTGTGACAAAAATCCAGAAGTGATAAAGAAACTCAAAAGTTCAGAGAGAAACTACTTTTACGGCATTCTTCTTCATTAATAGCAGGCTTCTGAGGGCAGGCTGCAAGCTACAACAGCAGACAAGTACCAAACATCCTGATACATTTATCAAGAAAATAAAAAAGACTTTTCAGTTGTAGAAGTATATTTAAGGCCAGAGAAATACGTCAAAACTAAAGTGATAAGGAAAACATCAGGTTCAGAACAGCTGCTCAGTATGAATGCATTTTGTTCAAATAATTCGGCTCTAAAGGTGGAGAAGCCCGAACACATATTTGCCAAGCTGTAACAGTGGTAATCTCTAGGTATTGGGATTATTATTATACATTATTATTATTATTATTACTACTACTACTATCATTTGCTTCTCTGATGTACAGTTGCCATTTATGTAACATTTGCAAAGGTAAAAATGTCATTAGGGCTTCCCTGGTGGCACAGTGGTTGAGAGTCCGCCTGCTGATGCAGGGGACACGGGTTCGTGCCCCGGTCCGGGAGGATTCCACGTGCCGCGGAGTGGCTGGGCCCGTGAGCCATGGCCACTGAGCCTGCGCGTCCAGAGCCTGCGCTCCGCAACGGGAGAGGCCGCAACAGTGAGAGGCCCACGTACCGCAAAAAAAAAAAAAAAAAATCACGCCATTAAACACTTTTTGGACAAAGAGCCTACTATCACTTTCATGCTAGAAATTGATGCAAATGTGCTCTTCTTATCATTGGCACTTTAGAAAGCGTAGGCTCTGGAATTTTTTATGAAAAAGTCCAAGAAGCCTGCCGTCCGTCCCATCTGTAGTGGGGTGGGGGGCATCCCCCAGACCTCCGCTGCCACCGTTGCTTCCTCGGCAAGCCAGGACCCTCCGTTCAGCAGGGCAGAGTCAGCTCCGGCCCAACCGGCGGAGGCTCCCCAGAGACGGGCCCCGGCTCCCGGCGCAGCCCCTCCTGTACTCGGGGGTCCCCCGTGCAAGACAGCTACACCAGGCACTTGTTAAAACAAGACTCAGTCCAAGGCCCTGCAGTAGGATGGAGCCTGAACCCAGCTCCGAATGCGACGGGGCAAGCAGGGCTTTGCAGGGACAGGACGGCCCCTGAGAGCGGCCGGCTGGGGTCTCAGCGGGGAGGATCCTAACCTGATGCCAGGGCAGAGGGAGCAGCCACAGCCGCTCGGCAGGACGCTGTCACAGCCAGGCAGCGTCCCTGGCGCGTGGGAGCCACGCCGGCCCAGATTGCACGCAGGCCTCCCGGCCCCACCTGCCTTCCAAAGACGCTGTCCCTTCGGCCTGGGCACAGAAATCCACTTGCTGTCAAGGAACGCGTGGAGGCTGTTGGTTGTCACGTCTGCACTTCACGCTCCAGGCTCCTGCGCTCACGTCCCGTCTGACCAGGGCCACCTGGACATTACTGTCCCGCGGGGTCATGTTCTCCCCCGAACCTGGGAGGAGGACAGGGCTGTGATCGCATCTCAGGCGTCACCCACCTGGAGGGTCCCCCGGGCATGGGTGGGAAGCATGGTCAGAGGGCAAAGCGAGGCCCTGGTCTCTCTCTCCGTGTCCAAGGTCGCACACAGAATCCTGGCCTGAGCGCGAACGTCCCCACAAAGGAGCAGAACCCGGCCACAGTCACTTCGGGCAAAGCGGCTGTCCTCACACCTTTCACACATTGATTAATCTTAATCACAGATGTATCCAATCAATCAATCGGAGTATATTGACTGCACACCTGCCACGTGCCAGACACCAAGCAGGGCCCTGGGCAGAGGGTCAGCGGGGGGACGCAGTCCTGCCCCGTGGCACCAGGTCTGCTGGGGTGAATGCCATGGAGTCCTTAGAACAGCTTGCCTCTCCTGGTTCTTAGGATGAGGATGAAGCCACAAATACCTGGGGAAAGAGGCAGGATAAAGAGAAGCAGGGCATCTTCTGCTCCAACGTACGTGTGGCCGTGTGGCCAGGGTGGCTTCTCCCGCGTGCCAGCAGACAGCCAGAGAGGCAAGGCTCGGGAGCGGTGTACAGAAGCCCTTGCCTCAGCTCCAGCCCAGAGGAAACCTTTAACTCACTGTGTTCACTATGATGAAGCTCTCATTTCTGCCGCCCCTCTGCGTGGGCCACGGGGAAAGGCCAAGAGGAAGGGGAGGCGGGCAGATCCTACAAGGCCCTGGCAGCCGGCCTGGGACTGGACCCGAGGGCAGAGGGCACAGGACAAGCAGTGGATGCTGCCCCCCGGAGCCCCTGTGCCTCCGAGTGGAAGGAGATGGACGTTCTGATGCTTGGATGGTCAGGCCACCTCCAAGCTGCTTGCTCAATTCCCACTGGCTCCAGAGAGAAAGTCTGGAAATGCAGTGGCTGGAAACTAGAGGCCACAGTAATTGCCCCGGGTCTGCTGAGATTCGCTAACTGCTTCCAGAAAGGGAAGGGGGTCCCTGAGCAGTGGCAGTGAGCCCCTCAAGAGGGCCCCGGCCGGGCACCCGCTCAGACGGAAGTAACGCACATCTCATCACCTCGATCCAGGTGTATGGGAGCAAGACCACGTGGCAGGTCCCTCAAGGCAGAAACTTCTCCAATGCCTTTATTATTCCACTTTCTTAGGAAAAATGCTCTTTCTTTGGATACAACTTTGGGCTTTTCTTTAAAAAAAAATCTTTTTAAAAATTATAAGTGTAAGTCTAAGCACATTTTCCCACTGATTCTCATTTGATTTCCAAGCCATCAGAAGTTCTTACCTGCCTTGGAGCCTCGGCTCAGGCTGCATAAGGTAGCTCAGGTACACCGACTCACCAAACTCCTGTAAAATAAACACTCAAAACCACTAGGAGACAAGTGGTGAGGCTCCGAAGGCCCTCTGAGGGGTTTATCTTCTTTTCACAAATTTCAAGGTTTCTTTTTTTTTTAAGATTTTTTTTTTTTGAATGTGGACCATTTTTTTTTTTTTTTTTTTTTTTTTTTTTTTTTTTTTTTTGCGGTACACGGGCCTCTCACTGTTGTGGCCTCTCCCGTTGCGGAGCACAGGCTCCGGACACGCAGGCTCAGCGGCCATGGCTCATGGGTCCAGCCGCTCTGCGGCATGTAGGATCTTCCCGGACCGGGGCACGAACCCTTGTCCCCTGCATCGGCAGGCGGACTCTCAACCACTGCGCCACCAGGGAAGCCCGATGTGGACCACTTTTAAAGTCTTTATTGAATTTGTTATAATATTGCTTCTGCTTTATGTTTTGGTTCTTTTTGGCCCCAAGGCATGTGGGATCTTAGGTCCCTGACCAGAGATCGAACCTATACCCCCTGCATTGGAAGGCGAAGTCTTAACCACTGGACCACAAGGGAAGTCCCTTCAAGGTTTCTTAAAGTGATTACACACATACTCCTTGAGCCCTGTCAGGACACAAGAGCCAAGGAAACATGTGTGTGAATATTCATGCAGCATGAGTTGTAATAGACAAAAACTGGAAACAAACCACATGCCCACCTAGTAGTGAATTTGTAGATGCAACATAGCACATCCACAGATAGAGTCCAACCCTCAGTAAAAAGGAACAAACTCCTGATGCATGTTCCATGTGGATGAGCCTAAAAAAAGTGCTAAAAAAATTTATGCTGACACAGAACATATATTGAATTATTCCATTTACATAAAATTTCTAGAAAAGGAAAAGCTATACAGATAGGAAACTATAGAGGCAGTGGTGGTGAGAGTGGGCATTGGGGCACTGTCACACTGTTTGATGTGTTTGGACATTTGAAACATTATCAGGCATTTGACAGATGGATGAGAGTGTGTGGGAAACGTCACACTAGTTTCCTAGAAAATTAAGCAGTGAAAACAATTAGGCAAATATTAAAGGAAAAATGCAAAGTTACACAACAAAAGAAAAATGATCACAGTGCATCGCTTGGCCCGACAGTAAATAAAAATGGTTTAACCAAAACTAGTGATAAAAGTATGTTGAAAAGACAGGGGAAGTCATGTTAGAAAAGATACAGGTTAGGACATGAGAGGGTTAAACTGCAAGTACCAGGAGGAAGTCGATAGATATGGTCTAAAATGAGAAACCAATACATAGTAGGATAACAGTATTATTTATAAATATAGAGAACAATAGTCGTAGAAAAAGGTAACAGAAAGAGAGGTGTTTCTGGGGAGAAAAACTAGAAGATGGTGAAGCTGGGATCTGGAACAGTATTGTGTTCCACATAGTATTGTTTGATTTTTAAACTATGTTTGGGTTATTTTTGAAATAAAACTATTCTGAAAAGCAAGAGCCTCAAACAAAACGTCATTACAATCTACTTTTGCCATCTTTTCAAAAGTATATTTTAACTCCAAAATGTTGAAAGAACAAAAATTAATTTAGTTCAAAGAAAGACTCACTCATATTTTTTTCTTATTTGTATCATTTTGCTGCAGATAAATGAAAATTTCCTCATGTTCTGGAATCAGAACCATCAGCACCAAGGAAAGTGGCCAATCAGATGAAGGAAGACATTGTTGGGTAAGGCTTTCAGGAAAGGCCCTCTTTGCCTTTCTCCCTCTTTTTCTGCCTCTTGCCTAGAATGCAGATGTGATGGCTGAAGCATCAGCAGCCACAATAGGACTACGAAGCAAACTGAGGAGGGAAGCCAAACAAGGTGGAACAGAAGGGTAACAGGAGCCCTGACACCTGAGGAGGCTAGAGCTCCCATGACAGCCATGCACTGCTCACCTCCAGCCCCCTTGGATGTGGGAGAAAGGTGTGTTTTGTTTTATTTAAGCTACCAGTGTTTTTACTAGCCACCTAGCTCAGTTCCTTGTAGATATAGCTTTGCAGAACCCTGTTTCTATTCTCGCTTCGTGGACATCTAACTTTCCCTCTGAACACTCCAAAACTTAGTCTATTTCGTCAGCAAAGATTATATCCATGGGAACCTGGCAAGGAGCTCAGAGCTGGAATTCACGACTTTCTATACAGTAACCTGTTCGTATTTCAGACCCCCCTCGTTAAAAAGCTTCTCTGAATATTGATCAGCAAACACCTTTTCAGCAATTCACACCCCCCATCCTACTCCTGTCCTTAGGCCAAAGGTACCCAATCGAACTCCTCTTCCCAGACAGTTACTGAGCTAAACATCTCCGGTGGTTTCTGCCTCCACCAATGAGATGCGAAGGTTGGAGGGGATTTCCTGGGGGCGGGAGGAGTTCCCAGAAGGCGAAATCACACCTAAAGATCCTCTGGCCACAGCCCTGATCAGTCAGGCCACTCGCTCCTCTGCTAAGGTGACAGCTCACTGGGGCCTGCACCAAGTTGGTGGGCACAACCGTGGGTTGGATGGTGGCCCCCCAGAAAACACACCCACACCTTCATCCCCAGACCTGCAAATGGAACCTTATTTGGAAAAAGAGGCTTTGAAGGTGTAAGTAACGCGAGGATTTTGAGGTGAAGAGCTCATCCAGATTACCTGGGTGGGCCCCAAGTCCAACCACAGAGACCAGAGCAGAAGCCACGTGAAGACGGAGGCAGAGACTGAGAAGACGCAGCCATGAGCCCAGGGACACCTGGGGCCGCAGCAGCCGGGAGAGGCCGGCGGACCCTCCCCTGGAGCCTCTGGAGGGAGTGCGGCCCTGGGGCACCTCGATCTTGGACTCCTGGCTCCAGACCTGGGAGACAACAACTTCCTTGATTTCAGCCCCAGAGCCTGGGGTGTTTGTTGTGGCCATAGGACACCAGCGCTCCCTTCTCACGCCCCCTGCCCTGTGGCATGTTCAGGACCCCCCAAGCTGCCAGGCCCCGGGTCCCCCCCACACTTCTCCATGCTGCCTCCTCGCTCCTGACCTGGGGGTTTCAGGTTTGCCAAGTCTGTGCCCCAGAGACCTGGGTGGGATGGGCGGCCCCCAGCCAGGGACCAGCCCCTCCAGGGGAAAAGAAGCAGACTCTCCACAGCCGGGGCTGCGGGCAGGGTAGCCCCACTTCGTGGGATTCCAGCAAAGTACTCAGCGCCCTCCACACACCCCCAGCTCCCGTGCCCTGGACACCCTCCTGAGCCGCGTCCCCTAAGTGGCCATTTGATGTCCTCTCCCCAAACACAGATGCCTGCGAGGCTTGTTTCCGTGGTTCATTATTTTTCTCATGAAAAGTAATCAGTGTGAAACCCGTTCACCTTCCAGAGATGAAGGTCTGGCGGGGAGCACATTAACTCTACCTGACCCTGCACCCGCGCTGCACAGAGATCTTTGAAAAGGCCGCGTGCCCGTAACTGGGAAGAGGTCCTGAGGGAGGAAAGTGGCATTCGGATATTTTCCTGAAACGCACGCACAGAATTTGGGGAAGGAGAGAAAACTCCCTTTACGTGGTGCTTTTCTAATTGGACGGGTACACTGGCCGCCACCCATGTCGTGGATGGAGTCCTCGAAGCCACGGCCACAGCCGGGCACAGCGTGGCCTGGGCCGCTGTCACCACAACGCAGAGTCCCCGCGACAGAGACCACGGGGCTTGCAAAGACCAAAATGTTTCCTCTCCGGCTCTTTACGGGACAGCTTGCTGCGCCTGCCTGACACAAGGACAACAGACATCTGCAGGAAGGGCCGTCTGCTGACACGTGTGTCGTGTCACATTTTATCACAGTCGCCGAAACGAAATGAAACCAAATACCCAAAGTCGTCGTCTCTGGTTATCTCTGGGTGGTGTGATGGTGAGCAATCTTTGTTTCTCTAATCCTTTCTATGTTTCCCAAATGTTCTACGATGAGCATTACAACTTATCCCAAAAAATGGTTTTATAAAAGTTGTCATCAAGTAACCCCGGCCCTCACTGCTGTGTTTTCCCCAGAAGAGAGGACCTTACATGGGGTGGCTGAGTTAGGGCTCAGCCAGGGTCAAGCGGAGAGTGAAAGATAAGAAAGACCCTCCTGGAGAGGAAGGGGGGAAGACGACGGCCCGGGGGCACCAGGGGCACCGGGTGGGCTCACGGCGGGCAAGGGGCAGTTGGCTGGAACAGTCAGGGAAGCTGGCAGCGGGGGAGGGACCCCGCGGTCCATATTCCCAGGAGGGAGTGAACCCTCGGATCCCAAGGGCAGGGCAGGCACAGCTGAGGCCTCGTTTCGCGGGAAGCCCCAGCCCCCTCCTGGCCCTTCACCCCCCCCACCGGACTGAACAGAGGGGCAGCGGACACTGCAGGTCCTTCTGAGGGCGGGTCTGGGCATCGGGAGGACAGAACAGAGGTGCGTACAGGGGTCACTCCCACCACACGGGGGTCCCTCCAGGACACGCCGACACGGAAGCAGACCCATGGGTGAGGACGTGGCCATAACTGCCAATCGCTGACCTCCAGAGCTTTGGGAAGGGTTTGCCGTTTGGGTGCGGTTTCCCTTATCTGCTTCTCTGTAACCAAACACCCCGAATGTGGTGCCCCTTGGCCGGCATGGGGCCGGCGGGGGTCCAGACCTGTTACACCGTGCTGGCCTCCTGGAGGCCAGGCCCCTTCGGGCCAGTCTGGGAGGTCCCAGCAGGGCCATTCTCTGAATTCTCTGGAAATATGTACAAAGGGGGAGGCAGCGGGAGCCGCATCCAAAGAGCAGGTCTGAGAGGCTTCCTGGTCACCATGTCCTGGCACAGGCGTGATGCAAACCTCCCACCGCTTGTGAAAAGGAGGACTCGCTGTGGACAGACAGACGCGGCCCTGCAACACCCACCTGGCTGCAGGCCGTTCTGGCAGAGGGACAGCTAGACGTCCCCCAGCCGTGGAGCTTTCTCTGAGGTGAAGCAGCACAGCCCTATTTCCCACAGATTGTTTTTTCTTGATTAAAAACTGATTTTCTGCCGTGCTCTCAGAATTGCTTTTTATTGCCTTTGGAGGAATAGAAGGGAGAGGAATAAAAAATCGACTGTAAATAATCTTCCTCGGAAAGGAGACTTGAAGAGAACGAAACCTAATTTGTCCGATTTTCTTTTTTGTAAAATGAGCGCATACTTAATGAAAACGGTTTATGCTGTGTGTATATCATCTTTATGTTCTGAGGGAAATGCGGAGAAATCGCAGTTTCAAAACATGCCCGTGATCAACGCAGCAGCAAAATAAGCCCAGCACGGCTTCCGTGGAAACCCCTCTGCACACCAGGGTGGCTTTTTTTGTCCTCCTCACCCCCCCGAGAACCCAAAATTCAGGAAACATACACTGTATCCTACGTGCTCAAGCCAAACCTGGATAATCTGTGGCGTAGTTGAAATACTCAGATTACAGCAAGCGCCCTTTCAAAATCACATATCTCCTGTTTACTGTAAATCCCTTTACTTGAAGGAAACTAACAATTTAATAACATGTCTCCAGGCCCTGCTCTGATGGGTCGACTGAAATATAAGATTTTTAAAAATGAGAAACAGCAGACAGGAGAGACGTCCTCTAGGACCTGGGAGACCCCATGCGCAGGGCCGAAGGCGAGGACCTGGCGGGCAGCGCTGAGCCAGCGGGTCACCCCTGAGCCGGGGGAGGGGCCGTTCCCCCTCCCCTGAGGAGTCTCCAGATAGGGCAGAGCTTGTTCTCTGTGGACAGTGGAGGTGGCTCCTGTGGGGAAGCAGAGAGGTAGGGGCTTCCCCCAGCCCTGGCAGCCGATCTGGGGTCAGGGAGCCCCAGGGTGGACCCTGCCCACAGCTGCCATACAGCCTGGCTTCGGGCTGGGCCCCCGGCCATCGCTTTGAGCACGCGGCTTTGCGTACACCTCAGCCGAGGAATCCCCGTCTGATGGAGCCCTGGTACCCGCTGACAGGACGCAGAGGTTGAGGGTGTAGACCACAGGGCAGGGCCCTCCGACCCACGGCCGCGCCGACCACCTGGCTCTGCTCACAGCTCCACGCTCTTGCCTCCCGATTTCCCGCCACCAGACGGCGCTCAGGGACCCAAGGGACAGGCATGCAGGGGGTACCCCACCAGGCATGCACAGGGCATGGCCTGGAGATGGGCCCCCGTGTGGCTCTTAGGTCATCGCCCCTGCCAGCCTGGCCTGAGGGGACTTATGTCCCCCCACAGGGACCCAGAGGTGCCATGGGGCAAGGCCACACAGACAGAGAAGGGACACAGGACGCTTCTCCCACAAAGGACGCTGAGGCTCTGAGAGCTGCAAGGGCTGAGACCGGACTTGGAACAGGCTGGGGGAGCGGGGCTGCCGGCGCCCGACTTGGCGAGACCCGGGTGCTGCAAGAGGCGTCGGCATGTCCCCCACCACCCACGTCTGGGAGGAGGACAGTCGCGGGTCCTCAGGCTGCAAACTGTCATCAGTGCCACTGTGCGTACTGACTCCTTGGCCTGCTTCAGGTCAGGCTTGGGGATGAGGACGAGCAGACTGACCACGGACAGGTAGGTTGTTTCCACTGCCCCTCGTCCAACTCCTGCAGAGACGCTGGCCCAGCATCCATCACACACCTTACGCATCAGGAGAGGCCGTCTCCTTGGCCTTTGGATCCCCAGCAGCACCAACCTCTGGCCTGCGGGTCCTCCAGGTGTTGGCTGCACGGAGGTCTGCTTGGGAGACAGCAGCCCTCCCCTTGCCAGTTAGGATGCTCACTTACGAGAATGACAGTTTGTGGCTTGTTCTTCCAAAGCTCTATGTGCAAGAAAATCGTGGAAATTTTGGCTGCTTGATGGTAGAAGCAACCAGCTGAGCATTCTGGTTCTCCGTCAATCCCCAGGTCCAAGCCAGCATTACGCCGGATGAAAGCGACCGTTGCCTGAATTTTCTCCTTTCCGCTGTTCTGACTTATCACCATCTTTATATCTCAAAGTAACGAGAATGATCTTTTTTATAACATGCAAACATCACTATTTTTAAACCCCTTGGCGTCTCCCCATATTAGCTCTTGCAGTAAAGTCCAGCTCCTCGCCGGGTCCCCAAGTCTCTCTCTCCTCCCTCCCCCTGCCCTCTCACCCACCTCCCCGCGCCACCATTCCTTGAACTTCTGGGAAACCCAGGCAGCTCCTTCCCTTTTAATCACTCTCTGACTCAATCTTGTCCTTCAGGTTTCAGCTCAAATATAACCTCCTCCAAGAAGTTCTCCGACCTCCTGTCTCAGATGCCCCGCCTCCACTGCTCTCCACCCCTGCTTGTCTCCCTGGAACCTCCAGCCTGGACCCTGGACCGATGCTGTCACCTCCCTCCAGGACATAAGCTCCACGTGGACAGGCCTTCCTGGCTTGGCAAACTCACTCGTTTATACATAAAACAGATGCAGAAAAGAAAGATGCTGCTGACCTCATGCACCTTGTTTTTCATACTACACATAAGCATGCACGTACCTATGCGTAGATTATACACATGCATATGCTTATACCTATGCGTGTATGTATGCATAAGGCTTATATGTGAGCACCAAAAAAATTAAAATCCTAATAAAAGCCTGACTTGCTGGCACTGTGGCATTTTAATCTTCTTCAATCCTCCCATAATAGGGAGAAAATTTCTAATTACCACCCGTTTTCTTTGTAATTTATCATCTCTGATGCTGGGCTTGGCCTTGAACCAAGCCCTGGTCCCACTCAGGCGATGAAATGAACTGACTTCCAACGTCCAAGAGTGTTTTTCAGAAACACCGTGGCCCGGGCTCCTTGAGGGACAGTGGTCACATCTTGCTGATGAGCAAGAGTCAAAACTCTGTGCTGCTCAGTGCAGAGGTGGGTTTCTCCACATACAAGGATGCAGTTTTATGCAAATCAGGATTTCAACCACCCATAGGGACACAGAGCAGTCACCTGGGAAAAGGACGCGTCCCCAGTCAAGCAAGGCAAGACGACGGGTTCCCTTACCCTCTGTCCGGTGTTTCTCACTGTAGGGCCATGGATACTTGGGGGCCTCACTGTTTGCTTGTGCACCGCACCCCCAGTTCCCACCTCCTAATTGAATAGAATGGAAGTGGAACAGAATGTGGCCTAAGGCACAGGCTTTAACACCAGACCCACTGTGTTCTAATCCTCTTCTGTCTTGCTCTCTCTCTGTGTGAGAGACTGGTAGGTTACTTCACATCCCTACATCTACTAACTCATATGCAAACTGTATAAATATCCTGAAAGTGTGGTTTCTGGGACTGGATGAGATAAGACGTTATCTTACCCTTGGTCCCTCTCCTCCAAAAGAGCAGAGCCTGAGGCAAGGGTCTGCGTGCACATGGGAAGGTGAGTGAAGAGACAGGCAGGGGGTACGGTGAGCGGTGAGTGACAGCTGTCACCAGTGCCAGAGTCGGGAACACAGCGTCTGGAAAGTACTTCCAACAACTGGATGACCAAATTCGCTGACCGGTTTCCACCTTTAGCGTTTAGGCTCATTCATCATTTGGGAGAAAAGAGGCGTGGCAAGGGGAAGCCAGCAGGGCAGAGAGTGACCGAGAAGGAGGGATAGAGAACCAAGGGGCTTCGGGGACCGCCAAGTCCGCCTCTGCGGGTTCCGGCTCATCAGAAGGTCGTGTCTGTGGACAAACGTTTGTCTCCCTGGTGGATGCTGGGTTCCCGCTCTGCCTTTCCGCTCCAACCCCACAGCCTCCCAGCAGGTAACTCAGATCAAACAAGCCGGCGCGTGCATCTTCTCCTTTAATGGAGAGAAGCGTGTGTCTGTCCCACGCCTGGCTCACCCCCAGTTGCTCGCAGCTGTCCCTGCCGTGCGGCTCGTCAGGTTACAAAGTCTAACTCCACGGCTGGTGCAGGTGGGTACTATCCTTCTTCTTACACAAAACTACTCACTACCTACTTAATCTACCTGGAGCCGGTGATCAGAAGGCAATCAACTAAACCAAGAAACAAAATCGGGTCTAAGAACTCAATTTCACTCTTACTACTTACTTGTAATGGAAACGGGTTTAACCTCTTCTCGGCTGAGTTGAGTTAGTGGTGCCCCAGAGACCATCAGAAGCTCTGCTCAGTGTGAGGTTGGGAGGTTTAGTTGGTTAAGGGGACCCAGTAACCCAGCAAAACTGTACACTCGGAGAGAAAGTTCAAGAACACAGTCACGAGAGACAGAATTTAGGATTTTCTTGGTCGCGAGCATCAAAGAGCCTAGCCGCAGGCTGGCTTCACCCACAGTGGGCTCGTCACCCACAGTGGGGGGTCATGGGCAGCACGGGACCTGCTCTGACCCCCTCTGGGCCCTTCTCCATCCTTGGGCCGCAGGGACCATGTCCAGCAGAAAAAAGAGGTCCTCTCTTTCTCTTTTCATCCCCAAGAAATCTTATCCAGAACCCTGAGCAGACTTCCCTTTATCCCTCGGTGGCCAGCACTTGTCACACGCTCGTGCTGGTGGCTGGCAGCTTCTGAAGTGGCTTCCAGAGGCCCCGCCCCCTGGCTTCAGGTCCTCCCTGTGGGTGTGGGCTGCACTGGTGACTCAGAGGTGATGTCCATCACATCTGAGGTCAGGCTGCACACATCTTAGGAACAATCTGTCAGGGTGATAAATCACTAAGCCAATGCTTGGCCAGTCACTGGGGCAGGGAATCAGGATTGATCCTTGGAGCTGGGGGAAGTGTGAGCACCTGCCCAAGCCAGGGTTTCCCACGAGGGAAAAGATTAGGCAACTGGGAGTTGCACACTGCTTGGGGGAGTGACTGTGAACGTCTGAATTCATTCATTCCTTCATTCAGGCCCATCTTCTGAGAGCGCACTTCTCCTCCGGAAATAAGCTACATCTTAAGTAAGTGTTAACAGTGCCCTGTGGAATTTTGTGAGCCTGGGCCCTGACAGATGATGGTGGGCATTGCTTCCCAGCAAGCAGGAGAGTTATTTATCTCATGCCTGGCATTGGGCTGAGCTGTGAGTTGATGCACTGCTGGCGATGATGTGCTGTGATGAGAGCCTCTTCCACGATACACTACGATTCCTGTTATTGGCTGGATCTTCCTGAAGTCTCAGAAATGTGGCAATGGATTAAACCATGGAAAAGTGGTCGAGTGAATTTGGTTCCTTTTCTCTGTCAACTTGCTGGCAGACACTACTGAAGAATATTTTTCCAATGAGGTGCTTATGAGAAACATTTCTGAGGACCATAAAATCAATTGAGTGTAGAAGAGAAAGCTCTTGTTCCAGGAAACTTTGCTAGAAATTCAGAGTAAAGGGACGCAAGGAATAAGCAAAAGAAGGAGAAGGAAGGCAAACCAACAAAGGACTCTTCAGCCCAGCATCCAGGATCACCAGCCCCAGCCCAGGCCGAGGGGGCGGGGAGCGGGGGGCTGCGTGGCTATACACGTGTGTGTCGGGAAGTTCCAACAACACATACCAACCAGCCTTCCTCTTTAACCAAATGGCTATGTCAGGTGAAACATGAAACGGGTGACAAAAATGAGTGGGGTCTCCAGCTTTCAGAAAAGTTAAGTCAAGAGGAAGATTCACCCCTCACGTCCCTCTCCCTAGAGCTTCCAGGCTGACAGCCACCTTGACTGTGACCATCCAGACATGCTCGGGGTTTCCTTGTTGGAAATGTGCTTGTCATCGCAGACCTCCTGGGAGGGTTATCTGGGAAGCACGGGCCTGGAGGACCAAGCCAGGATGACCCTGGGGTCCAGGAGGAAGGGCTTGGCTGGGGCAGCCAGCTCTGACCTGCTCTGACCCCCACCCCAGGGACCCAGCAGCCGCTCCTGATGGGTTTCCGGTTAGGGGATTTGGGGTTCTAACAGAAAAAGGGTTTTAACGTCCACGTTTCTCACAATCCTTCCCCTTCGTGCCACTTCAGGCGGGATACGAGCCCCAGACCACCTACACCGTCTGCTTCCATGTCTACCCCAGCAAGATGCCTCATTGATAGAGTCCTTGACACAAACCACGGTACTTCTCACACTCTCGCCAGGATGTCCAGGTATTGTGTCGCTTTAACGAAAACCACACCTTTTTTGCAGAGGGGTGGTGAGGATAAAGATCGACCAGCCTCTCTCAGACGATGGCAGCAAAATTCATTTTGAGAAAGAGGAACATGTTTTCTCAATAGCTACCACAAAATGTTATCCCGTAATATAAAGCAGGATTCCTTTTTATGGATCAAAACATTATTCCAAGAATAAATATGTGGAAAATATGAAATGTGGATGGAAAACAAAAGTGCACCCTTTCCATGGTGACGATTAGACTCTCAGGCTAGACTCCAGCCCCACGTGAGAGCTCAACGCCCCCGCGTGGACCCCATGCCCCCGGGGAAGCTGACAGGACAGCCTAGGGCCCGCTGCACCTGTGAACAAACCTGCAGTCCATTCTCCATGTCTTAAATGCAGCGACATGGTGCCCAGGCTGTGGCCTAGGAAGAGCACTTGTCTGTAAAAGTAGCCTGTAAAAACAGGACTTGAGGGAAAAATTGCTAATCCCGGGACTGGGACAGGAAATATGCAAGATGAGCCCAGAACCTGCTGCCGTGCCAGAAATGAGGGCGCCCTCCAAGACTGCTTCACCAGGAAGAGGCTCCCGCAGCCACAATGGGACACTTTAAGCCCCAATAAGGACAATAGCTGCAACGGATCAAAATACATGAACCAGGTTCACATCCAGGAGGTGACACTGACTCACCAAAACAATCCCTTGTTTCTCGCCTTTGGCGGATTCTGAGACATTAGCTCACTGTTTGCCTGTCTCTCCCGTGCTGGTGGTGGATCTGGGCAGGCCGCTTCTGACAGAAGTGTTCCAGCTCACAGGGGCAGAAAGATTGGGAAAGTTCCGACGGCACCGTTTTCCAGATCCTTGCTGTCTTCGGCAGTGGTTACCAACATCACAGGAAAAACAATACCCCTTTGAATGGAACTCCGCGTTCAAAGTAGCCTTGCCCACGCTGGACCCAAAGCTGATCAGGTTTCCAAATCTAACCGCCGATGCACAGGAAGTACAGCAGACAAAGGAGAATGTTGATTAAGTCCATAAGGACAGGGTCGGCCAAAGCAGGAACAGAGGAACTTCGACAGGACAAAAAACCCCGCTTCTTCTTCAACAGCAACAAAACAAAACGGCTGCAGAAAAGTGAAAGACAGACGGGAAGTCTAAACGCTCAGAGGAATTTAGGAGAGCTGTCAGTGGAGCACAGGTCTGACCCTCATGGAATCCTGGGGTTGAAACAAACTGGGAAAAACAGGGAAGTGCAACCCTGATTGAATATTTGAGGATATCAAAGAATTATCGCATTTTTAGGTGTGATATTTGTCCTGGGGATTTTTCATATCTTTTAGAGATACTGAAATATTTACAGATATGATGCCCTGAATTTGCTTCAAAGAAAACAGGTTGGGGACAATGGGTCAGATTTTCCATGAATTATGTAAAAACTGTTTGATCCACCTGCTTCTCCTCTCCAGTCTATGATTCTCTTTATCTTTGTAAATGTTTGGAGCTTTCCATAAGCAACTTTCCAGGGAGAGCTAGCGCCTTCATGATCCCGACGTGTGTCTTCTACTTTGCTTGATAGGATAGGCCAAGGGCATAGCCCTGCACACCATGGGGCCACGCAGTTCCCCTGCCTGTGGTGCAGGCAGGTCCAGCCACGTCCCCTCTGAGCGGCTTGGCCCTCTCCTGGGTGGGCTGCTGGAGAGCCCCCTGCACTCAGTAACAGGGTCCCTGCAGCCCCGTGGAAGCAGGAACAGGTGTGTCTCAGTGTGGCTCCATCTTCACACCTCAGGGAGCAGGCTGTGACTCCAGGCCACCACTGTGGCTTTGCAAGCCTGCGGGCCATGTTTCCCGGCCTCTGACCCACTGAGGCTCCGCTGGCCACTGACAAGAGGCTTCTGTGATGTCAGCCTGCTGTCAACTAGAGGCCAGATATGAGGAGAGGCACGAGACAAAACTGAGATCACAGGTGAGCATCGAGATTAAAGCCCACCACAGCTGGTGGGGTGGAGCAGCCAAGGGCACACCATCGTGGCATGTTGTCAGTGCCAGGATCACCCAAGAAGCCTGTGATTTGGGGGGATTTAACAAACTTGTAAGCCACGGTCGGAGGCCCACTGTAACATGGCAATATCAGACCTAGAAAGCAAATCAGAGGCGAACACACACATCCCGTAGGCGAGGCAGCGAGGCCAGGCAGATATGCATTGATTTCCTGTCGCGCACAGGCTTGCAGGGGCCTCAGCCAGTAGGAGACTCAGCCCTGCCGTCTGACGGTAACGCTTCGCCCGCCTCGCCGTCCAAGACTCAGCTACGAGCTGTGTTTCCCGGAGTCGCAGGAAAACACTTAAAACCACCATCAAGTTGGACACAACGTTCTATTTCTGGGCTTCCCATGAAAGCATCCCCTCCCGTATAATCCGCCCCTCTATCTTCGTGGCGCATTTGGCTGTGATAAATGTGGATGCTTCCATCTCCTCAGCGAGCTCCTCTGTGCCGTGGCAGCTGCAAAGACAGATTTGTGTAAAATGTAAGTTTGCAAACTACTGGGTCAATGGTTTTTGAAATTTTTAGTCCGTAGAAAATTTCTCAGAACTCATGATCTTTCAGACCACTTGGCCCAGCGTCTGGTCTGGGAAGAAACCCTTAAGAATTAAAGAGAATCCCAAACTCCATGGATAAACAACAAGGTCCTACTGTAGAGCACAGGGAACTATATTAAATATCCTGTGATAAACCAGAATGGAAAAGAAAATGGAAAAGAATAGATACATATGTATAACTGAACACATTTTTGGACAGCAGACATTAATACAACATTGTAATTCAACTATACTTCAATCAAGTAAGTAAAGAAAGAAAGAAAGAAATCTGGGCAGGGGGTGGAATAGAATTAAAGGGAAAACCAGCAACCTTTTCCCAGTGCTGTGAGGATGCTTGCCCTGACTGTGAAGACCAGAGGACCCAAAATCAGATGCCTCCTCTTCCAACTGGTGACCGACGCCAGTGGTCACGGATGCCTGGTGTTTGTTTCAAGGGTGTCCATTCTGACCAAAATGACGACCACTCCCCAACCCCAAAGAGAGGCATGACCTGGGCACCAAGAGCCAGTGTTATCTCAACGAGGGTGGAGGAGGGTGGGGGTCTGGGAGTCTAAGATCTGGCGAAGGTCCACCAAGCCCCTCCAGGGACTGTGGACACAGCACAGACATCCTCCTCCACACGACACCCAAGGCCAGGGCAGGAGTCCAGCCAGGTTGTGAGCCTGATGCTCTGGGGCCAGGACCCCAGTCCATATTTCAAAATTCAGAGACCCTGCAGCTTGTCACAAGACGTTAGGTGGCCTGGAAAGCAACATCTCTGATGACTTCATTTTTGCTATTCTCCTAGCAATAGACCATCCTACAGACAGGACACAGGACAACAAGAAAGCCCTATCTGGGAGGGGGACAGCTTGAGCTGCAGGTTTCGGCCAAGACGCGGAGTCCCAGGCCATGGACGCTGCGTCGGCCTGAGAGTCACACGGAGCAGAAAGCCTGGCCCGAGGCTGGGCTCTGTGATGGCCTCAGGCTGCGCAGGCTCCAGGGGAAATTCTGAAGATGACCCCTGTGTACACAGAAGCCTGTTTCACATGCGATGAAAGTGGGATGTTTAAATGTGGTGGCTGCACCTTCTGGAAGGTGCAATTGAAAGAGTGTGCAAACTCTGAGATAACGTCCAGGTAACAGGAGCTCTGACATCTCAGGAGGAAGCAGCAGGCCTCCCCAGGCCTGGCAAACCTTGTGAGTGATAATAGGGAGAGTGGCTCCCATTACAGACCCCTGCCTCACACATATCACAAAAGATGTACATGTCAGATGGATCAGAGGCCTACATGTGAGTACTGAAATTATAAAAATAGATGAAGGCCAATGGGGAACACGACTATAAAACATAAATAAGTAAATAAATAAAGGGTAATGATAGATTTGACTATGTCAAAATAGAATGTTTCGGGCTTCCCTGGTGGCACGGTGGTTGAGAGTCTGCCTGCCGATGCAGGGGACATGGGTTCGTGCCCCGGTCCGGGAAGATCCCACATGCCGCGGAGTGGCTGGGCCCGTGAGCCATGGCCGCTGAGCCTGCACGTCTGGAGCCTGTGCTCTGCAACGGGAGAGGCCACAACAGTGAGAGGCCCGCGTACCGCAAAAAAAAAAAAAAGAATATTTCTGTTAGGCAAAAGACAATAAATAATATTAACTAGTATTTAATATTGTCATTTAAAGTATTGAACATTGAATACTAGATAAAATATATAAAGTACGTAGTATTTAATATTATTATTTACTATTAATTTTGTAAGATTAAATATTCTTACATCCCTTAAATTACAAGAAAAAATACTTTGGTTTTTTCAGGCCGCCCTAGACTTTCTCTGTCCTTTGTGCTTTGGGAAACCTGGCTTAAAATGCTGAGTTTCATCATCGTTTTTCCATAAGAATTCAGAGCTTGCAGAACAGTCCTCTCTCCCCCAGGCCTGAAATCCTTGTAACTAGCAGTCAGCGCAGTAGCGGGGCGTCACCCAGAGTCCTGCCCCCAGAGCTCTATGCAGGCAGCTCCCAGGCAGTACGGACACTCCGGCAGCCCTACGGAGAGAGGTCCATACAGCTGTGGAGTGGCGGCCAAACGGTCCATCTCCTGGTGGGAGGTCAGAGGGGCCAGAAATGGTCACAAATAGAAGCTGTTTATTTCTTTTTTTCTTTTTTTTTACATCTTTATTGGAGTCTAATTGCTTTACAATGGTGTGTTAGTTTCTGCTTTATAACAAAGTGAATCAGTTACACACATACACATGTTCCCATATCTCTTCCCTCTTGCATCTCCCTCCCACCCTCCCTATCCCACCCCTCTAGGTGGTCACAAAGCACCGAGCTGATCTCCCTGTGCTATGCGGCTGCTTCCCACTAGCTATCTATTTTACATTTGGTAGTGTATATATGTCCAAGCCACTCTCTCACTTCGTCCCAGCTTACCCTTCCCCCTCCCCATATCCTCAAGTCCATTCTGTAGTAGGTCTGTGTCTATTACTCAGCCACAAAAAGAAACAAAATTGAGCTATTTGTAATGAGGTGGATGGACCTAGAGTCTGTCATACAGAGTGAAGTAAGTCAGAAAGAGAAAGACAAATATCGTATGCTAACACATATATATGGAATTTAAGAAAAAAAAAAGGGGGTCATGAAGAACCTAGGGGTAAGACAGGAATAAAGACACACAAATAGAAGCTGTTTATTTCCAAGTTTAGCAACTTCCTTGAAAACATCTGTTTTTCCGTGACTATGAAAGTAAGGAAAGAATGCTTAATTTTTACTTCATCTTTAAAGGCATCGTATATTTTGCCCTTACCTTATACCTTCCCTTTAAGATAACGTTTCTGCCTAGTTGCTTTCTCTGTACTGAAAATTATAATATATAATTACATAATAATATACAATTACCATTTTGTAATTATATATTACAGTTATAGTATGATCACATAATAATATACAATTATATTATAACATTATTAACCTGACTTGCAAAAGAATAAGTGCATCCGGTAGACGGGGTAGATGGTGTTGCTATAACAAACAACACCAGCAGATCAGTGGCCGAAAACGGTGGTGGATTCCTGCTCCTGTGGCCTGTGTACCCAGCCAGCGGGGCTCATTCATGAGCCAGGCCCGGGGAGCCTCTGCCTCTGAGATGCTGCTGTTCCCACGGGTGCCTCTCTCCCCAGCTTCCATGTGGCAGTGACATGGGTCACTTCTGCTTATGTTTCGCTGGCCACAGGCAGTCACAGGGTCACACCTGACCCAAGGCGGCTGGGGAGTGCAATCCACCCTGTGGGCAGCCACGAGTGGCCCCCAAACTGGGCAGGAAGCGCTGACCCCATCCCTGCAGCTCAGCACCTACTCACCGCAGTTCCCTGGCCAGAGGTGGAGCCAGCTGGGGACCAGAAAACTCCAGCGAGGTCGTGACCGCGGTCCAGTCCCGCCTGCACAAGTTTCACTACGTCCTCAGAACGAGCAAAGGTGAGAGAACCTGCTATTTCTCAGACATCTCATCAGGAGGCCAAGTCAGAGGAGAGATTACCTGGGGAAGAGCTGGTCTGATGGTCAGAGCCCCAGTGAAATCCACAGACACCCCCAAAGCTCCTGACAAAGCTATGCCAGCAGAAGCGCTGCCGGCTCCGACCAGGAGAGACAGAAAGAGCACAAAGGAAGGCAGGTGGCTGGGCCTCAGAGATGCGTAGCTCCCTTGGGAAGCTGCAGCCGCCCGGGCTGAGTCTGCGGTCACATGGTGACATGGGGACAGTAACCAGCGCAAATCTCCCTCCTGGCGGCAGGGAAGGAGGGTCAAGCTCAAGAAATAAACCAAGGCCACGACGTGGCACTTTAGGACACCCCTGTGTCATGGGCTGGATTGTGTCCCCCCAAATTCACATGTTGTCACTCTTATTTGGAAACAGGGTCATCACACATGTAATTAGTCAAGATGAGGTCGTTAGGGTGGCCCCTAATCCAGTACGACTGGTGTCCTTATAAAAGGGGACGGTTGGACACGGACACCCGGACACATGTGAGGAGGCTGTTTTGTGACGGTGGTGGCAGAGGTCAGGGGCTGTGTCTCCCAGGAGGGCGGGGACAGCCCGGGCCACAGGGTCCAGGAGAGGGGCCTGCACGGCTGGAGATAGCAGCCCTGCCCACACCTTGGTCCTGGACTTCTCGCCTCCGGAACTGAGAGATCATAAATGACCGTGAGCTAAGCCACCCGGTTATGCAGCCCCAGGCCGCTCACACCCCGCCTGGGGGGCTGCCCTGAACCCCGTGCAGTGGCAGGTCCCGAGCAGAGCGCCAACCCACTTCTGTCCCAGGGCGCTGGCCGTGGTCCTCTTCAGGAGCTTCTGTGTCATCTCTCTGTCATTCTTCAAACAGAAACAGAAAATGAAAAGGTTGCTAAATGTATAAGAAATGTTCACTGAGTCATTGATCTGGACACTTTTAAAGTAAAACAGTTAAGTATTTCTGCTGCACTTTGAAGTCGGCCAGGATCCTTGCCTCCCTGCGGGTTATTTTGTAGCCATTAAGAATATGTTCCTTTTATCTGGGGCCTTCAATTAATTGAATTTCAAAAATACTCTGAAATGTTTTTTTTCATATAAGAATCAGCTAAGTCCTGGAGAACATTCCCACATGATTTACTGCCACAGTAATGAAAAGCCGGTGTGTTACACTGGTCGCTGCTGGGGCGCCACCGACTACGCTGGGGTCTAACTCGGGATTTGTAGTGTTCCCTGGACACCGGGGGACGGGGATACCACCTTCAGATGGCTTTGGACGTCAGCACACCCCACGAGTCACCCCTGGAGGTGGACACACCAGCTCTCCCAGGACGGCTAAATGCAAACTCGGCGGGGCGGGAGCAAGGCGCTCCTCCCCACCAAGACCCTGCAAACCTCCTAAGGGCAGTGCACTGCTGGGGGCGTGGGCTGGAGCCTCCCACAGACCACCGAACCCCAACCCCCACTGGGAGGGTGGAGGAGAGGTCGAAATGCCCAACCGCGGAGGGCACCTGGGGGAGCAGCTGGGCGTCACGGTGCGCTTTTCCTCCGAGGGACCAGAGTGCGCCACGCCTCCACCGCACCCTCTCCCTTATTTACTGAGTGACCTGTGCCAGTGCCACTCGGTATCTTGTCGCCTTCTATCTGTGAAAGTATCTTCTGCACACAGTTAGAAGAGAGCGGCCCACGTAAGTGAGTGCACCGGGGAAGCAGCCATGCCTCTTCTCTCCACCGTGGGGAATATATTTTTTCTTTGTGCAAATTCCTGGCAGAGGCCCAGTGAGGCTCCTCCTTGGAGGGTCCCTCCCCCATCCCCCGTCGGACGTGCACTGTCTGGGGAGGTCCCTTACACGATACTAGCTAATACCAGCTCACGCACTGAGTATACACGTTTACATTCCTCTTCTCCCTGCTAAAGATTTCCTTTTGTGACACTATGTCAAGGAATTCAAAACAATATTCCAATTCCAGGGCAACGGTATGTACTGTTACCTTTCCCTACAATCTAAAATAACATCCTCTCCTTTGGATGTCTTTTTTGGGGACACTGGTGATTCTTGAGGCCGTGCATGGTATGTTTTAAGTTTAAACATACAGACCACAGACATTGTTTGGATTAACAGCGTTTCACTTTTTAATAGTAGAAATCTCCCTAAAATCTGCTGACACATTTCAACATCACAGACACACATATTCCTGAAGTGAGGGGAAAAGAAAAAAACTTTCCAACCTTTGCTGCCTTGGCCTCCTTCCAACCTCACGAGGAAGGGAGGTGAGACAGGGAGGCATGACGCTCACTGCCCACCCGTCCCCTCAGGGTCACTCTGTGCAGTGGCCAGGCCACAGGTCACCAGCTCTAACCCGGACACCACGCTGCTCTGAAAAAGGAAACACGCTGACATTCTGCTTGAAGTAATTCCGAGTCGGGTGCTGCACTTCAAAGGGGGGAAAGGAAGGGAGAAAGACTTCCCCTGCAGCCCCGGGGCTGGTGGGGAACAAGGTCCCAGGGGACCCTTTGCAAAGATGAAAGGTGCCGCTCTCCACTCTGCAACCCTGGGATCCGGACCTCATCGTGCGGCTCTGCTGCTGAGCCGGGCCAAGGAGCCTTACCGAGGCCTGGGCCCTTCCAAGGACAGCAGTATCTTTGGGACACACAGTGGTCTTTTGGAGGCTGTCCTCCCTAGGACCAGTTCTTGCGGCCTCCCCCTCGGCCTGGGTGAGAGCCTCTTGCCCTCCCTGGGTCCCCAGGGAGCAGGGGAGATGAGGCCGTGGACCCCCGGACCCCTGGGCAATGGCGCCACCAGGGGCGGTGTTGGAGCCGGCCCAGTCAGCACCAGCACGGGCTCTCAACCCCCAGATGCCTCTGCAAGTCGCAGCAAGGTTCAGGGAGGGGGAGCATGCAGGCCCAGCCAAGCCCTGGGGGCGCGGAGACTTTTGCTTCAGAGCGGCTCTGCCAACAGGAAGAACAAAAGAGGGATTGAAACGTGCTCCCTTGGGGAGCCAGGACCGACCAGAAGTGGGGGTCACAGTGTGGGGTGTGCGGCCCTTCAGAGAGGCCAAGGCCGCAGACTCGCTTTCGGACGGGCCACTCCGCCTATGCCAAAGAGAGACCTTGCCTGCCAGGGGTATTTCCATCATTTCCTCAGAGCCAGGAGGGCCTGGCAACGTGGCAGGAGGGCTGGGGCAGCTCCCTGCCCTCGAGGTCAAGGGCTGAGGGGCAGAGGACGGTCACTGATGCTCTTGGTCACTGGGTCAGGGGTCCAGAGCAAGGTCAGGCCTGACGGCATCGAATTATGGACTTCGGGGGAGTCCAGGGAAGGGAGGCCCTGTCCCCCAGGAAAGGACAATGGAGCCACACTCCCAGGCTGGTGTGGTCTCCAGACGCGCCTGGTGTGGTTGGGGTTACAGAAACCCAGCAGGACGGCAGCCTTTCAGGCTGCCAGAGCTCCCTAACTCCGTGGCTGTTGTTGAAAAGGCCTCGGTGAATGTGAAATGAGTTTATCACCCAATCAAGGTCATAAACACAAAACCTGCCTTGCTCATCCTTAGCTATGAAAGGAATCTTAGTTCAGGTGAGCTCTGAGGGGAGGGTGACGTGCCTGTCCCTGTTGGCCCCAGGGCACTGCTCAGAGCATCAGGCACAGCAGGAGGGATGAGATGGAGGGAAGAGAGCCGACCACCACCGGACCACAGACTGAGACCCAGGCAAGCCCCTCCCCTCCCCAGGGTGCAATGCGCCTTCCCTCCCTTTCCGCTGGAATCAAATGGCTCCCCCCACTCCATCCTTACCAAGAGGACACCCCCCCCAACCACCCTTCCTCAGCCCAGGGAGTGGGCTACAGTGACACGCACCTCTGGGTGGATGCCTACAGGTCTGCAGCCTGAACGGGGCCCACGCTCCTGTTACAGAGCAGGCCCAGAGGCCAAAGCTGGGTACTTCCCACAGAAGCCACTGGAAGCTCTGCACCCAGCACCAGGGCAGGAAGCCAGGGGCTGGTGCCCCCCTTCTTTCTCAGTGGAAGCCCTGTTCCATGGGGAAAACGAAAAGATGGCAATGCCTGGAGACAAAGCCAGCACCAGCCCCGCACACCAGCGGTGAAGCAAGCAGAAAGCACCGCCTTTCCCGCCCCTGCAGAGCTTTGGAAAACAAGGCGTGGGCGGTGAGGGGACAGCAAGTAACTTTTTCAGACATCACCCAAGTCGACAAACCTTAAAGGTCATTGCCTGCCCGCGAATCGCAGGACAAGCAAGTTCGTGGTTCTTTGAAGTGGAAATGATGAGGGTGGGGGAGGACACCAGCGCGAGGGGTTCCAAGCGGACTGAGTGAGGGTCAGGGGTCAGGGAGGCCCAGACCTGGGCCCACCACGGGGCCTTCCCCACCAGCCTCAGGCTGCAGAAGCACTCAGGCTGTCCACGTGGACATGTGCTCCCAGGCCAGAGGCCCAGCCCAGTAGGGCTCTGGACAGGCCTGAAAAAGCTCCCCTGGCAGGTGGTCCGGTCCTGCGCAGGTCACAAGCTTGCTGGTCCCCAAGCAGTTTCTGTCACCTTGATACACTCACCTCCACCTGCCCAAGCCTCGTGCCCATACCAAGACTCCCGCCCCGCCCAGGGCAGCAGTGCCCTGAGAGCCTGACCAGGTGGGAATCAGTGTGGACCCAGTGGGAAAAGTGGGCTCCACTGGGGTGAAGGGGCACATGTAGGGTAGGCCCGGGAGCCAGGATCCCAGCCTACTCGGAGGGGTAGCTCGCAGGCCTTCAGCGGCCAGGCTCTCAGTGGGATCCCCAGCGCCGGGAGACTATGGCCAAGAGGGACTGGGGAGGGAGGAGGCGGGAGGAGGCGGGACTAGGGGGCGCTGTCTCCGGGCGCGGCTCCGGGCTCTGGAGGCCCCAGGCAGCGCAGCCCGGGCACGGGGAGGGCCCCCGAGGGCTCCTGAGGAGCCCCAGGCCACCTCGAGCGTTTGCCCAAATCGAGGCTACCCTGCTCCGGCTGGGGTGTCCGCTCGACCCAGGCGTCCCCGCCCCCACCTCGCCTCCGCCCCCCGGCGCCCCTCATCCGGGCTCCCGCGCCCCGCGCACCCCGCGCCGGCCGGGCGGAGGGGAAAGTTGGCGAGCGCGCGGCGTCCGCGGGGGAAAGCGTTAATGGGCGGCCGGGTGGGAGCCGCGCGCTCGCTCGCCCACGTCACGCCGGTGCGGGCTCGGCTGACGACCGCGGCGCCTGGGGACGCCGGCGCGCTCCGCTCGCTCGCCAGGTGCTCCGTCTGGAGATGTCTCCATTAGTTGTCGCCCGCTCCCCGCCGGAGCGCGCGCGCCGAGCGGCCGCGCAGAGCCCTCGCGGGCGGCCGTCAGCGGCCCGGCGCCACCGCAGGTAGGCGAGGTCCCCGCGCCGCCCCCGCCCCGGGGTTCCGAGACCCCTCCCCTCTGCGGGGGAGGCGGAGGCTCCGCGCGGCCGCCGAGGGGCGCGGGCGGCGGCGACGGCGGCGACTCCCCGGTGAGTCCCGGGCTGCGCGCTGGTCCCCGCGGCCCCGGCGCCGGAGCGGCGCGGGCGGGCGCGTCCCCGGCGCAGGTAGGGAGTGGGCTCAGCCGCGCAAACTTTGCTAGGATCGCTCCTGCGCTGGGGGCGCAAAGTTTGCTGCCCGCTGGTGGGGTCTCTGGAGGCCGCCGCGTCGGCCGCAAGTGGCGGAAAGCGGGGGGCGGGGGGCGGCGCGGGACGCGGAGGCCGCGCCGAGCCGGGCGCCTGCGCTGGGACACCCGGCTGCCCGCCTTCCCGGCTCGGGCGGCGCCCTGCGAGCCAGCGGCGGGGCCGCGGTGGGAGAGCCGGAGGGAGCGGGCCGGAATGCGGGGCGTTTCGGGAGGAGGATTCACCCCGCGCGCCTGCAGCTCGGCCCCTGGCTTCGCGGTGGACCCCAGAGGAGAGGCTGCGAAGGAGCGACCTGCCACCCTCGGGGTTCGCGAGTGCGGCGCACGGACACCTGGAACGCCCTGAGCCCCACACCCCGCACGGGTGCCCACGAGCAGTGGGCGGCCCGCGCGCCTCCAGGGCTCGGCCCTGCGCCTTAGATAAGAAGGCCCCTGCCCGGGGCTGTGAGCTCCCGCCCCTGCCCTCTGGCTCGGGTCAACTTCTCTGGGCTGGAGAGAGCCCCTCTCCCCACCCCCCGCGGCTCTCGATGCGGGGGACCGCGGTGGCCCCCGGGGCCGACTCTGGGAACCGGCCAAACCGCGGGGGCTCAGCTGGTCTCAGGGGTGAAGCCCCGCCGGGAGCGGAGGAAGGTCTGGACGCGGCCTCTGTCCCCAGAGCCTCTCCGTGGTTCCGACGGCCGACATCATCCCCGGGCAAAAAGGGGGACCTGCGGACCCCTAACATTTGGGGCTAATCGTCCTCAGACCCCTTCGCCCTGGGCTCCTCTCGAGCTCAGCAGACAGTGGGGGCACCTGACTAAATCCTAGCCGCCGCCCTGCCCGTGGGGAACCTCGTGGTTTCTGGCAGGTCCTGCCCACGGGTGTATTTAGAGCCGGGGGTCCCTCGAGGGACGTGGGCTCAGTAAGCCGCGTCTATGCAGGTACGTGGAGCTGCTGGTGCCTGAGATTCTGACACTCTCTTCTGTCTGCTCTGGGAAGGAAACGGGGTTCCTCAGCTCAAGGCTGGGCCTTTTTGGAAAGAGCACGGGATCCTTATTCCTATATTACCTAGGGTACAAAGATGGCCCAGAAAGTACCCGGGTTCCGGCAGACAGGTTGTCAGCGGGGTGTCAGGGGTGTGCCCGCCGCTGGAGACAGACGGGCTAACGTGGCCTCCATGGGACTGCGTGAGCGGCCCGCAAGGTCGCGAGATTCCTCCGGCAGCCCCAAGCTACCCCAAACGGGGGCGGGGCGGCCCCTCACGCAGCAGACTGGGCTGGGCCTGGGGCAGGAAGCGGAGGATCAGGGCGCAGGGGCCTGAGAAAGTGCCGCCGGTGCGCAGGATTTCAAGATCAGGGAAAGAAGGTGGCCCGCGAGAACCGGGCGGGCGGGAACTGGGAGTGTCTATTTACGCACTCAGGCTGGAAAGGAAAACCAGAGAACGTAGCAGCGATGGTCAAGGCAGCCCCTGAAACCTCTCCCCCAGAGGTCCCCACGGACCGGCTGTGCCCACCCGGCTCTGAGGGTGAGCACGTCTACTCAGGTGAATGGTGGCGTGTTCAGGGGGTGCTGTTCCCCGCGAGCTGCGGCCCGAGTCTCCGGGGAAGGAAACGGAAGGGAATGCAGGCCTGGGCGAGGCCCGCGCGGCGAGCGGTAGCCCCGAGGCGCTGGCCGCTGGGACCTGGGCGGTGGCTTCCTCCCCGGCGCTGAGCGCTCACAATCGCCGGGGCCGGGGCCACGGCCACGGGAATGGAGTGAGGAAAGGGTGCTGAATGCCGTCCTCCTATGGAGATTGCTGCTCCCTGAGCCCACAGCCACTCCTGCGCCTTCCTGCCCCCGGCCTCATTACTGGGGGAGAGTGAGTTGTTTGTAAACAAATAATGGAAAGTAGGAGGATGTTCCGTAAAAGCCTCAGCAGAAGCCAGAAAACTGGAAGGAGATGGGAGGAGGGAGAGTGGGGGAGGGAGGAGCAGAGGCGGAAGAGGGAGAGAGACTGAGACTCGTTTCTGCCCAGAAGCCCCGGTGGCTAGTTTCTTATTATTTACAGGAAGGTGATATTAGCAATTCAGGTGAGAAAGAAAGCAACACGGCCGCCACGAAATCAATACAGAACTCCAAAACAATTATTAATGTCATTTGACTCGTGTTCTTTATATATCTCTCCCGGCTACAGACGCTAAGCTGTCTGAATAATTTGCATGGAGCGTCTATTCATTATTTCCGATGCTTTTCCTTGCAAGCAGCTCGGACGTGGCCGGCTGCGGTCCAACAGGATCGGAGAACTCGCACTTTCATCTGTAAATTAAAGCAATTACGCAGCAGATATTATATGATGCGCACTGTGGTCTCCAGATACTCATCAATCACCTTCAACCGAGCTGTCAGAGCGGGCAGATTTCGTTTCTGGGAGGCAGGCTTGCAGCTGGGGAGAGGGCGAGAACGTCGTCATTAATTAGAGGGTGACCCCGGGGCGATTCACAGGTCTGAACCCAGAAATCTTTCCCAGCAAGTCTGCACAGCGCCGCCATGCACGGCTCCCTCCCGGCGACCGCGGGAGGCCAGGCCGGGCGGGAGCGGCAGGGGCGAGCCCGGCCCCCGGAGGGTGGCGGCGCAAGAGGCGGGCCGGGGTTCCGGGTGGCCCGGGCGTCCCCTTACCGCCTGTGCGCTGGCCGCCACTCTGGACTCGGGCAAGGGCCCAGGGCCGGGACTGGCTGGGGAAGTGCTGGGGTGGGCGCTCGACTGCTCCCCTCACCGCTCCCTGTGCCCTGGGCAGGGAAGGGCGCCCCCTCCCCTGTACCTAGGCCCGAAGGTCGCCGGGAGGAGCGAGCGCAGCAGGAGGGGCCCCGGAGCCGTGTCGGGAAAGCTGCTCGTCCGACCGCGCTGGGCTGTCTGGCAGTCCCGGGTTGAGCCGCGAGGGGCAGGGGGAGGCTGAGGGAGGGCGGCCCGCGGGAGCGGGTGGGGGAGCAAAGGGAGGGCCCGTGCGCCGAGCTGGAACTTGCTGGATGAGGAGGGGGTTGTTCCCCGGGGACACGGCGGCCGAGAGTGGCAAGCCCTCTTGGCCCACCGAGCCCTGGGGCGGCGGGCTCTGGGGAAGGCCCAGACCCACACACTGAGGGCATTCTGACCTCCAGATGCAGACGCGCTGGTTCTGGAATTGCGGCCCGGTGCAGGGTTCGAACTGATGGGAGGCTTTGCTGAGTCCCGGGTAAACAATAGTGGGGCCCGCGCCGCCTTCCTCCGCCGCGCGCCGGCCCGCGGAGCCGCCTTCCTTCCACCTGGAGGGGCGCGCGGAGAGCGGAGGCCCGGCCGGCCGGCCGGCTGCGCCAGCGCGGCTAATCTTAACTGTTGATTACATCTCCGGTGAAGACTCCCCCGTAGACCCCTCATATGTCTCATTTGTAATTGAGACTAATGATTACAGTGGGGTGGGAAGGAGCAGCTGCTCATTAATTAATTTCTAATTAAAAGTGCCTCCCCTCCTCGGTGACTAAGGAGAAACACGGTTCGTCGGGGCGCTATTGACTCCGCGGATGAAATTCATTTGTTACAGCCGTGCGCCCTCCGCCCGGGGCGGCGCGGCCGAGCGACCCACGCGTCTGCCGCCCGGCCGGGCTGCGCGGAGTGGGGCTGACGTCAGAGCCTCCGCCGCTTAAAGCCGCGCACCGCTGACTTGACGGATTCGCACGACTCATTTTTTTTTTTTTACCTTTTTTGCAAAATATGTATTTGTGTCGCCGCTGCGAAGCCGGTCGGTCCCAGAGCCCCCTCGAGGCTCCGGACTGTGAAGCTAAAAGGATCGCCGCGGCCGTCGCGGCTCACTTTCCTACCCAGTTAGAAAAGTTTGCGGAGCGCGTGTCTGAATTAACCCGCTCTTCTGCTTTGCCCGCCCAGCGCCTAGAAGCCGGCGGCCCCGGAGCAGTGGCCGCGCCACGCCGTCCCCCTCGCGCAGGACCCCGCCGGCCCCGCCCGCCGACCCCGGGCCGCGCCCGCCATGTCCTACCCGCAGTTTGGGTACCCCTACTCCTCGGCACCCCAGGTAAGGGGGCCCCGCTAGGCCAGCAACTCGCTGTCGCCTCGCAGTGAGCAGCCCGACCCGGGGGAGGGCAGAGGCGCTGAGGAAATCCGACCGGCAGGGCCCCATATCCCGCTTCGTTTGTCCTCCACCCCGTCCCGGGCTCTGAGGCTACGCCCCGGGGAGCCCAGCGGCCCGGGATAGACGTGTACAAGAGGGTGTGAGCCCTGCGGCCTTGGAAACCAACACACCCCCACCCCGGGGAGGGTGTGAACATTCCGGGCCCGGAGGGGCTGGGCCCCATGTGGCTGGAGGAGGCCAGGAGCACAAGCTCGCCACGGGAAGGAACGCGCGGCCCCGTGTGGGTGGTGGGAGCACCGCGGACACGGGGTGCGCGCTCCCGGGCTGCGCGTGGGGCGGACTGAGACCCAGAGCCCCGGCCTCGTGCCCGGGGGCCCCGCCCTTCCTCGCGGCCCCTCTCCCCACAGTTCCTAATGACCACCAACTCCCTGAGCACGTGCTGCGAATCCGGTGGCCGCACGCTGGCCGACTCCAGGCCGGCTGCCTCAGCCCAGGCGCCCGTCTACTGCCCGGTCTACGAGAGCCGGCTGCTGGCCACCGCGCGCCACGAGCTGAACTCAGCGGCGGCGCTTGGCGTCTATGGGGGCCCCTACGGCGGCTCGCAGGGCTACGGCAACTACGTGACCTACGGTTCTGAGGCGTCTGCCTTTTACTCGCTGGTAAGGGGAGGGTGTGTATGTCAAACCTAATCCCTGCCACGCATGCCCCTACCCCTCCATCTGCCAAACTCACTTTCCCCGCACTCTGGAGGCAACGGGGGGCGGTGGGAGAGCACACCTTCGACTTTGAGCCACCTAGCCTGGTCCTTCGGAGCCCCATCATCCCCAGGGTTGGGGTGTCCTGGCAGGTGGGCCATTGTATTTAATGTATTTATTTTCTGCTTGCTGTTAAGTTGGGGTCAGATGTCTGGTTCTGTCGGAGCTCGCTCCAGCCTGCTGGGTCCCCTGGGTCCCCTGTCCCTCACTCCTCCCGGTCGCCCTCTTCCTCCCTCCCCCCACTTCTCTCCTCCCCTCCTGTCACCATCTCCGTCCCCCCTTCCCCCTCCTCCTCTGCTGTCCCCAGGTTGCTCCCCCCATCTCTCCCCCTACCTCCTTGCCTCCCCTTCCCTCCCCGTCCTCCCCCTTCCCTCCCCCATCCTCCACCTTCCCTCCCCCCATCCTCCACCTTCCCTCCCCCATCCTCACCTTCCCTCCCCATCCTCCCCTTCCCTCCCCCATCCTCCCCCTTCCCTCTCCATCCTCCCCTTCCCTCCCCCATCCTCCCCCCATCCTCCCCTTCCCTCCCCATCCTCCCCCTTCCCTCTTCATCCTCCCCCTTCCCTCTCCATCCTCCCCTTCCCTCCCCCATCCTCCCCCTTCCCTCTCCATCCTCCCCTTCCCTCTCCATCCTCCCCTTCCCTCCCCCATCCTCCCCCCATCCTCCCCTTCCCTCCCCCATCCTCCCCCTTCCCTCTTCATCCTCCCCCTTCCCTCTCCATCCTCCCCTTCCCTCCCCCATCCTCCCCCTTCCCTCTCCATCCTCCCCTTCCCTCTCCATCCTCCCCTTCCCTCCCCCATCCTCCCCCCATCCTCCCCTTCCCTCCCCCATCCTCCCCCTTCCCTCTTCATCCTCCCCCTTCCCTCTCCATCCTCCCCTTCCCTCCCCATCCTCCCCTTCCCTCCCCCATCCTCCCCCTTCCCTCTCCATCCTCCCCCTTCCCTCCCCATCCTCTCCTTCCCTCCCCCATCCTCCCCTTCCCTCCCCCATCCTCCTCCTTCCCTCTTCATCCTCCCCCTTCCCTCTCCATCCTCCCCTTCCCTCCCCATCCTCCCCTTCCCTCCCCCATCCTCCCCCTTCCCTCTCCATCCTCCCCCTTCCCTCCCCATCCTCTCCTTCCCTCCCCCATCCTCCCCTTCCCTCCCCCATCCTCCCCCATCCTCCCCTTCCCTCCCCATCCTCCCCTTCCCTCCCCATCCTCCCCTTCCCTCCCCCATCCTCCCCCTTCCCTCCCCATCCTCCCCTTCCCTCCCCATCCTCCCCTTCCCTCCCCCATCCTCCCCCTTCCCTCTCCATCCTCCCCCTTCCCTCCCCATCCTCCCCTTCCCTCCCCCATCCTCCCCCTTCCCTCCCCATCCTCCCCTTCCCTCCCCCATCCTCCCCTTCCCTCCCCATCCTCCCCTTCCCTCCCCCATCCTCCCCCTTCCCTCCCCATCCTCCCCCTTCCCTCCCCATCCTCCCCTTCCCTCCCCCATCCTCCCCCTTCCCTCTCCATCCTCCCCCTTCCCTCCCCCATCCTCCCCCTTCCCTCCCCCATCCTTCCCTCCCCCTATCCTCCCCTCATCCTCCTTCTCCTGTCCCTTATTCCCCCAACACCCCCCAACTCTGCTCCTCCTCACTCCACGTCTTGGGGCTCCTTCACTGCCTGGGCCTGAGGCAGAGTTTGGGAATGGGTGATGCGGATGGGGGTGGGGAGGATGGGGGGCTGCCCAGTGGTCTGTGGGAGGCAGGCAGGAGCCAGTGGTCCTAGGGGAGGGGCTCGAGCTGGGTCGCATCCAGGAAGCTGCGACCCCAGGCTCACTGGCTCCTACAGAACAGCTTCGACTCCAAGGACGCACCAGGATCTGCGCATGCGGGCCTCGCTCCGGCTGCAGCCACAGCCTACTACCCCTACGAGCCCGCGTTGGGCCAGTACCCCTACGACAGGTGAGGGATCTCACCCCTCCTCACTGCCCCCACCCCCACGGAGCACCAAGCCCCGCCCCTACTAGCACCACGCCCCCACTGAAAGTTTGGGCGGCAAAAGGAGGGGCATTCCTCGGGTCACGTCCCGCTGACCTTGGGTTAGGACCATCCCCGCCTCCTAGCAAGCCGAGCCGCCTGGGTATAAAGGCATCCCATCTCCCCTTCCCCGCCCCCACACCGTCTGTCCGGACTCCCAAAGCCCTCGCTGCCGTGTGGTTTCCGGGGGATTCTCATCTTGCTGCCCAGCCTTGAGACGCCTCCCCGAACCCCAAGAAGTGCAGCCTGTATGGTGTGTCCTGGAACCAGAGAGGGGAGTCCCTGCCCCCCAGCAGACAGCATGCCTTTCGTGGGGCGACCGAAAAACTTAACCGCAGAAAGTGCACGTAGGCCCTCTGGGCACTTTTTCCCCACGGGCGCTCACGACAACTTCTGCCCACGGGTGGTGCGTCCCTGCGACATGCTTTCCTGGTTTCAGGATCAAAGGGGCCTGATAAAGGAACTCAAAGAGACACAGGTGTACGTAGAGAGACACAGACCTGGCCGGGCCTTGCGCCCGCGCTCCTCCCCACCCACAGAGACCTCTCTGGCTCCATCTTAAGTTTAATCAAATATAAACATTAAAAGGTAGTGCCTGCCTGGGTAAAACCCAGGTCTTGCCACCATAAACACACCCGCACGACCGGGACTGAAGCCGCGTGGGCCTGGCGCTGGCCGCCTGCCCGCGGTGCAGGGGCCGCTGCCGGCGCCCCATTGCCCAGCCTGTCTCCAGGTACGGGACCATGGACAGCGGCACGCGGCGGAAGAACGCCACGCGCGAGACCACCAGCACGCTCAAGGCCTGGCTGCAGGAGCACCGCAAGAACCCCTACCCCACCAAGGGCGAGAAGATCATGCTGGCCATCATCACCAAGATGACCCTCACGCAGGTCTCCACCTGGTTCGCCAACGCGCGCCGGCGCCTCAAGAAGGAGAACAAGATGACGTGGCCGCCGAGGAACAAGTGTGCGGATGAGAAGCGGCCCTACGCGGAGGGCGAGGAGGAAGAGGGGGGTGAGGAGGAAGCCAGGGAGCAGCCCCTCAAGAGCGCCAAAGGTGCAGGTGCGTGGGCGGTTGGCGATGCGGGGGCGTGGCCTCCCTGTGACTTCTCGCTGGTTCTAGGACTTCTAAAGACGTGGAACGGGGCAACCTCCTGGGCCTAGGCGGCAAATTAATGCCCTGGCCCCGAGTCTGCGAGGCCCTGTGCACGGGGGGCCCTGTGGCATTGAGCTGGCAGCACGCTCAAAGATCCAAAATCACGTTCGAAACACTAGACCCTACTGCCTGTGATATGAGGCTGAAATCAGCGAGGTCCGTGTAGGCGTTTGCGGAACAGGGAGCCTCTGAGGAGATGGGAGGTAGAATAAAGGCGCAGGTGCTTTTCTAGCTCCCAGGTGGGCCCGTAACCATGTCCTTGGAGTGACGAAAGGGATTCCGTTAACCTGCCATCCCATCTCCCTCCACTGGTCCTTCTTTATCTCCTGGCAGAGCCGATAGGCAAAGAGAAGGATCTGGAGCTCAGCGACTTGGAGGACTTCGACCCCCTGGAGGGGGAGCCCCCAGAGTGCGAGCTGAAGCCGCCCTTCCAACCCCTGGATGGAGGCCTGGATCGAGTCCCCACCGTGCCAGACAGCCCCAGCGCCCCAGGGAAGGAGGCTCCTGGCGCCCTCCGGATGCCCCTGGCCGCCGGGGGTGGGGCCACTCTGGACCAGGACCTGGAGAGGGCCCGGAGCTGCCTCCGGAGCACGGCGGCTGGGCCGGAGCACCAGGCGGGCGCGGGCGCGGGGGTTGGCCCGCAGGCCTGCGAGCCCAAGCTGGGCTTTGCTCCAGCTGGGGCGTCGGCGGGCCTCGAGGCCAAGCCGCGCATCTGGTCCCTGGCACACACGGCCACCGCGGCCGCCGCCACCGCCCTCGGCCAGACTGAGTTTCCCTCGTGCATGCTCAAGCGCCAAGGCCCCGCTGGCCCTGCGGCCCCCTCCTCGGCGCCCGCCTCCTCCTCGCCTGCGGCCCCGGCTCCCGCCGGTGCCCTGGACAGGCACCAGGACTCCCCGGTAACCAGTCTCAGAAACTGGGTGGACGGGGTCTTCCACGACCCCATCCTCAGACACAGCACTTTGAACCAGGCCTGGGCCACCGCCAAGGGCGCCCTCCTGGACCCGGGGCCGCTGGGCCGCTCGCTGGGGGGGAGCGCCAACGTGCTGACGACGCCCTTGGCGCTCTCCTTCCCGCCCGCCGTGCCCCAAGACGCCCCCGCCTCCGGCGCAGCCAAGGAGCTGCTGGCCACGCCCAAGGCCGGCGGCAAGCCCTTCTGCGCCTAGCTGGCCCTGTGCCTGGGCGAGGAGGCAGCCGGCACTCGGGCTGCAGGCTCCAACTCTTTTTCTACCGAGTTTCCAAAGTGAGGCAAGAGCTCGGCAAAGCTCAGGCCGCCAGCCCACCCTGGAGGGAGGATCTGAACTCGGGCTCCCGGGGCCATGGACAAGCCCCCGGAGCGCCCGGACAGGAGTCCGCCCGGCCGTGCCAGACTCGGGGACCAGGCAGGATAGAGCTGCTGTCAGAGCAGCAGGGAAACACCCTGAAGCAAAAAGTTTACGTGCAAAAGTTTACACACAGAAGACGTTTCCGTTCTGAGGCCTGTCTGTGTACCTGTCTGCTTTGGGTTGAGGCTTTGCCGCCGTTGCTTGTGAAGACGCCTCAGCTGCTGGCCTTCCGATTCCATCTTCAGCACATACTTTTCACCAACAACACTTCCACCGAGTTTACACTATTGCACACTCTTAACTCGATACAATTATGTTTTTTTAATGTATGTTCACACCAATAATTGCCTGCTTCAGAGGCTAATATAACAAAACCAATAAAACCGAGTGATGGTGTTTGCATTGCAAAATGAACGCATTTGAAACCTAGGGAATTGGAAACTTGGAAGAGGAAAGCTGCCCACCCCCGAGGGCAGGAGTGGGGAGGGCCGCTGACCCAGAATCCTCACTGGAGTTGCTTGCAGAGCCCAAGACTTAAAGCCATTGTTTTAAAAAGATAGTCACAGTAAACTTACAGGATTCTGTTGAATTCCCAAATAGAAGGCGATGAGAGACCCCAAACTTTTCAACTCTCTCCCATTGCCAGACTCCAGAATTCTGAGAAAGTAAAAGTTTCTTTGGCTAGATACGAATAACCTTTAAACTTCTAAGTTCCCTGGAACTGTGCCCTGGTGGGGAAGGCATGCGGGGCCGTCACTGCCCTCAGCCTCTCCTGGGCGGGAGTGAGGTGCCCTCCTTGATGCTGCGGACTCCTAACTCCGCCTCCGGGGGGGGGGGGAGGGGCGGGAACTTGCCAGGATGCTCTCAGCCTCCACCGTTGGGAAAGCCTGCGAGTGCTGCTCAGGGAGTGGGAAGTACTTAGCAGGCCGAAGACCCAGGCGGGCTGTAAGGAAGGGCCTAGGGGTGGTGCGGGAGGACGTGAGCCTCCCCGGCCTCCCGTAGGGTCCTGCGGACCCCTGGCTTCGCCCAGAAACCCGGTTCCCCCACCCAAACCCCGGCAGAGCCCAGCTCGCTGGCAGCCAGAAGCTCGGATCTGGAGGAAAATCGCTGGCTTCCTCCCCACGGTGGATTCTGCGCAGTTCCCCGACCCCCACAGGCTTCTGCTCCCTCCAGCCCCTCCCCCCCAGCCCCCGCAAACGCCCCTCGAGCGCGGCAAGCGAGCGTGAACCGGACTCAGCGCTGTCCGCTAGCCTGCAAGCCCTCTGCTTAAGGCTGTACTGGGCCTCACAGAAGCCGAGGTGCCCGGAGGAAGGACGGGCCGCCAGGCAGGAGCCTGCAAGGGTGGAGTGGCCCGAGGGTGCAGCGCAGCGACAAGGAGATGGTGGCCTTTGGTCCGTACGCGGACGGGCTGACAGCCGCAGAGACGCCAGCTGAAGACAGGAGTCGCCTGGCGGGCCGGCGGGCAGCCTTCGAGGGACATGGGAGGCCCGGGCTTTCTTTTGCAATGGGCTGGGTGGTACTGGACTGGGGCCCCGTGGATCCCGGTCCACTGGAAAGGTCAGGGCGGCCGGAGCGCTGGAAAGCGGGCCCAATGGGCCGGGCGTTGGCGTGACTTTACCACCTGGGAGAGGGAACGGCGAGGGGCACCCTTGAGCGATGGGCCCCTGATGGCCGGACCTCGGCGGCCCCGACTCTGAGTGGTGGGGCCTCGAACCCCAGTCCTCGAGCGGAGAGAGCGGGCGCGGACCCTGCGCCCCGCCGGCCGCGCGGTAATTGGATTGTATCCGTCCGCGCGCTGTCACAGTATTGACTTTCGCTCTCTTGGATGATATTATCGGGATTCGGAAGCTCGCCGCTGATGTGTCTGTCAAAAGGCTGCGGCGGGAGGCCCCGGCCTGGCGAGCGAGCATCAGCCAAGATAATTTGAAGTGAAATTTTCATTTTGACAGTAAACCCCTCAATTTCTAAAGGCTCCGCGCTCCGAGAGCTCGCTGGCAGGGGGAGGCTTTGAAGAAAGCCCACGTCTTAGACTGAAAAGGGCAAAAGAACTCGAATTAGTTGTAATAGATAAAAGGGCAAAAATAAAGAGTCAAGGGTACTTGACAGTAATAGCGAAAGTGGAGTCTCGGGGGAGACGCTGCGGCCGAGGCTGGGACGCCAGGAATTTTAATGCGCGGAGGACCGCCGCCTTGCGCCCCCAGCCCTAGACAAAGCCAGGCATTCTGAGCAAAGCAAGGCTTCGCGGACGCAGCCGGCTTGGCTAGGCGGGTGAGGGGCTGCGGGGCCAGAAACCCCAGGAACCCCAGGCTGCGGGCCCTGGGTGGCAGGGCGCGCGGCTGGGCGCGAGCTGCAGGCCAGGCTGCGTCTGACTCCGGATCCTTCCAGAGCGGGCCCTTCCCGGATTCAGCCCCCGCACCCCCTTCCCGGCCCAGACGGCTCCTGCTGCCCTAGCCTGTTGCCCTCGGGACCGCAGGCGCCTGGCAACACCAGGGCGCAGAGGCCCTCCTGTCCCCGCAGAATCCCACCCTGCAGGAGCCCCAAGTCTTGGTGGAAATGGCTGACCGAAAGGTTTTATTGGATTAACCTGAAAAACTGTGTGAAATAAAGACATCAAGTGCGGAGGAGGGATTCAGCCACATCCCAGGGGCGACTCGACCAAAAGGACGCCCCCAGAGCTGGGACCGTCACTTCGACCCACACCCCGACCTTTGGGCTCACGCTGGAAGGGTCACTGTGGGAACTCCTACCCACCCTCTGGCTGATCTTCAGAGCAGGGGTCGGGAGAACCCCAAGGCGGGGGACGTGGGGGGCGGGAATGAATTTTAGGGGCGGCCGCTGCGGGGGGAAGCTCGCTGTCGGTGGGGAGAGGGCCCACTTTCCTCCCAGGGAGGCTGTCAGAGAGGGGCGCGGGGGACCGATGCTCTCAGCCGCTCAGGCGTGGCAAATTCAAACACACCGAGGAGGGGAGGCTAAATTAACGGCGCTCTTTACATAGCGCCCAAATAAAACTGTAATCAGCGGCGCGTTACTTTTCATTAAGCGAGTCTGACAGCGGCATATCCAGACCCGACTGGGGAACAGGCGCGGGAAATATACGGCTCTCCCGCCGGCGGGGCTAAGATAATTCCTTAAGCACCATTAACAGCTCTTAGCCGCAGGAAATGGTCTCCCAGAAAACGTCTCCAAATCTAAAAGCTTTATCGACCCTCCAACTGCCACTGATGATTCCATTTTTTTTCTTTCTTCTTTTCCTTTCCTTTATTTTTTTTTAAACGAAAGGGAGAGACATCCAGAAAGGTAATGGAGTTTGACACGACACCTTCTTAACTAGAGAGAGATGCAGGGAAGCCAGCCCTTAAATGATATTTAAAAGGCAACCAATTAAGATTTAAAGTGGTC